>NC_065592.1:27837500-29282500 GCF_024542745.1 Macaca thibetana thibetana
GGAGGCACTGGACGTGGTGGGTGGCTCACGCCTATAATCCCAGCACTCTGGGAGGCCGGGGCAGGTGGATCACTTGAGGTCTCGAGTTCGAGACCAGCCTGACCAACATGGTGAAAGCCTGTTTCTACCAAAAATACAAAAATTGTTCAGGAGGCTGAGGCAGGAGAATCGCTTGAATCCAGGAGGTGAAGGTCGCAGTGATCGCGCCACTGCATTCCAGTTGGCCACATAGCACCTTTTATACAAAGCTGAAGAGAACATTATGCCAAGCACAAGTGGAATCTGTTTTCCGGAGCTGCTACTTTCTCATGAAACCTGACTGGACAGTTGGACAATTCGTAGCCTCAAAGTCACACAAATGGTGTGGGGTAAAGAAAGTGGAAGATGGATGATGAGTTGAGTTATACTCTAAGTGGCTACAGGCAGGACAGGTGGGGAGGAAGCAGCCCCAGCCTCAGAGTGCCTGGCAAGCATGGCCCCCTCCTTGCACATATCCTAGCAGAGCCTCCTTGGCATGCAGTTGGCAGGGCTTTTATAGAGGAAAGAGTTGAGACTTTACTGTTTTCACAACAATGGCTCCGTGAAGAAGGCAGAGGTAGCGTTAGGGATAAAAGAGTTAAATATATCCTTAGATGAGAGGGCTAAGAAACCCAAGGGTGAAAGGACAGAGGCCTGGGAAGTAAATGCAATGGAGTTAGATGCTTTCTAAGCAAAAGGCCAGCTGTGCAGTGCTGGGCCTTCAAGTTTGGGGATGACAGCACAGACAGGGGTCCAGAAGCAGTTCTGAGCCACACAGCCCTGCCTCGCTCATCCTTAGAGACACGCTTCCTGATTTAGTTAAGAGCATGAGATTTGAAGGATGTTCACCTGGTTTCAAATCCTTGCTCCAAGGATTATCTTATTCATTCACTCAGAAAATATTGATTGAGCATCTATGTAGTGCCAGGACACACCAGCAAACAAAACAGACAGGATCCCTGCCCTAATGGAACTTGCATTTGAGTGGGTGGAAGACAGTCAGTAAACCAAATAGTACTAATAAGCCAAATGACAAGATATCTTAGAAGGGGATAGCTAAATGCTATATAGGGGGAAAGGCTGATATGATGGAGCAGGACTATGGGGCTGGGTTCTAGTTTTTATTTTTATTTTATTCATTCATTTTTAGAGACAGGGTCTCACTCTGTCACCCAGGCTGGAGGACAGTGGCACAATCAGGGCTCACTGCAGTCTCAAACTCCTGGGCTAAAGCCACCACACTCAACTATTTTTATGTATGTATGTATATATGTATGTATTAGTAGTAGTAGTAGTAGTAGTAGTAGTAGTAGTAGTAGAGACAGGGTCTAACTATGTTGCCCAGGCTGGTCTTGAACTCCTGGCCTCAATTAATCCTCCCGCCTTGGCCTTCCAAAGTGCTGGGATTATAGGTATGAGCCACCATCCTTGGCTGAGTTCAAGACAGGATTTATAGAGATGACAGCATTTCAGCAAAAGCTGGAAGGTGAGCAAGTGAGCCATGTGGCTGCCTGAGGGACAGCAGTCTGAGAATGGGAGACAAGCAAGGTGGAAGTATGCCCCGTGTGTTCAAGGAATGGCAAGGAGGCCAGAGTGGCTGAGCAGAGTGAGCTGGGTGACAGGTCATGGGGAATGGATCACATAGTAACCAGGAGGTGCTTCTGGTTTATGGTCTGAGAGCAAGGGACAGCACTGGAGGGATTTCTTTTTTTATTTTCTTGAGACAGAGTCTTGCTCTGTCACCCAGGCTGGAGTGCAGTGGTGCAACTCGGCTCACTGCAACCTCCACCTCCCGGGTTCAGGTGATTCTCCTGCCTCAGCCTCCGGAGTAGCTGGGATTAATGCCCAGCTATTTTTAGTAGAGACAGAGTTTCACCATATTGTCTAGGCTGGTCTCGAACTCCTGAACTCAAGTGATCCGCCCACCTCGGTCTCCAAAGTGCTGGGATTACAGGCGTGAGCCACCACACCCGGCCAGCACTGGAGAGATTTAAGTCGACGGGAGACGTGTGCTGACTTACAATTGAAAACCTTTAAACAGGCTGGGCTCAGGAGGCTGAGGAAGGACAATTGCTTGAACCTAGGAGGCGGAGCTTTCAGTGAGCCGAGATTATGCCATTATACTGCAGCCTGGGCAACAAGAGCAAAACTGTCTAAATAAATAAATAAATAAAATATTTTTTAAAAAACTTTAAACAGGTGGTTGTGTTGTGGAAGGACTGCTGGGGGTCAAGGATGCAAGCCAGGACACTGACCAGGAGGTCACTGCAGTCTTTCGAGAGGGAGTTGATGAGGCTTGCACCTGCCTGGCAACAAGAGAGGTGGTGGAAAGAAACAGGATTCTGGATGAGTTTAGCCTTCCCTCGTTTACTAGCTATGTGACCTTGAAGGTGTCTCTTAACCTCTCTAAACCTCGGATTACTCACTTGTAAAACTGTGGTGATTGAACCTCCCTCAGGGGATTATTGAGAGGATTAAATGAGATAATACACGTAAAGCCCTGAGCACAATCTCTAATAGGCGCTTCACTCATTCCCTTCATTTGCGCAAGTAATGTTTTTTGAGCATGTACTATGTGTTGAACACTGGAGAGAGATCAGCAGAGACATAAACAAGTAACAGAATGTTGTTATAGTTGTAAGTGCTCTGAAACCTCAAAGCATGAGTAGAATAGGGAGAACCTGTACAGGGGTAGGGAGGGTGGGGAATGGGGGATTTTAGATAGTGAAGTCAGATAAGAGAAGGCTTTCCTAAACAATGAGGAGCCAGTATGCAGGGATCTGAGAGGAATATTCCAGACAGAGAGGACAGCAAAGACAAAGGCCCTAAAATGAGAATGAGTTTGGTCAGAGCTGAGACGGGGCTGGCTCTCAAGGTGGAGCTGGAGCAAAAGTTAGATTGTGTCTTTATTCAAAATTTTGGGCCAGGCGTGGTGGCTCACGCTTATAATCCCAGCACTCTGGGAGGCTGAGGTGGGTGGATCACCTGAGGTCAGGAGTTCAAGACCAGCCTGACCAACATGGCGAAACCCCGTCTCTACTAAAAATACAAAAATTAGCCGGGCGTGGTGGCGCACACCTGTAATCCCAGCTACTTGGGAGGCTGAGGCAGGACAATTGCTCCAATCCAGAAGGCAGAGGTTGCAGTGAGCCAAGATTATGCCACTGCACTCCAGTCTGGGTGACAGAGTAAGACGTCGTCTCAAACAAAAAAAAAATTGATATTTTATTCATCATGGATTTTTATTGCATTAATTTTGAATTTTGGAAATGTTCTTTATAATGATTACTGAGGTTTTTGGCACCTTTCGAATTTCGCACCCAAGGGGATGTGTCACTTACCTCCCCCTAGTCCTGGCTTTGTGGGCAGAAAGAAGCTGAAAAAAATGGCAGCTGCTATTGATGTTGGAGTTACAGAAAGTCAGGGGTTAGGGAGACTTTTCACGGAAGTTGAGATGGGCTGGTGGGCAAGCCTGTGATTCTGTGATTCCGTCCTTTGAGCATGAGGTCAGGGTTACCGTAAAAAATAATCTAATGAGAAATATCTATCTCTCAGTATTCAATTTTTTTTTTTTTTAGAAAAATCAAGAGCCCAGTTTACACTCAGAGCTTTTTGTCACGACCCAGACCCCCTGAGATTTCAAGTCCACCAGCTTTCCCTTCACCTCGTTCTCTGAGGCCACATGTGTTAAGGGCACACATTAGAGTCTCCTCCAAATTACTCCAGGTAGGGGAAGAATTCTGGGGCTATGAGGTCTCTTCCCAGGCCCAGTCCTGTACTAATGTCACTGTTCTTCCCCAGTCCCCAGGTGATCTTTTTTTTTTTTTTTTTTTTTAAGAGGGAGTCTTGCTATGTCACCGGGGCTAAAGTGCAGTGGCACCGTCTCGGCTCACTGCAGCCTCTGCCTTCCAGGTTCAAGCAGTTCTCCTGCCTCAGCCTCCCACATAGCTGGCATTATAGGCACACACCACCATGCCTGGGTTATTTGTTTATTTTTTTGGTAATTTTAGTAGAGACAGGGTCTCGCCATGTTGACCAGGCTGGTCTCGAGCTCCTGACCTCAGGTGATCCACCCACCTCGACCTCCCAAAGTGCTAGGGTTACAGGCGTGAGCCACTGTGCCTGGCTCATGACCTCTCTATTTTACACAGTTCTTTTGACAACAAGACAATGTGTGCAAACTGCAAAGCTCTAACGAAGTTCCATTTTTCGGCTCTTGCAAAGCTTCAGGCCTCTCTGATACCATTGGAAGAAAACCCTTCTACCCCCTATTCTGTTACCTACCCCCCAGGACCAGCCTGGAATGTTCACAAAATTTGGGTCCCCACAAGTAGCTTTGCTTTATCAGGTGTACAGAGTCTTCTGTTGGAAATCTAGACCACATCTTGTTTCGCCATTTGCAGCTTGCCTCGTTTATTTTCTCTTCGTGGGGATTGGAGAGAAATAGCTTTCTCCCTTCCTCATTTGCAGGGACTTTCAAGGCTCCTAGTGGCTTTCTCACAAATAGGCTCTAGTGACCTGCTGGGATATCTTACCCTCCTTCTCTCCATTCCTTCCTTCCTTCCTTCCTCCCTCACTTCCTTACTTTCTCCTTTCCTCTCTCATTCAACACATACTTTTTTGGGTATCTGTGTACATACCATTGAGGACGCAGGATGAATAAGACAGACACGACCCCTCTCCTGTTGAGCTCACAATCTGGTCAGGCAGACACATGGAGCAGTCACTATACAGTTGCTATGATGGGGGAAGTATGGGGTGCTGTAAATGTGCATAAATGGGAGGAAAGAAAATCTAGAGCCTTCCACTCCTTTATAAAATACAGGAATGAGGTTCAGAGAAGAAAAGAGTAGTCTCAATCGGACGCAGTGGCTCATGCCTATAATCCCAGCACTTTGGGAAGCCTAGGTGGGTGGAGATCACTTGGGGTCAGGAGTTCGAGACCAGCCTGGCCAACATGGTGAAACCCTGTCTCTACTAAAAATACAAAAATTAGCCAGGTGTGGTGGCGTGTGCCTGTAATCCCAGCTACTTGGGAGGCTGAGGCATGAGAATCGCTTGAACCCGAGAGGTGGAGGTTGCAGTTAGCTGAGATAACGACCCCATACTCCAGTCTGGGAGACAGAGTGGGATTCTGTCTCATAAAAAAAAATAAAATAAAAAATAAAAAATAAAATAAAAGAGTAGTGTCTTCAGTCACAGGCTCTGGGGCTTCTCGTTTCTATCCTTTTTGCTTCCTAATACTTCTAAGGCCTCACTTTGGCCTTAGAAGATCTGTAACCGGGAGGGGACTCCAGGTGTGTGACATAAAAGCAGAGGGAATTGCTAAGAAGTGCTCAGCAGATGGCAGTCTGACAAAGTGCACGTGGCTGACGCCAAAGGCCAGGGCAGCTTCTACCCTTCCCACACAGCCAGCTGGGCCAGCCTGGGCTCACTCTTACTCCAGTGCCCCGGGATGTCCACTCTCTAGGAGGCAGGGTCCTCAACCTGGCTGGGACCCCAATGAGACTTCTTACTTTTTCCTTCCATGCTTCCTGCCCTAACTCTCCTTTTATGTGTAATGCTCAGTCTGCATAGCGTGTGGTTTCCTAACATTTGCTTGAATTCCACATGGAGCCCAGAAGTCTGTGATAGGCACTGTCAACCAGGATATTGTTGTCCATATTGAGCAGACACGGTCTTCCTTTCAACTCCTCAATCAAACCACTCCATGTGCAACTTGCCCTTGTCCTTGAAGGGTAGCCTTCATACATCTCTAGAAAGACTTGAGATGTTCTGGGGACTTTCTTTGTTTTTTGGTTTTTTTTTTTTGGTCTTATTCTGTTGCCCAGGCTGGAGTACAGTGGCTCTATCACAGCTCACTGTAGCCTTGAACTCCTGGGCACAAGTGGTCCTCCTGCCTCAGCCTCCCAAGGAGCTAGGACTACAGGTGTGTGCCACCACACTGGGTTAATTTTTTAATTTTTTTTTTTTTTTTTTGTAGAGAGAGGGTCTCAGTATGTTCTCTAGGCTGGTCTTGAGTTCCTGGGCTCCAGTGGTCCTCCTACCTCAGCCTACCAAAGTACTGGGATTACAGGCATAAGCCACTAGGCCTGGCCCCAACCTGAGATGTTCTGTACATTTCTACCTCAATAACTTATATTTCTGTGGACCTTTTACAGAATGGCACCAGGCGGGCACTATGGACACATAAATGAATAAATCTAGAAACCGATCCCCCCTCCCTCACCAGGCTAATTTTTACTGGTCTAATCTCAAACAACTCCCCTCCCCACCAAAAAGTTGTTAATCTGGGTTTCAGCATGAGCTCAGGAATTTAGGTCTAGAAGAAGGCACCCACTAGGAAAAGATGAAGGGCTGTCTTCTGTGGCTCCCAGAAGATGGACATGTCTGCCAAGATCAGAAAGAGGCCAAAAAAATGTATTCTCCAGAGGCAAAGCTATTTAACATTTCCCAGAATCTTTCTGACCTAGAATAATCTTTTTCCTTCCTGAAATTGTTGAGTCCTAGGTGACAGCTGAGAGCAGGTGGCTGGCTGCTTAGAAACCAAGAAGAAGATCTGGAAATACAGGCAGAACTTTTTGACCTCAGAAAGACTTTTGGTTTCCTTGTGATCTCGGGCTACATGCGGTGTCTTGGTGACTTTTTGGCAACGCTCTTAGCTGACTCAGTCTTGCATTTCTAGCAGCGCACAAGTCCACAAGTAAGCAGGATCTCTTGCTTTGCTGGGTTTGGAGAACCTCCCAAAGAGACATACAGATCAGAGTTCAGCCACGCTGTACTGACTCTTCTTTCGCTTCCACCAGGGAAACATAAAACATCCACTCTTTTATGACAGCTTAAGCAATTAACATTCCTTAGGGAAAATCTAAATGCAAATTGTAGCTGCCACCTCCGGTCCCCTAAGGGGATGAATGCGGGAATATCGAATCTCTTAACAAACAACTTGCGTGAAGAGTTTTGTTCCTAAGAAATCAACGTGTAGTGTATCATTTTGGTAAAATAATAGCTCGTAAAGCAGTGGTTGTTAATGCTGACTGCACATTAGAATTATCTAGGAGGCTTTGAAAAATGCTGACATGTCAGCCCTGCTCCAGAGTTTATGACTTAATTGGTCAAGGGCCTGCTGACATCTGAGCCCCACTTCAGAGTTTATGACTTAATTGGTCAGGGCCCCGTCAGCCCCCACACCAGCATCAGTAGTTTCAGAGCTTCTCCTGGTGAGATTACTGTGTGGCAAGGCACATAGTATTTACTTTTGTGCCAGGTACTTCTAAAGCACTGTATACATATTAATTGTTTAATCTTCACCACAATCCTGTGAAAAAAGCTATTGTGATTAAACACATTTTACAGATTTAAAAAGCCATAATCATATCTAATTTGCTTGGCTTAAAAAAGGACCATTGGAAGAACCGGCAGAGGCTTTGAAACTGAATTTCTTTTCTCTTCCCACCAGTTTCTGGAAGGTGAATTGAACAATATGGAGAGATATTTCCTCAAAGATATGAAGGAAGCCAGCTCCTTGGAAAGACAAACACAGATCTATTGACATTTTAGATAACTGCAAGGTGTTAGCTGAAATCACCCTGCTCACTAGATTTAGTATAATTTAAAGTCCCCTTGGCCAGGCATGGCGGTTCACGCCTATACTCCCAACACTTTGGGAGGCCGAGGCAGGTGGTTCACTTGAGGTCAGAAGTTAGATACCAGCCTGGGCAACATGGTGAAACCCTGTTTCTACTAAAAATACAAAAGAATTAGCCAGGCGTGGTGGTGCACACCTGTAATCCCAGCTACTCGGGAGGCTGAAGCAGGAGAATTGCTTGAACCCAGGAGGCAGAGGTTGCAGTGAGCCGAGATCATGCCACTGCACTCCAGCCTGGGTGACAGAGTGAGACTCTGCCTCAAGAAAACAAAGAAATAAAAATTAAGGTCCCCATTCTCTAACTCATAGATATCAATGCTCTCCAAATTTTTGCAAATGTCTGGGGGACTTACCTTTTCACAGTTGCTTCTGCTCTAAGATTGTGTTTCTGCTAGTAAGTTTAGATCAAGGGCCATCCCACAGCAGTCCATGGATCTAGATACAGAACGCAGCTACTGTCCCCATTCTCAACGGCCCTCACCTGCCCCGCCCAACATGGCCTTCATTTGAGGAGATGATACTGAAAACTTGGAGAGATGAAGGAATTTACATCTATACAATATAAGCCCTAAGAACTCAGCTTTAAATATTAGATTGCTCTTTTTTTTTTTTCTTTTGAGACGGAGTCTTACTCTGTCACCCAGGCTGGAGTGCAGTGGTGCGATCTTGGCTCACTGCAACCTCTGCCTCCCAAGTTCAATGAATTCTCCTGCCTCAGCCTCCTGAGTAGCTGGGATTACAGGCTCGCGCCACCACACCCAGCTAATTTTTGTATTTTTAGTAGAGATGGGGTTTCACCGTGTTAGCCAGGATAGTCTTGATTTCCTGACCTCGTGATCCGCCCAACTTGGCCTCCCAAAGTGCTAGGATTACAGGCGTGAGCCACCGTGCCTGGCCTAGATTCCTCTTAAAAGTCGTTTTAGCTCTTTCATCATTGGAAATTTTACTGTAGCTGCTCTCTACCTTTTCTCTCTTCCTGTCTCATTTCTGTTTTCTCTCTTTCTATACTTCACGACCAAGCTTTACAACTTGAGAACCAACCTTATATGTGTAGATGAATTATGAAAGTATTTTTTGGTAGAACCAAGAATGCTCCTTCCCCAAGATAAATTTTAGGGCCACCTGTTGAGATAATAGTTAATATTTACATAAGACTTTCCCCCCTTTCTTACATGAAAATAAAGATTTGATAACTTTGGACAAATTTATAATTCACCATAGGTTCCTGGCAGCCTCACCTTGAAGGAAGAGAGGTAGTCTCAGTTTTCTTGTTTGGGGCATAGCCATTATGCTTTGACAAGTCAACATTAGGACCAGACCTTGCACATGGGGGTCTCAGTAGGAGGAGAGGGAAATAGGCTGCTTTTTAAATTTCATTTTATATATATAAAAAATAAAGTCTGTCACCCGGGCTGCAATACAGTGGCGAGATCACGGCTCACTGCAGCCTTGAACTCCTGGGCTCAAGCAATCCTCCCTCCTCAGCCCCCTGAGTAGCTGGGACTACAGGTGCACGCCACCATGCCTGGCTAATTTTTGTATTTTTAGTAAAGACGGGGTTTCACCACGTTGCCCAGGCTGAAAAATGAGCACTTTTATATTACTTATACAACTTTTGAATTATCAGTAGTATAAAAGTAAATTTTTACATATATTACGTATGAGAGGCTGGGTGCAGTGGCTCACGCCTGTAATCTCAGCACTTCAGGAGGCTGAGGTGGGTACATCAACTGAGGTCAGAGGTTTGAGACCAGCCTGACCAACATGGTGAAACCCCATCTCTACAAAAAGAATGCAAAATTAGCCGGGCATGGTGGCACATTCCTGTAATCCCAGCTACTTGGGAGGCTGAAGCAGGAGAATCACCTGAACCTGGGAGTCAGAGGTTACAGTGAGCCAAGATCGTACCATTGCACTCCAGCCTGGGCAACAAGAGCAAAAATCTCCATCTCAAAAAAAACTATGTATGATAATATAATGTAGTATGTTTATGGATATACATTAATATTCTGAAAATAGATATACCTAGAAGAGCTACATCAGTAAGACCGAAAGAAAAGTCTAGAAAAGTTTTATCTATACATCATTATATTATATACACTGGACATATAAATACTCTTCCATATATCATATAAGTGAGAAAAGTTTGGATAATTGAACAAACGACATTGGAAAAGTTGGCTAGTCATTTGGAAAAAAAATTGGAGTCCCTCTGTACTTACTAGAAGAATATATAGGTAAATATGGTCATGTGTTACATAGCTATGTTTTGGCCAGTAATGGATACATATATGATGGTGGTCTCATAAGAGTATAATGGAGCTGAAAAATTGCTATCACCTAGTGATGTTGTAGCTGTAGCCATCATAATGTCATAGGGCAGCACACTACCTTCCCCGTGTTTAACTACACAAATACCATCGTATCACAATTGCCTACAGGATCCAGTACCGCAGGCTATCCCATACAGCCTGTGCATGTAGTAGGCTCTACCCTTTGGATTTGTAAACGTACACTCTGTGACGTTTGCACAATGATGCAATCTCCTAACTACCCATTTCTCAGAATCTGTTGTTAAGTGACACATAACTGCTTATATTATCTCAAAGTAAGAAAATATTCTCTAATCATGACATTGAAGACACTAAGATAGATTTAACTGCCACTTCAAAGCAATACCCGTGGGGCCTTAATGAGCCAGCAAAGAGTCATCTGGAAACGAGAAGAATCTAAAGGTGAGAGTATGCCTGCAGGACCAAACTTGGCCTACCAGGGCAGAGTTCCAGAGGGAGAGAGTAGAGGAAAAATGCACAAACACCAACTACAAGGAGGAGAGCGGTCAGGGAGAAACTATTCACCTTGAGGGTCAAAGAGAAGACTTGGAGAAAACATTCCTCCAACTCTTGGCCTCAAGCGATCTTCCCACCTCTGCTTTCCCAGTCGCTGAAGCCACAGGCTCATGGCCACCCCCACAGGTAGAGAAAGCATTTGTGAAAACAGCAGGGACTTTCAGATAACACATGCCTTGCACTTACACAAAAAAGAAAGTGCATGTGACCTCTAGAAACCAAATAGAGGAAAGATGTAGTAAGGATCAACTGAATGAAGGCCCTGCGCGACAGCTTGTGCCTGTAATCCCGGCGCTTTGGGAGGCCCAGACGGGCAGATCCCTTGAGGCCAGGAGTTTGAGACCAGCCTGGCCAACATGGCGAAACCCTGTCTCTACCAAAAATACAAAAAATTAGCTGGGCGTGGTGGCACACACCTGTAATCCCAGCACTTTGGGAGGCCAGGAGTTTGCAACCAGACTGGGCAACACAACGAGACCCCATCTCCAAAAAAGAAAAGTCAGATGGGGTGTGGTGGCTCACGCCTGTAATCCCAGCACTTTGGGAAGCTGAGGTGGGCCAATCACCTGAGGTCAGGAGTTCCAGACCTGGCCAACACGGCAAAACCCCATCTCTACTAAAAAGACAAAAATTAGCTGGGCATGGTGGTGGGCGCCTGTGATCCCAGCTACTTGGGAGGCTGAGGCAGAAGAATCGCTTGAACCAGGGAGGTGGAAGGTGCAGTGAGCCAAGATGGCACTACTGCACTCCAGCCTGGGCAACAGAGTGAGACTCTGTCTTAAAATAAAATAAAATAAAATAAAATAAAATATCACATAAATGTCAGAGAAAAAGATGGAGAAATAAAAGCAATCAAAAGAAGGACGAGAGGCTGTGAAGGGCCCAGGTGCCCTGCTGACTGAGGTTTGATCACGACCCAGTGGGCCTGCATTTCCTATGGAGGGTAAAAAACTAAAGATTCAATATCTCAGCCTTCTTAGAAGGATACAGGTCTTCTTCTGACATGAAAACATGTTGAAATTAAGAAAAATCAAGTTGCAGAGATGTATAGAAAAAATGGTGTGTGTGTGTGTGTGTGTGTGTAAGAGAGGCTGAACTGTGCCTTGGCCCACCCCCGACCAATTTGTATGTTGAAGCCCTAATCCTCAGCCTCTCAGGATGTGACTGTATTTGGAAACAGCCTTCAAAGAGGTAATTAAGGTTAAATGAGGTCATTAGAGTGGGCCCTAATCTAACAGGCCTGGTGTCTTTATAAGAAAAGGAGATTAGGACACAGCCTCACACAGAGGGAAGACCATGTGAGGACACAGGGAGAGGGCGTGGCTACCCAAAAGCCAAGGAGAGAGGCCTGAGAAGAAACCAGCCGTCTCAACACCGCGATCCTGCACTGCCAGCCTCCACAACTGTGAGAAAATAAATCCTGTTTTTGGAGTAACTGGTCTGGGGTATTTTGTTAAGGCAGCCCTAGCAAACAGGATGTAATAAAATAAAACTTGAAGAAAATACGTAATTTTTAAAATTTTTTTAAGAGATGGGGGTCTCACCATATTGCTCAGATGGGTCTGGAACTCCTGGACTCAAGCAATCCTCCTGCCTCAGCCTCCTTAATAGCTGGGACTGCAAGCGTGAGCCACCTGGCCCAGCTTAAAACTGGAAGAAAATTCATCATTCTCTAGCTGAGGTTACTTCTGAATGGGTGGCTATATAAGGGACTTTTAACTTTTTTTTTTTTTTTTTAAAGTCAGGATCTCTCTCTGTTCCCAGGCTGGAGTGCAGTGGCACAATCAAAGCTCACTACAACCTCCGCCTCCTGGGCTCAAGGGATTTTCCCATCTCAGCCTCCTAAGGGACGACAGGCATGTGCTACCATGCCTGACTAATTTTTGTGTTTTTTGTAGAGATGAGGTCTTGCCATCTTCCCCAGGCTGGTCTCAAACTCCTGGGCTCAAGCGATTTGCCTGCCTTGGCCTCCCAAAATGCTGGGATTATAGGCATAAACCACCATGCCCAGCCTTAATTTTTATTTTTGTTTTTTGTTTGTTCGTTTGTTTGTTTAGAGATGGTATCTCGCTCTGTCACCAAGGCTGGAGTGCAGCGGTGAAATTTTGGCTCACTGCAGCCTCCGCCTCCCAGGTTCAAGTGTTTCTCCTGCCTCAGCCTCCCTAGTAGCTGGGATTATAGGCATGCGCCACTATGCCCGGCTAATTTTTTGTTTTTGTTTTTTGTTTTTTGAGACAGAGTCTTGCTCTGTAGCCCAGGCTGGAGTACAGTGGCACAATCTTGGCTCACTACAACCACCGCCTCCTGGGTTCAAACAATTCTTGTGCCTCAGCCTCCCGAGTAGCTGGGATTACAGGCACACACCACCACACCCGGCTAATTTTTGTATTTTTAGTAGATACAGGATTATGCCATGTTGGCCAGGCTGGTTTCGAACTCCTGACCTCAGGTGATCCACTCGCCTCGGCCTCCCAAAATCGTGGGATTACAGGCGTGAGCCACCATGCCCAGCTTAACTTTTAAATTATACATTTTTGTTTGAACATATTATACTAAGCATAATTTCTTTTTAATGGAAATAAGGAATCTTTTTAAATTAGCTAAGATAAAAGAAAGTTAAAATGCAGAGTAACTGACGCCTCTCTCATGTGGTCACACTTTTGCCTCTGAGCTGCCAATAATGCAACTTACACAAGCACATCCTGTTGGTTACGGTTCACTGTGTCTGTGGGAAGACGGCCTGGACCACTATTAGGAGATACCCACAGCTGGGCACAGTGACTCATGCCTGTAATCCCAACACTTTGGGAGGCTGAGGCAGGCAGATCACCTGAGGTCAGAAGTTCGAGACCACCCTGGCCAACATGGTGAAATCCTGTCTCTACTAAAAATATTAAAAAAAAAAAAAAAATCAGCCAGGCATGGCGGTGGGCACCTGTAATCCCACCTATTTGGGAGGCTGAGGCAGGAGAATTGCTTGAACCCAGGAGACAGAGGTTGCAGTGAGCCGATACGGTACCACTGCACTCCAGCCCAGGCAACAGAGTGAGACTCTGTCTCAAAAAAAAAAAAAAAAAAAAAAAGATACCCACCTAGTGTTAATAATGGCATCAAACAACAATGCTCTCTGCTTTGAGCAAAACCAAAGGAGTGATACCTTTGACCAGCTCTAGGGAAACCTAATATCTACTTAGTAGTTTGCTCTGGGGAAAAGAACTGGGACTGGGAGGTCTTTATTGCAGAAGGTAGAGAAAAGTAATTAGGCTTTTTTTTCACTAACATGTATTGAGCTCTTATTATATGCAGTCATTACGTTAAGTGATTTTCATTTATTATTTCATTTAATTGGAAAACAGTGCTTTGGGAGGTTGAGGCTGGAGGATCACTTGAGCCCGGGAGTTCAAGACCAGACTGGGCAACACAGTGAGACCCCATCTCTATCAAATTTTTAAAAAATTAGCCAGCCACGGTGCCATGCGCCTATAATCCCAGCTACTCCGGAGGCTGAGGTAGGAGGATTACTTGAGTCCAGGGCGCCAAGGCTGCAGTCAGCCATGGTCGTGCCATTGCACTCCAGCCTGGGTGACAGAGCAAGACCCTGTCTCAAGAAACAAACAAACAAAATAAAAATAAAAAAATAAAAGGGCAGCTGAATCTGAAAGAGGTTAATGAAATTGGTCAAACCTCTCAGCCAACAGAGAAGCAGTCAGGATTTGGACCCATGTAGTCTGGCTTAAGGCTAATGCTCTCTTAACCTACATCTTGTGTAAGAAGGCCTGGCATCAAGTTTTACTGCAGCTACTTGCTAGATAAATGACCTTGGGAAAATCCCTCCCTATCCGTAGTCCTAACTTCCCTCTTTAGTAGAGAGAGGGCTTCACCTAGATACCCTCTGAGGACCTCTTGGCAGGCCTGGCCCTATTCCATCATTTTGGCAAATGGTCTGGGTGGAGGAATCCAACAGATGGGGCCTCGGTTCCAGCACAAGATTTGCCTTAGCTTTGAAGAGGCAGCTGTGTCCTGGAAGATAGACATTGTCACCAGGAAAGAGATGATGCCTTCTCTGCAGGATCTGCTGCGGGAGGTAGGGGGACTCACTCATAGCCAGGCTGTGGTGCAAGACCTTGGGGATCTCCCTACCGCTCCTTCCCTTCTGAGCCCTACTTCTGCCTCTACTCTTGGCTCCACTGCCATTTTCTCAGCTCTGTCTTGCCCATCAGTGGTGATAAGTGATGCCAAGATCAAGCTGCTGGCAGTTTTTTGTTTGTTTGTTTGAGATGCAGTATTGCTCTGTTGCTCAGGCTGGAGTGCAGTGGCGCGATCTTGGCTCACTGAAACCTCCGCCTCCTGCGTCCAAGCGATTCTCCTGCCTCAGCCTCCCAGTAGCTGGGACTACAGGCATGCACCACCACACCTGGCTAGTTTTTGTGTTTTTAGTAGAGATGGGGTTTCACCATGTTGGCCAAGCTGGTCTCTAACTCCTGACCCCAAGTGATCTGCCCACCCCAGCCTCCCAAAGTGCTGGGATTTCAGGCTTGAGCCACCGCGCCCAGCTGCTGCTAGCAGTTTTTAAAATGTTTCGGTAGAGATGGGGTCTCACTATGTTGCCCAGTCTGGCAGTCCAACATCAAGGAGCTGCACTTCCAAACCAGTCAGATCTGCCCCAGGCCCATCTGCAACTCCAGGTATTGAGACCAGGGAATCTGTGAGGGGCAGAATGCCAATTCAAGGGCCATTCTTCGGTGCTGCTTCCATCCAAAACATAACCTCATTCCCACCCCACTCCACACTTCACAGCTTTACACAACACAGTGAATTCGGTGGAGCCACGCTTTCTCTAAAAGTCACTTTCTAAACAGTGCTCTGGGATAGGTCTTCCTTGGAGAGAGGTTTTGTCTTTGAGTTTCTTCAAGGTTTTTCCACCCCAGCATCACTCCCACCTGAGACATCCTCCAATGCACGCCAAAATCTACCTGGAAAGGGCAACAGAATTAAGGGGACTATGGTTGGTATTCTCTCTATCCAGAGATCTGGGTACAGCATTTTAGGACAGGAGAAGCTCCAGAGATGAGGAAAGAATGGTGGAATGCGTTCATTTCATGCCCATGCTGGGGGCAGCAGCAGAGGGGCTAAGGCACCTCAAAAGGAAACAGAATAGAGTTCCCTGAACTTTCCATGCCTAAGGTGGTTAGGACCCTGAGAGGCCGCCTTGATGGGCCCCCCTCAGTGTTCAGATGGGAAACTGGGACCTGGAAAAGGGAAGGGATCTGTGAGTCAATGACAGAGGGAACAGTACAATCTGGGCTCCCAAATGCCATTCCAAGGCCATTTCCATGGCAGCCCTCGTCGTATTTGAGAGCTGCCTCCTCCTGTTCATCTCCTCTGATTGCACCGCTGTGAAAAGGTCAGTGCCTGGTGGAGCTGGGTAACATTTTTGTTTCTAGCCTCAGTTTTCCCTGGGATAGGCTTAGGTAGGGCCTTTCAGCACCTATGTCACCATTTTTTTGCTTGCCCCCTATTAACTTGGAAATTTTGTTTAAAAGTTTCTTTTTTTTGAAAGAGAGAAAGAGATCAGAAGTTAGATGACAACCCACACCATTTGGTTAAATCATCGAATACTGGCTTTCTTTCTTAAAGTTAGTGGTTATTACACATTTGAAAAACAGATGACTTTTCTCCTTGCCCACCAAACTTCTAAGACTGTCAATGACCTCAGCGGAAAGGCAAGTCCTGTATGCTGACTTTATAACCCTCCAGGGTCTGGCCCCACAGAACGTTCTAGTCTTATCTCACAGTAGTCCCACCACCATCACCCCTACACACCAGCCTGTGCCTATCCAAGCTGAACTTCATTCTTCTCCATGGACACACCAGCCTTATCACACCTCTGCACATTTCACACACATAACAGTCTCCTCTGCCTGCAATGATACCCACCCCTTTCTTCATATCTTTAAGCTTTTTGTTTGTTTGTTTTGAGACAAGTCTGGCTCTGTCACACAGGCTGCAGTGCAGTGGTGCGATCTTGGTTCACTGCAACCTCTGCCTCCCGGGTTCAAGCAATTCTCCTGGCTCAACCACCCGAATAGCTGGGATTACAGGTGTGCACCACCACACCAGCTTGTTTATTTATTTATTGAGACAGAGTCTTGCTCTGTCACCAGACTGGAGTGCAGTGGCGCGATCTCAGCTCACCTTAACCTCCGACTCCCTGGTTCAAGCTATTCTCCTGCCTCAGCCTCCTGAGTAGCTGGGATTACAAACATGCACCACCACACCCAGCTAATTTTTGTATTTTTAGTAGAGATGGGGTTTCACCAGGATGGTCTCAAGCTCCTGACCTCAAGTGATCCACCCGCCTTGGTCTCCCAAAGTGCTGGGATTAATTACAGCGTGAGCCACCACGCCTCGCCATCTTTTAAGTTGTTTTATACTTCTGCGGGTCTGGCTTAGAAGTCCCTCCTCCTTGAGGTCTGTCTTTAAATTGGAAGTGCCCTCTGTCCCCCTCTGATTGCCCATTGCATTTTATCAATCCCTTTCTTTGAGCAGGCACTACTTTTTCTCCTAGTGGTTAAATAGTCATCTCTCAACTGGACTGTGAACCACAAGGCAGGATTCCTGTCACATGAAGCATCTTGGATTTCCCCATGGCACCTAGAACATATTAATGAGTAACAAACAGTGTGTACCTAAGTTCAGAGCATGAGTAACAAACTGAGTGACCTCAGTTGCGGAGACTCGGAGGCATGACACTTAAGAATGGAACATAGAGACGGAAGAGAACAGAACCCTTCAAGGGAACATTTATGGTGGATGGAAATCAATCACCTTGAGCTAGAGACACAGAGGGCATATAGATAAGGCTAAAAGGAAGAACAGCACAAGTACTGTCCTGGTGAACAAGAAATGCAGTCTCTGCTGGGCGAGGTGGCTCAAGCCTGTAATCCCAGCACTTTGGGAGGCCGAGGCGGGCAGATCACAAGGTCAGGAGTTTGAGACAAGCCTGGCCAACATAGTGAAACTCTGTCTCTACTAAAAATACAAAAAGTAGCCGGGTGACTCTTGCCTCAATCACCTAAGTAGCTGGGGTTACAGGCATACGCCACCACACCCGGCTAATTTTGTAATTTTGGTAGAGATGGGGTTTCACCATGTTGGTCAGGCTGGTCTCGAACTCCTGACCTCAGGTGATCCACCCCTCTCAGCCTCTCAAAGTGCTGGGATTACAGGTGTGAGCCACTACCCCCGGCAGAAACACTAATTTTGAGCCAGAAAACGTGGTGAATCTTGGAATTGGGATACGATGGGACTTCTGCTCTCAGGGGCTAGGACACTGAGATGGTAGGGAAAGGGAGTTACAGGTAAAATGTATGGCTATGTTTGGAAATACGTCCGCATGTAGCACTCTAGCCCTATACGAAGACACCTTGGGAAGAGGCTGTGTCCATGTGTCACCTACAGATAGAGCTGTGTGGCCAGAAATTTCTCACACTAGATGTGGCTGCAGCTGAGCATAACACTATAGAGGAGAAGCATTATCTTCTCCTCTGCCACTGGGTGTGTCTTGACAGCTAAAGCTTTGGTCAAGGTCCTCTGGATTTCCAGCACACCATATGTTGATGAAAGTGGTATCTGGGTGACCATCATGTGGACTTGGAAAACACAGACCTGCTGACACGGAAATAATTAGGCTCTCCAGCTTCTAGAGTGGAAGACAGAAAGGGAGGAGGTCTGGAATGGGTTTGTGTATGAGTTTTCTATTGCTGCTGTATCAAATCACCACAAACTTGGTAGCTTAAAAACACAAATGTGTGATCTTACAATCCTGGAGGTCAGAAGTCTAAAATGGGCCTCACTGGGCTAAAATCAAGGAGTCAACAGGGCTGCCTTCCTTCTGTTTTTTGTTTATTTGGTTTTTTTTGTTTGTTTTTGTGGTTTTTTTTTTTTTTTTGAGATGGAGTCTTGCACTGTCGCTCAGGCTGGAGTGCAATGGTACAGTCTCGGCTCACTGCAAAATCTGCCTCCCGGGTTCAAGCGATTCTCCTGCCTCAGCCTCCTGAGTAGCTGGGATTACAGGCACCTGCCACCATACCTGGCTAACTTTTTGTAGTTTTGGGTTGGCCAGGTTTGGTCTCGAACTCCTAACCTTGTGATCTGTCCACCTCGGCCTCCCAGAGTGCTGGGATTACAGGCGTGAGCCACTGCAGCTGGCCTGTTTTGTTTTGTTTTTTTTTTTTTTGAGACAGGGTGTCACTCTGTTGCCCAGACTGGGGTGCAGTGGTATGATCACTGCTCACTGCAGCCTCCACCTCTCTGGGCTCAGTTATTCTCATGCCTCAGCCTCCTGAGTAGCTGGGACTGCCAGCACGTGCCACTATGCCGGGCAAATTTTTGTGTTTTTTGTAGAGATGGGGTTTTGTCATGTTGCCCAGGCTGGTCTCGAATTCCTAGGCTCAAGCGATCCACCCGCCTTGACCTCCCAAAGTGTTGGATTACAGGCATGAGCCGCCGTGCCTGGCCTTGCATTCCTTCCAGAGGCTCTAGAAGAGAAGTCATGTTCTTGCCTTTTTAGCTTCTAGGGTCTGCCTGCATTCCTCCTGTCTTGGCCTCTTCTTCCATCTTCAAAGTCAGCAGCATAGCATCTTTACATCTTTTCTTCTTCCCTGTTCTACATTCAAGGGATCTTTGTGGTTAAATTGGGCTCATTTGGAGAGTCCAGTGTGACCTTCTTATCTTAAGGTCTGCTGTTTAGCAAGCTTAATACCATGTACAACCTTAATTCCTTCTCACTGTGTAACATAAAATAGTCTCATGTCACATAACATATCACTCCTGACCAGGAGATCAGGACATGGACATCTTCAGGGTGCCATCATTCTTACTGTTACAGTTAACAAAGATTTTGTGCCATGGCAACATGAAGAAACAAACCCTTATCCTTATTTTCCTTCAGTCTTTCTCATCATGTAGAAAAATCTTTGGATCCAAAAGAGAAGACTCTACATTGTTAGACTCAAAGCTCAAAATAGGTGAAGAGGGAAGTACATTAACTCTCCACATGAATGAGTGCTGGGCTTCAGTATTGGAACAGAATTTGCCATGAGATACTGAAAGAATTTAGGATTGAGATTTCCCAGTTGCTCATACAGAGCTTTGAGAATGTATGGAGAATAGCCAAAGTGTTAGAAGACTAGAAATGGGCAAACAGTGTACAGTTTTTTGAAGGGAGGAGGAGGTAGAACCTCTACTATAGGTGAATGAGACTGACATTGCTTCTAGTCTCCCAGGCTGGAGTGCAATGGTGCAATCTCAGCTCACTGCAACCTCTGCCTCGCAGGTTCAAGCGATTCTCCTGCCTCAGCCTCCCGAGTAGCTGAGATTACAGGCACCCGCCACCACACCTGGCTAATTTTTGTATTTTTAGTACAGAAGGAGTTTTGCCATGTTGGCCAGGCTGGCCTCGAACTTCTGATCTCAGGTGATCCACCCACCTCAGCCTCCCAAAGTGCTAGTATGACAGGCGTGAGCCACCGTGCCCAGCCTGAAAATAATTTCGAATGAAATATGAAAGGAATGGTTCCCAAGCACCTAAAAGAATCCTTTGCAATTATGAAACAATATAGGTGCTCTGAGAACAAATCATGTCAGACAAATGTTATTTCCTCCTTTGACATGGTTTCTCCATGGTAGATTTAGAGGAGAGATGGACTCTGTGCATCACCACATTCTAAGAAACTCATGGAGCTTTCCTAAGGCAGAGACCATAGGTGGCTCATCTGTAAATTAACAGTGGTGTGCTGGGACTGCCTCATGCTGGCTCACAAGAGCTGTTTATGCAAATACATCTCTTTCCAACTCTATGTTCAATGACATCACCTTGTAGTTTGAAATCTGCCATGGTAGGAAGTAGTTACGCCATGGAAATCAGCAAATATTACAAACTAGGGCTTTTTTTTCTTCTGGGTAGTCAGCTGTTAAAACACTCACAGCCACAACACGGCGTCCACGGCAAGTATCTGGTACAAGACACAGCAGGTGCCCAATGAATGTTGGCTGAATAAATAAATAACTTGACCAAAAAACTAAACAAAGTCTCCCGTAATAAAATTGGGGTCAAGATAGAGACATCTTAGCTACATGCCAGTGCAATGAAAATTTTAAAAACAAACAAACAAAAGGAAAAGAAAAGAAAGAAGAAGAAAACGAATCAATGTCAAGTTGGAGGGAATTTTCTAAGACTGGGAAAAAAAAAAAAAAAAACAAACTTCTGCCCTTGGTCTGCGAGTCTTGAGTAATCTTTGCCAATGTAAAGTCCTGTTCTTGGATTAAATGAAAACTAAAATAACAAAACAAATTATAAAATACAGGGTGGAGTAGAGGTAGGAGAACATAGCAGCATGAGGTATGAAAAGTGAATCTCACTATTCCCAACTGGCCGGAAGATGATGAATGCATTGTGCCCGGATCCAGGTGTCACACAGTTGAACATTCAGAGAAGAGTCACTAGGGTGATGGAAAACCAAAACTTGCCAGATGAGGCATGACAGAAGGAATTATGAGTGTTTTCATTGGAGAAGACTCAAATGAGTGTGAGGTTGTCACCAAATATTTGAATGATTATCACACTGATAGGGCCATCACACTGCCCAACTCCAGGGACACTGTTTACATACTAGTCTACGTGAAAAGCAGCAGATGCCCACAGCTGAGCAACGTGCAGTCTGTACAACCGGAAGCACTTGTCCTGCATATGACAAGGTGTCACTATTTCAAGTAGTAGGAGCCCCTGAGAATTACATTTCAGCTCAATTTCGGTAAGACCCTCAGAACTGCTGAAAAGGATCCCTCGTGCCTTGGATGGAATCTAAGCAGAGGCTGAATGGCCCATGTCTTAGAGGTGGCATAGGGGATTCTGACAACAGAAAATCTGAAGGAGGGATTTTGGTTTGGTTTGGTTTTGGGTTTGGGTCTTTTTTTTGGTTTTTGTTCGTTCGTTTGTTTTGTTTTGCTTTTTTTGACACAAAGTCTCACTGTGTTGCGCAGGCTGGAGTGCAGCGACGCAATCTTGGCTCACTGCAACCTCCGCCTCCCAGGTTCAAGCCATTCTCTTGCCTCAGCCTCCTGAGTAGCTGGGACTACAGACATGTGCCACCATGCCCGGCTTATTGAAGGAGGGTTTTCTTTTTTTTTTTTTTGAGACGGAGTCTCGCTCTGTCGCCCAGGGTGGAGTGCAGTGGCCGGATCTCAGCTCACTGCAAGCTCCGCCTCCCGGGTTTATGCCATTCTCCTGCCTCAGCCTCCCGAGTAGCCGGGACTACAGGCGCCCGCCACCTCGCCCGGCTAGTTTTTTGTATTTTTTAGTAGAGACGGGGTTTCACCGTGTTAGCCAGGATGGTCTCGAACTCCTGACCTCGTGATCCGCCCGCCTCGGCCTCCCAAAGTGCTGGGATTACAGGCGTGAGCCACCGCGCCCGGCCTGAAGGAGGGTTTTCTTGGATGACTTTTTACATTTTTCTAACTCTGAGATTCACTAATCCCAGAGATAGAAACTCTATCATTTATGGAGCTTCTACTTGCACTAGGTACTGGGTTGGGTGCTTTATGTACCTGATTTAATGTGATATTCAGAACAACCCTACAATGTGGATATTATATTTACAGATAAGAAATTGAGACTCAGATATTTATTCTTTGTCTGCACTCATTCAATGATTAAGAAATTTAGCCAGGATTTAAAGCTGACAATATGTGATTCCTTTATTCTTCCTGAAACACTGGGGATTGGAAAGAAAGTTCACCACCCCCCAACCCCCCATCCCAGAACTTTTGGTTGGCAGCGTGACAAGTCTCAACAGTGGTGGTCATGTCTTATAGGCAAGACTTCATACATTGCCTGAACTGATGACTCAGGCTGAAGACCTCCTCTCCTAGCCTTAGGATGCCTAGTCTGTGGGACCAGACTCTTGCTTTGCTTCTTCCCTTGGGCTGTCATCGCAAATTCACAATGCCCTGAAGAAAAGGAAGATGCTCAGGAAAACATAGCCTCTGAGTTTTCCTCTCTAGATTAAAGGTTGCGAGTCGGATGTCTCTTTATCCTGCCTCTCCACCTACTCCACTGAAACTCAGGTCTTGACAGTGACTCTGTGGCTCACAATCAGCCCCAGGATTGCTTGCTTGCATGGAGCCAGTGACAGACTGGAGCCAGTCCCTGGGAGCTACCAAGTAGCTGACAAACTGGGAAGCGTGATCTTTGACTCATTCATCCATTACCCAACTAATCAGCACTGCATAGCTTGGGTGTTCACAGTGTGTCATCGCGCACCAGAGCCACACCTCTCCATGGCTAGAATAGCTTGCCTGGCTGGCTCCTGAAGCATTTAGAGGATGTTTGTTGACTGGGAAGAACCAGTGCCTTGACTATTACCTAATGAGTTGTATCCACCAGTCATGTAACTCTCCAGTGTGAGAATTTGGTTGTGGGCTGATGTTGTGTCTTAGGCAATTACTTTGGATTTATTTGGAGCCACCCCTGTTGACAGTGGCTAGCACTCACACCTAGGATTAAAGTCTATTTATTATCAGAGGGCAAAAACCTGTCCTCACAGTGAACACAGCTACAATTACAGTCAGGGATTCATATCTCATTCTCTTTCAGCCTCTCAAGGGCACAATTTATTTTTGGCCTTGCTATTTTTCTGTCTGAATTATTTCCTGCTATCCAGGCACTCCAGACCCCAACATTATTCTGTTCCATCCCACCACCACCATTGTCTGTAAATACACCATAGCACCATGTCTGTAAATACACCATAGAACCATGAAAATTGGTGCTACAGACAAGACAAAGCACAGAAGGCTTGTCCAACATAAAACAGAAAGTACCATGATGTTTCAACTCAATATCATACCCTCCCCCACCTTAAATGAAGAGCTGTTGTAATGTGTGGCACAAACAATGGTAAAGAAATTGGTAAAAGGTAGTGCATATCTTTACTTTTCTAGAAGATTCTAACATTGTCTTGGAATTCACCAACCTCAGAACTTTGTAAAGACATCATAATGAAATGCTGAGAGTGACTGAAAAAGGTCTGTACTACACACTAGTTAAAAACCCACAATGAGGCCGGGCACAGTGGCTTACGTCTGTAATCTCAGCACTTTGGGAGGCTGAGGCTGGCGGATCATCAGTGGAAAGGAGTTCGAGACCAGCCTGGTCAACATGCTGAAACCCCGTCTCTACCAAAAATACAAAAATTAGCCGGGCATGATGGCAGGAGCCTGTAATCTCAGCTGCTTAGAAGGCTGAGGCAGGAGAATCACTTGAACCCAGGAAGCGCAGGTTGCAGTGAGCCGAGATTATGACACTGCACTCCAGCCTGGGCAACAAGAGTGAAATTCTGTCTCAAAAAGCAAAAAAAACTTCAAAAAACCCACAGTGGGTTCTGATGTCCAACTCTGCTCCTCTTCAGATGATGCCAGTGATGACCCTAAACCAGAGGGGCAGGTTGGGTCTAATTATTTGTAGGCAGCCGATGTCTCCTGGTCTCACACAGGACACCCTGCACTGGGATGTCTGCCTCTTTCTATAGGATCCTATTACTCAGCATCATCTTTCTGCACAAGCTGAAGCTGCAGTGTTTGGATGCTGAGTCTGAGAATAGCTGAGTGAGGCTGAATGCTCTGAATCTCTAACCCAAGGGCTGTGAGCATGTAATCTGCTGGGAACTTTCTCCTCTAGTGACTGTATTCATATATGTTGTGGCCAAGAAAAGGAGGTTTAAAGCCCCTCTGTCTGGAGGAGTTCCTTCCTGCTTGAGATCGGAACTGAAAACGACTTCTCCATTTGCACAATGCTCTGGCATTTACTGGGCAACAGTGTTACGTGCCTCTGCAGCGAGAGTAACTTGAGATACTGCTTTTTAATCACTTCTTGCCCAATATCTCATATTACACAGTCATAATCCTCTCATACTTATTAATCAGAAAGCAGAACAGTTGGTGAATAGCTTGAGTTCTTCAACTGCAATCTGTAAGGGATATAGTGAAGTGCTGTTTGTGTCGTTCTATTGGAGAAATCAGGGGAAGGTTTGATGGGGGAAATGTCACCTACCTATATCATTTTCTTTCTCTTTTTTTTTTTTTTTTTTTTTTTTTGAGATGGAGTCTCGCTCTGTCACCCAGGCTGGAGTGCAGTGGCACAATCTCAGTGCACTGCAACCTCTACCTACCAGGTTCAAGTGATTTTCCTGACTCAGCCTCCCAGGTAGCTGAGATTACAGCCATGCGCCACCACATCAGCTAATTTTTATATTTTCAGTGGAGACAGAGTTTCACCATGTTGGCCGGGCTGGTCTTGAACTCTTGGCTTTAAGTGATCCAAGCACCTCGGCCTCCCAAAGTGCTGGATTACAGGCGTGAGCCACCTTGCCCAGTCATTGACTGCAACAGTAGACATTTCGTATTGTGGGCTGCAGAGAATTCCAAAGAATGCTACTTTCTCATTAGAGCCATCTTTAATGGATATTCCCTGAAAGAAAAAGATTAAAATTCAGTTTGCTACATGTACATCTGTAGAATGAATTCCCAGAAGTAGAACTGTTATATCAAAAGGCATGTGTATTTATTTATTATTATTATTTTTGAGACGAAGTCTTACTCTGTCGCCCAGGCTGGAGTGCAGTGGCACGAACTCGGCTTACTGCAAGCTCCGCCTCCCGGGTTCAAACCATTCTCCTGCCTCAGCCTCCCAAGTAGCTGGGACTACAGGCGCCCACCACCTGTATTTTTAGTAGAGACGGGGTTTCACCCTGTTAGGATGGTCTCGATCTCCTGACCTCGTGATCCGCCCGCCTCGGCCTCCCAAAGTAGGCATGTGTATTTATAATTTTCATATAGAGTTTGTACCAATTTCTGCTTCCACCAGCAAGTGTATGAGAGTGCTTATTTCCCCACATTTTTGTAAATAAAATGGGCTTTCAAACTTTGCCAATTTCATAGGTGAAAAAATACATTTGTGCCTCACTGTGAAAAAATTCATCTTTTTGTCACTGGAGACTTTTTGAAAGAGAGGATTGGGTCCTGCCAATGTTTCCTTGGGGTTTACTCATACCACCCAGGATCCTGAAGAAAAATGGAGTGGGCCACGTGCAGTGGCTCATATTTTGTACTTAAAGCTTGCATCGGGTGCTTTCCCAAGCATCCAGGCCCAGGAATGACACTGTATTGGGAAATGAGCTAATTAACCACATCCCTTCTTCCTAAGCCAACTCCAGGGCAACTGCAACATTATCATAGAAGTTGCACAAGTCAATGGCCAGGTGCAGTGGCTCATGCCTCTGATCTCAGCACTTTGGGAGGCCGAGGTGGGTGGATCACTCGAGATCAGGAGTTCAAGACCAGTCTGGCAAACATGGCGAAAACCCATCTGTACTAAAAATACATAAATTAGTCGGGCATGGTGGTGGGCGCCTGTAATCCCAGCTACTGGGGAGGCTGAGGCATGAGGATCACTTGAACCTGGGAGGTGGAGGTTGCAGTGAGCCAAGATTGTGCCACTGCACTCCAGCCTGGGCAACAGAGCAAGACTCCATCTCCAAAAAAAAAAAAAAAAAAGAAAGAAAGAAAAGAAAAGAAAAGAAAAATGGGGGTAGAAGAGAGGAAGGAGATCAGGCAGAAGGAGAGAGGAGAGGAGTAGTAGACAGCAGAAAAGGGATGGGGAGCTGGTCGCGGTGGCTCATGCCTATAATCCCAGCACTTTGGTAGGCTGAGGCAGGTGGATCACGAGGTCAGGAGTTCAAGACCAGCCTGACCAACATAGGGAAACCCCGTCTCTACTAAAAATACAAAAGTCAGCCGGGCATGTTGGCGTGCACCTGTAATCCCAGTTACTCAGTAGGCTGAGGCAGGAGAATCACTTGAACCTGGGAGGCAGAGGTTGCAGTGAGCCAAGATCGTACCACTGTAATCCAGCCTGGGTGACAGAGTGAGACTCCGTCTCAAAAGAAAAAAGAAAAGAAAAGAAAAGAAAAGAAAAGAAAAGAAAGGAAAGGAAAGGAAAAGAAAAAAGAAAAGAAAAGGGGTGAGGAGGGTGAGGAAGTAGAGTAGCAGTAGGTTGGGGTACTCAGAGTGTAGCTAGAGGTTATAGTTCCCAGCTAATCAGGTATGTTCTTGTTTTCTCTCCATTTGACCGATCGCCACCCATCAACACACCCATTTTCTACCCAGGTGCTTTACTTCCTGTGAGCAGGGAGTTGTGTTGTAGGTGCTAACTCATCTTGACTGCTCATGACATTCTCAGATTTCAAGACAGACACTAGACGTGGATGCACCTACTGCCCAAGAAGTTCTTTCTAGGAGGGCCAGGGGGGAAAAAAAGTGGAGGGAGTTGTTAGGGTAAACAGTGAGGTTTCTAATGCTACATCACTGATTATTTGGGATGGGAGAAATGACCACAGTGAATTCTGGGCTAATCAAAAAGACCTCAGGTCTTACTACCGGGAGATAAAAACCAGTGGATCAAAAGTTTTAGTACTAATTTATACGGTTTGTGCAGAGTGCAATTGCCAGAGGAAAAGCTAATCTGTTAGGCTCTTTGGGCTGTAAGGTACAAAGACGTTTATCCAGATTGCCTTGAATGTTGATGGTTTATGAAGCTATATGTATAAGACAGAGTGCTGACCATACAGCCAGGTCTCTAGTGAACTTTTTGCAGCTAAACAACTATCCTTTCCCATCCCCCAGGCCTAGAACATAGTTTGATAATGGGAAGATTATACAGCAGGAGTCCCCAACCAGTAACAATCTATGGCCTGTTAGGAACTGCGCAGCACAGGAGGAGGTGAGCAGCAGGTGAGCAAATGAAGTTTCATCTGTATTTACATCCCTGCTCCATCACTCACATTACCACCTGAGCTCTGCCTTCTGTCAGATCAGCGGCGGCATTAGATTCTCATAGGAGCGCAAACCCTATTGTGAACTGCGCGTGTGAGAGATCTAAGTTGAGCCCCTCTTGGGAATCTAACACCTGATGATCTGCCACTCTTTCCCATCACCCCCAGATGGGACCGTCTAGTTGTAGGAAAACAAGCTCAGGGATCCCACTGAGTCTATATTATGGTGAGTTGTACAATTATTTCATTATATATGACAATGTCATAATAATAGAAATAAAGGCTGGGCACAGTGGCTCACACTTGTAATCCTAGCACTTTGGGAGGCCGAGGCAGGTGGATCTCCTGAGGTCAGGAATTCGAGACCAGCCTGACCAACATGGTAAAAACCCATCTCTACTAAAAATACATAAATTAGTCGGGCATGGTGGTGGGCGCCTGAAATCCCAGCTACTTGGGAGGCTGCAGTAGGAGAATCACTTGAACCCAGGACGTGGATGTTGCAGTGAGCCTAGATCATGTCACTGCACTCCAACTTGGATGACAGAGACTCTGTCTCACTAAAAAAAAAAAAAAAAAAAAAAGAAAGAAAGAAAGAAAGAAAAAAGTGCACAATAAACAGAATGCTTTGAATCTTCCTGAAACCATGCCCCAACTCACGATCCCATCTGTGGAAAAATTGTCTTCCATGAAACTGGTCACTGGTGCCAACAAGGTTGAGGATGGCTGTTATACAGGATTCAGTGTGGGTCTAGCAACTGGGTGATACTCCCCTTCCCTCAGCAGCAGGAGGAGCCAATGGCTGCTTTAGCACCTTACCATCCTTTTGATTCAGCTTCTCCATCTTTTCCTCTGCTGTTCACATCTTTACCTGCAAAATGTTCTTTTTTTTTTTTTTTGAGACAGAGTCTTACTCTGTCATCCAGGCTGGAGTGTGGTGGAGTGATCTTGGTTCGCTGCAACCTCCACCTCCCTGGCTCAAGTGATCTTCCCACCTCAGCCTCACAAATAGCTGGGACCACGGGCACACACCACCTTGCCTGGCTAATTTTTTGTATTTTTTGTAGAGACAGGGTTTTGCCACGTTGCCCACAATCTCAAACTCCTGAGCTCAAGCCATCTGCCCGTCTCAGCCTCCCAGATTGCTGGGATTATAGGCATGAGCCACTGCGCCCAGCTGCAAAATGCTCTTTACTCTCCATCTGACCCTATAGTGTCTGCTCACTCATAGGTTCAGGTCATATCTTCTTACTGCCTCTTCTGTGTGTCTTTCACCTTTCGCTCCTCTTACCAATTGCTCAATGCCTGGTGTCTCCTATTTTAAAATTCTCAGATGATCACTGGGGTCCTTTGTGGCTCTGCTGATCTAACTTCATTCTGCCAGTCCCCAAATACCATATCCGCTCTTCCAGGCTACTGGTCTTCCCTCCTATATGATTGCCATGTTACCTACTATTCTAGAGAAGACAGCAAAGACCATTGTCAGTCAACTATGATGTTTAAAGGGAAAAAAGGTCGCTTTTATCCCATTTCTCATCAGAATGGATTGCATTGCCGAATCAGCTGATGGCTCCTGATAGACTCAGAGGATGTTGCAATGTGAAAGGCAGTGTGGAGAGGGAAGAAAGCTTGTTTTCCGTTCTTCATACTGTCATGGAGAAGGGGAGAAAGTATGGGCAGACATGTTCACCCCCATTTTCCTCTTTTCCTTCACACAGTCTTCCAGAGGGAGGAAGAGTGACTAGCTGGAAGAGTGAGGTTGGGCCGGTTCTCAGCCTACTGTCAGCAAACTCAGATTCTGTGTTCCTCCATGCAAAGAACTTACCAGAACATGGTCTTACTTTCAGAAAAGGAGGACTACGATTTTGGCAATAAACAGTAGGAAGCCTGGAGGGGTCAAGCCATGGTTTCTTTTCTCAGTCTTTTGATCTTGATCTGTGCAACTTCTTTTTCTTTTTTGAGACGGAGTCTTGCTCTGTCCTGTCGCCCAGGCTGGAGTGCAGTGGTGTGATCTCGGCTCTCGGCTCACGGCTCACTGCAACCTCCACCTTCTGGGTTCCAGTGATTCTTCTGCCTCAGGCTCCTGAGTAGCTGGGATTACAGGCATGCGCCACCATGCCCAACTAATTTTTTTTTTAGATGGAGTCTTGCTCTGTCACCCAGGCTGGAGTGCAATAGCACAATCTCGGCTCACTGCAAGCTCCGCCTCCCAAGTTCAGGCCATTCTCCTGCCTCAGCCTCCTGAGTAGCTGGGACTATAGGCACCTGCCACCACGCCTGGCTAATTTTTTGTATTTTTAGTAGAGATGGGATTTCACCATGTTGGCCAGGCTGGTCTCGAATGCCTGACCTCGTGATCTGCCTGTCTTGGCCTCCCAAAATGCTGGGATTACAGGCATGAGCCACTGCACCTGGCCATTGACCTGTGCAACTTCTATGATAATGTTGCAGTTGCCCTGGAGTTGGCTTAGGAAGAAGGGATGTGGTTAATTAGCTCATTTCCCAATACAGTGTCATTCCTGGGCCTGGATGCTTGGGAAAGCACCCGATGCAAGCTTTAAGTACAAAATAGGGTGGTTTGCTTTAAGAGTCCTAAAGCAACCTGAGGAACAACGCAAGATATCCTGCATGGATATCAGCCTCCTACAAGGGAGTCCCAGGTCCATGACTCTATCCAGAAAGATTCTCCATTCCTCATTTTCCTCTATGGCTACCAGTCAATTCCTGAGGTTTGACTGAAAAAATTATCAACTTCAAATCTGCCCAGATGTCAGTGCTATCATTTTCGTGTCTCCTGATGGAAACATTCTTTGATTGGTTACTAAGACCTCTAAACCAGCAGAGCCCATAGTTGAGGAAATGAGAATGAAAAACTATCTAAGTGGGTTATTAGATGTAATAAAGAACGATGTTAACACTGATTTCTTTTCTTTTTTGAAACAGGGTCTTGCTCTGTCACCCAAGCTGGAGTGCAATCATAGCTCACTGCAACCTCAACTCCTGGGCTCAACTCTCACTTCAGGCACATATGTGTCTTACCCAAGGCATCAAAAATACCTGGTACATCTGGCCTCCAAGTCCTGTTAGGTTTTTTTTTTTTTTTTTTTTTTTGAGACCTAGTCTTGCTCTGTCACCCAGGCTGGAGTGCAGTAGTGTGATCTTGGCTCACTGCAGCCTCGAACTTCCAGGTTCAAGCAATTCTCATGTCTTAGCCTCCCTAGTAGCTGGGACTACAGGCATATGCCACCACACCTGGCTAATTTTTATAGTTTTAGTAGAGATGGGATTTTGTCGTGTTGGCCGGACTGGTCTCAAACTCCTGGCCTCAAGTGATCTGCTTGCCTCAGCCTCCCAAAGTACTGGGATTACAGGTGTGAGCCACCACGCCTGGATGATATTTTGAAGACTTCATATAAAAATAAGTACCTCAATAAGTTTTATATTGACTACATATTGAAATGATACTATTTTGGATATCATGGGTTCAGTAAACTGTGCTTTTAAAATTAATTTCACCTGTTTCTTTTAACTTTTTAAAAATGCAGCTACTAGAAAATTTGAAATTAGACATCTGGGTCACATTATATTTCTGTTGGACAGTGCTGCTGTAAAGGCTTAATTTGCTTTTCTTACCACAATAGCCCTCATGACTTGGGTTAGAGGGTCAACTTGGAAATTATGCCAATTGCTGAACTTATTTATTCCAATTGTACACTCAACCGTGAGATGAGTTTGGGGTCTTATTAGAGCCCAATGTGAGGCTTACTGGAATCAAAGCTTTATAATCTTATCATGAGGCTGCCACTGACTGGCTATCCATGACAGTGTTCTAGTCTCCCATTATTTCAAAGCCGAAGTTTTAGATATTTTCCTTCCTTGGGTGTACACCTACCCCTATGAATAGCTGTCTATTTGGAGAGGTTGAGGGGGAAGAGGCTGAGTATATACTTGTCATGTTATCACAGCCTTTTTTTTGAGGGTATGCACCTTTTTTTTTTTTTTTTTGAGACGGAGTCTCGCTCTGTCACCCAGGCTGGAGTACAGTGGCCCGGATCTCAGCTCACTGCAAGCTCCGCCTCCCGGGTTTACGCCATTCTCCGGCCTCAGCCTCCCGAGTAGCTGGGACTACAGGCGCCCGCCACCTCGCCCGGCTAGTTTTTTGTATTTTTTAGTAGAGACGGAGTTTCACCGTGTTAGCCAGGATGGTCTCGATCTCTTGACCTCGTGATCCGCCCGTCTCGGCCTCCCAAAGTGCTGGGATTACAGGCTTGAGCCACCGCGCCCGGCCCTACCTTTCCTTTTATTTAAGGGGCTCATAGTCTCTGAAATTAATCAGACCTGGGGATTGAGTGAGGAGACAGGATTCTATGGTGGTGGTTCAGGTAAGGCCTCTTATCACCAAACTTGGAGTTTTTTGGTTTCATACCTCAAATAAAACCTTGTGGTGGGCTACCCATCTGTTTCAATTCTGGATCTTCTGTTTAGGTAATTAGGTATCACCAAAGAGTCAGACTATTCAGATGACTACATAAGTATCTTTGGCAGTTATGACAACTGTAGATTCCATGCCTTCGAAATGAAATGCTGATGCTTGGCCTCACTTGTGTGTTCTACTCCCAATTCCATCACCCTGATTGGAATTAGGGAGACTGTGTCATCCCATAAGGAGTGCAGTTCATCCCATTTGCATCCATGGCCTACAACTGCTTTACAGAGATTCTAGCTCTCCTTGCACTAATGCATTTCTCAATGGATTGGTGATATGAGTATATTGTTAGTCTTTACTGGAGGGGCATGATTTTTTTTTTTTTTTTTTTTGAGATGGAGTCTTGCTCTGTAGCCCAGGCTGGAGTGCAGTGGCATAATCTTGGCTCACTGCAACCTCTCTCTCCCAGGTTCGAGCGATTCTCCTGCCTCAGCCTGTGGAGTAGCTGGGATTACAGGTGCCCGCCACCACACCTGGCTAATTTTTGTAATTTTAGTAGAGACGGAGTTTTGCCATGTTGGCCAGGCTGGTCTCAAACTTCCAACCTCAGGTGATCCGCACACCTCAGTCTCCCAAAATGTTGGGATTACAGGCATGAACCACTACGCCCAGCCTAAAAGGACATAATTTTGAGGTGGGTGAATCACATATGATAAATCCACTCCCAAGTCCCCATCTTCCTGCCTTTGCATTCCTTCCTCTACATCGTAGGCAGAAATTTCTGTCCTGTTGGCTTCATTTGGTGTAGTCTATCTATGAATCACAGTTTCCTGTCAGTCAACTGAGAAAAATCGCTCCTAGATGCTGGAGCTGGCATTTTCATCCAAAATCTCTGGAAAGAATACCATATTAAAAAAATTACCCTAACCTGACAGATGTGGTGGCTCACGCCTATAATCCTAGAACTTTGGGAGGCTGAGACAGGTGGATCACCAGAGGTCAGGAGTTTGAGACCAGCCTGGCCAAGATGGCAAAACCCCATCTTTACTAAAAATACAAAAATTAGTCTGGCGTGGTGGCGTGCGCCTATAGTCCCAGCTACTTAGGAGGCTGAAGCAGGAGGATAGCTTGAACACCGGGAGGCGGAGGTTGCAGTGAGCTGAGATCGCGCCACTGCACTCCAGCCTGGGTGACAGAGCAAGACTTCCTCTCAAAAAAAAAAAAAAAAAAAGTTTAGCCTCACCTTTATCTATGTCCCTCTTTACTTGGTCCAGCCCTTATGCTCACAGGCATTCTCCAGGGTTTTGCTAATAAAAATGAGCAAATGCTTAACATCCTTCTGATGTTTTAGCTTCCTTTTTCGTTCTGGATCCTCAAGGTCATGCTGGCTATCATCTGAAGGCAATCAGAGATGGTAAGAATGCCCAGTATAAAGAGAATTGGCAAAGGTAACTCCCTCTAGCAAGGTGGGCTCCCTGACAGAAGAGAAAAAGGAGGGAAAGCTGCATTTACTGGCAAGAGAGGCTCACTGTGACTTGGGATACTCTGAGTCACATGAATTCCCCCAAACCAATTCTTCTAGGCCGACTTCTTCTTTCTGATAAATGCCATAACTTTTGCAATAGACCTGATGAGGCTATGAACTCAACTAATGTTTTAATTCAACATACTACAGAATGAAACTTTGAGTGTTAGGAAGCAGCAGGGAATACCAAGCTGGTCATCAAATCTGAGTGAGTGGGAAACTGGAGCAGGGAGATAAAGTCAGTCGGACTGAGTCAGTCATATGCAGGAACAGATTGGAGAGCAGCGTTCTGGAGGAGTCAAGTGAAGGCGGGAAGTCAAATGAAGTGGGCTGTGATCCTGACATGGACTTTTTTTTTTTTTTTTTTTTGAGACAGAGTCTTGCTCTGTCACCTAGACTGGAGTACAGTGGCACGATCTCGGCTCACTGCAACCTCTACCTCCTGGGTTCAAGTGATTCTCCTGCCTCAGCCTCCTCAGTAGCTGTGATTACAGACATGCACCACCACACCCAGCTAATTTTTTGTACTTTTGGTAGAGATGGGCTTTCGCCATATTGGCCAGGCTGGTCTTGAACTCCTGACCTTAAGTGATCCACCTGCCTCAGCTTCCTGAAGTGCTGAGATTACAGGCGTGAGCCACTGAGCCAGGACCGGACTTTTCTTAGGTGTCAGCCTCCTGGGACTTTGGGCAATCTGCCCCTCCTAAAGAAGGCTTAGGATTGGTATGAAACATTAAAGAGTTCCCATTATAGAAAGTGAGCAGTTTGTGAGTGGTACATTCCCATCTGACCTGTACAAAACTAAAAAGAAAATGTTTCAGCCACATTTAGGTCATAGGAATGGGGAAGAAAGAGAATTCCTCACAAGGATTAGAGCAACAACCTTCCTGCTGGGTGTCTTCAAGCTCGTTCTCTCTAATCCATCCTCCACATAGCAGCCAGAGAAAGCTTTCTAACACACTAAACCTTCAATTACTTCCTACTGCCTTCACGACAAAGCCTAGAACTGGACGTTGAAGGCTCTGCATGCCCCGGAGCTGCACAGAACCTAAGTTCACAATCTGTAGTTAATTTTCCCTGTGTAAAAAGTGAGATGAATATGGGTAAGAACAGAAAAAGGGGGAGGAGCTTGGAAGGTAGGGAAAGGAAACTTTGAGACCAAAGAGAGAGAGAAAGGATACTACTGCCAATTAGAAATCCTTAATGGAAGAACAGATCAAGGATTTTTAGGACAGTCATGTCTAAGGAGCAATTTTTTTTTTTTTTTTTTGAGGCAGACTCTCACTCCGTCTCCCAGGCTGGAGTGCAGGGGTACGATCTAGGCTCACTGCAACCTCTGCCTCCGGGTTCAAGCAATTCTCCTGCCTCAGCCTCCCAAGTAGCTGGGATTACAGGCACGCACCACAACGCTTGGCTAATTTTTGGTTTTTTGTTTGTTTGTTTGTTTGTTTCAGTAGAGATGGCATTTCACCATGTTGTCCAGGCTGGTCTCGAGCTACAGGATTCAAGCAGTCTGCCCACTGGCTTCCCAAAGTGCTGGGATTACAGGTGTGAGCCACCGGCCCCAGCCAGGAGCAACTGAAAAGTTGTTTGTTGTGCACTGTAGAATGGCGTTGCAGCCCTTCCCTCACAATTCATAAACCTCAACAAAGCTTGAAAGCACTTTTACTTCCCCACTTTCTTGTTTCACACCCCTACTCCTGTGTTTTGAGATAATTTAGAATTTTAGCCAAGGCTATTAAATTTTCTTCCATAATAAGTGTCATCTGATTTAAAATTCTCATTATTCCATGTCACATTAGCATCTATTTAGAATATGACAATTACAAGGTTCTTGTATTCTTTGTCTTTCCCTGTTGCTGAGTTTTTTTTTTGTTTTGTTTTTTTTAACTATTATTTTAGGCTGGGCACAGTAGCTCACCCTTGTAATCCCAGCACCTTGGGAGGCCAAGGCGGGTGGATCTCCTGAGGTCAGAAGTTCAAAACCAGCCTGGCCAACATGGCGAAAACCTGTCTCTACTAAAAATACGAAAATAAGCCAGGTGTGGTGGTGTATGCCTGTAATCCCAGCTACTTGGGAGGCTGAGGCAGGAGAACTGCTTGATCCTGGGAGGTGTAGGTTTAAATGAGCCAAGATCATGCCAGTGCACTCCAGCCTGGGTGACAGAGCGAGACTCCATCTAAAAAAAAATAAATTATTATTTTAAATTGACAAACAATAATTGTACATATTCATGGGGTACAAAGTGATGTTTTTATATATATAATGTAAAGTGATCAGATCAGGGTAATTAGCATATCCATCCTGTCAAACATTTATCATTTCTTCATGTTGGAGACATTTAATATCCTCCTTCTAGCTATTTGAAACTGTGTAATATATTATTGTTAACTATAGGGATCCGATAGAACACTAGAACTATAGGAACTATGAATTCTATAGAACACTAGAACTTATTCTTCTTATCTGGCTATGATTTTGCATCCTTATTTTCTTTCTTTCTTTCTTTTTTTTTTTTTTGAGATAGAGTTTCGCTCTTGTTGCCGAGGCTGGGGTACAATGACACAATTTCGGCTCACTGCAACCTCTGCCTCCTGGGTTCAAGCGATTCTCCTGCCTCATCCTCCTGAATAGCTGGGATTACAGTCACCTGCCATCATGCTCAGCTAATTTTTTTTTTTTTTTTTTGTACTTTTGTAGAGAGAGGGTTTTACCATGTTAGCTAGGCTGGTCTAGAACTCCTTACCTCAGGTGACCTGCCCGCCTCGGCCTCTCAAAGTGCTGGGATTACAGGTGTGAGCCACTGTGCCTGGCCTCCTTGCATCCTTATTTTCTTAAGTACTTTCTTAACTAATTTCCTCAGGTTGAGTACATGGGTAGTATACTTTCTGAGGTCCTACATGCCCATAAATACCTTATTTTTGCCCTCATATAATAAGATTTTGGCTGGATATAGGATTTTCCTGTCACACTTCCCCCCAGTAACCTTCAGTATTGCTGATAGTTCAGCGATGGTCTAACTACCTTTCCTTTGTCAGTAACTTGTTCTTTCTGGCTGATGACCATTAAATTTATTCTTTGGGTTAAAAAATTTAACCCTATTTAATTTTTCCCCATTTTCTCCTTTTAGGACACTTCTTTGTCTGCAGATGTGTCTTCTCATTTTACCCACCTGGGACTAGGAAGTCGTTTAAATCTAAAGAAGCAAGTCTTTGGTTTTCTTCTATCTCTTCCTTTTTCCTTCTGGAAATCCTATTATTCGACAATTTAAGTCTCCACCTAAATGGTCCTCTCTGTCTTGTATCTGTGTATTTCTCTTAGTATTTAGTATATTTTGTTTTGTTTTGCTCTGAGTCGTGGGGATCCCACTAAACACTATTTTGATTTTTGGAAGTAATCATTCTCTTTAATATCTACATTGAATTTCTAAATTTAGAAATCATACTTTTCAGTTCCACAATTTCATTTTTTATGCTCTAATTGTATCTTCTTAAATGTCCTCATTACGTTTCTCCTCCTCATTAGGTTTTAACTGAAGTTTACCTCTCTTTCTCTTATTAATTCTGCCTCTATGTTAGCCGTATTTTCTGGTCATGCAATTTGGTCTATCTCTGGGAAATTGCATGTTTCCTTTGCAAGTCAGCTGTTGGAATTCTTCAAGCCATAGTGAACTGACTGCCACTGGATGGGCCAGCAGTAATGAGACAGGCAGCTGGGACTTTCTGTTGAGGTTTTTGGGGGTGTGGTCTCTGTTCTCACATGCAAGAAGTGAAACCTTTTTTTCTGGTGCCACTGACTTCAATGGAATTGATCAGTTTCTCCCAGATGATGGTCATAGCAAGGGAGTAAGGCAACCAGATTTGGATCCTCATCTCTAGATACCAGACTATGAGCTCTGAGGTGTGTCTGCACTCTTCATTCGGTGGTTGAATTGTCCTACATGGGAGGGACTGAAAATCAAAAGTGACCAGCCAATACAGGTTGTCATTTTCCCAGAACTTCCCAAGGATGGGCGAATACAGCACTGTTGGCCCGAATCAGTGGGACTCTGCAGGACAGACAGTGTTCTCTAGCTCCACTCGGCAGCTTTGGCTCAGTCTCAGTAGTCAGAGCAGATGGTACTCCTCCATTCATTTTTTGCCCCTTGGGCTAATCCATGAAAATAAAGTAAAAATTTTAAGTTCCAGCCACCCTAGTGACAAAATTCAAAATCCCAGTTTTTAGGAGAAAAAATATGAAAAGAAAACCTTCTGTTAACTTTTCAACAAGTTTTCCTCTGCCTTACTTTCTCTATCTGGTACTTAGATCTCTTACTTGTCAGTCAACATCTGCTGTTCCATGTGGCCTGGCTTGTAGAGTCCTGTGTGTTGTAACCTCTGGTGATTACAGGTCTATTACGCTTTGCCTAGAGATCAACAGAGTGACATTCTAGGCTCTGAGCCTCAACCCTCCAGGCCGCAAGGCTCCCACCTCCACTCCACCATCCTTGACTTGTGGAACATGCATCCCCCTGGGGATAAACCTCTACCGAGATGTTCCTGTAAGAGTGGCTGGAAGTGCCTCCATCAGAACCTCAGGAAAGCTGATAAAGTTGCAGAGTCCTTGCTTTCCTCACGTGGGAGGGGCGCTGCTGCTGGCATTTAAGATGATTCTGATTCATGCTAGTTTAACAGCCTACAAAGCCGCATGGAAGAAAACTCTCTTCCACATGGTCAGTTCTGCAGAGACCTAAGTACCCCTGTGCTCACTGCTCTCAGTGCTCAGAGAAGAGAACACCTGGGAGATTGCCTTTGAATTATGGAGAACCAGTTGTCCACTAAATGAATAACAGCTGGAAGCATTCCAACCTGGTAAAACCCCTTGAATGTTGCCTATGATGTGGGCACATCTGATTCCAGGTCATATGTGCAGTGCTCTGCTGCGGACACTTCAGCTTTCAGATTTTGTGGGCTATTCTTATAGGAACACAGGTCTATGCAATGAGGTCTTGCAGTTGCTTCCTAAGCTTTGCACATCAATCCATTAGCTCTAACATTCTGGACAGTATTATTGCTGGCTACAATAGCACTGTTTATAATAGTTCAAATGAATCAGATTGATTTTCTCCTTGAACACTAAAATGTTTACTCTGAATCATCAAGGGCAAAAGGTCAATTCCCCTCAAAAAGATCATGCAACCCTCTCCATCGGAGGATAAACAATTCTTCAAGTATTGAGGAAAGAAAAATGACTTTGGGCCAGGTGTGGTGGCTCACACCTGTAATCCCAGCACTTTGGGAGGCCGAGGAGGGAGGCTTCACTTGAGGTCAGGAGATCGAGACCAGCCTGGGCAATATGGTGAAACCCCATCTCTACTGAAAACACAAAAATTAGCTGGGCCTGGTGGCAGGTGCCTGTAATCCCAGCGACTCGGGAGGCTGAGGCAGGAGAATCACTTGAACCCAGGAAGTGGAGGTTGCAGTGAGCCGCGATTGCACCATTGCACTCCAGCCTGGGTGACAGAGCGAGACTCCATCTCAAAAAAAAAAAAAAAAAAAAAAAATGGAAAAGAAAAGTGACTTTGTCCATTGGGTAGTCAAGCTTTCATTTTGCTTAGTGACAGAGTCTAGTACTTGAGATCCATATCATAGCAACACAAAACTTCTATTGAGGATGTAGCTTTTCATATGCATCATTCCATTAACTTCTGACATTGGTGCCCACTTAGAGACGTGGTACAGGATACAAACGGTGATGCTGGAAAGTGAACCTAAATCTGGCTGTACAATCTACATACCTCACCACTGTGTGATCAGCCTGGGCAATAGTAGGCTTAATACTAGTGAGACAGGCATGCTTACCTGTATTTGTTCATTGATTTGTTCAATAAAAAGGACTTTGCATAAGGTCCTACATCAGGTGCTTGGGACACAAAGTCAAGTAATTTATGAACCCTCCCTGCCCTTGCCATTTCCAATCTAATGACAAACACAAAGAACTAAAGGGGCAATTAAAATGATTAGTGTAAGTGCTAGAGCAGAAAAAGGGTGAGGCTGGGGAGGCGCAGACACAGGGTGCATAACCACGTGAGTGTCAGTCGGAAAGCCCTCCTGGGGGAGTTGGCTTCTGAGTTGAGTGCCAAGGACCGAGCAGGGCTTACTTAGAGGAATTGGGGAACCCAGGTGAAAGCAACAGGCACCAAGGCCCAGAGCGGGGAAGGCCAGGCATCAGGAAACTGGAGGAAGTTTACTTTGAGGAGGGTTTAGATGAATAGGTTAGGAAAAGAGTTGAGAGACAAGCAGGAGGGGTTGGCTGGGGCCTAACCTAAAATGGCCTCTCTGCTGTGAGAAAAGCTTGGGCTTTATCCTGATGGCAACATCAAGTGTTTTAAGAGGAGGAGTAAGGGGGTCAGGTTTTCTTCACAGTAGGAAGCTGCTGATAGACACGGGAGGGATGATCTTGCCTGCAGCTCTGCTCTTAGATCACGGAGGTCCAAGTTCACCTGGCACGGGGGCTGCAAACCTCCTGCTCAACAGCATGTATGACCAGAAAAAGAAAACGTCTGAAGAGAATTATGAACATGCTATGTGCGTCTCCAAAGTATACATGACTAAAACTGACTTTACAAACGCAGAACAGATTATTATCAATGAAATAAATTGAAAATATTATCAAAATGCCAGGCCCATAAAGTTTAATATAAATATAATATAAAATACATTCTTTCAAACTTTTTTTTTTTGAGACAGTGTCTTGCTCTGTTGCCCAGACTGGAGTGCAGTGGCATGACCTCTGCTCACTGAAACCTCTGCCTCGTGGGCTCAAGCGATTTTGCTGTCTCAGCCTCCTGATAGCTGGGATTACAGGCACTCACCACCACACCCGGCTAATTTTTGTATTTTTAGTAGAGACAGAGTTTCACCATGTTGGCCAGGCTGGTCTCGAACTCCTGACCTCAGGTGATCCGCCTGCCTCGGCCTCCCAAAGTGCTGAGATTATAGGCATGAGCCTCTGCGCCTGGCCTCTTTCAAACTTTTAAAGAACAGATAATTCTTAGCTATGTAATTTTTTTCTGGAGCATAGGAATAAAAATGGCCCAACTGACTTTGCACAGTTAGCATATTCTAACTCTGAAGACTAGAAAACACAATATAAAATAATAACAAATGAAGTTCAGGAATGTATCTAACAAACAGTACCCAAAGGCCAAATCAGCTTTATTTCACAAACACAGACTCTGAAAATATTGTTACTTCAAAGCTGAAAATGGTTTTATTTGAAAAGAGGGAGGGAAAGCAAATTTGGGAAGACTAATCTTTGATCTGGACAACTTCCATGGGCCATTTAGTTGCACAAATGCTAATTGATTATTTCCGTGCCTATTCTATCTTACCTTGAGGAAACACCTTCCTAAATGCAAAGGTTGTAGAAGAGTGAAGGGCTCAGCTTGGCAATATAAAAGCTATTTTATATTGCTAAAAGGAAAAGATGTGGAGCAAGCAATAAGAAAACATTTGGATCCTCATTTAAATAAGATTAAAGCCTGTAATCCCAGCACTTTGGGAAGCCAAGGCAGGCAGATCACCCGAGGTCAGGAGTTCAAGAACAGCCTGGCCAACATGGTGAAACCCCATCTCTACTAAAAGTACAAAAATTAGGCATGGTAGTGAGCGCCTGTAATCCCAGCTACTTGGGAAACTGAGGCAAGAGAATTGCTTGAACCTGGGAAGTGAAGGTTGCAGTCAGCTGAGATCATGCCACTGCACCCCACAATGGGCGACAGGGTGAGACTCGGTCTCAAAATAAATGAATGAATGAGTGAATAAATAAATAAATAAGATTAAGAAATGGAAGAAAATCCAATGGCTAAAAAATCATACATACAAAAATACTCAATCTTACCAGTCATTAAAAAGCCACATATTTAAAGAATGATGTACATTTTCATCTGTCAAATTTAGAAAGATTTAGAAAATAGCTATTCTGACTCCTAGCAAGGATGACAAGTAATGAGAAACGCACACACCTTCTCTGGAAAGCACTTTAGCAGTAAGTGCCAGGATGTGGGAAGGAAATAATACATTGAGAGTGATATTTATTTTTTTCCTTTGCAAACATTCTTATTACCCCAAAAGAAACTCTGTTAGTAATGACTACCGTTAGTAGTCATGCCTCATTCCTCCCATCTCCTAGCCCACGGCAACCACTAATCTACTTCCTGTCTCTATGGATTTGCCTGGTCTAGACATTTCATACAAACGCAATCATACACTATGAGGCCTTTTGTATCCGGCTTTCTTCACTTAGCATAACATTTCCAAGGTTCATCCATGTTGTGGCATGCATCAATACTTCCTTTCTTTTTCTTATTCTTTTTCTTTTTTGAGACAGAGTCTCACTCTGTTGCCCAGGCTGGAGTGCAGTGGGGTGATCTCGGCTCACTGCAACCTCCGCCTCCCGGGTTCCAACGGTTCTCGTGCCTCAGCCTCCTGAGTAGCTGGGATCACAGGTGTGTGCCACTACTCCATCTAATTTTTGTGTTTTTAGTAGAGACAGGGTTTTAACCATGTTGGCCAGATTAGTCTCAAACTCCTGACTTCAAGTGATCTGCCCGCCTTGGCCTCCCAAAATATTGGGATTACATGCGTGAGCCACTGCGCCTGGCCCTTCATTTGTTTTTTAGGGATAAATAATATCCCATTGTCTGTATATGATCAAGTTTTGTTTGTCCATTCATCAGTTGATGGACATTTGAGTTGTTTCCACCTTTTGGCTATTATGAATAATGCTGCTATGAACATTCAAGTTTTTATGTGGACATGTTTTATTTCAAGTTCTCTTGAGTAGCTACCTAGAAGTACTTTTGTTTATTTCTTATGTTTCATGTTTATAGTAAATATGTACTATTTTTATAATCCAAAACCAACATGTGACTTGAAAATAAAACACAACAAGAATCAGTGGGCTTGTAGGATGTTGATGAGATAGATTTGACAGGGTCACCTCTTGATTCCTTCCCAAAACTGCTAGCTTCTCAAAGTTTAAGAAAAACAAACAAACAAACAAACAAAAAACAGGCCGGGTGCAGTGGCTCAGGCCTGTAATCCCAGCACTTTGGGAAGTCAAGGCGGGCAGATCACAAGGTCACAAGTTCGAGACCAGCGTGACCAACATGGCGAAACCCCGTCTCTACTAAAAATGTGAAAATTAGGCATGGTGGTGGGTGCCTGTAATCCCAGCTACTCAGGAGGCTGAGGCAGGAGAATCGTTTGAACCCGGTAGGCGGAGGTTGCAGTGAGCTGAGATCACGCCACTGCACTCCAGCCTGGGCGACAGAGGCAGACTCTGTCTCAAAAAACAAAAAACAAACAAAAACAACAAAAACCCAAAACCAGAACTAGAAGATTCCATAAGGGGAAAACAAAATTTTAGTATTTTACTCATGTGTAGAGAAATCTTTTAGTCAAGTAGAGTGAGCGTGGGGGTTTGGGAGCATGAAATAGCAAACGCCTTACTAACACAATGAGAGGGTGAAAAGGTTATTAAATGACATTGGTGCCAGAATTAATGTTTTGATTCTGGCTTGACTGTCAACAATAGACCTTTCCTGAGTGACTATTACATGAATGCACTGGAGGGAAGGGAAGGGTACAAAGAGAAAAAAAGCACAAAAAAGCACAACTAAGATATGCAAAGTCCAGGCCCCTGAAAACTAGAAATGACCTGCAGACACCTAAGTGAAATGCCTGACAAAATGAAAGGGACAAAATGTGGGCACACACCACTCTGGAAAGGTCCTGAATTGAATGTGAGTTGAGGTTTAAAGGAGGAGAGTATCTCGACTGGGCGTGGTGATGGCTCACGCCTGTAATCCCAGCACTTTGGGAGGCCGAGGCAGGGGAATCACATGAGGACAGGAGTTTGAGACCAACCTGGTCAACATGGTGTGAAACCCCTTAAAAATACAAAAATTAGCTGGGTGTAGTGGCGCACACCTGTAATCCCGGCTACTCAGGAGGCTGAGGCACGCTTGAACACAGGAAGTGGAAGTTGCAGTGAGCCCAGATTGAGCCACTGCACTCAAGCCTGGGTGTCAGAGTGACACTCTGTCTCAAAAAACCAAAAAACCACAACAACAAAAAACCCCCCAAAACAACAAAAAACCAACAATAAAGAAGGAGAGTATCCCCATAGGCAGGGAAAGTGAGGATGAAGGGAGAGAAACTTTCAGGGCAAGGAAACAGCATGGGAGCAAGGAAGCTCTGGTTCCACATGGAAAAGAGTCAGCTGTTGAGAGTGAGCCATTGGGTTGGGGACGGAGAGCTCAGGCTGGAGATGGTGATGTGAAATGAGAATAGAAAATTAAGGACCACCTTTTCCTGGGCTTTGAGTAAGGCTGAGGAACATGGGGTCAGAGAAAGAAGCTGAAGTCAGAAGTCAAGCTCCAAGTCAATGTAGAGACAAAGCAGGAAGTAAAACAAGCAATATAACCAAAAACAAGTGAATCAGAACAAAATGAAAAAGGACAGACTGGGCAGGGCTAGGGTGCCCACAGCTGCTTCCGGGATGCTGATTATGCTGTTGGGAGACGGTCTAGGATAAAGTCAGGACACTGGAAGATGGGGATGGGCAATTCCCCTTCATCATCTCTTACTGACCCAACTTCTTAGGACATTTCTCGCAAATTCAAGTCAGGCTGTTTTTTGTCTTAGTATTACGGGGACCTTGGGTGGAAATGCATCGTTGTTGCAGTTTCTAAATATCTGTGCCCATAGCTTTCATGTCTTTCTCACATACAGCCAAACCTAAAGCCTCTGACTTCTGCTTCTTCCACTCTGATGAACTGGCTTCCTGGGAGCTGCCTTTCTTAAAACGTTTCCTTGGCATCAGAGTCATACGGGTGCTCTCAGGGTCAGGAGCAATTTCTGGCTTTGAAAGTCCCACCCCTTTGTCTCTCACTGTAGAAAATGTATCATTGTGTAAAACAAGAAAAATCATTCATAAAGAAGCTGTATTACTCCCACGCAGATACTTCATCTATCAACATCTGAGACAATTCACTATGGCGGAGACCTACGCTGGTAACTCTACGGGGAGTTTCCTGCCCCCGAGTTTACCAGCCTCTTCCCATCCTTTACAGTCAACGGTTCCTCCCGTGACCACTTCCTTCTTGAAATCTCTCTTTCCAAGGTTACTGTGGCACTCCTTTTACTATTTCTTTCTTCTTTTGGAGGAAAAAGGCACTAACTGTCCCTATGCTTATGTACATGACCTGGTCGAATCATCTCTACCACCTCAGAAGGTGCTGTAATATCTCCATTCTACATGGTAAGACAGCTTGGCTCAGAAAGATGAAGGAAGCTTCCCAAAGTCCCATAGCTACCAAAAAGCTCATTTGAACACCAGGTCTGGCAGCCTCTTTTCCTAGGTGTTTTTATTCCATTGTCTCTCTAAATAGGTCCCCAAGATTCTGTCCTTAGTTGTCAACCGCTGACACTTTGACTTTGGTTATAGTCACTGTCTCAGCCATCACCTCTAGGGAAATTACTCCCAAGTCACCACTTCTAACCCACTCCTTTCCCCTGCTCCAGAGCTGCACAATAAATAGTCTGCTGGATTTCTCCAGCATGTTCCTTAGGCTGGCCTGGTGTTGGTCAGTCATGAGGGGAAATGATAGAGGTTTCATGGCTGGTGACAAGGGTTGGGAAACAAAGGTGGCGTGACCGCAATGGGAGGTGTGCACGCAGCAGGGGAGGGGCGCAGACACTCTCAGTCCTGTAGAGAAATAAATGATATCCCTAAATTGTTTAAATTAGATAATTACAAGTCCATGCTATTAGCATGGATGTCTAAATGATGATTAGTCTAAACAGCACAACCACATGAAACCATTCCAGACACCCACAGTCTCTGCCAATTTCTCCCGGAACTGAGGAGGGGCCATGTGAAAGGCTTAGCGCATTTTGGTTCTCAGGCAACTAGCTGCTTAGGGATCCCTTAAAGATACGTATTTTTGTTTTTAGAAAATACTAAGATAGTGACTTTAAACTTTCTTCTAGGTATCCATATTTTTAAAGCAAATTATCCAACTAAACACATATCCTTGCAGCTTTGCAGAGATAGGTGCTCACCATTTTGTGATGTTTGCTTTCTTTTCACCGAAATGAAGTTGATGTGGTCATAAACTATAACTTAAATGAATAAATGAATAATTCAAGTACTAGATCCTGATAAACTTCAGAAGGAAAGGTCTGAACTATTTTCGTTCTCATGAACACAGTCTTGTGGTATGTATTAATCTTCTCTATCAATCATGTATGTAAAGCATTTCACTTTAAATGAGCTTTATAGTAATTTACATTCTTGTTCTACAGGTTTGAATCTGGTTCTCTAGAACGATTTTTGAGAGTTAGGATACAGATGGTTATTAAAACCGTGATATTCTTTCCCCCTTAAGGTCTAGGTAAATTTTAAAGCTAGTGTAGGCATAAATTTAAACAATGTGATCCAGTGGAGAAATATACCACATTGAGACCAGATAGAGGGGCTACTCCCAGCTCTGCCACCAGCGCCATGTCTACCTAACCCTATGATCACAGCTCTCATCGTGGGTGTCTCAGCTTCATTCTAAAATAAGGGTGAGGGATCTTCAATATCCACCTAGCTATGAAATTCTAATACTGATCAACTTTTGTGTTGATCATTTCTTAAACTGTAGGGTTAGAAGTACACAAATGAGAAGGAATCAGTTTGTTTACTGGGCCAGATCCCTTTTCTTAGTTTCTTATGGCTCCTGTAACAGAATACCATAGACTGGAAAGTTTAAGATCAAGGCCCTGGCAGATTCAGTGGCTAGTAAAAGCGGACTTCCTGGTTCATAGCTGTTCACCTTTTTGCTGTATCCTCACGTGGCGGAAGAGGCAAGTAAGCTCTCTGGGGTTTCCTTTATAAGCATCAATCCTGAGGGCTCTGATCACCTTGAAAGACCCTCCTCACATTGGGGATTAGGTTTCAACATATGAGCTATGGAGAGACTAAGATATTCAGCTGATAGCAGATTCTTTCTACCCCAGATCTGTTCTCCAGTTAAGAACATTCTTTTCTCATGGGATGGTGGTAAAACAGGCCTGTGAAGGCCTCCAGCTTGGGAGGGACCTGGCCTTGGAAAGCACGTAAGGTTCATCTCCCATCTGGGTCTCAAGTAATAATGCCATTCCATTCCTTCCTTTGGATTTACCTTTCCTAGCCATTAGAGTGGTAAGATCTAAAAGGCTGAGTTCAAGTTGTGAGCCTGGGGAAGAGGGGCCCAAAGGACCACTGGCTCTTTTCTGAAGGTCATTACAAGCCAGCATTCTCACAGTAGAATCACAGGTAGAAGAGCTCAGGCCTCACCCAGAATGATTACACCAAAATCTATGTGGGCAGGGCCCAGGGTGTGTGTGTGCGTGTGTCTGTGGTGTACAGGGTCCAGGGTGTATGTGTATGTGTATATATATATATTTTTAAAAGTTCTCCAGGTGATTTTAACAGCCAACCAAGGTAGAAAAGACATACTTAAGTCACAGGACTGCCTATGTCCTTATTCATTTTACCTATGGCTCAAGTGAAAGGAAGATTTCAAAAGGAATACTTGACAGAACTCTTCTAATACTTCTGATGTGAATGCTGGAACATGCTATTTATAAAAATATAGAAGAAAAGAACAAAAAAATATACTACTGCTAACGTTTTGATTGTATTCAAATTTTTATTTTTTGAACAAACATTTAAGACAATGATTTTAAATAATAAAACATGGTATATATTCTAGACAATGTTTTTTTTTAAAGATTATTTATTAAATTTAGACTCCTATAGTTCTGTTGTGATGCTTTCTTCAACATTTATGTTATTTCTTACCATTTTATCATCACTCCAAGCTTGCTAAACAAAGAACCACTCTGCTTAAGTGAAGCTTTACATTAAGGAAATACTCCACTAGCACACTGAACAAACCTACAGAACTGTCCTATTTTATATTTACAAAACACAAGAAGTCTGTCCAGCCATTTTGGTTTTGTTGTTACACTGTCCATAATGAGATCAGCAGAAAGCTAAGTAATACACAAGTTTACACTTCGGCAGTGCAAAGGATGGCATCAACCAAACTTCATTAAACAGACCAACAAGTACAAACATGGTGAGCAAAGTTCAACTCAGGTCATAGTGATTAAAAACAAAACATGTAGTGGGTCACAACCAGACTGGTTTTAACTGTGCAACTTTCCTCAGGGAACAATTCCCATTCACAGAAAGAAAGGAATATGCATCCAAGCCTTTGTTCATAAAGAAAATGCCCTTCAAACAAATTCATCATAAGGCTAAAAAAAAAAAAAAAAAAAAAAAAAAAAAAAAGGAAGAAAAAAGGACGAAGCAGTTTGGCCCAGAGAAAAGCTTAAATACAATGTGTATACATACTTATAGATATGTTGCCATTTAAACCATGGATATAGACATTTGACAATTAAATGAATTGGCTCAGTAGAGTGAAAAGTGTTTTCTATGAATATGTAGTTATTGCTAATATGCTACACATTATGCTTTGACATGGAGACTGTAGTAACTCAGAATTTACAGCTGCCATATTGCCAGTATTAGCCCTGCAGTAGGCATTCCTATGGACAACATGCCATCCAATCCTGAAGAAAAAGCAAAACACCACTACTAAACAAAGAAAAGGCTTATGCACTGTCCCTTACATTTTTGTTTTTTTTTTTTTTTTTTAAAAAAAACAAAAACAAAAAAAAAAAACAAAAACAAGTCCAGTTCACCACAAGTTAAGCACAACCTGGTGAGCAAGTTTAGCGGCATGATGGGGAGAAAACAGTGGGGTACAGCATGCATTTACAACCAGCACTGATCTAGTCTATTTCGTCATATAAACTGGAATACAAAAATCCAATTTAAATAAGACTAGACTAACTATAATAGTAAAAAAAAAAAAAAAAAAAAAAAAAAAAAACACACACAGTAGACTTAGTTTGATACTGATTAATTTTAAGAGTAAACTCATCTTATCCCCTCTTAATACTCTACTGCAATTTATTTATTGATGGCTAGAATATTTACTGACTTAAAAAAGATATTAAATACTTGTATCATGAAATTACATTCTTATTAACAATAAGACATACTGTGTAAGAAAATAGCTCATGTGTGAAATGTGTCTGAAATGCATTTTTTCCTTACAACTATCAAAACATCCACTCACACTAAAACAAAACCACTCCCAACCCCCCCCCCCCCCGAAAAAATGTTAAGGGAAGATGGGGTGGGCTGGGGCAGGAGCAAGGAAGGAAAAGATTTAGCTATACTAATTACAGCACAGTGATTAACAATGGTTCAAGACAGAACCAACAAGAGTTGGTCAAAAAGATGCCTTCAATACATGGCTACAATTAAAAACCAAACTCAGCCACTTTTGGTTCATTGCAGTGAGACCAAAATATCTCTCACAGATTCATATAAATACTAGACTCTAGCTCTTTTATTTATTTTTTTTTTAAGTTTTTCTGTTTGTTTCTGCAAGGCCTAGCTACCTTATTACAATTTATATTTGCTCTGCAACAACTACAAGAGGTAGGCATAAAGCATGAAAAAGTTTCTCAGTTAGTACCTCGCCGTGTGTTGTTCACTGCACTAAACCATTCACTTTGGACATGAATAGTCATTCCTTCTAGTCTCTTCTAAACCCTAAAGCAAAGCTGCTGCCATCCCACCCGTAAATGTTCTAAAAGAGTGTACTCACAAATAAGAAACTTTCTCTACTGAAGGATACTGTCATAGTGTTTGTTGCAGAGCATCTATATATATATTTATTTATTTTAAAAAAATAAACAACAATGAAGAACAAACCCAGGTTCCTAGAACCAATTCTCTTGATTCTCTACTTCCACAAAATAAAGTGTATCATTTGGCCAAGACTACAGATGTGTTTTTTTTTTTTTTTTTCCACAGATGCAAGTGCCATGCAAAATAAATTAAAGAACAGATACCAAAACATACATGTGATAAAACTACAGAAGGTAGATCTTTAAAAGCATTTATATAAACATAATTTATAATACTTCTCTTTTTTCCTTTATATACAGTCACAAAGCTGTAGTTATACATCTAGGATTTCCTCTGCTGTACCCCCACAGCGTAATCTGTAGCGACCAGTTCTCCAGCTTATAGTTGGGTCCCATAATGCAGACAAAAAAATGTATATTGTCATGGATTCGCGGATGAACCAGGCGACTGCATAATCAAGTTTTGAAAAACACAGTGTGCCACCCTACGAATGGAAAAACATTTTTTTAAATTTCACTCACTGTCAAACTAAAGACATGGCTAAAAAAAATTGGATTTCACTTTTCTAAGTATACTATGTAAAATCCAGTCTGCTTCCTTATGTAATTTAACTGCCATGTTATACCATTCAAGAAAATGCCAACTGTTACTAGAAGACGCATGAAAATAACTGCTATCTTAATGTATGATTAGTTTGAATACTCACTGATTTAATTAACTTCATGTTTTTGGAACCTTAATAAAAGTGATTATATAACCAACAGAAAGTTGCAAATCAACTTAAGTTTTGTGTCAACATCCCACTAGAGAAACTGATGTTCAAACCTGAGACTAACCTACAATGGGAAGCTGAAGAATGGCTCAGATAGATTTTCTTCAACTTTTTCTAAATTCAAATAGTTCTAGTTCCACCAAGTGACTGCCAACCTTTTCACGCCTATCCACATACCTGGACACCCCTGAGTTGAATGTAGTCAAATATAAACCATGCCAGGCAATGACACATGAAAAATACCATAATATCCCATCTGAATACATGGTGGGCTGCCCAGCCAATAATTAAACTGGCAACAAAGCATTCTGAAATTGGCTCACAAATTATCGTAGCAGGAAGCATGTTAATTCGTAGTTTGGTCCACCTAGAAAAACAAAAAGCATTTTCTTTAAAACAACATCCTGGTTACAAGACAAATCCATTGTTTTCTCCCCCAAATAATCAGTTTTTTACCTTGTGATAGAAAGGCCATTCTTTTTAAACTCTTTTTTTTTTTTTTTTTTTTTTTACTTGAGATGGGGTTCTGCTCTGTCACCCAGGCCGGATTGCAGTGGCACACACTGTAGCTTCAATCTCCCAGGCTCAAGTGATCCTCCCACCTTATCCCCACCAAGTAGCTGGGACCACAGGTGCACATGAAAACCATACTTGGCTAATATTTCATTTTTTGTAGTCAGGGTTTCATCCATTTTGCCCAGGCTGGTCTCGAACTCCTGGGCTCAAGCAATCCTCTCGCCTTGGCCTTCCAAAGCGCTGAGATTACAGGTGTGAAGCACCACACACAACCTACATTTTTTTTTAATGACTCTCTTTTCTATTTTTGTCTAGGATGTCAAAGAAAAATGTCTATAAATTCATTTGTATGGCCTACGCTCTGATGAATACAGATTATAAAATTTAATCAGTATAGAAAGTTAGAAAATAGAGATCAGCATATTAAAAAATTCAGTCTCAACATCTCTCTATTGAGTGCTTTCAGTGTTATACAGAAAATAAAACATATTTAGACATTAAATTTATCTTAAACACAGAAATTAAACTCTATTTTCGGGGACTAAACAAAAATCTAACCTTTAGGTATACTTATTTAACTACATTAAACCTGTAAAAATCACTAACCCCCCCACCCCACCTTTCCTTTTAACAAAGTATAAAAAGAAAACAGTTGATTTACCTGATCATTCTGGATTGAAACTGAGAAATTGAATATGAGCCAGAGTTTTGCATTGCAACTTGAGTGGACATTGCAAACCTCCAACCTCTGAAAATTAAGACAATTAGAAAGTAAGTTATGATGAACACATGCAAGCGTAACTGGTTATGCATTCAGTAATCATTATAAAGACCAGGCAATTGCTGGGATGGAGGGTGAGCCCAGCTTTCAGGATTAGCACACTACTTAAGGTCTACCATACGTATGGATGTTTCAGCAATTACGCTAGACCATGACAGCACCATCTAAGAACTAGAATTGTACCCTCCTTACTTTACAGTTTAAAAAACTTAAAATGCAGTCATTTGGAAAAACAATGGAGAGGTTCCATATTTAATAGATGAGTCTCTGATGACTACTAACCAAACAACAAACAAAGTTGTGTGAATATTCAACAAGACATGTAAACAGAAAGTGGCATTATGGGTCTCATGGGAGACACCAGGAAACCATGAACCACATTAACACAATCACGACAGAATTTTTATTTAAAACACACTTTAGTTTTTTTAAAATTAAAAAAAAATTCTCACACAAGGCAGTGATCCCCTTTAAAAACAAGTATTTTAGGTTGGGTGCCGTGGCTCACGCCTGTAATCCCAGCACTTTGCGAGGCCGAGGCGGGCAGATCGCGAGGTCAGGAGTTCAAGACTAGCCTGGCCAAAATGGTGAAACCCCGCCTCTACTAACACACACACAAAAGTAGCTGAGCGTGGTGGCGGGCGCCTATAATCCCAGCTACTTGGGAGGCTGAGGCAGGAGACTCGTTTGAACCCAGGAGGTGGAGGTTGCAGTGAGCCGAGATTGTGCCACTGTACTCCAGCTTGGGCATCAGGGAGAGACTGCTTCAAAAAAAAAAAACAAAACAAGTATCTTGTGATACAGAAATGCTAAGTCAGTCACATGAATTTTTCAGTGGCTTCTTAGCAAAGTATTGTATAATTCACTGACAAATTTCAAATTTTGAAATGATAGTCTTTAAATTTTCACCTACTGGTTTATTTTTAATAAATAAAAATAACTGATAGTTTTAACTCTTCTAAAACACAGAAATTTATATCTATACAGTAAAAATTCTAATCACAAAGAAACTTCCTTTTAATCACTTTAAAACACATTAACTTGAAAAATGCAGAGGAATCAGAACATTTACTTTCTTCATTAGTACACACCTACAATTCTATAATTAGAATATGAATTACTCTCTAAAATTATTGATCTGCTGGGTGTGGTGGCTCATACCTGTAATCCCAGCACTTTGGGAGGTCAAGGTGGGCAGATCACTTGAGGTCAGAAGTTCAAGACCAGCCTGGCCAACACAAAGAAACCCCATCTCTACTAAAAATAAAAAAATTAGCTGTGCGTGCTGGTACATGCCTGTAGTCCCAGCTACTCTGGTGGCTGATGCACGAGAATCACTTGAATCCAGGAGGCAGAGGCTACAGTGAGCCAAGATTGCGCCACTGCACTCCAGCCCGGGTGACAGAGCAAGACTCTGTCTCAAAAACAAAAATAAAAAAATTCAAATTGACCTATTCTGTACTTACTAGCAAAAAAATAAAATTAAATTAAAAAGCCCTAATCTACAGGTTGAACAAAAAGAATAAACCAACAGAAGTTATGTAATAAAAACACTATGGCTTCATTTAGTTCTTACCGGTCAGCTATCGCTTTGGCCATAAAGTAATCTTCGGCAATGTACTGAGCAAAAGCTATAAGTCCTCCTGCTTGATCTAACACGTCTTTTCTCATTAAACAAGACATTCCTGTCACACATTTGAAGCCAGTTACATTGGCAGAGATATAGTATCTTGGATGTGAAGTTCCAAAATATACCTGCCCAAAAAACCACAAATGTGTACGATTAGAATTTCATGTTAAAAGTATGGTGTTTACGAACTGTTTTTTCCCAATGTTTTTTAAAAGTATGATTGAATGAATATCCTATTATTCTTATGTAAACTACCTGAATACAAAGTGGTATACAATATTGCTTTCATAGTGCAAGCACACTTAGTAATCTAAAAATGCATCCAAATAAAACAATTTAGATACAAAATAGGGTAAAAATTCACTCATTGACATACAAAAGATGAACAAATATTGAATGTATCTTATTTTTAGGGTGTTCATGTAAATATACACACACATCTACTTTGTTTACTTGGATCAATATACATATTTGTATGTTACATATATGTGTTTATATATACATACATGCATACACATACCACCCATAGGTCTATCAACCTTCAGGACGATCCTATTTCTTTTTTGGGGGGGGAAGGGACACAATCCTATTTCTTAATTCCTTTTCTTGCATCCTTTTGTAGCTAGCTGCTCCCTCTCCCTTAGTCACTAAGACTCTTCCCAATTTCCCCATTTTTTTCAATGTATTTTTCATAAGGGGGATACTAAAATTCTCTCATCCCCTACTGCCATTTCTCTACATATACTCTGAAGTCGTAAGATACATAAGCTGATAAATCAATGGTAGAAAAGGACTGTTATTACCCTACTTAGCAGACACAAAATCCTATTTATTATTTACACCTCAGATATGTCGCCTTTTCTAATTAGCCTGAAATAAACAGTAGTGATCTTTCTCAATGTCTGGAGTTACACACACAGTGCAGCGCAAGACAATTCTAAGGGGCAATTAAGATTATGATTCTTGCTACCTACCCTGAACCCAGACTCCAGTGAAGTCCTAGTGTTGGTAGGACTGAATCGAACCTGGCTTCTAAGAACAGAGGCACACATCGTAATTCCTTAGCAGTTACTGAGGTCTTAGGAATGAGCTGTTAGTCACTGAGCTGAATGCACCCAGGATTTCTTTACAGCTGAGAATGATTCATTCTAAGTATGGCAGAGTGACTGCCAGAGATTAAACCTACACTAAGGGGATGGGTGTATTTTGGGAGATGTTTATTGACATATACATCATGGAGATGTTATTGACATCTATACCAATTTGGATATTTCTAAGACAAAAATACAATTTGGTATATTAGAATAGATTGTATTTTATTTTAAAGCGGCTACTCAGTTTCTTTTTCTAAACAAAGATTCTGGCATTTAAGACTAACAATTTCTTGCAGTAGAACAAATACATTTACAGGCAATATTAAGAAAGAGTTCACAGTTCAAACTGCCAAAGGTCACACGCAAGTTCCCACAATGTACCTTTACCCCCTCAGATATGTGGCAATCATAAGACTGCAATTCAAGAGAATATAAATGCAGATATGCTTAAGAGCAAGTTGACATATTTAAAGACTGAAATCATGTATCTGTCCTTGTAACATTACAACAAATTTTTCCTCCCAAATGTTTAACAGTACAGGAATGATTAACTCAAGCATAGGACACACGCAGGATAGCCTACAATACAGCCAATAAAAAAGCTATTAATGATATGGGAAAAGCTTACAAAGTCACAAAAATAAGATATAGATTACTTTTAGAATACTATCTCAACAATGTTTTCTAAAGAGCCCAGAAGGGAGGGGGGGAAATAAAGACTCCAAAGTGCCCAAATGATATAACAAACCTTTATTTTTAAAGACAGAAACTTCTGGCTGGGCGCGGTGGCTCACGCCTGTAATCCCAGCACTTTGGGAGGCTGAGGAGGGCAGATCATGAGGTCAGGAGATTAAGACCATCCTGGCTAACACAGTGAAACCCTGTCTCTATCAAAAATACAAAAAATTAGCCGGGCATGGTGGCAGGCACATGTAGTCCCAGCTACTCAGGAGGCTGAGGCAGGAGAATGGTGTCAACCTGGGAGGCAGAGCTTGCAGTGAGCCGAGATAGCGCCACTACATTCCAGCCCGGGTGACAGAGCGAGACTCCGTCTCAAAAAAAACCAAAAAAACCCCCAAAAAACAAAAAACTCCCAAAAAATCCAGAAACTTCCTGTAACTGTTAGGGTTCTAGGTTGTTGGTTTTTGTTTTTTTGCATCTTATACTTTTCCATTATTTATAGTTTCCTATGCATGTTACTATTTCTAAGGTGGAGAAAAAATAAAATGAAAACATAACTTTCTCAGACAATTATTAGAAATATGTTTTAAAAGGACATCAAATGGGTTTTATAAGGACTTGTATGAATAAATTTTCTTTTCTGTATATTTGAAATACTTTGTGATATTTTAAAAAGATTCTTTTCAGGGCTGGGAGCAGTGGCTCATGCCTTTAATCCCAGCATTTCGGGAGGGCTGAGGCGGGCGGATCACTTGAGGTCAGGAGTTTGAGACCAGCCTGGCCAACATGGTGAAACCCCATTTCTACTAAAAATACAAAAGTTAGCCAGGCGTGGTAGCACACCTGAAATCCCAGCTACTTGGGAGGCTGAGGCAGAATAATCGTTTGAACCTGGGAAATGGAGGTTTCAGTGAGCCGAGATCATGCCACTGCACTCCAGCGTGGGCAACACAGCAAGACTCCGTCAAAAAAAAAAAAAAAAAAAAAAAGCCGGGGGCAGTGATTCTTTTCAGATTGAACGTTTGAAAGAACAATATGAAGAACTGAACTCTAGAACTGGAAGTGAATACTACAAGGCAGGAGGTTAGACTGTTCAGCTGGCAGTAAGACCACAGGCATTTCCTGAGCACAGCTGTTCACTGCCAGGGTACAGTCAGGGGCCCAAGAATTTCCTCACTAATGAAAACAGCTGCTCTCAACTCAGGGCTTCTAGAACATAGCAGGTTCCGAAATGGACTTAATACAGTTAACTTGAGATACCTAATTCTTGCTCCCATAGCCTCAAGCTTCTGGGAGATGAGGGGGCTGATACCACGAACATGATTTATAACCACCATACTTACCTGCTCTAAGGTGGCAGCAAAGCCCTGTCTGTCTGCCACGTAAGGCAGCCCGTGAACCAAGCCTACTTTTTCTGTCATTTGATTCACCATGTCAGTCAGTGTATCTGGAATTACTACAATTTAAAAAAAAGGCAGAGAGGGGGAGAAAAGAAAATTTCTTTTTAGTAGAATGCCCACTAATATAAAATATATTTGGTGAATTGTTATTAAATTCTTAATAAAAACATTATTTTAAACATATGGCTCTAATAAAATGAATCTCCACCACCTTTCTGAGGAGAATACAAAATTTCAAAAAGGCCTGATTCTTGAAAGCTAATTCATACATTTTTTAGCCCAGTATATACCTACTATGTACCAGAGGCAGAATATACTTTGAAAAGTATATACCAGGCGCAGTGGTTCATGCCTATAATCCCAACACTTTGGGAGGCCAAGGTGGGTGGATCACGAGGTCAGGAGATCGAGACCATCCTGGCTAACACAGTGAAACCCCGTCTCTACTAAAAATACAAAAAATTAGCCGGGCGAGGTGGCGGGCGCCTGTAATCCCAGCTACTTGGGAGGCTGAGGCAGGAGAATGGCGTGAACCCGGGAGGCGGAGCTTGCAGTGAGCCGAGATCGCGCCACTGTGCTCCAGCCTGGGCGACAGAGCAAGATTCCATCTCAAAAAAAAAAAAAAAGAAAACAAAAGAAAAGTATATACCTACTATGTACCAGAGGCAGAATATACTTAGTAAAAGATTACCCCCCTGTCGGAACTTCTAAATTGGAGTAAGGACAATGTGTCCTAGTGGAAAAGGTTCAGGAGCAGAGGTAAAAGGACCTCAGTTCTCGTGCTGGCTTCTCTACTCTCCAATCATAGGAGATGAGACTACTTTCTCTGCGAGTATCAGATTTGCACACCGGAATGGAATGTGATTATATTGAACAGAGATCTGTACACTGAAAAACATATGATAGTGAATAATTGAAGATAGCAAATATGAAGAAGGAACATCATCTCTGACCAGGAGTTGATAGATTTGTAATAGTCCTGATTAACTCATAGGAGTGCGACGCTTATGTTCATTTTCTAATTTGCATTTTAAGCTGACAAAATATTTAAATTATTGCCCAATCTTTAAATAGCAAACATCTCCTATCATTTTTACATGACTTTATTTTTCATTTCCTCCAAGTCTTTAAGAACTAAATCTACTATATAAAGAGAAGTTGTATTTGGACCTTAAATACTCATTCTAGGTCAGCGCTTCTCAACTGGGGGCAATTCTGCCCCACAGGGGACATCTGGCAACATCTGAAGATATTTTTGCTTTTACTACTGAGAAGGGGATACTACTGGCATCGCAAGGGTAGATACCAGAGATGCTGCTAAACATCCTAGAAGACAGCTCCCACAACAAAGCCCAAGATGTGAATAGTATTGGGGTTAAGAAACTTAAGGCAATTAGAATATAACAAAATATTATAGAACACTGAAACTATTATAAGTGTTCACAAACGCAAGTTATAATTTCAGTATATGAAAGGCTTCTTGCAAAAATCATTTAAGTAAAAGTCATGCGTATAGTCTGATAAGTGTACGTGTTCTAATAAAATATGCACCTATTAATTTCTGTCCCTGTGTGAGACAGTGTATTACGCAAGCCGAAACACATTAAAGGTAAGTGTCAGGCAAACAAGGGAAAAGTTACACCCATGGGAAAGCTTGTAGATTATATAATGAACCACGACCATTTTTAATTTAATGGTTGAAATTTTCTCTTCAAAATGAAAACATTTTAATACATGCAACATTCTAGTTTAGGATGAAAAAAATCAAAATCTTAGTAAGCATTAACTGGATGTATCACCATGAAATAATGATGAAATAAATTACTCTTTCAGGCAAATAAAAAGAACTCATGAATGTATCTGCAGATTGCTTTTAGTATTTTTCTTCAAATTAATAGTTTCATAAGATAAATCAGAAAAAAACCTCACCTCTTATTCCACTATCACAAATCCATATAAGATCATACTTTGCAACTTCATATCCTGGCATTAAATTATTAATTTTAGGATTAATGCCAACCTTTTTACCACCTAAAAATGTAAAGATACAATAGTAAAAGATTTATGCAACATTAAAAATATAGTATAAAGATACATGATAGAAATGAAAAGTACTTGCATATTTAACAATTCAAATAAACATTCTTTCATATTATGTAACATTCTCTATTATTCATAATAATATATTTAGGAAAAAACTCTCCATTTTCAAAAGGAAACCTGTATCATTTACCTTTGAAAATTCACTGTTTCACTTTTTCTAATTCTTAAGTCCCGGCCTTAATAGTTAAGTATGAGTCAATATTTAACGGCAATTGTACAACATGGCAACTATAGCTAACAACAATGTATGGTATACTTGAAAATGATTGAGAGTAGATCTCTCACCACAAATACAGTATAAGTACATGAGAAAGTATACAACAATGTGTTGTTTACTTGAAAACTGCTAAGAGAGATTTCCCACCATGAATAAATATGTGCAGAAATGCATATGTTAATCAACTTAATAAGCTATTCCACAATGTATATATATATTTCAAAACATCAAGCCGTACACCAAAAATATATACAAATTTTATTTGTCAATTTAAAAAATAATCCTAAGGAAAAAAGCTATAGGTGTCATTTTGAAGCTATAATTAAAACAGTATAAATTCATAAATACAGTGAGATGATATTTAATAAAGACATATTAAATATAAATACACATGGCCGGGCACCATGGACTCACGCCTGTAATCCCAGCACTTTGGGAGGTCGACAGGGGGTGGATCACCTGCCACCTGAGGTCAGGAATTCGAGATCAGTTTGACATGGCGAAACCCCATCTCTACTAAAAATACAAAAAAATTAGCTGAGTGTGGTGGCACATGAGTGTAATCCCAGTTACTGGGGAGGCTATAATCCCAGCACTTTGGGAGGTTGAGGCAGGTGGATCACCTGAGGTCAGCAGTTCGAGACCAGCCTGACTGACATGGTGAAACCTTGTCTCTGCTAAAAATAGAAAAAAATTAGCTGGGCATGGTGATGCACGCCTGTGATCCCAGCTGCTCAGGAGGCTGAAGCAGGAGAACTGCTTGAACCCAGGAGGAAGGGGTTGCAGTGAGCTGAAGTTGCACCATTGCACTCCAGCCTGGGTGGTAAGAGCAAACAATCCGTCTTTAAAAAAAAAAAAAAAAAAAAAAAAAAACCCCATAAATATATGATAGTAAATAGTTTAAGATCACACATGTGAAGAATGAGCGTCTCTGACCATGAGTTGATAGATTTGTAATGGTCCTGATTAATCTGCAGGCGTGCTACACTTACATTAATTTTCAAAATTGCATTTTAAGCTAATAAAAAATGTAAATCATTGCTCTATCTTCAAATAGCAATGATCTGGTATCGTTATACATGACTTACTTGTTTTCTAGAGAGATCACATCAGTTCTATGTTAAAAAAAAAAATTAAGGGCAAACACACCTTAATAAGTCTTTCAAATAAGTCTGTAGGCTTTTGGAAAAATACCCTTCTTGTAATATAATAAAAGTGAATTATATCATTCACTCCAATTATAGTCAATAAGATACAGAAAACACCACACATTTAAAATATTGAAGAAACAAAAAATAACAGACCCTCATGTCTGATTAATGGGAAAAATATTATTTTTTGTGTGACTTTGTTCATCTCAGATATGAAAAAAAAACCTTTGTTTTTATAAGTTTTCTCAAAAGGACATAAACATATTCAGTACTCCACCAAACATGTTTAAAACAAACATGGCTAACACCTTAATCTTCAGTTCAATGCAGAGATTACTGATACTTTACACTATCAATGGAAAATGGTTACTACAGAATTTACTTACCTATAAACAATCTAGCATCAACATTTGGATATTTTCCAAGAAGCTTCTTACATACATCAATGGCTGGATCATCATGATCTTGTACACAAAGGAGTACTTCATACTAGTCAAAAAGCATTGTATGTAAGTTAAATTCTTTAAAAAACAAAAAAGCACTTACTAGCATTTATTGATTGAACAAAAAGCACAGGAATAAACAAGCAATTGTATTACGCGAAGTTTCAAAAGACAGCATTCACAACGGATGCAAACACTTATGATAACAAGTGTTGCTTTAATGGAATGAAGCTTCTCCTGATTAGGAGCCTATCTGCAAGCAGAAGAAATAAGGAAGAGACTGGCAGTGCCCACAACTGCAGTCTTGCCATTCCCAGATAGCAATCTCCTAGGAATTAACTGGATCTCAAGCTTCTCCATGGCCATCACTACTGAAGATTCACTAACTGCTCACAGGGTGCCTAGCAGAATAAAAAGTGACATTAAAAGGAAGCAAAATAAACACACCCTCTCTGTAGAAGCTTTGTCTCTACACTTAATATTATTTCATGAAGGTACAACAAATTTCATATAAAATCAAATTATATAAATTTAAAGGGCCCTTCCAAATTCATCACATGAAAAGGACAAAGTAAGATTACACTTTTTGTTTTATAACTTTATGAAACAAAAGAGAATTTGATTTGAATGGACATTTACTATCTTGAAATGAATGTTTAGTCTTGTAACTAAGAAAATACCCACAACTTTATTTTGCCCAGTGCTATGTTTAGATTTTTAACAGTAAATTAAGAAAGGCATTTCTTAACACTTGCCTAGCTGTGACAAAATTACCCTGGGGCTGGGCAAGGTGGCTCATGCCTGTAATCCCAGCACTTTGGGAGGTTAAGGTGGGAAGACTGCTTGTGCCTAGGAGTTCGAGAGCAGCCTGGGAAAAAAGGCGAGGCCATGTCTCTACAAAACATTTTAAAAATTAGCTGGGCACGGTGAGGCATGCCTGTGGTCCCAGCTACTTGGGAAGCTGAGGTGGGAGGACTGCTTGAGCCCAGGAGGTTGAGGCTGCAGTGAGCCAAAGACTGTGCCACTACGTTTCAGCCTGGGAGACAGAGTGAGACCCTGTCGCAAAAAAAAAAAAAAAAAAAAGGAAAAAAGAAAAATAAAAAAAAGAAATTACCCTGGGGCATTTATTTTAAAAAGAGAATTGGACCCTATTCTAGACTTTTGAGTCTCTGGGGTGGTTTGACATGCAGCCAGATTTATAAAATCCTGAGCTGAACCCCTAAATTTCCATTAACAATTTTTTTTTTTTGTTTGAGATGGAGTCTTGCGTTGTCGCCCAGGCTGGAGTGCAGTGGCATGATCTCAGCTTACTGCAACCTCTGCCTCCCAGGTTCAATCGATTCTCCTACCTGAGCCTCCCGAGTAGGAGTAATTGGGACTACAGACGCCCGCTACCATGTCTGGCTAACTTTTGCATTTTTAGTAGAGACGGAGTTTCATTGGCCAGGCTGGTCTTGAACTCCTGACCTTGTGATCTGCCTGCCTCTGCCTCCCAAAGTGCTGGGATTACAGGCGTGAGCCTCCGCGCTCAGCCAACAACTAAATTTTTTAAGTATTTGTCCTTAACATACAAAAATACTACTCTATTATTTGTAGGATATGTATTCTAAGCAGTGATTTTTTTTTTTTTCCCCCAGAAGTGGTAATAAATTCATGTTGACTCAATGACAAATTTCCTACCAAATCTTTTCTAAAACTGTTTGAATGGCCAGGCACGGTGGCTCATGCCTGTAATCCCAGCACCTCAGGAAGCCAAGGCTGGTGGATCACTTGAGGTCAGGTTTCTGAGACCAGCCTGGGCAACACGGTGAAACCCTGTCTCTACTAAAAATACAAAAAATTAGCCAAGTGTAGTGGCACGTGCCTGTAATCCCAGCTATTTGGGAGGCTGAGGCAGGAGAATCACTTGAACCCAGGAGGCGGAGGCTGCAGTGAGCCCAGATCACGCCACTGCACTCCAGCCTGGGTGACAGCGTGCGACACAATCTCAAGAAACAAAACAAAACAAAACAAAACAAAAAGACGACAACATAAAACTGGTTGAACATTTTTAAGCACAGAAGGGAGGTTAATTATGTCCCTGAAAGCATAACAAAGCTAACTAACTCAAGAGAATGACAAAGTCTGTTATATTTACTTTCACTGATAAGCACACACAAGTAAAAAGTAGAAATAAAATGTTTATAGTGCTTGTGAGCATAATAACAATTGTTTGCCCACTACCTATAATCTCAGCAAAAATTGTCAATAAAAAAATTTGTGGGCCAGGCATGGTGGCTCATGCCTGTAACTCCAGCACTTTGGGAGGCCAGGGCGGGTGGATCACCTGAGGTCAGGAGTTCCGAGGCCAGCCTGACCAACATGGTGAAACCCCATCTCTACTAAAAATGCAATAATTAGCCAGGTGTGGTGGCATACGCCTGTAATCCCAGCTACTTGGGAAGCTGAGGCAGGAGAATTGCCTGAACCTGGGAGGCGGAGGGAGGTTGCAGTGAGCTGAGATCGAGCCATTGTACTCCAGCCTGGGCAGCAAGAGTGAAACTGTCTTGGGGAAAAAAAATAAAAATAAAAATAAAATAAATTTGCAGTTGATCACAAAAGAACCAAGACTAAAGTTAACGAAGAAGGTTTAGCTAGCAAGATTTTTTTTCAAATGAAAAACATGTTTTAATAATTAAGTCGATGGGGAAAACAATGTATATTCTCCTCGTACTTTCTACCTACCTACTGCTGTTATTATCTATTCTATCCAATATCCACCTCTAATGACTGACCAAACTTGCCACGCAAGAGGTACTGAAACCAACTTGACAGTTACCTGGTCTCCAGAGACCAGATAAAATCTGAAAATGGAAAGGGCCCTACTTCTACCATCCTCCTGAAATTTCCTTAAGAGCTGACTCTAAGTCACGAAAGTGTCAGCCAGCCTCCCATTCAGACTCACAAAACAATGTTTGGTTGAGCCACCAAAAAGGCAACAACCTTCACAATAATGATTAGAGAGATTAAGTGACTTTTCAAAGGACAAAAGTAACAATGAGCTTCCCTACTATAGGAAGCTGCTCAGCAAGGCTTGCTCTAAAGAGTTCCTTGTTTTCCCAAACATAGCATAGTTTCTTTAATGCTTTTTTTTTTTTGAGACAATGTCTTTCACTGTCACCCAGGCTGGAGTGCAGTGGTATGATCTTGGCTCACTATAGCCTCAACTTCCCAGGCTCAAGCAATCCTCCCACCTCAGCCTCCCTAGTAACTGCTGGGACTATAGGTGTGCACCACCATACCTGGCTAATTTTTGTATTTTTAGTACAGACGACGAGCTGGTCTTGAATGCTTGGGTTCAAGTGATCTGCCCACCTCAGCCTCCCAACATGCTGGTATTATAGGCATGAGCCACTATGCCTAGCCTTTAATGCCTTTTTAATTCTATTTTGTAAGTATGACTGCATATGATGAAAGGAAATGTTTATAAGTAATACAATTCCATAAAGTACAATAAAAAACTAATCTTAGCTTTTATTTTCCCCAGCAAGAGAAAACTTTGTAAAAATATAGTACTAGATATATACTCAATGGGAAGAAAAATGTTATACTAGTGTTAAGTAGGGAGGTCATAAGTAAGGGAGGTACAGTCTGCCTTTATTCAGATGCAAGGTTAAAAGTTTTAATTTTTATTGATTACAGTGCTTAAACACAATTTTTAATTAAAAACAAATACTTTCTGATTAGCCAGAGCATAAAAGAGACTCATATTCATATTATCCAAAAAAAAAGTTCAGACTCAAATACGTAAGATTCATTTGTTTTTCATATTGGAAATTACACCAAATTGGAAGCAGCATTCCAAGTATTTTCTAAAGTATCAGCTTTTAACAGGAATCGTTTTTCAGCTATCAGCTCTGTGTCTTCACAATTTGATCAGATACTTTATTTGCTAAGAATCCCTGTATTAAAATTGTTAAATCAGGCCAGGCATGGTGGCTCACACCTGCAATCCCAGCACTTTAGGAGGCTGAGGTGGGTGGATCAACTGAGGTCAGGAATTCAAGACCAGATTGGCCAACACGATGAAATCCTCTCTCTAATAAAAATACAAAAATTAGCCAGGGGTAGTGGCATGCGCCTGTAATCCCAGCTACTCGGGAGGCTGACACAGGAGAATCGCTTGAACCCAGGAGGTGGAGGTTGCAGTGAGCCAAGATTGTGGCACTGTACTCCAGCCTGGGTGGCAGAGCAAGACTCTGCTTCAAAAGGAAAAATAAATAAATTAATTCTATAATTGCAAAAAAGAAAAAAAAATCATAGTTATGATAGGTTCACTCTGTTAATAACTCTGATAGTTAATTTAGGTATTCTTCACATGGCCAGAATGTACTGAAGTAAAGTCATCAAGCCCCTTTAGATGCAGATTACTGACTATTCCTGCTACTGCTTAATCTCTCCCCAAATCCTTTCTATGCTGGTGACAAATGAATGTTCAATGTTGTGGAAAATGAACTGCATCGCCTTTTCATTCTTTTATGTCTTCCCAAGGAATGAGTATCAGTACAAAAGTAGATCTGTAAGATGTATACAGCACAGAGATCTTTCAGGGCAACTAGTATAGTCTCACAAAAATTGAAACCTAGAAATTCAGAGCAAGTACCAGTAGTAGCAAATTTTCTTGCACATGTCCAAAATCAAATAAAATTTTAAAACTCCAACATATGTTCTATTATTTCCCCCAAATGGCCTCTGATGGTCCCAACTGAATACGAGAAGAGAAAGTTATGTCCAAAATGAAAACATTTCCATACTCTGGTAAAACGATGTTCATACCAGGCAAAATGCAAATATGAAAGGACACTGCACCTGGCAGTCACGTAAATGTTTATTTTGTGTCTCCTTGACTTCGTGGTGACACAAATGCCTTGTCTGTTCACACTCAGATATGCGTGATTTCAGTGGTTTAACTTTAGTCTCCTGTGGAACATTTGTCATTGTATTTGGTTTTTACAAAGTAAATAAAATGCTGTGAGATCAAACATTTCCCTTAGATTGCAGGTACTTTGCACTTTTCTGCTTTCCAAATGTTCTATTTATACAGCTAAATATACTTTTATAATTAGAAAACAAAATTATGTACCAACAAAGAATAAAATAATCTGCAGATACTATTATTCATTTTACAATGAATGTCAAAATAGCTTTCTCCTCAACCCACTTAAATGATATAACTAAATGGAAAAAGAACTACTACTCTAAGTGAAAACAAGAGCTCTTGAGATCATTCTAAACTGTAATTTCCAAAAAATGTTTTTATTTCAATTTTTTAATTTTTATTTTTTTTGAAGGTGGGGTTGCCCAGGCTGGTCTTGAACACCTGGCCTCAAGCAATCCTCCCACCTCAGCCTCCCAAAGTGCTGGGATTACAAGCACAAGCCATCACGCCTGACCAAAATCTTCATTCACAATAAATCAGTTATGGAGTCATTAGAAATGTTCCTAATCAATGGATACATATATCCCTGGGGCTACTTTTAAAAATTCTTTCAGTACAACATGGTGGCTCACGTTTGTAATCCCAGCACTTTAGGAGGCTGAGGTGGGGAGATTGCTTGAGCCCAGGAGTTCAAGACCAACCCCAGCAACATGGCAACACCCTCTACAAAAAATACAAAAATTAGCCAGGTGTGGTAGCACGTGCCCATAGTCCCAGCTACTAGGGAGGGTGAGGTGGGAGGACTGCTTGAGCCTGGGAGGCCGAGGCTGCACTGAGTCATGACTGTGCTACTATGCTTCAGCCTGGGTGACAAAGCAAGATACTGTCTTAAAAAAATATATATATATTTATACAACTAAACCCCTCACTAATTTCCTCAAGCATTTAAGTCCCATGACTATTGTCTCACAAGCACCACAACATAAAAATTCCATAACCAATTTTAAGAGTGGTTGAATGGGGAAAATGAAAGAGGACAGTTAAAAACTGAAATGCGAGATTAAGCTTCACAATGATAATGCACAAGACTCTAAGCTATGCTCTAAGATTCATTCATAATCGATAAAAAATTTCTTTCATTCATAAACATTAATTCTCCTTTGCATTTACTTTTACAGAGCTTGAAAATCTTTCAGTTTTCTCACGGCAAAGCTTATTTTACAATTAATTTTATTTATATCCTTCTTTCTGAATTACAAAAGGCTAAGTTTCACATTTTTTAGTCTGAAAAAACAAGTATATACAATTATATCTTATTTTTTAAAAAACTATGTATTTAATTGATTGACGTTAACACATTTAATTCAAATTTCTAAAATTATTAAACATATAAACACAAGCTAGAACATACAATTTTTTTGCTTCAAAACAGCTTTCAATACTCCAAAATTGGCTTCTAAACTCCCAAACTCCAAAGCAGTAATATAAAAACACTAAAAATACAACTGAATGATACTCATGTCTACCTACTTAATAAGTGCTGCATTAAGGCTATCACATCTGTGTCTTCTCTATTCTTTTCATTGGTGCTACCGAGAAAAATAAAGGCTAAAAGAAAAGAAATAAGAGCATGAAAACCAGTCACCATGAGAAGTGTAGTGTGCATATCATCTTCCTTCTGACTATTTGAGCTACCCTGTCCAAAAAAATTAAGAGGGATGACTCCCCAGTAGCAAAAATAGCTATGGAAAAACTGAGGCAATAGGGTAAAAACTGAGGCAAGTGAATAGAGACTGCAAAGGGAAAATTAAACCGTACTGAGAGTCAAGTGGGTAGAAGCTTAAAGACACATTCTTCCCACAACTGATCTGTTACCACTAAAATGCCCTTTCAAAAGCAGTGTCTCAAATAAGCAATTTAATACAAAGCTGCTGTAAAGCTAAGTACGAAAATCAAAGAATATTAAGTTCTTCTAAGAAACTACAGGTGGACTACTAAAGCAAAGTGATTAAAAAAAAATACTTTCATCTCAAGAAAACCGGAAGTTCTCCAATTAAGGGAGTACACTGAGTTTATAGATATACGATTATAAAGACAAATGGCATAAGCAATACAATTAGCTATTAAAATCAGAACAGTAAGGAAATTAAAAATGAGGTAAGATGAAACCCTACCTTACCACTAATTGTAATCTACTCTCGGCTCAAAGCCAGTTTCTCCAAGGAAGTCATGTTGCGTTCTAGCTATACTGCAACCCATTTCAGACCACTAACATTGCTTTCTCCCTCTCCTTGTCTCCTCTTCCTATTGTTCACATCCAACTCTCATGGAAGAAAATTTTTATTTTCAAACTACCAGGCACTTGACATTGTCTGAGTTTCAGGTTTACTCAGGGATCTCTACTTCACACGGACATACAGGTGGTTAGAAAGGGAATTTATACCCCTTCCTCATTACATTTCTGTTCTGTGATGACTACTACTAAAGCTTATATTTTATGAGGCCAACCTCATCATGAATTTTTAATACCTTCACCTTTTACAGTATTAAAATCACTAAAGGTTCATCATGAGGGGAACAAAACAAAACAAAAAACCATAACACTGTACTTACTTTGGGATAATCCAATTCAAAGAATGTTTCCAGGTTGTTTATTAAGTTAGGATCTACTCCTTTCAGTGGTTTCAGAAGAGAGACACCTGGGAGCTTGCTATAAGGCTGTTTGTCAGTTGCCTTCTTGTTGAGGTGTAATCGGCTAAAAAGCAAATGATACAAAAATTATTTCTATAGAATACATTCGTGTCAAATCAAAGCACTTACAAGCTATCAATAAATCACTAAATTCTAAGTTAAGATTTTTAAAAGTTGACATCTTTCTAAAAGAAGATCTAAACATGAAGAGAAGTAGCACCAGGTAAGCATGACTTTGAATGTGGCCCAACACAAATTCATAAACTTTCTTCAAACATTGTGAGATTTTTGTGATTTTTGAAAGCTCATCAGCTATGGTTAGTGTTAAGTGTATTTTATATATGATCCAAGGCAATTACTCTTCTTCCAGTGTGACCCAGGGAAGCCAAAAGATTGAATACCCATGATGTACTCTCTGACTATTGCTGTACTCACAGAACTACGCCAGGCACAGTGCAGACATTTCAATAAAATACATGGTGAAGAAACGAATGGCAGTGTTAGCCCAAAGATTAACTCCTTTTCCTCTTAAATTGCCATCGAAGTGGCCACAGAACTATAAAAACAGGTAAAATAAAACCCCGTCTGCAGCAGAAAATTATGAAAGGATAACCAGAACTTTCTGATAAATTTCTTTGCAGGGAGATAATACAGTTAAAAGAAGTATCAAGCAGTGTGCACGGCAAGCAAGATAATGGGACAACTGGAACTCCCAATATTAATAAGGTCAGAATGGCAGGGGTAGAACAGAAGGAAACTGAAAGAAAGAAAAAAAACTAAATGATGAGAAAAATGTCTATTAATGACACTGGAAGATATACCAGTGCCACCGGTTCACAGATAAGTGGCCAAATGGCCAACATTCTCACTGCTGGTCCATTGCAAGGATGCTGCAGCACAGCAAGGCTCCTAATGAGAAAAGCAACGCCAGGTGCGGTGGCTCACGCCTGTAATCCCAGCACTTTGGGAGGCCAAGGTGGGTGGATCACTTGAGGTCAGGAGTTCAAGACCAGTCTGGCCAACACAGTGAAACCCCATCTCTACTTAAAAAAAAAAAAAAAAAAAAAAAAGCTGGGCGTGATGGTGGGTGCCTATCATCCCAGCTACTCGGGAAGCTGAGGCAGAAGAATCGCTTGAACCCAGGGGGTGGAGGTTGCAGTGAGCCAAGATTGCGCCGCTGCACTCCAGCATGGGCAACACAGTGAGACTCTGTCTCAAAGAAAAGAAAGCAGCAATGCTGGAGAACAGACAACATGCCCCAGTTAACATCAGGCTGTCGCAACAAGATGCCATTCAGTATAGTGGTGGTTTCTAAAGGAAGCCACTGAAGGCTTCCTCCTACTTCTCATAAATACATGACAAGTACTTCTCATAAACAAGTCTCCAAGCATTCGACAGTAATTAGACACTAGAACAATCATGGGTCCATCTGCAAGATATTCTAAGACACATGTTCTTCCACATTTTAACATCTCTGACATCAATGGTACCTTACAATTGCTGCCAGCCAGATGGCAGCTCTGACTTACTGTGAAAATCAACCAATGAGAACTTTCAGATGATCAAAAAATACTTGCATCAACGCATCTTGATTTGATAAAATCCACTATTAAACTGGGAGTGACTTTTGGAGGGACACCAGTACCACTACCCAGACCAGTTAGCCATGGGTTTTGGTCTCTAACTAAGGCAAGTGTGTGCTGTAGCAAATATCTAATGTTTCAGATAAAGCCATACAAACAGTTTTATACACACATGAACAAATGCACGCCCACACACACCAGGTTTACAATGGAAAAACTTAAAAATCAACAAGAAATTTCTAGAACAGGGTGGAATCAATTTCTGATACACCAAGTAACAGAAAACACTGGAGCACCATCTATCGCAGTGCTACTCAAAGTGTGGTCTGATCCAGTAGTTGCTTTTTTACTGGTTTGCAAGTGAGAAACAATTGAGTGAAACCTTTTAGAAACTTGTATAGCAATTTAACATTGCCATGACATCAAGCATGTGATCAGCAATTTATTTTTATTGTAGTTACCAAAGTACTGGCTCATGGCAGATTGGAAATTTTTTGTTTTTTTTTAAAGACAGAGTTTTGCTCTGCCATCCAGGCTGAAGCGCAGTGGTGCGATCTCAGCTACTGCAACCTTCACCTCCCGGGTTCAAGTGATTCCCCTGCCTCAGCCTCCCGAGTAGCTGAGATTCCAGGTATGTACCACCATGTCCAGCTAACTTTTTGTATTTTCAGTAGAGACAAGGTTTCACCATGTTGGCCAGGTTGGTCTCGAGCTCCTGATCCTACGTGATCTGCCCGCCTCAGCCTCCCAAAGTGCTGGGATTACAGATGTGAGCCACTACACCCAGCCAGATTGGAAAAATTTTAAAGAACAACTGCTTTGCCATAGATAGTTTGGAAAATATTGATCTACAGAGTTCATCTAGAGGACCAGATGGGCAAAACCATGATCTAAAATGCATATAACCACAAAAGTAATCACTATTCTATTTCTAACAAAATAGCAGACTAGATGCCTGAAACCTACCGGGTAAAGAACATCTAGACTGCTGGGGAAAAAGTTTATATTACACAATTAATTGATTGAAAAGGAGATATATATATATATATATGAGAGAGACGGGGTCTTGCTCTGTTGCTCAAGCTGGCATGCAGTGGTATAATTATCTACATCTCCCGGGCTCAAGCGATCCTGCCACTTCAGCCTCCCCAGTAGCTAGGATGACAGGTACACGCCACCAAACCAGGCTAATTTTTAAATTTTTTTTTATGGAGATGGGGTCTCACTATATTGCCCAGGCTGGTCTTGAACTCCTGGGCTCAAAGAATCCTCCTGTCTTGGCTTCTTAAAGTGCTGGGATTACAGGCATGAGCCACCACGTTCAGCCCCTGAACTGGTAATATACTAATATGGCTCAAATCACTAAAAATATTAAGAGGGTCTGATAAAAGAAATCTGCCACCACTACCCCCTCATCTGCCTGTTTCCATTACTGCTTCCCTAGCATTACTAGTTTCTTGTCCTTCCAGAGGTTTTAAAAATGCATATACAAGTCAAAATACATACACATATTTATGGTATACATGAGTTATATATGTACATATTCATAGATATAAACTTTTCTCTCTTCCTTTTTAATACAAGTGTAGTAAAAGCATGTTTTACAATACATAATTGAACCGTTAGGAAAATAAAGAGAAGAGTCTCTAAGGTCAGAAAGGAGAAAAAAATTTCTCAGCGAGTGAGTGCTGGAGTCCATGCTCGCCTCCTGACCATCCACTGGTCCCTGGTGACCTGGAGATGGAGAGAAGCCTGAGATAATACTGACAGTACAACTGTTCTGAGAGCCTTGTGTAAATCTGGACTTCCTGAAAGGCAAGCAGAAAAATCCTGATCCATACAGGGAAGATGCAGATGCTGTCTATCTTGGATTAAGTCCTCAGTGAAATAGAACAAAAGAAAAAAGTCTTGGCCAGGCGCAGTGGCTCATGCCTGCAATCCCAGCACTTTCAAAGGTGGAGGCAGGTGGATCACTTGAGGTCAGGAGTTCGAGACCAGCCTGGTCAACATGGTGAAACTCCGTCTCTACTAAAAAAGACAAAATATGGCCAGGCATGGTGGTGTGCACCTGTGGTCCCAGCTACTCAGAAGGCTGAGGCATGAGAATCCCTTGAACCTGGGAGGCGGAGGCTGCAATGAACCGAGATCGCGCCACTGCACTTCAGCGTGGGTGACAGAGAAAGACTCTATCTAAAACAAAAACAAAAACAAAAAAGAAAAAAGTCTTCTTGGAGAACACCTAACCACGTGGGTTTGGGCCAAGAATGCAACCTCCCTGTACCTGAACGAAACCCAAGAGAAGAGAAGGAAATGAGGGAAATCATCATATATGACCACAAATAATATGAAAAGAACCACACAAGTTCTAGAAATGACAGTTATGATCACTGACATCAGAAATTCAAAAGACAAGTAATACAGAATCCTGCATACTCACAGCTTACAGAAGAATTGGAATCTAGATTAGAAGAAGCTACCTAGAATGCAGCCCAGAGAGGGGGACAGGCAAAGACACAGAAATGATGAAAAAGTTTAGAGATGTGGACGACAGAACAAGGTCTAAAATCCCAGTGATTTTTATCTGTTGGTCCCACTGTGTGATCCTTAAGTGCTATTAAACTACCAAAAACATGCAGGTTAACTGCTGACCAAATAACAGAGAAACCTGGCCCACCAATAATCTCAGTGCCTGTGGCAAGGCTTTAGGTTAAAAACAGCAGCAACGAAGACCATCTAAACTGTACTGAATAGTCTAGAGGTGATTACATTTTGGTAAAGTTTAAAGTAGATCCTATTTTTCCCTTCTCCCAAGATGTTTTACTTTAAATACCATTAGATACACCTTCTCCTTTGAAGAACTTTTCGTGTTGAGAATGCAGTATTTTATCATAGACTCATTCTGACTCTCCCAACAGCCACAGAGGTTTATGGATGAAGAGAATTGTTAAGTACTGTGTCTGACATTTCTACTCAAAATAAGCCAGACTATATCACAGGACCTTTAAAAAAACATATTTGTGCCTCCCCTCTGTCCCTGTCTCTCTCTAATATTTTCTTTCCAAAACCCAACGGATCAGTTTGTTGTGTACCCCCTAGGGTACAAGATCCTACCTCGCAGAATACTGTTTCAACTTACATAATGCAACCAACAAGGCCACGTGGTACAAATTACTTGAAATGTTTGTCAAAACAATAAAAGAATATCCATTAGGTCACCAAATGAACAAAACACCTGTAGCACCATGCTTGGCACACAGTGGTACTCCATGACTACTTCGCAGTCACTTACTGAACAACATCTTTAGAGCCCCGAATGTACACTAGTCATTATCATATGCACTAAAGATGCAACAAGCAACAGGTGAATTCCCTGCTGTTGAGGAGCTGTGGCTTTAATGGGGAAGTTGGGTTGCACATGCCCAGAAAATCTTCTCCTTACAAAACTCTTAATAAATATGTCAACAAAGCTTTGCTCTGGACCATCGTTCCACACGTGGAAACAATGCCTTTGGGCATGACCAGTGTGTTGGACGCCAATCTACAGATTTCTACATAGAAATCATGAAAGAGTTTGAGATGTGGATGACAGAATAAAGAGCTCTAAAATCCCAGAGATTTTTTTCAAAAATTTTTATAAAACCCCAGTGATTTCTTTTTCAAAATAATTTTTTAAATCCCAGTGGTTTTTTTTTTTTTTCAAAATAACGAAGTTTCCAAGGTCAGAAGTAGCCTTGGGGCTGGTGCAGTGGCTCACGCCTGTAATTCTAACACTTTGGGAAGACGAGGCAGGTGGATCACTTGAGGTCAGGAGTTCAAGACCAGCTTGTCCAACACGGCAAAACCCCATCTCTACTAAAAATAGAAAAAGTAGCTGAGCGTGGTGGCACACACCTATAATTCTAGCTACTCGGGAAGCTGAGGCACAAGAATGACTTGAACCCAGGAGGCAGAGGTTGCAGTGAGCCAAGATCGTGCCACTACACTCCGGCATGGGTGATGGGGGGCGGGGGTGGAGGGCACTGTGATCAATTGCCTAGTGTTTCAAAAAGGCCTCAATGGTGGAGACCTTAAAGTGGGGCAGGATTATAAGTGGCTCAGACAGGGTCTTACAAGTTTTACTGGTTTCCAACCAGTTTTTCTTTTAGTGTCTCAGATCAGGGTTTCTGCATTTCCTAGACAGTATGAACTTGAGCCTATGATTCCTACACGTTGCACAAGCTTTCTCATGGGTGTCCATTTCCACCCTCAGCCTAGGGCAGACGACTTGCTTTCCAGGTTCTATACTGGGAATCCAGTTCTTACCTTCCTGTAATGCATTTGGCTTGCAGCCTTGACCTTTTTGTTGGGGAAGTGGTGTGAGGGGGTACTTTTTATTGATACATAATGTACATATGATAAAGTCACATGTAAGTACACAGCTCAAAGAATTTTCTCAAAGTGAAACTGCCATGTAACCAGTACCCAGATCAAAAAACGGTATTAGTAGAACCCCAGAAGTCCCCTCAGGTCTCCTTCCATGTACTACACTCCCCTCAAGGGTACTCCCTGTCCTGACTTCTAACAGTACAGACTAGTTTTGCTGGCTTTAAATTTTTATATAAATGGAATCCCATAGGATGTATCTTTTCTGTCTGGCCTCTCTGGGTTGCGTTATGTTTGTGAGATTCACCCATGTTGTTACATTCAGCTATCATGTACTCACTCTTGTTACCAGATAGTTTTACTAATATACCACACTTTATCTACTTTCTGTGGATGGATGTTTGGGTTGTTTACAGTTTGAAGTTATTATAACTAGTGTGCAGCACTGACTCTGTCCTCACACTAATACTAAAAACCCTACTCTTCCCACCACCCACCAAGCCTTCAACTTTTGGACAAGATGAAGAAACACTAACTGGATTTACTCTCTCCCACCTGAAACAACCAAAAAATCAGAAAAAAATACAGGAGACAACAGTTTTGAAGATATTGGACATCAAGCAAAGGAAGAGAGTGATTCCTATGACACAGAAAATAAGGTAGGCCAGGCAGTGGCTCATGCCTGTAATCCCAGCACTTTGGGAGGCCAAAGCGGGAAGATAATGTGGGGTCAGGAGTTCGAGACCAGCCTGGCCAACACGGTGAAACCCCGTCTCTTCTAAAAATACAAAAAATAATTAGCCAGGTGTGGTCTCGTGTGCCTGTAATCCCAGCTACTCAGGAGGCTGCACAGGACACTCACTTGAATCTGGGAGGCGGAGGCTGCAGTGAGCCAAGATCGTGCCACTGCACTCTAGCCTGGGCAATAGAGCAAGACTCCATCTCAAAAAAAAAGAAAAAAAAGAAAAAAAAGAAAAGAAATTGAAGAACTCAGTCAAGAGTCCAGAAAAACAAAAACATCCAGCACCCAACACGGTGAAATTCAAAATGTCTGGCATCTATTAAAAAATTTCTAGCCATGCGAAGAATGAGGAAAATACGACCAATAACGAGAAGAAATATCAGTAAATTGAAACCTCCCCGGGATTCAAATTAGCAGACAAGACCAACCCACTACTTTGCATTCCCTCTTGGTTTCTGGAATATGCAGATTTTCCTTTCATATTTTCAGGCTCTGGGTGTATAAGTGTCTAATCATTATAGCATTTCCATGTGTTAATAGGAGAGGTGGTTCTCACATGTACACAGGCCACCTCTCATTCAGAAGTAAAGTCTGTACAGGACGCTGCAAATGCAGTGTGATACAGACTATCGTCAAAGTATGTTTAGAACACTTTGAGAGAAGAGAGATGGAAGCATCCAACTACTTCTAGGAGGCAGTCTTTCCAGACTTTCACACTCCAAGTGTGGCCCGTGGACCAGCAGCATTGGCAACACCTGGGAGTTTTTCAGAGCTTCGGAATTTCAGGCCTCACCCCTCAGAACTACTGAAACTGAATCTTCAGTTCAGTAAGATCTGTAGGTGATTCACAGGCACACTCAAGCTTAAGCAGCACTGCTTTAAGACTCATCTCCGCTATAAATTCTTCGTGACTTCACAGACAAGGCTGAAAAGGCCTGGAGCTCATCCTCTAGGCAAGAAATAACCATGAAAGACTAAAAGGAAGCAACCAGGATCATTTTTGTATTTATAGAAGTTAAGAGAATAAAGTACAGGCAGGGGAGATGGAAGGCAAGGGAAAAATATTACAAAGGTCCAAAAGAAAGAGAAAGACACACAAACCAGAAAGCTATAAGAAACAAGTGAAAGGCTGGGTGCAGTGGCTCATGCCTGTAAGTGGCTCATGGGAGGCTGAGGCGGGTGGATTACCTGAGGTTGGGAGTTCAAGACCAGCCTGGCCAACGTGGTGAAACTCCGTCTCTACTAAAAATACAAAAATTAGCCAGGCATGGTGGTACACACCTGTAATCCCAGCTAATCGGGAGGCTGAGGCAGGAGACTCGCTTGAACCCAGGAGGCGGAGGTTGTGGTGAGCCGAGTCTGCACCACTGAACTCCAGCCTGGGCAACAGAGCAAGACTGTCTCAAACAAAACAAAACATACACACAAAAGAAACAAGCGAAAGAAGCAAAGTCAAGAGAGGGTGAGAACTCACAATCAAGGAGCTTAGCCAACAACTGATGAGGGTGTTGGTGGAGGGGGAATGAGGGAGAATGAGGGGTATATCTGGGTCAGGTTATGGTAACTAATGGTGCCATTCATAAAATCTAGGCACAATGAGAGATGGGAGAGAGTAATGAACTTTTGAACGTACGAACTTTAAGTTACTCTTAAGACATCAAGTGGTGATGTCTCATCTAGGAGACCACAGGTTTGCAACTTTCGGTATAAATAACGCCCACAGGTAGAGATCACAAGTGAATGAACCAGATGAAGAGACTAGGAATCTGCATTTTTCACAAGCATCCCAAATGATAAAGGCTGGCAGTAACCTACACTTGGAGAAACACTACAGTAGAATATAAATTCTCCAGAGCCCAGCAAAGCAACAATACATAGTATGTTCTCAATTTTTAAAAATAATTGTGAATAAATGAAGAGTAAATAAGTAAACAGATACAGAGAGCTCAGCAAGTAAGGTTAGCCTAGAGATAAAAATATAGAAGCCATCCACTGTAAGGTAAATACACACGCTCTCCGAGGCACAGCATTCTCAGAAGATGGCCAAGGAATATAATATTATTGAATCAGTAATGCATGAAGGAGAGGCCAGGCACAGTGGCTCATGCCTGTAATCCCAGCACTTTGGGAAGCTGAGGCGGGTGGATCACCTGAGGTCAGGAGTTCGAGACCAGCCTGATCAATACGGTGAAACCCCCGTCTCTACTAAAAATACAAAAATTAGCCGGGCATGGTGGTGCGCCTGTAATTCCAGCTACTTGGGAGGCTGAGGAAGGAGAATCACTCGAACCTGGGAGGCAGAGGTTGCAGTGAGCCAAGATTGTGCCACTGCACTCCAGCCTGGACGACAAGATCGAAACTCCCTCTAAAACAAAAACAAAACAAAACAAAAAAAGAGTGATGCATGAAGAAAACTAAAAGTGGGGATCAAAGAACCAGAAAGACAGCCAGGGTGCAAGTAAAATGACAGAAGGGTTTATCTGGCCAAGCTGTTTTCTTTCTCAAAGGGTTCAAGAAAGAGTAACACTGAATGCTGCTGGAGACACCAAGATAAGAATGGAAATGTTCGGTAGATTACATATGTACCTACTGCTATCTCTGAGCACTTTTGGCAAGAATTGGGGCAGTTCATGGAGGATAACGGTAGAGAGCTAAAAATGGGTTAAAAAGTAAATGAATGGGAGCTGAGATGTGATAACAGTAAACAAACACTAGTTTCTACTGAAACCTGCCACTGAGTGAAAGGGCCAAAGAGTGGAACAGAGGGCTTCTACTTTAAATTTTTCTAGTTTTTTTTGAGATACAATCTTGCTCTGTCACCCAGGTTGGAGTGCAGTAGCAGTCATAGCTCACTGCATACCACCGCCTCTGGCTAATTTTTAAACATTTTTTCTGTGGCAATGGGGTCTTATTATATTGCTCAGGCTGGTCTTGAACTCCTGGCCTCAGGCGATCCTCCCCGCCCTGGCTTTCTAGTCGAAACTCCCCCCCACCCAGATGAAGTTTTGCTCTTGTTGCCCAGGCTGGAGTGCAATGGCACAACCTCGGCTCACTGCAACCTCCGCCTCCCAGATTCAAGCAATTCTCCTGCCTCAGCCTCCGGAGTAGCTGGGATTACAGGCGAGTACCACCACGCCTGGCTAATTTTTTGTATTTTTAGTAGAGACAGTGTTTCCCCATGTTAGCCAGGCTGGTCTCAAACACCTGACCTCAGGTGATCCACCTGACTCGGCCTCCCAAAGTGCTGGGATTACAGGCGTGAGCCAACACGCCCAGCCTCTAGTTCAATTTTTTAAAGACTACTTGAAATTCTTTAAAAATTCAAGAGCTAGCCGAAGGGCAAAGAGATAAAAGGAAAAAAGTAATTTAAGCATGATGGGATCCACAGTATGAAGTAGAAGCTAAGGTCATCCACCAAGAACGCGGTAGAATGAAGATTTAGAAGAGGTTTTTTAAAGTGATGGGTATCAGAGCTAACTACAGAAAAAAAAAAAAAAACACTGCCAGGCAGCACTGCATGCAGGTTTAGCTGAGCCCTGAGACTACCAATGTGTAGTAGTATTAGTCCACATGGCTGTGTGATTACCCTCTGTAGGATTTTCAAAGTTGAGCAGCTATCATTATTGGATGGATTCAGGATAACAGGGCAGACTGACACGAGGTGAGGCAAGAGGCAAGATAATGAAGTGATGAACTGTGGGCTCTGGGCTAAATGGAGAATTAAATAAAGCCAAGAGGTGGCAGGTGCTGGACACAACTGTGGACAGACAGCCCGTGGCAATCATTCTCAGTCTAGGCTGCACATCCATGTCACCTAGCGAGTTTTGAAAATACTGATGCCTGAACCAATTTCACCTTGTCTGTAGGGGTGAGCCCCAGGCAGCAGTCGTTTCTTTTTTTTTAAGCTCTCGATGTGACTCCATAGTGCAGTCAAAGTTGACAATCACAGGTCTAGAAAGACTAGGTGACTGAAGAATGGAAAAGGCCTATCATCCTAGCACCTGTGGAGGCCGAGGTGGCCAGATTGTTTGAACTCAGGAGTTCTAGACCAGCCTAGCCAACATGGTGGAACCCCATCTCTACAAAAAAAAATACAAAAATTAGTCAGGCGTGCTGGCATGTGCCTGTAGTCCGAACTACCCAGGAGGCTGAAGTAGGAGGATTGCTTGAGCCCGGCAGGTCAAGGCTGTAGTGAACCATGATCGCACTACTGCACTCCAGCCTGGGTAACAGAGACAGACCCTGTCTCAAAAGGAAAAGAAAAAAAGTCAAGGTGGGAACTTTTTTTTTTCCCTGAGGCAGAGTCTCGCTCTGTCACCCAGGCTGGAGTGCAGTGGCACGATCTTGGCTCACTGCAACTCCCGCCTCCAGGGTTCAAGCGATTCTCCTATCTCTGCCTCCCGAGTAGCTGGGATTACAGGCACCTGCCACCACACCTGGCTAATTTTTGTATTTTCAGTAGAGATGGGGTTTCGCCATATTGGTCAGGCTAGTCTCGAACTGCTGACCTCAGGTGATCCACCTGCCTTGGCCTCCCAAAGTGCTGGGATTACAGGCATGAGCCACCGCGCCTGGCCTGTCTCATTTTTAAATAACTTCTTCTACAGTTTTGTTGTCAAATTTGGCTTTTGCAAGAGGAAAGCCCGGGATGCAGGGAAACCTACTGGAGGCAGGTAAAGGTTAAACAAGGAGGGTGGACTCCTTCCTCTTCAGATGGCGGGAAGAAGCCTCTGCAGTAACCTTAATACAGCTCTTCAGAAGTGAGGCACAAGAATTTCACTCGGCTGGGTACAGTGGCTCATGCCTATAATCCCAGCACTTTGCGGGGCTGAGACGGGGGAATCACTTGAGGCCAGGAGTTTGAGACCAGACTGGCCAACATGATGAAACTCCATCTCTACTGAAAGTACAAAAATGAGCAGGGCGTGGTGGTGCGTGCTTGTAGTCCCAGCTGCTTGGGAGGCTGAGGCACAAGAATCACTCGCACCCAGAAGGCAGAGGTTGCAGTGAGCTGAGACCACACTACTGCACTCCAGCCTGGGCGACAGAATGAGACTCTGTCTCAAAAAAAAAAAAAGAAAAAAGACAGAATTTCCCTCTAGGTTTCTAAGGAAGACTATGAATTCCACAAGGGCAAAAGTTCACCCTGCTTAACAGCCCCAGAATGTGTTGTTTTTATAATTCCGCTGTGTGGTTCTGCTGAACCAATTTATCTGACTCTAGGAATTTATCTTCCCTGCTCCATGTCACAGAGCTTGTTAATATTTCGTGTAAAATTAGGTTCACTGCTATATCAGCAGGTCCCTAACTTCACATAGTCCATGCCAGCAATTTCCAGTGACTAATGACCTTTGTTATGTTATCACTCATGACTGTATTACTGTCTGTTTATAATCAGTATGTCATGACCAATTTACTACATATAGCACGTATTTCAAAAATGGTATTGCTTCAAAATGGGCTTCATAAGCAATAAGTAATGCATGTAAGTAATGTAATAAGTAAAGCACACCTTCTTGTGCAAGCTTAACTTTGCTAACACAAATTCTCTCACAGAAGGCAAAATAACCAATAGTGAGTTATCTCTACAGGAAAACAAATTCTGCCCACTGGACAATGGGCTTACCACACTACAGAATGTAAAAGATTCCACCACCATAGAAAACAAATAGGAGATGGCTGGGTGCCATGAAGGGCACCTAACCCAACAAGGAACTAAAGTCCAAAATGACCTGAATGAGTAGGAGTTAATCAAACAAGAAAAAAGGAAGGAAAGAAGGAAGAGAAAGAAAAAAGAAAGACAATTCCAAAGAAAGCACATTGCACGTGTGGGGAAATGCCAGTAACACAACGTTGCTGAAGAAACAGGAACGCAGGGATGGCCCAGCTCCTACAGAGCTGTGCTTGTCTCATTAAGGAGTTTGAACTGTAACCTGCAGGCAATGAGGAATCATGGTAAGATTTTAAGCTACTGTGATCCAAGATTAGTAATCCAGAAGGATAAAGGCTACAATAAGAAATATAAAATTGAAGGGGCACAAGGCTGCAGACAGATACCAGTGAGTAGACATAGTTTCAATATCTAGGGTAGATATGAAGATGTACTGAACTAATTAATGTCAGAGAGAAAGGGAGGGATAATGAATCAATAGAACCATCACTGAATATTAAAATCTTACAATTTCCACGTTGCTCTTTTTCTTTCCTTCAACTTTTAAGTTCAGGGTACATGCGCAGGATGTGCAGGTTTGTTAACACAGGTAAACATGTGCCATGGTGGTTTGCTGCACAGGTCATCCCATCACCTAGGTATTAAGCCCAGTATCTATTAACTATTCTTCCTGATGCTCTCCCTCCCCTCACTGCCCCTCACTTTGCTTTTTAAAGCTATCACACTATAGTCTAATTCTGTATCTTCCCAAGCTCAGGTTAAACGGGCAACTGCTGAACTGCCTTAGTCATTTCCCTGAAAGTAGCCCTGTAGCAATGATCCTGACTGATGAACGTTTGACCACAGTCCAAGGGCATCCTCAGGACTAAACCCAAAAAAGACGTTCTCAAATTACATTCCACTAAGGCTCAGAACACCAAGTATTCATGAATTTAAGGCAAAGATCATACTAACTAAAAATAATATCCCAAATGCTAATATTTACATTAAAAACACAACCAGTTTTTGACAGGTCATTTATCGCAGTTATCCTGACACAATGAGTATGCAAATTCCATTCAAAAACTATGCATTGGGTATTGAAGTTGCTGTACATTAGAAACAGCATATTTGGGCTGGCTGCAGTGGCTCACGCCCGTAATCCCAGAACTTCAGAAGGCCGAGGTGGGGGGATCACTTGAGCCCAGGAGTTTGAGACCAGCCTGGGTAACAAAAAGTAGCCGGGTGTGATGGCATGCACCTGTAGTCCCAGTTACTTGGGAGGCTGAGGTGGGAGAATTGCTCGAACCTGGGATGTGGAGGCTGCAGTGAACTGTGATCGAGTCACTGCACTCCAGCCTGGGCAACAGAGAAGACTGTCTCAAAAAAATAATAATAAACAAAATAAAGGAAATATGTTTGCAGAAAACAGAATTAACTTTAAAAATCTTAAAAAATCTCCAGGGGGCCAGGCACGATGGCTCACACCTGTAATCCCAGTACTTTGGGAGCCAAGACAGGTAGATCACTTAAGTCCAGGAGTTCAAGACCAGCCTGGGCAGCATGGTGGAACCCCATATCTACAAAAAGCACAAAAATTAGCCAGGTATGCCTGTAGTCCCAGCTACTTGAGAGCTACTTAGGAGGCTGAGGCAGCAGAATCATTTCAGCCTGGGCTGTGGTGGTTGCAGTGAGCCAAGATCGTGCCATTGTACTTCAGCCTAAGCAAAAGAGCAAGATCCTGTCTCATCCTGGCTAACACGGTGAAACCCTGTCTCTACTAAAAAATACAAAAAACTAGCTGGGCGAGGTGGCGGGCGCCTGTAGTCCCAGCTACTCGGGAGGCTGAGGCAGGAGAATGGCGGGAACCCGGGAGGCGGAGCTTGCAGTGAGCTGAGATCCGGCCACTGCACTCCAGCCTGGGCGACATGAGCGACACTCCGTCTCAAAAAAAAAAAAAAAAAAAAAAAAAAGATCCTGTCTCAAAGAAACACACACACACACACACACACACACACACACACACACACACACCTCTCCAGGTAAAAGGACCTCTGTTTTACTTGAGGGTAGCTAATATTTAAGGACACACAAATTATTTCCACACTAGCCTAGCACCTCCAGTAGAAAGATAAAGCCTGATGCTAAACATTAGGACCTTATGCACACAGGGAAATAATAATAATCTGAGGTGGATGGGATAGGGGAGAGAGCATGAAGCAAGGTTTCTGCTCAGATCATTTCATCATGCAGCAACGTGGCTCCCAAGGGCTAAAAGGGAAAGACGACCACCAGTTCTAGACTTTTACACAATTTCGCCTCAGGCCCCAAGCTATCAAGCCACACTAGCGCACACAAAGAAATAAAAAATAATTCAGAAAAATAACCCATAAAGGCTATTCAACTTGCCAAGGCTATAATCTTTAGTTACTTTTAGGAAATCTTCAATCTCAACAATAAGACTCTTGAATATGAAATGTCTCTAATCTGAATGTTACCTTTAACACTGTAGGCAGAAATCCTAAAAACATCTGCCATCTAAAATAGGTTAAGAAAGGGCAATGGAAGCTTTGAAACATACCCAAGTAAAAAGCAGAATTTAGTCTATAATAAAAATATTTCGAAACAGTGGAATAATCAAATAATCATTTGATAAGTAATTTTGGACAAGTCTCTAAATACTTGGAACTATAATTAGGGCTCTAGCTCTCATAAAACGAAGTAAAATACTGGGTGAATTAAGGGTAATATGTGAAAAAATTAAGAAAAAATAAAAATACTAAGAGGAAGCGGAGACTAACATATATAGTAATTTGGAGGAATAAGGAAGATATAAAAATTGTAAGTTAGAAAACGTAAAAGAAACAGAAAGACAGGCCAGGCGCGGTGGCTCAAGCCTGTAATCCCAGCACTTTGGGAGGCCGAGACGGGCGGATCACGAGGTCAGGAGATCAAGACCATCCTGGCTAACACGGTGAAACCCCATCTCTACTAAAAAAAATACAAAAAACTAGCCGGGTGAGGTGGCGGGCGCCTGTAGTCCCAGCTATTCGGGAGGCTGAGGCAGGAGAATGGCGTGAACCCGGGAGGTGGAGCTTGCAGTGAGCGGAGATCCGGCCACTGCACTCCAGCCTGGGCGACAGAGCGAGACTCCGTCTCAAAAAAAAAAAAAAAAAGAAAAAGAAACAGAAAGACCTATCTACCTAAAACACACATGCACAAACACTTTTCTCCATGTCAAATATATGTACAAAGTTAAAAGACAAATAACAGATTGGGGAAAAGAATGCTACATATGACAGATAACAGAAAAACAACCTTTATATCACAAAGATGAATTCAGCAACAGATTGCAGCACAGGCAGGATTATGAGTATGTAATTTACATCTAAATGTAACTAGCATATAAACGTATTTTAAAAGTGCTCAATGTAACTTTAAAGGAATGAAAATAAAAACAGTGAAATGCCTGCTACTTTGTGTTTGTAAGGCAAAACGGGGCTATCATACAATGTTACCAGGACTGTGAATATATATAACATTTCTATGGGGCCAATACGTATCAAAGTTTAAAATGTGCACCACTTCTGGCCCAATAATTCCTCTTTCGGAAATATAACTAAGGAGATCATTTCTCAAAGATGTATGCATACAAATTCATCACAGTGTTGTTTGTAATCTAGATAAATTGGAAACAACCTACACATCCATCAATAATAATAAATTTCAGTACCTGGTAAACTAAAATATCATGCATCTATTACAAATGATGTAGAGATCATACAGATATTGACATGAAAAAAATGGTCATGACATTTTACAGGATAGTTCCATGTGAACAGGGGCCTTGGATGTTTGCTCTTCATTCTCCCAGCAACTAGAACAGTGCCTTGCACAAAACGGCTTTTCAATAAACATTTATTAAACAGATGAACTTTAAAGCAGGTTACAGAACAATAATCATAATATAGCCCTTTTCTCTCTTCCCCCTTCCCCTCCATCCTTTGCTGTCTCTCTCACACACACACACAAATTGGAAGGACAGTCACAAAAGGTTGACAAGGTAATGTACTTTTGGTGTGTGCATGTTTTATTTTTCTCCATCCCTATCTATTGCATAAATTCCTTACACGGTAAGCATTTTTTATTTTTATGACTGTAAAAAGTAACAATTTTTTTAAAGGAAAAGAACTCACATATTTTAAATGAATTCCAGAATGTGCTCAGTGACTAAGCTCACAAACTCCAAAAACTAAAGTCAACAATATCCAAGTGGCATGTTTTCTTTCACTTTCAAAGAAATATCAGTATAACTTGTACCAGCAGCATCTTTCTTAGTACCAGGAAATGCCACACTGTACTAATAAAATACAGTGTTTCCAAAAGCAAAGGCACACTTCTTCCGCAGTAAAAAGGAAAAAACAAAAACAAAAACAACTAAAAGTAACTAATTTCTTAAAGTCTCTTCCACTAACATACACTCTATTCTAGTTCATGGTAACGATTACTATATACAATTGTTCTTTTTCTCACCCAGACTAAAAATCCAAGTGAATCGATATCAGTAATGTGCTCTATATAATTTTTTCATTTCTTTACAGAGGCAGACTTCACCTTAAACAGTGGATATACCAAACTAGCCACATACCCCATGTCTCTATTCATGCCATCACCCAGTTCTATTTCACTTACATGCTTCATCACAATCTCATAACCTTATTCAGATTTTATCTGCTTCTTCCTTCTAGAATGTAAGCCCCATGAGGACAGGAATTGTGTCCTGCTCACCACCGTGTCCCCTGGCCAAGAATAGTGAATGGTATCTAGTAGGCCTCAAGAAGTATTTGTTAAACAAAAATGAAAAGATGTGGCGGGCGGGGGGTGAGTACAAATCTACATAAGACAGTAAGACGAGGAATTGAAAAAAGGAAAGAAAACCACGCTGATATGTACAAGCTACAGGACTCAAAGCTATCATGCCAGCTCGCAGGTTTGGTGGACATTTTTCAGGGTGGACAGGTGCTTCACACCTATCTAAGCGCACAGAGCTCTTCCAGGAAGAAGAAAATCCACAGGGAGGTGTCCAGAGAGCTGTGAGCAGCTCCCAGAAAAGTGGACACAATCACCACCCTAACAGAAACGTGGCCCAGGTCGGAAGAAAAAAACAATACACCATACATCTCGGCCCAGATGAAAAATCACACGAATCCCCAGCACAACCAAACCGATCCACCACCTTCATTCAGCCTGACATGTAAGAGCAGTCTCCTTCCGCCTGGCTGGGCAGTCACCGGCAACCCAGCAAACCCTTCCCTCGCCCAACACTTTTCCCTCTCAAAGACCACCGCCACTGCCGGTCCGAGGGGCGAGGGAACGGGGGGGAACAGCCTGAGGATCAGCTTTCTCCACCCCCGCCCGAGCCCAGTCCCCTTCAAAGCACAAACATTTCCCATTCTCGCCTGTCCCCGAGGCCCGGACCCCCGCCCCGAGCCCCTCCTGCGGTCCCTCACTCACGTGTAGATGATGGCCATGAAATGCATCAGCCACAGCACCAAGAAGAGGACGAACCCGAAGACGGCCATTCCCTCCAGGGCCAGGTCCAGCAGCGCCATCCCCTGGCCCGCCGGCCCGGCCCGGCCCGCTGCGGCCGCCAACACGGACAACCCTCCCGCAGGAGGAGGACAGGGTGGGCGCCCGGTGCGGGGGCGCAGGAGGCGAGAAGAAGGTGGGGAGAGGAAGGGGCGGAGGGGGGTGGGGACGGAAGGGGCGGGCAGGGCCTGCGCGCCCCCGCCCGCGCGCTCTCGCCCGCGCGCTGTCTTCGGCGCGCTCGCGGGTGGCTGCGGGTGCTGCGGTCTCCCGGCTCTGGTCGGGGCAACTGCGGCCCCACGCCCCGGCTCGCCTCTCCCGACCCTCGCTGCCGCCGGCCAGACCCTGCGCGCCGGCACCTCCGCCGCCTCTCCGTCTCGCCGCTGGGCTCCCGGCCGAGCAGCTCCGCTGCCTGGCTCCGCCGCCGCAGCTCCGCGCACTAATCAAAACCGGCGGCTCGCGCCCCACTCCTCGGCGCGTCCCGCCCCCGGAACCGCGGCGCCCGCCTCTCCCAGGGGCGGTGCCCCCGCCGCTCCACGCCCACCCTGCCGCCCGCGCGCCCGCTGCGGCGCCGGCGAGAGCGCGCCGGGGAGATAGTGTCCTGCTGTCCGCTGGACGCCGGCCGGGCTTCCTCCGGCTCCTGGCTCCGGCTGCCGCCCGCCTAGGCGGGAAGCGTTGTAGCCCTGGGCCGAGCTCCCTTGGCGGCGGTGGCGGCTCGGGACCCTGTGCATGGCCCGGAGGCTGCTCTCCCTCCGTCCGGCCCTGCTGTTCCCGGGTGCCCCAGAAAAAGACGCGGGTTCCGGGCAGCTGCCGGAGCTTGTCTCGAAATCCCACTTCCAACGCCGCGTCTGCAGCCTCCCCGCCGGGCACTGCTCGGAGGAACCAGGCCCTCCTCCAGGCCACCTTCCTGGGCGCAAGGGTTGCCCATTGCCTTCCCTCTTACTGCTTTTAGTGCTGTGAGATCTTGGATCAAAAGGGACCTGAGAGTGAAATAATCTCCATGCGCCTCACAGATCTCTAAGCGCCTTAGCGACCGTGTGTATTATAAAAAGAAATTCTCAAACTCAGAATTAAAGAATCAGTTGATTCTGAAATCCCCTAAGACTGCTGTCCAATACGGTAGCCACATGTGGCTAAGTGAGGGTTGGAAAGGCAGCTCGCCACTCTGTGGAATACAGTGTAAACAGTACACCAGATGTGGAAGACCATCTCGTTAGTAAATTTTATATTGATTGCATGTTGAAAAGATAATATTTTGGACATATTACATTAAATTAGATAAATTATTAAGTTAATTTCTCTTTTTAAAGACTTTAACTGTGGCTAACTACTAGAAAATTTTGATTGTATATGTGGACAGCACAGCTCTAAAATGGAAAGAAATGCCACTTGGGTAGTAGGGTAACTATTTGTCCTAATTTTAAGTAATTCCAAGAAGATGCTAGTACTCCATGTTTCTGTTTCTTCAATCTAGATGAGTTTATGCTATTTCTACATTGTTTTATGTTTATTGTTTCAAGTAATTTCCTTTTAAATAATCCACGACCTCCCTTGAGAGATTTCAGAATTGAATTCAATTTTGAAAAGAAGCTGTGGCCGGGTGCGGTGGCTCGCGCCTGTAATGCCAACACTTTGGGGCCGAGGTAGGTGGATCACGAGGTCAGGAGTTCAAGACCGGCCTGGCCAAGATGGTGAAAGCCTGTCTCTACTAAAATTACAAAAAATTAGCCGGGTGTGGTGGCGGGCGCCTGTAATCCCAGCTACTCCGGAGGCTGAGGCAGAGAATTGCTTAAACCTGGAGGGGCGGAGGTTGCAGTCAGCCGAGATTGCGCCGCTACACACCAGCCTGGGTAACAGAGCGGGATTCCGTCTCAAAAAAAAAAAAAAAAAAAAGGACAGAAAGAAAAGTTGTTTATTATTGCTGTTTATGATAGTTAATAGTGACTGAATGATCTACCTCAATCTGCAAATAAATGACAAACTACAACTAGAAGAGTTAATGTCCGAACCATTCCTCGATTAACATCCTTGGTTCCACTGGTGTAGAATCAGTGGGAAAGAACAATGCTTCAAAATCAAATTCCCGCTGTTAAGAGTTTCTGGTTGATAAAAATAGCAGGATTGAGGGCCAGGCGCAGTGGCTCATGCCTGTAATCCCACCAGTTTGGGAGGCCCAGACAGGAGGATTGCTTGAAGCCAGGAGTTTGGGAGATCAGCCTGGGCAACATGACGAAACTCTGTCTCTACAAAAAAAAAAAAAAAAAAAAAAAAAAACCAAAGCAAAACAATTAGCCAGGTATGGTGATGGCACCTGTAGTCCCAGCTACTGGGAAGGCTGAGGTGGTAGGATCACCTGTTCCTAGGAAGTGGCGGATGCAGTGAGCTGTGATCGTGCCACTTGACTCCAGCCTGGGTGACAGTGAGACCCTGTAAAAACAAACAAACAAACAAAAAAACCAGAATAGAATCCTGATATTGAAATGACATTCCAAACAAAAATTTACTGTTGTAGTTAATTCTAAAGCACACTTCAAAAAAACACTAATTTTAATTTCTCTGAAATGGAAATGCATCTCATTGTCAATGCCATATTACAATTAATTAGCGTGTGTTTTATCTTTTTCCCTTTTTTTTTTCTGAGATGGAGTCTCGGTCTGTTGCCCAGGCTGGAGTGCAGTGGCATGATCTAGGCTCATGGCAACCTCTGCCTCCCCGAGTTCAAGCAATTCTCCTGTCCCACCTTCCCGGGTAGCTGGGACTATGGTGCATGCCACGACGCCCAACTAATTTTTGTGTTTTTAGTAGAGACAGGGTTTCACCATATTGGTCAGGCTGGTCTCGAACTCCTGACCTCAGGTGATCCACTGGCCTCAGCCTTCCAAAGTGCTGGGATTACAGGCATGAGTCACCGCGCCCAGCCAATGGCTTGTGGGGTTTTTTTTTACTCAAATATAAAATAATAGTGCATCTTAGTGATATATAAAATAATACTGCATCTTATAATTAAATGCCCTCTTAGATTTAAGGAACTACACCAATTGCTTAATTTAAGCATTGTTTTATATTCTGCATTTTTTGAAAAAAATGTTTTCTGAAACCTTACAACAAAGGATTTTATACAGTATGACCAATAACACAAAAAATGAGGCCAAAGAAATGTGAATGTAGATATTCTTAAGAGTTAACAAATTTGCTAAATTGAGTATAATCAGTAGATTAAAGATCAGTTATATTATACTTGACCCTAGTTAAACTATGTTTACCCAAACTTCGTTTTAAAACAACAGCTTTAGCAAAGGGAAGAGTATGAAAACAGTATAAGGATCTGTGGTTGCCATGGAGCAGAGGAAAGGGACAAATAGATGACAGAGGATTTTTAGGGCTGTGAGTGAAACTATTCTGTATGATCCTATAATAGTGTATACCTGTGAATACGGCGCTCTGGTGCAGGATGTTGATAGTGTAGGAGGCTTGTGGAGGGAATGGCAGGGGGTATATGGGAACCCTCTGTACTTTCTGCTCAGTTTTGCTGTGAACTTAAAACTACTCTGAAAAGAAATTTTTTTAAAAGATTAGTGTACAAATATGTGTATAAAATTGGAAATGCCACAAATGTCTGAATAAGATGTACCAGTTTGTGGCTGGGCACAGTGGCTCAGGCCTCTAATCCCAGCATTTTGGGAGGCCAAGGTGGGAGGATCACTTGAGCCCAGGAGTTTGAGACCAGCCTGGGCAACATGGCGAAACCCTGTTTCTACAAAAAATAGAAAAATTAGCTGGGCATGGTGGCGGGCAACATGGTAAAACCCTGTTTCCACAAAAAATACAAAAATTAGCCAGGCATGGTGGTAGGCACCTGTAATTCCAGCTACTCGGGAGGCTGAGGCAGGAGAATCACTTGAACCTGGGAGGCAGAGGTTGCAGTGAGCCAAGATCTTGCCACTGCACTCCAGCTTGGGTGACAGAGTGAGACTCTGTCTTAAATAAATAAATAAAAAATAATTACCAGTTTGCCATCAAATTCCAGGGTTTAGCACCTTGTGGACACTTAAATATTTGTTGACTGAATGAATAGATAAAATGCTTATTTATCCATTGACAGAAGTCACTAGAAAAATTTCAGTGGCTTCTGAAATTTTCTGGAAAAATTTCTCAGCTTTCTCCTTTATAAAGATTTTTAAATGGTTTTTCTTTGTGAGAAAAATACACGTTAACTTCCGTACCTCCTCCTTTACCTTATAAAATTAAGCCAAAGAATTAGAGTAATTACATAGTAGTTCAACTAATCACGCCCTGAAGACCTACTCCAAAGCCCATACTCTACTTGACAGTCAACAGCATAATTTTTGGCTCAATATCAGACATATTTTCCATCTTTGTCATTGTTATAAATAATTTTTCATATAAACATTGTAAAGATCACAATTCAGTTTTCTCTGGTGAGTGTATTATTATTTTTAAAAGATAGGCATACTGCAAATTTTCAGCCCTATAAAAGCTGAAAAAATAAGGTGAAAACAAGGTGATCCTCCAGAAATGGAGTAAATTTGAAGTTTCATAAACAAAGTTAGAATCAATTAACATGAAATTTGTGGTGCTAATGCCAAGAAAAAAATAATTCTTGTCTTTTTTCTAAGCATGTTTAGAATTAAGTAGAAAAATAATTATCAGCTCAGGTGATTAACTTACATTGGTTTGTTATGCATGAAATGGTAACTTTGTAAAAGCCTTCAGATCCTAAGATACTGTGTTACTGTAAATTGCCTTTAAATGATACAAAGGTTCCGGGCAAATTATCAGTTCAGCACCTAATCTTGATAAACCACTGGTATCCTGTATTTATATATGTGGGTGTGGTCCAGGGGAGTGACTAGAGTTGACTAGAGTTTACTAGAGTTCATGTTCTTCTCAGCTGCTATGCTAACTCATATCCAAATGCCTAATTAAAATCTTTTTTTTTTTTTTGAGATGGAGTTTCGCTCTTGTCGCCCAGGCTGGAGTGCAGTGGCGCAATCTCAGCTCACTGCAACCTCCATCTCCCAGGTTCAAGCGATTCACCTGCCTCAGCCTCCAGAGTAGCTGGGACTACAGATGCACACCACCACGCCCAACTAGTTTTTGTATTTTTAGTAGAGACAGGGTTTCACCATGTTGGCCAAGATGTTCTCGATCTCCTGACCTGTGATCCGCCTGCCTCAGTCTCCTAAAGTGCTGAGATTACAGGCGTAAGCCACCGCACTCGGCCTAAAGTCTTTTTGTTTTAATCACATACTTGGCCAGACATTCCTGTAATCCCAGCACTTTGGGAGGCCATTGTGGGTGGATCATGAGGTCAGAAGTTTGAGACCATCCTGGCCAACATGGTGAGATCCTGTCTCTACTAAAAATACAAAAATTAGCCAGGCATGATGGTGCGTGCCTGTAATCCCAGCTACTCAGAAGGCTGAGACAGGAGAATTGCTTGAACCTGGGAGGCAGAGGTTGCAGTGAGCCGAGATCACATGCCACTGCACTCCAGCCTGGGAACAGAGTGAGACTTTTTCAATAATAAATAAAAAATTAAATTAAATTAAATCACATACTCATTTTTCTTTTAAAATTTCATGCTTAATCTTGTTTTAATCCATACTTTCCTCGATCGAACCACTAATGTTTATTCTTAACGGAAGCTAAATTCAAAAGATGTTCGAATATGCCCCATGTAAATATCAACTGTTTTTATCTTTTCGTTTTGTTTTTTTTTGAGACAGGTTGCAGTGAGATCACACCACTGCACTGCAGCTTGGGTGACAGAGCAAGACTCTGTCTTAAAAAGAATTACTAGTTTGCCATCAGATCCCAGGGTTTAGCACCTTGTGGGCACTTAAGCACCTTCTGTCACCCAGGCTGGAGTGCAGGGGCATAATCACGGCTCACCGCAGCCTCGACCTCCCAGGCTCAGGTGATCCTCTCACCTCAGCCTCCCAGTAGCTGGGACTTCAGGCACCTACCACCACATCAGGCTAATTTTTTTTTTTTTTTTTTTTTTTGGGCAGAGTCTCGCTCTGTCACCCAGGCTGGAGTGCAGTGGTGCAATCTGGGCTCACTGCAAGCTCCGCCTCCCGGGTTCACGCCATTCTTCTGCCTCAGGCTCCTAAGTAGCTAGGACTACAGGCGCCCGCCACCACATCCAGCTAATTTTTTGTATTTTTAGTAGAGACAGGGTTCACCGTGTTAGCCAGGATGGTTTTGATCTCCTGACCTCATGATCCGCCCACCTCGGCCTCCCAAAGTGCTGGGATTACAGGCGTGAGCCACCACGTCCAGCCTATTATCTTTTTAAAAGTGTTTTTGGAAATTTCTTTCATTTTAGATAGATAGTTATGACTCATTCTAGTTTATTTAAGCTGATAATGTTAAAATCTTCACCTAGACTATGCAGCTTGTGTATGTGTGTAAACAAACTCAGTAAGTTTATTATGGAGAGACATTGACTAATATTTACGGAACAAGGGAACATAAATGACATGCTAGGGAAATTATTTAACCTATTAACTTGATTTTCACAACAGTCATAAACTGTACAGTTAGAACCCAAAAAGATTATGTTAAATGCCCAGATGACATTCAGTAAGTGAGAACGATGGGAGTTTGGACCCGGCTCTATCAGACTCCAAAGCCAATGCTATTTAAGTAAACAAGTACAGTATTGAGTTAATTTAAACAACATATAGTAGATGTTCAACTCTCAAAATTCAATTTGCAAAGTAGATTTTGGTCTAGCATTATTTAGTTTGATAACCAATGTAATGTATACTTCATCATCTGAGATTTAGGAAAGTCAATTTCACCATCTGAGACTTAGGAAGGTATATCATGTTTTTCTGCTAAGATGCGCTGGAAATTTAAACATCTTGCCCTTTCCTTCGACCATATAATTTGTTTCAGTTAAGAGGAATTTTATGAAACATAATGTCATTGCAGAACAGTTCATTAAGGGCACAAAAAAAAAGTGGAAGAATTTAAAAGAACAATCTTTTTTGTAAGTGCTTTTTTTCTCACAAAATAATTCAGGAAAATTCCAACAAAATCTGTTTATTATTGTATCATTTTACAGAATCGCCAACAATATAATTAAAACTTGAATTTAACATTTACTAAGAAACAAAGGCTGTTACGATAAACTAGACCTCCTGGCTTTAGAATCTCTACAAAATACTTTATCTTAAGAATGCTTTGCTTTAGGTTACAGTATAAACTATTGGCTAAGCCTGAATACTGTGAAAGCAAGACAGGCCGAGTTTGAATTCTAGTCCACCATTTACTAGCTATGTGACCTAAGCAAGCACTTAACCTCTCTTGCCTCAGATTTTTTATTTTTATTTTTATTTTGTAGAGAAAGGGTCTTGCTACGTTGCCCAGGCTGGTCTTGAACTCCTGACCTAAAGCAATCCTCCTGCCCTAGCTTCCCAAAGTGTAGGATTACAAGTGTAAGGCTCTGTGCCCAGCCTCTTGCCTCAGTTTCTTTGTCTATAAATAGGTTGTTGTGAGGACTAAACAAGTTAACATATGTAAAATATTTATAACAATTCCAGGGACATGGATATAAAGTTTTATTATTATTCCTTAATTGAGGAAGTACATTCATTCTGTCTCATTTCATCTACATTACTAACTTTTGTTTTCGCTATTTCTCCCTTTACTGTTTCAACCCATAAAAAATAAAATTACCTATTAGAAGGATTTATCTTTGGCAAATTATTCCTTGTGACAGAGCATACAATACTTTACAATTCTCAAATATTACACAAACCATATTATATTGTAGATCTCATCTTCTTGCTGATATACCTGGAGTAGTCAATCAGAAACAAATGCAATTAGATGACAATTGTCGGAAATAGGAGAAATATAATTAAATAGTAAAGTGCAAACCAAGATACTTTTATTCTATGGGAAAAATACATTTCAGGCCTTGAAAGAAAATATTTGCTACAAGTCAGCATAATATTAGAAAGGTACACAAATTGGCCTTCTGATGTTAAGAAAGTGATATCAAATAGTCTTTAAACTAGTTTTGGTAATAAGTACCTCATAAAATATAATTAAATGCATCAAGATTAACACGAGGCAAAGTTTTCAGAGTCAAGTTTACATAAATATATTATTTTTTGAAGCTCAGAATTGGCAAAAGGTGTTATAACATTTACACAAATTGGTACCAAACTAACGACTAATTTGTGAAAAAGATGCATCCTCCCCTAGTCTAATAATTTTATAGTTTGGAAATCACATCTGATTGTTTTTAGCCTTTTATATCATTGTAGGTATAAATTTGAAGTGTTGTCTAAAACATGAAAAAGCACGAAACAATGCATTTTGCAATACAAGGAAATATAAACAACTATTAGGGCCTACCCTGTCACATAAGCTCATGCCTAAATTCAATTGCCAACCCACCTTAACTATTTTGGGATCCCTCATTAACAGTCATCAACAGTTAATGATGGGAGCCATCATTAACAGTCATTTCCTCTATAATGGAAAACACTGAGCAAAATTATTAAGACTGTTAAGATGACAAAGTAAACAAATTAATGGATTTTCTGTTTATTTTCCTTTATTCCTCAACAAATATTAAAATATACAAGGCAGCCAGGCATGATGGTCATGCTGGTAATTTTAGCACTTTGGGAGGCCAAGGTGAGAGGATCACTTGAACGCAAGAGTTTAAGACCATACTGGATAACATAATGAGATCCTGTCTTTCTTTTGTTGTTTTTTTAGTAAAAAAAAAAAATACACACACACACACACACACCCCCTATACATACATGTATACATACATGTATACACACATGCACATATACACATGTACACATGCATATACACGTACATGCATGCACACATGCATACACATGTATGCCCATGCATACACACATGCACGCACATGTGTATACATGGCATATAGCCACATATATACACCTACATGTACACATACATGCATGCACCCACGCATGCATACAAACATGTATGGATGCATGTATACACACAGATATGTGTGCTTGTATACGTACATGTATGCATGCATGTATACATGAGGCTGAGCACCATGGCTCATGCGTATAATCCCAGCACTTTGGGAGGCTGAATCTGGCAGGTTGCATGGGCTCAGGAATTAGAGACCAGGGTGAGCAACATAGTGAAACTCCATCTCTATAAAAAATGCAAAACAGCCTGCACCTGTAGTCTCAGATACTCAGGAGGCTGAGGCAGAGATTGCAGTAAGCCAAGATCACTTGAGGTCAAGAGTTCAAGACCAGCCTGGCCAACATTGTGAAACACTGTCTCTACTAAAAATACAAAAGTAGCCGAGATCATGCCTCTGCACCCCAGCCTGGGCGACAGAGTGAGACTGTCTCAAAATAATAAAATAATAATACAATAAAATATGTGATGTTCCAGATACACAGTATTCTCATGCTTTGGATACAAAGTTAAAAATAACATAGTTTTTTTCCCCCCTGGAGAAGTTTCACATTCAGCTAAGGAAGAGAAATGCAAAAATGTATCATTATAATGCAATGAGTGTTGATATAGAGGTATGAGAAAAATTGGGAGTTGGGAATGATAACTTTTATTACAGAAAGTCTAGAAAGACTTCATGGAGAAGGTCATCTGGGTCCTGAAGAAAGACTAAGACATTGCCAAGAGTGAGGAAAGTGCAACTGAGTGCCTATAACCCCAGCATTTTGGGAGGCCGAGGTGGGCAGGTCACTTGAGGCCAGGAGTTCGAGACCAGAAGTTCAAGACCAGCCAGGCCAACAGGCAAAAACCCATCTCTACTAAAACTACAAAAATTAGCTGGGCATAATGGCAGCTACTCGGGAAGCTGAGCTACTCGGGAGGCTTGAACCCGGGAGGTGGAGGGTGCAGTGAGCTGAGATCGCGCCGTTGCACTCCAGCCTGGGTGACAGAGCTAGACTCCATCACAAACAAACAAACAAACAAATAAACAAAGCTTGGATGGCCTTGAGAAACAGTTGACCTGGGTTAACTAGTAAATTCATTGATCTGTAACTGAAAATCCGGTTATGGGGAGTATGACCTTATGAATGACCATCTAAAGCAGGACTCTTTTGAGAAAGGAGACACTATTAATCAGGCTAGGAGAAACTGAGGCTGTCACAGGGTCACACCCTATATAAAGGAAACAAGAGTCAGGCACAGTTCAAAAATGGAGTTCTTATTCCATTTTTCCTTGATAGTCTTGGCTCGCCCCTTCTCTATGCGTCAGTTTTGTCTTTATTTTATTTTATTTTATTTTATTTTTGCAATAGAGTCTCATTCTGTCTTCCAGGCTGGAGTGCAGTGGCAAGATCTTGGCTCACTGCAACCTCTGCCTCCTGGGTTCATCGATTTTCATGCTTCAACCCCCCCCGCCCCCCGCGTAGCTGGGATTACAGGCGTGCGCTAATTTTTGTATTTTTAGTAGATACAGGGTTTCACCGTGTTTGCCAGGGTTGTCTCAAACTCCTGACCTCAAGTGACCTGCTGCCTTGGCCTCCCAAAGTGCTAGGATTACAGGCGCAAGGTACTGCATCCAGCAGTTTTGTCTTTAAGCTGACCTCTCTCATGGTTTTAAGTCAGCTGCCAACAATTATCAGTACTTCACATCCAGGAAGAGAGAGCAAGTGTTAGTTATGACCTAACAAAAATCTTAAGCCTTTTTATTTTTCTAATGGTTACCCTTGAATACCATTTGTTAGGCTATGGCAAGGCAGACTAGAATAGTCAAATTAGAATGTATTGAAGCTGGTAGTAAGGATAATTCCATCCAAACTGCAAGACAACTTTGTAATGAATGGGGGAGGAATAGAATTGGAAAGATAACCACAATAGCCACCACACTGAGTTTTTCCAAAACAATAGAAAATTTCCAGGACATCTTAAATATGAAAGATTCCAGGTTAACTCTTCCAGCTTGTTATTTTTCTAAACAATAGTTTTATTGAGATATAATCACACACCATAACATTCACTCCTTTAAAGCATACTGTTCAGTGATTTTTAGTATCTTCACAGAGTTGAGCAACCATCCCTACCCAACCTTAGAAGATTTTCTCACTGCAAAAAGAAACCTCACACCCATTAGCAGTCATTCCCCATTTCCCCTTCCCCCAGCTCCTGGCAACTACTAATTTAATTTTTTTCTATATAGGTTTGCCTGTCTTGACTATTTCATAAAAATGGAATTGATGGGCCGGGCACGGTGGCTCACACCTGTAATCCCAGCGCTTTGGGAGGCTGAGGCAGGCGAATCACCTGAAGTCAGGAGTTTGAGACCAGCCTGACCAACATGGAAAAACCCCATCTCTACTAAAAATACAAAATTATCCGGGTGTGGTGGCGCATGCCTGTAATCCCAGCTACTTGGGAGGCTGAGGCAGGAGAATTGATTGAATCCAGGAGGCAGAGGTTGCAGTGAGCCGAGATCATGCCATTACACTCCAGCCTGGGCAACAAGAGTGAAACTCTGTCTCAAAAAAAAAAAAAAAAAAAAAAAGGAGTTAACTTATTATGCAGCCTTTTATGACTACCTTCTTTCACAGCATGATATTTTCAAGGTTTATCCATGTCCTAGAACATATCAGTACTTCATTACTTTTGATAGCCAAATAATATTCCATTTTATGGATATTGTTTCTCCATTTATTAATCGAGTTGGATTTGGGTTGTTTCCATGTTTTGGCTATTATGAATAAAGCTGTTATGAACATCATGTACAGGTTTTTGTATAGGCGTATATTTTTTTATTTCTCTTGGGTATACACCTAAGAGTGCTGAGCTGTATGGTAACTTTATGTTTAGCTTTTGGAGTTACTGCCAGACTCTTCTAAAGTGACTGTACCATTTTACAATCCCACCAGCAATATATGCCAGTTCTCATTTCTCCACATCCTCACCAAAATTTGTCGTAACTGTCTTAGTAAGTGTGAAGTGATTTCTCACTGTGGTATTGATTTGTATTTCCTTAATGGCTAATGATGTTGAGCATATTTTAATGTTCTTATTGACCATTTGTATATATTCTTTGAAGGAATATCTATTAAAAATCCCTTCTGATTTTTAAAACTGTGGTTTTATCTTTTTATTATTTAGTTGTAAGAGTACTTTATGGGCTGCTTGTGGTGGCTTATGCCTGTAATCTCAGCACTTTGGGAAGCCAAGGCAGGTGGATCGCTTTAGCCCAGGAGTTCGAGTCCAGTCTGTCACATGGTAAAACTCCATCTCTACAAAAAAATACAAAAATTAGCTGGGTGAGATGGCACACACCTGGAGTCCCAACTACTCAGGAGGCTGAGGTGGGAGATCACTTGATCCTAGGAAGTCAAAGCTCGAGTGAGCCATGAGTGTGCTATTGCACTCCAGCCTGATTAACGGACAGCACAAGACTCGGTCTCAAACAAAAACAAAAACAAAAAACAAAAAGCCAAGAGTGTTTTATGTATTCTAGGTACAAGTTGCTTATCAGATATATGATTAGCAATTACTGCCCCTCATTCTGTGGATTTTCTTTTCCCTTCCTTGATAGTGTCATTTGAAGCACATTTTTTTTTTTTTAAGATGGAGTTTTGCTCTTGTTGCCCAGGCTGGAATGCAGTGGCGTGATCTTGGCTCACCACAACCTCTGCCTGCTGGGTTCTGAGTCTCCTGCCTCAGCCTCCCAAGTAGCTGGGATTATAGGCATGCACCACCACACCCAACTAATTTTGTATTTTTAGTAGAGACAGGGTTCCTCCATGTTGGTCAGGCTGGTCTCGAACTCCCAACCTCAGGTGATCCGCCCACCTCAGGCTCCCAAAGTAAAGCATAACATTCTTTATTTTGATGGTCCAATGTATCTATTTTTTGTTTTGTCACCTGTTCTTTAGAATCATGTCAAAGACACCATTGGCTAACTCAGGTCTCAAGGTTTATGCCCATGTTTTCTTCTAAAAATTGTATAGTTTTAGCTCCTGTATTTAAGTATTTGATCCAGTTTGAATTAAGTTTTGTATATCATGTAAGATAGGTGTCTATCTTCATTCTTTTGCACATGAATATCGTGTTGTCCTAGCACCACTTATTGAAAAGACGATTCTTTTGACAATGATGCTGAGAACATTGAATGATGTCAACATCATCGTCAAAAATTGACTACAGACGTATAGATTTATTTCTAGACTCTTATTCATTCATCTGCATGTCTATCCTTATGCCAGTACCACATGGTCTTGATTATTGTCAATTTGTAGTAACTTTGTAACTTTGAAACTGGGAAGCCTGAGAACTTTGTTCTTTTTCAAGATTGTTTTTGATTCTTCTGTGTCTTTTTTTTTTTTTTTTCCTAAGGTGGAGTCTGGCTCTGTTACCCAGGCTGGAGTGCAGTGGTACGATCTTGGCTCACTGCAACCTCTGCCTCCCAGGTTCAAGCGATTCTCCTGCCTCAGCCTCCTGAGTAGCTGGAATTACAGGCATGCACCACTATGCCCGGCTAATTTTGTATTTTTAGTGGAGACGGGGTTTCATCATGTTGGTCAGCCTAGTCTTGAACTCCTGACCTCGTGATCAGTCTGCCTTGGCCTCCCAAAGTGCTGGGATTACAGGCGTGAGCCACTGTGCCCAGCCCATCTGTGTCTCTTGAGCTTCAATATGAATTTCATGGTTAGCTTGTTAATTTTTGAAAAAGAAAAGCTGAGATTTTGATAGAGGTTGCATTAAACCTGTAGATCAATTTGGATGCTCTTGCCATCTTTTTTTTTTGGAGACAGAGTCTCACTCTGTCGCCCAGGCTAGAGTGCAGTGGTACGATCTCAGCTCACTGTAGTCTCTGCCTCCCAGTTTCAAGCAATTCCCCTGCCTCAGCCTCCCGAGTAGCTGGGACTACAGGCGCCCACCACCATGCCCAGCTAACTTTTGTATTTTTAGTAGAGACAGTATATCACAATGTTGGCCAGGCTGGTCTCGAACTCTTCACCTCAAGTGATCTGCCTCCCTTGGTCTCCCAATGTGCTGGGATTACAGGCGTGAGCCACCACGCCCGTCAAGTATTACCATCTTAACAATACTAAGTCTTCTGACCCATGAACATGGGATGGCTTCCCATTTATTTATGTCTTTAATTTCATTTAGCAATGCTTTCTAGTTTTCAGTGTACAGGGCTTGAAGTTCTTTTCTTAAATTTATTTCCGGGTATTTTATTCTCTTTTATGCTGTTGTGGGCTTTTGTTTGTTTTTGTTTTTGAGAGCAGAGTCTCATTCTGTCACCAAGGGTGGAGTGCAATGGTATGACCATGACTCATTGCAGCCTCAATTTTCCTGGCTCAAGTGATTCTCCCACCTTTGCCTGCCAAGTAGCAGGCACTACAGGCATGCACTACCATGTTTGGCTAATTTTTTAATTTTTTGTAGAGATGGGTCTTGCTGTGTTGCCTAGACTGGTCTCGAACTCCTGGACTCAAGCAATCTCCTCACCTTGGCTTCCCAAAGTAATGGCATTACACGCGTGAGCCGCTGCACCCGGCCTCTTTGATGCTATTGTGAATTAAATTATCTTCTTAATTTTATCTTTGGATTGTTCATTGCAAATGTAGAAATACAATTGAATTTTGTATATTGATCTTGTATCCTACAGCCTTGCTGACTTGCTTGTTCTAATAGCTTTTGTGTGTGTGTTTGTGTGTGTGTGTATTTGTTAAGATTTTCTATGTATAAGATCACGTTATCTTTAAATATAAGTAGTTTTACTTCTCTCCTTCCAATCAGGGTGTTTTTTATTTATTTTCCTTACCCAATTGCCCCCAGCTAGACAGCTAGAACTTCCAGTAAAACGTAAATAGAAGTGGTAAGAGCGGACATCATTGACCTGTTCCCGTGTATAAGGGGGAAAGCTTTCAATCTTTCACCATTAATTATGCTGTTGGCTATGAGTTTTTCACAGATGCCATTTATCAGGTTGAGGAAGTGCCCTTATATTCCTCAATTGTTGAGTGTTTTTATCATAAAAGGGTGTTGAATTTTGTCACAAGATTTTTCTATGTCTATTGAGATGATCATACAGTTTCTTATTCTACTAATACAGTGTATTATATTGCTTGATTTTCAGATGCTAAACCAACCTTGCATTCCTGGAACAAATCCCACCTGGTCATATTGTGTAATTATTTTTATATGTTGCTAGATTCAGTTTGCTAATATTCATTGAAGATTTTTGCACCTGTATTTATAAGAGATGTTGGTCTCTAGTGTTATTTTCTTGCAGTGTCTTCAGTTTTAGTATCAGGGTAATACTAGCTTTATAGAATAGTTGAGAAATGTTCCCTTTTCTTCCATATTTTAGAAAGTTTTTGAATAATTTGTATTAATTCTTCTATTTTTAAATGCTTGGTAGAAATCAATATGGAAGGCATCTGGGCTCGGGCTTTTCTTTTGGATAAATTTCTTTTTTAATACTATTTCAATGTCTTGACTTATTATAGGTCTATTCAGATATTCTGTTTCTTCTTGAATCAGCTTCAGTAGTTTGTGTCTTTCTGGGAAGTGATCCATTTCATGGAAGTTATCTAATTTGTGGACAGTTGTTGTAGTATCCCCTGGTAATTCCTTTTATTTCCATTTGGTCGTAATGTTTCTTCTTTCATTGCTGATTTTAGTAATATTATTCTCCTGTTTTTTTCTTTTGGTCAGTCTAACTAAATATTTCTCTATCTTGTGGATATTTTCAAAGAACAAACTTTTGGTTGCATTGATTTTCTGTATTGTTTTTCTCTCTTCTATGTAATTTATTTCTGCTTTAATTTTTATTATTTTCCTACTGCTGCTTACGCTGAGCTTAGCTTGCTCTTTTGCTCCAGTTTTTTAAGGTGGAAGTTTAATTTATTAATTTGGTATATTTTTCTTCTTTAAAATATAGGCCTTTATAGCTATACATTTCTTTCTGCACTGATTTAACTATATACCATGAATTTTGGTAAACCGTACTTTTGTTTCCGTCTACTTCAAAGAGTGGAAATAGGGCACATGGAAATTCCACAAAGCTTACTGTTTTTACCTAGATGCACCACTTTTGTTTTTCTTTTCTTTTCTTTTCTTTTTTTGAGATGGAGTCTTACTGTGTTGCCCAAGCTGGAATGCAATGGTGTGACATTGGCTCACTGCAATCTCTGCCTCCCGGGTTCAAACGATTCTCCTGCCTTACCCTCCTGAGTAGCTGGGATTACAGGTGCCTGCCACCATGCCTAGCTAATTTTTGTATTTTTAGTAGAGATGGGGTTTCACTATATTGGTCAGGCTGGTCTCAAACTCCTGACCTCAGGTGATCCACCCTCCTTGGCCTCCCAAAGTACTGGGATTAGAGGTGTGAGCCACCGCGCTCAGCCTCAACCATTTTTCTTGAATAAAAGCTTCTTGGATAGTTGTGGGTCTTTCGTTAATTTCCAGAGTTCTGAGAAAAGTTAATTTTGACAATTTTTGCAAAGTGTTCACATTGCTTATATGGAGGAGACGATTTTCAGAATTTCTTCATCTGCCATTCATTCTCAAGTGCTGCCTTCCAGCTTTTGTTTGCCATAAAGCATTTTTATCCTCCCTAGAATTCACTGGCAGTTCTGTTCAACTAGGCATAAGGTGGGGATAAACTGTAGATAAAGAGAGTTGAAAATGGTTAAAATAAAAATGGTTCAAAATGATTAGTCATCCATTTGATAAGAAATGAGGACAAGCTTTTTCGTTGAGACACCTGGGATTTTTAAAGTCCTTGGAAGCCATCATCAATTAAGTTTAAAATCTGCTCTGTTTATTTTTACTTTTCTCAGCCCTTTAGTCTCACCATTTCCACGCTGACCATGAATGGGCCTTCGGAAAGTTATCCTAAGGGTTAAAAATAATGGTGATAATGATTTTCTACTTGTTTGAAGCCACTATGCTAAGAGAAGAGGAACTAGTTCTTATATGACCTGGGATGCTACTCCTTCGGTGTATTAGTGATTTCCACCAAATTTATTCTATGTGCAAGCATTAAGCATAATTAATACATTTGTTGAGCAATTTTCCAGTTAGATTACCTATTTATAGAGTTTTGTTCCAAGGGAGGCAAACGTCTCATTCCTCACAGCTAGAAGCAGGGCCCTGTCGGAACCATCATTAGTATTTATTCGCCAGTAATTTGTTAACTTTACAATAGGGTAGAACAAATACATAAAAATTAAAATGAACTGTATGACCACTTGACAGGGCAGTGCAAGAGGAGGAGGATTACAAATAATTCGTAGAGTCAGCAGTTAGAGTTTTTTGGATACCTTAGTGACAGCAGAGCCATATCAATGAAGCATGGGGAGCTAAATAATGTATCCAAGGTCAAACTAGTAAGTGGACCTAAACCCTTCCTTTTTGGAATCTGGAAAGTGAGAGTAGAAAGGAGAGTCTTATTTCAACAATTTGCCCTACTACTGAGACAGCTTTGAATTCACTTTGGCTCCTCAATCCTCATTACCACTGCTCTAGGCGAGAGACTCTCAAACTTTATTGTGTATGTTAATCAGTTGGGAATCTTGTCAAAATGTAGATTCCAATTCAGTGGGTCTGGGGTGGAGCCTGATATTCCACATTTTTAATAAGCACCCAGGCAATGCCCATGCTGGTGTACAGATCTCACTTTGAGTGCCAAGGCTCTGGCCATCACAGCATCCATATCTGGCAGCAATATCTTTCCTCTTTTTTTTTTTTTTTTTGAGACGGAGTCTTGCTCTGTCACCAGGCTGGAGTGCAGTGGTGCGATCTCGGCTCACTGCAACCTCCACCTCCTGGGTTCAAGCGATTCCCCTGCCTCAGCCTCCTGAGTAGCTGGGACTACAGGCGCACACCACACCTGGCTAACTTTTTTGTATTTTAGTGGAGATGGGGTTTCACCATGTTGGCCATGATGGTCTCAATCTCCTGACCTCGTGATCTACCCACCTCGGCCTCCCAAAGTGCTGGGATTACAGGCATGAGCCACCGCACGCAGCCAGCAGCAATATCTTTCTAAATATTCTTGCTGCCCTCCAGGCGGGTAGCAGAATTTTGCAGGAACTTTTTCTGTTTGTTTTTGTACTTTCTCAGAGTTGTTACCAGTGCTCCACTTATTCTTACACTATACATATCCTTTATCCCTCCATCCTTTATCCCTCTTGTAGCTATGGCAATTTAGCATTCCAAAAAGAGAATTTAGGCTGGGCGTGGTGGCTCCTGCCTGTAATCCCAGCACTTTGGGAGGCTGAGGTGGATGGATCACTTGAGGTCAAGAGCTCGAGACCAGCCTGGCCAACATGGTGAAACCCCGTCTCTACCAAACATATAAACGTTAGCCAGGCATGATGGCATGTGCCTGTAATCTCACCTACTTGGGAGACTGAGGCAGGAGAATCACTTGAAACCAGGAGGCGGCAGTTGCAGTGAGCCTAGATCATGCCACTGCACTCCAGCCTGGGTGACAAAACCAGACTCCGTCTCAAAAAGAAAGAAAGAAAGAAAGATAGAACTTAATATTTTTACGTTAACTCGAGATATTTTATTGACCACTTAGCCTATGTGGTGCAATTGGAAGCAGGCTATGTCCTAACTTAAGACTAACTAGAAAAGGGAAACTTTCACTAGCATGTATAAGTTCCTATCTTACAGTGCCTTTCCTAATCTCTTCTCACTTTTATGCCCTTCCATCACCTTGACCAACTTATCTGGTTCATGCGTCTTGATTTACTCTATGATTTATATCATTAACTAGCCTTTGCTAGGTACACACATGTGTTAGTAGAACTAATTCCTGTCAGGCTATAAAATGTATATGCAAGAAAGAGATAGGCAATAACTTAATATTCTAAAGAAAGAACAAAAGTAAAGTACTTGTATTGTTCAGCAATTCACAGCTATTCCAAGAGGGACTATTATTAGATCCCTCAGAGAGAATGAATGAGAGGCAGATTCAAAAATTGCATGCGTTCCATTGATTTGCGATTGAACCACATCATGATTAATATTGGTGAAGGTGCTGCTCCACACTGAACCAAATTACCCCCAAGGTTTTAGTAAACATCCTCTTTTGGCTCCTAGTGTTGGAGCACCCAGTAGGTAGACTAAACATATTTATTTGTTTATTCAACAAACATTTATTGAACACTTATTATGTGATAGGCACTGTTTTGAGGGATGGGGAAATAGTAGTAAACAATACTAAGTTTCTGCTTTAATGGAACTTATATTCTACCACAGAAGACAAGTAATAAAAAAACAATGCATAGGATAGTGTGATAGAGGGGATAAAGAGTAAATGTGGCCTGGATGTGATGGCTCACATCTGTAATCCTAGCCCTTTTGGAGGCCAAGGTGGGAGGATCACTTGAGCTCAGGATTTCAAGACCAGTCTGGGCAACATGGTGAGACCCTGTCTGTATAAACATTTCAAAAATTAGCGGGACGTGGTGGTGTGTGCCTGTCATCCTGGCTACTTGGAAAGCTGAGGTGGGAGGCTTGCTTAAGCCCAGCAGGTCGAGGCTGCAGTGAGCCATAATCGCGCCACTGCACTCCAGCCTTGGAGACAGAGGGAGAGCTTGTCTCAAAAAAAAAAAAAAAAAAAAAAAAGAGTAAATATAGGTGCTGCAGTGATAGACAGGGCTTCTCTAAATAAATGACATTTGAGCAAAGACCTCAGTGAAATAGGGGAGTAAGACATGCAAATACGTAAGGAAGGGGCGTTCTGTGTATTGAGAAGTGCAACTGCAACGGCCTTGTGGAAGAGCACATTTGGCTTCTTTGAGGAAGAACAGATAAGCCAGTGGGGCTGGACTGGAGTGAACGAAGGGAAGAAAGGTAGGAAATGAGATCAGAATAGTGGCCAGGATTTAGATATTATAAAGTCCTCGTAAGAATTTTGGATTCTGCTTTGAGATATGAAGCCACTGGAACATTATAAGCACACTGATGACATGATTTGACTTACATTTAAAAGAATCTCTTCGAAGACCAAGGCGAACAGCTCACTTGAGCCCAGGAATTTGAAACCAGCCCGGGCAATGTTACAACAGGGCGGCTCGTAAATGTACCTAAACTCTTGCATTTTTGGAATTTAGAATGTGAGAGTGGAAAGGAGGGTCTTATTTCAATAATTTGCTCTACCACTGGGACAGCTTTGGAATTCACTTTGGCTCTTCAATCCTCATTACCACTGCTCTAGGCCAGAGACCTACAAACCCTGTTTTTACAAAAAATACAATACTAAGCTGGGTTTGGCGGCACATACCTGTAGTCCCAGCTATTCAGGAGGCTGACGTGGGAGGATTGCCTGAGCCTGGGGAGATTGAGGCTGCAGTGAGCTGTGATCACACCACAGCACTCCAGCCTGGTCAACAAAGCAAGACCCTGTCTCAAAAATAAATAAATAAATGGATCTCTGAGACTGTTGTGTGGAGGAGTCATGAGGACAAGAGTGGTAGCTGATAATCCAGTTGGGAAACTATGAAAGTAGTCCAGGAAAAAAATGATAGTGGATTGGACTAGGGTGATAGCAATAGAGGTAGAGAGAGTGAGCAGTCAGATTGAGGATGTATTTTCAACATGGCGCCAGCAGGATTTGCTAACGAATAGAATGTAGAGTATGGAACTAAGAGGACAGTCGAGGATGACTCCAAGAATTGGGGCCTGAGCAATTGGTCCAATTTACTGGGAGGGTGATCACCAGAAAGGAGCAGGTATAGAGAGGAAATTAAGAGTTTTGTTTGGTCATGTCACAAATGAGATACTTATCAGGCATCTGTCGTAGATTAAAGATGGCCATAGCGCTGTGTTTCTCTTCCCTTTGAGAGGTGGTGTCTAATTTCCCTCCTCTTGAATCTGGGTTGATTTAATGACTTGCTTGACCTGCAAACAGTGGTAAAAATGACAATCTGGGACACCTAGGGTTGGGCCGTGAGAAGCCTTGCCGTTTCTACCCAGGCCTCTTGGAACACTCATGGTGCCCTGAGCTCCCACATAAGAAATCTTACCTCTCGGCTGGGGGTGGTGGCTCACATCTATAATCCCAGCACTTTGGGAGGCCAAGGTGGGCAGGTTACGAGGTCAGGAATTCGAGACCAGCCTGGCCAACATAGTGAAACCCTGTCTCCAGTAAAAATACAAAAAATTAGCTGGGAATGGTGGCGGGCACCTGTAATCCCAGCTACTCAGGAAGTTGCAGTGAGCCGAGATCGCGTCATTACATTCAAGCCCAGTGACAGTGTGAGACTCCGTCTCAGGAGAAAAAAAAAAAAAAAAAAAAAAAAACAGAAAAGAAAAGAAAAAAGAGAAATCTTACCTCTCTGAGATCACCATGCTGGAAAGGATCCATAGGTATTTCAGTCAATTGTCCCAGATAAACCCAGCTTTCCAGCCATCACTGCCGGGGTGCCACATGTGTGAGGGAAGCTGTCCAAGCCTCCCCAGTCATACTTCCTGTATAGCCTCAGAACCATGAGCCAATTAAACCTCTTTTTTTAATAAATTACCCAGATGAGGTATTTCTTTATAGCAGTTCAAGAACAGACTAGTACAAAAAGGAAGTCAATTATATTGAAATGACATTCTATCCATAGGCCCAAAAGATTAAAAAGCCATCAGCACCAATAAAGTGTGGATGAAAAACAGATTGTTAAAGCCTTCTTGATAAAGAAGAGATCTCAGACTGAATTCTAAGGCACTTAAACGCAGCTGTTTAGACACTAACAAAATGAATTAACACAGGAAATTGAGACAGAATAACCAGTGACATGGAAGGAAAACCAGAAGACTTCAGAGTCATGGAAGCCAAGTGAAAAAAGGAGTAAAAGGGAAGGACATGACTAATTATATTGAATTTTGGTGAGAGGTGCAATAAAATAAGTCCTGAGAATTGACCATTAGATTTGGCAAAAAGGAGGCCATTAGTGACCTTGATCAAGTGGTTTCACCTTTTGTGGAGTGGATATAGATAACATTTTTGAGTGCTCTGATGGGGAACAGATAAACAAGGAGCTATATAAAAAGGGCATGGAGTGCAGGAAGATTTTTGTTTTAAGAAATGAGATCCTATATTAGTACGTTTTCACACTGTTATGAAGATACTACCAAGGTTGGGTAATTTATAAACAAAGGAGATTTATTTGACTCATAGATTTGCATGGCTGCGGAGGTCTCAGGAAATTTACAATCACGGTGGAAAGGGAAGCAGGCACCTTCTTCACAAGGCGGCAGAAGAGAGAGTGCAAAGGGAGAAGAGCCCCGTATAAAATCATCAGATCTCATGAGAACTCACTATCACTGGAACAGCATGGGGGAACCTCCCGCATGATCCAATCACCTTTCTCCCTTGACACATGGGGATTACAGGTTGAGATGAGGTTTGGGTTGGGACACAGAGCCAAATCGTATCAAATACTAAGCAAGTTTTCTGACTAATGTAAATGATTCAATAAAGAGGAGTGCAGGTGATTATAGAAGGAAAGTACTAACGTAGAAGTGAATGAATGAGATACAGTTGACAAATGGCAGAATGACCTTAATGCTTAGAACTCAAGCAAAATGGAATCACCCACAACAAGAAAATTTAAACTCTTTTATTTTTAATATTTTCTTTAAAATCTCAATTTAGTCATCATGGAGTAACATCTAAAATTTACTATACTTCTTTAGATATAATTCATGGCTTGGGATTTTTTTCTTATTTTGAATTGCATTTGGTAAGGACAGAGGAACCACACTTCTAATGTTTAGAGCTTCCAAATATCTTAATTCAACCCTGGGTGCTCCCCAAATCTGGGGCTAAGGAGTAATAAAGGTAATTCAGTATTTATTTCTAGGATATCACTCATTGCCTGAGCTTTGTTTTCAACATTTTCAGCAAACTTTTGTTTCATTGTGATATTGTGTAAGCAACAAAGGTAGATGTTCCAAACTGTAACTGATTATTTGAAATTAAGTTACTTCTCACTAGAGCAAGTCTATCTACTATATTTGTAGTGACAGGACATGTTCTGCATAGGGAAAAATAGAAGAGAAGTCTCCTAAAAGTAAGAGGGGTCACTGTGTCACTCTAAGATCAGAACAGAATGACACAGTGACCTTCCAGGTCACATATGGCAAACTCCGGAGATGTAGAAACTTTGTCTCCATAGATTTTTTTACTTATGTCATTTGATTTTCAGTAAAATTTTAAAAGAAAGAAATATAGGGCATATTACTTCTAGACACTGACTAGGTTAATGAACAGCAGAATTTATACCCCCATCCAAAGAGAGACTATTTGTGTGTATATAATGGTGTTACTTTCCATGCAAGAAAATAATTTCAGAATACATGATCTTTAATTCAGTGAAATTATTTTTCTGATTATAGCAGTGGTACAACATCTAAAGTTACAATTTTCTCTTTTTTACCTCCTTTTTTATTGTTTGAATCTCAGCCTAAATACCACCTCCTCAGACTATCAGTTATCACTCAGTTTTCATTTTCTGGCAAGTATTTATCATGTGTGATTTTTAAAAGCGTATTAATTTATCTCCTTTTTTACTGAGTCTCCCAATTCAGAATTGTTGCAGATAGTGACTATCTGGGGCTGGTGGTGCAGGCAGTAAAAATAATTTACCAAGACAGTTATAGGTAAAGAAAGGCAGATCTGCTGGAGAAAATCCATCGCAAGAGAGCAATGGGTAAGTCAGCAAGAGAGGAGCTGACTGCAAGGAGACAAAGGCTTGCTGGGGATTTCATAGGATGGTGCTTATGCTGGAGAGGGCTACGTGCAGTTCTGATAGCGCCAATGCTGCAGGAGCTAACTTGCATTTCCCTATCAGCCAAGGGTCTGGTGATAGCTGGCACAGGAAGATTATGAGTTATTTGTGCAGGGAGGGCTGTGTGTCCTGGACCATGAAGAAAGGCAGACTTATAGCTTATCTGATTTTTCCTTTTGCTTTCCCCTGGTCCTGGCAGCCTGACTCCTTCTCCCTAGTTAGGACTCCACAAGAATGAAAGCTGTACTCCATGGATATAGGCACTTTGTCCTTTCTTATTTATTACTGTAGCCTGTCTCAGTCCGTCCGGGCTGCTGTAACAAAATACCATGGACTGGGTGGCTTATAAACAAGAAATTTATTTCTCACAGTTCTAGAGGCTGAGAAGTCTGAAATCAAACAACTGTAGATTTGTCTGGTGAGACCTCATTCCCTGCTTCATAGGGGACATCTTGCTGTGTCCTCACATAGTGGAAGGAGTGAACAAGCTCCCTTGAGCCTGTTTTATAAGGGCACTGTGAGAGGGGGAAAAAAAAAAGTTCTATCCTCTCACTCTACAACAACAATCAACACAGACTTCCGTGACCAAATGTGTGGGGGTTCCCCCACCCCCACAGCACACAAGCAATCAATTCTGCAGCAAACATCAGCTGGGTGTCCTCCAAGTCAATTCAATTCTGACCTTATCTAGATGAAGAGAGCCTCCGAAACCACAGGTTCAGGGCTCAGTCCCACAAGACCACCCCCTCCTTCCCACCAGTCCCAAGTCTGGGCCTCTAGAATGTCTGACCAACTGGTTTCAATTTGAGGTTTCCACAACCTCCTCTTCGAGTTGATTAAGGGCTCAGGGAAACACTTATGTTTACTGGTTTATTACAAAGGATATATTAAAGGATACAAACAAACAGACAGATGAAGAGATAAATAGGGCAAGGTCTGGAAGGATCCTGAGTCCAGGAGCTTCTGTCCTTGCGGAGTCGAGGTGCACCACCCTCCTGGCACATCGATGAGTTCTTGTTCACCTTTCTATAAGCCTCTATGTGTTCAGCTATTGGGAAGCTCCCCAAACCCCATCCTTTTGGAGTTTTATGGAGACTTCACTATGTAGGCAAGGTTGTTTCAATCATTAGATATTGGTGATTGACTTAATCTTCAGCCCCTCCTTAGAGATTGAGGGATGGGGCTGAAAGTCCCAAACCTCTGATCTTGCCTTGGTCTTTCTGGTGACCAGCCTCCATCCTGAAACTGCCTGGGGGCTGCCCACCATCAGTCTACATTAGCATATGAAAAGACATCACTTTGGAGATTTGAAGGATTTTAGGAGTCGTATGGCAGAAAATGGGTTGAAGACCAAATAGATATTTCACCCCCCAAAAGCCCCACCTCAAAAAACCTCACATTGGGAATTAGGTTTGAGCTTATAAATTTTGGAGAAACACAAACACTCAAATCATAGTGGCCCCCAAACCTGTAATTATGCCCAACATGACATAAAGATTTGTTGACTAAGTAAATAAATGAATTAATGAATGAGTACTGAAAAAAGTTGGTAAACTTCTCATTTTGTTAAATAAACCTAACATAATCCTTAGACCCAAACCAGAGTCAGCACATACAAAAAGAATACTAGCCAAACCAAGCTTATTGATGAAAATAGATATGAAAATTCTAGGCGGGGCATGGTGGCTCAGGCCTGTAATCCCAGCACTTTGGGACACTGAGGCAGGTGGATCACTTGAGGTCAGGAGTTCAAGACCAGCCTGGCCAAAATGGCAAAATCCTATCTCTACGAAAAATACAAAAATTAGCTGGGCGTGGTGGCATGAGCCTGTAATGTCAGCTGCTTGGGAGGCTGAGGCACGAGAATTACTTGAACCTGGGATGGGGAGGTTGCGGTGAGCCAAGACAGCACCACTGCACTCCAGCCTGGGCAACAGAATGAGGCTGTCTCAAAAAAAAAAAAAAAAAAAAAAAAAGAAAGAAAGAAAGAGAAAGAAAAAGATGTGAAAATTCTAAACAGAATGCTAGAATAACAAATACAACCAAAAATTAATAGAATTACTCACCATGACAAAGGGGTTTCTTTCAGGCTTCAATATTTTTCTTTATTTTTATTTCTTTAAAAGTTATCACAGTAACACAGGAAGACGATTTACAAATTTTTTAAAATGGGACAGACCACAGAAAATTAAAAGTTTATGTCTTGAGCCCCCTCCCTACTCCCCGCTTTTCCTTTTCTTAAAAAAAAATCTTTTATAGATTCTTACTACTAACCCTAGTTCTACTTTCTAGATTTCCTCCATTTTCTCTTCCCCTCCATATCCCAACTTTGGCCAGGTACACTGATACTGAAGTGGCATCGTTGTCTGGGATAAATACCCGTGATTCATTGTCTCACGGCTATAGAAAACTAGGATGCAGACACACCAGAATAAGGTTAAGAGTGGAAGTTTAATAGGCAAAAGACAGAGAAAAGCTCTCTCCTGCAGAGACAGGGAGTCCCAAGCAGTGCTTCTGGTCTGCGGTGAAGGGCAGGAGGTTTTACAGATGAGCTTAAGGAGGAGGTGTCTGATTTACATACGGCAGGAAAGATTGGTCAGACAGGTGTGTCATTTGCATAGTGCGTGAAGAACTGGTCAGGACTAGGTGTGCCATTTTGTATAGTGCTTGAAGCTGGCCTTCTCACATAGTTTTTTATTATGCAGAGGGGTTCTCTACCTGGCTGGCACCATGTTGCCTGCTTTTTTCACTGTACACGTGGTGACAAAGAAAAGGGAAGATGGAGCCTCCAAGTTGAAGATGCCTGGCCCTCAGGTAGCCCTTTTCTATTGGCACAGCTGCTGGCATTCACCTGTGCAGGCTTCCAGCTTGCTTATCTATGTCTGCAGCTCAATTTTTCAGGCTGCTCTTTGTTAGAAAAGAAACGATTTGGGGGCTGCTTTTTGTTAAAAGGGAAATTCTGCTGAGGATTCTGTTGCCCTTACAATCTGCCTAAATAATTTCTATCATCTGTATCAATATTACCCAGGTTAATATCATTTCATCCCTTTCATTTGTCATAAATAATACTGCTGTGATCTGTGGCAGAAGGGAATATAGGTGTAGCAGGACAAGCCTCAGACAAAACTCCTCAGACACTGAGTTAAAGAAGGAACGGGTTTATTCAGCTGGGGGCATCGGCAAGACTCCTGTCTCGAGAGCAGAGCTCCCAGAGTGGGCAATTCCTGTCTCTTTTAAGGGCTCACAACTCTAAGGGGATGCATGTGAGAGGGTCGTGATTGATTGAGCAAGCAGGGGGTACATGACTGGGGGCTGCATGCACCGGTAATTAGATTGGAACAAAACAAGATAGGGATTTTCACAGTGCATTTCTGTACAATGTCTGTAATCTATAGATAACAGAACCAATGAGGTCAGGGGTCGATCTTTAACTACCAGGCCCAGGGTGCGGCGCCGGGCTGTCTACCTGTGGATTTCATTTCTGTCTTTTAGTTTTTACTTCTTCTTTCTCTGGAGGCAGAAATTGGGCATAAGACGATATGAGGGGTGGTCTCCTCCCTTATTGGTACAATATGAAATAGAGTGATAGACAGTGGTCAGATAATTTAGGGCTTAAATAACTTTTAGTCTACATTTTAATATAGATCTGAAAGTTCTAGTCAATACTGCAAGACGCAAAATAGAAATGAGAAGTGTAACTCTAAAAAGAGATCAGAGAAATGTATAATTATTTGTAAATAAATTTATTATTTATAAAAAATTATAAAATACATATTAGGGTACAAATTATATTCTCATTAGTTTACTCATATTTATTTTATCTAAATTCTCAAACCCTATTTATTTTTATCTTGTATAGACTGAATGTTAATGTCCTTACAAAATTCATATGTTGAAATCCTTACCCCCAGTGTGATGGTATTAGGAGGTAAGGCCTTTGATAGGTGATTAGGTCTGAGTGCAGAGCCCTCATGAATGATATTAGTGTCCCTATAAAAGGAGACTCCTGAGGGCACCCTCATGTCTGCTGTCAGGTGAGGACACAGTGAAAAGACAGCCATTTATGATCCAGGATTGTCCTTCACAAGACACCAAATCTGCCAGTGCTTTGCTTTTGGATTTCCCATCCTCCAGAACTATAAGAAATAAATTTCTGTTATTTTTAAGCCACCCAGTCTAAGATGTTCTATTATAGCAGCACAAATGTACTAGAACACTGTCTACTTAAAGTTACTAACTGATAGTGTTGAATTGCAATTCCTATTACACCTGTTGTTTCTTGCCATTTTGTTTTGTATTCCTAATAGTTTTTATTTATATATTTTGTACAGTTATATAGGACATGAGGTTCTAAAGTCCAAGTTCATTACAAACGTAATACATGCCTTGATTTTATTATACTGTATAGCAATGTATCTTGGAGTTACTAATTCAAGTTTTAATCAGTCAGTTACATAGTTTTCTAGTTGCCCACCTTCACATGTATATATCAGATGTTCGCACTCCTTCTCTTTGCCTGGAATACTCTTCTCTCAGATATTTGGATGGATGACTCACTTCCTTCAGGTTTCTCGTCAGATAACATTTCATTAGAGACTTGTTTCCTGACTGCTGAGCACTAACGTTAGTGAGATGCGCGTGCATGTGGGGACACACATACCCTCTCACACACTAGTTCTCTTCATTTCCTTTTTCATACATACAGACATACATATACACAGAGTAGACATCCTTTTATCTAATGAAGTCAAGATGATCAGTTGGTTGGTTAATCAAAAAGTTAGTAAAAGCACCCCCAGGAAATCCTTTAAAATGATACATTTTTGAATGTAACAATTTAATTTTAATTTAAAACCTTTTTTTGGTATAAATTTATTGATTAGTTTCACATTTTCTTTCTTACATAAACAACACATAAAACGCATTTTTATGCTTTTCTTTTCTTTTTTTTTTTTTTTTTGAGATAGAGTCTCGCTCTGTCGTTCAGGGTAGAGTGCAGTGGCACAATCTAGGTTCACTGCAGCCTCCACCTCCTGGGTTCAAGTGATTCTCCTGTCTCAGCCTCCCAAGTAGCTGGGATTACAGGCACCCACCACCATGCCTGGCTAATTTTTGTGTTTTTAGTAGAGACAGGGTTTCGCCACGTTGGCCAGGCTGGTCTGGAACTCCTGACCTCAGGTGATCTGCCCATCTTAGCCTCCCAAAGTGTTGAGATTTCAGGCATGAGCCACCATGCCTGGCCCTAAGCTTTCCATTTAAAGTAACACTCTAATTTTAATAACATTATTTGTGATTTTCCAAGTAGAATGAAGACTTAAACACCCTTAAAGTAATCTCAGCATAAATTTTTTGATTTTTCAGTTTTTCCCCAAATAATTTGTAGTTGTTTCTTCCACAGCTAATTTCATACATTTTTTGAAAGAACTCACCTTTAGCAAGTCTTTCCAAAACGTTTTGTACAAATAATAGTTTATTTTGCACTCATTTTCATCAGTTTGTGTAACATTTCATTGAATTACTTAAATATCATAATAACCACAATTGGCATAAATGGGCTTAGAATAAACACACTGACTTTTTTTTTTTTTTTTTGAGACAGGGTCTCACTCTGTCACTCAGGCTGGAGTGCGGTGGCAAGATCACAGCACACTGCAGCGTTGAACTTCCGGACTCAGAAGATTCTCCCACCTCAGTCTCCTGAGTAGCTGAGACTATAGGCATGTGCCACCATGCTGGTTAATTTTTGTATTTTTTGTAGAGACAGAGTTTCATCATGTTGCCCAGGCTGGTCTTGAACTCCTGGACTCAAGCAATTACCCATCTTGGCCTCCCAAAGTAGTTGGAATACAAGTGTGAGCCACCACGCCTAGCCAACATGCTGACTTTTGATAAGCATATACTCGCCTGGTAGAAGCAGACATATGGATACCATAGTTATTCATTGTGTGTTTTACAGAGAAAGTGAAGAGTGTTGGTGAATCCTATGAGTTAGTTAAGTGGAGGTTTGATTAAGAAAGCATCTATTTCAAGTAGAAGTATGTGTTTGCATGTGTGTGTGTTGTTAATGCAGAGACGCTTTCTGGTTAGATATTCCAGAAATTGCTAACAATGGTTGCCTCTGAGGATGATGACTGGAGTATGATTTTGGAGGAAGAATTGTTTCTCATCGTAGACTCCTTTTATACTGTTTGAATTTTTTGCCATGTACATATGTTGCTTTTTTCATTAAAAACTGGTTTTATAAATCATCTGTATTTATACTATTAGGTGACTATTTTTGTTTATTAGACATTTTTTTTAGCCCCTTCCTCTGGTAAGAGATCCCTAATCTCCTGCCCCCATCCCAGGTGAGGCCAGCCATAGAACCATCCTCTGTGAGGAGTGATTGGTGTGGGAAAGAGCATGTGATGAAGGCCAACTGTGACTAGGCCAATCAGATTCTTATCTGGGGGCTTTTCCTAATTGAAGCATCCTGCTGGTGAAGAAGCTATAGGAGAGAGTTCTGTTTCCACTTAGAATGCAGAAAGCCTCAAGCGAACACAACTCCCAGTATAACAACACAAAAAAAGCCAGAAAATCTATAAAATCGTGACCTTTCTTGAGCCTGTCACAGAGCTAAGATTGTAAGGCAACCAGGCAAACTAAATTCCAAAGAGTGACAAGCTACTCCAGAGAGAGGTGGGACATATAAACTCTTTTTTTTTTTTTAATTAATTTTGTTTTATTTCCATAGGTTATTGGGGAACAGGTGGTGTTTGGTTACATGAGTAAGTTCTTTAGTGGTGATTCGTGAGATTTTGGTGCACCCATCACCCAAGCAGTGTACGCTGCACCCAGTTTGTAGGATTTTATCCCTCACCTCCTTCCCACCCTTTCCCCCTGAGTCCCCAAAGTCCATTGAGGACACATAAACTTTTTCACTTTTGACAGATCATGAGAGAAAGAGGTTACTGCCATAAAAACAGGTAGGAGAAAATTAGCTAAAATGTTAACAATTCTTAAAGGTTAAGTGTGATCTAGTGTGCTAATTTGCTGTGGTTGTGGGCTTTTTGGGGGGGAGTGTTGGGTTTTTTCTCTTTTTTTGAAACAGGGTCTTGGCTCTGTCACCTAGGCTGGAGTGCAGTGGCACAATCATGGCTCACTGTAGCTTCGACCTCCTGGGCTCAAACAATCCTCCCACTTCAGCCTCTTGAGTAGTGGCACCACAGGTGTGCGCCACCACACATGGCTAATAATTTTTTTCTTTTTTTCGTAGAGACAAGGTCTCAGTATGTTGTCTAGGCTAGTCTTGAGCTCCTGGGCTAAAGTGATCCTCCCACTTCGGCCTCCCAAAGTGCTAGAATTCTAGGCATGAGCCACTATGCCTGGCCTTGTGCATTAATTTGGAATGTCTAGAAACCCCAGATACAAGGGGAGTTTGCACTGAGTGCCAAAGTGCTGGAATTACAGGCACGAGCCACCATGCCTGGTCTTGTGCATTAATTTGGAATGACTAGAAGCCCCAGACACAAGGGGAGTTTGCACTCAGTGCCAAACTCTATTCCATGGCCTCCACTGGGTACTCATAAGAAAGATGGAAACAGGAGAGGATACTCAATGGGAGCCCCACCCTTGGGGGGTGCAGACATGAAGAAGGTGAGGTGATCAGCTGCTATTGGGAAACAGACACAAAAGCCTACCCAATTCCCCAGACCCTTCTCTCAAAGGAAACAAAAGCCTTAAAACACTGGAGAGGGACAGTAAATCTTTCCAATCTTAGGGCCAGGCAAAATTCCGTTCCTTTGGGAGAGGAGTGGAGGCAAAATTGGTTGCTTCTGCAGTGGCAGAAGGAACTCTTACCTGTCTGATAAAGACAAAGACCTATTGCTGCTGGGGGAAGTACAGAAACAAAAATCCTTTGCCCTTGAGAAAGGAATAGGAAACTTTTTGAGGGCCCAGAATTCTGTACCAAAACCAAGTAGAGGTCACCTGCCCTAAAGGAAGTGTAAGAAGCTCTCATGGCCAAGACCAACCACAAATACAGGGCAGAGTTTAACTGACATAGGAAGCTGATGCAGAAACAGGAAGAGAGGCAGACATGCTGAGACACTAAAACTTTGAGCACAGGGCCTGCCTAAGACTTAGGCTGGATCAGGATGACAAAGAACCCTCTTGATCCTGTAAGCCTAGTACCAAGTAACAAGCAACAGCAGTCTACTACTTGGAGAGGTATAAGGGCATGGAGAGAGACTCTGTGGCATAGGCATATAAGAACTCCTGAAAGTTGAGAGAGGAGCAAGAAAATGGAGAGAAATTTTCTAGCACCCTAGATCTCCCTATAAGCATAAGGTAACAACAGCCAATGCTGGAGGGTGTAAAGCCTATGGTGCACTAAAGGTTAAAAACAACAAAATCCTAATCCAGCTCAATTTATGACTAGGTTGACTCAATACCCCACCATATTAGCCTGACAATAGAAAACTATACCTATTTCTGGTCATAAACACTATTAACTCAGTCTTTTCTGTTTTTCTGTGTACAGTGTCTAACATTCAATAAAAAAAATTTGATTATATAGAAATCAAAACCCAGAGATAAAGTACTCAGCAGAACCAGATAGAGATGAGCCAGATGTTGACACTATCAGATAGGGACTTTCAAACAACTAGGGTTAATATGTTAAAAGATCTAGTGAAAATGGTAGACAATATGCATGAACAGATGGTAAATTTCATTAAAGAACTAAATAATATAGTCAAATGGAAATGCTAAGAAAAAAATGAAAGAAATAAAGAATTCCTTCAACAGTCAGCCTTTCATATTGGATACGCCAAAGGAAAGAATGAGAATTGAAGATAAGTCAGTAGAAATTGTCCAAATTGAAACCTTACAGAAAAAAAGTGAAAAATACAGAAGAAAGTATTCAAAATATGATATCAAAAGTCTAATATATGTGTAATTAGAGAAACAGAAGGAGAAGAGAGAACAAGGCAGAAGGAATGCTTGAAGAGATTATAGCAAAGAATTTTCTAAAATTAATGAAAAACCACAAGACATAAATCGACAAAGCCCAGAAAAATTGCAAGCAGGATCAAAGAAACAAAACAAAAACAACAACAACAAAAAACAAAATCACCCTAGTTTGACTGACCCATAGTCAACTGTTTCTGAGAATAAAAGTTTAAAGAGCAAATCTTGAATGCAGCCAGATAAAAAATTGCATTCAGAGTCAAAAATAAGAATTACAACAACAAAAATTGTTTATTTATTTAATTTATTATTATCATTTTTGAGATGGAGTCTCACTCTGTCACCCAGGCTGGAGTTCGGTGGCACAATCTCAGCTCACTGCAACCTCTGCCTCCCGGGTTCAAGCAATTCTCCAGCCTCAGCCTCCTGAGTAGCTGGGATTACAGGTGCCTGCCAACAAGCTCAACTAATTTTTGTATTTTTAGTAGACACAGGGTTTCACCATGTTGGTCAGGCTGGTCTTGAACTCCTGACCTCAGGTAATCCACCTGCCTTGGCCTCCCAAAGTGCTGGGATTACAGGTATGACCCACCATGCCCAGCCTATTTATTTTTTAAAACATTTTCAGACAGGGTCTCACTCTATCACCCAGGCTGAGGTGCAGTGGTGCAATCATGACTCACTGCAGCCTCCACCTCCTGGGCTCAGGTGATCCTCCCAATTCAGCCTCCTGAGTAGCTAAGACTACAGGAGCAAGCCATCACACCCAGCTAACTTTTTTTTTTTTTAGAGATGGGGTTTTCCATGTTGCCCAAGTTGGTTTTGAAATCCTGGACTCAAGTGATTCTCCCGTCTCGGCCTCCCAAAGTGCTGGGATTACAGGCATGAGCCACTGTGCCCAGCTTTTTATTTTATATTATATTATATTATTTTATTTTAGACAGGGTCTTGCTGTTGCCCTGGAGTACAGTGGTGCAATCAAAGCTCACTGAACCTTAAACCCCCTGGGCTCAGGTGATTCTCGCGACTCAGCCTCCCCAGTAGCTGGGACCACAGGTGTGTGCCACCATGTCCAGCTAATTAAAATAAAATTTTTGTGTGTGTGAACGCAGGTTTCCCTAAGAGCCCAGGCTGATCTTGAACTTCTGGACTCAAGAGATTCTCCTGCTTTGGCATCCAAAAGTGCTCAGATTACAGGTATAAGCCACTGCAGCTGGCCCCAAAATATTTTTAAATTACTGTTTGAAAAACAAAATTGTAGGCATCACAATTCCGCATTCAAAATTATGTTACAAAGCAATAGTAATTAAAACAGCATGCTCTGGCAGAAAAACAGGCACATAGACCAGTGGAACAGAATAGAGAGCCCAGAAATAAATCCAAACATATGGTCAACTGATTTTTGAGAAGAGTAACAAGTGGACATAATGGGGGAAAGGATAGTCTCTTTAATAAATAGTGCTGGGAAAACTACATTTCCACATACAAAAGAACGAAATCGGACTCTTATTTTACGTCATACAAAAAAAAAAATCAACTCAAAATGGATACAATACCTACATTTAAGACCTGAAACTATGAAACTCCAAGACGAGAATATAAGAAAAATCTCCTGGACTTAGCCTTGGCATGATGTTTTTGTATATCACATCAAAAGTTCAGGCTACAAAAGCAAAAATCAATGACCAGGACTACATCAAATTAAAAAACTCCTGGATTACAAAGAAAATAATCAACAATATAGCCGATAGATTAAGGACAAATAATTTGTAAGTCATGTATCTGACAACAATTTAGGGTCCAAAAGTTGTAAAGAACTCATACAACTTAATAGCAGAGAAACAAATAACTTGATTTAAAAATTGGCAAAGAACTTGAACATTTCTCCAAAGATGACATAAAAATGGCCAACAGTTATATAAAAAGATGATCAACATTAATAATCATCAGGGAAGTGCAAATCAAACCACTGTGAGATACCACCTCCATACCCATTAGGATGGCTATTACCAAAAAGTGAAAGGACAGCTAATGCTGGAAAAAATGATGTGAAGCAAAGGGAACTCTTGGACCCTCTTGGTAGGAATGTTGATTGGTGCAGCCATTATGAAAACCAGTGTGGCAGTTTCTGAAGAAATTAAAAATAGAACTGCAATAGGACCCAACAATCCCTCTTCTGGGCACATACCCAAAGGAAGTGAAATAACCACCTCATAAAGATATCTGCACTTTCATGTTTATTGCAGTGGTATTTACAATTTTTTAATGGGATATGTTTGGGAATATATCCCATTAAAAGCCAAGATATGGAAACAACCTAAGTGTTCACTGATGCATGAATGGATAAAGATAATGTTATACACACAGAGAAATATTACTCAGCCTTAGAAAAAGAAGGGGATCCTGCCATTTGCCACATCATGGATGAATCTGGAGGACATTATGCCAAGTGAAATAAACCAGGCATGGAAAGAAATATATTGCATGATCGCACTTAAATGTGGAATCTAAAAAAAAGAAAATCAAATATACAGAGATGGAGAATAAACAGTGGCTACTAGGGTCAGGGAAGGGGGAGTGAGGAGAGGAAATGGGAAGATGTAGTTCAGAGGATTCAAAGTTGCAAACATGTAAGATGAAAAAGTCTAGAGATCTAATGTACAACATAAAGACTATAGGTCATAAAATTGTACTGTATTTGGGATTCCTGTTAAATGAATAAATTTTAGCTGCTCTTGCCATAAAAAACAAAAAAAAAGGTAACAATGTGAGATGATGGATATGTTAATTTGCTTCATTATAGTAACCACTTTACTATCTATATGTATTCCATTACATCATACTGTATACCTTAAATATACACAATAAAATCAATTTTTAAAATAGAATAAAAATGAAAAATAATCACAATATCTTTCTCATTAGAAACCGTGCAAGCCAGAAGACAATAGAGTGGCATCTCTAAGGAAGTGAAATAATAATAAAAAGGCCGGGCGCAGTGGCTCACGCCTGTAATCCCAGCACTCTGGGAGCCGAGGTGGGTGATCACCTGAGGTCAGGAGTTCAAGACCAGTCTGGCCAACATGGTGAAACCCTGTCTCTACTAATAATACAAAAATTAGCCAGGTGTGGTGGTACACGCCTGTAATCCCAGCCACTCAGGAGGCTGAGGCTGGTGAATTGCTTGAACCTGGGAGGTGGAGGTTGCAGTGAGCCAAGATTATGCCACTGCACTCCAGCCTGGGTGACAAAAGCAAAACTCCATCTCAAAAAATAAAGAAAAAAAAGAAAGAAAGAATAATTTTAAAAAACTGTAAGCCCAGAATTTTAGACAAAATATTTTTCAAAAGTAAAGATTTTTTCAGATAAACAAAATCTGAAATAATTTATTGCCAGAAGTCCTACACATTAAGAATTGCTAAAGGAAGTTCTTCAGGCAGAAGGAGTACGATATCAGACGGAAATCTGGAGCTATATAAAGAAATGAATAACCAAAATGAGAAAAATGATTGTAAAAAAATGACTGTAAATCAAAGAGACATATATATAGGTATTTAACTTTTTTTTTTGTTTTTTGAGATGGGGTCTCACCATAATTCCCAGGCTGGTCTTGAGCTCCTGAGCTCCAGCGATCCTCCCACCTTGGCCTCCCAAAGTACTGGGATTATAGGCATGAGCCACTGTGCCCAGTCTAAAAATATTTTTAATACAAGAACCAAAAAGCCGTAAGACCACAACTACCATTCAGCTTCACTGGAGAAGCGTGAAAAAATAAAGTCAATAAAGAGTGAAGGAGTGAGATGAGAGATGGGACAGGAGCGTGTACTAAAAGCATTCAACTACTTTGCTCCAGGGACCCTTAAGACAAACATCATTCCTCTTCTTTTTTTTTTTTTTTTGTTTTGTTTTGTTTTGTTTTGTTTTGTTTTTGGGACGGAGTCTTGCTCTGTCGCCAGGCTGGAGTGCAGTGGCGCAATCTCTGCTCATTGCTCACTGCAACCTCTGCCTCCTGGGTTCAAGCGATTCTCCTGCCTCAGCCTCCTGAGTAGCTGGGACTACAGGCACTCGCCACCATGCCCAGCTAATTTTTGTATTTTTAGTAGAGATAGGTTTTCACCATGTTGGCCAGGATGGTCTCGATCTCTTGACCTCGTGATCCGCCTGCCTTGGCCTCTCAAAGTGCTGGGATTACAGGTGTGAGCCACTGCACCCAGTCTCATCATTCCTCTCTTTACCATGATTTTATTACATGAGCTTACAAATTCTCCTTTTCTGCTTAGGCTAGTGTAAGTCAGATTTCTGTCACTTTTAACCAAAGATTGTCCAACTTTCCACCTTCTTTAATATATATTTGTAACAAAGTCTGAGACTGGACCCTAAAATTTTGAATATTCAATAAAAAGAGACTGAAAAGGAACCAAGCTAAGTTTTACATAGACTCAGAGATGAGCCAGATGTTGAAACTATCAGACTTAACCCAAACTGGACATTGATTGCCTAAATATGACATTTTATACAAGATTTAGAGAATGTATTGATTATAGATATTGTGTGCTGGCGTCTTGTTGGTTCCATAGAACCAGACCACACACCTATGGGTTAATTTCTCTGCAAGTAATGTACATCCCACCAACAATTATCTGGGGAAAAAAGATATCTTTTTTGAACCAAAACAAAACAAAACAAACAAACAAAAAACAAAACAAAACAAAAACAACGGAGAACAGGGAGGACTTATAAGGGTTTTAGAATAAAGTAGGAGGGAAAAACAACCCTTCTTTCTGAGGGCTGAGGGCCAGTTTGGCCTGAACTCTGGGATGTGGAGGTACCAGCCGTAATTCCAGAGAGAGAGTTTGAACTGACCCTCCTACCATGGAGGCAGTTCATTAGGAGCCAAGAATTGGCCTTGCCAGGAAGAAACCCCAGGACAGATTTGGACTTGTGTGATGGTTATAATCATTATTGTGTGACCCTGCCAAGATCCTGAAACCATTAGTCACATCCCATTAAAATGCATAGACAGATCTCCTCTGAGCCATGGCAAATTACACAATTTCCAAAAAGTGTTTCCATTTTGGAAGAGTATCCCTTACCTCGAAGGTCTACTGACAGTAGCAGGTATGTAATCTCCAAGAGAGAACCCTGGGGTCAGTGGCTCAGCCAGAATCTAATGAGAGTTGTAGGTAGCAGAGTTTGCAGGGTGGGAAGTTCAGGGGGTAACTGCATGCAAGATCTTGAAGATCCTGTTCCGGAACACACATGAAGCAATACCCTGGGGAATGCTCAGGAATTAACGAGGAATGTAATTCCCTTCTCTGAGCGTCCCTGAAGGCAGAACTTAAGACGGAGAAATGGATACAGGTAATTTATTTGGGAGACAATCCCAGGGAGCAAGAGGCAGGGAGAAGGTAGAATGAGACAGAGCAGGTTCCTGTGTATAGCAGAGTAAATTTGATTTGAAACAATGTTGTTTTTTCTTTCTTTCTTTTCTTTTTTCTCTTTTTTTTTTTTTTTTTTTTTTTTTTTTTTTGAGACAGAGTCTGGCTGTGTCACCCAGGCAAGATTGTAATGGCATGATCTGGGCTCACTGCCTCTTGGGTTCAAGCGATTCTCCTGCCTTAGCCTTCCGAGTAGCTGGGACTACAATGCGTGCCACCATGTCTGGCTAATTTTTGTATTTTTAGTAGAGATGGGGTTTCACCTTGTTGGACAGACAGGTCTCAAACTCCTGACGACTTCAAATGATCCGCCTGCAGCAGCCTCCCAAAATGCCACAGGATTACAGGCCTGATCCCAAAGGACTACAGGCATAAGCCACCATGACTGGCCGGTTTTTTTTTTTTTTTTAATTTCTTTTGCTCAGATCATTCTCCCCACTATCCAAGAACAGGAAAAGAATTTTGTATACACACATACATACACACGAGTTGAATTTTTGCATTTTGAGCTTTCAGGTAGACTTTTGTAAGAAACAATAATCTTGAAAGTCATGGCTTTCAACTTCACAAGCCTGATGCTTGAGATTAAAAAAAACACTGGGCTTTAAAAAATAAGGGCAAAATTGGCCGGGCGCCGTGGCTCATGCCTGTAATCCCAGCACTTTGGGAGGCCGAGGCGGGCGGATCACAAGGTCAGGAAATCGAGACTATCCTGGCTAACACGGTGAAACCCTGTCTCTACTAAAAATACAAAACTTAGCCGGGCGTGGTGGCGGGCGTCTGTGGTCCCAGCTACTCGGGAGGCTGAGGCAGGAGAATGGCATGATCGCGGGAGGGGAGCTTGCAGTGAGCCGAGATCATGCCACTGCACTCCAGCCTGGGCAAAGTTCAGGGACTCAGAGCACAGAATTTTACCATAAAACTTTTGGATCAGCCCCCAGGCGCAGTGGCTCACGCCTGTAATCCCAGCACTTTGGGAACCCGAGGCAGGAGGATCGCTTGAGCCCGGGAGCTCCAGACCAGTTTGGGCAACATGGTAAAACCGAAACCTCATCCCTACAAAAACTACAAAAATTCGTTGGGAGTGGTGGCATGTGCCTATAATCCCAGCTATTTGGGAGGTTGAAGTGGGAGGATCACTTGGGTCCGGAGGTTGAGGTCGCAGTGAGCTGTGACTGCGCCGCTGCGCTACAGCCTGCCTGACAGAGTGAGATCCCTGTCTGAAAACGAAATAAAACAAAATTTTAAAACCCCAAATTTTTGGATCAATTTGAGATCAGTGAAGGTTAATATAAGAGCTATTTTGCTATCCAAAGAGAATAAGAATTTGACTGACTAGCATAGAAGGAAAAAGGAAACTCAGCTACTACCTGAGTTCCTGGGAAGTTTCCTAAAATGATACCTGCTTGTGATGGGTAAGAGGAGGCTCAGGGAAAGAAAGCTCTGACAGCCAGACCCAGGAACCTGGAAGATGCAACCCTCATAAAAAAGCCAAGGGTCCAGTGTGGGAAGTAAGAGGCAGTTGAATGGGGAGGATGAGCCTGAGGGCATCAGCCTCTCTGAATCCTACCCGCCCCCAGTGTACTGGGAAAATTAAGTGAGAGGTCCTGAGTATTCAAGGGTGTGGCACCTGGAAGTGTTGAATTTGGGTCATTGTTCTAAAAAGGGCTTGGAGTTAGCATAAGAGACTGCAGAATGAGTGAAGAGCCTCATCCAGGGTTATGCTCCTTTCCTAGGGCAACCCACATCCAATGACGGATCAATATGGGGCTATAAAGACCCAGTCCTCTCACCCCAATTTGAGATGATTCTGATGGTCATCCCAGTCTCAGATGGGGATATGATGGCAGCTGAGGCCTCCACTGAGACTGTATTATAGTTCGGCTTCTTTCTCCATTCCATTCTGCTTCATTCCTCTCCCTTTCACAGTGTGACACCAAGGAGACTCCCTAAGAAACCTCCTCCATGCTAATCTCCATCTGACTGTGCTTCCTGGGAAACTCAACCTGCAACAGTCTTTCAGCCTGCTTTGGGAATACAAGGCTTTGTAAATCAGACTTTGTAAACGTAAGAATTTGGACTTTATTCTGAGGGCAATATGGAGTCATTGAAGGGTTTTAAGTAGGAGGGGATGAGATCAGCTTTGGGTATTAGATCCTCTGGCTACAGTGCAAAGAATGGACCCAAAAAGACTAGACTGGAGACAGGAACGCCACATGTGTGACAACTGATTTACACAATCGAAGATGGTAATGTCATGAATTTGGAGATGCGACAATGGAGATGGAGATAAGCTGAAAATCCTAGAAATGTTTAGGAGGTTCAATCAAAAGGACTAATTGATTATATGTGGGAGTGAAGGAGTGGGAAGAACCAGAGATGATGTCCGGGTTTCTGGACTGAGCAACTAGTGATGCCGTAATTGGCCTCAATTCAAGTAATGGCTCTTCAAAAACTAAAGGAGGACACTTCCTACTTGCTATAGCATCTAAGCAGCACTGTAAGTCAGTAAGGATCCTAATAGTTTCCTACATTCTGTATACGGCAACTTTCTCCCATTCACTCCTGATAGGACATGTAGCCATGCATCAGCCTTCTACTGCCCCAGTTTCACCAGTTTCACCCAGTTCAAAAGTGGGAGAACTAGGCCCAACTAGTTAAGCCCCCAAAGCATACATACAATTATTCATGCCCAGAAGAGAAAGTAAATGAAACATATAGGGAACTCGTGGAGAGGCAATACAGGGTAGAAGTTAAAAGCATGCACTCTGGAGTTCAACTATCTGAATTCAAATTCTGGTTCTACTAGTTATGACATATATCAATTTGGGCAAATTAACTTCTCTGTGTCTCAGTTTCCTTATCTGCAAAATAAGGTAATAATGGTACCTATCCCAAAGGATTATTGCAAATATCAAATAAATTAATACAAATAAAATTCTTCTTCTTTTTTTTTTGAGATGGAGAGTCTCGCTCTGTCACCCAGGCTGGAGTGCAATGGCGCAATCTCAGCTCATTGCAAACTCCACCTCCTGGGTTCACGTGATTCTCCTGTCTCAGCCTCCCGAGTAGCTGGGATTACAGGCGCCTGCCACTATGCCTAGCTAATTTTTGTATTTTTAGTGGAGATGGGGTTTCACCATGTTGGCCAGGTTGGTCTCAAACTCCTGACCTCAGTGATCCACCCACCTCAGCCTCCCAAAGTGCTGGGATTACAGGTGTGAGCCACTGCGTCCAGCCCTTTTCTTTTTTCTTTTTCTTTTTTTTTCTGAGACAGGGTCTTGCTCTGTTGCCCAGAATGAAGTGCAGTGGCACACTCATAGCTTACTGCAGCCGTGAAGTCCTGGGCTCAAACAATCCTCCCGCTTCAGCTTCCCAAAGAGCTAGGACCTCAGGTGCATGCTACCATCCCCAGGTAATTTTTAAATTTTTTTGTAGAGATGGAGTCTTAGTATGTTACCCAGGCTGGTCTCAAACTCCTGGCCTCAAGTGATCCTCCTGCCTCAGCCTCCCAAAGTGCTGTGACTACAAACATGAGCCACTGTGTCGTGCCAGAAGTAAAATTCTTAAAACTCTGCCTAGCATAGAATAATCACTTAATAAATGCTATCTATTATTATTTCAGTAGAATGTAAGCTCTATAAAGATAAGAATTTGTCTTTTTTTTTCTTGATGAAAACTCAATATCTGGAATAGGGTCTGGTGCTAAATAAAAGTTATATAATACATACTTGTTGGATGAATAAAACCCTTGAGAAGAGAGTATTAGTTGCCTACCTCAACACGGATTCTTCACTCCTTCCTTAGTAACAGAATCTGGATTTTTGTCTGGGCATCTTACGATCTGGAATTATGTTTTCCAACTTTCCTTGAAGCCAGTTTTGGTCAAAGAAATGTAATGTGGTCAATGAAATGTTTTGTAGAACTTTCATAAAAACCATGCAAAGAAAACTGCCTTATCTGGAAGTACCCTTATTGCTCTTCTGCCTCTTCTCCTTCTGGCTTGCAACTAAGATGAGATGGGTAAAGCCGCAGCTGCCATCTTGAACCACGAGGTACCTTGAGGTTGGAAATCATGTGCTTAGATGGTGGATAGAAATAGAGTAGCTTAAGTCCCTTCTGTTACCACAGAGCTGCCAAGCCAAGCCAGGAATACTTACTTCTTGATTTCTTTTACTTGACAGAGAAACACATTTCTGTATTTTTGAGCCACTATTGTTTTAGGGCTTTTGATTAAATGCTGCCAAACTAATCCTAACTCTAATACATTTGCCAATGGATGATTTTAAACTATTAGCGATAAAGCCCTTTATTCAGTCTCTGGTTACCATATAGCAACTCTTTAAAAAAAAAAAAAAAAAAAAAAAGATATCTTTCCTTTCTTTATTCCTTTTTTTTTTTTTTTTTTTTGATACAGAGTCTGACTCTGTCACCAGGCTGGAATGCAGAAGTGTGATCTCGGCTCACTGCAACCTCTGCCTCCCTGGTTGAAGCGATTCCCCTGCCTCAGCCTCCCGAGTAGCTGGGACCACAGGCACCCGCCACCATGCCCAGCTAATTTTTGTATTTTTAGCAGAGATGGGGTTTCACCATGTTGGCCAGGATGTTCTCGATCTCTTGACCTCATGATCCACCCGCCTCGGCCTCCCAAAGTGCTGGGATTACAGGCGTGAGCCACCGTGCCCGCCTATTCCTTATTTTTTTAACTTTTATTTTAGATTCAAGGGGTACATGTGCAGGTTTGTTACCTGGGTACACTGCATTATCCTTGCAGCAATTTTTAACTATGTTTTAGTGAGAGAAAGATGAGAGATCAGAGATGGAATAGACAAGATAAAGAGATTTCCCGTAGCTCTTAAGAATTGCTTCTTTTGTACCATGCATTACAGGAAGACAATGATTATGTATGCAATTGTCAGGAAAGTTTGCAAAATAGGATTTTGAAAACCAATTAACAGAAGGTACAGTGGTATTTGGTAAAGTGCTCTGAGAAGGCCATTTTACCGTTGATCACTGATTATATGACTTTCACATGGGAGACACACTTTGTGGGAAGGGAAACCCATATATTCAATAGCTATAATGAATTAATTTCTTCCACATCACACCTGAAAGGTGGGTATTATTTGCTATATTTTACAAATAAAGAAATGGTGACTACAGACATTTACTGACTTTCCCTCAATCTTAATATAAATAAGCAGTGGGACAGGATTTGGACCTATGTCTGTAGGGCCCCAGCGCCCTTGCCCTTCCCCAATACCCCTCATTCCGCACAACCACATTAATGCATTCTCCAAGGCCCAAGAGCTGTGTTCCTCATCACGTGGCTAAAGACGGTAAGGATACTTATTTCCTCTGGCATAATCTGCCTTTACTTTTCCATTTCCTGGCATTTAGGATACTTGAGGGCCATTGCTTTAAATCCGTTTTAATTTTTCACAAACTTTGTTTTCAAACCAGATTCTCATTCATAAGGTGACAGTGGTTCCTTAATACTTCCCCCAGCCACTCTGACTGGCTGGAGCCTGTCCTTCCAGTGCCAATAAAAAGCAGGTGACTCAAATTGAGATTATGAACAGCTCATTAGCCCAGGGGGCGAGAGTGGATGGTCTATGTGGCCACACCCAGTTCTTCCCCTTCCCAGAGTTTTTCTCAGTTACTGAATATGACCTCTAGCTTGTTCCACCTGCTGTGTTCCCCATCTCAGTGCATGTCCTCACCTCACCTTCCTCCCCCCCCCCCCCCCCCCCCGTTGCCTAAGCCAGAATCATCTGAATCACTCTTAACTCTTCCCTCTCCTTCGTCTACCACACACAAGAAATACCAAGTTTCCTTTTACTTACCCTTTATGTGCAAAATTCGCCCACCCCTTATTTTAGGCCCCACTGTCTCTTACTGAGATAAATGCTCATTTTTCTCATCACTTCCAGTCTGTTGTACAACTAGAGTGGTCACTCTAAAATGTAATACTCCCCCCTTTATTTGAACTTGTATTGAGGTATAACTTACACATAGTAAAGTGTCTGTATCTTAAATATATGGTTTGATGTATTTTTAGATATATACATCAGATCCAGATATAGAACATTTCTGGCACTCCAGAAAGCTTCCCTCATGCCCCCATTTGAGTCATATTCTGCCCTCAAGGTGACTACAAGTCTGCATTCTGTCACTACAGACTATAAGATCTATGACTTTAAAAATTTACGTAAGTGGAATCATACAGTATATTCTTTTGTGTATGACCTTTTCACTCTACATTATGTCTGTAGGCTGGGTGCAGTGGCTTATGCCTGTAATCCCAGCGCTTTGGGAGGTTAAAGTGGGCAGATTGCTTGAGTCCAGGAGTTCAAGACCAGTATGGACAACTTGGTGAAACCCTGTCTCTATAAAAAATACAAAAAGTTAGCTGAGTGTGGTGGCATGTGCCTGTAGTCCCAGCTACTTGGGAGGCTGAGGTGGAGGATCACCTGAGCCTGGGAGGCAGCGGTTTCAGTGAGCCAAGATCACGCCCCTGCACTCCAGTATGGGCAACAGAGCAAGACTTTCTCTTAATAATAATAATAATAATAATAATGATATCCGTAACATTCATCCAGTATGTGGCATGTAGAAGTAATTCATTTTTTAAAATTGTTATGTAATATCTCATTCTATGAATACATCTCAATATTTTAATGCTTTTGATCATTGGTGGCTATCTGGGTCATATTCAGATTTTTAGATATTATGAACAAACCTGTCATCCACATTTTTGTGTACATCTTTTTGGTTGACACAAGCACTCATTCTGTTCAACATAGAACCTTACAGAAGAATTGCTGGGTCATACAGCATTTGTAGGTATTGTATATCAGAATTCCAGTTTACTCCACCTCCTCATCAGCTCTTGGTGTTGTCAATCTTAATTTTAACCATTTTGGTGACTTTTAAAATCTTTCAGTGATACCCTACCTGGATAAAGTCCAAACTCCATAATGTGATATACAGGGCCCTTCAGAATCAAACTTGTGCTTACCTGTCCAGCCTCATATCTAATCACTACCCATCTTGAATTTTAAGCTGTAGTCACACGAAAGTACTTACAGATCCTTCAGTGTTTTTTGTTTGGTTTTGTTCTGTGGTTTTCTCTTGACCTTTGCACTTAGAATTCTCTTGTGTCTTATCTTCTTTTGGATAAGTCCTTCTCATCCACTGAGTCTCAGTTTAGACACTTTCTAACACTTTCACAACCACCAAGATTCAGTTAAATGCCCTTCAGTGTGCATTCAGAGTGCTTGCTTACTTCTTCCCTAACTTGCAACACAGTATATTGTAATTGTATATTGCCTTGTCGATTTTTTCTGAGGTCAGGGACTCTCTTGTCCATTTTTGCATCCCCAGTGCTTAGAACAGTATGGGCACACAATAGGTACTTAATAATATGTTTATTTAATGAGCAAATAAATAAATGAAATTACTGAGCCCCAGTGGAGTAATTTAAATTATTATTATTTTATTTTTAGGAACTAAGTTATCAGGACACTTTGGGATTAATATGTTAATTTCTAAATTTGCATTCCTTAGGTTGTGCTTTGATGGAAAGGGGAAAAACAAAGTATAAAATGCAAATAATGAAAGGCAAGAAGCCCAAGGGATAAGCAAAGCAAATTCTCCCAACACTGCTTCCTGTTTTGGCCACATCATGTCCCTCCAGGGAAAACTACTTTATTGCTTAATTTCTGCCTTTTCCTCTCACATATACACTTTGAAGCCTTTTTTTTTTTTTTAAATAGCTGGAAAGAAACAAAAGAACATATGACCCCAGAAAACTGTATTCAAAAAGAAACAAAAATGACCATATGAAATTTTTTTCTGTCCAAACATTTCATTCGTGTGTGTGTGTGGTGGGGGGGGTGTGTGTGGGGGGGGGTGTGTGTGTGGGTGGGTGTGTGTGTAGCCATTCATTCATCTTTTTATATGGGGTTGTTGTCTCTTTATTTTTTATTTCTTTTTTGAGACAGAGTCTCACTCTGTCGCCCAGGCTGGAGTGTAGTGGCGTGATCTCTGCTCACTGCAACCTCCGCCTCCCGGGTTCAAGCAATTCTCTGCCTCATCCTCCTGAGTAGCTGGGATTACAGGTGCACCCGCCACCACGCCCAGCTAACTTTTTATATTTTTAAAAGTAGAGACGGGGTTTCACCATGTTGGCCAGGATGGTCTCAATCTCTTGACCTCGTGATCTGCCCGCCTTGGCCTCCCAAAGTGCTGGGATTACAGGTGTGAGCCACCGCACCGGGCCCCAATGGGAAATCTTTAATGTGGGATCAGGTGGAAAGAAGAGACCACATATACAAGGTAAAATGGCAGACATCTACTCTTACATTGGAACATCTGTTATCAAAGTAAGAAACTTATCTGTCTAACTCAGATATTCAACTTGATACAGGTTTTAATTTCCTGAGTGTGACATATTTGAAATATATCAAATAACAAAGTTAGATGTGGACCTCAGAGAACTGGACTCCCAAGCATTTGGACGAGTCTGTTGAAGCAATGGTTGGTATCAATCCAATCTATTCTTCCTTCCTCCAACTGCCCCTTTAGATATAAACGGAATGTACTGGCAGGATTCTCCACCTCTCCTCCATGGAGATCACAAAAACATTCCAAACAGGATTTATATCTACTCTTAACCTGGATCTCAGATACGGCCTCTTTGATCCTTGAGAGCTAGAGATAAAACGGCCTCAACCCTCCTAATTCCATGGCTGGCAGGAGTCCAGAGCCCACTGCTGGGTGTCCGGACGGTCCAGGGGGCTTACATCTCAGAGCCTCTTCTGCGTCCTGAGCTTCTGCTTCCTCTGTTCCATTTTCCATCCTGAGCAGGTCAATCTACACGTGAAACTCAGCCCCTCCCCTGGCTTCCACACAAACCGCCGCCCATACACATAGTCTTCATTTAAAGAGCAGGGAGTTATTGGAAGAGATTACATCGCACAGGACACATAAAACAAGGTTTAAAAGCCACTTCAGATATTCCTGCTTTAAAATGTCTTTGTGGTCGGGCGTGGCGGCTCACGTCGGCGAATCACTTGAGGTCAGGAGTTGGAGACCAGCTTGGTCAACGTGGTGAAACCTCCTCTCTACTAAAACCAGAAAAATTAGCCGGCGTGGTGGCGTGCGCCTGTAATCCCAGCTGCTCGGGAGGCTGAGGCAGGAGAATCGCTTGAACCCAGGAGGTGGAGGTTGCAGTGAGCCGAGATCACGCCACTGCATTCCAGCCTGGGCAACAGAGCAAGACTCAGTCTCAGAAAAAAAAAAAAAAAAAAAAAACTGCAAGAAGGAAACAGAAAGTATGTCCTTTTTTTCCTCATTGTATGTTGTCCCTTGTTTTTCCTTCTCACACTTTTCTCAAGCATTGTTTGTGGTCCTGAGATCTGGAATCTGGTGTCCTTGGGTTTGGTTAGATTCTGGCTTGATCCTTACATTCATTAAAATTTTGACATTTAATTTATCATGATTTTTTATATTAGCTTTTAAATGACAGCTTTATTGAGATATAATTCACATATCATAAATTCATCTTTTTAAAGTGTACAATTCAGTGGTTTTTAGTATATTCATATAGTTGTGCCACCATTTCCACTAATTTTAGAACATGTTAATCACCCAAAGCATTAATTTTTATGTTTAAAAATATTACATTAGCCGGGCACAGTGGCTCACGCCTATAATCCCAACACTTTGGGAGGCCACAGCGGTGGATCATTAGAGGTCAGGAGATCGAGACCATCCTGGCTAACACGGTGAAACCCTGTCTCTATTAAAAATACAAAAAAAAAAAAAAAAAAAAAAAAAATTAGCAGAGCATGGTGGCGGGCGCCTGTAGTCCCAGCTACTCGGGAGGCTGAGGCAGGAGAATGACATGAACCCGGGAGGCGGAAGTTGCAGTGAGCCGAGATCGCGCCACTGCACTCCAGCCCAGGCGACAGTGCAAGACTCTGTCTCAAAATAAAAATAAAAATACATTACGTATTTCTCTTGATTACTAATTTCTTTGATAGCTCCTTAAATTCTGTGCCCAAGGAAAACACCTCACTCATCTCATCCTATTCGTGGTCCTTCTGGGTTCCCCTGGCAGATGAAGTTTGGGGTGTTCTCTGCCTTCATTGACTCTACTGGACAAATGGTACTTGTTAGCACAACAGGTAGAGGTAAAAGCATCTGCTGAAGAAGGAAATGGGGCACATATTTGCCTATGGCCTGCTCTGGGCCATACATTTAGTATATACATACTATTTAATTTTTATTTATAGTCAGTATGGTACTGTTTTATAGATGGGAAAGCTGAGACTCTGAGAGGTTAAGCAATTTTTCCAGGGTCATACAGTAAGAGATGGAGCCAAGATTTAAAGAGAGATCTGTTTGATTCTGAATTACAAGTTCTTAGAAAGACAAACATCACATGTTCTCACTCATTTGTGGGATCTAAAAATCAAAATAATTGAACTCAGGGACATAAAAAGTAAAAGGATGGTTACCAGAGGCTGGGAAAGGTCGTGCAGGGGAGGTGCAGGGGAGGTGGGGATGGTTAATGGGCACCAAAAAGTTAGGAAAGAATAGATAAGACCTACTATTTGATAGCACAACAAGGTGACTATAGTCAATAATAACTTAACTGTATATTTTAAAATAACAGAGTATATTTGGATTGTTTATATAATTGGATTGTTTGTAACTCAATGGATAAATGCTTAGGAGATGGATACCCCATTCTTCATTATATGGTTATTTCACATTGCATGCCTGTTTCAAAACATCTCATGTACGTAACAAATATATACACCTACTATGTACTCACAAAAATTAAAAATTAAAAAAAATTAAATCAATAAAATATAAATTATGGGTTCTTTTTTATTGCTCTACTTTTTAAGCAGTAAGAGGAAAAACCTTGGGATCAAAGAAAGGGCAGAGGAAATGACAGGTTTGTTAAAAGACTCAGTAAATTATTTTCTCTAAGTTCTCTAGTTAAATCTGAAGCCCAGTGAAAGGAATGAAGGCAAATTGAGGAAGCAAAAAGGGTGGAAGATTTCCTATTTCTTTCTTTCTTTTTGTTTTTTGAGACAGGAGTTTCTCTCGTCACCCAGGTTGGAGTACAATGGCACGATTTTGGCTCACTATAACCTCCGCCTCCTGGGTTCAAGCAATTCTCCTGCCTCAGCCTCCCAACTAGCTGGGATTACAGGTGCCCGCCACCACGCCCAGCTAATTTTTTGTATTTTTAGTAGAGGCCAGGTTTCACCATGTTAGTCAGGCTGGTCTTAAACTCCTGACCTCAAGTGATCCACCCACCTTGGCTTCCCAAAGTGTTGGGATTACAGGTGTGAGCCACCATGCCTGGCAGATTTCCTATTTCTTAAGCATACAGCTTCATAATTTGAGAAGACCAGTGTCTCTTCTTAAGACACACATTGATGCATTAAAACGTTTTTCTATACCAGTTGATATTTTTAGTCCATTATCTATTATAAAATTATTCTCTTATAAACGTGTATTTCACAGTGCCTTGTAAAGGTCATGATTGCTCATCTTTCAGTTTTCATTGAAACTCAGGTGGCATATTTATCATTTCCCCCATTACGTGGTTTAAAGCTCCCTAGAATTTGAACCACCCTGTCATCCCCACTTTCAATCAAACTCTCAGATTCTGTTATAGCCACTGTCCTTTCCCCCATTATCCCAGATGAGAACCACTATCTAGAACACCTCTGAGGGTCTTTCCAGATCTAACATTCTATGGATCTACAGATTTCTGGGACAGAAGTGAATGAGATATTAATACTGCATATAAGCAAAGAGACCTGTGTGTCACATGGCTGGGACTCAGGAATGCTGAGAGGATGGCGGCACAAAGCCCTGAGGGTGGATACATCCTGGGTGTACCCTTTTCCCCTGGGCTGTCAGAGAGCACATGGAAGGCCATGCCCAGGGCACAGCTGAGGAAGAACTGTGTTGGCACCTCACTGCCTTCCTGTCTTTTAGGCATGACTAATCCATAGGGAGGAGACTAAAGGTCTTCTTTTATTCATGACCAGCTTGCTCTGAACCTGCACTTAGTATACCTTCCTGCTCTCTGGAGACAATGGAAACAGGATAAGCAGGTCAGACAGAAAAACTGCACAATGGTGACTTGGCTTTCCTTTTTCTGGGTCTCACTCACCATCACCATGGGGCCTACACCACACACACATTTGCCAAACAAGCACACTTGCCACAAACATGTATGCATTGGTCTACCACCGGACCACACACTGGGGCTCCATCCGCTACTTGAATACTCTGACCTAAATTCACGTACACACTTTCTCTGTCACATTTTGTTCAAACATAAACATATAACCTGTCCATACACCACTGACGCTTCAAAAACATACCCCATCCATAAATAAGCACACATTCCCCAAAGCTACCTCCCTTTCAGTCTGTCTCTCTCTCTCACACTCACTCTGTTCACTTCTGTACACACTCATACACACACTACAGCCAATCCTCACTCCCACAATACCCTGTTATATACATTTAGGCTTTGTCCCTATCACTTTATACATTCCTCACATTTAGCTGCCACCAACAGTTTCTTTCATACACAAAAACACAAACGCACTTGTGCTCAGTCCTTTCACATAGACTTATTTCTCTTCTATAAAACTCAAACTTCTCTTACTCAAAACTGTGTTTTGGGTAACATAAGATTTTCCCCATGGACTTGTAGTCAGTTACCACACTTCCCACCTTCACCCTCATATAAACCCCGACCACTTACACATATATACACTCTGCCCACCATCCTACCCACCACAGACACTTGGTTTCCATCAACCATCTTTATTGCATGCACATACATACATACATTCATGCATGTGTGCACACACACTTGCACACACACACAGCCTATGACAGCGGCCTCCACTCAGCCTTCACAGGCACACAACATGCTAAGCTATCATAAACTCCCCACCATAGCCCCGTGGACATCACACATCTTGTCCCCTCCCCACAATACCTTTCTATCTCCCTACCCCCACCTCATACACAGCATATGCTGCTCAAATACGCACAATTACTTCACCCCAAACATCTCTCCCTTTCCCTCACATATTACATTAAAAGAATGGTGAGGCTGGGCGTGGTGGCTCATGCCTGTAATCCTGGCCCTTTGGGAAGCCGAGGTGGGCAGATCTCTTGAGGTCAGGAGTTCGAGACCAGCCTGGCCCACATGGTGAAACCCTGTCTCTACTAAAAATACAAAAATTAGCTGGGCATGGTGGTGGGTCCCTGTAATCCTGGCTACTCGGGAGCCTGAGGCAGGAGAATCGCTTGAACCTGGGAGGTGGAGGTTGCAGTGAGCTGAGATCACACCACTGCACTCCGGCCTGGGTGACAGAGCGAGACTCTGTCTCAAAAAAAAAAAAGGGTGAGATATATAAGAATTCCAGGGCTATTGGGGGGAATGTTTGTGCTTGCCTACACACCCACAAATAGTTTTTTTCTCTCGTGTTGAAGGAATAACGCAGGGTGTTCATTAGTAGCTGTGTTTTGAGTAACGCAAGATTTCCCCCCATGGACATGTAGTCAGTTACCACACACTTTCAGTGGTTATGCCATGTTCCTTTTGAAAAGGCCAAGGAGAGCCTAGCCACACACAAACACAGAAACATAAATCAAAGATTAACTGAAAAGTTAAGGGCTTTTTACTCTCCATTACTAGAAACCACCTCTTTGTCTTTATGCTCTATAAGGCCTGAAACAAAAGGGAGTTGACACATCATTAACGTGTGCATGCATCTGTTATGTGTCCTTGTTCTCAGAAGAGCAGAACTCAGTAACATGTGCAACTTTTAAGCTGAAAAAATAAAAGTGTGTGTGTGGAGAGGGTGCATTAGCATTCTTGATTCTTAGGTTTGGAAGTAGTTTAATAATTAATTCTCACTGCCCCTAGTCCAGAAATTCTGTCTGTGACAGCAATGCCATAGTGGTAGAAATTAGACCTCCTTCTGAACATTGCCAAGGGTAGGAAGCTCTTGACTTCTCAACACCACCACTTTGATCTCTGGTGTAAGAAAAGTTTCCAGATGTTGAAGTCAAAATGATTTCCCTAAGTGTTCATGCTATTGGCCCTGGTCCTTCCCTCTGGAATAAAATAGAACACACTGTTCTATCTGTTCCAAGAAAAAAACCTATAGGGAATATTCTTTTTAATTAACTAATTGAATCACCCAACAGACATTAATTGAATTCCACTGTATGCCATGCAATACAGTGGCTACTGTAGATATATGGATGAGAAAACCGGTCAACATCTCTGTTGCAAAATCTGGTAACAGTTGCTTTTCTGGGGGTACTTGGAAATAGAATTACAAAAGAGAACTTGAGTAAATGGGAAGAATTGTTCAGGTAAATTGAGAAAGAGGCATGATTGTTCAATAAACCCAGGATTTGTCAGTAATTTCTGCTCTCTTGTTGAAGTGGGAACTTGAGAGGGGGCAGAAACTGCAGGAGCAGAGAATTTGACATCAGATGAGGCCAAGAGTGTTTTGGTCCCAAGAAAACTGAAGACATGCCAATGGCCTCCAAGGAAGTTAGATAGTAGGCATCTCCTGTATGTTCAGGGCAGCCCATGATCCATGGGTACCCATGATGACAGGGTCCCAAGGTAAAATACAGAACATTCAATTAATTTTTTTTTTTTTTTTTGAGATGGAGTTTTGCTCTTGTTGCTCAAGCTGGAGTGCAATGGTACAATCTCAGCTCACTGCAACCTTCGTCTCCCGGGTTCAAACGGTTTTCCTGCCTCAGCCTCCCATATAGCTGGGATTACAGGTGCCTTCCACCACACCTGGCTAATTTTTTGTATTTTTAGTAGAAATGGGGTTTCACCATGCTAGCCAGGCTGGCCTCAAACTCCTGACCTCAGGTGATCCTCCTGCCTCGGCCTCCCAAAGTACTGAGATTACAGGCGTGAGCCACTGCACCCGGCTGAACATTCAATTAAATTTGAATTTAAGTTAGACAAATAATTTTTTACTATAAGTACATGCCATGCAATATATGGAATGTATACTAAAAATGTATCCATTGTTTGTCTAAAACTCAAATGTAACTGTGGATCCTGCATTTTAATTAGCTAAATCTGGCAAGCTTATATTTTGCTAATAATAAGTAAGGAAGCCAGGGTTCTCCAGTTTGCATAACAAACTGACCTTTTCAGTTGGCTAGAAAACAGATATTAAGTAAATGCAGCCAAACTGAAGAAGTCAGAGCCCCGGAGATCTGAAATAAGTTGAAAGAACAGAAGGAGAGGGTCAGAAATGGGCCTAACAAGTGATGATGGAGCTACGGCCAGTGACGTAGGGTCTATTCCTAACATAGCCAGAATCCTACAGATGCTACAGTTTGGTTTTGTTGCCGAACAGAATCCATCTCAGATCCCATGCATATCTTTATTTAACATTTTGGGCAGCTACAAATGAAGTGGAAAGGAGCCAAATGCTATGGACTGTCTCTACAGTGCTGACTAATTCCATTTTTGGCTTGGTGCTAGTTCACTTTGAGATTCACCTGTAATCTGAAATTTTATTTTTGCTAACTCTTGGCATAGCCAACTTGTTTGTTTGCTACCTCATTTTCATATTAAAACTTCCTTTTGGAAAACTTCAACTGCTCAGAGAAGAAAAGGATGTTTCCCATACCGAGGACTGGCTACATAATTTGTGGAACTCAGTGCAAAATGAAAATGCCACAATCTTTATTCAAGAACTGTTAAAGCCAGGCACGGTGGCTTGCATCTGTAAACCCAGCTACTCGAGAGGCTGAGGCAGGAGGATCGCTTGAGTCCAGGAGTTCAAGACCAGCCTGGACAACATAGTAAGACTCTCTGTCTCTAAAAAAAAAATGCAAAAATTGTTAAGAATTTCAAGAAGTTTCAAGAGATCTATTTCACAACATGGTAACTATAGTTAACGATAGTGTATTGCATACTTGAAAAATAGCCAAGAGAGTAGATTTGTAGTGTCTTCACCACAAAAAAAATTATTAGCATGTGAAGTAATGAATATGTTCATTAGCTTGATTTAACCATTCTATAATGTACACATATATCAAAGCATCATTTTGTACATGATAAATATGTATAATTTTTATTTGCCAATTAAATAAAATTACTTTTAACTTTTTAAAAAATTTTATTTTTTATAAATAAAAATATGAAATGCTTCATGAAATTGTGTGTCATGCTTGCTCAGACACAATGCTAATTCTCTGTATTGTTCCAATTTTAGTATATATGCTGCCAAAGTGAGCACAAAGAAAAGAAAAGAAAAGAAGAATTTCCAGAAGGAGGCATGAAACTGAGCATGGGGTCCATTTAAGTGCAGGACTCTGTGCAGCAACACAGATCGTACTCTCATAGAGCCAACTCTGTCCATACCTCAATCACAATAGAGAGATAAATCTGTATACTTAGAGAGAAGGACTGTGATGGGAGAAGTTTAGACTCATTTCAGAACTCACAAGGACAGAAGGACCTGGGCAGAGAGGGGAACACAGGTAGGAGGGAGATGAGGTCAACTGAAACTATTGCTATAATTCTGAGATCTAGCAGGTCTCCTCCTTTTTTTTTTTTTGAGAGAGTCTCGCTCTGTCATCCAAGCAGGAGTGCAGTGATGCAATCTCGGCTCACTGTAACTTCAGCATCCTGGGTTCAAGCAATTCTCCTCCCTCAGCCTGCTGAGTAGCTGGGATTACAGGCTGGGATTACAGGCATGTGCCACGACACCCAGCTAATTTTTGTACTTTTAGTAGAGACGGGGTTTCACCATGTTGGCCAGCTTGGTCTTGAACTCCTGACCTCAAGTGATTAGCTGGCTTTGGCCTCCCAAAGTGCTGGCATTACAGGTGTGAGCCACCACACCCAGTGTTTACATCTGATTTAAATTTTGCTTTATTGATTTCATACAGCATTCCAACCAATTGAGATCATTTTGGATATAGAGTCTGTAATTTATGATCTTAGCTTTGAGTCACTGGCTGATCTGGTGATTCTGCCATGCACGTCTTCATACACATTTCTGTTAAAACTATCTCACAGGGCAGGGCTAGGGAGAGACTGAATCCTCCACAAGACTTGCATCTGAGTGACGCAAAGACAATAATCCTACCATTTCAGGTGTGGCTCTGTCAAACATAGGAGTGTGTAAGAAGCCATAAAAGGAACTTATTTGACAATCCTTGGGAAGTGAATGATCTGAAGAATTATTTGAAATATTTTTTAGGGAAAGTGTCATAAATACAAGTATCACCATTAGAAATATTAAACTACCTAGGGAAACACTGGTAGGCATAAGATATAAATTAAGAAAAAAAATAGGGGGACAAAAAAAAAAAGAATGGGCAAAGAGGAAGGAAGCAGATCAAAAAGAAGGATAGAAAGATAAGAGAGAGAGACTCTCAGTGACATCAGTTCTAAAAGTCCTGTGTCCTTGTTTTAAGATTTGTCATTTCCTGTCCCTGAATGTAAAATGAGGCTAATAGCCAGTCTTTGAAGAGCCTTTCTTGTGAGTATAATAATTGGACTTATGGGCCACATCAAATAAAAGTCAGGATTTCCTGAAACTGATCCAAACTAACTTGGAACTCTTTGAGGTTTCGTTTCTTCTTGACACAGATGGTCATGCTCCCCTATCTTATGAAAAATGGAATTAACATTCTTCCAATTTGAATGAAATACTGCCAGGAAAATCAGCTGAGAATAATCGAGAAGTTATTCCTTGACTGTTCCTATTAATAACCATTGCCCTCATCAAATAATAACTACTAAGAAAGAATTGAATGGATGAAAATTTTCCTTTGAGTTTCCTCTCCTTGTATTTGGTTCTGATTAAATGACATAGAATATGATTTTATTCTTCTCAGCTTTTTAAGAATTCTACCACAGAAGAGGGTTAAAAATAAGAGCTAATTTTATTTTACTTAAATGTCATCATTAATAGCGGGGATGAGGACCCTCCTGTATCACAGTCACACAATTTGCTCAAGCCACGCCACCTATACGGTTTCACCATGTGCTCTCAGTTTTCCATGATGTTACTTACAATATCTCCTCTGCCTGGAACGCCCCTTTCCCCTTGCCTGCTTCCCCTAACTCTACTTGTCCTTTAAAGAATGAGTTCAAGCATCACCTCCATCAAGATATTGCCTGATCATCCAGTGGAGTTAAGGAACACAGATGTCCCACCTGGGTTTCTGGATGTAGTAACATCCTCTCTTTCCTCTAAACAGAGTATTAAAGACAGAAACTTGGCTGGGCGCGGTGGCTCATGACTGTAATCCCAGCACTTTGGGAGGCCGAGGCGGGCAGATCAACTGAGGTCAGGAGTTCAAGACCAACCTGGACAACTCCTGATCTCTTTTCACCATCAAGAGATGGTGAAACCCCATCTCTACTAAAAAGAAAAATAAAGAAATTAGCCAGGCGTGGTGGCGGGTGCCTGTAGTCACAGCTACTCAGGAGGCTGAGGGAGGAGAATTGCTTGAATCCGGGAGGTGGAGGTTGCAGTGAGCTGAGATCATGCCACTGCATTCCAGCCTGGGCGACAGAGTGAGGCTCTGTCTCAAAACCAAACCAAAACAAAACAAAAATGAATAAATAAAGGCAGAATCTGATTCTAGTCATTACTATATCATTCATCATTCATACTTATCATACTTAACATAGCATCTGGCATGTTATGGGTGCTCAGGAAATGTTTTGTGTAAAGAGAAGGAAAAGGAAGAAGAGAAGAGAGGAAAGAAGAAAGGGAAAGAGACAGGAATAGATTATAAAATATTATCCTTTGAAATGGCTTTTATAGTTTATTGTCTGAAAACTAGCAGGCAATCTTTAAAAGACTTTTCTAGTCTTATAATTCTCATCTATCTTTTTATTTACAGGTTTTCATCTACCTGTATAATGACTCATGATTCAAAGAGAAGACAGATGACCATTTGGCAGAGCTGCATTGCAGATATTCAATGAATGCCATCCTGATAGTTTAACGAAATCTGATGAATGCCATCCTGATGAATGTCATCCTCATAGTTTAACAAAATCTTCAAGTTTCTGATGAATGTTCAAGTGCGCTTTGCAATGATATTTATAACCAAAGTGTGTTATCATCAAAAAGAGTGTGCTGATTTTGGTAGTTCAAAACAACATAAGATAAATTTTAAAATATACAATGAAGAAATTGAGACTGACAAATCAATTATCCATCAGAGGGAATTTGGCATATAATAACTTTCCAAGGAGTAGTTTCAACCAAAGGCCAAAGGCATGCTACCCAAGAAATCAGCATTTCTCAGCCTCTCCAGCAACCTACTTTCATTGTAGCATACACTATGTTAGAAGGTGGTGCTCAAAAGAAGAGGTGGAAGTATCTTTAGAATAGTTTGCTGTGACTCCCAGAGAAATAGCAAAATTATTCTCTAACAAGAGTTTTGGGAACCTTTTTAAAAACATGGCTGCACATTTTCCCTAAATGTTTCTCCAATGGTGTAAAAACATAGGAATTCCTAATAAGAACCCAGAGTGACACTGTCTTTCATTTCCTGTTCAATCATAAGACCAGAGAATTTTTTTCTGGATTCCACATGTGGAGGTTGGGATAAAATTCAGTTGTAACATCTATGCCTTCAATGTCATGGAAATGCCTTTGAAATAAATGTGTTTATATGCTGAAAACTTAAAGGCCCTTTGGGAAAAAACTCCAGGAAAAGAAACACCCAGGGACACTTCCCCAACCCAGTTAATACCTAAGTACATGCCTTTGATGTCTCAGAGTAAGGAAGACAGTGTATGTCCGGGATTAATCTCTCTCCTAAAGATAACGTGTGCATTTACAAACTTCCTACCTGACATTTCTGCTGGAATGGCCCATCAAACCCTGTACTTTAAAAACTAAAGTCCCAAGACCAGGCACAGTGGCTCACACCTGTAATCCCAGCACTTCGGGAGGCCAAGGCAGGAGGATTGCTTGAGCCCAGGAGTTCAAGGCCAGCTTAGGCAACAACCTGATGTGGTGTCTCATGCCTGCAGTCCCAGGTATTTGGGAGGCTGAGGTGGGAAGATCTCCTGAGCACAGATTGAGGCTGCAGTGAGCTGTGATTGTGCCACCACACTCCAGCCTGAGTGAGAAAGTAAGACCCTGTCTCAAAAAAAAGAGTAAAGTCCCAATTCCAAATTCTCATTCCTAAAAATCATTCACCTTTCCGGGCTTTCTTCTGTCAATGGTGCCCCTGAAGAAATGGACAAAGAGGGTATTTCCCAGGCCTGGGGAAGGCCCAGTGAGCAGGGGCTTACTTGGAGCAGAAGTTTCTGAGATGCAAGTAGAGACAGAGACACTAATGACACCAGAGAGTTAACTGATGGAATCAGGCCCATGATGAGGTAGACGGGATAAAATTCAGAGTACAGGTGGCTCTAGTTTTAGATTAGCTTTAGGTAAGAGGATTAGCTTTAGATGAGAGGAAAGAGAAAAAGATATGAACAGATGAAGGTAATTTTGCATACTGGAGTTGAGGAACAAAGACTTAAGGTAATTACTCTTCAATACTTTTTATTTTCTTTGTAAGGTGTTAAATGAGGCCATCTTATAAGAGGAGGTAGAATGGGATACAGAGGAACCAGGGAGTTGAAAGAGAATGAAGGAGTTCATTGCTATGGGGGAATAGGAGAGAGAAATGACCAGGGACCTGCTTCATGGAAGGCCCAACTGTTTTTCCAGTTGGGTTAGATGAAGGGTTGAGGGGACAAAAGAATAGACAGTTTTGTCGACACAGTAATTGAGTTGAAGAGCCAAGAATATAGGTTGGATAGAGGAGAGTCACAGGGGCTGAAAGAAAACGGAAAAATCAAAGGAAGGTCTTGTTAAGAGCAAAGAGTAAATCTAGAAGCAGAAAGGAGTGAGAGAAATGGAAAGTTGAAGTAAGAGGATAGGATACTAGAATTTAAGCTTCTGGAGGTGGAGTAATTTGAGGCAACCAGTGAGATTCAAGAATCGTCCAAGAATGGGGGTGACTAAAGTTACATGGAGGTCATAGGGTTGAGAAGGTCAAGGAGCTGTTGGATGGGTTATGTACATGGACATTCTAGTCACTTATGGTGATTGTGGGACCGGAGGTGGATCAGGGCCAGGACAATGGTAGTAGGTCAAGGAAGAGGGCTGTGATTTAATGTGGCAGCCTGAAATTCAACAGAAGAAAGGTTTTTGCTTGCGGGCATAGGAGCAAGGGTCTGCAGAAGGCATTGGGATGTAAGATGAATGCTCATCTTGTTTCTGGTCCTGTGGTAGATGGAGTATGGAAAGGGCAGTGGGGGAAATAATGTCTTCAGGGGAAAACCTGCATCAGTTATGTCAGGAAAAAGAGGTTGAAGATATAGAGGACTTCAGGTATCACAGAATGAATGGTTCAAAAGTGGTAAGCTAGCCAGGTGTGGTGGGTCACACCTGTAATCCCAGCACTTTGGGAGGCTGAGGCCGGCTGATCCCCTGAGGTCAGGAGTTCGAGACCCGCCTGGCCAACATGACGAAACCTCATCTCTACTAAAAATGCAAAAATTAGCTGGGCATAGTGGTGTGTGCCTGTAATTCCAGCTACCCAGGAGGCTGAGGCAGGAGAATCGCTGGAACCCAGGAGGTGGAGGCTGCAGTGAGCCGAGGTCACGCCACTGAACTACAGCCTGGGTGACAGAGTGAGAGACTCACTCACTCAGGAAAAAAAAAAAAAAAAAAAAGTGGAAGGTTGCTCTTATAAGTGGACAGAGAGGATGTGGACTACCTCCTCTAGGGAACTTTCCCCAACCAATCCTATCTTTATCTATCCCTTATCCTCTACACTGGTAAAAATTAATGTCTTTAAATGCAGAAGCCAAAAGGCATCCCTCGGTATTCAGGTTGCCTGAGTCATTGTAGAATGCAACCATCCACGCATCCTTCTAGATTCTGATGAGGTTATGAAACTCCCTGACTTCAGACCTTGTGAATACCCCAGCTTTCCTCAGCTGGTCCAGCAAGTTGAAGCTAATCAGGAGTGGGCAGTGATTGCATGCTCTGACTGCTGAGAAGCCTTTGTAATCTTAACACAACCTGATTCTTGCTTTTTTTTTTTTTTTTTTTTTTTTTTGGCATGGAAGAGTAAACCAAAGCCAGAGGAATCCTTACCAACAGGTTCTGTGCTATATTTCTGAGTATTCAGGCTCTGGAAACCAGAAGCAAGTGTACTCTTAGGATTTAGATATGAGGTCAAAGCCAGCGCAGTTCTTTGGCCTTTTCCTGCAAGAAATCCTCTCCAGCAGGTACCCCAAGTCCTGGCAGAGCCAAGTGATCATGGATAGAAGTTTCATATACTGTTCACAGCAGCAGACTGAGCTAAAGGCTGTGATGCAGAAGTTCCAGGGGATGACTGGGTCATGGTCATCAAGACAATGATGCAAAGATGGCCAGGAATCCCATCATTCCACGCATCCTGACCTTACTGTGCTCAGTTGGCCCAGCTGGCAGGAAGAGGGCAACAGAGTAAGACCTCATCTCTATTTATTTTTAAAACATTTTTTAAAGAAAAATAAATAAATTGGCCGGGCGCGGTGGCTCAAGCCTGTAATCCCAGCACTTTGGGAGGCCGAGACGGGCGGATCACGAGGTCAGGAGATCGAGACCATCCTGGCTAACACAGTGAAACCCCGTCTCTATTAAGAAATACAAAAAACTAGCCGGGCGAGGTGGCGGGCGCCTGTAGTCCCAGCTACTCGGGAGGCTGAGGCCGGAGAATGGCGTAAACCCGGGAGGCGGAGCTTGCAGTGAGCTAAGATCCGGCCACTGCACTCCAGCCTGGGTGACAGAGCGAGACTCTGTCTCAAAAAAAAATAAAAAAAAAATAAAATAAAATAAATAAATAAATAAATAAATAAATAGGATGGGTGTGGTTGCTCACAGCTGTAATCCCAGCACTTCGGGAGGTCAAGGCAGGGTGGATCACTTGAGATCAGGAGTTTGAGACCAGCCTGGTCAACATGGTGAAACACTGTCTATACCAAAAACACCAATAATTAGCCAGGCATGGTGGCACATGCCTGTAATCCCAGCTACTCAGGAGGCTGAGGCAGGAGAATCACTTGAACCCGGAAAGTGTAGGTTACAGTGAACTGAGACTGTGCCACTGCACTTCAGCCTGGGTGACAGAGTGAGTGTGACTCTACCTTGAAAAAAAAAAAAAAAAAAGGAAAAAAGAAAAATAGGCCGGGCATGGTGGCTCATGCCTATAATTCCAGCACTTTGGAAGGCTGAGATTGGTGGATCACTTGAGTTCAGGAGTTCGAGACCATCCTGGCCAACATAGTGAAACCCTGTCTCTACTAAAAATACAGAAATTAGCCAGGAGTGGTGGCACACACCTGTGGTCCCAGCTACTTGGGGAGGCTGAGGCATGAGAATCACTTAAACCAGAGAGGTGGAGGCTGCAGTGAGCTGAGATTACACCTCTGCATTCCAGCCTGGGTGACAGAGCAAGACTTGGCCTCAAAAAAAAAAAAAAAAAAAAAAACATAAATAAATGAGATTAAGAGGCAGAATTGCACCCTTCATATTGAATAGTCATATCTTCCATCTGGTTCCTTCAAAGAGACAATTGGGTTTACTTCCAGTTACAATGGTGTGTCTCATGATAAGGTTCCTAGGACCAGTAGCTGGGTATGTTTCTGAAATTGCTCATTCAAGTTCTAGGTCCTGGCTTCTCTCTACCGACTCTATTCTGTTGCAGTTAACTGCACCATTCTCGGCTTTGTTCTAAGATATGACCACTTGTCATGTGGAGAAGAGATCATCACCATTATTAATAATTATTATTTATGAGAACTTATTACATACCAGGCACTTTATATATATTGAGTCATTTAATCTTTACAACAAATTTATCAAGTTGACCTCATTTTTTTAAGATGAGGAAATTGGAGCTAACTAGTTTACTCAAGGTCACGAAGTTGGTAAACAGCTGAACCACTCTAAATATGGACTTAACCAATATATTACACTCAGTCTCCTGTTTTATACAGATAGGGACAGTATATGGTTGTTGCAGGTTGTACATTTCTCTAAAAGAGACAGATGGGACAGCATAGTTGGGCTTCAAATCACAAATGAATGGTGGGAGAAAATCAATTTATCAGAGAGCCTGAGGTTGAAACTTCAGGGAGCTTCTCAATGCCATGTGAGCAAACCCATTGGATGCTAAGCTCCTCCAAGCACACACATAGGACAATTACATCTAATGTAACTGGAGGCACCCACCACTTCAGAGGGAAAGACATATTTTGGTCATTCTATTGAGACCTCTCTTCAGATGAAACTCATAATGAAAAAATGTCAGGGGTGAGAGTTTTCAAGCTGCAAACAGCCAAGTGCATATCTATTTCATGCCTGAGCTTGTGTCATTAGCCAGTGAATCCACTCCTCTAGGATGCAAACTTATAATAGTTTTTACTGACATGGGTGGGTATATACTGGATGAGGGAACAACAGAGGTGGGGAGTGGAGGTGGGGAAAGGAAGTTAATGCAGATCAGCCAGGTCCTGTTTGGTGTGGATTTTATATCGAATCTCATTTCCTCCTCACAGCAACTCCATGACATAAGCATTATTATCTCTACTTTACAGATTAGGAAACTGGGAATCAGTCACCTAACTAATAAGGGGTGAAACTGGGACTTCAAAACACCTGATGTTTTACTGTAGCATCCTGCATACCCACGTAAAGGTGGGAGGCATGTCAACTTCCACATGGGCTTAAGGAACAAAAGGAGAAGCTCCAGGTGAAGTAAGAACAGTCATATTTAGTATGCCAAAGCTAATTATATCCTCGATCCTCTTGGCATGAACTGCATAGGGAAAGAGGAACAGCTACCTGTGCCTTGGTAGCTCAGCCCTGTGAGCTCTCCCCATCACACCTTCCTTCTTATCCTAGATGCACGGTACAGGGGACTACAAGCAGGGTTTGCTGCCAACTCGATTTTATGCTTCCAACCTTTGGCAGCCAAAAGGTATAACTATGACCTCCCAGAACAAGAAAGGCCCAATCCTCTTATCTTACCAATCCAGACAGTGGAGCCCACAGAGATGTAAAGACTTATTCAAGAGCAGGTACAGAGTTAGGACCACAACCACAAGTGGGACCTGGATCTTTTTCCAGGCAGATTTTTTAGGAGACAATGAGGCTGGCCTTGGGAAATCAGCATTTCTATGCCTCATCTCCTAAATTCCTAGAGTTTAAGTCCAGTTGGCTCTTTCTGGGGAATGCTCTAGAAGTTCCCATATGAAAATGTTAGGATGAAGCATACATGTTGACATTTAGGAGATATGTTTATTTGGGAAATAAAAATCAATAGGATTGGCCTGGCGTGGTGGCTCATGCCTGTAATCCCAGGACTTTGGGAGGCTGGGGCAGGCAGATCACCTGAGGTCAGGAGTTTGAGACCAGTCTGACCAACACGGTGAAACTCTGTCTCTACTAAAAATACAAAAAATTAGCCAGTGTGGTGGTGCATGCCTGTAATCTCAGCTACTTGGGAGACTGAGGCAGGAGAATCGCTTGAACCCAGGAGGTGGAAGTTGCAGTGACCAGGGGTCGCACCACTGCACTCCAGCCTGGGCAACAAAAGTGAAATTCTGTCTCAAAAAAAAATAAAAAAAAAAAATTAGTAAGACTAATGTAAAGAGTGATTGGGTAGAAAACAGAAGAACCATCATGAAGTCTGGATCACAAGTTAGAAATGTGTCGGGACTTTCAAATGTGTATTCAGAAAAATCCTGGCCCCAGGCTGTTTCAAAGTAGGCAACCTGATGTGGATGGTGATGTCCACCCTGTACCTTGCCCTGTAAAGCTTGGGTCTCTCTGCAGTGGGTTTCCACTTTGATTCGTAAACTTCCTGACCTTCCCACCAGAGAATTACAATCAGAGAACACAGGTCTGCTTCCTAGAACATACAGAACCTCTGTGGAAATAAGAAAAAGGTGCCCTGTGCTCTGGGTCCTTAGCCTCATGGCTCAGTGAGTACAGCAGGTGCTAGGTTTCTGCTCTGACTTACCTTCTCCAGGCATGTCTTTGCATGGACCAAGTTGCACAACTACACGGGGCATCAACCCTTTCTATTCCTCCTTCCAAGAACCCAGAGGAAGCAGTGGAATCTTTCCATCTGTCATACTTACGATTGCCCACAGAATCCTACCAACCGAATCAGGTATGGCTACAGGAGAGGGAGTTACTTACGCAGATGCAACTCTTAATGAGAATTGCTCAGTTTCTTCTTTTTTTGGAACAGAATTGCACTCTGTTGCCCAGGCTAGAGTGCAGTGGTGCAATCTTGGCTCACTGCAACCTCTGCCTCCTGGGTTCAAGAGATTCTCCTGCTTCAGCCTCCCAAGTAGGTGGGATTACAGGCATGTGCCACCATGCCCAGCTAATTTTTTTGTATTTTTAGCAGAGATGGAGTTTCACCATGTTGGCCAGGCTGGTCTTGAACTCCTGGCCTCAAGTGATCTGCCCACCTCGGCCTCCCAAAGTGCTGGGATTACAGACATGAGCCACCACGCTCAGCCAAATTGCTCAGTTTCAAATGGAGTTTGTTCCACTTGTTTCTAGGATAGAGTCTGAAAAAAACCCACCTCATCTCTTGATGTTAGCATCTTTCAGACTTTCCTAAATTTAAAGTTGGCATAGGATTCTTGACACCTTCTTATTGGAGAAGTGTCTAGCACCCATAGATCAAAGGATGTCTGGTGAGTGAAGAGAAGATAAGGAGAAGAAGGGAGGAAGAGAAGGAGGGAGGAGAGGAGGGAGGGAGGAGCAGGGATGGGGAATCCTCTGTGACAAAGATCAAGTCAATGCCATGAGGTATATGGAATTTCAGCGTCTGCCTTGGGCCAGGCAGCATTCAGACAACTGAAGCGTGATTAACTGGGCTAAGTGGTATGTCTATGTGGCAATGATTTTCATGTCTCTCCCCACAGTCCCTGTCTACAGGTCTGCAATTGTCAGACAATGCTTTAGTGGACGTGTTTGGCACCTGAGAGATACGAACACATCATTTAATAATACGCTTTCCGTGCATGATGCTTGAGTAGTGAGCATTTATAGTTCACTGAAAGGTAGATTCTTCCCAAATACATGTGTTATTCTCGACCACAGCATCTGACAATGAGTGGAGAAAATTCCTAGAGTCAGGGCTCCCAAATCCAGTGATGAAGGACAGAATGATATGCTGAGAGAGCAGAGAGAAGAAACTCTTGAGAACAAGTGGAGCCATGTCAAGGACAGGGCCAGCCTTCAGGGAAGTTGGCAGTGGCATTACTGACATGCCATTCTGAGGCAATCAGGGTGTTCACTCTTCACAAAGCTCCAGTGCTTTGGGTTGTGAGGTGATGCAATGGGTTGCTGTTTATCATTGGCACACTTATAATTATTATCTGCAATAACACTGCCAACGTTATTAAATATTTGTTGGATTTCTTCCCTGTAAAATTGTCAACAGGTTCTTTGGGCTTAGGCTCCAAAAGACCGGCTCTTCTTAAAAATCCTTGCAGAGAGAGCCTTAAAAACTTAATAATGTATCAATTTAGGATTTCGAGATTAAAGCAGATAGGATTTTATAGACTTTTTGAATTAAAAAAATAAAATCCATGCCTCAAATTTGAAAGATACCAAAGTATATACTGAGATAAGTAAGTCCTCCTCTTACTCTGTCACCCAACCTTCCAACTCCCTTCCAAAAGGTATGTACTCCTTATGGAAAATGGTGTCTGAAAGGAAGAGAAGGATTCTAGCTGAATAATCAGAACCGCAGTCAAGATCTTTGCAAGACTACCCATCCTTCTCCGGCCAGCCTTCTTTATGTTCAGGAAGAAATACTAGCAATTGTTGATTGCTGACCCCGGCAGGAAAGTAGAAATTCAGATACGCCATTCAAGGCACGAAGGATGAGGATACCAATGACTTTAATGTTACTGGATGTAAGAATTTATGGTTGTTAATTGACAATGGTAGAACCAAAATTCCGGTGTCAAAGCTAATGCCAAAAAAACCTCACAGAAATCCCACAGAGATATAGCTCCTCTCAAGCCGTACACACACACTCAGTGGCTCTGGGTTACATCCTCAGTAATTTGTTCAGGCTGCATGAGGTTGTTTTTTTTTTTAATCTTTTGACACAGGATCTGGCTCTGTCACCTAGGCTGGAGTGCAGTGGTGAGATCTTGGCTCACTGCAACCTCCGCTTCCCGGGCTCAAACCATCCTCTTACCTCAGACTTCCAAGTAGCTGGAACTACAGGCATGCACCGACATGCCTGGCTAATTTTTTGTATTTTTATTAGAGCTGGGGTTTCACCATTTTGCCCAGGTGGTGTTGAACTCTTGAACTCAAGCAATCCACGTGCCTCAGCTTCCCAAAGTGTTGGGATTACAGGCATGAGCCACCGTGCTTGGCCTTAAACTTCCAATTTCTTATTCCATCAACTTTTGACAGGGCCTCTTCACTCCCACTCTATATAATTATATTAATTCTTGTACACTATATTAATTCTTGTACTTCCTTCCTCCTTCCATGTGCCATTAATCTCTATTTAATGTCTGCATACTTTTATTTTTACTTTGTCAAATTGATAACATATGTATTCTGCCTGCCAAGACATCTTTGGTTTTTCCCTGAGATGACTCTAAAAGTTGCAAACCAAACAACATTTCCATTAGTATGATCGTGTAAATATTGTCCAATGCTGGGCCAGGTAGCATATTAGGACTACATTTTCTTCTTCAATGTCATTATGCCTAGGCTATATAAAATAAATTGTTCCTAACATCAAGGTCAGATGGCATCTATTTTCTTACATTATCAACCAATTAAAATTATGCTACACTTTAGTTTGTTTGCCTTAAATAATATTTGTCTTATATTAATATTGCTACCCTAGCTTTTGCAGGGGTAATATTAATATTTAAATTACCTGTCTCTTTCCATCCATTTATTTCTAACCTTTCTGGGTAGTTTTTTTGTTGTTGTTTTTGTTTTTTTTGACGGACTTTTGCTCTGTTGCCCAGGCTACAGTGCAGTGACACAATCTCAGCTCACTGCAACCTCTGCCTCCTGGGTTCAAGCGATTCTCCTGCCTCAGCCTCCCAGGTAGCTGGGATTACAGGCACCTGCCACCTTGCCTGGCTAATTTTTGTATTTTTAGTAGAGACAGGTTTCACCATGTTGGCCAGGCTGGTCTTGAACTCCTGACCTCATGATCCACCTGCCTCGGCCTCCAAAAGTGCTAGGATTACAGGCATGAAACACCACACCCGGCCTGGGTAGTTTTGTTTTAGGTGTGTGTCCCAGACATATAGAGCTAGAATTTTTACAAACTCAATTTGATAATTTTGTTTTTATATAGAGGAGTTTAATTCATTTATATATTTTGCGATTGAAATAGTTTAACCTAATTCTACTGCTTAATTTGTGTTTTCTGTTTACTATAATTTTTCTTTTCTTTTCTTTTCTTTTTTCCTACTTGATACTGATAAAATTTCTGGGTTTGTTTTCCCCCTTAATTAAATAATTATTACAGATATTTCTTGGTGTTTTTTGTTGTTATTGTTGTTTGTTTGTTTTTGAGATGGAGTCTCCCTCTGTTGCCTGGCTGGAGTGCAGTGGCACCATCTCGGCTCACTGCAACCTCCACCTCCCAGGTTCAAGTGATCCTCCTGCCTCAGTCTCTCGAGTAGCTGGGACTACAGGCACGTGCCACCACAACCAGCTAATTTTTTGTATTTTCAGTAGAGACAGGGTTTTACCATGTTGGCCAGGATTGTCTCGACCTCTTGAGTTTGTGATCTGCCTGCCTCGGACACCCAGAGTGCTGGGATTACAGGCCTGAGCCACTGTGCCCAGCCGATATTTCTATTTTTAAATTAAACTTTTATATACATCATGAATTATACATGTTTCTTATTCATTTATAATAATTCAGTATTTGTATTATGCTCTTAACCCAAACACAGGTCTTAGGATGCTTAACAACCCATTAAATACTAGCTCTGTCTTCCTACTGTAATTTAGAGGTATAGCTTTAATTCTACTTTTTCTTTTCTTTCTTTTTTCCCCCTAAAATTACTGGGCTTCAATCTATTTGAAAAGACACAGAAATTAGTATTTTTTAAACAGGAAATAAACTTACTGACATTATTCATTGTTTCTTGTATTCCATGTCTTCTTTCTGTTTATTTTTTTTTTTTTCTTGCTAAAGGACATCTTTCATTTTTTTTTTTGGGACAGGGTATTGCTCTGTCACCCAGGTTAGAGTGCAGGAGCACAATTACTGTTTATTGCAACTTCTGCCTCCCAGGCACAAGCAATCCTCAGCCTCCCAAGTAGCTGGGACTATAGATCTGTGCCACCACACCCAGCTAATGTTCTAATTTTTGTTGAGATGGTGTTTTACCATGTTGCCCAAGCTGGTCTTGAACTCCTGGACTCAAGCAATCCTCCCACCTCGGCCTCCCAAAGTGCTGTGATTACAGGCATGAGCCACCATGCCTGAACTCTTAATGAAGCTCTATGGATGGCAATTTCTTTTGCTTTTTTTGCGTATCTGGACATATTTTCCCCCCACCCTCATTAATGAATCATAGTATATCTAGGTGAAAAACTTCTGTGCAGGTGGCTATTTCTCATCACTGTCATTACTGTGTTTTCTGACGTCCACTATTGCTGATATTCAATTTGCTGTTGATTTGTCATTACTCTGCAGATAATCATTCGTCTCTTTAAGATTATGTCTTAAAATCTCCTTAAAGCTTTGCAGTTCTATTGTTATGTAGCTTGGTATTTTTATTTATCCTGCTTGGCAGTGAAAATGCACATCTAATTTGTTCACTAAGTTCAGTTCCCAGTGCGTGGCACAAAACAGACACCTGATGAATATTTCACAAATAAATTAGTCTTTCTTCCGTTTTTTTAGAAATCCTTAGCAATCTCCACTTCAAATGTTGCTTCTCTAAACAACTTCCATTCTCTTTCTCTGGAACTTTTATTAGATAATTGTTGGAGCCTCAAAATCTATTCTCTGTGTCTTTTAATGCTCTATCATGTTTAATCTCATGGTCTCTTTGCATGGCATACTGAGAGTTCCCCAGTGATGTCTTCAATTCCTAATTTTCAGCTATGTCCAGTTTCGAGTGTATCTTTAACTATAACACTTTTTTATTCCAATGATGATATAATTTTTAATAACTTCATTGAAATGTAATTTTTTTTGTTGTTTTTTTGAGACAGAGTTTCACTCTTGTTGCCCAGGCTAGAGTGCAATGGCATGCTCTCGGGTTACCACAACCTCTGCCTCCAGAGTTCAAGCTATTCTCCTGATTCAGCCTCCCAAGTAGCTGCGCCACCACGCCCAGCTAATTTTGTATTTTTAGTAGAGACAGGGTTTCTCCATGTTGGTCAGGCTGGTCTTGGACTCCTGATCTCAGGTGATCCTCCCACTTCGGCCTCCCAAAGTGTTGGTATTACAGGCGCGAGCCACCGCACCCAGCCAAGATTTAATTTATATACCATAAAATTCACCCATTTAAAGTGTTTAATTTGAATATTTTTAGTAAATTTATAGAGTTGTGGCTCCCTCACCACAATTCAGCTTTAGAACATTTCCATCACCCCAAAAAGCTTATTATTTTTTGAGATGGAGTCTCACTCTGTTGCCCAGGCTGGAGTGCAGTGGCGTGATCTCAGCTCACTGCATCCTCCACCTCCCAGGTTCAAGTGATTCTCCTGCCTCATCCTCTCAAGTAGCTGGAACTAGAGGCACCCACCATCATGCCCAGCTAATTTTTGTATTTTTAGTAGAGATGAGATTTCACAATGTTGACCAGGCTGGTCTCAAACTCCTGACCTCAGGTGATCTGCCCGCCTCTACCTCCCAAAGTATTGAGATTACAGGTGTGAGCCCCTGTGCCCGGCCAGTCTTTTGCATCTAGCTTCTTTCATTTAGCATGTTTTTGAGGTTTATCCACGTCGTATGTATGAGTGGTTCATTCCTTTTTCAAATGATTGTTAGTTTTGATTTCCATATTTTGAATTGGTTCTTTTAGATACCTATCTAAAATAGTTTCGGTTTTTTTTCCCATTTTGTTTTAGGGAAGTTATATCTTAATTTATATATTTTTTTACATCCTCAACATACTTATGTTTAAGGCTTTGTCATACCATTGTATAAAGCATTCAGCTGGATTGGATTACTATTCCAATTGTTGATTTTATTGGCTATCTTTATTAGCAGTACATTTGTCTTGGGTTTTGGTGTATGGGTTTATTTTTAGTAAAAATTTATTGTTTCCTTCCCTCCTTCCTTCCTTCCTCCCTCCCTCTCTTCCTTCCTTCCTTCCTTCCCTCTCTCCTCTTTCTTTCTTTCTTTCTTTCTTTCTTTCTTTCTTTCTTTCTTTCTTTCTTTTTCTTTCTTTCCTTCTTTTTCCTTCTTTCTTTCTCTGTCTCTTTCTCTCTCTTTCTCTCTCTTTCTTCCTCCTCCTTTATCTCTTTTTCTTTCCTTCCTCTATCTCTTTTTCTCTTTCCTTCTTTCTTTCTCTCTTTCTCTTTTTCTTTCTTTCTTTCTTTCTTTCTTTCTTTCTTTCTTTCTTTCTTTCTTTTTCTTTCTTTCCTTCTTTCTTTCTCTGTCTCTTTCTCTCTCTTTCTCTCTCTCTCTCTTCCTTCCTTCCTTTATCTCTTTTTCTCTTTCCTTCCTCTCTTTCCTTCTTTCTCTCTTTCTCTCTTTCTTCCTTCCTTCCTTCCTTCCTTCTTTCTTTCTTTCTTTCTTTCTTTCTTTCTTTCTTTCTTTCTTTCTTTCTTTCTTTCTTTCTTTCTTTCTTTCTTTCTTTCTTTCTTTCTTTCTTTCTTTCTTTTTCTTTCTTTCAGAATCTTACTCTGCCCATCCTCTTTTTCTGTCTTTCTCAACCCCTCTTCTTATCTTCCCTTGCCCATCAGTTTTTTAATTGCTTCTATTCCCCACTCTGGGTCTCTAATTCAGAACAAAGCCTCATAGCAGTGAATCAAAGAAGGTATTAAAAGCAGGGCAGATCTAGTCACAACCATTGGGTATTTGACTCGTCTCTTGGTTGCAAGGCTATAGCCTACAACCAAGGCTACATGTAGCTCACTAGAACTTATGGTCCCAAGCAGCAGTTAGGAGCAGCTCATTTGCATTCTCTCTTCCTAATATTGAGGGTGCCCCACCACTGTTCAGGTCTTTGAGCTTGTGCCTGGCTCCAGTCTCCTGTCTCCTGTGGAGCATTTTCAATCCTTTTGCCCTATAAAAGCCAAACTACCAGCTACCTAGCTTCAGTCCTTTTCACTGTTTACAGTTTCTATTGCTCTCTGGATTTTGGATATCTTTATCTGATAGTTGAGCCTAACTATATCTTTTGGTTTTCTTTTTCTTTTCTTTTTTTGTTATTATTATTATTATTATTGACAGAGTCTTATTCTGTCTCCCAGGGTGGAGTGCAGCGGCACGGTCATAGCCCACTGCAGACTCAAACTCCTGGGCTTGAGTGATCCTTCCACCTCAGCCTCCTGAGTAGCTGAGACTACAGGCACGTGCCACCACGCCCAGCTAACTTTAAATTTTGTACAGATAGTGTCTTGCTATTCTGTCCAGGCTGGTCTTGAACTCCTGGACTCAAGCAATCCTCCTGCCTCAGCCTCCCAAAATGCTAGGATTATGGGCCTGAGCCACTGTGCCCAAGCCTTTGTGTTTCTTTTTGTTTTTCTTTTTTCATTAATTTATTTTTTTGAGATGGAATTTCACTCTTGTCGCCCAGGCTGGAGTGCAATGCTGCGATCTTGGCTCACTGCAACCTCCACCTCCTGGGTTCAAGCAATTCTCCTGCCTCAGCATCTCAAGTACCTGGGATTACAGGCACTCACCACCACACCCAGCTATTTTTTTTTTTTGTATTTTTAGTAGAGACGGGGTTTTGACATTTTGGCCAGGCTGGCCTCGATCTCCTGACCTCAGGTGATCAGCCTGACTCGGCCTCCCAAAGTGCTGGGATTATAGGCGTGAGCCACTATGCCTGGCTGTTTTGTTTGATTTTTACAATTGCTATGTGTGGGGAGAAAAGTGAGTTGTTAGTGTTATAAACACACTGTACCATCATGATCTGAAAGTCTGTTTGCTTTATATTTGGGTTGTGACTCTTTTTTTGGCGGGGGGCGGTTTTTTGAGACAGAGTTTTGCTCTTGTTACCCAGGCTGGAGGGCAGTGGTGTGATCACAGCTTACCGCAACCTCCGCCTCCCCAGTTCAAGCGATTCTCCTGCTCAGCCTCCCAAGTAGCTGGGATTACAGGCATGTGCCACCACGCCTGGTTAATTTTTGTATTTTTAGTAGAGGCGGGGTTTCTCCATGTTGGCCAGGCTGGCCTCGAACTTCTGACCTCAGGTGATCCGCCCCACTCAGCCTCCCAAAGTGCTGGGATTACAGGCATGAGCTACCACACCCAACCCCTTGGCTTTCTTCTATATTTCTTAATTCTTTCCCCAGAATTTCTAATGGCTTTTATTCCTTCTCGATTCCTCAATTTTCTAGACTTTATTTGGAGGCACACATTCTGAAAGATGTCTCCATCTTTCAGGATCATTCAGGGGCATTCAGGATCAGAAACAGGTGAGCAGATCCTTAGGCTCAGCAGAACCTTTGTGGGTCTGTCTTTATATCTGGTTCAGGTGTCATTGGTATGTGTACAGTGGAAAGTGACACGTAAGGCTAGCAAATGCCTCTCTGTGTGGAGTGGTCAGGGTTGTGGATAGCCTGAAGAGGTTAGCTAGGTTCATTTTAGGACAAAGGTAAAGTGCCTGGATATGGGTTTCTCTGGCCTGGATTTAATTGGCTGCTCCTGGTTAGAACAGTTCCCCTCTGAATCCTGCCAGGTAGTGCCAGTCTGCTCTACTTGGGGCTAGATAGCTGAGATATTTTAGGGCAGACAGAATGAGGAACAGAGAAATGTCCATACTTTTCGTTCCCTTGTTTGTGAAATAAAGTATCACCTACATGCCTGCCCAGGGCCTACAGGGTAGAGAAAAAGAAGCTGGGTCTTCTTGTATCACATGAGGCGAGTTTCTAGGTCTGTCTCAGTTGCTTCAAGATCATCCCCTGAGGTTTAGCCTTCACCTTTCTTGGGCAGTGTTTCAAGTTTTTGTTTTGTTTTGTTTTGTTTTTTTGAGACGGAGTCTTGCTCTGTCGCCAGGCTGGAGTGCAGTGGCGCTATCTCCGCTCACTGCAACCTCCGCCTCCCGGATTCAAGCAATTCTCCTTGCCTCAGCCCCCCGAGTAGCTGGGACTACAGACATGCGCCACCACGCCCAGCTAATTTTTGTATTTTTAGTAGAGACGGGGTTTCACCATGTGGGCCAGGATGGTCTTGACCTCGTGATCCGCCCACCTCAGCCTCCCAAAGTGCTGGGATTACAGCTGTGAGCCACCGCACATGGCTGTCTCTCAGGTTATTAACTCTCACTTCCACATGAGGCTATTGTGGAAGTCACTGTTGTCTGGCTTCTCTAGGAGTAAGATACTCCCTAACACCACAGGGATAGAAGTGGAGCTTCCAATGATATGGGGAAGTAGGGAAGGCTTGAGAGGCAAGCTATTTTTCATAGCTTGATGATGCAGCCTGGCAATGCATAATATGTTCTCCTTTATGCGGTGGTCTGGATAGAATTGGAGAGATGAATTATCCATAAGACTAGTAAATCCCAAGATACACTGAATGCTTTCCACAATTTTAAGAAAGTCCTATTGGGTATCATGCAGAAGCTCTGCTTGTATATGTGGACCAGTGATGAATCTGTGAGTCCTCAAACACAGATCTAGTGGTTAAGCCAGTTCTTAACTATACTGCATCCAGGAATATTCATGTCAGTGATCTAGATTTTTAGAGTAGATCAGCAGGATGTCCCAGTAACAATACTCAATGTAATGCCATCATTAGCACTTGAGCTGGGAAGTCAGGTTTCTAGGTTCCTCCTAGCTCTGCTACTTATTAGCAGTGTCATCTTGAGCAAGTTATTTGCCTTCACTAACCTTCAGTTTGCTTTTCTGCCAAATGCAATTAACAGTAATACTTACCTCAAAGATTTGTTGTGAGGACTAAATGAGATAATCATGTAAAGTACTCAACACAGTGTTAGCATTGAGTAAGTCTGTAATACATGTTTACAATTATTAATAGCTACTAGCTCAGAAGGCCCTTCTTGTTGCTTATCATTAACCACTGGAAAATGCTGGTAGCAGGGTTATCCAAACAGTATAAAGATGTTCTCGGGACCAGGCGCGGGGGCTCATGCCTGTAATCCCAACACTTTGGGAGGCTGAGGTGAGGGAATCACGATGTCAGGAGATCGGGACCATCCTGGCTAACACGGTGAAACCCCGTCTCTACTAAAAATACAAAAAATTAGCCAGGCGTGGTGGCACGTGCCTGTAGTCCCAGCTACTCGGTAGGCTGAGGCAGGAGAATTGCTTGAATCTGGGAGGCGGAGGTTGCAGTGAGCCGAGATTACGCCGCTGCCTGGGCAACAGAAAGAGACTATGTCTCAGAAAAAAAAAAAAAAAAAAAGAGGTTCTCAAAGGCCTAGGTGCAACATGGGACCTGAAGAGCCACGTTTGTTCATTGTTTTAATTGTAGGTACTCCAAAGATCCAGCTTCATAAATACCCATGTTCTGGAGTTGGTCTAGAAGATGACCGTCGGTATGACTACGTGGTTGCATCAGATGGTGAATGCAAAGAAGATGCAATCATCTTGAACCAAGAGCTCCCTGTTCCACACCAAAGTGCCCCATTATTGCCACAGATTTGAGAAACACCTTAGATTTGGGTTTATAAAAGTTATATAACAATACAATGGGAATACATTTCACAGTCACATTCATGTGTGCAAAATGGAAATGATTTCTTTATAACTCACTTTAGCTCGTGGGTTATTTCACTGATGATGGAAAACCTAACTCTGTAATACAAAGTAATCTCAGTTACTTGCAGTTTAAACTCAATGTTTTTTGGATAAATAGTCAAATTAGGATTTTCTACTTCTACTTCCTACTATCCCTTCTGGGGGAGTAACATCTAGGTTCTGAATGATCCAGGTCCTGGGTGGTCTATCATCCTGACTTTGGGAAAGAGGAACATGGTTCATGGGCTTCAGTAAACCACCTAGTTGGCTTCTTCTGAGATGAATAATCTGTGTTTCCCTTGTATTGGTTGCCTATCCTCCTATAACCGTGCTGAAATGTCTGTGCCCCCTTGGCTCATCAGTCCCCAGGACCTCACAAGTCACTCTAAGTCTTCCTCATCCTGACCTCTCCAGGTCCACTGGCCTCACTTTCAGTCATTTTTGTCCTTCTTTAGGGGGCATGATAGTTTTTTTTAATTACATCTTTTAAAAATATGGTAAAATATGTATAAGAATTTTCATTTTAATCATTTTAAAGTATACATTTCAGTGGCATTCTTGTTCATCTTTATATTGTCGAGCCACCATCATCACTACCCATCTCCACAATACTTTCATCACCCCAAACTGAAGCTCAGTACCTATTAAAGAATAGCTCTGTATTCTCCCCTCCCTCTAGCCCCTGGTAACCACTATTCTACTTTCTGTCTGTCTGAATTTGATTGTTCTAAATATTTCACATAAGTAGAATCCTACAGGATTTGTCCTTTTGCATCTGGCTCATTTCACTTAGCATAACTTTTTTTTTTTTTTTTTTGGAGGCATAGTCTCACTCTGTCGCCCAGGCTGGAGTGTAGTGGCGCGATCTCAGCTCACTGCAATCTCTGCCACCCGGGTTCGAGCGATTCTCCTGCCTCAGCCTCCAGAGTAGCTGGGACTATAGGCGCGTGCCACCACACCCAGCTAATTTTTTGTGTTTTTAGTAGAGACGGGGTTTCACCGAGTTAGCCAGGATGGTCCCGATCTCCTGACCTCGTGATCTGCCCGCCTCGGCCTCCCAAAGTGCTGGGATTACCGGTGTGAGCCACCATGTCCAGCCTCACTTAGCCTAATGTTTTATAGGTTCATCCATGTTTAGCATGTTTCAGAATTTCATTCCTTTTGAAGGCTGAATAATATTCCATTGTATGGATACATCACATTTTATTTATCCATTTATCTATTGATAGGCATTTGCATTGTTTCCAGCTTTTGGCTATTGTGAATAAAGCTACCATGAACATGGATGTAAAAATGTCTCAGTCCCTGCTTTCAATTCTTTTGGGTAAATACCTAGAAGTGAAATTGCTGGATCATATGATAATTCTATTTTCATTTTATGAGGAGCCACCATATCGGGAACTTTTGAAGGTTTTCCTGAAACCGCCTTTGCAAAAAGTATAACTGAGAAAATTATTACAGTGAAAAAGATCTGACCTAACCGACCCCGTCTTGCCTCTAACCTCCAACGTGTCCTTGTTCATTCCAGGGTGGAGGCCAAACTAACTTTGAGAGGAGCTTAGTTTATAGTTTAACTTTGAAACAAAGAAGATAACAGCCCTTTCCCAAAACAAACTCCCTTTCTGCCTAGAGATTAGACTGGTTTTGTAGGACTAATAAATCAGCCACAAGATTAGATTTGGTTTAGGAGGCCTGTAGCTGGAGGCTGCAAGATTCTGAACCTCTCAAATTTCTCCTGAGAATAACATCACTGTTATAAAACCTAAGATCAGTGCTTGAGATATTTTCCAGACCTTGCACTCAGTGGATCAGCTGGCACCAGCCAGATTGATACGTTGGCTCATCTGGTCTTGTGGTCCCTACCCAGGAACCGGCTCAGTGCAAGGGGACAACTTTGACTCCTTATGATTTCACCTCTGACTCGACCAATCAGCACTCCCCACTTTCCAGACACCTACCCACCAAATTGAAAAACGCTGGTCTCTGGGTTTTCAAGGAGACTGATTTGTTTTAGTAATAATAAAACTCTAGTCTCCTATACAGTTGACTCTGCACGAATTATACTTTTCCTCCATTGAAATTCCTTGATAAGTCGGCTCTGTCTCGGAGCAGGCCTAGACAGTATTCCTGGATAAGTTGGCTCTGTTTTGGCAGTGGGCAAGGAGAACTCGTTGGACGGTTATATTCCCACATCATTCAGGGGTGTGCAGGCCTCTTAGAAGCTGCCCTGAGACCCATCTACCTGGAGAGTACATTTAGTCATTGCTCCTCCTCAGATCAGGCTCTCTGCTATAGACGGGATTCACCACCAATTGTGCCATGATACCAGGCAACACCTGGGGAGCTTGATGATGATTTTCCTGCTCTGAGAGCCCCCCAGTCCTCAGCAGAATAGCTGATGTGTTTCCCCGTCTCCTTCTTAGGACTCAGCTTGGAAGTGTGTAAAGGAGAGAAATTACATCTATGAGGCCAAGTTCCTTCATGTCCTCTCCAATTCTTTCTCCTGCCAAGTGGCAGAAATTTTACTTCCTTTTGGCTAGGAAAACGCTCATGCATCATCTTATATTCTTCCAGAGTCTGATAATTATGGTCTAAAGTTTACATTTGGACTTTGGCTCTTGATTTTCAAAGCCAAGCTTCTGAACTTAAAAATACTTTCTCTTTCAAACAGCCCAGCTCTTGCAATTTAGAAATCTCTGCTTTCCAGCCTATTGTCTCTGCTATGAATTTCAAGTGTCTACTTGAGAACTCAAAGCCAAGAATTTGACTTTTGGAGGCCAGGCACAGTGGCTCAAGCCTGTAATGCTAGCACTTGTGGAGGCTGAGGCAGGAGGATCACTTGAGGTCAGGAGTTCAAGGCCAGCCTGGCCAACATGGTGAAACCCTGTCTCTACTAAAAATACAAAAATTAGCTGGGCGTGGTAGCACATGCCTGTAATCCCAGCTACTCAGGAGACTGAGGCAGGAGAATCACTTGACCCTGGAAAGCAGAGGTTGCAGTGAGCTGAGATGGTGCCACTGTACTCCAACCTGGGCAACACAGCGAGACTCTCTCTCAAAAAAAAAAAAAAAGAATATGACTTTTTGTTCTTGGCTGTATAGGCAGTACCTTTTAGAAACCATTGCTGCCACCCCACTGATCTGGAGCGGGTAGCTTGATCCAGAAAGCACAACAGGAAAAAAACTCTCTATGTCTCAAAATGAAACCACTCCCACAGGGTTGACAAGAATTGCATGCCAGGTTCAGGACAGAAATATAGTTATAATTAAGCATCAATCAGGCTGCACTTTGGTCCACTTCCTTGTTGCTAAAAGTCATGCAGCATTAGATGCTGACCATTTGCATCCCCATTGTTCCTATACATAGGGTCTCTGACATTAGGGTCATAAGACTGTTCGAGACTCATTGGCGTCCCCATTGTTCCTATAGATAGGATATCTGACATTAGAATAATAAGGCTTTTGTTTAAGGATTACTTATGATCTTTCTCAGACCTTGAATTCTAGAGACCAGTTTGAAGACCCCCACAGAAGAACGGGATCAGCGTAAGAATACAGCTTCTTCATCTCCTTATCCCATGACTTCACCCTGCACTCTTCAACCAATCAATCTCCACTCTTTGGCTCACTCCAAAAGCCTTAAAAAAAGTCTAGCCCCAAACTTCTCGGTGAGACAGATTAGTTACTTTCCATCTCCTCGTTCACTGGCGCTATGATTAAACCTCTTTCTCTGCAACACACAACCTATTGTCTCAGTGTATTGACTTGCTGTGTACATTAGCAATGAACATATTATGGTTACAAAAATATTGTATAGCTGCTAGCTTGGGTGTAACCCAGATCATGAATACAAACTATGTTATTTATTATTAGTGGGAACATGAGACCAGTCAGCCAGAGAAGGGACTTAAGTAGTTTCTTATTATCACAGTATAGTCTGAGGGTATCAGAGAGCTCAAGGAACTGAGCTCAAATTATAGGATCTTTATGCAGGTGGGAAGGGGATCACAGGCAAATGTCAAGATCCTAGGCAAATACCAGCATTAAGAACTGGTACTTGGCCAGGGCAATGGTTCACTCACGCCACCTGTAATCCCAACACTTTGGGAGGCTGAGGCAGGTGGATCACTTCAGGTTGGGAATTGACAAGACCAGCCTGGCCAACATGGTGAAACCCCGTCTCTACTAAAAACACAAAAATTAACCAGGTGTGGTGGTGCATGCCTGTAATCCCAGCTACTTGGGAGGCTGAGGCACGAGAATTGCTTGAACCTGGGAGGCAGAGGTTGCAGTGAGCTGAGATTGTGCCACTGCACTCCAGCCTGGGCAACAGAGCGAGACATGAGACTTTGTCTAAAAAAAAAAAAAAAAAAAAAAAAAAGAGCTGGTACTAGTGGCTGGCTTTAACATGATTGGACTGGCTAAACTGAAGGAGCCAGGAATAGCATCACACAGCATGGAAGTAAACCACTTTACATTTAAAGTGTTCTAGCATCCCTTCATATAGCATCTAAGCCTGCCAAGTCCTCCCCGCAACCCAGAGGCACTGATCCTTTGTATTTTGTACACTGATCCTAAAAGTAATTATTAGTAGGCCACTGTTTAAGAAGGAATTTAGATTTTTACATGTGTGTGCATGTTTACGTATAAAAGTGTGTTTATTTTTAAATAAAATTTGCTTTGTTTATTATGCCAAGGAACAACAATAACAAAATCCAGCTTTGAATCCCACAAGTACAACCACAGAAAAGCACCTAAAATTGCTGAAGGTTGATAAAAGCTGATGAACAAGGCATTGTAATTTAGGATTCAGGATTCATCAGTTCTAGCTTTTGTCCTTGTCCTTTACTAGCTGTGGCTTTGGCTAGGTCCCATAGTCTTTTTCTGTGCTCATGTTCCTTCCTTCACTTACAAAATGAGGTCAATTACAAGGACCAGCCTCATTCCCAAAGCAGTTTTGTGGTTGTTGACTGTTTAATTAGCAAGTATTTTAGTACTAATAATTAGCAACATAAACTATCTACTCTATTGAGAATGGGTGGAGCTGCAAATATTGTGTATCTGAAGTTTTTGACAAGAGGAAACTATGTAAGGGGTACTCTATTTTTTATTTATGCATTTATTTATTTATTTGGAGACAGTCTCTCTCTGTTGCCCAGGATGGAATGCAGTGGCACCATCTTGGCTCACTGCAATCTCCACCTCCTAGGTTCAAGTGATTCTCCTGCCTCAGCCTTTTAAGTAGCTGGGATTACAGGCACGCCTGTCACGCTCGGGAAATTTCTGAAGTTTCAGTAAAGATGAAGCTTCACCACATGGGCCAGGCTGGTCCCGCACTCGTGGCTTCAAGTGATCTGCCCACCTCAGCCTCCCAAGGTGTTGGGATTACAGGCCTGAGACACCATGCCTGGCTGAGTGTACTCTATTTTAATGAGCACCAGTTCACAAGAAATAAACATTTCTGGCTCAGTGTGGTGGCTCATGCCTGTAAATCCAGCACTTTGGGAGGCCAAGACAGGCAGATCACTTGAGGCCAGGAGTTCGAGACCAACCTGGCCCACATGGCAAAACTCCATCTCTACTTAAACTACAAAAGTAGTCAGGCATGATGGCAAGTGCCTGTAATCCCAGCTACTCTGGAGGCTGAGGCAGGAGAATCCCCTGAATGCGGGAAGTGGAGGTTGCAGTGAGCTGGGATGGTACCACCGCACTCCAGCCTGGACCACAGAGGGAGACTCCATCTCAAAAAAAAAAAAGAAATAAACATTTCTGATGAGGTAGTGCAGACATTTAGTATCTTTCCATGAATACCCTTTTGGGGAAAAAATCTGAAGTCTCGCACCCTGAAGGGAAATGCAAATGAATTCCATCAATTTCATGATACCGTCTTTGCCATTCTTGTTATATCTTCTTTGGTTTTGATTAATCCTATTGGGCTCTTTCCTCCCACACTTCTCAATGTTTGTAGAAAATAGGTAATAGAAATGAGTTTTTCCCAAGCAGAAGGAGGCACACAATCTTCTCAAAGTTAATGGGCACTGCTGTGAATGCTTCACACCATGTGACATTAGAATGGTTAACTACTCAATAACCTTCAGACAATGTTCCCAAACACCCAAGTTTTGTCATCTGAAGGCTTGCAGTGTCCAACACAAGAGGAAACGGACCCTATTGGTGCTTGTGCATACCTGATCTAATCCGTTTCCACAACAGCCCTAAGAGTATTTTACATTTGAAGAAACTCAATATTAAAGAAGTTTAAGAAACTTCTTCCTCATGACCACACAGCTAAAAAGTGACAGAACCAGGGCTCAGACTCAGGCCTGAATGACTCTAAGCCCAGGTTTTCCTGAGATAATACAGAAAAAGTACTCAAGACAGTCCCTGATTCATAGTAAGCTCCAGGTAAGTATTGGCTATTCTTTATCATAACTTAAAGTTATTTATTTATAATTCTGTCATTATTATGACATTGCAATGTCTGTCAAAAGGGTGGCTCCCTCTTTCTTCTGACGACGATTCCCATGTGCCTGAGACACATCTGGAGACACGTTGAAGACGACTTCGTTAACAGACCTGTTCACATAGAAGCTTGAGAGCTGGTATTCGTCTAAGTTGTAAGTAAAGACATGCTTTTTCCCACTTTATTTAAAAGCCAGTTTTCAAGTTTTCTGAGAGCACATCTCCTTTCCATCGTTGCTCTCCCTCTGACTTTTCCGTTGCTGACATTTTCTTCAAAGGGTGACATCTTATTCAAAGGGTGAGTCTTTGGGATTTCTTGAAGTCCCTAGGGGTCACCGGGCCAGCCATCATAGGTTTACCTCTTTCTCTAACTTTGTAAAGACATGATTGCCTTGTGACATGCGTGGCGTGTGCATCTCAGGCATTCAGCACAAATACTGTGAATAAGACAGATTGTTCTCGTTTTGCTTGGGAGAGATATGAGAAACCACGTGAGTGCCACATACATAGGATAGAATCAGGTCAAGTTTGTTGATCTACAAGCTAGTCTGCATGAAACTTCATTCAATTTCTAATTAACCTTCTAATACTGTTGCTTTTTTGCATGCCAGAAAGGGGGTATGAAGTTTCTTCTCTAAAGAAAAATAGGATATACAGATGTATCTTTTACGTTAATGCTGTGCAGTCTGCAGCCACACTGGTAGCCACTCTTGAGTTTCCTAAAAATTACAGCTGTTTTGCTGCCAAGGACAGTCAGCCACTGAAGTTCAAGTATAAGTGAAACTAGATGTTTTTATTTCTTTTTGTTTGTTTGTTTGAGATGGAGTTTCACTCTGTCACCCAGGCTGGAGTGCAGTGACATGATCTCGGCTCACTGCAACCTCCGCTTCCCAGATTCAATCCTCAGCCTCCTGAGTAGCTGGGACTACAGGCGTGGGCCACCATGCCTGGCTAATTTTTGTATTTTTAGTAGAGACAGGGTTTCGCCATGTTGGTGAGGCTGGTCTTGAATTCCTGACCTCAGGTGATCTGCCCCTCTCTACATCCCAAAGTGCTGGGATTACAGGCATGGGCCACAGTGCCTGGCTGTGAAACTAGTTTTGATGCTTCATTTTTTTTTTTTTTCTGAGTGAGACGGAGTCTCGCTCTGTCGCTCAGGCTGGAGTGCAGTGGCCAGATCTCAACTCACTGCAAGCTCAGCCTCCCGGGTTTAGGCCATTCTCCTGCCTCAGCCTCCCGAGTAGCTGGGACTACAGGCGCCCGCCACCTCGCCCAGCTAGTTTTTTGTATTTTTTAGTAGAGACGGGGTTTCACTGTGTTAGTTAGGATGGTCTCGATTTCCTGACCTCGTGATCCGCCCGTCTCGGCCTCCCAAAGTGCTGGGATTACAGGCTTGAGCCACCGCGCCCAGCCTGATGCTTCATTTTTATGTCAAATTCAGCTCACATTCTAGTGAATAAAGATGAGAAAAAGTAGCTGAGGATGTTGGAGGAGACATTAGGGAACTCTAGGGAAATGAGGAAGGGAAGTGAGAAAGTAGATGCAGGGAAAAAATCTTTCCAGCATCCCTTCTGCTACCACTTGGGAAATTCTGAATACATTCCCACAAAAAGTGGTTCACGTAATTAGAGTGACTGAACTTCCTGACTTGACTGTGACAACCTCAGTTTTTTCCCGTTGCCCTGGCATGATTATTAATTTGCTTCTTTCATTCTCAGAAGTGTGAGATTTAAACAATAAGTTTAAAAAGCCACCTTATTAATAATCTAGTCCTCCAAAGTCTGGCTTCATGTTAATGTTTATGTAAAAAAAAAAAATCAATGAATTTTTTTAACCATCAAAGATTACATTTGAGCAAATCAAAATTCTGATTTCTGCCTAAACTTTCTCATATGCAAGTAAGTATAGAAATGTTGTTGGCACCACTCTAAGAAGGTTCTGACAAGCATTCTCAAATTAGTTAAATTAGAGAAATTAGCTTCAGTAGATCATATATCATTTTATCATACAAAATGCTATTTTCTTAGTTGAAATCCAAAATCAGATTGTGTAGGGGTTATTTAAACTTTCTTCTTCTGCTTCTGTTTTTTTTCTTTTGGTCATGTATTCTGCCTTCACAACTCATTGGTTGAGGTAGGATGGTCTAAGTTGAGAATAGTCCTATTATGTAAGATGGATGTGTCTGTTGGAATAGGGTAGGCACCGAAGAGAAGCCCAACCAGACAGCTGAGCTCAGCAGCAAAAATGTGGGTAGTAGTATATTCGCTCAGTGGGTTCACCTTGCCCACTGCCTAGACAGAGTCGATTTATCAAGGCAGGGGAATTGCAATAAAGAGTAATTCACACAGACTCAACTGTGCTGGAGACCGGAGCTTTATTATTACTCAAATCAGTCTCTCTGAGCATGGAAGGGGGAGGTCAGAATTTTTAAAGATAATTTGACAGGTAGTGGCTCAGGAAGTTGAGAGTGCTGATTGGTCAGGTTGGAGATGGAATCACAGGGGGTCAAGTGAGATTTTCTTGCTGTCTTCTGCTCCTGGATGGGATCACAGAACTGGTTGAGTGAGATTACCAGTTTGGGTGGTATCAGCTGATCCATCAAGGGCAGGGTCTGCAAAATATCTCAAGCACTAATTTTAGGTTTTGCAATAGTGATATTATCCCTAGAAGCAATAGGGGAGGTTCACACTCATGTAGCCAGAGGCTGCATGACCCCTAAACCACAATTTCTAATCTTGTAGCTAATTTGTTAGTCCTACAAAGGCGGACTGGTCCCCAGGCAAGAAGGGGGTCTTTTGGGGAAAGGGCTATTATCAATACTGTTTCAGAGTCAAACCACGAACTGAATTCCTTCCCAAGGCTAGTTCGGCCTACAGCTAGGAATGAACAAGGACGGCTTAAAGGTTAGAAGCAGGATGGAGTTGGCTAGGTCTGATCTCTTTCACTGCCATAATTTCCTCATTTATAATTTTTGCAAAGGAGGTTTCAGTAGTAAGCAGGTGGTTCAACAATTCTTACGGACAAAGCCTACCCACATAGCATCAGCTTTTTCTTAATGTTAGGTAGTTCTCACAAGGCAGTTAGCTAAATCTTCCAGCATTTATCTTGAACCATTTAGCACATAGCCAGGTCAAATTACTTTCAGCTAAGAAGAACATTGGCATGTATCAAAAAGCATGGGGTGATTATACTATTAATGCAGTGTCCCTTAAATTTCCTCAATTTTGGATTTCGTGGAAGTCTACATAGTCATAGGAATTCAGCAGGCCATTTGGAGCCAGTGGAAGCAATATTTTCTTAGTTTTTCCTAAGCAGGGTTTTTGACTATTTACTTGGAAATTATTAAAAGGATGAGTCTGCTGCATTTCCTTTGGGATATTTTGCATATATTTCCTTTGGGAAGAGCTATACACTTCTCAGCTTCCTCTCATCTCAGCCATCATGATATGTATTGGCAAATCAATGAATTTTTTTCATCACATTTTCCAATACTTTCTCTAGACTTTTAGATGTCTCTGCCTTGTTACTACAGATCATTTCCCTTTGCCAGACGCTCACCTGCTACTCCAGTTAGAAGCAACCCATCATTTGTGTTAAATAAATACAGAAATATTTATTTAATATTAAATATTAATATTTAGTTGGGACCACAGGCATGCCACCACACTCAGCTAATTTTTGTATTTTTTTGTAGAGACGGGATTTCACCATGTTGCCCAGGCTGGTCTCGAACTCCTGGACTCAAGTGATCCACCCACTTTGGCCTCCCAAAGTGCTGGGATTATAGGCATAAATTAAATAAAAACAGTTTGGCATGAATATAAGGAGGAAGAGTCAAAGCAAGGAAGACCAGGAATAGAAGTAGAAAGAAATTTTTTTTTTTTTTTTACAGAAGATAGTAAGAGAAGAAAGCATAGGGGGAAAAGATGCAAGAAGAGAAGGAGAATATGAAATAAGAGCCTGTCTTCAATAAGATTTGAGGGTTTTCTGTTCTCAGAGGACTTAAGGATGCCTCAATTTAGCAGCAACAATTAGGGACAGTAAAGTGCAAACTACTTAGCAACTTAGTGCCCACGCCCACCCACACCACCCCTTTAACAATACCAGCACACTGTTGTATAGCAAATACAGTCATCTGTAAGTCATAGGGTACTGACAAAGTTTTAGATTCAGTCTTTGTGACTGTTATCAGGGTGTCTCAGGTGTAGTGCTTGGCCCTGTGTTGCTTGCCAATTACACTTGGTTGGATGTAAGAGACCAACATGTTGGGGCCCACATCTCTTCTGTGTGGTGGTTGCTTTCCTGTGTCCTTGTCTTGCAGTGAATTCATGAGGCCTTTTACTCTAGATGAGTAGTGTGAACACTGAAAATTGGAGACAGGTCTCAGTCAATTTAGAAAGTTTATTTTGCCAAAGTTGAGGACGTGCACCTGTGACACAGCCTCAGTAGATCCTGACATGTGTCCAGGGTGGTCAGAGCACAGTTTGGCTTTATACATTCTAGGGAGACATGAGACATCAATCAACATATGCAAGATGAACACTGGTTTGGTCTGGAAAGGTGGGACGACTTGAAGCAAAGGCAGGAAAGCAGGAAGACTTGAAGCAGGGAGGTGGCTTCCAGATCATAGGTAGATAGAAGACAAATGGTTGCATTCTTTTGGGTTTCTGGTTAGCCTCTCCAAAGGAGGCGATCAGATGTGGATTTATCTCAGTGAACAGAGGGCTACTTTGAATAGAATGGCAGGCAGGTTGGCCCTAAGCAGCTCCCAGCTTGACTTTTCCCTTTAGCTTAGTGATTTGGGGGTCCCAAGATTTATTTTCCTTTCACAGTAGTCATGTTTTTAGGCCATTTAGCCCAGCCTCCTTTAATATGGAACAGGGGTTGAACTAGATAATCTCTAAATGCCCTGTGGCTCCAGCATTCTAGAATTTGAAATAATTCAGCAACATAGGATGTATATCTCTTTGGAATATCAAAGTCTTCCTTAAGGAGTATGAAGAATGTCATTTTTCTTGGGAAACTAGGACTTGAAGAAAGAAATACAGAAGTTTAAAGTAGATTATCGAGCATTATGTCACACTTAGAGAGATTCGTCTCAATAGTTCCTATCTGTCTAATTTCTGTTTTGGGGGAACTGAAGTCAATACTATCTAGATAGGCCTCTGCAATAATCTCTTATTTTCTTCCATTTCTCTTCTATTTGGGGGACTAAATCAGGAAGTAGCAGGTTTTTTTTTAATTCTTCCTCCTCTTCCTCCTCCTTCTTTTTCTTGTTCGACAGGGTCTTACTCTGTTGGCCAGGGTAGTCTCAAACTCCTGGCCTCAAGCAGTCCTCCTGCCTAAAAGTGCTGGAATTAGAGGGGTGAGCTGCCACTCCCAGCCAAAACTTTTTCTGTAAAGGACAATATAGCAAATATTTTAGGCTTTGCAGACCAAAGAGACAGATCAAGACATTATGAAGGTACTTAGGTAACCATTTAAAAATGTAACAATTTTAATTTAATTTAACTTAATTTTAAGTAAAAGTCCTCACAAAAACCCCCCCCATCCAAAGGTCAGCAGCCTCAAAGATTGAAGGTAGATGAACTCAGAAGATGAGAAAGAATCAAAGAAACAACCGCTGAAGCCTCAAAAAGCCAGAGTGCCTCTTCTCTTCCAAATGATCATGACAATTTTAAAATGTAGGAATCATTCCTAACTAGTATGCTATACAAAGAGCAGCCAGCAGGCTAGATTTAGCCCACAGGCCATAGTTTGCCAACCTCTGGACCAGACTGATATGAAAGGGAAGGAACCAATCCAGGGATATTTGTGTTAGTCACTGAGGAACCTCCTTACATGGAGCAAAATGACCAAATTGGAATAATCTGAAAAACGTTTTGCTCACATGTCTGACACTTTGGCTGGAATGACTTAAAGATGAGGGCTAAGAACCAGAGCCCTGTATAAGTTGGCTTCTTACAGCTTGTTAGTTTCAGGCTAATCGGGCTTCTTGTATGGCTCAAGGCTCTACGAGTGAGTGAATAAGTCAGAAACTGCATTGACCCAGCCTTGAATATCCACATTCTCATTTCCCACCATGCTCTCTTTGTTGATGCATTAATAAGCCTACCTAGATGCAACAGGAGAGGACAGACCTACCCCTAAATCAGAGGAATGTCAAATAATTTGAGGGTATAATTTTATTTTATTTTTGAGACAGGATCTTGCTCTGTTACTTAGGCTGGAGTGCAGTGGTACGATCTTGACTCATTGCGATCTCTGCCTCCTGGGCTCAGGTGATCCTCCCATCTCAGCCTCCTGACTAGCTGGGACTACAGGCATGCGCCACCATGTCCAGCTAATTTTTGTATTTTTTTGTAGAGACAGGATTTCACTGTGTTGCCCAGGCTGGTCTCGAACTCTTGGACTCAAGTGATCCACCCACTTCGGCCTCCCAAAGTGCTGGGATTATAGGTATAAGCGACTGCAACTGTCAAGAGCAGTTTTAAGTAATCACACTTTGGTCATCACTAGGTCTGCATATCCAGTGTTTGGAAATCTATTTCTAGGCTGCCTGTTTGGATTTGATGACATTTTAAGTCCCTCAAACTTATCCACATTGACTCTTCACTCTACTGTTGGCTTTTTATGCTTCCTTGATATCCACATTATTGTAAGTCTTTGGTAAGAGGTTCTTCCCATTGGTATGGACCTACAGAATGCTCACTAGCTAGATTATGCCCTCAGCCCTCTCCAAGGACAAGGATTTTTTACAATACAACTAGGACTAGAGATTGTTAGAGGTCCTCTGCTCATCGTAGAGTTGTCTATAGAGCTAAAGGTTCTACTAGCAGAGACAGGGAGGTAGCTGTACACTTGCAAAGTGATTGAGTTGCTGGCAACTCACACCACTGCTGGAACACCTCAAAAATTCCCATTTTCCCATGGAAGACAGAGAGATATCTCACACCTGTAATCCCAGCATTTTGGGAGTAAACCATCAACAGAACAAATTAAATATCTAGAATTTAGCACATGGGAGTATATGATAAAGATGTAATTTAAAACAGAAGGGAAAAGTCAAAAAACAGTGTTGGGGTAATTCACTAAACTTTAAGAACAATATTAAATTAAGAACATATTTTATGCCTTACACACACATATACACATATATCATCCTAGAAGTTCTAAATGTAAAAGATGACATGATTAAAACAGAAGCAAATATATTTGAAAATTTTTACAATCTTTGGGATGGTGGTGGCTTTTCTAAATATGGCCCTAAAGGCAGAAACTATAAGAAAGAGAATGATAAATTTGGCTACATAAAAATGAAAAACAAACGATGAAAAAATTATTTCCTCAATTTTCTTACTAGCTACTGATTTTAAATGAAATATAAAGACTTGTTTGTTAAAGGTGTGTAACACTGGTGTTCTTACGTGGAGAATACAGACCTCAACATAATGTTGCCTAAGATATTTTATCAGAATGGGAGGGTGGTTTTCCTTCTGCGTAAGTGAACAATAAATACTATGTGTGAGAATGAGTCATATCCTCAAATACTTTTATTTTTGATGACCAATAAATCTCTCATGATTCTCATGAAATCTTAACAGACATTTACTCACACATTTACCACGGTATCGAGATAGGATATACATGGGGAAACAAAACTCTGATGCCATAGGTAGGGTAGTAGAAATAACTTTCAACTGGAGACAGAACTTTCCAGCTGGAGCTTGTGTCATCCTGGAACATTTATGCCCTTGGGCAGGTCGCTTAACATCTCTGAGCTTTAGTTTCCTTACTATTAGCAAAGCATAATAATACCTTGGAGAGTTGCTATGAAGATTAGAACCAAATAAACATTTACTAAGCTCCTACTCTTTGCCAGGTTCTCAACATACATGAAAGAGTGTTTGTAAAATGCTACACAAAAATGTTACTATCACATAACAAATTCCCTGCTCTAAAGGAGGTCTGAGTAGAAGAAGGACAAAAGAGCATACATACAATTAATGATAACAAAATTTGAAAGTGAGAAAAGCTCTACCAGTAAAAAAGAAAAGAACCGATCAGAGAAGATCAGGGAATTTAGCTGGGAAGCTTGAATTGGCTTTCAAAGGTGGGTAAGTGCTTGGACCTATGGGGATGTGCAGATAGAGGGTATATGCTATGGTTTGAATATTTGTTCATTCCAAAACTGATGTTGAAATTTAATCCCCAATGTGGCAGTATTGAGAGAAGTGGCCTGTAGGAGGTGATTGGGTCATGAGGGCTCTGCCTTTACGAATGGATTAACCCATTCATGAATTAATGAATTAATGGGTTATCATAGGAGTGGGATTGGTAGCTTTTTAAGAAGAGATACCTGATCTACCATGCTAATCCCCCTGGCCATATGATACCCTGTACCACCTGGGGACTTTGCACAGCTCCCACCAGCAAGAACTCTCACCAAATGCGACCCCTTGATTTTGGACTTCTCAGCCTCCATAACTGTAAAAAATAAGTCCCTTTTCTTATAAATAACTCATTTTCAGGTATTTGGTTATAAGCAATAGAAAACAGACTAAGATAATACAATAAGAGAAGGAGCAAACAGAAGAGATGAAAGCAAAGATAGTATGGGGAAAACAATAGTTATTTAACAATAGTGTGGGGTGGATGAAGGTCAGCAATAGCTGGAAAAAGCTTGGAACCAGATCACAAAGAGTCCTGAAGGCCACGCTAAGGAGTTTAGAATTCATTCCTTAGGAAATGAAGAGTTGTATGAAACATGCAAACTTCAGCATTAGACTTGGGTTGGCCCCTCACTTTCTAGCTGTGTAGTTTTGAGCAAGTCACTTGGCCTCTTTAAACCTCAGTTTCCTCTTTTACATAATAGAGAGACTAATACTAACTTAAGTACCAAGCTTAGTACCTTGAAAATAGGAGATGCTTGACATATCAAAGTTATTATTGGTTAACTACTGAAGGACTTTAATTAGAGTAGTGAATATAATTTTATTCTACAGCACTATGTAGACTAGATTAGAGGCTGGGAGAACAGCTAGGAGAAAATTACAGTAGTCTAAGAAAGAGGTAGTGGAGTCATAGGGAATACAGAAAACTTTAAAAGTAGAAGGTTCAAAATAACAGTGTTAGAAAATATTTTAGGATAGAATATAATGAAGCACGTTTTAGACACAGAAAAGCCATTGTAGGAGACAGAATGAAGATGTACACGAGAGGAAAACACTTACGAACTAAATTTTGGAGGAGGTAAGTGGGGATATGTTGCATCCAAGGGAAATAGTACTCTGCCTTTCTTATCTGTTTGTATCCTGTGATACAGAATGCATTTTTGTAGGTATAAATAATTTGGGGAATAAGATAAGGCACAAAGATTGAAAGAGAATATCTTAGAAAGAAAAATACTTATTCATAGAAAGAAGAGAATAAGAAAGTGCCAAATGAGGCTAAATAGACATTTTGAGATAAAAAGAGAAAAGTGGAAAAAACACAACCTCCCATTCAAGCAGAACGTGAGGTCACCTGCAGGAAATGAGGTAGGTTTCACATATACAACTAGAAGGGTGTGAAGAGTGTGAAGAGTGTGGGACTAGATTAGTCTAGATCAAGATTTCTTAAATTTCCTTTAATCAGTAGTAAATACTATTCTTATTTTGGAACAGGTCATTCTTTTTGGGGAGCATGGAGTCTGTTCTGTTCATTGCAGGGCATTTAGCAATATTCTTGGCCTCTACCTATTAGATATCAGGACCCTTTCCCCCAGGTTTTTCTTTTTCTTTTTTTTTTTTTTTTTTTTTTGAGACGGAGTCTCACCTTGTCACCCAGGCTGGAGGGCAATGGTGCCATCTGGGCTCACTGCAACCTCCACCTCCCGGGTTCAAGCGATTCTCCTGCCTCAGCCTCCTGAGTAGCTGGGATTACAAGCGCGCGCCACCATGCCCGGCTAATTTTTTGTATCTTTAGTAGAGACGAGGTTTCACCATGTTGGCCAGGCTGGTCTCGAACTCCTGACCTCGTGATCCACCCGCCTCGGCCTCCCAAAGTGCTGGGATTACAGGTGTGAACCACCGCGCCTGGCCTTTTTTTTTTTTTTTTTTTTTTTTAATCATTTTATTACTCTTTGTTAACAGCCCCAGGGACAGGGGACCAGGGGTACGGGGAGGAGGGGAAGTGGGGCTCCAGCCCCACAACCCCTCCCAACCCACCCCTTTCCCCTTTATATATTTATAATCTACATACAAGCTCCCGGTGTGAGGGCAACCCAGGTTCCTTGTCCCCTGGGGACCCAGACTCCTCTGCCCGTCGGGAAGGCTCTTCTCCAGGAGGCCCCGTTGCTCCCAAGGCTTAGGCATCCAGCGGAGGACATCTGGTGGGGAGGCCTGCTCGTGAAGGTTGATGCGCTGCGTACGGAAGACTCTACCACCGTAGGTGAAAGGCAGGGCCTTGAGATGGGAATTGATGCCAGAAAAAGACCTTCCAGTTGGGGAGTATGTGACGACCCAGGACTCCCAAGGTTGCTGCTCAGTTTTCAATAATCCTGGAACGGCTTTATTTCCACTGGATGCAGCTCTGCTTGCCCCAAGCTAGCGGGGAAGGGCCTGGCAGGTGAAGGCCGCATCCGAGTAGCAGGAGCAGGTGGGAGCTGCAGAGCCAGGCTGGCTTTCCCCAAGTTTTGACAAACAAAAACATCTTCAGACATGCCCAAATGTCCCCTTGAGGGACAGAATTACCTCCAATTGAGAACCACTGGTCTAGATGTTGTTAGAATACGATAAGGGGGCGTTTAGAAATAAAGGGATAGGGCTGGGCGGGGTGGCTCACGCCTGTAATTCTAGCACTTTGACGGGCTGAGGCGGGCGGATAACTTGAGGTCAGGAGTTCGAGACCAGCCTTGCCAACATGGTGAAACCCCGTCTGTACTAAAAATACAAAATTAGCCAGGCTTGGTGGTGGGCGCCTGTAATCCCAGCTACTCGGAAGGCTGGGGCAGGAGAATCGCTTGAACCCGGGAAGCAGAGGTTGCTGTGAGCTGAGATAGTACCACTGCAATCCAGCCTGGGCAACAGAACGAGACTCTATCTCTAAATAAATAAATAGATACATAGATGATGTATTGTTTGAGACTCTATTTCTCACACCTAGAATATTGCTGTCATATACCAACACACTCTTTCTATAACAAATGAAGGGAAATAATGATTGACAACTGGCATTGAAGGTCTAGCTACAGATATATGCTGTGCTAAGTAACTAACGAGCCTGATTTTCTGGTTTTGCTATTTTCTAACAAAATGATAAAGAGCCCAGGCACAGAACCAGTGAAATAATCCAGGAAGCCAGAAAACAAAGAAGGTTACTTAACGAAGGTGGTCAATAGTATATTAATGATCAATAGGTGGTCAGTTGGTGGTCAATAACATTACTGTTTCTAGCTATTCTTCTTTCCTGTAAGAGACAACACAAGTTGTCTTTCTCCTGAAGTTGTACAGACTGAGCACACAGTAGGTATTCAAAAATCATTTGTTGAATTAGTTTACATTCTGAGATACAAGATTAAGTCTAAATCAAAAATATAAAATTATGAGAATTGTTTTACAAAATCTTTTTATTTATGGGAAAGGTCTACCTTCAGCTTTTCATAAAATGATTTTTCTTGCATATGAAATTATTATCATTTTTATTTTTTGAGAGAGTCTCGCACTGTCACCCAGGCTGGAACACAGTGGCACAATCTCCGCTCACTGCAACCTCTGCCTTCTGGGTTCAAGTGATTCTCCTGCTTCAACCTCCTGAGTAGCTGGAATTACAGGTGCCCACTGCCACGCCCAGCTAATTTTTTGTATTTTTAGTAGAGACAGGGTTTCACTATGTTGGTCAGGCTGGTCTTGAACTCCTGACCTTGTGATCGGCCCATCTCAGACTCCCAAAGTGCTAGAATTACAGGCATGAGCCACCGTGCCCAGCCATGAAATTATTATTAATGTAACATCCTTCTTCCCAAATTCAGTCCAATGCCCATCTCCTTCATTTTTAAATACAAGGCATAAAAGCAACCAAGGATACCTCAAACAACATTAAGCCTTATTTTGGTGAGAGAAAGAAATAAGAGTTTTCCCACATTTTATAAGGATGATGTTTGTTAACCTGGATATTTGAGACATTTATTATAACTTATTCTAGTTCGAATTTGCAAGTTTAGACCTTCGGATGTTATTTATTTTGCAAGTTGGTTCATCTTCCATTAAGTACATAGTGGTGCTATGTTGTGGCTTTTGTGGTCCAAACAGCTAGACTTCCCATTGGTGTGGTTAATCTGGTAAAATATCTAAATGAGTTATCTAATCAAACTTTTGCATCTCTATAATTTGTTGAAATAATAACGTATTATTTATTTTTTTAAATTTCCATACTCTTTAACGTTAATTTTCTTAGGGAATAATATTTATGTAAATGGCTTATTTTCCCTATCACATTGAAAGAGTAGAGTCAATTTGCTTTCCCCAACTAGCATATTTCCTTGCATATAATATATGCTTAAAAATAATTGATGGATAAATCAATAAGTAAACAACTACACCTCACAGGGTAGAAGTCAGAAGACCTGAGTTCTTGATCTGCCTATGTATTTCTGGGCAAATTGCTTAACTTCACTGAACCATATAATGTGCAAGGTTTTAGGGTAAATATTACCCAGGGAGAGGTGAAAGTATCGGGTTAGTACTTCTACTTTTCCCATGGAAATGGTGACCCAATTACCACTCTTTCTTCTGGGTTACAAAGTGAAGTCTAGGCATGGGTAAAGTTTACAGCAAGAATCTTAGCTTACCTGAATTTTTCAATGTGTGTAAAAGATCCAGTAAGCATACGATACGTGAAATGATTCATAATCAGAAAAATGTTGAAGGGTTGAACATATGGGACAGAGAAAAGTAATAGTATTTACAGAGACGAATACTGCCAAAATAGGCTAGAATAACATTTGTCTTCTTGTATTTGAAAAGAGATAATCTACATGAATATGAAATGTTAGGTTTCCCTTCTATACTTGCAAAAATTTATTTACATGCTGTTGCTACCATAGCTCTTTTCCAGCAGTAATTATCCAGCTTAATTAGACTGAATATGTTGTATTAAAATGTTTGCTCTCAGCCTATTGGCGTAAAACAGTCCCTTAATGGTGATCAAAAGACAGTATGTGAGGTTACACCTATAAATTAGCAGCCAGAAGACAATAAATTACTTATGTAATACATTTGTGCAATACTTTTCATTCCATATATCCAGATTTTCTGCATGATCTGGTTTGAGCTAATTTGCAATTCTGTCTCGAGCTGATTATCTGCTATATTCATACCATGTCCATTTTGCACAGGCATGTACATGTGTGTGTGTAATATTTCACACACCATTGCTCCTGCAAAAACACTGAAAGCCTATATTTAATAGGAAGTGTAAAAAAATTGATAGTCATTATTTCAAAATGACCTAGTGCCAGATGTTAAGAAGTGAATTAAATTAAATATTCATCACAGTGCTTACTCTGGATAGGGCACTGTGCTACTTACATAAAGATAATTAAGACATGGTCCATGGCCCACGATCTCAAGAAGATTGAAGTCTGGTGGGGAAGGCAGAAGTGAACAAAACAATTATAATGCAAAACATGAAAAGTGCCCAAAGTGGGATATTAACAAAAATTGTAGGAATGACAAAAGGTAACCACTGACTCTCAATAAGAGTGCCAGTGGGAGGAGGAAATATTTAAACTAAAATTTATAGAGTAAGTAGGATTTCAACATGTGATCAGAGTACAAAATAAATCAGCAGGAACAAAGACTTAGGAGTAGGAGAATCTCTTTCAGAGAATGGCCAATGGTTCAGGATTTCACAATAAATGGGGTTGAGTGGGTAGTTGTTCCATGCTTAAGATTTCAGATTTTATGCTGTGGTGACAGCTGAAACAATTTGAGCAGGGAAGTGGTATTCTCAACTGTTTTAGAAATATCATCCTGGCAGCAGTGTTTAGAATCGCCTAAAGAGAAGAAAAATAAGAGCAACTCATACAAGGATTTGTGAGCTTCTTGGAGGCAAATATTTGTTTTCCCTATTTTTTGCATCATCAGTGCCTAGTATTGTGCCTGGCACAAAGTATGTTCTCAATAAACATTAAATGTTATTAATATAGCCTTAACAGCACAGTGTGTGAGTACAACAATGAAGTTTGATATTATTATAAGAGATTTCTGTAAATGCATGGAATTGGTCTGGACAGTAGAGGGATTTTTTTCCTCCTTCCCATCCTCAGCTTAGTTTATATTCAAGTGTGTTTTATTTCAACTTGTTTTATTTCCATTTAGGTTCAAAATAACAATGGTGCAAATAATGGTTAATTAAAATTTATAGGGAAAAGTAATTGTTCTAAGATTCTCATCATGTGCACGATTTTAGAAATAATGATGCGGAAACATTATCCACTAAGAAAAAAACAGATGATTTGGATATGATAAAATTATCTGCAAATATAGAAATAAAACTATCCTTAGAAATTCACCAAAATGAACGGGGAGAAAACATTTACAAAACATGGATGACTCAAGAGCAAATATTCATTTTAGAGAGTGTATGATCTCGTTCAGTTTGGGCTCTGAAGTCAGACTGCCTGGATTTGCAACTCTGTCTCATACTTCCAAGCTCATCTTGGGTAAGAGACTTAAGTGGTCAATGCCCCAGGTTTCTCTTCTGTAAACTGGAGTTTGTAATATTTGTACATTTATCTAGCTTATGAGTTGTTGCACAGTGTTGAGAATAGTGCTTGGCACATAATGAGTGCTAAATAAAATTTAGCTTTTTTTCTTTTCTTTCTTTTTTTTTTTTTTTTTTTTGAGACAGAGTCTCACTCTGTCACTCAGGCTAGAGTACAGTGGCATGATCTCACTCACTGGAACCTCTGTCCCCCGAGTTCAAGTGATTCTCTTGCCTCAGCCTCCCAAGTAGCTGGGATTACAGGTGCGTGCCACCACACTCAGCTAATTTTTTTTTTCTTTTTTGAGATGGAGTCTCACTCTGTCACCCAGGCTGGAGTGCAATGGCATGATCTCGGCTCACTGGAACTTCTGCTTCCCGGGTTCAAGTGATTCTCCCTATCTCAGCCTCCTGAGTAACTGGGATTACAGGCACCCACCACCACATCTGACTAATTTTTGTATTTTGAGTAGAGACAGGGTTTCACCACGTTGGCCAGGCTGGTCTTGAACTTCTGACCTCAGGTGATCCTCCTGCCTCAGCCTCCCGAAGTGTTGGGATTACACACGTGAGCCATGGCACCCAGCCTAGCAGCTATTTTTAAGTTAGTATTCTGAATGTGGCAGAGATTGCCGTGTATTTCCTAATATACGTTTTTTTCTTATATTAATAATAGAATCTCCAAATCGTAACTCTGCATGCAACTGTTCAGAATGAACACTGCACCTTCCAGCCTTTGCTGCAACTAAATGTGACCATGTGACTGGGGCCTGGCAAATGAGATGTAAGCAGAAGAGTCATGTGGCAGCTAATGGGAAACTTCCTTAACAGACAACTAGACATCTACTAGATCTCAAAATTTTCAAGTATGAAATTGCTAAGGGTTGGTAAGGATATAGAGCAGTAGAGACTGTTAAATATTACTGATGGGTATGTGAATTGGTATAATCACTTTGGAAAACAGTTTGGTGTTAGTCAATAAATATGAAGATATGTATACTCAATAATCCAAAACTTTTTCCTAAATCTATATTCCAGAGAAACATATATGTGTACTAGGATACATATACAAGGATATTGTAGTAGCATTCTTTGTAATAGACAAAAATTAGAATAATCCAAAGGTCCATCAACAGTTGAATGGATAAACTGAAGTATGTTTATAAAATAGGATACTATTGTATCCTATTTAATCATCATATATAATTGAAATCATCATATACAATACATTGAACGAAATTGATGAAATTGAATCATCATATACAATAAACATGGAAGAAGCAAGAACCCAAGTAACACAAACACCAAGATTCAAAAATAGGCAAACTATGTCATTTAGAAATGCATACTTGGGTGAAACACTTTAAAGAAAAGCAAGGCAATGATTACCATAAAGTCAGAATTATAGTAATCTCTAGGTCTAGAGGGAGACTTCCTCTAGGGAGAGTTGTGATTAGAAAGGAAAAGCGGGCTTCTGAAATTCCAATGCTCTGTTTCTTCACTTGAGGGGAGGCTCCATGGATGTTTCCTTAAAATAATTTTTATAACTATACATTGTGGTATAGTTTCTATGTAAACATCATATTTCTATATGAACATTCCTTTTCTATGTGAACATTATATTTTACAATTTAAGTTACATATATATAAAAAGACATTGTGCCTTTCGCCTTTGCTCCTTTTCAGCCTTCCTCCATTCTGCTTCCTGAAACAGAAACTGCCACCTGAGACCATGAAAACAAGGACCACTACACAGAAATATCAGGAAAATGAGCTGGTAGGAAGTTAAGTCCCGGAGGACTTAGTGGGGCAGAGGTGTCATATCAGTCCTTAACCTTCGTACCTCTGGACTTCATTTACATGAAAGAGAAATATATCTAATATTATTTTGGAATTTTCTGTTATTTATACAGCTAAGCCTGATTTTAACTAAGGCACCTTTACACTAGATTTTCAAAAAGACAACCTACCCATTAGGAAAATAATTTGATCTCATACACACACAAACATACAGATGCATACACATATACACACATACACAGGCACATGCATAATTAGACAATTCATGGAAGAAGAAATTCAAAGGGTTCATAAACATCTAAAACATGTTTAATCTCAGCAGTAGTTAGAGAAACGCAAATTAAAACAAGACAGAATTTTTCATGTATCGGCCTGGCAAAAATTTCTGAAGAGCAATATATTCAGTACTGTTGGGTATTCAGGAAAATGATGATCCCTTTCTGGTACTGTTAATGTAAAGTGCTATACATTTTTGGAAGGAAAAATGGCAATATCTGTTAAATTTGAAATGCTCTTACAATTTGAGCCAGCAGGCCAAAACAAATCTATGCCACAGAAAGTACTCAAGAGCATATGTCCAAGAATTCTTACTGCAGCATTATTTGTCAAGGTAGGAAACTGGAAACAATCTGTTAATCTATCAGTAGTGGAATGTTTAGATAAATCATGGCATGTAGTTACCATAAAATATTATACAGCTATTTTTAAAAAGTACTAATTTTTATATATAATTAGCCAATCAACATTGTATATGCATATCTGAATAAATTTGTATGAACATACGACAAAATGTGAAAAGAATCAACCCAGATTATTAATACTGGTTACCTGGGAGTTGGGGTGGGAATGGAGATTACTTTCTCTGTATACATCTTTGGGTGGTTTTCCTGGTTATAGTGAGGATAAGCATGTGTTATTTTTGGTTTTTGTTTTTTTTTGTTTGTTTTTGAGACAGAATCTTGCTCTGTCCCCCAGGCTGGAGTGCAGTGGCATGATCTTGGCTCACTACAACCTCTGCCTCCCAGGTTCAAGCAATTCTCCTGCCTCAGCCTCCCAAGTAGCTGGGATTACAGGGGTGTGCCACCACACCGGTTGATTTTTTTTTTTTTTTTTTTGTATTTTTAGTAGAGATGGGGTTTCACCATGTTGACCAGGCTGGTCTCCAACTCCTGACCTCAGGTGATCTGCTGGCCTTGGCCTCCCAAAGTGATGGGATTACAGGCGTGAGCCACCACGCCCAGCCAGTTTTTTTTAACTTTTACAAAGATATTTAATTTAAAATTAATTTTAATAAAAGGTAGACATCCAAGAACACAGGATGATTAATGCACTTCAATGTTAGGTGAGTATCTTTAAAACTGATTATTGTCAAACATTAAATCCATATAACTGAAGCAAACTGCACACGCCCGTACAAAATAAAGGAAGTAACTTAAGAAAATAAAGTGACTTACCCACTGACATTTCACCATTAGTATTTGAACAATCAACACAAAAGACACCCATGTGTTGGTAAAATAAATAAATGCATGTTACTTCTTGCAATCTTCTGGGAAGGAGTTTAATGCCAAGCCGTTTCATGGAAAAGACGGGAGTTAAGAAATATGGAGGAAAGAATAATTATTCCTTATCAGGCGAGTCTAGTGATACTTAAATGTGTGTATGTAAGGGGGTGGCTTTAATTAAGGTATAAAATCCACCTGCGCCAATTGAAAAGCAGTATCTTCCTAACCCCTCCTCAAAAGTTCTTCTGCTACCAAGCCATGACCCACACCTAGCCAGACCTCTGAGGCACATTTGCCTCCTCCCTCTTGCCTTCCTCTTTCCCTGAATCTGTGTGATTGCTAAATCCTCCCACCCTTACCTCTGGAAGGCTTCTGCCCTCGCCCTCCTGCTAACCCTGCCGCGTTTTGCCCGGCCTGGCTAACAACATGGAGCCGTCACTCCCAAAGAGTGGTCTTCCCAGCCCTTCACACCCAGCTCTTTCTGGCCTCACGCCGACTTCTCCACCGTCACACTCCGCCCAGTGCTACAAGGGTTCTGCTCACTCCCGAGGACCTCGGCGCTGCCCAGGCTACAGCCTCGGACCCCACAAGCCTCAGCTCCCTAGGCTGTGCCCACTAGCCGACAGAAGTGTCGGGAGCCCAAGGGGCGGGCCAGGGGCGGGGCCTGGTCTGGCCAATGGAAGCACAGAGTCCAGGCTCAGCGGTCACGTGTCCAGTGGGCGCGAATTTTACCCCAGGAAGACCTCGCAGGTGGCGATTTTACCTCAGGTAGGAGCCGTGAGAGGCTGAAGGCAGGTGAGAGGGTGTTTTTTGAGGGCTGAGGGGAAGAAAAGGTCCTGTGGGACCAAAGAAGTATGGCAGCTCAGGAATCTCAGGAAAACACATCTGTGAGGCCCCACCGATGTGGCTCTGTAGAGACAAAACCTCAGACCCACCGTCCACTTAACCCGAGAATAGAAGATGTGAAGGGCTCAGAGATGCTGGTGGGATTTCAAACAATTAAAATGAATCCACAGCTGTCAGGAGAAAAAACATCAGCTAGAAGTCATATGGGCTAAACAATAAGGGAAAATAAGTGCACCTCGCTTTCTCTGCGGTGTCATGCTTTTGTCTGTTTTAAGACAGAGTCTCGCTCTTCTGTCGCCCAGGCTGGCGTGCAGTGGCGTGATCTCGGTTCACTGCAACTTCTGCCTCCCAGGTTCAAGAGAGTCTCCTGCCTCAGCCTCCTGAGTAGTTGGGATTACAGGCGTCCGCCACCATGTCCGGCTTTTTTTGGTTTGTTTTGTTTTGTTTTTTGAGACGGAGCCTCACCCTGTCCCCCAGGCTGGGGTGCAGTGTGGTGCGATCTCAGCTCACTGCAACCTCTGCCCCCCGGGTTCAAACGGTTCTTCTGCCTCAGCCTCCCGAGTAGCTGGGATTACAGGCGGGCGCCACCATGCCCAGCTAATTTTTGTATTTTTAATAGAGACGGGGTTTCGCCATGTTGGCCAGGCTGGTCTGAAACTCGTGACCTCAAGTGATCCACCCGCCTTGGCCTCCCAAAGTGCTGGGATTACAGGTGTGAGCCACCACACCTGGCCCAGGCTAATTTTTGTATTCTTTGTAGAGACAGGGTTTTGCTATGTTGCCTAGGATGGTCTTGGATTCCTGGCCTCAAGTGATCCGCCCGCCTTGCCTCCCAAAGTGCTGGGATTACAGACGTGAGCCACCGCTTCCGGCGGATCTTACGGTTTTTTAAAGTGCGGTTTTTATGCGAGGGAGTGAAAAAGGCAGAAAGCTCCTGATACCTTAGGCTGGTGGGGAGAGGTGGGGAGCCAGCCCGAAGATTCACATTCACCTGTGAGTGCTTTTAAATAACCTTGGGGTCTGGCATGGTGGCTCAAGCCTGTAATCCCAGCACATTGGGAGGCTGAGGCGAGAGGATTGCCTGAGCTCAGGAGTTCGAAATCAGCCTGGCCAAGATGGCGAAACCCCGTCTCTATTAAAAATACAAAAATAGCCGGGCAAGGTGGCATCCCCCTGTAATCCCAGCTACTCAGGGGGCTGAGGCAGGAGAATCTATTGAACCCGGGAGCTGGAGGTTGCAGTGAGCTGAGATCGCACCATTACACTCCAGCCTGGGGGACAGAGGGAGACTCTGTCTCAAAAAATGATTTGATTAATTAATTAATCATCATCATCATCATCTTGGGAAAGCTTACTTCCTGGCCTTGTGCCTGACCTCATTATCGTGTGCATTTCCATTTTGGCCCAGTAGATGTCAGTCAGGAAGTAGCATGAGAGAAAATCTTTAGAAAAAGGTAAAAAAAAAAAAAAAAATTTGAGAATTGCTGCAATTCAAAACTAGATAAATTTAAATTCCCCACTCTCTAACCATGATTTTGTTTCTGCCGTATCTTTGGTTTTAGAAATAAGAGCAATCTATCTTTTTTGCATCCACCCACCACTATTAGATGTATTCGATATCTGTATTGCAATGAAATAAACTTGATAAATGGGGTTCTAAGCATGTATATAACATATGGCATCTTATTAAGTAGTCCATATTTAGCATGAATTTCAGTGGTTGACTTCAATACAAAAGTAATTATTTCTTTTTTTTTGTTTTTGTTTTTTTTTTTTTTTTTTTTTTTTTTGAGACAGAGTCTCGCTCTGTCGCCCAAGCTGGAGTGCAGTGGCGCGATCTCGGCTCACTGCAAGCTCCGCCTCCTGGGTTTACGCCATTCTCCTGCCTCAGCCTCCTGAGTAGCTGGGACTACAGGCGCCCACCACCGCGCCCGGCTAATTTTTTGTATTTTTAGTAGAGACGGGGTTTCACCGTGGTCTCGATCTCCTGACCTTGTGATCCGCCCGCCTCGGCCTCCCAAAGTGCTGGGATTACAGGCGTGAGCCACGGCGCCCGGCCGAAAAGTAATTATTTCTTAAGGTAATTGGTGAGAGTGATAAATATGAAGCTAATAGAAATACTAGGCTTCACAAAAAAAGAAAAGTTAATATAAATGCTGACAATAAGCTGAATGGGTACGATCAGTAGAGTTTAGTTTGTTGTTAACTTTTTGACATGTCTTTTAGAATGAGACGATCAGTTTCTTCTGAAAGTGCAACACCAAGAAATGGAAATTCTAGAATCAATATTTGCTTGAAAGATCAGTGATACACTGGGTGGAAAAGACATAGAGGTGCAATGATGGGAAATATTCTTAGAGAAGTAGCCACTAGTAAAATAATGCCACATTGGTCTTGTTTAGGAGTGAAAGAGAGTGGCCACACTATATATTCTCCACACCACAGAATCTAACACTATTAAAGACAATTCAGATAACATATGTGTCTCATTTTAATTGGAAAACATATTGTAATATCCAAAAATCCTTCTGAGTCATTAATAAACTAATTGTGCTCTGGATTGTTTTTGTTTTGAGATAGAGTCTGGCTCTGTTGCCCAGGCTGGAGTACAGTGGTGTGATCTTGGGTCAGTCACTGCAACCTGGATCCACATCCCAGGCTCAAGCAATTCTAGTGCCTCAGCCTCTTGGGTAGCTGGGACTACAGGTGTGCACCACCACGCCAAGCTAATTTTTGTATTTTTAGTAGAGATGAGGTTTCGTCATGTTGACCAAGCTGGGCTCAAACTCTTGGCCTCAAGTGCTCTGCCACCTCAGCCTCTCAAAGTGCTTTCTTTTTTTGTAACCCTCTCAAAGATTACAGGTGTGAGCCAATGCGCCTGGCCTGAATTGTTTTAGAAGTTTGTTTTTAGTTTTTTACTGAAAGTTTCTGAAAGTTTTACTGAAAGTTTTACACAGAAGTTACTCTGTCCTAGAGTAACTTCAAAGCTGTAATTCCTTGAGTTCTCAAGTAAATGAGAACCATCCCGGACAAGTTCAGCATTCTAAATTTTACTTATTGCTTCATTAGATGGATTTGTTGATTTACCAATATGCCATAGTTGCTTTATTCCAAATGAGCAAGCTACTAGAAAATTTAGACTTTAGACTTCTTATTTTCTAAGTGAGAGAATGGAAACAGTTTCACGAATTGTTTCCCAATTTTCCAAATCCTCCACTGTTTCAGCACAGAGTTCTCCCCTTGGTTATCCAATTTCAAGACCACTTGAGAAATGTGGTTATTCTGGGAACACCACTCTGGCAGTCTTGTGAATTTCAACCTCTTTTGTGACAAAATGATCACATTAAATATATTTCCACCAACCAACTAACAGCTATATGGTTTAAACAATAAGAGAAAATATTCAATTTTATATCAATATACATTATTTTCATATTAGATTTAAAATTATAGTAATGTATATTATTTTTTACCAATGATTATCATTCAGAGCCTTTTTAAAAATGAGTGAACCAAAGTTTTGTGATTGAGATTTTCTGCACTTGACTTGCTATTTTACCAATGTTTAATTTTAATTTTTGTATTTCCAGATGTTGGAGTTTGCACTGCTTTGAAAGAAAGAAGATATGTTTTCAGCATTGAAATATCATGCAATAGACTATTTATATGAGGTAGAGTGTTAGTGGCTTACTGTCTATTTACTGACAATTATGATGTAAAAAGTGTTAACTACATTCAATATAGGTTGAGTATCCCTTATCTGAAATGCTTAGGATCAAAAGTATTTCAGATTTCTGATTTTTTTTCAGATTTTGGAATATTTTTATATATATAAAATGAGATCTTGGGGATGGGACCTGAGTCTAAACACAAAATTTATTTATATTTTATATACACCTTACCACATAGATTGAAGGTAATTTTATATAATATTTAAAATAACTCTGTGCATGAAACAAAGTTTGTGTACACTGAACTAACCATCAAAAAGCAAAAGTGCCAATATCTTCACCACCCATGTGGCATCATATTGGTACTCAACAGGTTTTGGATTTTGGATTTCAAATTTTTGGATTAAGGATGCTCAACTTGTTTATGATAATTTTGCAGTAATCCTTAGATTGTTTAATAGTCTAATTACTTTTAGATTTATTGAAAATTATTTTCCACATTTAGTATCTTTAAAATGCCACTTTTGGCTGGGCACGGTGGGATCCCAGCGCTTTGGGAGGCCAAGGCAGGCAGATCACGAGGTCAGGAGTTCAAGACCAGCCTGGCCAACATGGTGAAACCCCGTCTCTACTAAAAATACAAAAAATTAGCTGGGCATGGTGGTGGGCATCTGTAATCCCAGCTACTTGGGAGGCTGAGGCAGGAGAATCTCTCAAATCCAGGAAATGGAGGTTGCAGTGAGCAGAGACTGCGCCACCATACTCTAGTCTGGGCAACAGAGCGAGACTTCATCTCAAAAAAAAAAAAAAGGCCACTTTTGGAAGGAAATTATTAAATTAAAATAATCAAACAATTAAAATCAAACAATTAAAATGAATCCAAAGCTGTCAGGAGAAAAAAAATGGAAACTCTTGACAAGTTTAGGGTGATTTTGCTAACAATCTGGAGTGATCTTTCTTGAAATGAGTGGAGAAAAAAGAATTCCAGTTATCTTTATAAAATAATACTAATAGCATGCATTGACCACTTTCTGTGGGAGATCCTTTACCCTTCTGATGGATTATATTAGGGTGGTGCAAAAGGAATTGCCGTTAATTTGCCATTAGTTAATTAAAATGGCAAAAGCCGCAATTACTTTTGCACTATCCTACTATCATTTTATCATCATAAGTACTTTGTGAGGCAGATACTATTATTTTACAGGTTTTACAATTTTATAGGTTAGAAAACTAGTTTCCACATAAGTTAAATAGCTTTTATAATTGTCAGAGCTAAATTTTGAGCCCAGACATGTTGTTAGGAAACTAAATAGAATAACTGTCATTCAACAGTCTGTTGTTCTTACGATCTTAGTTGACAAGTTAAATTTTTTTTCTTTGTAACACTGACCCCATCTACCAAAGAAAAAAATTACTCCAGTATAACAAAACTGTGCTACATTTTACAGGAAATGAGAAACACATGCAAGCATCTTCTGATTTTATTATTCCCTCATAACTGAGAGAAGCAAATGTGTAGTTAAAAGATATCCATGGTAGGAATCAAAAGTCATCATAACAAAACATATGTATTGGCCACTTGCAAAATTAGTCTGTATTCAAACATCCTGAAACTTATTTTTTGCCCATGGTATTTTGGTTTCTGCTGGTATACGACACTCTGTGATATAATACAAATACAATACTAATCAATGGCAAATCTTGCAAAAGATGCAGGACTTTGTCAAGTTCGTGAAAACAGTATTGAGGAACCACTTAAATAACAAGTAAGGATATTATGAAGATCATGCAAAATTAGATCAGTTGACAGACAAGAGAAAGAGAATGGTTTGAATATCAAAGGAGTCAGAGATGCCTTGGGAAAATCTTCAAACATTTTCTAAAAATATTTTTTTCATGATCAAAGGTAAAGCAATGAGTAGTATCATGCATATCATCATATAACACAGTTTGTGGGAAAATTATGACAAAAAGTAATAATTATAACTAATTATAAATGAAATTTTGTTATGAAACTCTTTATAACTTTCACTTTTTAGATTAAATACCAATCGGCCTTTTTTTTTTGTTTTCCTATTTACTGTGAATCTTTGGTCCTTATTTGATATAAATTACCATAAGTAATCTTTTTCTCTTTACCACTTATCCTTGGATAATAAGGACTTCTTACTGAATATGTTATAACACTTCAGCAAACATTAAAAAGTCTTGGGAAATAATGCAAGAAATTATCATTTGTCCAAATACATAGAATAATGAATTATGTGAGAAATGAGAATCACTGGGGAAGGGCTTCATAGAAGAGATATTGCTTAAGATAGGCCTTGAAAGATGAGTTGGATCTCGATAGAGAAGAATAACAGGACATTTTCAGAGGTACAGTGTAGACCATGGTGTTAACCAGGGAGTGACCACTGAACATTAAGGGAGGTAGTGAAGAGACTAGTCTATTTAGAGAGACTAGTTAGAGTAATGGAAGATAAAGTTGGAAAGTAAAGGCAGAGCCAAATTAAAGAGAACACTGACTCATTTACAAACTTATTAACTGATTTAACATTCCTTTAAAGAAACAGTTCCCTTTATTAGATATGTTTTTAAAAATTAGAAATGAATTTGCTGGTTGTAACAAAGGAAATAATGCAAAGATAAAACAAAAGTTAAGACATCCACATTATACTGTTTAGTGAAAAAAAGCACATTGCTAAGTGATATGTAAATAATGTGATCCCGTTTTTTGTCAAGTACTTACACATGTGTTTTAGCTTAACCTAGAAAAAATATCTGTAGGAGAATACATCAAACCACTACTGATATTACAAGGGGCCTTTAATACATATTCAGTAAACCATGTTGTAAATGCATGTGCCATCATCCAGGCTTTGTTGTTCCATTTACAGATCATAGACAGGGTAGATTTAGTATAATTCTTAAGGGCCCTGGGATTTTCAGAATGGTAAATAAGCATTAGCTTCAACTTAAAATCACCAACTGCATTAGCTTCTAGCAAGAGAGTCAGCTTGTCCTTTGAAGGTTTGAAGCCAGACACTGACTTCTCTCTGGCTATGAAAGTCTTTGTTGGCATCTTCTTCTAACAGAAGGCTGTTTTGTCAGAACACACACAACATTTACCAATTAATTTGCTATCTTATATGGTGCAGTTCATGCCACCCCCAAACAATTACAATGGTAACTAACATCAAAGACCACTGATCATAGATTATCATAACAGATAGAATAATAATGGAAAAGTTTCAAATGTTGGGATGGTTACCAAAATGTGACACAGGAAGTGAGCACATGCTTTTGGAAAAATGGCACAGACAGATTTGCTCATCATAGGGTTGCCACAAAGTTTCAATTTGTAAAAAAAAAAAAATCTGCAGAGCACAATAGAATAAAGCACAATAAAGTGAGGTATGCCTGTTTTGTTGTTGTTGTTGTCGTTGTTTTTTGTTTGTTTGTTTGTTTGTTTTTGAGATGGAGTCTCACTCCGTTGCCCAGGCTGGAGTGCAGTGGTGCAATCTCGGCTCACTGCAAGCTTCGCCTTCCGGGTCATGCCATTCTCCTGCCTCAGCCTCCTGAGTAGCTGGGACTATAGGCGCCTGCCACCACGTCCAGCTAATTTTTTGTATTTTTAGTAGAGACGGGGTTTCACCATGTTAGCCAGGATGGTCTTGATCTCCTGACCTCGTGATCTGCCTGTCTCGGCCTCCCAAAGTGCTGGGATTAGGTATGCCTGTTTTTTATAAGGAGCATGTATTACTTTTAAAGAAATATCACATAAGTTTCAAAGTATAATTTTAATATATTCTGAATATTGATAGATAAATAGTATATGTTAAAAGATTTTCTAATCTTTCTTTCTTCCACAGAATGTAGTTAGAAAGAAGTTTTACAGAGATGCTTTATTGCTTCGAATTCCTTCATGTTTATATCAAGATGAAAGTTACCATGTAGCAGTTACTGATAATAAATTTAGGAGGCCATGGACAAGAGGTATGTTTGTTTTCATTTCTTAAAAATGTGCTTTAAAAGCCATTTCAGAGTTTAGCACAGCAAATTATTAAGAATATGCAATGCTTTACTAATTTCATTGCATCTATGCATGTCAGAATTCCAAGAAGTTAACAACGTAGTATTTTTATTATAGAATCTAGGTAACTAAATAAGGAATTGGAAAGCTTATATTCGATATGAATAAACCAAATAAAAGATATGTAGATGATGAAGACTTAAAATAGTCTAACATTGTAAACACTTGTTTTATTATAATAGAATTTTTCTTGACTATCTGAGGCCTACTTCAAGTTGTAATGGCACACTGAATATAAAATTATTTTTAAGCATATATGTACAAAATAGTTTTTTGTTTCTATCAAGTCATGGAATAGTAAAGAAGTAGCCTCCTTGGAGGAGTCAAGTCAGTCAACAGCATTTACTTGGTATACATTATGTACCAAACACTGTTATAAGTACTAAGGACACAGTTACTTAAAAGACATAGAAGTAGTCTCTGCTCTCAGTGGGTTTTAGACTGGTAAGGAGGATACAGCAATAAAACCATTAAATATGTAAACTAGTATCTGATATTGATAAATATATAGAGAAGAGACAGTAATGCTAAGTGATATGAAATTGCGGGAGTAGGGAGTGCTGTTTCCTAAGATGGTTAGGGAAATGTCTCTCTGAAGAGGAGGACATTTGAGTTGAGACCTGAATGGTGAGAAAGCAACAACCATGAAAAATATGGGGGGAAAGCCTTTCAAGCAAATGCAAAGTTCCTGACTCAAGAATGAACTTGATGTGTGTAAAGACCAGAAAATTAAGCTATTGTGACTGGGTAATGAAAAATGGATTGAGAAGTAGGCAATTTCTGAATAAGGCTTTGTAGGCCATAACAGGGAGTTTGTTTATTTATTTATTTTTTATTACAGCTGCAATAGACTGACTGTGTCCCCCTAAATTTATATTTGAAGGTGGGGCCTTTGGGAGATGATTAGGATGGAGTCCTCATGAAAGGGATTAGTACCCTAATAAAAGAGACCCCAAAGAGCTCCCTTGACTTTTCTGCCATGTGAGGCCAGTAAGAAGACAGCCACCCATGAACCAGGAAGTGGGCCCTCACTAGACACTGAATCTTCTGGTGCCTTAATCTTGGGCTTCCCAGCCTCCAAAACTGTGAGAAATGAATGTTTGTTGTTTGAGCCACCCAGTCTATGCTATTTTTGTTATAGCAGTGTAGACTGACTAAGACAATTGTGGATATGGAAAGTCACTGGACAATTTTAAGAAAGGGAATGATATAACCTGATTTATGCTGTAGAAAGATAGTTATGATTGTCTGGAGGATAGAAAGGGTGCAGATTAGGAGTCAAGAGTAGAGACAGGGAAATCTATCAGGGAGCTATTTTAGTAGCCCAGAATCTAAACTCTGGATAAAATATTATAGTGTCTTGGACAAGGCTTATAGTAATGGAGATGTGAGATGTGCTTAAAATCTAGCTTATTTTACAAATTGTCAACAGTGAGGGTATTACAAAATAGAATAATGAAGATTTTCTTCTAGGTTTTTGACCTGAGAAACCAGGTAGATGACAGTGCCATTTCCTAAAATAGGGAAAGGCTTATAGAGAAGCCAATTTGTGGCCAGAGTCAATAACTCTGCTTTGGCCAGATTATTAGGCATCTAAATGGAATCATTAAGAAGGCAATTGGTTATATTAATCTTGAGCGCAGCTGCTCAGGACAGTTCTCTGGGTGGCCTTGGCCTCCTTTTCTCACTTGAAGTTCTTAAGAATAACTATAAAATGTGCTGGGAATGCAACATTCAGAGATAAAGGAGGAGCTAGCCAGAGCAGCCTATGCTCTGTCCTTCAGTTCTTTAGCCCAGCACGTCCTTTGACCTCAGAACATCAAACCCAGGTGGACTGCTTTCTGGGGTTCTTCAGCTGCTGTGCAATTGTGGCACATGAAGACTTCATTTGCCCTGGGCAGCTTTCCTGAGACTCACAGGACCAGTTCACAATGAATCCTAGGCTTCTGTTGTCCCTTGTTACCTATCTGTAAGTAATACATCTGCTTCATGTAACTTCCTGTGTATGGGTATTCTGTCTCACCATACTCAGACAAGTTGGTAATCAGTACACAGTGAACCTGCTTCACAAGCTGGAGTTTCAAATCGGAGTTTTCAATATGCAAATTACATATAAACCTGTGAAACTAGATGAAGTCACTGAGAGCATGAGTATAAATAGATTAGAAGGCCTAGGACAGAGCCCTGGAACACTCCAACAGTTAAAAGTCTGATGTAAAAGGAGTTACCTAAGAAGCAAGACAGGAAAATCAAATGATTCTGGCGTCGAATTCTAAAGAAGAAAGTGCTTCAAGAAGGTAGTAGTAGTCCAATGCATTGGGCTTGTGTTAAAAGCTCAAGTTATCTGAGGATAGTGAGTTGACCATTAGCTTGACTAAATGTAGGTCATTGATGACTTTGACAAGAGTGGTTTCCCTGGAATATTGGTTATTAATATGATTGGAATATATTTGGAGTGTGATAGGAATATATTGGAATATGATTGGAGTATGTTGAGAAGATAATGGGAAGTGGGAAAGTGAGAGAGTGAATTTGAATATTTGGGGGAATTTTGCTATAAAGAAAAATTTTTAAATGATGGACTAACTTATGGGAGAAGTGGAGTAAAGAGTTATTCTTTTTTGTTTTTGATGTGTGGTTTTTAAACAATACAGGATGAGACAGACTGTAAAATGTTTGCCAATGGAAACAATTTTGGTAAAAAGAGAATAAGACAATGCAGGAAAGAAAAAGGATAACAGGAGTAAAAGGGGATAAGATCAAGAGCACAGTTAGAGAAGTTAGTATTCAGTAGGAACTAAAATAATTCTTCCCCTGTGTAGATAGGAAGATAGGGTTTGTAGGTACTTATGCCAGTAAGTTGGTAGAATTGGTGGTGGAAAATGAGGTAGTTCTCTGTATCAGTTTTCTATGTGAAGGTAAGGTCATATACTGAAAGTGGATAATGGAATGAACACTAAAGATTTGAAGGGGTAATGTGTGAATTAGCTGTCTTAAAGAGCAAGAAAGCTAGTTTTGTTTTTGTTTGTTTCTTTTTTGTTGTTGTTAACCTCATCTGTGGTCAAGAAAGCCAGTTTTATTAACGGGTATACTATTATCATCTGTCAATGTTGGGTGGCCATTTGAAATTTACAGTCATAATTTGGAATGAGTTCCTTTAGCATGGCTGGGTGATTTTTTTTCCAGTAATTTTCAACTGTTTTAGTGTACATACACAGAAAGTGTAGAGTAGGGGTTGTCCTAAGTTGGTAGAAGAGAAAGAGAGGCAAGAGAATCAAGAGTCTTTGAGAGCAATGGTTATGGGACTGGCTATGGAACCTAAACTATTCTAAGCAATTTGCATGCCACATTACGCCACATTACATTTAATCTTTACAACAACACTCTGAAAAGGCTATTCTTCCTATAGTTTGTACATTAAAACAAAACAAAACAGGCCGGGCACGGTGGCTCAAGCCTGTAATCCCAGCATTTTGGGAGGCCGAGACGGGTGGATCACGAGGTCAGGAGATCGAGACCATCCTGGTGAACACAGTGAAACCCCGTCTCTACTAAAACTACAAAAAACTAGCCGGGCGAGGTGGCGGGTGCCTGTAGTCCCAGCTACTCGGGAGGCTGAGGCCGGAGAATGGCGTGAACCTGGGAGGCGGAGCTTGCAATGAGCTGAGATCTGGCCACTGCACTCCAGCCTGGGCGACAGAGCGAGACTCCGTCTCAAAAAAAAAAAAAAAAAAAAAAAAAACAAAAAACGGAGGTGCAAAAAGATTCAGATATTTACCCAATATCATATAGTTAATAAATAGCAGTCCAAGGATTAAAATCTAGGCAGAGTGTTTCCAGAACCTGTACTCTTAACCACTAAACTTTTTTCTTTTTTTATTTTGATATGGAGTCTCACTCTGTCTCCCAGGCTGGAGTGCAGTGGTGCGATCTCGGCTCACTGCATTCGCTTTCCAGGTTCACGCCATTCTCCTGCCTCAGCCTCTCCAGGAGCTGGGACTACAGGCGCCCACCACCACACCCAGCTAAATTTTTTGTATTTTTAGTAGAGACGGGGTTTCACCGTGTTAGCCAGGATGGTCTCAATCTCCTGACCTCGTGATCCACCCGCCTCGGCCTCCCAAAGTACCACTAAATTTTTGTATTTTTTTTTCATATTTTTCAATGAGGCACAGGCTTAGATGTTAAATGATTTGTTAAAGATAACAAAACTAGTAAGAAGTAACACTGGTGGTAGGGAGAACACTCAGTTGCATATTCTGACAGTAGTATATGACATGGTCTTTCTCCTTAAGGAACCAAGGGTCTAGTTTGGGAGATAAGCTATATACACATACAAATTAATTAATTAATTAATTTATTTATTTATTTATTTATTTACAAAGTCTCACTCTGTCACCCAGGTGCCCAGGCTGGAGTGCAGTGGCATGATCTCTGCTCACTGCAACCTCTGTTTCTCAGGTTCAAGGTATTCTCCTGCCTCAGCCTTCCAAGTAGTTGGGACTAGAGGCATGCACTACCATGCCGGCTAATTTTTGTAATTTTAGTAGAGATGGGGTTTTGCCATGTTGGCCAGGCTGGTCTCGAACTCCTGGCCTCAAGTGATCCACCTGCCTCAGCCTCCCAAAGAGCTGGGATTACAGGCGTGAGCCACTGTGTGCCACCTACAATTTTAAATATAGGACTGTATACGGTTGGGTCTCCAAGTGTTACAATATTATGGCCCTTCAAGGAGAATGTATCAGCTTGAGCTGGAAGGGTTAATAGAAGTTTCATGAGGTATAGCATAAGCAGTTGAAAAGGACTATTTGGAATAGTAGTGCTGTATAAGCAAAAGAGAGTCTATAAAATGAGGTGACATGTTCATGTGATATTGTTCTAACTGTAGTTGATTGAGGGGCAGGGGTAGGTTGATGATAATGAGGATGACTATTTAAATATTTGGAATCAGGTATCACTTTGGCAAAAAATACATTTGTGAACAAATGAAGATAAAATCATAATGTAAAAGGTGAATGTTTGACTTTCTTGAATTAAGTATAAAAGAAAATTCTAGAGATTAATGTTTACCATTATTCTTTTTAGTCTCAGCTGTTTCAGTTCCGGGAATGACAGATACCTCAGTCTTGGACCAATGGAAAGCAAGTTTCTTTGTGGAGGATTTCCTTGAGAAGTATGTATCCTTAATCTCAAATTTCTCTTTTACATCTAGAAGAAGATAAACACTAAGTTCTCCAGATACCTAAATAGGGAAAATCTCTTCCTTTATTTCTTCATGGATTTTCTTCTTTTATATGAAGAAAAGGTCCTAATTTGAACCACAAAGGAGTGGTTAATAAGGGTGACTTATATCTTCTTTTTTAATTAGTAAACTTTCAATTAGTTTATCAATTGGTAAACTTTCTGTAGAAAGTAGCTATAGAAAGTCTGTTATATTAAAATTAGTCTTTTTTTCTCCTATATTATAAATTCAGATTTAAGGCTATTTTGTAATGTATTTGGTCAAAACATTATTTATTATTTAAGCATTCATCAAATATTCATTATCATCCTATATATTAGATACAAGATACAAAAATGAATAAGACATAGTCTTAACCTTCAAAGAACACAAGAAAACAAGGAATAGAGTTTTATAAAGAAATAATTACAATACAATGTGCAAAGTACAATGACAGAGATAGGAACCCAGAGCATAATATGAGGAAGAACATCTAACCTGTTCTACATTGTAAAGGTAGACATAAAGTAGAGATTTTGGTGCAATTTAATAATTTACTCTTTTGTTTCACTTCATGCACAGAATGCTGATCTGACCTAGGAAAGCTTTTGTTATTATTCACATTTTCAAGTTTCTATAATTTAAATTTTCCTTAGTTGTGCTTAAAAGAAACAAAAAAACATTGAAAGGTGTCTAGACTCTGGATACAGTGAAGTCCAATATACCATCTTTGTCATCTAGGAATTTAAAATCAGGTTAGGAAAATAATAGATAGACATAGAAAAAATTGGCCGGGCGCGGTGGCTCAAGCCTGTAATCCCAGCACTTTGGGAGGCCGAGACGGGTGGATCACAAGGTCAGGAGATCGAGACCATCCTGGCTAACACGGTGAAACTCCGTCTCTACTAAGAAATACAAAAAACTAGCCGGGCGAGGTGGCGGGCGCCTGTAGTCCCAGCTACTCGGGAGGCTGAGGCAGGAGAATGGCGTAAACCCGGGAGGCAGAGCTTGCGGTGAGCTGAGATCCGGCCACTGCACTCCAGCCTGGGCGACAGAGCGAGACTCCGTCTCAAAAAAAAAAAAAAAAAAAAATAGAAAAAATTAACAATGTAAGAATTAAATGATAGTCAGTTAGAAGTATGTATCATATGAGTAAACTCCTAGCAGCGAGGAAACGGAAAGGTATAGTGAAAAAAGCTCTGCACTATGAATTAAAATATGTAGCTTTTAAGCCTTGACTGGAAAAGTCAAGTGCTAACTACTTTGCTGGTCATTTTACCTGTGACCCTCATTTTATCAGTATGATGATGATGGATCAGTTCTTCTCAAACTTTACTGTACATATGAATCCCCTGAGGATCTCCCCTGGTTCAGTTAGTCTGTTTTGGAGCCTGAGATTCTGCATTTCTAATCTATTTCTAGGTGGTATTGATGCTGCCAGTCCAAAGACCTACCTTGAGTAACAAGATGCGAGACGATCTCTAAGATCTCTTTTCACCTTATGAGTTACATTGGTAGAGCTGTGCATTTGTAACTAGGAGAGGTCAGCTTCACAGAAGTAGGAATTGAGCTTGGGCTGGGCAATCAAAGAGAAATTAACTCGAGAGAAAGCATTTTGGGCAGAGGAAACAGCATGTCTCCAGGCATAGACACGGGAATATGCAATAAGTATTTAGCAAAGGCAATAATTAGGCTAGTTCGGTGAAAACTAAATTATTGTTTCATAAGGTAAAAAAAGATCTTAGAGATCATCTCGCATCTTGTTACTCAAAGTAGGCCTTTGGACTGGCAGTGTCAATACCACCTAGAAATAGATTGGAAATGCAGAATCTCAGGCTCCAAAATGGACTAACTGAATCAGAATCTACTTTCTGTCTATTGATTTGCCTATTCTAGATATTTCACGTAAGTGGAATCATACAATATGTGCTTTTATTGTGATTGGTTTCTTTTACTTAATATAGTGTTTTCAGGGTTTATCCATGTTGTCACATGTATCTGTGCTTTATCTTTCTCTCTCTCTCTCTCTTTTTTTTTTTTTTTTTTTTTTTTGAGACAGAGTTTCTCTCTGTCACCTAGGCTGGAGTGCAGTGGCGTGATCTCAGTTCACTACAACCTCCACCTCCCAGTGATTTAAGTGATTCTCCTGCCTCAGCCTCCCGAGGAACTGAGATTACAGGCACCCACTACCACACCCAGCTAGTTTTTTTGTATTTTTAGTTGAGACGGAGTTTCACCATGTTGATCAGGATGGTCTCGAACTCCTGACCTCAGGTGATGCACCCACCTCAGCCTCTCAAAGTGCTGGGATTACAGGTGTGAGCCACTGTGCCCAGCCCATTCATAACATTTTTTTACCACCTGAAATTATGTCATATACTTATTTGTCTATCTTCCTGTTAGCAGATAAGCTCCATGAAGGAAAGAACTTTGTTTGGTTTAACACCCCATTCCCAGTATCTAGAATGGTGTTAGCACATTGCAGACACTCAATAAATAGTTTTGTTAAGTTTGCAAATTAATAAATAGGAGTAGATGAACTTACTCAAAAAGAATGATATAGAAGGAAAGCAAAGATAATCTAGGGTAGAAACCTGGGAAAGACCAGTGTCTACAGGTTATGCAAAGGAGGAGGCACCAGTGAAAAGGGAATAAATATATTGGACAGGGAGGTAGATGAGGAGAGCTGGGAAACACTGATCTTCATAGATCTTTTATATCTACGGAAAGAAAATTTACTAGGTAGTCTCAAAACTGTAGTACGAATTATTGTTATATAGTGCTGACCCTGTCAGTAACATTTATTTTAAAAAGACAGCACCTATGTAAGCACTAAGTTAAGTATATAATGATCCACATAGGAACCAATGATCTTAATGAATAATATGGACATGGAAGAGTTAAAATATTTTTTCTTCTACCTTGTATTTTCTTAGAGTACAGGATAAATTCTAAAGCTTTCTCCGCCTGTGATTTTAAGATATGACACAATTGGTCTTTTCTCCAATTGGAGAGTTACATTGATTTTGGTTCTTTCAGTCTGTACAAGAGAATTATTAGGGCTGAAATATTCCAGGATATCAGGAAAAACGTATATTAGGATGTATAACTAAGTTGCCAATAATATATTTATCTATTGGAAGATCTCTTGTAATGCCAGCCATTCTAATGGTATGATACAGATAAACCTGTATCAATCAGGAAACAGGTAAGGGCAAGGTTAAAAGAGCCAAAAAGATGTCCTCAGGACTAGCAACAGTAGGAAGTTGAAACTGCCTTCGCAAAAACTGTAACTGAGGAAATTATGACAGTGAAAGAGATCAGACCTAACTGATGCCATCCTGCCTGTAACCTTTAAGCTGTCCTTGTTCATTCCTGGGTGTAGGCTGAACTAACCTTGGGAAGGAATTTAGTGTATGATTTGACTCTGAAACAAAATTGATAATAGCCCTTTCCTGAAAAGACCCACTTTTTGCCTGGGGGGCCAGGCTGCCTTTGTAGGACTAACAAATTCACTATGAGATTAGAAATTTTGGTTTAGGGGTCATGCGGCCTCTGGCTGCAAGAGTCTGACCGTCTCCAAATTGCTCCTCAGGATAACATCACTATTGTAAAACCCAAGATCAGGGCTTGAGATATTTTGCAGACCCTGCACTCTACAGTTCAGCTGATACCACCTAGCTGGTAATCTGGCTCAACCAGTTCTGCGATCCCACACAGGAGCAGAAGACCCCAAGAAAACCTCACTCACCCCTTATATTTCCATCTCCAACCTGACCAGTCAGCGCTCTCCACTTCCCAAGCCCTTACCTGCCAAATTATCTTGAAAAACTCTGATCCACAAATGCTCAGGGAGACTGGTTTGAGTAATAATAAAACACCGATCTCCCACACAGCCGGCTCTGCGTCTCTATCCATTGCAATTCCTCTGTCTTGATAAATTGGCTTTGTCTAGGCAGCGGGCAAGGTGAACCTGCTGGGCAGTTACAAAGTTGCTACCACCCTAAGATTGAAGGAACAAGGTGCCTGGGCAGTTACCAACCTAGTAAGGACTACAGGAGCAGGGCTGTCTGACAGAAGATGTAACTTTTGGTGGAAGAGTGCAGCCAATTCCAAACTGTGGCCCAACAGAGAAGGATTTGGGAGGAATGATATTGCAACCTGTCTCTCTCACCTTTGGTCTTCTGCCAGTGCTTTCCATGGCTGAACCCAACCAGAAGCCAGAGGACAAGGAAGCTTGGTTAGTTCATAGAGGTTAGCTTCCCAGGTTACGGAACAGAACATAAAAGGCTGGGTAATTTTATTGAGGAACAGACACTGAATATCCAGCACAAGGGTAGTTTGGCCATGTGTGGCAAAACCTAAAAATTTGTATACTTTTAACTTCATCATTTCTGTTTTTAAGAAATTTATTTGAGATTATTAGTGCATATAGATGTTCTTTGCATTGTTGCTCATAATAGCAAACAATTATAATGAACTTAAATTTCCAACAATAGAGAATTGGTTGAATAAATTATGATTCGCTGATACCCTATTTATCCATTCAAATATTAGGTGAATGTATATAGATTGACATGTAAATGTGTTCATGCTTCATTTTTTTTACAGAAAAGAACAGGTTATAGAATACTGTTGTCATTAGTCCACTATTGTTTAAAGATTTTTTTAATTGAGAAATTTACACAATTTTTATATTCATCTTGAATGATGGGAATATAGATGTTTCTTCTCTGTGTCTGTTGGAATTCGATAATTTTTTCCACAGTGGACATATATTATTTACTAATAAAAGTGTTTTAAAACAGGACATACATAACATTAGTAATTTTATACTGTCACAGAAAAACAATTACAAGAATGGTGACCCAGATTAATTGTGAATTTGAGGAAGTTGTTCCAAGTTCAAATCCAGACTCCCAAATTGAAGTAGAGGAGGTCAGTTTATACACCCACATGGACTACAATGAAGTCTTTACCCCTGTCAGTTGTTTAGAAAAATATTCAGCACTTCAAAAACAGAACCAAGGTAAAACATTTATTTTATATTGTTGTGAAACATTTCTTACTGATATATACATATTCATTTCAGTGAGTTTTTTTGTTTGATTTGAATGAAAAATTTTTTATTAAAGATCCACCTGTATAACTCTAAGTTTTACCATATTAGGGCAGTACTTTCCTCATTCATATTAATCCTCTTTGTAAGTTGGGTTATTTTTGGAGTTTAAGTTGTCTGGGCCTCAAAACAACCTGCAGAGATTTGATCATAGTATGCCTTCAACATACTGCTATAATGATATTGGCATCTTTTACAGATCCCATGATATAGCAATCCAGTGTAATATTAAATTACTATATTATAAAGTGATTATTATATTTTAGTTTTTAAAACATAATAAATATTTTCAATCTCATCTGATTTATGCGAAAACAAGGTTCAAAGTGGAGATGGAATAGTTCCAGCATTAAGTTAGGAAATATACTCAGTTTTACAAACATACTGTCAAAAATAATTAAAAGTAGGCCTGGCACAGTGGCTTACTATGCCTGTAATCCCAGCACTTCGGGAGGCCAAGGTGGGTAGATCACCTGAGGTCAAGAGTTTGAGACCAGCTTGGCCAAAATGGTGGAACCCTGTCTCTACTCAAAATACAAAAATTAGCCAGTCATGGTGGCAGCACCTGTAATCCCGCTACTCAGGAGGCTGAGGCAGGAGAATCACTTGAACCCAGGGGGTGGAGGTTACAGTGAGCCAAGATTGTGAGACTGCATCTCAAAAAAATAAAATAAAATAAAATAAAATAAAAGTATATTTTATTCAAACTTGATTCCAAATGTCTCATCTTACTAGAGGGTGTTGAATTCTTTCAACCATGTAAAAACTTGCTGAGGATTGCCTTTCTTATATGTATAACAGCCTATTCTTTTTTTAAATTATAGAACCTAAGGTTCTATTATGTAATTATTACTATCATTTAAGCAATGCTATAGCTTCAACATGAAAAATAATTTGATTTTTTTACTGTTATTTTTATGTAGATATATAAATTATGTATAAAAATTTCAGCAATGGCAAATAGCTGTGTGATGATATATATATAGAGAGAAATTCCTCTTATAGTTGGAAGAGATACAGAGATTAGTTGTATTAAGGACTAAAACTTGAGAGCATGATGTAATAGAAAGAGCCTGAATTTGGAGTCAGAAGACTTGAATTTTGAGTCCAAGTCTACTCTTAAAAAGTGGAACATCACTTGAGGCCAGGAGTTTGAGACCAGCCTGGGCAACATAGCAAGACCTTATCTCCACAAAAAGATTTTTAAAAATTAGCCAGATGTGGTGGCACTCCTGTAGTCCTAGCTACTTGTAAGGCTGAGGTGGGAAGATTGCTTGAACCCAGGCATTCAAGGATGTAGTAAGCCATGATCATGCCACTGCACTCCAGCTTGGGTAACAGAGTGAGACCCTATCTGGAGAAAAAGAAAATTTTTATGATTTTAAGTTTTCTTCTCTAATTTATTTCTATTATTTATTCTTCTATTTTTAAATAATTTTGTGGGGATAAACTAATATATGTAAGTTTATGTGAGTATATTTAAAGAGATGGCTTGTAAAAACGAATGGGTTACACAAACATAGCTATTATAAATGTGGCAAACTAGAAGCTACTATTGGCTAGAATCAACTATTGACTGAGAGAAAATATGCTTGAATTTCCCAAATGCCATATCCTGTATTTCCTCAGGTGTCCTGTGTCACCGGACATCACTTTATAAATTTAGATTTTCAATTTTATTTATTTTCTTTGCAATTGTATCAGTTACTGCCAGATTTGTAGATACTTTGGTCTTATTGTCTAAATCAAAAGAAACATAGTATATTTTTGGATTTGTAAATATGCTATGTCTTATAAGAATTATAAATAATTACTAAATTATAATTTCAAAACACGTATCTTTAAAACATAAAACAGTTGCTGGTTTTCTTTTATGGGTGTTGGTTTATTGATATTTACTAATTTTTCTACAATGTTCACATATTATTTGTTAATACATGAAGCTGTTAAGCATCCCTCTAGATATCGTGGGAACATACAAGCAAATATAAATGTAGCTTTTATTTTTATTTTTAAAAATAAAGTTAGGCCAGGCACAGTAGCTCATGCCTGTAATTCCAGCACTTTGGAAGACCAAGGCAGGTGGATCACCTGAGGTCAGGTGTTGAAAACCAGCCTGGCCAACATGGTGAAACCCTGTCTCTACCAAAAATACAAAATTAGCTGAGCGTAGTGGTGGGCACCTGTAATCCCAGCTATTTGGGAGGCTGAGGCAGGTGAATCACTTGAACCTGGGAGGTGGAGGTTGCAGTGAGCCGAGCTCACACCATTGCCCTCCAGCCTGGGCGAGAAGAGTGAAACTCCATCTCAAAAAATAATAATAATAAGTAATAAAAATAAAATAAATAAAGTTGCATATGCATATAGTGTAGAGAGTCAAATAGTTTGTTAAAGTTTACAGTAAAAAGCAGTAATCATACTTATGGTTTAAAACGGTGGCACAGAAGCAAGCTGGCTTCACTGCTCATACAGGAAACCAAAAATGAATATACAGTGCCAAGATTTTCACTAGCAACAACTCACATCTCAAATATGAGGATGAGACAGATCCTAGGGACACAGAGAAGTGAAAAAACTTCAAGCAGGTGGTAGGAGAATCCAACTTCCACATCCATGATGCCCCACCCTGCCCATTCTGCCTGACAACAACCACATGGAAAATCTTCCCCCAACTAATGGTGTCTATGCTGGAAAAAGTGAGAGTGGAAGAGTCAACTAGCTTTCCCTCCATCTTGGATTCCCTGGCAGGACACTGTTCTTTTTTTAACCCATGGAAAGCATCATGACTGCCTGAAAGGAGAGACAAAGAGGGGAGAAGGGACTACCTTCCCCAGCCTTTCCAGGCAAAGGAGCTGATTCACAGCAGCTAATTTGTGCCACAGGTCCCTTGGGCACGAACCTCTAGCCAGACTTCTGTCACTGTTGGGATAATGTTTTTCAGACTCTCCCATTTGGAGAAGACAGTGCCCTGACTATTTGCTAGAGGCAAGGCAAACCTGGGCTTAAGATACCACCTATAGCCAAGAAAAAGGCAATATTAGTGAAGATTTGCTAAGAAAATATATCCAATAAAAACCAAGACAAGTTGAACAGAGGAAGCTGGAATAAATAACCAATCCTTCAGTGCAAAGACATAGACATATATCCACAAGAAACAACACTGAACAGGGAAATGTGACCTTTGCAAAAAGACAAAGCAAAAATCCAGTGACTGACCCTAACAAGAAAGTCATTTGTGAGTTCTCTGACCAAAAATACAAAAGAGCAGTTTTAAGGAAATTCAGTGATCTGTAAAATAATACAGAAAAGCAATTCAGAAATTTGTTGGAGAAATTTAACAAAGAGAATTTTTAAAATTTTTAAAGTTAACTTTAAAAACTCAAACAAATTTTGGAACTGAGAAATACATTTGCTGAGCTGAACAACTCATTAGAGGCTCTCAACATCTGAATGGAACAACCAGAGGGAAGAATCAGTGATATCAAAGACCAGCTATTTGAAAATACAGTCAGAGGAGAAAAAAGAAAAAAGAAAGTGAAAGAACAAAGACTGCCTACAAGATACAGAAAATTACCTCAAAAACCAAATCTAAGTATTCTTGATGTTCAAAAGGGAGCTGAGCAAAGGCAGGGGGTAGAAAGAAATAATACAAAATTTTCCAAAGCTTGAGAAAGCTGTAAATCTCCAGTACGGGAAGGTCTGATAATACCCAAGAGATTCAACCCAAATAAGACTACCCCAAGGTATATAATAACCAAACCCTCAAAGGTCAAGGACAAAGAGAGAATCTCAAAAGCAGCAAGAGAAAAGAAGCAAATAACGTATAAAGGACCTCCAATTCTATGGTAACAGACTTTTCAATGAAAAACCATACAGACAGGAGGGAGTGGAACAACATATTCAAAGTGCTCAAAGAAAAAAAAGTCATCCAAGAACATTGTATCTAGCAAAATTACCGTTTGAATATGAAGGAGAAATAGTCTTTCCCAAACAACTAAAGTTCAGAGAATTCACCCCCATCAGACCCATCATCTTACAGTAAATGCTAAAAGGGGTACTACAATCTGAAAGGGAAAAAAAAATTAACATACGAAAAGAAAACTTTTCTTTAGTTATTCACTGGTAAAATTAAGTACATGAATACTTAATTTTAAGAATTCTCTAGAATACTGAGAATACTCTGTTACAATAATTGTAGTGTGTAAGCACTCATAACTCTAGTATGAAGCCCAATCAAAAACAATAGCGATAGCAACCTGTTAAGAGATGTAATATTAAAATATGTAAATCCAGACAACTTAGTCAAAATGTAGCATTTTGTGTGTATGTGTGTTTGTCTTTGTTTCTATTCCTTTCTTTGTAATCTAAAATATTATCTCTTTAAAATAACTTTTTAAATCTATACAATGTTTTTTGTAACCCTCCTGGTAACCACAGCCCAAAAACCTACAATATATTCACTAAAAATAAAAAACACCAAATTAAAACATATTACCAGAGAAAATAACCACAAAAGAATACAGTAGGAAAGAAAGGAGTGTTAAAACAATCAGAAAATGGGCAACAAAATGGCAGTAGTAAGTCTTTACTTAATAGTAACACTGAATGTAAATGGTCTCAATTTTCCAAATAAAAGGCTTAGAGTGGCTGAAGGAATTAAAAAAAACAAGACCAAACTATATGCTGCCTTCAAGAAACTCTCTTCACTTATAAAGTCACACATAGACTGAAAGCGAAGTGATGAAAAATGATATTCCATGCAACTGGAAACCAAAAATAGCAGGAGTAGCTATACTTATATAAAATAGACTACAAATCTAAAACTGTAAAAAGAGACAAAGATGATCATGTTAAGCAAGAGGATATAACAATTATAAATATCTATGCACACAACAGCAGAACTCCCAAGTGTATAAAGCAAACATTAATATATCTAAAAGGATAGACTGCAATATAATAATAGTAGTGGACTTTAACACCCCACTCTCAGTAATGGACAGATCATCCAGACAGAAAATCAACAAAGAGCATGAACTACACACTAGAATAGGCCTAACTAACATTTACGGAACATTTTACCCATATGATAGCTAACTTCATATCATGTATTTTGTGCTGCAGAATACATATTCTTTTCATCAGCACATGGAATATTCTCCAGAATAGACCATATCTTATGCCACAAAATATATCTGAAAACATTTTAAAAATAGAAATAATATCAAGTAGCTTTTCTGACCAAAGTGAAATAAAACTAGAAATCAGTAACAAGAAGAACTTTGGAAAATGCACAAACACATGGAAATTATACAACATGCTCTTAAATGGCCAATGAAAAAGTTAAGAAGAAACTCTTAAAATTTCTTGAAACAAATAAATGAAAATGGAAATAAAACATACCAAAATCTATGGGATATGGCAAGAGCCCAGTACCAAGAGGGAAGTTTATAGCAATAAATGCCTGTTTCAAAAAAGTAGAAAGACTTCAAATAAAATAACGTTGCACCTCAAGGCACTAGAAAAGAAAGAACAAACCAAACCCCAAACTGGTAGAAGGAAAGAAACAATAAAGATCAGAGCAGACATACATGATACTGAGACTAAAAAATAATACAGAAAATCAACAAAATGAAAAGTTGGTTTCTTGAAAAGATAAAACCTCTAGTTAGATTAAGTAGGAAGAGAGAAAACCCAAATAAATAAAATCAGAAATGAAAAAGGAGACATAATAACCAAGACTTCAGAAATACAAAGAATCATTAGCGAGTATTATGAACAACTATATGCCAACAAATTGGAAAACTTAGAAGAAATGGATACATTCCTGTACACATGCAACCTATCAAGATTGAATCATGGGCCAGGCATGGTGGCTTATGCCTGTGCCCTAGCACTCTGAGAGGCTGCGGTGGATGGATCACTTGAGGTCAGGAGTTCAAAACCAGCCTGGGCAACATGGTGAAACCTCATCTCTACAAAAAAATGTTAGCCAAGTGTGGTGGCATGTGCTTGTCCCAGCTACCTGAGAGACTGAGGTGGAGGATTAATTGCGCCTAAGAAGGTTAATGCTGCAGTGAGCTGTGATCATGCCACTGTACTCCAGCCTGGGTGACAGAGTGAGACCCTATGTCAAAAAAGGAAAAAAGTTTGAACTATGAAGAAATAGAAAACCTCAACAAACCAATGATGAGTAATAAGATTGAAGCCATAATAAAAAGTCTCTCATCAAAGAAAAGCCCAGGACTTGATGACTTCACTGCTGAATTCTACCAAACATTTAAAGAACTAATACTAATTCTACTTAAATGCTTCAAAACAATTGAAGACGAGGGAGTATTTCCAAACACATTCTACAAGGCCAGCATTACCCTGATACCAAAACCAGACAAAGACACAACAACAAAAAAGAAAACTACAGACTAATATCAACAATGAACATAGATACAAAAATCATCAACAAAATACTAGTAAACTGAATTTAACAACACATTAAAAAGATCATTCACCATGATAAAGTGGGATTCATCCTAGGGATGCAAGGATGGTTCAACATATGCAAATCATTAAATGTGACACATCACATTCAAAGAATCAAGAAGAAAAACCACATGATTATTTCAATAGGTGCTGAAAAAAGCATTTGATAAAATTCAACATCTCTTTATGATAAAAACCCTCATCAAAATAGGTATAGAAGGAACATACCTCAAAATAATAAAGGCCATATATGATAGCTAACTTCATACTGAATGGGGAAAAATTGAAGGTCTTTCTTCTAAGGACTGAAATAAGACAAGGATGCCCATTTTCACCACTTTTATTCAACATAAAACATGAAGTCCTGGCCCGAGCAATTGAGCAAGAGAAAGAAATAAAGGGCGTTCAAATTGGAAAGGAATAAATCAAATTAGCCTTGTTTGTAGATGACATGATGTTATAACTAGAAAAACCAAGGATTTATGCAATTTACCCATGTAACAAACCTGCACATGTACCCCTTGAACCTAAAATAATATTTAGAAAGAAAAATGTTAAAAACCCAAAGACTCCACCAAAAAAACTGAGGTGATAAATGAATTCAGTAAAGTTGCAGAACACAAAATCAACATACGGCTGGATGCAGTGGCTCACGTCTCTAATCCCAGCACTTTGGGAGACCAAAGTGGGTGGATTACCTGAGATCAGGGGTTTGAGACCAGCCTGACATGGTGAAACCCCGACTCTACTAAAAATACAAAAATTAGCTGGGTGTGGCTGTGTGCACCTGCAATCCCAGCTACTCAGGAGTCTGAAGGAGGAGAATCACTTGAACCCTGGAGGCAGAGGTTGTAGTGAGTCGAGATTGCACCACTGTACTCCAGCCTGGGTGACAGTGAGACTCCATCTCAAAAAAAAAAAAAAAAAAAAAAAAATTAACATACAAAAACCAGTAGATTTATATACACCAACAGTGAACAATCTAAAAAAGAAATCAGGAAATCAATGCCATTTACAATAGCTACAAAAAATATAAAATACCTAGGAATCATTTTAACCAAAGAAGTGAAAGATCTATACAAGAAAAACTATAAAACTCTGATGAAAGAAATTGAGGAGGACACAAAAAAGGAAAGATATAATATTTCATACTCATGATTGAAAGAATATTACTAAATTAATGTTCTCAAAATAACAATACTATCCAAAGCAATTTACAGATTCAATGCAATCCCTATCAAAATACCAAAGAAGTGAAAGGCCTGTACAAGAAAAACTATAAAGCTCTGATGAAAGATATTGAGGAGGACACACAAAAAAGGAAAGATAAGTATTTCATACTCATGGATTGAAAGAATTAATATTGCTACAATAGCAATATTATCCAAAGCAATTTAGATCCAATGCAATCCCTATCAAAATACCAAAGACATTCTCCACAGAAATAGAAAAATAAAACCCTAAAATTTAAATGGAACCACGAAAGACCTCAAATAGACAAAGCAATCCTGAGCAAAAAGAAGAAAGCTGGAAGCATCACAATACCTGATTTCAAAATATACTCCAAAGCCTTATTAACCAAAACAGCATGGTACTGGCATAAAAACAAACATATAAACCAATGGAACAGGATAGAGAACCCTGATATAAATCCACTCATTTACAGCTAACTCATCTTTGACAAAGGCACCAAGAACATACAATTAGGAGAAGATAGTCTTCAATAAATGGTGCCAGGAAAACTAGATGACTATATGCAGAAGAATGAAACTAGATCCCTATCTTTCACAATAAACAAAAATCAAATAAAAATGGATCAAAGACTTAAATCTAAAACCTGAAACTATGAAACTACTAGAAGAAAACACTGGGGAAGTGCTCTAGGACATTGGTCTGGGCTAAGATTTTTTTGTATAGGATCTCAAAAGCAAAGGCCACCAAAGCAAAAATAGATGAATAGGTTTACATAAAGATAAAAAGCTTCTGCACAACAAAAGAAACAATCATAAAGTGAAGAGGCAACCCACAGAATGGGAGAAAATATTTGCAAACTATCCATCTGACAACAGATTAATAACCACAATATACAAGGAGCTCAAACAACTGGACAGCAAAAAGCAAATAATCCAATTAAAAATGGGCAAAAGATATGAACAGACACTTCTCAAAAGAAGAAATGGCCAACGGATATATGAAAAAATGCTCAACATCACTAATCATCAGGGAAATGCAAATCAAAACCACAATGAGCTGACCAGGCGCGGTAGCTCATGTCTATAATCCCAGCACTTTGGGAGGCCAAGCTGGACAGTTCACCTGAAGTCAGGCGTTTGAGACCAATCTGGCCAACATGGCAAAACCTCGTCTCTACTAAAAATACAAAAATTAGCCAGGTGTGGTGGTGGCCACCTGTAATCCCAGCTACTCTGGAGGCTGAGGCAGGAGAATTGCTTGAACCCAGGAGGTGGAGGTTGCAGTGAGCCAAGATTGCGCCACTGCACTCCAGCCTGGGCAACAGGAGCGAAACTCCATCTCAAAAAAAACCCAAAAACAAAAAAAACGCAATGAAATATCACCCCAGTTAAAATGGCTTGTATCAAAAAGGTAATAACAGATTCCAGCAAGGATGTGCAGAAAGGGGAACTCTTGTACAGCATTTGTGGAAATGTAAATTAGAAAAGCCACTATGGAGAACAGTATGGAGACTTCTCAGCTAAATCAAAAATAGAACTACCACATGATCCAGCAATTCCACTTCTGGAAAAGAAAGGAAATTATATCAAAAAGACATCTGCACTCCCATATTTATTGCAGCTCTATTCACAATAGCCAAGATATGTAATTAACCTAAGTGCCCAGTAGTGGATGAATAAACAAAATGTGGTATATCTATACAATGGAATATTATTCAGCCACAAAAAAGAATGAAATTCTGTCATTTCAGCAATATGGATGGAACTGGGGTCCTTTATGTTAAGTGAAATAACCCAAGCACAGAAAGACAAATATTGTATGTTCTCACTCATGTGGAAGCTAAAAAAGTGAATCTCATGAAGTTAGAGAGTAGAATGGTGATTACCAGAGGCAGGGAAGGGTAGCAAGGAAGGGGGATAAGGGGGGAAAAAGAACATAATGTATGTATGTATGTATGTATGTATGTATGTATGTATGTATTTATTTATTTATTTTTTGAGACAGAGTCTCGCTCTGTCCCCCAGGCTAGAGTACAGTGGCGCGATCTTGGCTCACTGCAAGCTCAGCCTCCCGGATTCAGGCCATTCTCCTGCCTCAGCCTCCCGAGTAGCTGGGACTACAGGCGCCCGCCACTATGCCCGGCTAATTTTTTGTATTTTTAGTAGAGACAAGGTTTCACTGTGTTAGCCAGGATGGTCTCGATCTCCTGATCTCATTATCCGCCCGCCTTGACCTCCCAAAGTACTGGTATTACAGGCGTGAGCCACCGTGCCTGGCTTCATAATGTATTTATTACCACTGAACTGTACGCTTAAAAATAGTAAAGATGGGCTGGGCGCGGTGGCTCACGCCTGTAATCCCAGCACTTTGGGAGGCCGAGGCAGGCAGATAATGAGACCAGCCTGGTCAACATGGTGAACCTCTACTCAACATGGCCACCTCTACTAAAAATACAAAAGTTAGTCATGAGTGGTGGCGTGTGCCTGTAATCCCAGCTACTCAGGAGGCTGAGGCAGGAGAGCCTGGGAGGCGGAGGTTGCAGTGAGCCGCGACTGCACCACTGCACTCCAGCCTGGATGATAGAGTGAGACTCTGTCTCAAAAAAAAAGTAAAGATAGTAAATTTTAATAGGCGTATTTTACCTCAAAATATAAAAATACAAAAAGAAAGGTGGAAAGAACTTGGGTCCCTGAAAATATTGTCAAGCTTGTTTTGTTTTTGTTTTTGTTTTTGAGTCAGAGTCTTGCCCTGTCGCCCAGGCTGGAGTGCAATGGCGCGATCTCTGCTCACTGCAACCTCTGCCTCTGGGGTTCAAGTGATTCTTGTGCCTCAGCCTCCCAAGTAGCTGGAATTACAGGTGCATGCCACCACACCCAGCTAATTTTTGTATGTTTAGTAGAGACAGGTTTTCCCCGTGTTGATCAGGCTGGTCACGAGCTCCTGGGCCCAAGTGATCCTTTCACCTTGGCCTCCCAAAGTACTGGGATTACAGGCCTAAGCCACTGTGCCCAGCCAAAACCCAGAGTTTTAATCTTTGGTATAATTCTTCATTATATTCAGCCAAAGGTAATATTTGTATGCTTTTTAGTGTGTTTTTTACTTAGATTTTATAAACACTTTTCTGTGTCATTTGATATTTTCCACACCATCAGTTAAAATGGTTATATAACACTTTTTTTTTTTTTTTTTTTGAGATGGAGTCTTGCTCTGTTGCCCAGGCTGGAGTGCAATGGCATGATCTCAGCTCACTGCAACCTCTGCCTCCCGGATTCAAGCAATTCTCTCGCCTCAGCCTCTCAAGTAGCTAGGATTATAGGCATGCGCCACCACATTCAGCGAATTTTTGTATTTTTAATAGAGACAGGGTTTCACCATTTTGGCCTGGCTGGTCTCAAACTCCTGACCTTAGGTGATCTGCCTACCTCGGCCTCCCAAAGTGCTGGGATTACAGGCGTGAGCCACCACGCATGGCCAACACTTTTCTTAAAAGCAGTAATTTCCTGACTTCATCAACCACCCCTTATTTTTTCAATCTCTAGAGGCAACCACTTTCAACTCTTTGAAACAGTTTTAAAAGACTATATTCCTTTTGTCATTTATTTATCTGTATGACATGCTTATACTGCTATTTCCTGATGTTTTTAGTTTTAGACCTTATATATTGACCTCTCACCATGAAAGTAAAGACGTCGCTGTCCTCACTCTTTTTACACTGTCGCTACCACGTCCCCCCACACTTCCTATGGTCTACCCTCCCAATGTAGTTATAACTTTGGTTATATCAGTATTCTGTATTTATAGACTTGTGAGTCTTTAAATACTATTTGTAGCTGAAAATAGTATTGTGTTATTCAGTAATTTCTTTCTTGTACAATAGTCCCACCTTATCCACAGGGGATACATCGCAAAATACCCAGTGGATGCATGAAATCACTGATAGTACCAAACCCTATACAATATATACAATGTTTTTTCTTATACATACATACTAGTGATAAATTTTAATTTGTAAATTAAGCCCAGTAAGAGGTTAACAGCAATAAATAGCTAACAATAAAATTGGAGAATTTAGTAAAACAAAGGTTATTTGAACACAAGCACTGCAATACAGGGACAATCGTTCTGATAACTGAGACAGCTACTAAGTGACAAATGAATAGGTGGCATATCAGTGTGGAAACAGTGCACAAAAGGATCATTCACATTTCGGTGGGACTGAGCAGGATAGCACTGTATTTCATCATGCCACTCACAACACTGTGCAATTTAAGGTATAAATCGTCTATTTCTGGAATTTTCCATTCAATATAATATTTTTGGACTGCAGTTGACTAGGGGTAACTAAAACCTTAGATAAGAGGAAATTACTGTACTCTGTGAAGTTAATGCTGGTTTTCTGGTTTTTTGTTTTATTTTGTTTTCTATGTATTTGGTACATAGAACTTGATCCTGAAACTCTCCCCTGTTTGTCTAAATCTCTTCTTAATACATTGAAGCATCAAGTGTACCAATAATTTTATCTTTGGGGATTTTAGTTCTAGAACAAGTCATTATCATTATCATCCCTGAGGATTCTGTTCACTTCTTTCTTGTATTGGGCCTCCTGTTTCTTCAACCTTGTAGCTGCCAGTTTAGTCAGTTTATTACCTCTTTTTAGTAGAGTACTTCTACTCATGGCCTCCTGAGAATAGGAATGTAGGTAGTAAATTTTTTTTTAAACTTCCATATCCAAAAAGTCTTAAATCTATCCTCACATTTAATTGATAGTTTGACTAGTTATAGATTCCAGATTATATTTTTTTCTCAGAATTTCAAAAGCATTATTCCATTCGATTCTAGCTGCCAGTATTGCTGTTGAGAAGTCCAGTGCCATTCTGATTCCTAAATATTTTTTACAAGATCTTTTCATCCTGAAAATTTGAATGATATTTTTCTTCCAGTGTTGTGAAATTTCACAATGGTGTGTGCTTTGTGGGTCTATTGTTATATATTAGGCTTGATACATGGTATATCCTTCCATGTAGATACTTATGCACTTCAGTTTTAAGACATTTTCTAGAATTATTTCTTTGATGATTTTTTTCTCTTGTTCTCTCTTCCTGAATCTCCTATTGTTCATTTATTGAGGTCTTTAATGTCTTTCAATAAAGTTAAAAATTTTTCTTCATAAAGATTTTATATATCATTTATTTTTATATATTTTTTTATTTTCTTCAGAAATGTGTTACATATCTAAGATTTACCCATAAGTACTCTATTTTAGCTGCCGTTACTATTTATATTTCTAAATTAAAGTTTCTGTTTATTGCTTGTATATAAGAAAAGGCAGTTGATTTTTATAGTGTTGTCATATTTAGCTACCTCTTAGACTCTCATAGTATTTCCAATTACTAATTCTAATATATATAATCATATTATATGTAAATGATGGCTATTTCTTCCTTTGCAATATTTACATCTTTTTTTTTTTTGGTCTGACTATGCTGACTAAAACCTCTAGAACTTTGTTCAGTAGAAGCCATGATGTTTGCTATCTTATTTCTGATGGTAAAGAAAATGCTTCTAACATTTCATGTGTATGTCATTTTCAACGGTGAAGCGTTAGAAGCATTTCCTTTAGTGGGTTGAGGAAGATTCCTTCTGTTCCTAGTTTGATAACAGCTTTTAATCGTGAATGAGGATTGAATTTTATGTTTTTCTACCTAGGTTAAGATATCTACATCTTAAATATAAAGAATGTCCCTTTAGTAAAAACTCATAATTCTGTAAGTCAAAGATAAATTGTTTTGCTATTGTGATCATACTATGTATGCATGATATTATTTTTAAATATTAACATGATCTTGGGAATATTTTATTTTATGCTTGAGTTTTCTGTAAAAGTATGTCTTTTTCTTTTTCTTTTTCTTTTTCTTTTTAATTGAGACAGGGTCTTACTGTTTCTCAGGCTGGAGTATAGTGGTACAATCACCTCTCACTGCAGCCTTGAAACCCCCGGGCTCAAGTGATCCTCCTGTCTTAGCCTCCTAAGTAGCTGAGACCATAGCTGTGCCACCTGCCTGACTAATTTCTAATTTTTTTGTAGAGACAGAATCTCCCTATGTTGCCCAGGCTGGTCTCAAACTTCTAGGCTCAAGCAATCCTCCCACCTCAGCCTTCCAAAGTGCTGGGATTATAGGTGTGAGCCACCGTGCTAGACAAAAGCATGGCTTTTAATGACTGCAGTTTTTAATCTTATGTATGCATCACACATTTCCAAATTTGAGACCACTAATGTTTTTAATTGCAAATGTATATATAAATAAGTATTCTTATTTCTAATTATTTCCTTGGCATGAATTCCTAGAAATTGAACTATTTAGTATAAGTGCTTTTTCAGCTATATGTCCACTAGTATGGTATGAGAATGCCCTGTTTATGCCAGCATTATCATCATTGAATATATTACTGCTGATGTTGTGGTAATACATTTAAACCAATGTGATGGGCAAAAATATTATATTTTTACTTGCATCTTTAAAATTACTGGTGATCTCTGTTGTTGACAAGCTGGGCATAAAAAAGTAAATTAATAGAATTACTGGTCTTTATTGGCCATCTGCATCTTTTTATTTTGTGAAATGATTTTCTCTTTTGTCTATATTTTGACATGTATTTTATCTTTATATGTAAAGGTATTAACTCCAAATGTGTTTAACTTGAACCTAATTAATTCTGCCAATTGTTTTCTTTTATGGTTTCTTTCATTCCTTTTATACTTAGAAAATTCTTTCTTAATTAGATAAATACTTATTTGTATTTTCTTGAAGGTACATGGGGTTGGTTAGTTGGTTGGTTTGTTTTTTTGTTTGTTTTGAGATGGAGTCTTGCTCTGTGGCCCAGGCTGGAGTTTAGTGGTGTGATCTCAGCTCACTGCAACCTCCGCCTCCCAGGCTCAAGTGATTCTCCTGCCTCAGCCTCCCGAGTAGCTGGGATTACAGGCCCCCACCACCAAGACCAGCTAATTTTTTTGTATTTTTAGTAGAGGGGGGTTTCACCATGTAGGCCAGGCTTGTTTCGAACTCCTGACCTCCAGTGATCTGCCCACCTCAGCCTCCCAAAGTGCTGGGATTACAGGCATGAGCCACCAGGCCCAGCTGAAGGTATAAATTTTATTTTAGATTTTGATGTATGTTTAAAAGTAGGAATAAAAAATCTTTTTCCAAGTGTTTTGACTATTGCCCCAATATCATTTATGAAATAGTCCTTTCTTTCCCACTGATTAGAAATGCTACTCACATTATATATTAAATCCTTAACCACATTAGAATTCATTCTGGATTTTCTATTATGATCTCTTTTGCCTATTATTGTGTCAGTGTCATATAATTTTAACTATTTAATGTATAATTATAATATATAAATAATCTCCTATTTTATTATTTTTTTCTACTCTCATAACTATATTCTTCCAGATTTACTTTGTAATCACTTTTCCAAGTTCTAAAACAGACCTCTTGAAATGGTAATGGGATCCTTTAAAATTTTACCCATAGTCTTTCTAGCTAGGAAAGTGTTTTATCTTGCTTTTTTTTCAAATTTTTAAAAAAAGATCTTCAATAAAGTTTTATCATTTCCTGCATACAAATTCTGAATATTTTTATGTTTAGTCCTTGATAGTTCACAAATTGGTGTTTTTATGTTTTTTCTATTAATTTTTATGATGAAGTTTTTACATATTAACAAAAAATTAATTGTATAATTTTTATCAGATTACTTAGTGAACTCTTTTGTTTTCATTTCATTATCTTGAATTTTCTAGGGAGACAAAAGTGTCCTTTGTAAAGAATAAACCTCTCTTCTTTCATATTAGTAGACCTTTTTCTGTTTCTTTTCATAGTTAACTAGCCAAAAATTTGTTTCCTGGTGACAATTTAATATTCCTCTACAATAGAAGAAAACAGTCTCCTTATATCTGTATAGTACATATATTAGCTGTAGTAAAATAAGAACTCCAGGGCATGCTGTATGACTCGAAGAAGGTAAGGAAGTGGCCCTCTTGCTATAAACAATCTTGGTAGAATTACAAAGAATATTGGTTGTGGTGTGATGCTGCCCTCAAGTGGTTTCATTAAAAACAGGTGCATGGAAAACAAGACCACATAACTGACTTCAGATGTCAGCTATTTAGTTCCAGAAATACCAGAATGAGGCTCCTAGATAGGGAAGATGGCTGGAGGATCTGTTTAGGAGCAGAAGGTGGATATAGGATATAAACTAATGCTGTTTGGGTTTTTACTGTTAATGTGATTTCATTAATACTTACAGAATGGATTATACCAGTAAACCATATTTAACTATCTCAGATAAGACCTCCTTAGACATGGAATTGATTGACTGACTTCCTTTGGTGTGTCATAAGAAGCTTTTGGCCATGAGATTATTGGGAACTTAAGTTCAGATAAATAATATCTCTTAGGAGGCTAGTTCATACCACAAGGTCTCTTAAGACATATCAAGTTAGCACCAAGCAAAGGGATGTTCCGTTGCTGCCTGTATACCAATTATGTAGTTGACCGTGGGAGACATTACTACCTGAAAACTCCATACTATTATTTTCTCATGCCATTCAGCATCACTTAACCGAAAAGTCAATACCCAGAACAAGAAACCATTGCTCTCCCTTCAGGATGGCTTTCTTTTCTGGGAGCTTGGCTTTTTGAGTAGTTATCTGAGCTTATATTTTTCTTTTTCTCTTTCTACTCAAAAACTTATTGAAGAATTGGGGGCAAGTTTTATGTTCCTTCCTGTGACTTAGAAACTGTTAAAGCTGTTAGACAACTAGCCAAGATTCTAAAGAAACCCATACATGGCAGGGTGGAGACCAAGAGGAGAAATGTATTCCAGAAATTAACTGTTAGCAGTAGTGTTTCTTAATACATAAGCTGTATCACACTCCTTGAGTAGATTCTTTGCTATATAACTTTCACTGTAAATAATTTTATAGCAATCATGTATGAATAACTTGAGAATAATAGAATCAGTCTAATTTGTAGGCACTGTAGACCATCTCCATTCCCTACATGTCAGAGACTCTGGGGGATGAATTGGAGATATTAAGAGGTAAAATGATGCAGAGAAGACCAAGGTCAGCAGAAGTCAAATACTTTTATTTCTTTAAAATTTTGCTTAGGCTACTCCTGGCTATTTTGAAGTGTAAGTCCATAAGATACTTTCCTCCACTGATTAATCTTTATTGATAAAGTATTAGCCATTACAGCTCTTTTGAGATATTTGGCTACTCAGTGTCCTAGATAATATTAAAATTTATTGCACTTTTGCCTTTGTTCCAGTACTATGCTACATGCTGTATATGCACAGTAAAATGAAGAACTAAAGAGTTTAAAATGTGATTGAGAAACCCAACTGTATCTAATGACTGATTACATTAACTATCTAGATCCCTTTGGATAACTTTTAGTTTTTTTCTTATTCCTTTATGTTTCTTGTTTCTTTTCAGATTTATTTATTGATGATAAAGGAATACTTTTTGTAAGTAATAGAAAACACCTACCAACTTTGCATACTCTCTTGAGTAGACTAAAACTATTTTTGGTAAAGGATCCTCTTTTAGATTTCAAAGGACAGATCTTCACAGAAGTTAATTTTTCCAGGTACTTACTTAATTGACCAATGCTGTAAATATTTTTAAGGGGTGAAAAGGTTTTTGCATGATCACAAGCTTAGATGTTATCAATAATGTTTTATTTTGTTTTGTTTTGTTTTTAGACGGAGTCTTGCTCTGTCGCCCAGGCTGGAATACAATGGCGTAATCTCGGCTCACTGCAACCTCCGTCTCCCGGGCTCAAGTGATTCTCCTGCTTCAGCCTCCCAAGTAGCTGAGACTACAGGCATACGCCACTGTGCCCAGCTAATTTTTGTATTTTTAGTAGAGACGGGGTTTCACCATGTTGGCCAGGCTGGTCTTGAACTCCTGACCTCAGGTGATCTACCCGCCTCAACCTCCCAAAGTGCTGGGATTACAGGCCTGAGCCACTACACCCAGCCAATAATTCTTATCATTGTTTTACCTCAACTTTAATTTTAGTGATTATGTGTTTTGGTTGGCTACATTTAGTGTGTGACTTGCTTTTAGTAAACACTAATTAATGTATTTTTTTTTTAAGGGACTGTTTCTCTCTTCAAGAAACTTTGGAAGCTTTTGTGAAAGAAGATTTTTGTATGGATAAAGTGAACTTTTGTCAGGAGAAACTAGAAGATACAATACGTTTAAATGAGGTTGTAATGCTGGCTTTCAATGACATGTTAGTAAAAGTAGTAAGGCACATTTTTGTAAAATTTTTGTAATATACATTGTCTACAATTGTCAGATTAAAAATATTTCATAATTGAATGAACATGTATCAATTAAGAAGTCAAATTTCCTTCTAAATAGTGGTTCTCAGCCTTGGCTGTATGTTGGAATTACCTGAATAGTTTAAAAGAATATTGAAGCCTGAGTTCTACACAGACATATTCTGATTAATTGGTCTGGTGTGCAGGCCAGTCATAGGGAACTTTAAAATCTCTTCCAATAATTCTAATCAATATGCCTGGTATAGGAAATTAAGTAGTCATGTCTAGTTTAAAAAACTGACACTGGAACTAGAAATATTGATTTGTGAGTTATACACAAAACATAGTACTTGAGCTAATGAGAATATTGTGAAGTAAGGATATAGATGGTCCAAAACTGAATTTTAGTTTTCTGCCAGTGTTTAACAAGGATGATAGCATTTTTTGCATATTAAAGGCCAAACTTCTTAATGATGCATTTAGTTTCAATAGCACACAAAATGGTTATAATATCAGTATGTAAAGAATTCTAGCTGTTGAGAGTGCAATAACTTTTTGCAGTTGGACAAGCTCAGAAATCTAGGCCCATATTGATTAGATGCATTCACAAAGCTACTTTAAAAACCATTTTTTTGGCCGGGTGTGGTGGCTCACACCTGTGATCCCAGCACTTTGAGAGGCCGAGGCGGGTGGATCACGAGGTCAGGAGATCGAGACCATCCTGGCTAACATGGTGAAACCCCGTCTCTACTAAAAATACAAAAAATTAGCCGGGCGTGGTGGTGGGTGCCTGTAGTCCCAGCTACTCGGGAGGCTGAGGCAGGAGAATGATGTGAACCCGGGAGGCGGAGCTTGCAGGGAGCCGAGATCGCGCCACTGCACTCCAGCCTGGGCAACACGGTGAGACTCCATCTCAAAACAAACAAACAAACAAACAAAAAACATTTTTTTTAGGACAACTTAAAATGTTTTATATTTGGGGATTTTAATGGACTTAAAGCACTTAACGGGTTTCCTTACAATAAAAATTTTAACATGATGGTAAAAATGTTAATTCACCAATAGGCCCCATTCCTCTAGTACCTCTTGCCTGCCATGTTAACCCTGAGAGTTGTGGACTTAATCTCTTTTGTTGAGGAGTCAAGTTCTGTTGGAATGAAAGAGAAACACTCCATGGAGCACAGTAAAGATCTATTCCATTCCATGATCTCCTTTCACTTCTCCCCATTTATTATCTCTTATCTACTGCAGTGACTGTTTTTAATTTAAAATGTTTACAATTTGCTATTAGCCAAAAAGAAGCTATTTCTGCATCTAGGGATATTGTACATCACTAACGTAATGAGTGATCATAAAATACAATACTCAGAGAGAACATTGCTTATAATAGAACGTCTTTTTAGCTGCTACATTTCCCTTTTTTTTTTTTTTAGAGTATATATAGATTTAACAATTTTGAATGTGGATTTAGTTTAAAATTCAGTACATCATTTAAGCAAACTTTGTCCACTTATGATTTCAAAAATATTTATTTGGAAAGCCTCCCTAAAAACTTTTTTAAACTATATGTTTTTTCAGCCATCAAGTTTTCTTATTGAGTATGAATTCTTAATACCTCCAAGCCTCAAACCAGAAATTGATATTCCATCACTCTCAGAACTGAAGGAGTTATTAAACCTAGTGCCAGAAATAATAAACTATGTAGATGAAAGTGAAAAGCTTTTCGAAAGAGGTAAGAATTAATTTTAAAATGTATTACTTGTAAAAACCACTTAAGAATGTTTGTTACATAGGTTCTTGTTTACTAAAATTTTTCTGAACCTCCAGATTTTGTAAAAATGTTCTGCAAGTTATATGATGAAATCTCAGTATTACTTTTGATGAGATTATTTTCTCACTGTCATTTTCTTGTTGTTGTTGTTGTTGTTGAGACAGAATTTCGCTTTTGTTGCCCAGGCCAGAGTGCAATGGCAAGATCTTGGCTCACCACAACCTCCACCTCCTGGGTTCAAGCGATTCTCCCGCCTCAACCTCCCAAGTAGCTGGGATTACAGGCATGCACCACCAGCTAATTTTGTATTTTTAGTAGAGACAGGGTTTTACCATGTTGATCAGGCTGGTCTTGAACTCCTGATCTCAGGTGATCTGCCCACCTCAGCCTCCCAAAGTGCTGAGATTGTAGGCATGAGCCACCACGCCCAGCTGTCATTCTCTTTATATGACTTCCAGGTTTGAAACTTCTCTGAAATTTAACCATTTCAAGATAATTATACAAATAAAACTAAAACACCTATGACTATACACATTTTTTAAAGAGTTGTTTTCTTATAAACAATAAAACATTATTAACTTCTATACTGACAATAGTTAACTATGGAGAGGCTCACAATAAAGAGCTCAGAGTAAGGATTCGTGGAGTCGGTGACTAGGAGAGTCATAACTTAGAACTGAGGTGGTTTCATCCCATTTAGTCTTAGTAAATATTATTGAGTTATTTTTAATGACAGTATGAGCCCAAATATTTAACTGCCCTCTCATAAATTTCATTTAAAATGATCAATGAAATATAATATCATGGAAGAAAGGAAGGGGGATCTGTGATATCAATTGAGAACAGGGATGCTTGCCATGAACAGACCACAGACTCGAAGGAATTCTTACAGTTAAAACTAAATTAGGGAATTACTGTTCAGCCTACAAATCAAAGCAAGGGAATGAAAAGCCAACCAGGGAAAGTAGATCAACTCCATACCAGAACTTGCAAATATAGTAGATCTCAAAATGCAGGGTGGGCCATAGGCTTATTGGCAGGACAAAAATCTCAGCTCCATAAATGCTAATGTAAAGGACAACAAATGACTTTACTGAGTGATTACACTGTTAAACTCCCAACCTTCACTTGACTTGGCTGCTGTACTAAGTAAAACAGAGTCACTGCTACAGAGGACTTCTAACAAGGAAAGTTATACACACTATTGAAAGTTCAGGGGGTAGGCAGTGTTCCAGCTACCTTTGGGTTGTGATAACAATAAAACTGCTTAGTACAGCAATAAAATTGCCTGCTACAGGGATATCTCCAGCCATAACTCCCTTCCTATTTCCCATGCTCAAAGTGTAAGGAAAACTATATGGATTTGCCTACTCTGAACATTCAATAAAAATGGAATCATATAATATGTGATCTGTGACTTATTTCACTTAGCATAATATTTTCAAATTTATTGACATTATCCAATGTATCAGTACTTCATTTTTATAGCTAAACAATATTCCATTGTATGACTATAACACATTTTGTCTGTCTGTACATCTGTTGATAGATACTTAGGCTGTCCTTTTAGCTTAAAAGTAATCCTGCTGTGAACATTCATGTACACGTTTTTGTCCACACATGTTTTCATTTCTCTTGGATCTATACCTAGGAGTGGAATTGCTAGATCAAATGGTAATTCTGTGTTTAACTTTTTGAGGAATTGCCAGACTGTTTTCCAAAGTAACTACACTATTTCATTCCCACCAACAATGTGTGAGGGTTCCAATTACCTACATCCTCTCCAAAACTTGTTATTATATAACTTTTTTATAGCCATCCTACTAGGTGTGAAGTGATATCTGATTGTGGTTTTAATTTGCATTTTCCAGATGGATAAGGATGTCAAACATCTTTTCACATACTGTTGGCCATTTGTATATCTTCTTTGGAGAAATGTCTACTCAGATCCTTTGCCCATTTTAGTTGGGTTATTTTTCTTTTTATTATTGAATTATAAGCTGTCTCATTTGTTTTTGTTTCTCAATTCCTCCTTTTCTGCCTTTGGGATTACTTGAATTTTTTAAGGAAGTGTTTTTGTGACAAAATTGTACATACCTCAAGTGTATAACATATTTTGATGTACATGTACGTTGTGAAATGTTTATCATAAAAAAGGTAATTAACATATCATCAGCTCATAGTTACTTTTTGTATGTGATGAGAATACTTAAGATCTACTTTCTTAGTAAATTTAAAGTGTACAATGCATTATTCTTAACTATAGTCACCATGCTGTATGTTAGGTCTCTAGAACCTGTTCATCTTATAACTGAAAGTTTATACCCTTTAACCAACTTCTCCTCATTTCCCCTACACCCTAGCCCCTGGTAACCACTCTTCTATTCTCTGTTTCTATAAGTTTGGCTTTTTAGATTCTAAATAGAAGTGGTAATATTAGGCAGTATTTGTCAATACCTAATTTTTTGAGAGTTTTTATCATGAAAGGGTATTGAATCTTGTCAAATGCCCTTTTGCATCTACTGAGATGATCATATGGTTCTTGTCCCTCACTCTATTAATGTAGTGTATCACATTTATTGATTTGCATATGTATCCTTGCATCTCAGGGGGAAAAAAATCTCACTTGATCATGGTATATAGTCCTTGTAATAGGCTGTCAAATACAATATACTAGTATTTTGTTGGGGATTTTAAATTATTTTTAGAATTCTTATTTTTTATTGAATAATCATGGTTTTAAAATTTTTTATCCTTTTGATATGGTATATTACACTGAGTTTGGGATTTTCAATCAACCTTGCATTACTGCAATAAATCCCACTTTTTTAAAACCAGATTATTAATTTTGTGTCAATATTCATAAGAAATATTGGTCTGTAGTTTTATTTTCTTGCGATGTCTTTGTCTGGTTTTGGTATCAGAATAATATGGGTCTCATAGAATGACTTAAGCATCATTCACTTTACTTCTATTTTTAGGAGTGACTGAATAATTGATGTTGATTTTTTAAAAATGTTTAGTGGAATTCATCATTGAAGGCAACTGAGCAAGCTTATTGCTTTGTGAGTAGTTCTTGATTACCACAGAATTATATTTTATGACAAAAATACAAAGATATATAGTTTTAAAAAACTAGGTAGATAAATTGTCCCACAGTCACTGAAGCTCTGTTCATGTTTTCTTTCTTTCTTTTTTTATTGTTGAGATGGGGTCTCACTATGTTGCTCAGGCTGGTCTTGAACTCCTGGGCTCAAGTGATCCTCCCACCTTGGCCTCCCAAAGTGCTAGAATTACAGGCATGAGCCACTGCACCTGGCCTCTGTTCATTTTTATTCAATTTTTTTCTTATTGTTTTTCAGATTGGGTAATTCCTGTTGCTCTGTCTTCAATTTCACTGACTCTTATGTCACCTCTAATTTTCTGTTAAGTTCATCCAGTGAATTTTTTATTTCAGATATTCTTTTAAAATTTCCATTTGTTGTTTTTTATAGTTTCTCTTTCACTGCTAAGAATGTCTATTTGCTCATTCATTACAACCATATTTTTCTTTACATCCTTTAGCATAGTGATTACTATGTTATGTTATTATTGCTTTGAAATCTTTGGATACTAATTTCAAAATCTGAGTCATCTCATGGTTAGTGTCCAGTAACATATTTTTTGTAGAGAATGAGTCACATGCTCCTGTTTCTTCATTTTACTAAATGCATTTGGATTGTATCCTGACATTGCACCTGATACATTACAGAAACTAGTTTGCTATGTTCCTTTGAAGAGAGTTGACTTTCTCTGTTTGTTTTAGTGGGCTGTTAACTTGGCTGAACTCAAACTGTAAACTTTGTCTCTACTATGGTGGGAAAGAGCTGAAATCTTTACATAACCTTAGCTGATATGCTTTCAATCTGCCCCATACATGTGTAGTTCAGGGATCATCCAGAGATTTATTAAGCAGAGTTTATACATAGAGTTTGGGGCTCCTCCTCTGTTGCTCTCTACTTTCCTGGTTTTCTTCCTTTATCTTCCAGCTGCTGTGGTAACCCTGAACTCTAATTCAGGTAGAACTGTCCTCTAATTCTTCAAGATAATAAGACTGCAGATTTTTATCCAAGTTCTAGTTGACCCAGCTAGTACCAAATATATCATCCCTTCAAGTGAAAAGCTGTAAAAATGGGAAATTTACTCAGTATCAATTTGCTTTCCATTTCTGCATGCTTTAGACTGTAGTACCTTCAGATAGTCATTTTACATATTTTGTTGAGAGCTATAAATGCTATCTACAGGAAGATTGGTCCAATAGGAGCTATTGCTAGAAGTAAAACTTTTACTTTAGTAAAAGAAGTAAAACTTTCTGCTTTATATACTAGTTTTTAAAAATTTTTTTTATCTCCTAGGATTCTGTTAATATCTCTGAACTGTAGATGAATATTTCTTCCCCTTCTCCTCACTTTATATATTTTATAGATGGCTACTGTCATTCTATAGGATTTAGAGGGGAGAACTAATATATGTGTTTCTTGCTTTCTTGAAACAAAAGCCAGATAATTTTGAAAGAAATCAATTATAACCTCATTTGAAACATAGGTTAATCTAATTAAAGCTAAGATCTTAGAGATTTCTAAGATCCCCAAGATCTCAGCTTTAATTAGATTAATCTGTTTGAAAGGGAGAAAGTTTTGGTGAAAAAATATGCTAAATTTCTTATTCTAAAAATAGGAGAACTGAGATGTAGCCTTTTTTAATTGATAAAAAAGATTGAAATGCATATATTATAAAATTAATGATAATGCATTGATTTAAAATAAGATATTCTCAGCCCAAAAGTTTCTTAAGCTGATAAGCAACTTCAGCAATGTCTCAGGATACAAAATCAATGTGCAAAAATTGCTAGCATTCCTATACACCAACAACAGGCAAGCAGTTTGTATGGAACCAAAAAACAGCCCAAATAGCCAAGACAATCCTAAACAAAAAGAGCAAAGCTGGAGGCATCACACTACCCAACTTCAAACTATGCTACAAGGCTCCAGTAACCAAAACAGCATGTTACTGGTACAAGAACAGACACATAGACCAATGGAACAGAACAGAGAACTCAAATAAGACCACACGCCTACAACCATCTGATCTTTGACAAACCTGACAAAAATAAGCAATGGGGAAAGGACTCCCTATTTAATAAATGGTGCTGGGGGAGCTGGCGAGCTATATGCAGAAAAGTGAAACTGGACCCCTTTCTTACACCATATACAAGAATTAACTCAAGATGGATTAAAGACTTAAATGTAAAATCCAAAACTATAAAAATCCTAGAAAAAAATCTAGGCAATACCATTCAGGACATAGGCATGGGCAAAGATTGCATGATGAACATGCCAAAAGCAATTGCAATAACAGCAAAAATTGATAAATGGGATCTAATTAAACTAAAGAGCTTCTGCACAGCAAAAGAAACTATCATCAGAGTGAACAGACAACCTACAAAATGGGAGAAAATTTTTTGCAATCTATCCATTTGACAAAGGTCTAATATCCCGAGTCTACAAAGAACTTAAACAAATGTACAAGAAAAAAAGCAAACAACTCCCAAAAGTGGGCAAAGGACATGAACAGACACTTCTCAAAAGAAGACATACGGCCAGGTGCAGAGGCTCACACCTGTAATCCCAGCACTTTGGGAGGCCGAGGTGGGTGGATCACTTGAAGTCAGGAGTTTGAGACCAGCCTGGCCAACATGGTGAAACCCTGTCTCTACTAAAAACACAAAAATTAGCCAGGCATGGTAGCATGTGCCTGTATTCCCAGCTACTTGGGAGGCTGAGGCAGGAGAATCACTTGAACCTGGGAGGTAGAGGTTGCAGTGATCTGAGATCACACCATTGCACTCCATCCAGGCTGGGTGACAGAGCAAGACTCTGTCTCAAAAAAAAAAAAAAAAAAAAAAAAAAAAAAAAAAAAAAACAACAACAACCAAAAAACAGAAGAAAACGAAGACATGCATGCAGCCAACAAATATGAAAAAAAAAACCCCTCAACATCCCTGATCATTAGAGAAATGCAAATCAAAGCCACAATGAGATAACATCTCACACCAGTCAGAATGGCTATTAGTAAAAAGTAAAAAAACAATGGATGTTGGTGAGGTTGTGGAGAAAAAGGAATGCTTTTACACTGTTGGTAGGAGTGAAAATTTGTTCAAACATTGTGGAAGACAGTGTGGCGATTCCTCAAAGACCTAGAAGCAGAAATACTATTTGACCCAGCAATCCCATTACTGGGTATATATATACCCAAAGGAATATAAATTATTACAAAGATAGATGCACGTGGATGTTCATTGTAGCACTATTCACAATAGCAAAGACATGGAACCAACATAAATACCCATCAATGATAGATTGGATAAAGAAAATGTGGTACATACACACCGTGGAATACTATACAGCCATGAAAAGGAATGGGATTATGTCCTTTGCAGAGGTGCATGGATGGAGTTGGAAGTCATCGTCCTCAGCAAACTAACGCAGGAACAGAAAGCCAAACACTGCATGTTCTCACTTATAAGTAGGAGCTGAACGATGAGAACACATGGACACATGGTGGAGGGAACAACACACACTAGGGCCTATCGGGGGGTGATGTAGGGGGGAGGAAGAGCATCAGGAAGAATAACTAATGGATGCTGGGCTTAATACCTAGGTGATGAGATGATCTGTGCAGCAAACCACCATGGCACATGTTTACCTATGTAACAAACCTGCACATCCTCCACATGTTCCCCTTAAAAGTTGATAACATGTATAACTTCTGAACTAACAGAGAAAAAAAATTTAAAAACTCTGAGCAATATAATTAATTCTATGGAAATAAAGGAGAGCAAAGCAAGCAAAAGGCATTGGAAGCATAAAATAAGATTATGAAAGTATCACCTTTGTTTGAGTAAATATAAATTGGTTAAGCTTCTCTATTAAAAGAGAGATAGATTCGTAGATTAAATTTAAAAAGCAGATATAATGACCATATGTCTGATTGAAAGATCCTACCAACTGCAAGATGTATTATCAACTTAAGAATTTTTAGGGAAGAAAGAAACATTCTAAATGCACATACAGATTGTAAGATGCATCACAATTTCAAACAACAAAATACAAAATCTATGTCTTACAATAAAAAACCACTGCATATGTTGTTTACAGGAGTTGAGCCTTAAGAAAAGAAAGAAAAAAAAGCCAAAGGTAAAAAATAAAGGGCTGGCAAGATGTGTCAGACAGCTGGGGAAGGCAGGCAGGCAGGCAGGGAGGGAGGGAGGGAGGGGGGGAAAATAAAAGGATAGGCAAAATGTGTCAGACATCTAGGGAGGAGAAGGAGGGAGGGAGGGAAGAGAGGGAAGAAAGAAAGCCAAAAGATCCAGAAGATAAAAAAGGGATAGGCAAAATGTGTCAGACAGCTGGAAATGAAGGAGGGAGGGAGGGAGGGAGGGAGGGAGGGAGGGAGGGAAGGAAGGAAGGAAGGAAGGAAGGAAGGAAGGAAGGAAGGAAGGAAGGAAGGAAGGAAGGAAGGAAGGAAGGAAGGAAGGAAGGAGGGAGGGAGGGAGGGAGGGAGGGAGGAAGGAAGGAAGGAAGGAAAGAAGGAAGGAAGGAAGGAAGGAAAGGAGGGAGGGAGGGAGGGAGGAACGACGGAAGGAAGGCGGGCCAAAGATAAAAAAGGGATAGGTAAAATGTGTCAGGCAGCTGGAAAGGAAGGAGGAAGTGAGGAAAAAAGGAAGAGAGAGAAGGAGGGAAGAAGGGAGATAAAAGACAGAAAAAAGAAAGCCAAAGTAGCAGTATTAATATAGACAAGTAGAGTTCCAGGTAAGCAAGGCATAGAAAGTCATCATATACTGATAGAGATGAAACCCTTCAAAGCAACCTCATTCTTTGAAGTTTGTGGCTTATGGATTGCCCACCCTATCTTACCTTCCAGTGATTATGTAGATTTTGCCATTTTTATTTTCCTTTGGTAATTTTGATTGACAGTTGCAGGGTAACAAGGAGTGTGCATGGAGGAATAGTTATTTACCTAAGTTAACATTTTTTTCAGAAGTATAAATCTCTACTTCTCTCTAAAAGGAAAAATTGACATGCAATAAAATAATAAAGATACTTTAAAAGGAAAATGCTACTGAACAAGGTTACAGAAAATTAATGTAATGGTACATTTGCTAATAGTAGAGTTTTTTCCTTTTCAGATCTTACTAACAAGCATGGAATTGAGGATATCGGGGACATAAAATTCAGCTCCACAGAGATTTTGACCATTCAAAACCAGAGTGAACCAGAAGAGTGCAGTAAACCAGGTAGAAATTTTGATAAATCATTGAGCTTATCGGGGATTACCTATTTATGATATTATGATTACCTATTTATGATTTATGATGTAAAGTACAGTACATTCACATATACGGTGTACTGTGAGTCAGTTTCCATGTTTAAAATTTGATTGTTATAATCCTATGTCATTTTTTTCTTATTTGCCCCTTTATATTTATTGCTATTATTAACTCAGAATTCTACTGGCATCAAAACTGAATAATAGGCCTGGTGTGGTGGTTCACGCCTGTAATCCCAGCACTTTGGGAGACTGAGGTGGGTGGATCACTTGAGGTCAAGAGTTCAAGACCAGCCTGACCAATATGGCAAAACACCATCTCTACTAAAACTACAAAAATTAGCCAGACAGGCATGGTGACACACGCCTGTAATCCCAGATACTCAGGAGGCTGAGGCACGAGAATGGCTTGAACTGGCGAGGTGGAGGTTGTAGTGAGCCGAGATTGTACCACTGCACTCTAGCCTGGGCAACAGCTAGACTCTGTCTCAACACAAACAAAAAAACTGAATAATATATAGATGGCAGTTACAAAGACTGTAGAAGAGGAATGGAGGAAACAGCATTAATATTAAAAATAGAAACCTTAAAATATTATAGCTCAGTAAATGAAATTTCATATTTTATCTCAATATTAGCAATCTTGCTGACCACTGTCACATTTTTTAAAAATTTGAATTTTTAATCTCCCAAAGCAATCATATCATTCTCTATGTCATCATTACCGTTAATATTATTATTCTACCAAATTTGGAATCTTAGAATCATCTTTTGTTCCAGTACAATGCTAAATTGTGTTACTTCTTAACTATATTGATGGCACTGTTACTGAATTACATTTATAATTGGATCATCTGAATTATCTATTTGAAAGTTTACTGCTTTACTTATGAAAGTAATAAAACCACACTTAGTAGTTAGCAATACATGAGAATCACTTTTTCAAGTATACCCCATAAATGTATAATTCTGTGCTAGGCCATCTAGAGTCCAGAGTCATTAAGGTGAATAATTATTCTTTATAATACAGTTTGTTTAACATCACTAGTAATTAGTATGGAAATAAAACTAATAATTTTTTCTTTCTTTGGAAATAAAAATAATTCTATCACCTAAGTACTGACAACACAAGCTGTTAGAATCAAAAGTCTTAATACATATAAAGCTCTTGGAATTTATGTTAAACACAGTAAACTCAATAAAGTTTAGCTATTAATGTATTTTTAAAAAATCACCACTGTTGTAGTTGAGACACAATGTGATATATATGCAATTCCTTATACAGATGGACATTTAAGACATTTTATATATATCTTGACTCAAATTTCTTTTTGTTGAAATATTTTTGTTTTAACAGAATGACCAAACATAATAATTGCTTACAAAAAGTTCTATATTATACTTAATTTTTATCTATTTATTTTTTTAGAGATAAAGTCTTGCTCTGTTGCCCAGGCTGCAGTACAGTGACACAATCACAGCTCATTGAAATCTCAAATTCCTGGGCTCAAGCAATCCTTCCAGCTCAGCTTCCCAGGTAGCTAGGACTACAAGCATGTGCCACCACTGCTGGCTAATTTTGTACTTTTTGTAGAGACTGATCTTGCCATGTTGCCCAGGTCTTAAACTCCTGGACTCAAGTGATCCTCCCACCTCAGCCTCCCAAAGTGTTAGAATTATAGGTGTGAGCCACCACACCTAGCCTACTTAATATTATTCAATGTTTACATAACTTTAATTTTCATATATTCCAGGAGAGTTAGAAATGCCACTAACTCCTCTATTCCTAACATGCCAACATACTTCAGTGAATTCATTATGCACAGAACTTCAGACATTTCCATTATCTCCAGTTTGTAAAATGTAAGTAAAGATTATATCTAGAACCCAAGTTACAATTCAGAACAAGCAGTCTTTATTTAAATTTCTCCATATAAAAGCAATTCCCAAGATACCTCTATGAAAAAATTTAAGAGCTAGTACAGTGTCTATAATAAGTAACTAAAAGGAATATATAAATATATGTATATGTTTGGTTTTATATGCAAAGAGTATCTTTAGAAGGGCACACAAGAAACAAGTAATACTGGTTGTATCCAGAAAAGAACTAGGTAACCTAGCAATGTGGGTAGGAGAGTTTTCACAGTATGGCTTTTACACATTTCAGTGTTTTTAATGTGAATATATTATTAAAAATAAATAACTTAAAAATTTTTTAAGATCCTGGCATTGGAATAGTATGCTTAGGACATTGCCACTGGACACTTGCTAATGGCAGTCCCTACTGGCAGTCACTGCCATGAAAGGCAGTGTAGTGGTGTATTAGTTTGTTAGGGCTGCCCTAACAAATACCACAGATTAGGTGGCTTAAACAACAGAAATTTATTTCCTCACAGTTCTGGAGGCAAGAAGTGTAAGAACAAAGTGTCAGCCAGGCTGGTTTCATTCTAAGACCTCCTTCCTTGGCTTATAGATGTCCCCGTGCCTTCATATATTCTTTCCTCCATCATTGTCTATACCCCAGTCTCCTGCTCTTATAAGGACACGAGTCATGTTGTATTAATGGCCCTGTTTAACTTAATTACCTATTTAAAGACCTTGTCTCCAAATACAGTCACATTCTGAGGTACTGAGGATTAGGACTTCAACATAAGAATCTTGTGGGGCCACAATTCAGCCCATAATAAGTGGTTAGAAGCTCTGAACTAGAGCCAGATTGCCTGGCTCTATCACTTTCCAACTGCAACCTTAACTGTTCTGGGCCTCGGGTTTTTTAATCTACAATACTGGGATAATAATAGTATCTACCTCATAAGGTTGTTAAGAGGTCTACTAAGAGATTTGTCATAGGTCTGTGGCCAGAAATAGCCAAAGATCACAGAGCAGTGTGGACGATCATTGATCAATACATTTGGCTATCAGTTTATTCTCACTAAGAGTACCAGGGGTCATGTCCTATCTCTAACAGAGGACATCCACTTACCTTGTTCACCTCTTGTCAATATGGTCTCAGTATTGGGTGAACCAGACATACAGAACCAAGGCTTGATTCATAAACTTGTTCAGTACCCCATCGTTATTGCACAGAATAGTCTGAAATTGTAAAATTGATATTGCAGGGCTAGGTCGTTATATTCTAGTTTGAGCCAATATTGCAGAGCTTAATAGCCCAGTATCCTTGCCCTTTGACAGAGTCTGAGATAACTTTCATTGCTATCTTATGCCAGTTACAAAATTGGGAACATAACCAGTACAATTAGTCTACTATAAACCTAGAACTTAATGTGTCCTAAAATAACATATTTTCAGGAAAATGACAGTAAAGTCTACAAGTCTCTAGTGAATTATTCCAGGACTGGAAACTGTGGGAGCTGTGTATTCGGTTTGAGTTCTTATTATAATTAGCTGATCTGCCAGAGGAGAGCGCTATTTGGATTACTGGGACTAACTGGAGTCAAGGCTCTATAATTCATCACTGGCTGCTTAGGCTTCTATTAATGGTCTCAGGAATGTGTCAAAGTATAAGACTAAGGGCCCTAAATATATCTTTATCTTCTGGCTGAGAATTATTTACACTTCTAGAGTAAATTTGTGCTATACAGAGTTCTATCATGAACTAAGAATTGTCCATATCAGATATGAATTCTAAAAAGAGCATAGGACAAGTATGGAAACTACATATACTTTGTTTAAATACTTTTAGTTCTGTTGCTAAGGTGCAATTTTTTTTTTTTTTTTTTTTTTTGAGACAGAGTCTCGCTCTGTTGCCCAGGCTGGAGTGCAGTGGCCGGATCTCAGCTCACTGTAAGCTCCGCCTCCTGGGTTTACGCCATTCTCCTGGCTGAGCCTCCCGAGTAGCTGGGACTACAGGCGTGCTCCACCTCGCCCGGCTAATTTTTTGTATTTTTTAGTAGAGACAGGGTTTCACCGTGTTAGCCAGGATGGTCTCGATCATCTGACCTCGTGATCCGCCCGTCTCGGCCTCCCAAAGTGTTGGGATTACAGGCTTGAGCCACTGCGCCCGGCCAGGTGCAAGATATTTATTTGCAGGACATATACTGTCTTTATTAGTGCCCTTTTACTCTTTTATTTACTCCATATACCCTAATCCATCTGTTATGGCAGATTGGCATATTTAGAAACAGAAACTAGCAGAAATGTTATGATCTTTAATTTCAGTTTGATTTTAAAAGTGTTTAAACCATAATAAGCTCTTTTTAATCGTAAGTTATATGTCTATTGTTGTAACTCAAATATCTTTGAGTTATTATTATAACTCAAAGAATTTATGAAACAAATTTTAACTAATGACTTATGATTTGGCAAAGTTAGAAAAAAAAAGGCGTTCAAATTAGCTAATGGTTTTAGAGCCTATGAAACAACCGAAATAAGTTGTCCCCCCACAACTACATTTACCAGCAAGAGATAAATCACTTCCATTTGTTTGGTGACTGTAAACGCTTAAAAATCCATATTTTAAAAATGAGTTTACAGTAGTCCCCCTTTATCCAGGGAGAATAAGTTCCAAGACCCTAAATGGATGCCTGAAACTGCGAATGTTATTGAATCCTATATATACTGTTTTTTTCTCATATATTGATACCTATGATAAAGTTTAATTTATAAATTAGCCATAGTAAGACATTAACAGCAATAACTACAGTAAAATAGTAAAATAGAACAACCATAACAAATATCATCCTCATTACTCTTGTGCTTTGGAGTCATTATTAAATACAGTAAGGGTTACTTGAACACAAGCACTGTGATTCTGTGATAGCCGATCTGATAACTGAGAATGCTGCTAAGTGACTAAATGGGCAGGTAGTGAGTATAGATAGTGTGGATATGCTGGGCATAGGGATGATTCACATCCTGGGTGAGATGGTGTAGGATGGCATGAAATTTCATCGCACTGCTCACAACAGTGCAATTTAAAACTTATGAATTGTTTATGGAATATTCTATTTAATATTTTGGACTGCGGTTGACCATAGATAAATGAAACTGAGTATAGTGAACTCATGGATAAGGGGGAACGACTGTATATCTCAACTGTAAAACTAAAAACAAGGAGAAAAGGTGTTAAAATTTTTTTTAAAAAGAAGGAAAAATAATAAAGAATGTTATTGTAGCTGTAACTTATTTTTATGGTCCCAATTATTTTTATTTCAGAGCACAGCATTTTGGCTGAAAATAATACCCAGTTAACAATATTTTTAGTGCTTATGACATATAAGATTCTATGCTAGATTTTATGGGATGAAAAAGAAAAGTCTGTATGGCATAAGATTTTATTAACCTACTAACTGCTGACTTGTGAATATATTTTTATGAACAATGTATCAGATTCAGACATGCCTTCAGAAATCTCCATTAAGAGTGAAATGTGTGTCTATATTGGACATGGCTTGCTAGATATAACCCCTTCCTTTCACTTTAAAATAGTTGCTTACAATCTGAGGTGTTGTCAAAGAAACCTTGGTAAGATTCAGGAATTCTCTAGATTCTCAAATTTGCTACTGCATGACCAGATTTTTGGATTATGTGGGTAACCTGGATGCCTTAGACATAAAACCTAGCTTTCCACTGCCCTAGATTGTCAATTTAACTGGCATGCTCATGTATGTTCCACACCCGGCCCAAAATACTTATAATTAGCATGCTCATATATGTTCCACATGAACAGAGAAACAGAATATAATCAATTCTCAGTCACGGTAACAGGAAGCTTGGGACACAAATTAAGGGATTTATGAATTAATAGTCTTTCCCCTACCAAAGCTAGTAGTTTCATAGTTACCGATTAGCTGTAATTCACACTGATTGTCATGCATATTTTCTCCCTTCTCCCCACAGTACCACTAAACACACATACCCAGACACACATCACTCACTCACAAACCCACCAAGATTGAACGTCTTAAACCAAACTTTAGGACTCTGCCATCTCCAGAGAAGGACTGTTTTATAGTTCTGATCCTCAACCAGTAGAGGCTCCAGAATTTCTTTATGGATTAGACTTGGGGACAGCAATTTTATAAAAATTTTTGTTGAGGTTGCTATTTGCTTGGTAAGCATGGTAATTTTACTTAGATTGTATTTTTATTTTTGGTGGCGTATAAGGTTGATGCTAGCATAGTTTATGGAGGGAAGTGCTAAACTCTCCCAAGTCAGCCCTCTCTGGCTCCAGGTTCCATTGAGGGAGGTAGAGGTGGAAGTAATTTATAGTCCAGTAAGAACACTTTAGTTTACAAATTACCAAATTTTCCCAGGGATGGAGGAAGTGAGTACTGTATTTGATATTTGGTCTGTAGAACTCTACTGCAGTTTACACATTTATAAAGTTAATTTTTCACTTGATTTTGAGTGTAAAAGTACTTTAAAAATACTTTTTAAAAATAAAATTTTGGGCTGGGTGCGGTGGCTCACACCTGTAATCCCAGCACTTTGGGAGGCCAAGGTGGGTGGATCACTTGAGGTCAGGAGCTGGCAACCAGCCTGGCCAACATGGCGGAACCCCACCTCTACTAAAAATACAAAAATTAGTCGGGCGTGGTGGCAGACACCTTTAATCCCAGCTGCTCAGGAGGCTGAGACAGGAGAATCGCTTGAACCTGGGGAGAAGGTTGCAGTGAGCCGAGATAGTGCCACTGTACTCCAGCCTGGGCGACAGAGTGAGACTCTGTCTCAAAAAAATAAAATAAAATTTATTATACAAAAGACTCAATATTATTAATGTATTAAGCTTTAACTCTTTTTTTTTTTCAGTCATTTGCTTACTGCTGAAGAATCAGCTAATAAATACTACATGATGTGGCAATTAGAAAGATGTAGAAGCCCTTTGAACCCATTTTTGCTTACAGGTAAAGATTAATTGCTTTTAAGTGAAAAATAGAAAGTATTTGTAAAAAGGTACAACCAGTAGAAATGTAGGATATCCATTTTCTTTGACCATTTCTTAACAGAATATATAACTTAGCCTAAAACTAAAATATCAAGATATCTTCCATAAGGTTCATTATGCTAGGTGCAGAAGTATATGACAAGATCTGGATCTTGCTGATTTCCTGGGTAATTCCTATACATGGGAGAAGGAAAAGAAAAGAAATGAAATACAAGTAGTACATAAAACAGTCCCATACACGTAATTTGTATTTCCAAATTGAATTGTTTGTAAAAAAAAAAAAAAAAAAAAAAAAAAAAATCACATCTAATGTTAAAAGTTTTAGTTGCCCAAGCTCTCCAAAAAGGACATTTAAAAACATTTTAACAACAGCCGGAAATTAGCCGGGAGTGTCAGGGCGCACCTTTAGTCCCAGCTACTCGGGAGACTGAGGCCCAAGAATCACTTGAACCTGGGAGGGGGAGGTTGCAGTGAGCCGAGATGGCGCCATTGCACTCCAGCCTGGGTGACAGAGGGAGTCTCTGTCTCAAACAAATGAACAAACAAAACAAAAAAACGGCCGGACACCGTGGCTCATGCCTGTAATCCCAGCACTTTGGGAGGCCGATGCGGGCAGATCACTTGAGGCCAGGAGTTCGAGACCAGCCTGGTCAACATGTTGAAACCCCTCTCTACTAAAAATACAAAAATTAGCTGAGCATGGTGGTGCACACCTGTAGTCCCAGCTACTCTGGAGGCTGAGGCAGGAGAATCCCTTGAACCAGGGAGGTGGAAGTTGCAGGAGCTGAGATTGCCACTGCACTCCAGCCTGGGCAACATGGCGAGACTCCATCTCAAAAATAAATAAGTAACATTTTAGCAGAACTTGTTTATAGTTTAACAAAATAATTTAGAAGTAAATATACATTTCACATGTATATTCAAAATTTATCTGAGTAAAGTTAAACTCTTGTCTGTGTCTCAACTATTCCATTATGGAAATGGAACTTTGGATAAGGTATTCTTTTAAAAAATGTTTAAATGAATCACTGAGTTGCATTTGGAGGCCAAAAACAAAGTGAAAACAGGAATCCTGGGAAGCAAGTAAGCACCAAAGCTGGCTTTCACTCCAAGCTTTTTATTAAACCTTGGAGACTTTGAACTTTTGTTTTGAGGTCTACATGTAGTGTAGAGTCAAGAAATATCCTATGTGGAGGGTCTGATAGGGGACCCCTACATAAAACTGGCAGTTCAACAAACTACCATCAAAATAAGAGCATACAAAAATAAACCACCATATCAAATGGAACTCTGAATACATTTGCATATTTCTACCTTGCAGCTGGAAGAGAGGAAAAGAAAAAACATTTCTCTTAAGTACTTCTAACCAGAAGGTAGCCATCATGCCTGGCTACAGTCAGAATTCCAACCACCTACATAATTTGAAAAATAGTGGTGATTTAATTTAAAGTGGTCCCAGGTTGACAGTGCCTCCCAAACACATAGAAAAACAAAAGTAAATCCTTTCTAGAGGAAAATACATTTTTTTCTGGAGGAATGTACTTCAACTCATGCTTCAAAGACCTTCAACAAATTTGAGAGAAACACATGCTAATAGACAAAAATCACGAAATGTATTGGCATCATCAGTGAGATATAGCAGTAACATTAGACATCAAAATCAGATCATATATTGAAATTATCAATTACATAGTATAATATACTTTTAAAGCCAAAAAAGGGGGGAACAAGACATCTTGTATTATTTCTTACAACTGCATGCGAATCTACAATTATTTCTATCTGAAGAAAAGGAATGGACTGTTGATATACACAACATAGATGATCTCAAAATAATTATGCAGAATGAAAGAAACCACAAAAAATTCATATGGTATAATTCCATTTATAAAAAATTCTAGAAAATGTAGTTTAATCTATAGTGGCAGGAAGCAGAACAGTGGTGCAGGGGTTGGGGGATGAGGAAGATTAGAAGGGAGATATAAAGAGGCAGAAGGGATACAAAACTTTGGAGGGAATGGATATGTTCATTACCTTGATTGTGGTAATGGATTCATGAATGTATAAATACATCAAAACTTATCAGACTTTTCACTCTAAATATGTGTAGTTTATTGCATGTCAGTTATACTTTAATAAAACTAGTAAAAATTATACCTATCTTACAGAATTATTTAGGGATTTGTTAAGAATAATGCATGTAAAGAAAGCACTTAGCACAGTGCCAGATGTTTTTTAGTAACTCGTAATTGCTATTATTAATATTAGTATTTTTAAGTTTTAATTTCTTCTTAATATTACTGTCATTATAAAAGCACCATTCCAAAATTAGAGTTTCAAAATTTATAATCCTAATTTCAGGTTGATGTTTATAATGCAGATAATAATATTAGGTAGTTGTGCTACTTCAGTTCCTCTATATGTTATGATTTCTCCCTGTTTAGGCTAGAAAGTAATGAGGCAGTAAGCTTTGTACCACAATATCTAAGATGATATAGTCATCATAAAATCTGAACAAATATATCTTCTTGTTTAGGCTTATTATAATAAGTTAGAATTTCTAATTTAACAAAGCTTATATTACTTCAAAATGTTAATCAAACATATTAATTTAGTAATTGAAAATGGTCAAACAAAATAAGAGTTCCTTGTCCTACTAAATATTAGAATAATTTTAACTTCTTGATATTTTCAAAGAGTGAAATAAATCCTTTATGTGACTTCTACTGCTATAATAGCTTGAACTTTTACAAATATTAGCATCTTGAGAACAAAAATACCAGCTATAACTTCAGGTTTCACTTTTTTTCTAATGCATGAAAATGCATTTCATAAAGAAATTCCAATGTGGTTCTGTTTATTGTGTTTTGTTTCTTTTGCTTTGTAGCCTGTTTCTAACTGTTTGTTTTTTATTTTTATTTTTGTAAGCGCCAAGAATTCAAGAGCCCCACAGCCAATATTCATTTACAGATTTGAAAAAGATACTTTCTGTTAAAGAAGAAAGCCTTGTGATTAATCTGGAAAAGGCAGAGTGGTGGAAACAAGCAGGACTAAATCTGAAAATGATGGAAACGTTGGAACATCTGAATACATATTTATGTCATAATAATTTGTCTTCTAATGACACTGAAATTGAGGTATTTTTGCCTACAAAAGTGCTTCAATTAGAATGTAAGTACATAATAGTAAATATTAGTCATGTAAACATTTTCAGAATGTGAAAATGTTAGATTCTAGATTTCCTCTAGGTAACTGGGAAAATCACTGGGTTCTAACATTCCATATAGGCCCTGGCTCTGCCAGGTTTTATGACTTTGGATTTCTCTAGATCCCATTTCCTTGAAAAAATGATGAAGTTTGACTAGCTAACCCTAAAATCTTGTTATGTCCTGAAATTCTGTAGTCTCAGTTTTTAAATTTCTAGCCATTTTAATTTAAAGTGACTTTGTTTCCTTCTATAAATGATTAAATTGCTAGCAGTTTCTGTTCACATCAGCCTAGATGCAAACCAGCATTTTGCAGTAACTGTTTTTTGACCTAAAGCTGAACATTAGCATTCAATAATATCACTCATTGACAACAGAGGATCTTTGTTACTTAAAAGTTTACTAATTCATTTTTTACCATACAATTTAAGAAGACAAAAATGTCTTTTAAGTGTCTATGTCTTGAGCTATTTGGGTTGCTATATATGGCATTATATTAATAGTAAATCGAACATATTTAGCATGAATTATATATTTTTTTGGGGTGTGTGTTTTTTTTGTTTTTTTTGTTTTACTTTTCCCTGAGACACAGTCTCTGTTGCCCAGGCTGGAGCACAGTGGGATGATCTCAACTCACTGCAACCTCCACCTCCCAGGTTCAAGTGATTCTCCTGCCCCAGCCTCCCAGGTAGCTGGGATTACAGGTGCCTACCACCACGCCAGACTAATTTTTGTATTTTTAGTAGAGATGGGGTTTCACCATGTTGGCCAGGCTGGTCTCGAACTCCTGACCTCAAGTGATCTGCCCACCTCAGCCTCCCAAAATGCTGGGATTACAGGCATTAGCCACCATGCCCAGTCAGATTTGAGAAAGTTTATAGTTTATTATAGAATAATGAACATATTTAGAAATAAATTTTAGAAATTACTATCTATGTTGGGAGATTGGTCTAAGGAGATAAACAATCTGAATAAGAATTGTTATCAGCAAGGAGTGTTTCAAAGACAGACGACAGAACAATTTTTTTTTTAAAACATATACCCAGTAATGGGATTGCTGGGTCGAACGTAGTTCTGTTTTAAGTTCTTTGATAAATCTCCAAACTGTTTCCACAGTGGCTGAACTAATTTACATCCCCCACCAAGAGTGTATAAGTGTTCTCTTTTCTCCACAGCCTTACCAGCCTCATTGTTTTTTGACTTTTTAATAAGTAGCCATTCTGAATAGTATGAAATGATACCTCCTTGTAGCTTCGATTTGCATTTCTCTGATGATTGGTGATGTTGAGCACTTTTTTCATGTGTTTGTTGGCCACTTGTAAGTCTTCTTTAGAAAAGTGTCTGTTCATGTCTTTTGCCCATTTTTTAATGAAGTTGTTTTTTGCTTGTTCAGTTGTTTAAATTTCTTGTAGATTCTGGATATTAGATCTTAGTTGGATGCATAGTTTGTGATTATTTTCTCCCATTCTGTAGACTGTTTACTCTGTTGATAGTTTCTTTTGCTGTGCAGAAGCTCTTTAGTTTAATCAGGTCCCACTCAGCAAATTTTGTTTTTGTTGTGATTGCTTTTGAGGACTTAGTCATAAATTCTTTCCCAAGGCTGATGTCCAGAATGGTGTTTCCTAGGTTTTCCTCTATGATTCTTACAGTTTAAGGTCTCACATGTAAATATTTAATCCATCTTGAGTTAATTTTTATATATGGTGAAAGGTAGGGATCCAGTTTTATTCTTCTGTATATGGCTAGCCAGCTATCCCAGCACCATTTATTGAATAGGGAGTTCTTTTCCCCTTGCTTATTTTTGTTGGCTTTGTTGAAGAGCTGATGGCTGTAGGTGGGGACTTTATTTCTAGGTTCTCTCTTCTGTCCCATTAGTCTTTGTATCTGTTTTTGTACCAGTACCTTGGCATTTTGGTTACCCTAGCCCTATAGTATAGTTGGAATCAGGTAATGTGATGCCTCTGGCTTTATTCTTTTTGCTTAGGATTGCTTTGGCTACTGAGGTTCTTTTTTGGTTTTGTATGAGCTTTAGAATAGTTTTTCCTAGGTCTGTGGAAAATGATGTTGATAGTTTGATAGGAATAGTGTTGAATCTGTACATTGCTTTGGGCAGTATGGTCATTTTAACTATATTGATTCTTCCAATCCATGAGGATGTAATGTTTTTCCTTTTATTTGTGTCATCTATGATTTATTTCAGCAGTGTTTTGTAGTTCTCCTTGTAGAGGTCTTTTATCTCATACATGCACAAATACGTTCATCACAGCACTATTGACAATAGCAAAGACATGAAATCAACCTAGGTGTCCATTAACACTGGATTGGATAAAGAAAATGTGGTACCAATGAGATACCATCTCACACCAGTTAGAATGGTGATCATTAAAGTGTCAGGAAACAACAGATGCTGCAGAGGATGTGGAGAAATAGGAACGCTTTTACGTTGTTGGTGGGAGTGTAAATTAGTTCAACCATTGTGGAAGACAGTGTAGCAATTCCTCAAGGATCTAGAACCAGAAATACCATTTGACCCAGCAATCCCATTACTGGGTATATACCCAAAGGATTATAAATAGTTCTACTATAAAGACACATGCACACATATGTTTATTGTGGCACTATTCACAATAGCAAAGACTTGGAACCAATCCAAATGCCCATCAATGATAGACTAGATAAAGAAAATGTGGTACATATACACCATGGAATACTATGCAGCCATAAAAAAGGATGAGTTTTATGTCCTTTGCAGAGACATGGATGAAGCTGGAAACCATCATTCTCAGCAAACTAACACAGGAACAGAAAACCAAACATCACATATTCTCACTCATAAGTGAGAGTTGAACAAGGAGAACACATGGACACAGGGAGGGGAACATCACACACTGGGGCCTGTTGGGGGGTGGGGGCTAGGGGAGGGATAGCATTAGGAGAAATGCCTAATGTAGATGAAGGGTTGATGGGTGCAGCAAACCACCATAACATGTATGTTACGGTGCACGTTCTGCACATGTATCCCAGAACTTAAAGTATATATATATATAAAAAAAGAAAATGTGGTACATACACACCATGGAATAGTACACAACCATAAAAAATAATGAAATAATGTCCTTTGCAGTGACATGGATGCAGCTGGAGGCCATGATCTTAAGTGAATTAACTCAGGAATGGAAAACCAAATACTGCATGTTCTAGTGGGAGCTAAACATTGGGTATTCATAGACATAAAGATGGCAACAATAGAAACTGGGGGCTATTAGAGGGGGGAAGTGGGGGAAAAGGTTGAAAAACTAACTGTTGAGTACTATGCTCAGTACCTGGGTGATGGGATCAGTCATAGCCCAAACCTCAGCATCATGCAATATACCCAGGTAACAAACCTGCCCAGGTACTCCTAAATCTAAAGTAAAAAGTACAAATTATTTTTTAATCACTAAAAAACTACAAATAGCAAATACCAAAATATATAACAGATATATAAGTGATCCTTGGGATAAATATATGATAGACAATTAACTGTCATAATATCTCCATCTCTGTTTCCACTCACTTCTATAGTGTACTCCTGTGGCTCACTAGTAATATAACCATAGTAGTAACACAAATTCCAGGTTCAAAGGTAACCTAAGAAAATCTGTTTTCTTGTTTCTTGAATATTTGTTATAAAAAGAACAATAAGCAATGTAAAATAAATTTTTTAGAAAGACAGAAGACAAAGATGTTTGGATGGCTAGGAAAGAGAACAGATAGACTGTATCAAGCAAATACACACCAGTCCATCTCAGGCCTAGATGGTATCCATGGTGGAATAAGAATGTTAAATAAGATTAGGTCAGGTTAGTAGACAAAAACAAGGCAGAAGATTTTATGAGGTCTTCAAATATCCATATAATGTATTAAATCTATAAAACTATGTAAAGTCTTTATTGTGATTTGTAACTAATTTGAGATTAAAATAAAACATATCATTCATATTTGATATTCTTGATATCCAATAAATTATGATAATTCTGAAGTTGGAAATGCTGTTGGAAAATGACAGCAATACACTTCCTTGATGCAAGATTACCACAAAACTTCAATTTGTAAAAAAAAGAATGTTTAACAGTATAATTAAATGTATAGCAGTATAATTCTGAAGTTTAAGTAGCAATAACTATATCTGGAACCCATGCCAAGTGGTCAGGGTAGGAGTGCTTAAAGAGAGAATAATAAAGGAAAATAATGAGAAAACTGAAATAATAAACAGTTTCTATTCACCTGCTAAACATACCAGATTACCACTAGAGAATATCTGAAAAGTGGCACTCAGATCCTATTCGGCCCACATATTATTGACTCATATGGTGTTTTAATTAGTTAACAACTTTTTTTTTTTTTTTGAGACAGAGTCTTGCTCTGTTGCCCAGGCTGGCGTGATCTCAGCTCACTACAACCTCCACCTCCTGGGTTCATGCAAGTCTCCTGTCTCAGCCTCTCAAGTAACTGGGACTGCAGCCACGTGCCACCATGCTTGGCTTGGAGAAGACAGCAGTTCATAGGACTGCTTTGCTCCCATATCATGATGCTGCCCCCCAATACTGTCACGGTTTGTGTATTTATTTATTTATTTATTTTTGAGATTTGTCTCAAAATCTCGCTTTGTCACCCAGGCTGGAGTGCAGTGACTTGATCTCAGCTCACTGCAACCTCCGTCTCCCGGTTCAAGCGATTCTCCTGCTTCAGCCTCCCAAGTAGCTGAGACTACAGGTGCCGACCACCATGCCCAGCTAACTTTTGAATTTTTAGTAGAGACAGGGTTTCACCATGTTGGCCAGGTTGGTCTCAAACTCCTGATCTCAGGTGATCTGCCCACCTTGGCCTCCCAAAGTGCTGGGATTGCAGACGTGAGCCACCATGCCCAGCCTCTCTGTTCCTTTATTTATCATCCTAGAATCACATAGGGGCAGCTAAGTAGTTGCCCCCAGAAACAGGTAAGAACAATTCATTAATTAAATTAACTCCAAGGCCAATCTGTGCTCTAGGCTGAAGGTGAATCTGTTTCTCAACTCAAATTATACACAGCCATCTTGTCTAACACTTTTGGGAAAGGATTCACCGTTCTAGATGCCATTAAGAACATTCCTTATTCTTGGGAGGAGGCCAAAATATCAACATTAGCAAGATTGAAAAAAGTTGATTTGAACCTTCATGGATGATTTGAAAGGGTTCGAGACTTTAGTGGTGCAAGTACATAACTACAGATGTGGTGGAAATAGCAAGAAAACTAGAATTAGAAGTGGAACTTGAAGGTGTAGTTGAATTGCTGCAATGTCATGCCAAAACTTGAACAAATGAGGAGTTATTTCTTATGGATGGGCAAAGAAAACGGTTTCTTGAGATAGAATCTACCCCTGGTGAAGATTCTGTGAACATTGTTGTAATGACAACAAAGGATTTAGAATATTCCATAAACATAGTTGATAAAGTAGTGGCAGGGTCGGAGAGGATTGACTCCAATTTTTTTTTTTTTTTTTTTTTTTTTTTTTTTTTTTTTTTTTTTTGAGACCAAGTCTCGCTCTGTCATCAGGCTGGAGTGCAGTGGCACAATCTTGGCTCACTGCACCCTCTGCCGCCCGGGTTCAAGCGATTCTCCTGCCTCAGCCTCCTGAGTAGCTAGGACTACAGGCACGCACCACCACGCCCAACTAATTTTTGTATTTTTGGTAGAGACGGGTTTCACCACGTTGGCCAGGATGGTCTCGATCTCTTGACCTCGTGATCTGCCTGCCTCGGCCTTCTCAAAGTGCTGGGATTACAGGCGTGAGCCACGCTCCCAGCCTTGACTCCAATTTTGAAAGTTCTACTCTGGGTGAATGCTGTCAAACAGCACATGCTACAGAGAAATCTTTTGTGAAAAGGAAAGTCAGTCAGTGTGGCAAACTTCATTGTTGTCTTAGTTTAAGAAATTTTCACAGCCACACCAACCTTTAGCAACCACCACTCTGACAGTCAGCAGCTGTCAACATTGAGACAAGACCCCTTAGCTGGGTACAGTGGCTTACACCTGTAATTCCAGCACTTTGGGAGGCCAATGTGAGAGGATTACTTGAGCCCAAGAGTTCAAGATCAGCCTGGGCAACATAGCAAAACTTTGTCTCTCCTAAAAATAAAAATAAAAGCCTGGCATGGTGGTCTGCACCTGTAGTCTCAGCTACTTGGGAGGTTGGTGGGAGGATTGCTTGGGCCCAGGAGTTGGAGGCTGCAGTGAGCTATGATTGTGGCACTGCATTCCAGCCTGGGCTACAGAGGAAGACCATGTCTCAAAAAGAAAAAAAACAAAGACACCCAACCCTTAGCAAAAAGTTTATGACTTGCTAAAGGCTCAGATGATCACTAGCATTTTTGGGCAATAAAGTATTTTAAAATTAAAGTATGTACTTGTTTGTTTAGACATAATGCTATTGTGCACAATGCACTGCAGTATAGTGTAAATATAATTTTATATGTACTGGGAAATCAAAACATTTGCGTGACTCACTTTAACATATTTACTTTATTATGATGGTCCAGAACTGAACCCACAATATCTCTGAAGTATTCCTGTAACAGCTTTATCAAGATACATTTCACATACCATACAATTGACTCATTTAAAGTACACCATTCCATGGTTTTTAGTATAAGCCCAGAGTTGTGCAGTCATCACCGCAAACCATTTTAGAAAACTTTTACCATCCCCAAAAGAAATCCTGTACCCGTTAGTGGTCACTCCCTCTTTTACTCAGCTCTGGAACCACTGTTCTCTCTCTATAGATTTGCCTTTTCTGGACATTTTATATAAATGAAATCATACAATATGTGGCCTTTTGTGATGCTTCTTTCACTTAGCATGTTTTCAAGATTCATCTATTTTGTAGAATATGCATATCTTATGTGAACTATTGTTCAAGTCTTTTGCCAAATTTTTAATTGGGTTCCTTTTTAAATATAGAGTTATAAGAGTTCTTTATATATTTTGGATACAGTCCTTTGTCTTTGTCAGTTATAGTATTGCAAGTATTTTTTTCCACTGTGGCTTGCCTGGTAGGTAAGTGTTTGACACATGGAGTAACTGTTACCTCCAAGGCTATGACTCATAAGCCTATCAACAAAAGGGCTTTACTGGAATTTCTTCTTTGCTTGGTAAACTAGCTCCTACAGTAAGAAAAAGGGTGCTAAATTTTGATGCTTTTAAAAAATTTATTTTATTCAGACCAAAAATTGATTTTCAAAGCAGTAAACAAAGTACTCGTAAAGATCAAATTACACTAATAAGAAACCACAACTAAAAGTTATTCAAATACCTAATAGAACACTCGTTTAGGTGTGGAGGTTATTTGTGTCTTTTTTATTTTCTGTTTCCAGCATGTTTAGAACATAAAAGTCATTCTTCACCTATTGCACTTATTGAAGAAAAATCTACAAATGATCATTTATCACTTCCACAAAAGAGTCCATCTCTGGCAAAAGAAGTACCAGATCTATGTTTTTCTGATGAATATTTCTCTGACAAAAGAGCAGCAAAAGAAGAAAAACCAAAGAATGACCAAGAACCAGTAAATAGAATAATCCAAAAGAAAGAAAATGAAGATCACTTTGAACTTGACTGCACAGGACCATCTATTAAATCATCTTCCTCTTCAATAATTAAAAAAGCATCTTTTGAACATGGTAAAAAACAAGAGAATGATTTGGACCTTTTGAGTGACTTTATTATGCTGCGAAATAAATATAAGACTTGCACCTCAAAGACTGAAGTCACAAACAGTGATGGAAAACATGGTAGGTAATTTAATAATATTTTGCCATAGATATGGTAGGCTCAAAGACTAAGCACATAATTTATAGAAGGCCAGGAGATAAAGTTCTTCTAGATAAAATTATATTATTTTTCATAGTCAAGGAAAATGTCATTGATTCTTGATACTTCTTGTATACAGATAGATATGGATATATAGGCATGATTTAGATATAGATATGTATTTTTCAAAAAATCTAAAAATGCATTTGAATTTGTAACAAAAGCCACTATTTGTAAAACTTGCTTTCTATGACATGGCCTTAGAAATTCATAGTATTTCTAACTTTTGTTGGTCAATTCTGCCATTCTTTTTTCTGTTTCAGCTATCAGTCCTGTCTCAGTATTTTAAATCATATTTTTATGTGTACTTGAAAGAAAATTTTCTCTGCCTACTTCATTGTGTATTACTCTTTCTAACATTACCTAACAGTTTCTGTGTGAGTTGTAACTGTCTTATATTCACTGCTTACAGCCACATCAAAGGTAATATAATATGTCATGTCATTTTACTTCCCATAAAAATAAAATAGGCATTCCAGAATAAGTTTGACATAGGTTACCCTGATGAAATAAATACAACAATATATTTATTTATTTATTGGCTGCTATTGTTTATTCCTAAATTTCAGTACACATTGATGCAACCTAATGACTAGGGACATTGGAAACTTTCGATATTTATATATTGTTAAACTCAGAAACACCAGAAATATTTTCTAATGATCAATTTGTTTGATAAATCCTATTCTTTCTTTCTTCATAAGGTTAATAATATTATCATAAATACAGGTATCTTTATGCTTTATAAAGCACTTTTACATGTATTGTCATATTTGATCTGTTTAGAAACTTTGTTGAGGAATCAAAGTAGGTAGTATTACCCCATTTCACAGTTAAAGAATACAAAAATATTTATGTGACTTAGAGACAGTTAGGTCTTACAGTCTCATATACTATTAATAGACAAAAGATCTTCAGTTCTTAATGTCATGATGGTTATATTTATTTTTCTAAAACATGTGACAACCTTTTATAAATCTGCTTAAAGTAATATTATTGGGGCTCACACCTCTAATCCCAGAACTTTGGAAGGCTGAGGCAGGAGGATTGTTTGAGGCCAAGAGTTTGAGACCAGCCTGAGCAACATAATGAGACCCCATCTCTAAAATTAGCCGAGTGTGGTGGCACACACATGTGATCTCAGCTACTCAGGAGGCTGAGGTGGGCAGATGCCTTAGCCCAGGAGTTTGAGGTTATGGTGAGCTGTCATTTTTTAAAAAGTAATATTACTGTGTCAATCAGTGCATTTTTCATGGTAAAAATGCAGAATAATATTTAAATATTTCAGAATTCTGTGATCTTTTCTATTTCTACATATTCAACTTAAAGTTTCTTTTTATGTAATAGTATAACTTACCTTGCCAGATGACAATTCTGTATGTAACTGAGCTTTTTCTAACCAATATTTGGACCATAATTGAAGCATCACTTCTGCATAAAAATAAGCAAAATATAAATAATTATTGTATAAATGTGATAAAAAATAGGAATTTTTCAAAGATTTGTTATTGTCAGATTTGTTCATGTTTTCTGATCCTATTTATATTTGGTGCAAAAAAGGAATCCACACCAAAATTAACACTGACATCTTTTTCTGGTTGCCATAGTGGTGATAATGGCTTATGATAGGGTATATTATCAACAGAAAGTGAGGGAAAGCAGCAAGAAAGGAGGACAATGTAAAAAAGAATAAAATAGGAAAGATCACAAAATTCTGAAATCTTTAAATATTATTTTATCTTTTCTTATTAAAAAAATTAGCCATTCATTTACTAAACAATTAAAGGAACATGAATGTTATGGAGGGAATGCTTCTGTACTCCTGATGTTTCCTCAATTAAGTGTTAAGTTCCTGGCCTCTTTGCCTTTTTATACATCTCTCCAGAGGAGACAGAAAGAATGATCTGAATTGTAAAGTCAAAATAATAAATTGGACATAAGTTGTGGGAATGGTTGCCCAGGAAGAACAGGAATTCTCCTTGGTTTTTCTATGTCATGACTCTTTCCTGGGCAGTGCCCCTGACTTCCCCCGCCCTCCCTGGACCCAGCGGGGTATCCTATCCTAGTCCAGCATACCCTAGGACTGGGTGGGTAACTCTGTCTAATTCTGGTGTTTAGTTAGCAAGCTCATTTGACTCTAAAACTAAATTCTATTCCCCAACTTAGCCTTTAATAGTAATAGAGGTAATATTTTGGTGTATATTTTACTTTTTGTCTTATTTTACAGTTAATTCAGGGGCAAGAAATATTATAAATTCTTAGACGCCCTCAAAAAGTTTAATAATTAATATTATTTGATCATATCTATTCTGATTATTTATGGTTAATTGAAAGTATTACTTGAAAGTAGCATTATTAATCTAGGTTAGAATATAGTCCATTATTATATTTTTAACCATGTATTTAAAGATGTTAATGTGTTTCTGGAATTGTTTTGTAATCATATTACTGATGGATAATACTACTATATGGTTAAAATAACTACATTTTTATGTGTTTGTGTGTAAATCCTCCATAATACTTAGGAAAGAAGAAATCCTCTATAATACCTAGGACAGAAAGAAAACTAACGTTTATTAGATACTTTGTGCCTGGCACTAAATTACATATTAGAGATAAATATGATGCTGTTGCTGACCTTGAGAAGCTCACAGCATAATAGAGCAGGTCAGATATGCAGATAGATCATTTCAATTCAATGTGGTGAGTACCAGTAAAGAAGTCTTCACAGAGTGCTAAAGAAACAAAGGGCGGAGCCCTCTACTGGCCTGGAAGTAGGGTGGGCAGTTACGTATGACTTTTTATAGAAGATGCCTGAGACCTGCAGGGTACAGCAGTAAAACTAGGCCCAGGTCAGGTGTGGTAGCTCATGCCTGTAATCCCACCACTTTGGGTAGGCAGATCCCTTGAGCCCAGGAGTTTGAGACCAGCCTGGACAACACAGGGAGACCCTCTCTCTATAATAATAATAATAATAATAATAATACTAAATTTAAAAAATAAATTAGCCTAGGATGGTGGTGCATGCCTGTGCTCCCAGCTACTTGGGAGGCTGAGGTGGGAGGATTGCTTGAGCCCAAGAGGTCAAGGCTGCAGTGAGCCCTGATCATACCAATGCACCCCAGCCTGGGCGACAGAGGGAGACCCTGTCTTAAAAAAAAAGAAAAGAAAAAGAATTGGCCTGGTTAGAAAAAGATGGAAATAGGGAAGGTTTGGGGCAGAGGAGAGGGTTAGTAGTAGAAGAAAGGGTATGTGGAGAGTCACAGAGAAATTAAGTAGAACAGTACATACCTTCTGTGTCAGAAACTGCACTTGGTAGTTAAAGCAGATATATTTATCCATATTTTACATATGAAGAAACTGAGTCAGAACTGAGCTCAAAATGCTGATCTGATATCAAAGTTTTTTTCCATTTTTGCCATTCATCTTCCTACCTAGCAGTGTTAGGTCCATTGATCTGAATAGTTGTTCACTTTAATAGTGACATGCTTCAATGAAGAAATTTAACAACTGTTATCATATTTTTAAAAATTAAGGTAAAACAACATTAAGTTCCTCTTGAACAACAAAAATTTATATTTTTTATTGGAATTTCAAGATAAAGAAGCATGTTCTTTGACACTTCAAGAAGAAAGTCCTATTGTTCATGTTAATAAAACCCTGGAGGAAATAAATCAGGAAAGGGGAACAGATAATGTCATTGAAATTCAAGCGTCAGGTATGTTATATGCTTTTAAAATGCATTCAGATTTGCTTAGTTTGAAAGCCCTTTCCTAGATAGCTAGGACATACCTCATTTTCCATGTCACTTTCTTCACTTGTTTCAGGTATTTCTTCATTCCACTCCTACTTTCAAGTTATATCCCGACCTAGAATGCCCTGTTCACTGCCCCTGCCTCTCCCCATTGCCTTACCCAAGCGACTCAAGTGTTATTTCTTCTTTCATTTAAACTGCTGCTACTTCCCTATATCAATCAGAACAACTGTACCTCCTTGGACTCTTCTGCCCAGTCCGGAAAATGAACTGCTAATCATGCTCTCTCTCTTCTCTTACCTGCTATCAGAGTGATGTAAATAAGTTACTATTGATTCCTATATTGATTTTTTTGTTATGCTATAAAGAAGAGTATTCTTTGACTCCTAAAGAACAGCCTGCTTAAGAACATCAGATTCATTATTAAAATCAATAAGGAAATATGACCCAGGTTCTCAAATATCTTTTCATTCTTTTGGTCTCTAGATGATTATGCAAATCTTTAAATAATGTTATTCTAGTGATAACTGGAAAAATTTTTCATTGTTTGGCTTAAGATTGTATGCTAATAGTGGAGAATGGCAAAGAAAAAAATGCAGTTCTCTTTATATGGGTCTTTATATTTGCCATGTCAAGTTAATTATGGAATAAACCCTCTCTAATAAATAATATAGGCCGGGCGCAGTGGCTCACGCCTGTAATTCCAGCACTTTGGGAGGCCGAGGTGGGCGGATCATGAGGTCAAGAGATAGAGACCATCCTGGACAATATGGTGAAACCCCATCGCTACTAAAAATGCAAAAATTAGCTGGGTGTGGTGGTGGCTGCCTATAGTCCCAGCTACTCAGGAGGCTGAGACAGGAGAATAGCTTGAACCCGGGAGGCGGAGGTTGCAGTGAGCCAAGATGGCGCCACTACACTCCAGCCTGGTGACAGAGCAAGACTCTGTCTCAATAAATAAATAAATAATACAGCCATAAAATGATATAATTCCATGTTTGTTTTTATTAGTTTATTTAGAATAAATAAAATAAGTTTTTATACAATCTCATTATTTTTAACTCAGAAAATAATTCAGATAGAAATTCAGATTTCCACGAAATAACATTTATCAAAATGAGCATACCATCTTTATTAAAACACTGCCATTAATGCTTTTATTTTTGCAGATAGCCAGTGCCAAGCATTTTGCCTCCTTGAAGCAGCAGCTTCTCCTATCTTAAAAAATTTTGTATCCTCCTGTACTCTCCCTACTGCTAATTGGAAATTTGCCACTGTTATTTTTGACCAAACAAGGTTTCTCTTAAAGGAACAAGAAAAAGTAGTAAGTGATGCTGTTCACCAAGGTGAGTGCAAATAAAAGTCACATTATTTAAAAAAGATGTTTAGAAATTATTGTATCAAATTAGTACAAATTGGGTATAGAAGGTTCAGAAATTAGTCATAGATGATGGCATGACTATAATTCAGCTTATGATACCCAGCCAAATCAATACTGGAGGATCAGCTAAGCAGAGAAAAAGGTAAGAAATATCACCTGGCATTACTTCTTAGTGAAGCTCCTAATTGACATATATTACTTGACAGATTCCTATTGCAGAAACTAACTTTATTATTGTCAGCATATGAACCATTCAGTCTCCTCCCAAAAAAGGTCAAAAACTAGATTAATTAAAGTCAATCCTAGGCTTTTTATTTCTACCAAGATGGAGTAACAGGGACTAGATTTACCCTCCTACCAGAAATAACAACAAATAAGACAAAGACAAAATACATAAAACCAGTTTTTAAGACCCTGGACATCAGGCAATGAAGAATAGTGGTTCCTGAGAGAGAGGAAATGAGTGAAATGAGCCCTACCATTACCCAAGCTACCTGTCTTGAAAGAATTGCCAGGCCAAGGTGTAGGGAGAGTTACCTGAGGCAGAGCCTGGTGGACAATTTAAGTTGAGGAGACAGGAGGTAAGAGTCCAGGGAGACCAAGACAGACAAGAGTTCAAAATAGAATGTTAGAGAGCAGAGAGCTTCACACAGAGAGTATAGAATTGTGCAGAGCCTCTCCCTCGAGTATTCAGCAGATGATTGATCAAAGAACATATGTGAGGTGGCCAGGCGCAGTGACTCATGCCTGTAATCCCAGCACTTTGGGAGGCCGAGGCAGGCGGATCATCTGAGGTCAGGAGTTCGAGACCAGCCTGGCCAACATGGTGAAACCCCATCTCTACTAAAAATACAATAATTAGCCTGGTGTGGTGGTGGGCACCTGTAATCCTGGCTACTTGGAAGGCTGAGGCAGGAGAATCGCTTGAACCTGGGAGGCAGAGGTTGCAGTGAGCTGAGGTCACGCCACTGCATTCCAGCCTGGGCAACAGAGTGAGACTCCATCTCAAAACAAAAACAAAAACAAACAAACAAAGAATATATGTGAGGAAACTACCTGGAGTTGGAGAAACAAACCATCTGAAAGGACTAGAGGGACTACTATGCTGTATTCACACAGGGAAGGAATAATGGCTGTTCCTACCAGCTAGACTAGAAAAACTCGTAATTCATAGAGGATTAAGGAGAGTACTCAGAAAAATCTTGCCTCAGTAGTGGGGGATAATTATCCCTAGACTTAGCACTGCTCTGAACCTGCCTAACAAATCACAAAGCAACACCCCAAGGATCAAACTACTTCCAAGGAACTTAGCGGCATCCCATCATAAAGCACAAGAGGATTGATACGAATACAAGAATACCCAACAAGGTAACAGTCATAATGTCTAGCATCCAATAAGATCATGAAGTATACAAAGAGGCAGGAAAGTACAACCCATAATGAGAATAATAAATCAAAACAAACCCAGAATCAACAAAGACATTAGAATGACCAGAAAAGTACACTAAAACTTCTTATTACTGTTTTTTGTATGCTTGAAAAGTTAAAGACTTTTAAAAAGACCTAGATCAAACTTCTAGAGACTAAACTACAATGCATGAGATGAAAAATATAGTGGATGTGATTAATGGCAGATTAAATATTGCAGAAGAAAAAATTAGTTAACTTGAAAGCATAGCAATAGAAACAGTCACTCTGCAAAAACTGTAAAGCATGAAAGAATGAAAAAGAAATAAAAGAAAAGAGCATCAGTAGGCTGTGGAACAACTTAAAGTAGCCTAACATACTGTAATTAGCATTCTCAAAAGAGAGGAGAAAAGAGAGTAAATGGAAAAAATATTTGAAGAAATAATGACTGAAATCTTTCTAAACGTAATGAAAACTACAAACCCACAGATGCAAACATCTCAATGAACACTTAATACAAGAGACACAAAGAAGGTTCACATAATCAAATTACTCAGAACCAATAATAAAAAGAGAACTGTAGGAGGAACCAGAGGAAAAAAACACATGCCACATGCAGGAAACAAAGATAAGGGTGACATGAGAGTTTTTGACATAAATAATATAAATGAAAAGACAATGAGTAACATTTTGAAAATTCTGAAAGCAAAAAACATCAACCTAGTTTTCTATATTAGACAAAATGAGGACTTCTCTTGGAGCTCTTTCTGTCCACATGGTGGTAATCACTTGTGGGCCTTGGGCTGCTTTAGTGTAGGCCAGTAAATACCAGAAGCAGAAAAAATAGGAAACTCACCACTTGTTTGGTGGCATTTTGAAATCTGATCTCCTTCCCCAGTCCACTTGTTACCATTTACTTTTAGAGTTTTCAGATAGCTGTTTCATGTATTCTGTTTTGTGTTTATAGTTGTATTCAATGGAAGAGACAAGGTGGAGTGTACTTACTCCATCTTACCTGGAATCTACTTAATTTATTTTTAAAGTCTGTTTTCTAAATTCATTAAACTTAGATGTCCTATATATTTTTTAAAGGTTAACTCTCTTTTACAAATGAAAAGAAAGTTGAATCTAATCTTATTCCATATAAAGTGCCCAGTCTTTGAGGGGAGCAACATTTTAATCACCAAAACCTTGAGGTCACAGTAGTATTACTTAGATAGAATACCTGATCTGAGAGGAAGGTGTTAATCCATAGTTTACTACTTGAAATACCTGAGCCACAGAAAGGCATCAAGATCAACACTTTGGGGAGCTGGCATTCTGGCAATGATTCTACTGGATAGAAAAACAATTGTCAGCAAACTGGCCTTTATGAAAGAAGACAAGACTTACATAAAATAAAAACTCATCTTCTGGATATAGTTTCAGTCCTGTAATTCTCAGGTTTTAAATTAGCTGAATATGGGTTGAGCTTCTAAAGGCTTTGAACATCATTGAGCAGAATGATGACTATTATAAAATATACAGCATAAGTATGTATGAAGTATAATGGAGGACAAAAAAGGGACATGGTGTTGGGTATCCAATTGGAACAATATTGCATTAATCCCAAGCAAGTGAATAGTTGTTATACTTAATATTCTTTCATTGGCCCTGGAATTGACATAAAACTAAGCCTACAAGTAACGACTAAGTAAACCTAGATTAAAAGAAGTCAGATCATTTCCCAAACTAGTTTCCTAGTCTGTACTCCATTTTCCAAGCATTTTTACATTTCTAGTTCCCCAAATATGTTTTCTCTGCCCTATTCTCATCTCTTGCAGGTCATGATTGACTTGTTCCCACAAGTCCTTCTAGGGGCTGAATATACTACCCATAATTGGCTTTCCTGTTGCCTCTTAATTCCCTACTACATATTGGCCTTGATCTTCATTGAATAGATAATCAATTTGCAAACTTTTAGCAGAATTCTTTGTTCAAATAAATATTTCATGAGATCCCAATACATGAAAAAGAAAAGTAGAGCTTCTCTGGTTGAATTGGGGTAGGGGGTCTAGAATCCCATCTTCTTGGTCTCACTTTTATATGCAAAAAAATTCAATCTATCATCCAAAAAGCTCTGGAACTAAATGGAACACAAGTAGGCAATTAGCCTGTCCCTGTGAGTTTATCTTTTGTTTGAGTTATAACTTTAAATGAATATTCCTAGGTGTCTACCTCCATTTCAAGGTATTTCTTCATGTTATGATCCTCTACTTTTATCTTAACCAGTTGGCAAGTTATGAATTTATTTTTATTCTTGTTTCATATCTGGGAATCGTTGACTCTTTTTCCCAACAGGAGTAGAAATAACTGAATATTCTTTGGAAGCAACAAGGGCATGAATTCTCAGGTTAGCTGAGTTTAAATGACAGCTCTACCATTTACTCACTAACTGACCTTGGACAGTTACTTAACCTCATTAATACTATTTCCTTTTTCATAAAATTTGGATCATAATAAACTTGTCTGATAGGATTATTGTTATGGATTCAATGAAATAGGCAACTTATATACAGCCTGGCATATAGTAAGCACTCAATAATAAATGTTAGCTCCCATTATTAGGCAGATTCTGATACATATTCTAAAACTGTAATATATAGTCTATGTTTTAAAATGTATTTTTGCTTACTTAGGTACCATTGATGAAAGAGAAATGACTTTCAAGCATGCCGCTCTCTTACATCTTCTGGTAACAATTAGAGATGTCCTTTTAACATGCAGCTTGGACACAGCATTGGGTTGGTGGGGAATATTTTATTTCCCCTTTTCTTCCTATTACATATTTCATCTGAAATAACTTACTTTTCTGAAAAAGATGCACCTTATAAGAAATGATGTAGCCTTCTTTTCTATTATACTAAGCATTACATACATTTTAACATAATTCTAATGAGATATATATATTTTATTCTGCTTGTATTCATTAAAAGAAATTGTCCTTAACACTATCATCACCTAGAAAAATAGGTTTAGGATTCTCTAATCTGGCAGATTTGATTGTATAATCATTATCATGCATGACTTTTTAATGTGAGATTTGACATTTTGCCATAAACATTTTGGGTCCTTATTGCATGTTTGTGGCTTTGAATCTTTGCTATGTAAAATATAACTATAAGGAGTAAGATCTTTTGTAATTTCTTTTTTAGTCCTGTCTATATTAGCAAATGAATTACTTGGGTAATAAAAATCAAACTATTTTGAACATATTGTAAATTTCTAAGATTTTGGAATTTTTTTATAATCTATCAAAATTAAAATGTCTGTCTTACTACATTACTGCTTTAGGCCCCTTATTGCAGGACTATTTAGACTTTTTTTTTTTTTCTTGAGACAGAGTTTTCCTTTGTTACCCAGGTAGGTGTGCAGAGGTGTGATCTCACTGCAACCTGTAACCTCTGCCTCCTGGGTTCAAGCCATTCTCCTGCCTCAGCCCCCTAAGAAGCTGGAATTACAGGTGCCCGCCACCACACCTGGTTAATTTTGTATTTTTAGTAGAGACAGGGTTTCACCACGTTGGCCAGGCTGGTCTCGAACTCCTGACCTCAGGTGATCCACCCGCCTTGGCTTCCCAAAGGGCTGAGATTACAAGCGTGAGCCACCACACCCAGCCTAGACTTGTTTAATAATGGTATGTTTATGGAATTAGGTTTTATAATTTAGAGTTCCTAGAACCTATTTCAAACATAAAGTAAAAATAAATTTCCTCTGATCTAAGACCTAGACATTTTCTCTTATTTATGATCCAGACATAAATATTATTTTTCTAATCCAAGGTTTGGTAACTATTGAGCAGCAGTGAATCATAAACGTACTCCGTCTAAAGAAGTGGGATCTCAGATATTCTAGATTCTGAAATTCTGTTTTAATATCATGAGTAGTAACCAATCTCACTGTTTGTAGAGCTAGCAATCTTTTATAGAAGCTGAGAAGCACAATGAAGTCAGGTGACTAAATAAAAGGGCATGTGACACTACAAGCTTATGCTTGTTTCAGGTACTGTAAAGTAGGGTTGTTAGTCCCCAATCCTTACTTGTCTGAGGATGGAGATAAGACAACCTGGTCCAGTATTAACACTCAAGTGGTTTAATTGAAGAAAAAAAGAACAGCACCATGTTGGGCTTTCTAAAGGTAGCTGTAGTTTAGTAATAATATTTGGCCAAGTGCATGATCTAGCCAAGTACAGTATGCTCAATACTTACCAAAGCCTTGGATTAAATAAATAATATTTATGGGCCGGGCACCATGACTCACGCCTGTAATCCCAGCACTTTGAGAGGCTGAGGTGGGTGGATCATCTGAGGTTGGGAGTTCAAGACCAGCCTGGCCAACATGGTGAAACGCTGCCTCTACTAAAAATACAAAAATTAGCCTGGTGTGGTGGTGCGCACCTGTAGTCCCAGCTACGCAGGAGGCTGAGGCAGGAGAATCACTTGAACCCCCCAGGCGGAGGTTGCAGTGAGCCAAGATCACACCATTGCACTCCAGCCTGGGCAAAAAGAATGAAACTCCATCTCAAAAAAAGAAAGAAAAGAAAAGAAATAATATTTATGGAGGTTGGCTTAAACAATATTTATCTTTAAGTAGTGTAGTCTATGATTTACCCTAGTTAAGTGAGACCACTGACAGATTTATACTTGGACCGAATTCTTTATGTTCCTCTAAGAAATGCATTTACTAAATCATACTTTGGCATTACTATTTATCTACCTTAAGGAATACTATAAAAGTAAGATTCTTGTTGGAAAACTAACTTCTTAATCTCCAGGTATCAAGCCATATGAATAATCTAGTTGCTTTGGACATTTTTAGTAGAGGACTTTCTCATTCCTCTATACCTCTTGAAAGCCAAGATCAAGTTAGGTTGTCCTTTCTCTCTGTATAATGGCAGAGGAAAAAAAAAAAAATCCATGGAGGTCTGGCTGCCTGCCCTGCCCACTCCCAGAATTATGTGTTTTCTCCTAGCTTCCAGTTTGCCCCCTCTCCCAACCTGGCAAGGTAGTGAGTTTTAGGTTCAAATAATAGAGTTTCTCTTCTGGGCTTTAACCTAGAAATAAATTCAGTATTTATTATGGAATGTGATAGGTATTACAACAGAGATATATTGTAGTGGCACAAAGGATGGAGACTACTATCCTTAAGATGAATATGTTTAAAAAAAAAATAAGTAGAAGTTTGCCAAGTAGATACAGTATAAAAGAGTATTCTAGGCAGAATTAAGAGCCCAGAGGAATGGACCAGTGGAAATGTTGCCAACAGTTCCATGCAGTTAGATTGAAGAGGACAAGGTAGAGGGCAAACAGGAGCTAAGCCTGGAGAAATAAGAAAAGACCAAATCACGGAGAGCCCTTTAAGCTACACAAAAGAATCTCAGGGATGCTACTGGATTACCTTTATTTTTCAAAAGGTTAATTCTGATGGCAATATGGAGAATCAGGGGGAGGTCTGAAGATAAGGAGGCAGAAAGAACATAAGTCAGTCTCTAAGTTGCCCATCAGTCTAGCAATTTTAATATAAAAATAGAATTAATATGCACACATACGTAAAACTTGTACATAGACATTAAATTTTTTAAATTTATTATTTCATTTGTTACCCAAATATTCATTAAACACCTCATCTATGTAAGTTACCATGCCAGGTGCTCTAGTGCAGTAATTCACAAAATTCTGTGCAGCAGAATCACATGGAGAGAAATCATTAGGACACAATCTAGAGGTACTGAATATGAATCTTCAAGGATGAATCTATGTTTAAAAATGCCCTTAGTGAGCCTGAATTAGGCACTGCTGTTTTAGCAGCCATATGAATTAAATATGTATAAATACCCTATGTTCTACCCTGAAAGAGCTTATAGGCTAAGTGATATATATAAATAAGCAGATATCAAGTACAAAAGTTGTACAGATAAAATGCCAAGAAAATTCCACTTAAGTAGCCTTTCAACAGGACTTCCATGTAAATATAGGTCCTGGGATTTAGGAAGAGTGCAATAGCATTCAACAAGCCAGGAGGCAGGGTAGGTTCTATATTCAGAAAGTATGTAGCATATATTAATGTGTATATATATATAGCTTAAAAAGAGATATGTGGTACATACTTTTAAGCTTCACTCAGTTTTAAAGTTTTTATTAGTCAATATCTTTGATCAAAATCAGAAAACAATTAAAGGAAATTTTAACTGTCTCTGCTTTGACTCATTTTCTTTCAGCCTTTTTTACCGTGGAGTTTCTTTAAAAGCAAAGACTTAGACAATTTTTTTCTAATTTTGCTTCAATAGGATATTTATCAAAGGCAAAAGATATCTACAACAGCATTTTAGGCCCCCATTTGGGTGACATTTGGAGACAGCTGGAAATTGTACAGTTTATTAGGGGGAAAAAGCCTGAAACCAACTACAAGATACAAGAATTGCAATGTCAGATACTAAATTGGATGCAAAGTCAACAGCAAATTAAGGTTAAGTATTGGAATAAAGCAGGTAAAATAATCAGTTTAAGTAAGAATTGGATGTAAGATACATTTTTGCATTTAACTTTAAAATTATGAAGTAGTCTATACTACTTAGTCCCTTGATGGTTTAGTCCTTGAATAAGGTAACAGAACAGAATCAGAACCATAGAAAGGATGATTTGCATCATTATTCATGTCTCAAATTTAAAAATACTTTACCAGTGTGGGCAATATAGTGAGACTTTGCTTCTATAAAAATTTTTTTAAATTAGCCAGGCATGGTGGTGTGCACCTATAGTTCCACCTATTAGGGAGGTTGAGGTGGGAGGATCTCTTGACCCCAGGAGGTTGAGGCTGCAGTGAGCCATGATTGTTCCACTGCACTTCAGCCTGGGAAAAAGAGCCAGACCCTGTCTCTAAATAAATAAATAAACAAACTTTAGTTTTTATTATGCATGGTTTTCCTATGGATTGGTTCTCCAATTGTCAGAAATTTTGTCTGGTACTTATATAAGTCCATGAACATATACATAATAATACAACTCAATGATTTATTTTAAAATACCGAGCCAGAATCTCATATGATTCCACCAAAACAAACATTTAGTTTTATGCCTTGGATTACATTCACAATTATTTGCCTACCCTACATCAAGCATATAAAGATTGCATTAATGAAGTTTTAACAGAAAAAGCTTTTTAAAATCTTATCAAGCAGAAAAGCATTTCAAATGGTTTACACTAAAAATCCAGATATAAATTTATGTGGCCTTTTTTTGATTTTTCACTCTGTGCCTCCTATTTCTTAACCACAATTTTATAGTTTCTTGGGTAATAACTTTCTTAAGTCATTAAAATAATTTAATCTAAGTGAGAAATTTGAAATTGAAACTGATTTGCTCTCCCCACCTCTCCCCCACAAAGCTGTAATGGTAAGTCAGCAAATATAGCGGTAGATCACTGGTTTTCTCCAACAAATTTAAATGTGTGAGTTGAATTTAACACTAACAGAGACAACCTATGTATTGATAGTCACATATATGGGGATACTTGAAGAATGCTAAGAATGCCCTATCCCAAAATATTTTCTTCACCGATATTTGATCTTAACAGAATATATTCCTTGTGTTTAAGTGTTGACATCTTTTACAACAGAAATATTTGCTTTGTAATCTTATTGTCATTAGTTTCATAGGACCAATTAAAGTGTGTTATTTTTGTCACTGTATTAAAACTGTGAAAAAGAATAATCATTCACACATACATGAAATTTTTATTTTTGACTAGATACTGATTATAATAAGAATGGACTCAGATGGTGAAAAACATTTACTCATTCAAATTCTTAACAAAATAGAAGGTAGGCAGTTTTAAATTATGCTTCATTTGATAACAAATGCTTGAACTTATAAAAATGTATTGATCTAACCAGCTTTTAAAATTAAGACATAATTAACATAGTATAAAATTCACCCTTTGAAAGTGTATAACTCATTGGGATCTAACCAGCTTTTAAATCAATCTGGACTATAAGTTTGCAGTATAAATATACTACAAGGTGTTTATATGTATTTGTTATTACTAATAATTGACACCTTTTATTGATTGCCTACTAGTTGCTAAATAATATTAGCTACTTACAACTCTATGAATAGGTTTTATTAACTCGGTTTTACAAATAAAGGAACTAAAGTTCGTGCTAAAGGTGATGTAGCTTGCCAAATCTCACAGGTAGTTAGGGAATCAGGACTTGAAACTAGGACTCTCGTTTTAGTATCATTCTTTCTTCAACTCTCAGTTCTTCAGTTCTCTTGTCTGTTTTCCTCACTTACTACACTTTTCTACCCACTACTGCCCCTTCTGTCAACCCTTTCCACTTTGTGCTGTAGAATCCATTACTTGTTATGCAAACTCTTCTCATTCTTCATCTCCTTTGTCTTAACTCAAGCCCAACTTTCTCCATGATACTACTTCCTCTCATATAAAAGCTAATCATTTTCTCTACATATATATGCCTCATAGAGATGAGAAAGCCATTTCTCGCTTTCCATTTTCACTTTCAAAACATTATTCCTCCACCTTTTGAGGCTGTGCCATATTGCCATACCATTGTCTACCACTCATCATCTCCTAACCACCTGGTCATTTCCCATCATCCATGGACAATTGTGTACCTAGCTCATGGTATTCTTTACACTTCTAGTCCTGTCATTATTCTAGGTGTCTTTAATGTTCCTAATGTGACAGATTCATTCAACACCCTGGACTTATAGTTTCATTGGCCTCCACAACAAAAATTATATTCATCTTCAGTTCCTTGGCTATGCCATGGAACTTGTGATAATGCATAACTGTCCTACCTCTGAATTTTAAATTCTGATACATTGCTCTTTGTCTATACCTATAGCTCTTTCATGATCTTCAACATCTTAGAGATCTATAATCTACCAGCTACTTTTTTTGTTTCATCTCCTTTTCTTTCCAGACTCAGTGATTTGACCCATCACTTTAATCAGTCTTATGCTTCTATTGTACTTTTCATTTAAACCTCAATCCTGAATCAATCAATTCATTTAACTTCTCTATTCCTACACCTGAGATGCTGAGCACTATTGGAGAGAATCACACAGCCATATAGATTGGTACTACTACAAACTCATGCCCTCTAAATTTACCTGGGCTCTTAAGACATCTTAACAATCTTTTTGTATATTCTTAGTTCCACTCCTATTTTCCAAATGACTATACCAAAAACTCCTACTATGTTAACCCATCCTTTCATTTTTTGGAAGGGAATTGTGCCTTCTAATTTTCATTAATCATGTAAGTGTCCTCCTCAGTTTCCTTCCCTACCATTGTTGTAGAAAAACCGGGCTCTTATCACATGACCAGAAAAGATTAGGCTCGCAGACACTTTGAAGGGTGAGGAGCAGAATTTATTGGGTGAAAAGGAAAAAACTCAGCAAAGCGAGAGGAGTTCCTGTTAACAGGCCGCCATCTCACAGATTGAATCCCAGGTTATCACACAGGAACAGGAGAGGACAGGATCCTCCCTCCTTCAAACAGCAGGAACTTCCCAAGGCCTCATCCCATCTTCCCAGCGCGCAGGTGGGCATTATTCAGAAAGAATCAGTCATGAAAGGTTGGGCTTCATCCAGGACCGGCAGTCTGGTTTTTCAGCCTTCAGGCTGTTTTAGGCTTTAAGGAGGGGTTTCACGAGGGGACCATTGGCTGCCTCCTGTCTCCATCACCATTTATAGACTTGCCTGCATTTCTCTCTGTTCTTTATCCTTTCCTCTTTTCTCTATAGAAATGAACCACCCTTTGAAGACCAGTTTTTCACTTGTGCTTTGGATACCATCTCCTCCTGCAGTCTCAAGTACTTTGTTCCATCAGTTACTTCCTAGTCCAACCTTTCTCTCTAATGACTGTTTTCCTTAATGTTTAAGTCCTTCAGTCTTAAAAATAAAATAATATACCACTGTCAACCTATGTCACCGTTTGGTTACCATTTCTCTTCCCTCTATAAGCTGCATCTTTTGCCATCTTCATCTCCTAAAATAGTTCTTTACTCTTACCTTACCAAATTATTTATCATGCTGTTTCATATCTCTATGCCTTTATACCTCCTGTTCCTGCTATAAGAGTACTCTTCCCCCTTCATTAGGAAGTTAACTCCTACACATTTTTAAAAAGTTAATTAAAACATTTGTTCAGGAAGGCTTGATTTCAATGCTTTTCCTCTGTGCTCTCAGGCCATTATGTGCATACTTCTAAGGCACCACTTCCCATCTCAGGCTATAAGGGTGTTATCACCCTTAGAAATAATCTTCTTATCTGTTTTCCTCGCTAAAATGTCTGCTTTTGGGGGATTCAAATCATACCCTAATTTATATTCCTAGCACTCAGGAAAATGCCCACAACATAGAAGGCACTCGATAAAAGTTTATTGAACAAATGAATGTGCCAATTAGTGCCTCTCTATATACCTAGTACACACTAAAACTGGTGAAAAAGATTGAACTCAAATATACAAATATAGCAACATAGATCTGCTCATCAGTGCAGGAAGTAAAGTTAACTAATATTTTAAATTATAGTCATGTGAGAATGGAAAGGTCTTTCAAGCAGAGTCTTATAAGGTGCTATTTCTTGACAACGTTATCATGTATCCAGAGTCCAGATTTGTAAACTTGGATCTTACTATTTCATTCAGTTTTCCAATCCTGGGAAGATGAGTTTGTGTCCACCAAATTCATAAAATCCTTACTAGTACCAAAACGTTAGAGCAATAGTTAACAATTATGGGGCTGAGACTACCACAGTTGTCTGTAATCAGGGTAATTGGAAACATTTTTTTTTTTAAATCAAGAAAGTGCTGAGCAATATTTGCACTATAAAAGGGACTTGGATAACCAAAGGAATGTTTTTGTGAAGAACCTGAGGAAATATGCCTGCTCCACAGAGAAGAATATTTAAACCTACTTAGTGGGACACCTTCTCCTTTGATGTTGCTGAAGATACACTGACAGATTTGTTTTTTCAGTTTTAGTTTTTGTGGGTACATAGTAGGTGTATAAATTTATGGGGTATATGAGATGTTTTGATACAAGCATGCAATGTGAAATAAGCCCATGATGGAGAATGGGGTATCCATCCCCTCAAGCATTTATCCTTTGAGTTACAGACAACTCAGTTACACTCTTTATTTTTAAATGTACAATTAAGTTATCACTGACTACAGTCATCTTTATTGACAGATTCTCACTCTGTTTCGCATATCTAGGTTTCATGCTGAATACTGCTGTCTCTTTTGGCATTCGGTATTATGTAATCGCTGAGCTTGTTATCTTCATTTCAACAATATCTACTGACACAAAAATTTTGAATCTATAAACTGGAAGATGTTTTTACTCTTTTTCAGGATGGCAGTTATCCTCAGTTTCTGGAGGCGAGGACTTTTCTGCCTAGTGTTAGAAAGTAAAAATGTAGTTCTGTTTTCTATGTGTTTGTAAGATCTAGTACTGCACTCACCAAGTAATTAATCTGCTTTGGGATCATAACTAATACAATCATTTAAGCAGATTAGGTTTGTTTGTTTTTTTTGTATTTTGTTTTTTGTTTTTTTGAGTTTCACTCTTGTTGCCCAGGCTGGAGTACAATGGCGTGATCTCAGCTCACGGCAATCTCTGCCTCCCAGGTTCAAGCCATTCTCCTGCCTCACCCTCCCGAGTAGCTGGAATTACTGACCTGCACCACCACGCCCAGCTAGTTTTGTATTTTTTTTTAGTAGAGGCAAGGTTTCACCATGTTAGCCAGGCTGGTCTCGAACTCCTTACCTCAGGTGATCCACCCGCCTCAGCCACTCAAAGTGCTAGGATTACAGGTGTGAGCCACTGCACCCGGCCAGATTAGGTTTTAAATAGAAGAATCTATTTAAATATAATCACCTTATGAATTATAAAAGAGAAATAGTACTCACTTCTTATCACTACTAGAACTATTGTCATGTCAAGTAAAGTTATATGAAATTATTAACCATTACTCTCATTATTATTATATCATACCTTTGTCAACTTTATGGTTAAAAAAATACACTAATAGAGTATATAATTTATTTGAACTAGAATTAGCTATTCTTGAATCAATTATGTCTACCAAAAATAAATTGTGTGGATAGGTACAGAATATTTTGAAATTTATTATATTTTATTTAAACATTAGTAAAATAAGAAATTTAAAGTATGAGAAGCAAGAGTGAATCTAAGAAACAGTTCCCAATAAGTCTTCTGCTTCTAAATACTCAGTAGAAAGAGAATAAAGGCATTCCTATTACATTGAAATACAGTCTCTTGTTTAGTTATGTACTTAAATTTTTGGCTAAAGAACAAAGATAAAATCTACCATTATATTTAGCAAAATAAAATTAACTGCACAGGATTGGTGAGTGTTTAATTTGCTTACTTTAAAATTAAGTTTTTGTGGGGTGTGGTGGCTCATGCCTGTAATCCCAGCTCTTTGGGAGACTGAGGTGGGGGTTCACTTGAGGTCAGGAGTTTCAGACCAGCCTGATCAACATGGTGAAACCCTGTCTCTACTAAAAATACAAAAATTAGCTGGGCATAGTGGCAGGCACTTGTCATCCCAGCTACTCGGGAGGCTGAGGCAGGACAATTCTTTCAACCCAGAAGGCGGAGATTGCAGTGAGCCAAGATCACATCACTGAACTCCAGCCTGGGCAACAAAGCAAAACTCCATCTCAAAAAAAATAAAATTAAAAATTAAAAAATAAGTTTTTAATCCATGTTACTATTTTATATAATAAATTTAGAATTTCCATGTTCTATGTATACACACAAGAGAAATATTGGTTATGGTTCAAACTTTCTGATATGCTAAACTTAGAAAAATAATCTAACAAATTGTATTTTAAGCAGTTTTGTTATTCACAGATTTTTAACTCATTCTTATGGTAGCGAAATATATGACACACCAAAAATATGTATCTGAACAAGACACTGAAAAAAGCATTCTTTTTTTCCAACAGGTTTAACACTGACTGTCCTTCATTCAAAGGAAAGAAAAGATTTTCTGGAATCTGAAGGTGTTTTAAAGGGGTAAAAATTCATTCCTTCATCTATGAGGAACAAACATACCAGTTTCACAGGAAAAGCAAAATCTTCCTAGAAGTTAACTTTAAAAATTTAACAAAATCTGAAATTAAGCAATGCCTCTACCCTCTTCCTGAAAAATGCTTTACTTAGGGCACTTTAATTCTGATCATTGTCCTGTGTATTATATGTTATTAGTGTCCAGAAATTTAATTCAATCTTATTTTAACATCCTCAAATAATAATAATAATATTGTTATCGTAGTACAGAAGTGCCTATTTAGAGTACATTTATACCAGTTTCTTTGCTCAGCATTGTTTTTTACATCTTCTTTCTTCGGGGTTCTCCTTCTTCCTGAAGTATGTCCTTTAGAAATTCTTTCAGTGAGGGCCTGCTAATAATAAATCAAGTGTTGAATTGTGTAAAACTCTTTATTTTGCCTCATTTTACATAGAAATTATTTTTTTCAAATATTGGGATCCAAATAATAAAAAACATGTAAATCAAATAGAAGCTCATAAAAACTGGACATAGATACTTTTTAACTTCTAGATTGCTCTGATAGAAAGCAGCAATAGAGAATTTTAATTATAGTAGGTGGTATGTTTTATGAGATTTGAAAATGTTTATGAGATTTTATGAGATAAGAAAGCTAAATTTATGATATTTAAGTGTCCATCTTTTTTTGTTGTTGTTAAATCACTTATGAAGCCCATTAAGAAAAAAAAAATCCCATTTTAAAGTTGCCAGATAATATCCTGTTATGTAGATTATCTAAGATTAAGACCTTATATTTGTAAGAAAATGAGACTGATTTTTCATGCTGATTTCTGTTATTGATAGTACTCAGGTAATAAAATCAGGCTATCTCCCATTTGAGGATATGAAATGGGCTACAGGTTTTTATATCCTGGTATAAAATATATATGATCATTAAGAAGAAAAATATAAGGAAATTAACACAATTGAAGAGCAAATCAACAGAAAATGCACCAGTGCCTTTCTAAGATGAGGCATAGATTAGAGAAGGATGGAACAGCCAGAAAACAGTCATCTTTTAATAGTCCAAGCAAATAATAACACAAGTATAATGCCATTTTCTTGGCTTTCTTTTGTCTTTAGTACAAGTTCCTGTGTAGTTGTACATAATCAATATATTGGAGCAGATTTCCCCTGGAGTAATTTCACATTTGTGGTGGAATACAATTATGTGGAAGACTCTTGTTGGACTAAACACTGCAAAGATTTGAATATTCCTTACATGGCCTTTAAAGTGATTCTTCCAGACACAGTTTTTAAAAGTAAGAATATAAACCAAAATCCTTTTCCTTTTTTGCTTTATTAGAATGAAAATTTTCTATTTTCTGTTTATGATCTATGGATAAAAATAAGCTGTGACATTAGAAGCCTTGAGTTCAACCTCTAACCCCACCACTATCTGTGTAACCTACGGTAGTCCTTTAACGGTCTCTTACCTCGTAGTCCTCATTTGTAAAGTAAGCTTTACTAATTATATGTTTTCATTCCTTTATCTAACTTCTAAATTTTACTTATAATAGCACAATTTTATTACATTTATGTCCAATCTTAATCTGATGGCTTTTATGCAATAGTATTTTTTATTGATTTTTAGGGGACAATTGTGTAATAGTATGCTGATTCAGAAAATTGTAATATGCAAAACAAATTATCTACAAATACTTAGAAAAAAGTCTAAACCACTTCATATGTCAGTTTATTTCTTTGTATTTGTCAGTAACACCTCATATGACTAAGGCTGTGAATTCTCAGATCCGTAAGTCTGATACATTTTTGAGTATAAAACACACTCAGTGTGAGAGTGCATCTCTCTCAGTACTTGCCATCAATTATTTTCTATTCACCTCAAATATGAGTGGGAAGTCTAAATAGATTCTGAGACATTCCAACTCAATTCTAAAAATATGGTCACTATAATGGTTTCTTTGGAATTGATCTTGTGTAACTATTCTTTTATAAATTAACTGTGTATGCCTTTTGACCATGTATCTATTGAGGTATTTATTCTTTTCTTATTGATCTGTAAAATGTTTTCCCTGTGGGTTATTGCACATAATTTAAAATCTTTATGTAAATCAGTATATATTTATACAGCACATGTCCAATATATACTTAAGTGAATAAAGCAAGTTTCAACATTTCAGGTAGAGAATGACCCTAATTTTTCTTTCTTTATTGAAGTGAGTGTACATGTGTGAGTATAAGCAGGAAAATATATTGAAAAAAGTCTGGAAATATATGCAAAACTCTGTTTTTACCGTATAGTGGTATTAGTAAACTCTATTAACTTATTTCTAGGTAGGATAACATGGTTTTTATTTTCTTCTTCAAGCCTGTCTTTATTCTGTTTTTGATTTTTTATGCTGAATATTATTTTTATATTACTCCTACTTATCCTCATGTTTAGTAAAAAAAGAGAAAGAGCTGGGAGATGAGAATAAAAGAGAAATATTTGTAAATTTTCTCTTATTTAGGAAGCACCTTGTTGGATAGATTTGGAGGTTTTCTTTTGGAAATTCAGATTCCATATGTGTTTTTTGCATCTGAAGGACTTCTTAATACTCCAGACATACTTCAGCTGCTAGAATCCAAGTAAGTTATTGATTTCACAATTTTAACAAAATATATATATATATGTGTGTGTGTGTGTGTGTATATATATTCTGATAGGCTAAATATTATTGCTGTATATGTGGCTCCATGTGTCTATGATTCAAGTCTGGAATTATATCACAAAAAAATAGTTTTCCAGAGAGTTTATATCAATGTATATTTATTTCCCTATACCACACCCTCATAATTTTAGAATATTATATTTTTGGTAATATTTATCAATTTTATGGACAAAAATAATATTTGTTGTTTAAATTCATGTTTTACTTGCATTTTTTTTGTTACCAGCGAATATGAACATTTTATATGCTTTTTTCTGTGAAATATATGTTCATGTCTTGAGTCATTGATAATATTGAGAATGAGTATTGTTTAGGGAACTTTACTGCCTGGGAAACAGGACTGTGAAGTTTTAAATGAATTCTCAAGGTTTTAAATCTTTAGATCTAAGGTCATACCAACATTAGACGTTATCAAATCGTGAAACACTTTATCATAACACACCAGTTGTCACAGGCATGTTGGACCTTGGGCTCCATATCAAGGAAGGATAATTGTACTGTTACCTTAGTTAAAATGCAGATGTATGTTCCATGCTTTTGTTTTTATATATTAAGGCTGTGGAGAATTCACAGAAAACTATGAGCTTATAAAAGCTAGTTAAGAGCATGATGGCATGTACCTGTAGTACCAGCCACTTAGGAGGCTGAGGTGGGAGGTTTGATTGAGCCCAGGAATTCAAGGCTACAGTTAGCCATGATAGTACCATTGTACTCCAGGCTGGGCAACAGAGCTGTCTCTAAAAATAATAACAATATATAGTAATAAAATAAAAAGTGCTTAAAATGTAAGTCATTTTTAAGGAATAAAAAAAGGAAATTCTGATAAATGCAGAATATTTTAGTCCCATAATGTTTTGATTTCATGAATTATTATTTAAAGAGCTAGAAAAAATTGGTCAAAACATTTGTAATAGTGTTATGTGCAGTAACATTTAGCACAATGCCTAAGGCAACACACATCTCAGCTGATTTGTTTTATATACTGAATAAATCGTAACTTTATGCTTCAAATTTTATAAAGTAGAACAAATTGACATGTAAAAGAAAAAGCATAGAAATCCAAATAACTTAACATTCAGGAGGACACTACAACTTTTCTTAAATAATTTTATTAGCATTTCATTTTTTCACTCAAGAATATTATATTTTACAGCTATAACATCTCACTAGTAGAGAGAGAATGCAGTGAGTCATTGAAACTCTTCGGAAGTTCAGAGCGTTATGTAGTGGTAACAGTTGATGAACACACTGCCATAATTTTGCAGGTAAAACTAGGTAGAAAAAATATAAACTAAAATAGATTAAAATATATAGCTATGTAATTTGTTATTATCTTTTCTGTAGGAAGCTTAACTATAATCTATTAGTGATTTCTTCTAAATTTTGCAAATGGGCCACAAGTGCTAAAATCATCACTGTGGAAAATGACTATAATCAAACTTCTCTGATGCCTTATGGCTTTTTAACATACTTTAAGAAGATAGGGCAAATAAAGAATATTTAATATTGTGTATTAACCTATTTTAAGTGTATTTATAGAATAATTATAGTATTGAAAGCTTTAAAAAAGCAATTTCCAGCCACTTTATTTATTACAAAGAGATAATATATTAATTGATGATTGATAATATTGAATTTCCAATCATTCATTGCATTTCCAATGTAAATAGGAGTTGTCTCTAAGTAAGCTAGTTTTTAGAGAGAGAATTTCTCTTCAAAAATTCATATAGTTTGGAATTTTCTATGTATAAATTCTTGGGTGAATCTCCCTGATACATTTGCTTGATTGGAGAACCAAATGAAAAGAAATTAATTTATTGGGGTGGGAGTAGGAGCAGAAACCAGGTTTGATGGTATGCAATATAAATATTGCAATATATTAATGGCCAATATGTGTTTTGATAAGCAAATGTTATAGGAATTATATGATGGAAAAACACAACTCTATTAGAGATTTTTAAGAGATACTATGTCTTTTATATTTAAAGTTCTTAAACAATATTTTTCTGTTTGGCAAAACTGTTTGTTTGTTTTTAGAGATAGGGTCTCACACCATTGCCCAGCCTGGAGTGCAATGACACGATCATAGCTCACTGCAGCCTCGAACTCCTGGGCTAAAGTGATCCTCCTATCTCAGCCTCCCAAGTAGCTGGGACTACAGGCATGCTCCACCACACCCAGCTAATTTTTAAATTTTTTGTAGGGACAGCGTTGTGCTATGTTGCCCAGGGTGGTCTTGAACTCTTGGCTTCAAGTGATCCTCTCACTTCAGCCTCCCAAAGTGCTGGAATTATAAGCATGAGCTACCATGCCTGGCTGGCAAAACTGTTGTAGTCCAATTATATAACTTATTGTTAGAGGAAGGTCATTTTTTGAATTCCTTATCTATCAAAAATTACTTATGTTAAAGGAAAAGGAGATTCCATACCATTAGGTAGAGATTCCCAGAAAGTCCATTAACTGCTCCTTTCTTATCTCCCCTGAATAACCATGCAGTGTACATTATCTCATAGGTTTTAAACATATTTTCTGTTGCCTTTGGAGTGACCAGATCCTAGTCCACAAAGGACTTGCATCCACAAAGGACTAGGATCTGGTTATTCCAAAGGCAATAGAAAATTGGACTAGCCTATGGAGTGCCAAACTAGGGGCACTCCATAGGCTACTTTCTTCATAACTGGGACCTTGGGAGATTCAGGAGCCTTCCTTGCTGACGCTGTCATTAGGTGTTTTATGTCTACTGTAGCTTTTCTCCTACTACTTCCTGCACGATTTTAATTTTTCCATGAAATGGGGGCTCATACCCATGCCTCTTTTCAACTTATTTGTATGTCATAGATTCTTGAAATATGATAACATAATTTCATAATAACTGTTCAACCTAATGAATTTTTACATTTTCTTTATTTTCTGATAGGATCTAGAAGAATTGAATTGTGAGAAGGCATCAGACAATATCATTATGAGGCTGATGGCATTATCATTACAGTACAGATATTGTTGGATAATTTTATATACCAAAGAAACATTAAATTCAGAGTAGGTAAACATTTCTTCATCCAAAGTTATGTTTGTATTTCTTAAGCCTAAGTCCTCTTATTTGAATGGAAATAGCTATGCAATTTTCTGTGTGCTCATCTAGTTTGCTTTAAGTCAAGGATTCTCAAGTTGGAGGTATGATCACAGGAAAACAAATTTTGGAGATGATATATTTCCTTGGACATTCTATGAAAGCCATCCTCCCCTCCCCCATCTCACTAAGAATTGCTGCTTGAAGTATTTTATTATTTTGTAATTCTGGACTTGTCCGATTTCTGTCTAACTACTGTACTAAATTTTTTGTGTACACTTGTTATCAGGTTGGTATAAGTTCGAATATAAGAGTCTAAATACCTTGGTTTTTATTCCTCCTTTTACTAACAAATAATCTCTAGCAAGTGATTTAGCCTGGTTTTACCCTTCTACCAGAACTGAAAAATAATAATTCCGGTCTAAAACCTTCATTTTGAAGAATAATAAAGGGTGTAAAACATTTTAAGCTTTGAACTTTCTTGTAAAGCATTTTAAGCTTTATCTGGAACTTGGACGTGTTCTTAGTAAATCACTGATTTGGAAATTTTTAAAAGTTGTTTTAGATTACTGTCTACCTATAGTTCTAGTAGTGCAATTGAGGTATAAGGGAGAATAAAAGGAGATTCAAACTTATTTTTACCCAGATTTTCATGAAAATAATTATCTAATACTCTGAGATAGTTTTATATTCAAGATGTAAACAGCAAATAAATATTCACAATCATATATTATAAAATATAACAATTTTCAGACCTCTAGATATCTCAGATTCATATTTTTAGAGAATGAGAACATTTAGGAAGTATCTTAATCAACTGACCAAATTAGGAAAACTGAAAATACAACAGAAATTGTTTGAATTACATTAGTGTTCATGCCATTAATTCTTGTTTGAGTGAGAGTGTCAGGGGTCCCTGAGACCATTCTGAGGTTTGATGGTTTGCTACAAGGACTCACAGAACTCAGCATATAGCTGTATTCATGGCTATAATTTATTACAGCGCAAGGTTACAATACAAAGGCCTATAATGCAAAGTCAGCAAAGGAAAAAAGCTCATGGGGCAAAGTCCAGAGGAAACTAGGAGGAAGCTTCTAAGAGTCCTCTCCTAGTAGAGTCATACAGGATATGCTTAACTTCCCCAGCAACAAACTGTTACAACACTTGTAAAATTTTCTCTACCAGACCAGCTCATTAGAGACACAATGCCCAGGGTTTTTTTTTTAAGGGCTGGTCAAGTAGGCACCCTCTGCCTGGCACTTAATCAAAGTTCTAGACTCTAAGAAGAAAAGCAGATGTTCAACAGAAACTACATTGTTTGTCAACAGTTTAGGCACAGTGTTCTTATCAGCTTCTCATATGGAAAGAGCTAATCTGAGAAAGAATTCAAAACAGGAAAGAAGAGCCAAGAAATAAAGAGAGCCATTATCTTGATGGTATTGTTTGAGTCCCAGGATCCAACAATGGCTTCCTCTGGACTTCTTCATAATGTAAGCTAGTAATTTCCTCTTTGTTGCTTAGGGTACATAAAGTGGGTAAAGGTAGTAGAACTATCTACCCACAGTTCAGCACTTACATCTGACCTGCTTAGTAACCACAGAAGGAAAAGAGAAAGATGCATTTTCTAACAGTTTAGGGAACTCTGGGAGGATTCCATGTATCCTGGTTCTGGTCATGTGTCTATGTCTGAACCTGTTACTTTGACCGGGGGGATGGAGTATTCTAGTTGGCTAGGCTTTGGTCATAAAGCCATCCCTGGAGTCAGTAAAGGGATGGGTTAAGTTCGTCCCACAACACACACCTCCCCTAACACACACACCCTTAGCATCCCCTAGATTTGACAGTATTATTAAAGAATGGAGATGGAGATGTTTTCTCAAGAGTACAGAGTGGAAAAAAACACACACAAATTTGCCACACTGGTGTTGTCTTAGCTAGGTTATTCTAAAAATATTATGAAATGTGGAAAACAAAATTAATTTTTAATAAATATAATCTAATATCAAATGAATAGAAATATAGTAATATAATTCTTTGTAGGTATCCACTTACAGAAAAGACACTTCATCACCTAGCACTGATTTATGCAGCTTTGGTTTCATTTGGGCTAAACTCTGAAGAACTGGATGTAAAGGTATTCTTTTCCTATGTGTTTCTTCATAAGTATTTTTTATAAACCAAAATTATACTCAAATTTAAGTGCCCAATGAGAAAAAAGTGTTAAGCAAATGAGTTAAAAACTGTTTAAAAGCTAAATAAAGAATAGTTTTCAAATTAATAAATATTTTATCATTATTCTATTCCAAAAGGCTTTAGTTTAATGAATTTAAAATCATATTTCGTCTCTTTATTACTACTCAGATGTTTTCTAAACATAGCAGGATATGAATAAAAATAAATATCCCTTGATTTAAAATGTTCCTTATGAAAGATGTACTAAGCTTGTATCTGCTGTAAATGGAACTCTTAAGACATATACTAGAGGTAATATATTGGTGATCTCTAATCATTCTCTTTCCTTGGTCCCCTTTTTCAGTGTCCCGCTCTGAAATTTAGACATTTGTCCAAGTTCAGGGCTCAGCACTGTTCCATTATCATATTACATTCTCTTCTTTATGAAATTAGAGATTTCCACAGATTTTGCTTTCATTTCTGAGTATAATTCTTAAAGTTTTCTTGACATTTCTTAAGGTCTGCACCTGTATTCTAGCAGACTACTGGGAATCCCACGTGAATATCCAACAAGTACTTCAAACTCTACATGTCCAAAACACAGCTTCTCATCCTCCCACAAGCTTAGTTTATGGTATCATTATTCCAATTTATTTGGTAGCTAAATCTTCTTTTTAACTCTGCAGTGTCTCTAGAATATGTCTCTCCTTCTACTTCTGCTATTTCCCTAAATTCAGGTCTTTGTCACCTCACAGTTGGATTTTTAAAGTAGCTTCCTAACTAATATCCCTTTTCTACTCTTTCCCCACTTCAATCCATCACATATAGACACCAATTACATTCCCAAAATAAAGCTGTGAATATTTCACTCACTAGACTATAAGCTCCTTAAAGGTAAGGAAACATGTTTATTCATTTTTTTAATTCCTGGAACCTAGCACAATGCTGGGTACATAGTAGTCTCTTGATAAAAATTTGCTGTTGATTTGAATTTCTTGAATCAAAGACTGTCCATAGCTTCTACTTAAATCAACATAAAGTTCAAACTCTGCTGGATTCAAACTCTTCCACAATGTGGCCCTTAGCGATTCCTTCTTTAACATTATTGTACTCACTATTTACTGAATATGCCTCCATACTGTCACCTCTCAGCCTTTGCACAAACATGTCATTCTGGCCTGCCTTCCCCCAGGAATATTACTGTCCCATTCTCTTACCACTAACTGTCAGAGTTCTACCTGTCTTTCACTGCCCAGTTCAAACACTACCTATTTTAAGAGACTTGCCCCACATCATGCTACCTGACTTCAAACTATACTACAAGGCTACATTAACCAAAACAGCATGGTACTGGTACCAAAACAGAGATATAGACCAATGGAACAGAACAGAGCCCTCAGAAATAATATCACACATCTACAACCATCTGATCTTTGACAAACCTGACAAAAACAAGAAATGGGGAAAGGATTCCCTATTTAATAAATGGTGCTGGGAAAACTGGCTAGCCATATGTAGAAAGCTGAAACTGAATCCATTCCTTACACCTTATACAAAAATTAATTCAAGATGGATTAAAGACTTAAATGTTAGACCTAAAACCATAAAAACCCTAGAAGAAAACCTAGGCAATACCATTTAGGACATAGGCGTGGGCAAGGACTTCATGTTTAAAACACCAAAAGCAATGGCAACAAAAGCCGAAATTGACAAATGGAATCTAATTAAACTAAAGGGCTTCTGCACAGCAAAAGAAACTACCATCAGAGTGAACAGGCAACCTACAGAATGGGAGAAGATTTTTACAATCTACCCATCTGACAAAGGGCTAATATCCAGAATCTACAAAGAACTTAAACAAATTTACAAGAAAAAAGCAAACGACCCCATCAAAAGTGGGCAAAGGATAGGAACAGACACTTCTCAAACAAAGACATTTATGCAGCCAACAGACACATGAAAAAATGCTCATCGTCACTGGCCATCAGAGAAATGCAAATCAAAACCACAATGAAATACCATCTCACACAAGTTAGAATGGCAGTCATTAAAAAGTCAGCAAACAACAGGTGTTGGAGAGGCTGTGGAGAAATAGGAACACTTTTACACTGTTGGTGGGACTGTAAACTAGTTCAACCATTGTGGAAGACAGTGTGGCGATTCCTCAAGGATCTAGAACTAGAAATATCATTTGACCCAGCCATCCCATTACTGGGTATATACCCAAAGGATTCTAAATCATGCTGCTATAAAGACACATGCACATGTATGTTTATTTGCTACTATTCACAGTAGCAAAGACTTGGAACCAACCCAAATGTCCATCAATGATAGACTGGATTAAGAAAATGTGGCATGGCCGGGCACGGTGGCTCATGCCTGTAATCCCAGCACTTTGGGAGGCTGAGGCGGGCAGATCACAAGGTCAGGAGATCCAGACCATCCTGACTAACACAGTGAAACCCCGTCTCTACTAAAAATATATAAAATTAGCGGAGCATGGTGGCATGCACCTGTAGTCCCAGCTACTCGGGAGGCTGAGGCAGGAGAATGGTGTGAACCCGGGAGGCGAAGCTTGCAGTGAGCTGAGATTGCGCCACTGCACTCCAGCCTGGGCAACAGAGCAAGACTCTGTCTCAAAAGAAAAAAAAAAAAGAAAATGTGGCACATATACACCATGGAATACCATGCAGCCATAAAAGAGGATGAGTTCATGTCCGTTGTAGGGACATGGATGAAGCTGGAAACCATCATTCTGAGCAAACTATTGTAAGGACAGAAAACCAAACACTGCATGTTCTCACCCATAGATGGGAATCGAACAATGAGAACACTTGGACACAGGATGGGGAACATCACACACCGGGGACTGTCGTGGAGTGGGGGAAGGGAGAGGGATAGCATTAGGAGATATACCTAATGTAAATGACGAGTTAATGGGGGCAGCACTCCAATATGGCCCATGTATACATATGTAACAAACCTGCACGTTGTGCACATGTACCCTAGAACTTAAAGTATAATAATTAAAAAAGAAAGAAAGAAACTTGCCCCAGTCCTACTCTCTCAGGATACATCTCTCCTTCCATTCTCCTGCTAATACTTCATATCTTTATTATAGTATGGGGATATTTATTCATATATCTTCCACCCTGAAGGGTAAGAATGAGGTTCTTTTTATTTGTAAAACCTAGCAGCTAGCATAGTGCTTTGCACAAAGCAAAAACATTCAATAAATGTCTACTAAGTGGAATTCAATCAAAGTACCGCTTGCTAAGAAAATCAACAAATGATCTGTTTGAACTGGAATTCCAGATAATTTTGTTTCTGTGCTGCATACTAAACAAAAATAAAATTCTTAGAAAAGTTACCTAAATAAGTGAATGACAAATGTAAATTTGTCTCTAGTGAGGTCTTACCACTTATTTAGCCTCTTCTCTTCCCAGCTCAGGGTAAACCATTACGGGCAAAATATGCTTTAGAAAAATTTTTTCCTCTATACAGGGGGCATATGATATCAGTGAATGATCCTATATTCAAGTACAGTCACATGGCCCAGGAAGGGCATGATCCAAAGAAGGCATTTGGGGATGAAATAGGAGTACTGCGTAGGAGCAATCCATTCCAAACAAGTCTGTTTCCATCTGGATCAAACTATTCTAAAAGCTTTTCAGGTTTTACATAATAATCTAAAAAGCAGGTCATTTTTTCAATGGATGTTGAGAGGCAACTGCGGTCAATTTGCTCTTACTCTATTATCAGTATGTCCTCAGTACTCATAAGCCTCCTGTTTTCCTGACTTGATGACATTGCTGTATTAAAGGAGGCTCCCTGGACTCATACTATTTTAGAACATATTGTTGCTTTACCTTACTTTATTTAGTAGCATGGCTTTTGATCTCTTAGATCACATCAGGACCATTAGCACCTTTTCATTTTCAGGCATCTGAAGGACCTGCAAATCAAGGAAGTATTAGGAAGTTTAAGAATATTTTCTTAAATTAAAAGAAAATACTGCCTGTAATCCCAGCACTTTGGGAGGCCGAGACGGGTGGATCACGAGGTCAGGAGATCGAGACCATCCTGGCTAACACGGTGAAACCCCGTCTCTACTAAAAAAAAAAAAAAAAATACAAAAAACTAGCCGGGCGAGATGGCAGGCGCCTGTAGTCCCAGCTACTCGGGAGGCTGAGGCAGGAGAATGGCGTAAACCCGGGAGGCAGAGCTTGCAGTGAGCTGAGATCCAGCCACGGCACTCCAGCCTGGGCCACAGAGCGAGACTCCGTCTCAAAAAAAAAAAAAAGAAAGAAAATACTGCTAGTAGTGTTATGCTAAGTGTTATTCCAATTTTTTAAAAGTTCTGTAATTTTCTTATGAACCGTCTTTGTAAGAAAATGCATAAATACACACGTGCAAAATTTTTCAAACAAATTAAGGAGGTTCCTGAATTCCCAAATCTAGCCATGAGCCCCAGAATTCCTGCCCTAATAAATTAATCATCATTACCACCATCATAAAATTATGGCTTTTAACCCTTTTCCCATTTGCCCTGAGAATCCTCGCCAGCCAGGCTTGTTGCTGCAGTGTTTACCCCGAGATAACTTTGCCACGCAATATCTCGTTTTTATTATTATTTTTGCATACTCTAGTATATCAACTTAGGAAACAAAAGACATCTTTCTATTTATAGCATTCTATTTTTAGTAGTGGTATTTCCATTACAAAATATAGTAATTCTCAATCCCTGAAAATGTCAAATCCTAGAAAACATAGCATTCCTACTTGTGACGTTAACATCATTCTCAAACAGTTGTTGGCTGAAGAGTCCATTGATGAATCTGATTTTTCTGAAATAGAAAATTCTCATGATTCAGATGATTCTGATGTTAGTTCTGTTTAGAAATAACTCCAAGCACAGTTTTTATATTTTATTTTCACATCAAAAATCAGTCAGATTTGCTTCAGCCTCAAAGAGCATGTTTATGTAAAATTAAATGAGTGCTGCACTTTTTTTTCCTAAATGGGAAAAGGTTAAAATAAAGTTTATATATTTAAATGAAAGTGTCATATCTTCTCAAAACATCCAAAACTAGCAATTAAGTACATTTGGAATTGAACAATGTATTTCTGTGTACTCTCCCTATATAATGTCATTTAAAGAAAATCCTTTAAAATGCATGTACTCCCCAGGTGTGTACTAACCGTTTTGTATTTGTTATTCTTATAAAAGGAAAAAAAATCATAATTATTTTGTGAGATTTCTATGGTTTACTAAATTTCCACTATGGTACAGGATATTTATATTTCCAAGATAGGATTATTTGGGGCAGTATTTCTCTGTTCACATTAAACTGCTAACTCATGAACTATCTTTCCTTCAATCAAATTTAAAAGATGAAGAAGAAAAGAAAGAAATGAAAGCAGAAGAAGGCTGACATTTCAGAAGAGAGAAGGGAATGGAGGAAAATGGTGTCAGACAGGAAACAGAGGATATGATGAAATTATTTTTTCTTTACTTTTTCTCTTACTACTGTACTAATGGGAAAAATATTTTTTAGAATTGTGTAATATACAGAAACACCACATTTTTGGCAGGGGTATCTTAGAATCAGTAAGCCAATATTAGATGAGCAATTCCCAAAATGCTGGGAATGACTACTCTAAATCAAAACCTGATTTTTTCTTTTTTGAATACAAGATCAAATTCATTTATAAGTATCCTTATTTTTGAACTTTGTCTTTGAAAAATCTTGCACTATATTTTTAAAATTCTTATTTTAATTGAAAACTATTAGGTTTAACTTTTGGAAACAGCAAACTAGTAATATTACTAGTGATATTCAAATTGCTGATTTTTCTAATATAGTTGAAATATAACACTATATTTTAATGACTCTATTACTAAATGCCAAATGAAATGAAAATGATTTTGTTCCAAAAGTTAAAAATACAAGGATATCACATTTAAATAAGGAAGGAAAATTGGTTGTCCTCATAAATAAAATGTCCTGGATGTAGGATAAACCAACAGTTTCTATCTAAAATAGTGTTAAAGATTAGAATCTGCTGTTGTTTAATTTTATCTTCTAATTACAAACTATTTTTTTTAATATTATATTTTGCTTCCTAGTATTTCCTATAATCTAATATAAAAAATTTTTTTTAGCTTGTAATTGCCCCAGGAGTAGAAGCAACTGCCTTGATAATTCGACAAATTGCTGACCACAATTTAATGACCTCAAAGAGAGATCCTCATGAATGGTTGGATAAATCCTGGCTTGAAGTTTCACCATCTGAGGTATATTTTCTAAATGTATAAATTAGATATTTGCAAAACAAATATAAAAACCTGTATTTGAATTTACTTTCTGGTAACATTTTTCCCCCAAATGTCTCAAATTGAGTCGTAGGTACAATGACAAAAATTTTAATCTGCTGCAATGAGTAAAATAAAATGGATCACTTTCGAAAGACTACTGACTATTTCTTAAACTCTTTTCTAGGAAGAAATGTACGTACTTGTAGAATAAAATGGATCACTTTCAAAAGACTACTGACTATTTCTTAAACTATTTTCTAGGAAGAAATGTACTTACTTGATTTTCCATGTGTTAACCCACTGGTGGCTCAGCTCATGCTAAATAAAGGACCTTCACTGCATTGGATATTATTAGCAACTCTGTGTCAACTTCAGGAACTCCTACCTGAAGTCCCAGAAAAAGTGTTAAAGGTTAGTTATTTGAGATCTGTATTATGATAGGAATTTATTTCCTTTCTATTTGAGTATCTATTCTTACAATAGGATTTTTTAAATGAAGGTATACAAGTTTAATTGTTTTGGACTTCAAATAGCAAAGAAATAATTTACTTGAGCTAAATTTCATACAGACTTTCATTAGCTATCAATTATACATTTTATTTTATTTTATTATTTATTTATTTATTGTTTTTGAGACGGAGTTTCACTCTTGTTGCCCAGGCTGGAGTGCAATGGTGCAATCTCAGCTCACTGCAACCTCCACCTCCCAGGTTCAAGAGATTTTCCTGCCTCAGCCTCCCAAGGAGCTGGGATTATAGGCATACACCACCATGCCCGGCTAATTTTGAAATTTTTTTTTTTTAGTAGAGATGGGGTTTCACCATGTTGGTCAGTCTGGTCTCGAACTCCTGACCTCAGGTGATCCACCCACTTTGGCCTCCCAAAGTGCTGGGATTACAGTATTTTTTCTTTTTTTGAGATGGAGTCTCTCTCTGTCACCTAGGCTGGAGTGCAGTGGCTTGATCTCAGCTCACTACAATCTCCACTTCCTGGATTCAAGCGATTCTCGTGCCTCAGCCTCCCGACCAGCTGGGACTGCAGGTGTGCACCACCATACCTGGCTAAGTTTCGTACTTTTAGTGGAGACAGAGTTTCACCATGTTGGCCAGGCTGGTTTTGAACTTCTGACCTCAGGTGATCTAACAGCCTTGGCCTCCCAAAATGCTAGGATTACAGGCATGAGCCATAAACCTCAGCCTGTATTATACATTCTAAAGCTATTTTATACAGATAAATTCAATATAATCAGCTTTAAATCATTTTGGAATATTGTGCTCACAGAAAATTCAATTATATACCCTATTCACATGTATTTACATTACCTCTTCCAAACAGTCCTAACACACACTTCATTGTAGCTGTAAAGATAACTTTAGCCTTACTGGTAATATTTTAGAATTCTTATCAAGGAAAGAGTATTCATGTATAAGATAATAGTATTCTTATCAAGGAAATAGTATACATGTAGAATTGTATAACTAAAAATTCTATTGTATTTGCTGTGAGCTTAAAATTGTTCTGAAAAATAGACTATTAAAAAATCTATTACAAGTGATTAGAAAATATGTATGAATTACAATGAGTTTTTCTTTTAATAGAACCTAATGATTTCACGTTGTTAATACCTGGATCAATGTAATATCTATGAATAGACTACTTATTTATATTTTGCCTTCTTTCCATATAGATAAGCATCATTATTCATATTTACTAAACTCATGTTTGCATTATATTAATTCATTTTTTAGCATTTTTGTAGCATCACTTCCCTATTCAAGATTAGTTCTTCTTCTGTAACAAAATCACCACAAATTTCATCACCTCAGGACAATAGGAATCGGATTAGTACCTCGTCTTCTCGGAGTTCAGCTTCTGATTTAGATTCTGTCATTCAAGAACATAATGAATATTATCAGTATTTAGGATTAGGAGAGACAGTGCAGGAAGACAAAACCACCACTTTGAATGACAATTCTTCCATTATGGAACTAAAAGAAATCTCAGGTTTTTTACCACTTGTGACTTCATATAATCAGACCAGCTACTGGAAAGACTCTAGTTGTAAACCTAATATAGTGCAGAATACTCCTTTTCTAATTAATATAGAATCAAGGAGACCGGCTTATAACTCCTTTCTAAACCACAGTGATTCAGAGTCAGATGTCTTTTCTTTGGGTCTAACACAAATGAACTGTGAAACTATAAAATCACCAAGTGACGCTCAGAAGAGAGTGTCAATTGTCCCCCGTTTTATAAATTCTCAGAAAAGGAGAACACATGAAGCAAAAGGTTTCATAAATAAAGAAGGATCTGACCCTATCTTTTCACTAGAGGGCTCTCATTCTCCTCTTCATTGGAACTTAAAGAAAACTATATGGGAACAAGAGAATCACCCGTTCAACTTACAATATGGTGCAGAGCAGACTACATGTAACAAATTGTACTCTCAGAAAGGTAATTTATTCACTGATCAGCAAAAATGTCTATCAGATGAGTTCGAAGGCCTCACATGTGAAAGTTCAAATGATGAGACTTTCTGGAGAGAATTACCATCTGTCCCCAGTTTGGATTTATTTTGTGCTTCTGATTCTAATGCAAATCAAAAAGAATTCAACAGCCTTTATTTCTACCAAAGAGCTGGAAAAAGTTTAGGACAGAAAAGGCATCCTGAATCTTCATTTAACTCAGGAGACAAGGAATCATTAACAGGTAACACTATCCAATAGTTGATAAAACTACTCTCAAATTTAATTTTAAAAGAGAAAACCATCTCCAAATTTAACCTTTTTTTTTGTTTTAATTACTACACTTAAAAAACTTCTCTAATAACTGTTGAGTAAAAGAGAAACTCTAAACTCTAAAATAAATGCAAAGAAAATATACTGTGTTAAATTCTTATAGCCTTAAGTGAACTAAGCATTCAACTTAAGAAGTTAAAAATAAAAGCAGTGCAACTCTAAGTAAAGCAGGAGACTAAAATCAACAAAGATTAAACAGAGGAATCAGTGAATTAGAAAATTAACCTCTTTGTGGGGTAGGTATATTTAATTGAACATTTATTAACAGAGCCTAATTAGGTGCCAGTCTCTATTCTATGTCCTTTATTGGATTATTTACTTTAATTCTAACAATTCTATTAAATAGGCACTATTATTAGCTCCATTCTGGTGGAAGTTTTTGAGTTGTCTGAACATTTAAGCTTATCAAATTTTTAAAAGAACAATTTAATTTTCTTATTTCTAGTGATTCTAGCTTTTCTTTCAGTGTCATTTCGTATTACATTGGCCCAAGCATCTAAAACATAATATTAAGTTCTAACGGCCATACAAAGGTGGCCTTCCCCAGGATAGGAGAAAAAGGGGAGGCCAGAGGGAAGCTGAAGTTTCAAACTTCTTTTTTTCATAGGTTTTTTTGTGAGGCCTGAGAGGGGCCAGGAAAATCTTGTATTCTTTGTTTTGTTTTAAAAAGACCTCCCAGATTTTATAAGCTCCAGGACTTGTAATACTTGGATTTGCTCTAGTTTAATAGTTACAACTTGTTTTGTTCCTCACTTTAATGGGAAGTATTCTGTGTCTAGTCTTGTAAAAACTTCTGTGAAAAATAGATGCTAAATTTTATCCAAACTCATTTTAGTACATATTGGGAAAAATCAAATGTGTTTTCTCTATTGACCTATTCATGTCAAAGATTATATTCACAGGTTTACTAGTATTAAATTATCTTTGCCATTTCTGTGATAAACATAACTGGTTTTTGAGGGATGATTCTTTATTTTTTAAATTTTTATATTTTTGTTTTATTTAATATTTCATGCTACCTTGTCTAAGAGATTTTTTTTTTTTTTGTAAGACAGGGTCTCCCTCTGTGGCCCAGGCTGGAGTGCAGTGGCATGATCGGCTCACTGCCACCCCTACCTTTCGGGCTCAAGCGATCCTCCCGTCTTAGCCACCCAAGTAGCTGGGATTACAGGCACACACCACCATGCCTGGCTAATTTGTTGCTATTTTTAGTAGAGACAGGGTTTTGTTATGTTGTCCAGGCTGGTCTCGAACTCCTGGGCTTAAGCGATCTACCCGCCTTGGTCTCCCACAGTGCTGGGATTACAGGAGTGAGCCACTGGGCCCGGCCTAAGAGATTCTTTTAACATGCTGTTAAATATGGTAGCTAATATTTATTTATGATTTTCATGTCTACATTCATGATATTAGATTGTGTTCTTTATTTGTGCCTTATCACATTTTGACATAAAGGTTATGCTAACTTCATAAACTGGATGAAAATTTCATATTTTTCTACTCTGAAACAAAATATGCATGTGAATTACTATATGTTCTTGAACACAGGGCACTCCAGTATATAACCTCCCATTTTTCAATGAGAAGACCCAGAAGTCGTTTTTAAATAAATTCTAACATTAAATGTTAGAAAAAGCTTAAAGCTTATAGGTATATGAGTAGAATGGTCAAACATCTACCTATATTTTAATTCATTAATTTAGTTATATATTTTTAAATCACATACTCCATAAAATAATGTCAATTTAGAAACATTAATTTCTTCCAGTTTCCAAGTTATTTCCATGAGATAATTTTATTCAAACATTTCACATGACTCTTTGATACTAATATCTACATTCAATATGACAAATTTTATTTAACTGGTTTTCCATAGTACATCATTACCTCCAAATACATTGCTTAAGATACAACACTTTTTGAATTAATATTGGCACAGCCCTGGAAAATTTATCCAAAGCCATTAGCATAACCCATAACCTCAAGATAATTTTCCATTTGTCCTGAAGTGTATATATGGGATCTCCGTGATATAATTGCTTACTACATTGCTTTATTTTTATTTTTTGCCATGTCTGTTTAACAAAATACATTGCTTTTAAAACTTATTCTTATTATTATTATTATTGACAGAGTCTTGCTGTGTCACCCAGGCTGAATCATCCTTCCTCAACCTCTTGAGTAGCTGGGACGAAAGGCACGCACCATCACACCCAGCTAATTTTTGTATTTTTTATAAAGGCAAGGTCTTGCCATGTTGCCCAGTCTGGTCTCAAACTCTTGGGCTCAAGCAATCCGCCTGCCTCAGCCTTCGAAAGTGCTGGGATTACAGGTGTGAACTACTGTACTCCACCCTGCCTTTTAAACTTTTAAATAATGGTACCCTAACTCATGCAATTATGAGATTATATCCCCAGGGATAATTATTAAAACTGTTTCATAATTTTTAGTTTTCCATTTTACTGAGTTCATAATCAGCCTCTGTAAGTATCCAAATCTGGAATTTTTCACGTAAATGTATCATATATAAAAAAGTCATATAAGGTAAGTTCTTACATGATCACCAGCTATCATTCATCAGGGCTTAGAATAAATTTCACATTACAGCTGTGGGTCAAGGATCAAGCTCATGAGGGAAAACTTAAAAGCAAGAGTATTAAAAATGGCATATTAAAGACTCTGGAATGGCAGCTGAATATGAGCTACTAATACTATTTTTAAATATGGTATTCTAATTTTTATTTTTTTCTAATTGATCTATTATAAATTTTTTCTTTGAGCCAAGAGTGGGGTTTTTCTCATGTTGTTGAGGTTTTTTTGAACTTTTGTTATTTCTGACAATTGCATTGTTGTCAGTTTATTATTTACTCCTTCCATTCATTAATGATGATTCTTTATCCAACTTGGCAAGGATGTAGTGAATTTTGCTTATAATGTCCAAAATGCTGGTAATCTCTTCAAAACTGTTTTCATCTGTGAATGTACTTGGGATACTTTGTATTGGTTAACTGGAAATTTGTGTGTGCTTTCTAATTGAACACGTGGATACTAATATAGGGATAACTATATATGGATATCCATATATAAATAATATATGGATAATAAATTGGAGTTATTAAATAGGTGCAAAATATACATTCATTTCATGGGAAAGCTTCCTGGCAGCTATAGAAAAAGAAATTTAAGCGTTTTTAGAAATTTTAGAATTGGCTGTGAGAGATTGATATCCAGAAAAAAACATTGTTTCTATCACATTGGTAGCTTAAAATCAGCCATGGTGGGGGTCTTCATATCAGAAAAATTGGCAGATGCTACAAATCAGGCCTTTCCTTGTTTCCCCCACACCACCCCGAGAGCTGGTTGTTAAACATTTACCAGCATGCTACTGATAGTCCAGATTCTCCCACAGCTCTACAGTGAAGGACCAAGGTCCTGTCATCATTAATATTCCCTGTATTTCATCTAATTGTTTACTTAAGGATTCTTTAGCTCCTCAGTTAGAGTTAAAGATTTGTTTCCCAGACATGCCTTTAAAGGCATGAATTTATAGATAGATTCCTAAACATATAACCTCTCCCTGAAAAGAAATATGTCCCTAGTGAAAATGGTATTCCCTAGAGGGTATATGTTCATGAGAAGAAAATTAGCCCAAGTGAGAAAAAGCTGCAGTCAGGAATAGAAGGGCAAACCAGGAAAAAAAAAAAAAAAAAGAATTAAAAAAAAAAAAAAACTGACAGAATTGTATACACTTGCACCACAAAAATGGATACAAGGTACACGGAGACCAGGCAATATGTCTTTGTTTTAGGTTCAAAGTCTGTCAAAATGAGCCTCTAATTTATATCCTAATTAATGAGGACTTATTGGAAACGTTCAGGAATTAGGAAGCCCTGCCTGAGTTGCTTCCCAAACCATTTTGGATCGTTTTTACTTAAAATTGTTAAAATTAGAAGAGAACTTAGAGATTACGTATTATAACTTTTCATTTCACAGAAAAGAAAATTGAAATCCAGGGAGATTTAACTACTTGTACAAGGCATGAGCATAAAAATATATGCATTTATCACTAATTTTTAGTACCGGGCCATTAGGTTCAGAGGCATTTATGTTAAAAACACACTTTTTAATAGTTATTATTTTATCCCTGTTGGGAAATTTTGACACTTTGTAGATGATGATGAAGACACAAAACCCATTTGAACAGTGAGGAAAACATACCTATACTTCAGCCGGGCGTGTTGGCTCACACCTGTAATCCCAGCACTCTGAATGGCCGAGGCGGGTGGATCACCTGAGGTCAGGAGTTTGAGACTAGCCTGCCCAACATGGCAAAACGTGTCTCTACTAAAAATACAAAAAATTAGCCAGGCGTGGTTGCAGGTGCCTGTAATCCCAGCTACCCGGGAGGCTGAGGGAGGAGAATCGCTTGAACTCAGGAGGCAGAGGTTGCAGTGAGCCAAGATTGTGCCACTACACTCCAGCCTGGGTGACAAGGGCAAAATTCTGTCTCAAAAAAAAAAAAAAAAAAAAAGGAAAAGAAAAAAACCTATACTTTACTATTGTAAGCAATAAAATGGTTTTCCTTTTTCTCCTTTTAACAGGTTTTATGTACTCACAAGTACCACAATTCAAAAAACGACGTCTAGCCTATGAAAAAGTCCCGGGTAGAGTTGATGGGCAGACTCGGCTGAGGTTTTTTTGAAGGAGGAGAAGAGCAACGTTACATGCAATATTGTACTGTTTTTGATGCTAATCCACTAGCAAAATTATTTAGATTTGCTTATACACTAAAGAAAATGCGATTATTCATACATGTCTCAGTGTTTCTGTATTAAATATTCATAATATGTATTCTGCCCTATGGTTTGCATCTTTGTAAGTTAAACATTCTAATTTATCAATTAGTAGAATAATTATCATAAGATTCAAAATGTCTTCCAGACACCCCTACACACAAGCCATTTAAATGAGTCTCCAACAGAGCCTGACCCTTTGAGTCAGGAAGTGAAGATCACTGCAGTTAACCCTCCCACATCAAGAAAGTTAAAACCTAGGACAAAATTGAAGTTAGAAAACTTCCAACTTAAACTATTGTTTTCTGTAAACACAATTTAAGAACAAATGACTAAGATGAAGTATTTGCAACCCAGATAATAGGAAAAAATGTTCACATTCCTCATATTTAAAGAATTCCTACAAACTGATAGAAAGAAGACAACCTGATAGAAGAATGGGCAAAATATATGAATAGATATTTCCTCAGAAAAAAACAAACATTGTCAATAAACATTTGAAACACAATGAAGTTTCATTACGTATTAGACAAATGCAAATTAAAACAATGTTACTGTTTTTTCACCTATCAGTTGCCAAAATTTTTGAATATTCATACTATCCAATATCTACATATTGAAGAAAAGAACACTTTCCTATATTATTTGTACAGCTTCTTTAGCGCAGTTTGTGTAAACCCACTAAGATGAAAAATGCGCCTATCTTTTGACTCAACAACCACATTTCCAGGAATCTGTCTTAAAGAAATATCCAATTATACAATGAAATACCATATAATTTGTAATAGTTAAAAATTATAGACAATAAAAATGCTATCAGTAGGGGAATAGACCAACAACTTAAGACTATAGAATACCATGAAACCATTAGAAGAATGTAAGTCTGTGTGCTCTGACAAGGCAGGATGTCCATAACATAAAGTAAAAAAAAAAAAAAAAGGGGGAAAACAATATATAAAATACTGTATGCTGCACAACTCATTTCTCTTTTTTTAAAATAGACCTTTGAAAATTCAAAAATTTTCCAAAATGATCACTGTATCAGGGAACAATGTGGGCATAAGATGAATTTCACATTCTGATATGCAATTTTGTTCACAAGAAACACTAGGTGAACTCAAAAACGATACCCAACTGAAATAAGCTGTATAGGAATACACAAAACACACACACACACCACACTTCACAGGGTCATTGAGCCACACAATGTAGCTAATGCCACATTCGGTGTCTCAACTTTCTGGCTAGATAGCCCACCTGCTACCACCTCACAGTAACTCGCCAGTTGCAACTTGGCTAAGCAGCTTCCTACCTTCCCCTTTCTTTAATTGTTCCCCACTTTCCTCTCAGGTCTCTGCCATTTTTCTCTATTTATTCTCCCACTCTTTCTATCTCTCTTTTGTTCTTTTCCTTGAGCAGAAAGGGTACCAACCATGGCTGCTAGGCAGGGCTGGCCAGTGGGACAGTGGGGCCTACAGGCTCAAGAGCAAACTTTGAGTATTTTTCAAGGTAAGGAGCCAAATGTATTATAGTATTTGTGTATTCCTTAATCATTTAACATGTTTAAAAGTGTGCTATCATTTTCTTTAGATTTCTGTCTTTTTTTACTGTTACTGGCAAAATTTTTTAATATTAAGCCCCAACTCCATTTTCCCACAGGCCCTGTGGTGGTTATTGTGTGATTTTATATAGCTTGGTGATTTTTAGGAATGCCTGTGTCATATTATAGCAGCACTACTGGATACATATTCTTCTTAGCAGCTGCTTAATATAATCTGCCATGATATATTTAATCATTCTCTCACTAATGAACATTTAGGCTGACTCCAGCTTTGTCATGAAAAATATATGGACAGACACATTCTCAAACTTTTAACAGTAGGAGCTAGAGTAATAAATACAAAGGTTGTCATTCTTTATACATTTGGATATATTTTGAAGGTACAGCTGAGGAATCAGGGATAGCACCAAGGTTTGTGACCTAAGAAGAATGACATTGTCATTTATTGCAATGGGGAAGATTATGAGAAAGGTATACTTTACAGAGCTTGGGAGCTCAGTTTTTGGGCAAGTTAAATTTGAAATACCTACTAGACTTCCAAGTGGAGATACTAAGTAGGTATTTGTATTATGTAAGTCTCAAGTTCAATAGAAAATATAAATCTGGAAAGTATAAATTTGGGAGTCATTAAAGTATAGATGATGTTTAAGGCTATAAAAATGGATGAGATTACCAAGGTAGTGAATATAGATAGAAAATAGAAAAATTTCAACCACCAAGCCATGGGATAACATTAGACAGAAATAGAGGAAAATAGAGAGATTGAGAAGAAGTGATCGGTGATGTAGGAGAAAAAGCAGGAGATTTCCTGAAAGCCAAATGCAGAAGATGTTTCCAGAAGGAGAGAGTAATCGGTTGTGTCAACTGCTATTGACAAATCAAATGAGAGGAGGAAAGAGAACCATCGGATTTACCAGTGTGGAGCTCTTTGGTGATCTTGATAGGAGCAGCGTTCGGAGCAATGGTGGGACAAAAGCCTGATTATAATAGATTCCAGAAAGCACAGGAAAGGAAAACAGGAGATGGGGAGTTTAGACAACTCTTTCTGAAACTTTTGCTGAATAGATGAGAGATGGGGTATTGGCTAGAGGAAGAAGTCAAGAGAAGGTAGTTTTAACAGAAAAATCTCACAGTGTTTGTAAATAAATGGATGGGATGGAATGCTCCAGTACAGGAGCAAATGCTAATGGAGACAGAGACAGAGATTTGCTGGACAGAAGTCCCTGGAAAGGTGAAAAGACATGGGATATAGTGCAGAAAAGGAGGGAGTTAGTCTTGGCTAGGACCATAGAGAGTTGGTCCACAGACATAAGAAGAACCATTGAGATTATAGGCAGAGATACAGATAGATGTGGTGGGAGATTATGGTCATTCTCTTCTGATTGCTTCTATTTTTTTCCTCTTAACTTTTCTGTTTCTTTGATCAGAAAAGCAGAACCACTGAGTATTATAGAATAAAGGGTTTATTATAAGGATTAGGCCTTGTACAAATGTGGGAATTGCTTTAAAAGTTATGTAAGACAGTTGCCTTTGCATCTGGTGTTGGGTCTGAAGTCACTTCAGGTCAGCTAAGCTCATTGTCAGGAGAGCTGGAAGCAAAATGGGGAAGATAAACTGGAACTTCCCAGGACAAACTAGAGTCACTTTCAACCTCAGTTATATGAAAGCAAGGAAGCTGAGAGTGAAGAAGGAGACTGTATTGGAGATTTGAGAAGAAATAATTTATGAAACAGTCACCTAAAGAGTGAGAGAGTGAAGGGAATGGGGAACTATAGTGTATGTTCGCCAGAAAATATAAAGATCCTCTTAAATTAGTGCTCATGACTCTGAAGTGAGAGCATTAAATAGGTCACACATGGAGGAGGGGTGCTCAGTAGAAAGGAGGAAAACACAGACAGAGAATTGCATTTAAAGGGCTGCAGCGCCGGCGCGGTGGCTCATGCCTGTGATCGCAGCACTTTGGGATACCGAGGCGGGCGGATCACGAGGTCAGGAGATCGAGACCATCCTGGCTAACCCGGTGAAACCCTGTCTCTCCTAAACATACAAAAAATTAGCCAGACATGGTGGCGGACACCTGTAGTCCCAGCTACTCGGGAGGCTGAGGCAGGAGAATGGTGTGAACCCGGGGAGGCGGAGCTTGCAGTGAGCTGGAATTGCCTCACTGCACTCTAGCCTGGGCGGCAGAGCCAGACTCATCTCAAAAAAAAAAAAAAGGGCTGCGGCTTAGTCAAGACTGTGTAAGGAAGCAAAAGTGAGAGTGGGGCAAGGGAGTTGACAAAGTATGCAAGGCAGTGACCATAATAATGATAATGTTATAATGTTAATATTGTAAATGGGACACAAAGTACATTTTATTATAAATTGAGCTGTGCATATAACCTCTATATAGAGCTTTCTCTAAACCATGTTCAAAACTCTGAGGCTAAACCTGAAGTCCACATGCCGTCTCCCTTCCTTCCTCCCCTCAACAATGGCCTTCCCCTTGACATTTAAATGTACTGAAGCTTCTGAAGGAAGCTTTTCTAGACTTCATATCCTCTCCAACTACTCCTGTTCTGTTCTCTTTCACAGCTGAACTTCTCAAGATGATATATATCAGAAGTCTTTAGACTGAGGTACACCTACCATTAGAGCATATTACAAAGACACTTCAAGGAGTGAGTACATAGGCACCAACAGTTGTAAAAGAATAAATTTCCAGTCCTTTAATTTCCACAGGCACTGTTTCCCAAGCCAGAGAACACACCTGAGACCTACGCATCACAATGGTTCTCTTTTTTTCCATCCTCCACTTTTACAATTGTCCTTCCACTTTGCAAAATAAATATATATCTGTCACCCATCCTGAATCTTACTAAGGTCCAAGACCTAAGATCTAAATACTACCAGAGCAGTAAATAAAGGAACAATTTGAAATATTGGGATCAGCAAAATCTCCTTTAATTAAACCACCATAACATCCCATTCTTCTCACTAAGAGATGCATTTCCATTACATTTACTTTTTAAAATTTAAATAAAGTTGTTTTTTTTTTTTTTTGAGATGGAATTTTGCTCTGTCACCCAGGCTGGAATGCAGTGGTGTGATCTCAGCTCACTGCAACCTCTGCCTCCTGGGTTCAAGCAATTCTCCTGTCACAGCCTCCTGAATAGTTGGGACTACAGGCGCAAGCCACCATGCCTGGCTGATTTTTTGTATTTTTAGTAGAGACAGGGTTCCACGAGATTGGTCAGGCTGGTCTCGAATTCCTGACCTCAGGTGATCCACCCACCTCGGCCTCCCAAAGCACTGGGATTACAGGCGTGAGCCACCATGCCCAGCCAATATTTAAATAAACTTTCAATTTTAGAGGAAATTAACAGAAATTTTACAAAAATAGTATAAAGAGTTCCCAAACATAAAACACCGCATGTCTCCTATTATTAATATCTTACATTACTATTACTATGGTACATTGGTCACAACTAAAGAACCAATATTGATACATTATTATTAACTAAAGTCCATCCTTTATTCAGAGCTCATAGTTTTTCTTTAATGTCCTATTTATGTTATAGGATCTCCTATAGGGATGTATCCTTATATAGGAGATATATACCCTCATGTAGGATATATCGTTAGATTTAGCCATCATGTCTCCTTAAGCTCCTCTTGGCTGTGACAGTTTCTCAAATTTGCCTTTTTTTAATGACCTTGAAGTTTTGAGGAATACTGGTCAGGTATTTTATAGAATATTTCTCAATTTGGATTTGTCTGATGTTTTCCTCGTGATTAGACTTGGGTTATGCGCTTTGAGGAGGAAAACTACAGAATTAAAGTTTCATTTTCAATACATAGTATCAAAGGTACATGTTATCAACATGACTCACCACTGATTATGTTAAATTTGATCACCTAGATAAGGTACCATTTGCCAGGTTTCCTATTAAAAAGTTACTTGCTACCCTTTTCCATATTGTACTTTTTGGAAATAAGTTGCTAAAGTGTAGTCCACATTTAAGGGGTAGGGATTTATATTCCACCTCCTTGAGGAAAGGGTATCTATATAAATTATTTGGAAGCTTTCTGTACAGGAGATTTATCTCTTCTCCCCCAATTTATTTACTTATTCAATTATTTATTTATATAGTACTTACTCATAGATATTTATGTATACTAAGGGTTTGCTATGCTTTGAACATGTTCCCCAATAGGCAAATGTTGAGAACTTAATTCCCAATGCAACAGTTTTGAGAGGAAGGATCTTTAAGAGCTTATTAGACCCTGCCCTCGTGAATGAATTAATGGTATTATTGCAGTTATATTATTATAACTCAGGAGTGAGTTAGTACCATAGGAGTGAGTTCCTGATAAAAAGGATGAGTTGAGCCCCCTTTCTCTTGCCCTATTGCACTCTCTTGCCCTTTTGTCTCTTCCGTGGGATGACACAGCAAGAGGGTCCTTGCCAGATGCTCATGCCATGCTTTTGGACTTCCCAGCCTCCAGAACAGTGAGCCAAATAAATTTCTCTTCATTATAAATTACCCAGTCTGTAGTATTCTGTTATACCACATAAAATGGACTAAGGCAGGTTTATAATTCAATATGACATTTAAAAAATATTATTGGCCAGGTGTGGTGGCTCATGCCTATAATCCCAGCACTTTGGGAGGGCGAGGAAGGTGAATCACTTAAGGTCAAGGGTTCCAGACCAGCCTGGCCAACATGGTGAAACCATATCTCTATTAAAAATACAAAAATTAGCCAGGTGTGATGGCATACCCCTGTAATCCCAGCTACTTGGGAAGCTGAGATACGAGAATCTCTTGAACCCAGGAGGCAGAGGTTGTAGTGAGCCAAGATCGTGCCATTGAACTCCAGCCTGGGCAACAGAGTGAGACTCTGTCTCAAAAAAAAAAAAAAAAGTTTAAATTATTCTAGGTTTAGCCAATGGGAGCTCTTTCCGTTTGCTCCTATGTTCCTTAGATAAATCCCCACCATTTTGTTTTTTGACCACTTCTTTACTTTCTCACATTACAATATATCAAGACTCATCTAGTATATTCCTTGCCCCAGCTCTAGAATCAGTCATTTCTCCAAGGAGCTCTAGTACCCTTTGTTGGAGAATGGCATTAGCCACCAAAATCTGGGCACTGGATATGCTCATTGCTACTGAAGTGTCCTTGCTCCAAGGCCCTCTAAGCAAACAGAGCTAAAAATAGATGTGTTATAGTCATCTCTGTATATACATATATCTACAAGTTTATCTACATCTATCCATCAATATCTATATTAAGAAAAACATGAGTTCGGCCGGGTGCAGCGGTTTATGCCTGTAATCCCAGCACTTTGGGAGGCCGAGGCGGGTGGATCACGAGGTCAGGAGATCGAGACCATCCTGGCCAACATAGTGAAACTCCGTCTCTACTAAAATAAAAAAATTAGCTGGGCATGGTGGCATGTGCCTGTAATCCCAGCTACTCAGGAGGCTGAGGCAGGAGAATCGCTTGAACCAGGGAGTCGGAGGTTGCAGCAAGTCGAGATCATGCCACGGTACTCCAGCCTGGCGACAGAGCAAGATTCCGTCTCAAAAAAAAGAAAAAAGAAAAACAAGAAAGATAAACATGAGTTCATTCTTACATTTGTATTCTAATCCAGTACCACACGGTTCATTATAGCTTCCCTGCTTGCTTATCTGTAAACCGAACCCCCACTCCAACAGTGAGACACTTAACTCCCACCATCCTCTATCCATTTACTGTTTTGTTCAATCCCAATTTATATCTATGGTAGGTTCAGATTTGTTAGCCCATACCCCATGAGAAACAACTTCACCAACTAGTGTACAAGGCTTATGAACAATCCATTTGTCTTTAGAGTTCCAGTCATTTCCAAAGTCAGCCCCCATTTCTCTACCCTCTTAGTTAAGTAATATCATGCATTTGTAATATGTATTTTCTTTTCATATTTAATTATCAAAATTTATAATATATTTATGTGGTTTTGAACACTTGTACTTAAATAAATTGAATTAGTAATTGAGAAAAACCATTTAACTTATAGTCTTAAGGTCACAAGAAATATTTTTTAATTATTTCAATTTATTTATATCCTATTACAGAGAAGTATGATAGGTTGATCATAAAAGGCTTTCAAGCATAAACATTACATTAGGATTTGCATCAATCTGGGTTCAACCAAGAGAGAAACTGCACGGTAATTTAAACAGAGGAAATTTAATATAAAAATGTATTAAGCTGTGAATGAGAACTCTAAGGGTACCCTAAAGTTGAGGGAGAGCCCAAAAGAAAAACAAACCTGGTCACCTATTTGAAGACCTCTTTGAAGAAGGTGTGGTTGTAGCCCACTGGACAACAAAGAAATTTTATTTTATTTGGGGCCAGAATTGGTCTATAATTGCTGGGAAAACAAGAACAACCCTTTGGGGCATTGGCAAGCCAAGGCTGGTAGGCAGGATAAGGCCTAGAGCACACAATGTTCATGACAGGAGGGCTGTGGGCAAAAAACCTTTTGCACACAGCAGAGCCAGAGTTGATGGAGGTGGGGGACGTAGAGAGAGTTGTGGCACCACTGTAGGCATTGCTGGAACCAGGAAATAAACAGGCTGCCCTCTGTAGAAACCTACCACGCTTCTGTGTACAGCTTGGGCTTGGAAAGCTCTGGGCTTTGGTGCAGAGCAAAGGTCAGTTGACTGGCTTGCTAAATGGCCATCACTGTAGGGCCCCAGCAAGCATGCATGAGGCACTGAGGAGAGGGTATGAGGCGCAGCAGCCTGGGCTAAGACTCAGAGCCACATTGTCTGAGGTTCCCAGCTACAGCACTACGGCCTTCATGAAGAGCTAGAAAAAGCTGCACTTTGCCTAGCACTGGAGAAAACCACGTGAGATCCAGGAAGACATACCCATTCCTTCCTCCTGGAATATCTCCCCAACACCCTCTATGAACAAATCAGCATTATGCCAGTTGGCAAAGGAAAGATATTTAAAGGATCCAGATCCATTTTCACAAAACCAATGTAGTATGACTTTGGAGATGAGGGGCAATAAAAGGGTGATTGAGACAGGATTAAATTTTGTGGGGAAAGTAAATTGGTAGTATGATTTTAGAGAAGAAAAAAGAATCACGTAACATTTCTGACTAAAGGAGAGTATGGTTTGCATATTTTTAAATGGATGACGGTAGGTTTCAAATGATGATGGTATTTGTATTCCACTGAATATATTTAAAAGAAGAATGAAATAATTTCATGTTAAAATGCTGTAATTTTAATAAAATTATATATTAAATTATATATATATTAAACTTATGATGATATATATAAACTTATGATATATATTATAGATAAACTTATGATAAACATTTAGATGCCAACTGTAACATGGAGATACACAGGGCTGACATTATTTCATTTAGGTTGCATATAAGCAAAAATGTTTGAAGACCACAAGTATAATCCACCTTTATTTCCTGACTTCTGAAATTATCACCCTATCACTACCATAATTAACCTCTACCTTCTTAGATCCAAAGGACATTTAGACATCACCTTAATTGACCTCTCTTCAGCATTTGATACTATTAATCACTTCTTCCTTTTTGAAACAAGCTTAACTTGGCTTAACAGTGCCTGTCCTACTTTCCTCTTTCTACTACCGTTTTACCATCATGCATGCTTACTACAGGAATACATTCTCAGAAATGCATCATTAGGCGATTTCATCATTGTGTGGACATGATAGAGCATAATTCACAAACCCAGGTGGGGTAGCCCGCTACACACTTAAGCTATATGGTAAAAGTTATTGCTCGTAGGCCACAAACCTGTATAGTACATTACTGTACTGAATATTGAAACACAATGGTATTTGTGTATCTAAACGTAAAAGGATACAGAAAAATACTATATGAAATATGGCATACAGTGTAAGAATGCAGCACAAAATACAACATCCACATAGGGTTCTAATGGGAACTGCTTGCCTTTCAATTCATTGCTGGTGATTGTGATGCTCACCTCTGAGGTCTTTTTAGGGGCTTTACTCCAAGTCCCTAAGCCCAGCCTAAGTCTGGGCCTCACCAAACATCAGCTGTCTCTTCCAATTGTGGATGGGCATAAGATATTCCTTCCCTTGCCACTGAGACTCAGAATACAACTGGGGAAAAACACCAGGATGTCCCATTTCCTTGCCTCTCACAATAGGAGGCTCCTTATATACCCCCAATAATTAGGCCTGCCCTAAAACAAGGGATCTAACAATTTTAATAAGTGGAGTAGCCTGGGTTGAGTGGGGTGAAGAGTGCAAACTATAGTAATCCAGAATCAGAGCGGAAAAAAAAAAAAAAAAAAGACATGTATTGAGGCAATTATTGGACTTATTCCTAATTCAAACATAATACCCATAAAGAAAGGGATCAACCTGTGGGTTCATTTTGGATCCATGATCTATATTAAATGGCAAAAAAAAAAAGAGAAAGTGTATTTGCAGCATTATCTGGTAATACTAAGAAACCTGCAAAATGAGAAGGTAAAAAAAATGTGCATTACATCCTGTAACAATCTAGAATTAAGGGAGCTGTGAGGGGAAGTTTATGCTACTCCTATGGGATGCAACCCCACTGTTATGGGATTTCCAGCCATCCTGTTGATAGAAAGTATTTTGGAACTGTTTGATTTTATAGGTAAATACCATCCCTCAATCGGTTAGGGTAAACTTAACATGATATATGGAATTGTTTTGTTTCCACAGAGGATTTATGGTGATATTCCAGTCACCATCTTTTTAAAAAAAATCTTATTTAGAAATGCTGAGACAAGCTTTTTCTAGGTAAATAACTAGATAAATAAAAATTAAAAGAACTTTAACAAATATCTGTTTGATACAGGATAATAATCCAAACAAATTTTGAACAAAAGGCTTTAGACTGCAATTTTTGGCAGGGACAGAAAGAACACAGTATACCTTACTGAAGAATAGTAGTCATGGCCAGATGTGGTGGCTCATGCCTGTAATCCCAGCACTTTGGGAGGCTAAGGCAGGCAGATCACTCGAGGTCAGGAGTTCGAGACCAGCCTGGCCAACATGATGAAACCTCATCTCTACTAAAAATAAAAAAGTTAGTCAGGAGTAGTAGTGCACACCTGTGATCCCAGCTACTCAAGAGGTTGAGGCAGAAGGATCACTTGGACCTGTGAGATGGAGGTTGTGGTGAGGCGAGATCATGCCACTGCATTCTAGCCTGGGTGACAGAGTAAGACTCCATCTCAAAAAAAAAAAAAAGAATGGTAGTCATCATCAGTCGCGCTTGCTTCTCATCAAAGAGAAAAACCATCACTATGGCAGTTTCTGCGCATATCAACTCCCATGTGAAGATTTTTGCCATAATTTCTCAGAACATCTTAAACTGACCACCATCTATCTACACCCAAAGTGTCAATATAACCAATCCACCATTCTTGTCTGCCCCTGCCGCTAAATAGAAACACCTTAACTTAGTAATCAAAAAGCTAGATAAGGGATTCTAGTGTGATGACTTGAGCCTATTTAGTTTTAGCATAACTATGAAGAAAAATGAATTTAATATGAAGCAGTAGGAAATTAAAAATTAAGCCGTTTGATTTAGATGACAGTTGACGATCATCTGTGAAGCTGTAAATATCAACCACGTTGAACATGGGGAATATTTGGATATAAGACATGGTATATGGCTATGATGTCAACTCAACTTAGCTAAGCTGAAGCTACCACTTCTTTAATGTTATATGGTTGACCCTTGAACAAAAAGGGTTTGAATTACCAGGTCCACTCACAGGTGGATTTATTTCAATAACATGTGAATAGAAAATACAGTATTTTAGCCAGGCGGGGTGGCTCACACCTGTAATCCCAGCACTTTGGGAGGCTGAGGTGGGCAGATCACCTGAGGTCAGGAGTTCAAGACCAGCCTGGCCAACATTGTGAAACCCCGTATCTACTAAAAAGTACAAAAATTAGAAGGGCATCGTGGTGTGCGCCTGTAATCCCAGCTACTCGGGAGGCTGCGGCAGGAGAATCGCTTGAACCTAGGAGGTGGAGCTTGCAGTGAGCCAAGATTATGCCATTGCACTCCATCCTGGGCAACAAAGAGCAAAACTCCATCAAAAAAAAAAAAAAGAGAGAGAAGGAAGGAGGGAGGGAGGGAGGGAGAGAGTAAGGAAGGAAGGAAATACAGTATTTGCCAGTTGCAAAACCTACTTATAGGGAGGGCCAACTTTTCATATACACAGGTTCTGCAGGGCCAACAGCCAGACTTGGTATGAGTAGATTTTTGTCAACTGGAGTGGGGTGGAGGGGCGCATCCTAAAACCAATCCCCCACGTATATTAAGGGAAGACTGTACTTATTATATCATAGATAGCTTTCTAGGTTGTATTTGTTACAGTAGTACTAGGTGCTGTAACAGAAAAGCCCTGAAACCTCAGTGGCTTAACATTGAGAAATTTATTTCTTGACCACTTGAGATCACTTGCTTAGGGCAAAGAGAGTACTCCACTCCACAGAGTCACAGAGAGAGCCTGTCATCTTCAACACATGGTTGCCAGCCCACCCAGGGTATTTACTTCCAAACAGACAGCAAACAAGGGAAGAGCAAAAACATTCCACTGCCCAGAGGCACATGGCCACATCTAACTAGAAAAGAGGCTGCAAATTGTAATCTCTCTAGCAGGGTGCCCGGAAAGAAAAAGAAATAGGATTTGGTGAAGAGCTAGAAAGTCTCTTCTCTACTGCACTCTACCATTCTGGTCCCCAAATAGCCATTTCTTTCATCCTCTCACACACAGAATACAATGAGTCCCACCTCAAGAGAGGAAAACCAAAGTTCAGCTAGTCACTGCAGGCAGCTCAAAGGCCGGGATTATGAGGTAATGCTCGTTTTTCCCCATCAGGGCTAGATATGGCTCCTGAAAGTCTAGTGACCAGAAACTTTCTGGTTATCTGTTGTCATTTCCCCCACTCTCACATACCAGTATTAAAAACACAAGAGCGGGAGACTCAATGAACTTCCCACGCAGAAGGGGAAAGAATGAGAGACACACGGAAGTCAGTGGTCAGCATTCTGAAATCCAGCCGTGCAGATGTGAAGGCCCTCCTCTGGTAGGTCGTCATTTTACCCTCTGGAAGAAACCCTTATCCATGGTTTTCCATCCTCACCCCATCCTCAGCTCCTCCCTCTGGAAGTCCTCCCTTATCCATTATTCTCCTTGGACCCCTTCAGAGAGTGTCTTCCGTAGGGACTACAAAGCTTTCTCCACTTACTTTCTGAAATGTAAGTTTAAGGGCCTCAAGTTAAGTTTATTTGACTTCAACAGTTTTAGGGCCATTTTCTCAAATCCCCCCAAAAATTTGATGGGTTCTGATCTATTTGTTTCCAGTTAGTTCCATGTACCAGTAACTACATCCAATGTTCTTGTATAGACATAATCCTCATGCTTAATTTCTGTATTTATTTGTTTTTGCTTCCTTGTACCATGCCTCTCCAAACCTGAATGACAGTTAAGTTGAAGCCATGAGGGTTAATCCGATCTCAGACTCCTCAATCTTGTTTGGGATTTACAGAGATTTTGCCAAATTCCTCTCCCAAAGGGTTATAGCACATTACACCCTAATAAGGTATAAAACTGCCCAGTCTCCTTCATCCTCACCAGCAATGGTACGCAGCACAGTGGTTTAGGGTGTGGTCTCTAGAGCTGGACTACTCGACATCGGATAGCAGTTCTATCATCCATTAACTGTTGGATTATGGATGATGTTCAACTCACCTGCGCCTCACTTTCCACATCTGTGCAAAGGAGACAAAGAAGATATTCTCATCCAAATTTTAAAAATAATTATGGGTGATGAAACTGAGACCCAGAGAATTTGATTGTTCAAGGTCACACCGATAAGGAGTAAATAACCTAATACTCATAATACTTAGAACATGGCATGTAAGTTCTTAATGGATATGCCTTTTTATTTTTCGTTTTCTAATTTGAGGGATTGAAAAATGCTACCTCATTATCACTGTCTTTACATTTCCCCTGCTTACTAGTGGAGTTATGTGCTCTTTCGTTTGGATTCTCTCCTCTGTGAATTGCTTTTTCATACCCTTTACTCATTTTTTTCTCATCACATACAATCAGAATATTCTGTATATTAGGGATATTAGCCCATTATCTCTCCTATACCTGTAGTGCAGTTGTGCGATCTTGGCTCACTGCAACCTCTGCCTCCCAGGTTCAAACGATTCTCCTGCCTCAGCCTCCCGAGTAGCTGGGATTACAAATACACACCATGCCTGGCTCTGCTTTTCCTTTTTTTTTTTTTTTTTTTTTTTTTTTGTCTGTAATGATTTTTACAAGAGGTTTTTGCTTTTGTTTGTTTGTTTGTTTGTTGGTCTGTAATGATTTTTACAAGAGGTTTTTTTTTTTAATTTAAAAAACTTAAGAGACAAGGTCTCACTATCTTGCCTAGGCTGGGATTATAGACATGAGCCACCATGCCCATCCCCTCATGTTTTATACACACACACACACACACACACACACAACGATTACGATTAAGCAGAAATTTTATTTAGTAAGATTGACAGTTTAATGAAATTGTATTTTTATGTTGGGTTTTTTGTTTTTTTGTTTTTTTTGGTTTGATATTTTTGAGACAGAGTCTCACTTTGTTGCCCAGGCTGGAGTCAAGTTGCATGAATACAGCTCACTGCAGCCTCAACCTTCTGGGCTCATGCGATTTTCCTGTCTCAGCCCCCCAAGTAGCTGGGACTACAGGTGCACGCCACCATAGCCAGCTAATTTTTGCATCTTTTGTTGAGATGGGGTTTCACCATCTTGCCCAGGCTGGTCTCAAACTCCTGATCTCAAGCAATTCACCCACCTCGGCCCCACAAAGAGCTAGGATCACAGGTGTGAGCCACAGCACCTGGCCAAAATTGTTTTCATATCCTAGAATTGCCATGTCCCTCCATTTATTTACACTGTTTTATAACATCAATAAAATCTTTCTTATGGCCCTTGCACTTTTGTTTATTCCCAAGTATTTTTATAGTTGTATCATTAAAGTAGAAAGGGGATATACTTTCCATTTCCATTTTAAACCAGCTATTGTCAGTATAGAAAATGTTATTTTCCTATGTCTTTTTTATCCAGCTAGCCTCCCAAATTCTATTATAAATTCAAGTATTTCTTATATGAGAATCTCATGAGTTTTCAAGGTGTACAATTATATAACCCATAAATACAGATAATTCTTCTAAAATGTTTACATCATTTCATTTTTTCAGCTTACTGCATTAGCTAAGACTTCCAAAGCAATGCTGAATAATAGTGGTGATAAAAGGTAATCTTATGTTGTTCCTGATATCCTGAATGTGTCAGTCTTTCACCATATTGGCTGTTGGTTTTAAAAAATTGTCTTTATCATCTTAGTAATTTCTTTCTACTCTCATTTCACTAATCTACTTAGTTTTTATTCAGAACAGCTTGCTATTGATTGATTGATTGATTGATTGATTGATACGAGGTCTCTCGCTCTGTTGCCAGGCTGGAGTGCAGTGGCGTGATCTTGGCTCACCGCAACCTCTGCCTCCTGGGTTCAAGTGATTCTCCTGCCCCAGACTCCCGAGTACCTGGGACTCCAGGGGCGCGCCACCATGCCCAGCTGATTTTTGAATTTCAATAGCAATGGGGTTTCACCATGTTGGCCAGGGTGGTCTCAATCTCTTGACCTCGTGATCTGCCTACCTCGGCCTCCCAAAGTGCTGGGATTATAGGCATGAGCCACCGCGCCCGGCCCAGAACAACAATTGAATTTTATCAAATGACTTTTTGGCATAGGTTCCCTTCTTTAAGTGATTCAAGTAGTGAATTACATTGATAGATTTCCTTATGTTAAAGCAGTTTTATCTAACTGTATTTTCTCTTACTATAACTACTGAATTTTGTCTGTTTATATCTAGGATATTTGCATCTATATTCATCTATAAGTGAGATGCTTATAGTTTTATTGTGCTATCTTATCAAATGTTTGCTAAAAGGGGAAGTGGAATCAAAAGAGAATTTTATTTTTCAATGGGGATTTTTAAAAATGCTATTGTTGTTAAGACAGAATGGAACATGCTAAATGGTGATAGAAAAGGTCCACTGGAGGCCAGGTGCAGTGGTTCACGCCTATAATCCCAGAACTTTGGGAGGCTGAGGTGGGTGGATTGCTTAAGCTCAGGAGTTCAAGACCAGCTTGGGAAAATGGCGAAATCCCATCTCTACAAAAAATACAAAAATCAGTCAGGTGTGATGGTTCACGCCTGTAGTCTCAGCTACTGGGGGGGCAGACATGGGAAGAACACTTGAACCTAGGAGATTGAGGCTGCATTGAGCTGAGATAGCGCCACTGCACTCCAGCCTGGGTGACAAAGTGAGACCCTGTCTCAAAAAAAAAAAAAAAAAGAAAGAAAGCATCCAGCAGAGAACTTGAAGATGAAGGAGAAAGGATCACTGGTAGTGGGAAATTTCAGAGAAGGTGAAACAGATGCAGAGAACACATAGGTTATAAAAGAGATACCTGAATTATGACTGAATGGAAGGGATTCCAATCACTAGATCTAGGAGTTTAGTGGCTAAAAGTTAAGGGAGTTACCATCTAATGACTTCTATTTTCTCTATTGTAACACTACTTACACTCACAGATATTTCTGTTTATTTATGAGTTTATACACAGCTATTTCAGAGAACAAATGTTGCCATTAATAGAGACATTTTCTTCATGTTATACAGTTATCTATTTTTTTAGGACATTTGCAAAATTCTACAGACTTAAAAACAAGAATTTCACTCTCTCATTTCCAGCACTCAATCTCACAGGCAAACAGAAATCCAAGAGTCCTTAATACAAAATCAGACACAAAATATTGCTGTCATAGAAAAATGATTAATTAAGCAGAAATTTTATTTCCAAGCTCTTCAAAGACTGTTACAGACATGAATAATGTATCCTTCTAAAAAAGTGTCCCAAATTAAATCAAAGGCACATCATCAAAGTAAAACACTTGTGACATTAAGAATTATTTTAGGTTGTAATATGTTCATGTTAGTTTTTAACCATTTACAATGTTCTGTGGGTCACATTTTAAACGTTTTTAAAACTACAAAGTAGAGGAACTTAAGAATACAAAGATCGAATCTGCTTCATTTATATACACGATGGGGCAGCCTAATGCACATCATAACATTAACTTTTCAAAAAAAGTTTGCTAGAAACTGCTCCTATATTTAGTGTTAAAAATAAAACAATCTTCCCATTTAGAAAAATCAAGACATCAGTCAATTAGTAAAGCCTATTCTTCCTCCCAGCAATTTGTACTTTCTTGTATTCATTTAGGAGTTGTGAATTCATGAGAAAAGAACACATTTTTTACGGTATAAATATCTTCCAGGAACAACAGTTTACAAGTTTAAATAAACACAACTATTTTCCTTCTTCAAATGTAAACATCCAGTAAATAAAACATACATGATGTTCCAGGTATAGAAATATTAGTAACTCACTTATGAAACAGGTGCATTTTGGTATATTTGGTGGTAAGGTTTTTGTTTGTCTTATGTATAAAAGTACTTGCACAAAAAAACAGGCTATTACTATTTAAAACTCTATTCCTTCACCCAGTTTCCTCACTCAAGTAGAAACTCATGAATTTCTGTGATTTTCGCTAGAGGACCAGGCCACAGGAAAGAGCTAAAACATCTCTAATTAGAGTTAGGGAAAAGCGTTTTCTTGAGACTTGAAGGCAGTCATTCGTCCCTTTGCGCTTGAAGGCATTCCTCAGCGAACTTGTCTCCTACTGGAAAGAGAGTTGGTTTGGTTTTCACTTTAGGAAGATTTATTTATAAAATTACCTAGTCATCATTTCATAGGGTACTTCAGTATTCACGAAATAGAAAGCAACAGGTGAGCAAAGCATGGTGGCTCACGCCTGTAACCCCAACACTTTGGGAGGCCAAGATGGGCGGATTACCTGATGTCGGGAGTTCAAGACCAGCCTGACCAACATGGAGAAATCCCGTCTCTACTAAAAATACAAAAAAATTAGCCAGGCATGGTGGCGGGCACCTGTAATCCCAGCTACTAGGCAGACTGAGGCAGGGGAATCGCTTGAACCCAGGAGGCAGAGGTTGTGGTTAGCTGAGATTGCACCATTGTACTGCAGCCTGGCCAACGAGAGCAAAACTCCGTCTCAAACAAACAAAAAAAGACAGTAACAGGTGAATACGAAAGACATCTAAACCACACCACTGAATGAGCAGCACCCATGAAAGTGCTTTGCAAAGCTGGGTGCAGTGGCTCACAACTGCAGTCCCAGCACTTTGGGAGGCTGAGACGGGCAAGTCACTTCACTTGAGGTCAGGAGTTTGAGAACAGCCTGAGCAATACGGTGAAATCTCATCTCTGCTAAAAATACAAAACTTAGCCAGGCATGGTGCTGCGCACCTGCAGTCCCAGCTACTCAGGAGGCTGAGGCAGGAGATCTGTTTGAACCTGGGAGGCGGAGGTTGCAGTGAGCCAGGATCATGCGACTGCACTCCAGCAGTGCAGTCGAGAGACTCCATCTCAATTTTTAAAAGGGAAGGAAGGAAGGAAGGAAAGGAAGGAAAGAGCTTTGTAAAAAGAAAAATGCTATGCCAACATAAGACTATTATCTTAACACCATAAATATGAACTTTTTCCATTAAAAAGTACAATAGGATTTGATAGATTGCTTCCTTCTTTTAAATGTGAACAATTTCCTTTTGCTACTTGTGAAGAAGGAGCTAAGATAATTACTTACTGTATAAACAGCCCTTAGAATACATCATTTGAAATATGTTGGTCCCAAAAGACTCTAATAATTCATGCCCTTGTCATCTTAAAAAAACATTGTGTCACGCCTGTAATCCCGGCACTTTGCGAGGCCAAGGCGGGCAGATCATGAGGTCAGGAGTTTGAGATCAGCCAGTTCGAGACCAGCCCAGCCAACTTGGTGAAACCCCGTTTCTACTAAAAATACAAAAAAAATTTGACAGGCATTGTGGCATGCGCCTGTAATCCCAGCTACTAGGGTGGCTGAGGCAGGAGAATTGCTTCAACCTGGGAGACGGAGGATGCAGTGAGCTAAGATTGTGCCACTGCACTCCAGCCTGGGCGACAGAGCTCAGTGGTGACAGGGGAAACACATTGTGAAAATGACCCCAATACAAAGTATTCAAACCCATGAAATTTCTAATATGCTACCTGAGAGGTGTTTTCATTTATCAATTTTTAAAGCTCTTTTAACCCCACTCACACTTTTTCCCAGTAGCTACATTTGTTCCTCCATTAAAACATAGAGATATATTCTGAAAACCATTAGGACAGAAATCACAGCGGGTGGTAGGCCCACATCTCCCACTCTGGGGAGTCCTTAGTCCCAAGAGTACCAAATCCCAACCCTGGGATACTATAAGGACAGAGAGGCTGGGCTTAAGGTCAAGAAATTACTGGCCGGGAGGGGTGGCTGACGCCTGTAATCCCAGTACTTTGGGAGGCTGAGGCGGGTGGACCATCTGAGGTCAGGAGTTCGAGACCAGCCTGACCAATATGGTGAAATCCCATCTCTACTAAAAATACAAACATTAGCCGGACGCGGTGGCATGCACCTGTAGTCCCAGCTACTCAGGAGGCTGAGACAAGAGAATTGCTTGAACCTGGGAGGTGGAGGTTGCAGTGAGCCAAGATCATGCCAGTGAGCCAAGATCCAGCCTGGGCGACTGAGTGAGACTGTCTCAAAAAAAAAAAAAAAAAAAGAAAAGAAAAGAAAAAGAAAAAGAAAGAAAAGAAAAGAAATTACTACCAGCCAACTCAATTAAAGAGCTCAAGTACAGACGGATATTGGCATCTCATGACTTAGTGCCAAAGAGACTTCAGACTGTCCTAATTAGATGTATTCTACCGGCAAAGTAACTATACACTAGAATCACCCTTCAGGGAAAGTTGTGCATTTTGCTGGCTGTTATTTTAATTCCCCCAAGAACTGTAGACATTCAAAACTCAGTTGCTCAAGTCCTTTGGGAAGCCCTGTGATAATGCTATGGGCCCAAGACATAATGGTGTATCATTACTCACGAGTCTTCAGAGTAAAGCACAGGATCTGGGCTCCCGGAAGGGGTTACTTCCAGCTGGAACACCCACCAGCAGGGCATCCTTGCAGGCATTCTGCATACAGTACTGTTGAAGCTCTGCAGCTGCCTGAGAGACCTGAAACAAAGGGACAGCAACATGGCACACTGCTCACGGCCAAGCCGTCCGGCAGTCAAGGATATTCTGCAAATGATCATCCAACTTGGTAAATATCAACTTTTTGTGACCTCCGAAAGTCTCTTTCTGCTGAACGTTCTAATACTTGAGCTACAAAGAGGAAAGGATACAATTTCCATAAACTTCAATTTAGATAGTTTTTGGTTTAGCTGCTTATTCAACAAAGCAAGAAAAAGCTGTATCTTTGATCCATTTAGAAATCTAGTTTTGAGACTGAATGGATAAAGAAATAGCTCATTCCAGCATTCCCTTTACAAATTTTCACTTATATAAAACATGCACTGATATATCCAAGTTTGCCAAATGAGCAAATTGTCTTAATGTTTACAAGTCTGAAGGCTTATTCAGTCTGCTCCAAACAAGTGATAAAGTTCTTCCGCCTTGCTTTTGAGGCATTATAGCTTACTGTTTAGGAGTACAGCCTCTGGAACCAGACTGCATGGCCTCAAATTCAGCTCTGTCACTACCTAGATAACCTTGGGCAAGTTACTCAACATCTCAGTAGCTGATTTCTCATCTGTGAAATAATTAGAAATAGTAACCCACCTCCCACCTCTCTGGGTTGCTGTAACAATTAAGTGAGTTCACACATGTAAAGCCATCAGAATAGCGCTAACATATAGCAATACATTTGTGGTAGACTGCAAACGTGATCACAATAGTTTGCAGCTCCTTCCACCAAGAGGTAGAGTCTATTGACCCACCCCTTGAATCTGGGCTGACTGCGGCCAGGCGCAGTGGCTCACACCTGTAATCCCAGCACTTTAGGAGGCCGAGTGGTAGTGGATCACGAGGTCAGGAGTTCAAGACCAGCCTGACCAACATGGTGAAACTCTGTCTCCACTAAAAAAAAAAAAAAATACAAAAATTAGCCAGGTGTGGTGGCGCGCACCTGTAGTCCCAGCTACTTAGGAGGCTGAGGCAGGAGAATCGCTTGAACCCAGGAGGTGGAGGTTTCAGTGAGCCAAGATCGCGCCCTTGCACTCCAGCCTGGGTGACAAGAGCAAAACTCCGTCTCAAAAAAAAACAAAAAAACAAAAGAATCTGGGCTGACTTTGACCAGTAGAATGTGGCAGAAATAAAGGGCAAGTTCCAGGGTAGTCCTCAAGAGTCTCTGCACCTACCTCTCTTGGTGCAGGTGGAACGGTAAGACAACTATCTGAACAAGCCCAAGATAGCCTCCTGGAGATCTTGTGGAGGAGAACCGGTAAGCTAGAACCAGCACCTACCTATCAACCTGCATACATGCGAGTGAGGCCATTCTAAATCACCCAGACACAAGCCAACACTAGCCAACACTCTATCTGATTGCAGATGCATGGGAGAGCCCAGAAGATCAGCAGAACTGCACACCTGAACCTAGCTCAAATTGTCCATCTAAGAACTGTGAGTATAAATGTTTTAAGTCACTAAATTTTGGGGTGGTCTGTCAGGCAGCAAAAACTGATACAGTATCATTAGCCCTTTTCTTATCTTCCATTTGACGCATAATTCTACTTGGAGGTTTTCCTCATTGTACTTTTTTTTTGCATTAAAAGGTGTTTTGGGCCGGGTGCATGGCTCACGCCTGTAATCCCAGCACTTTGGGAGGCTGAGGCGGGCAGATCATGAGGTCAGGAGATCAATACCATCCTGGCTAACACGGTGAAATCCCGTCTCTACTAAAAAAATATAAAAAATTAGCTGGGCGTGGTGGTGGGCACCTGTAGTCCCAGCTACTAGGGAGGCTGAGGCAGGAAAATGGTGTGAACCCAGGAGGCGGAGGTTGCAGTGAGCCAAGATCGGGTCACTGCACTCCAGCCTGGGCGACAGAGCAAGACTCCATCTCAAAAAAAAAAAAAAATGGTGTTTTCAATAAAATTCACCCATATTGTACAAAAATGGTTCTGATTGCTGTTCAGGTATTACTACTCGTTTGTGTTAATTTTCCAAGCCTCCAAATAACTGGAAAATTAACTGTTTATGCTACAATTGCTACCAAGTTTCTGGACAGCTCTAGGAATTTTGGTTGCATTAATGTAATGACAGTTTACTCCGTATTATATAAATATAGAACCATAATATAATATTACCAGGCTAATGCTGAAGTTTGCTTTTTCTCTCAATAGAAGCTCTGACATTTTCATGTTAATTATAATTGGAATTAATGGTTATATATACCAGTTATTAATTCAAAAGAAATCGAGAATCAGTTATGCTCAGGCTTACTATCTTTGCATTGGGGTAACAGGTAAACTCCACACATGGTAGATGGAAGGACACTGTCTTCCAAGACCCCTGGAGAAATGAGACTAACTGAACTCAAGTCTCAAGAACATGGTCAAAAAGTTAAGGTAAGGGGATATGCAGAGAAAGTAAGAGAAGAGTAAACGTGGTCAGCATCTCTCTAACACTAGGAAGGGAGAGAGGCTCTGGGCTGGGAGACTATAAGCCCAAATACTTGCAAGCTGTCCCCTGCCACTGGAGGTGGGATAACCTCCACGCAGGTTACCTGACTTTCCTTGGTTTGAGCCTGTGTTTACCCAGCAACTTCTGAGCGGCTCTTCTAAAGGAGGAGTTCTTGGAAGGATACCAAACATTCCTATAGCCAGGAAGGAATGTCCTCTGTTCTAAGCTAGAAAATCGGTCCTGGTTTATTTTCCAGATAGCAAGTCTGTCAAAGCACACCTCTGGCTATGCTAAGCACATCCAACACTGAGTCCTGAAATGAGGTAGACCAGACCCTAGAATGTTGTGACTCTCTAAGGTACTGTCTGAGAGAAGCGCAGCCAGGTACTGCAGATCATACTTTCATAAGCGCACCTCTTAAATAGGTTTATTATCCTATTAGTAAATAAGTTTACTGTGAGCTTGGGCAACTCACCTGAGTTATATGGCTCTTGGTTTCATCATCATTTTTAAAATGTAGGTAAGAATATCTTTCCCGCCAGGCGCCACGGCTCACGCCTGTAATCCCAGCACTTTGGGAGCTTGAGGAGGGAGGATCACCTGAGGTCAGGAGATCGAGACCAGCCTGGCCAACATGGTGAAACTCCGTCTGTACTAAAAAAAAAAAATATATATATATATATACACACACACACACACACACACACACACACACACATAAATCAGCCAATTAGCAGACGTGGTGGCAGCTGCCTGTAATTCCAGCTACTTGGGAGGCTGAGGCAGGAGAATCGCTTGAACCTGGGAGGCAGAGGTTGCAGTGAGCTGAGACCATGCCATTGCACTCCAACCTGGGCAACAAGAGCGAAACTCCATCTCAAAAAAAAAAAAAGAAAAAAAGAATGTATTTCCTCTTTCTTAGCCACTTGGCGGGTAGGCAGGCACCTGACTGGCTCACAGTTTTCCTTTCCACCTCAGGTCCCCACCTTGTCTTCGTGAATTTCCAACAACCCTGGTTTCAGTTCCCTGACTTCCTCCCCTCAAACAGCCTTCTCCTCAGTGCTAACAGATCCAGTTACAACACCTGTAACTGCTCCACTTCTGAAATTTTACACTCCAGTATCCTACTCTCTGATCACAATCTCTTCTTCCCATCCAGGGTGCTGCCTCCTTTATTCTTCCTTTATTCTGCTCTGACCTCACCGAGATCACCAGGCATCACTTCCTCCCCTTCTGTCTCACCTATCACCAGCAGGCTGGCTCCATTCCTTCTCTATCCATCTAGGCTCAGCCTCTTTCTGGCCAGACCTTCACACCCCTTGCCCTCTGGCCCCACCTCCACCTTTCCGGCATACCTCCCCTGCTAACTCACTCCTCTTTCAACTACCGTTCACCTTCAGCACTCACATTCCAGGACGGTCAAAGATTGCTGCAGGAAAAAAAAAAAAAAAATCACAAATATGACCAGCAGTCTCCCTTCTCACAGCAGTTGGGCCTTCAGAGTCACAGCGCACCTACGTGCCTGCTCAGGGGCCACTCCCTTACTACCCTTTCCTCTGTCTTAGAAGAAAACGTGGCCTCCCATTTCACAAAGTGTCACCATGTAAGTTTAGCCCACATCTAGAAACTTATCTTTACACACATCCTTACCTTCTTTCTTCCTGTCTCAGAAGCTGTGCCACCAATCCCCTGGCCCCCGCCCCCAAAGTAGCCTTGTCTCCTCTACCAGCCATTGGCTTCCATTTGTTTCTTCCCTGGAACCTAAAAATATAATTTGTTCCTTCTTCTCAACCCTAAAACATGGCTTTGCATTTCCTAAGTTTAAAAAACACGTTATTTCCTCTTTAAAACTAGATTTCTTCAAAAAGAAAAAAGTCTGCCTACCTTAAGACAGCCCAGATTCTGCTCTTACTAACACATAGACCACCAAGACCTCTGCATTCCACAGCCTCTCTCCCTTTACCCTGTTTATAATCTTCACTCCACTTAGCATGTGAAGCGATGCTATGTATCCGTTAAGTTGCTGTTTACCTTCCCCTCCAGAACCACCCTATTCCCTGTAGCAGCGCCAGGCACACAGCAAAGGCGCCACTGAGGCACAGGGACTATCGCGGGTGTGTTCCTTCCTACAGACCTTCTGCAAATAATGCTGCACTCGTTGCTAAACACAGCTCTACAGCAGACGCCTTCTAGGCAACTGACTAAACGCTGGACATGACTGAGCCCCCGGTTCTTGGAAATCCCTCCTTCCTTGCTGGGAAACCCTGCTGTCTCTCATTTCCGGTGGCCATCGGTGTGCCTGGTCCCCGGGTCCCAGGCTCTGAGCTCTGCTCTTCATAGAAGAGGCTTTTTCGCCCCCATGCGCTTGAACGACCTCTTTCAGCCGTGGGCGCTGAGCTTCAGGCCATGAGGACAAATACCTCCAGGATGACTCCCCGGAGTCCCCAGGTCCGCAGCCGAACTCATCACTTCGCCAAACCCGCTCCCGCTCCTCTCTACCTCGGCGGGTGGCAGCGCCGTCCGCCCCGTCACGACGACAGAAACCCGAGCATCCTGGCTCTCCCCCCTCTCGCTCTCACCCTACCAATCCATCACCAAGTCGCGGCCCTGCGCTGGCCTCCCCAGCCCTGGGTCCAATCCTCCCGGCCCGCGCGTCGCCGGCATCCCGGGAGCCCTCCGAGGAACTGACCACGGCCACCTTCTGGAGTGGGCGCGCCCCCAGGGACCCGGTCCGGACCACGACCGCGGGGCCCCCCAGGCGCGGCCTCCTCCTGTCGGGCCCGGGCCCCCGACCTGCCCCGCGCGCTCCCTTACCGCGGACCCCGCCGCCCCCCGCGCGCCCCGCCGAGGCCTCGCCGCCGCCCCCGCGTTCCCCCGCTGGCGCCCGGCCCTGGCCGCCGGCCTCCTCTTCTCACGCCCCGCGGGCGAAGGACCGGAGCGTGGGTCCCCAGGGCCCGCACCTTGATCCTCTCCACGCCAGCCTCCAACTTGAGCTGCTCCACCAGGCGCTGCAGGGCGCTCGCGCTAGCCCCGGAGGACATGGCGGCGGCGCTGGGCTCCGAGGGCTGCTGGGCCTGGCCGGGCGGGGAGGAGCCGCCAGCCCCGAGCGCGGGCACCGCCCCGGGGCGGGGAAGCAGCTGCGCCCGCCCCGCCGCCCCAGCCCACCCGGCGCCGAGCCGCTTGCCAGAGACAGCGAGGACCCCAGCGGGCTGGCAGTGCTCTCCGCTCCTCAGCGCTGGAAACCTGGGTGGCACCTGCAGCTGGGCCTGGAACCGAGGCGGGGACCCGCCGAGCGGGGCGTCCTCCCGCAAAGCTGGCGCCCCTAGGATGTGCAGGACTCGCGAGGGCGTGGGACGCGAGGATGGAGTGGGCGGCAGCAACACGCACCCCTGAGAAATGAGAACTGGAGTCAAGGTGTGACATGAGTTGGGGAGATAAGGGGCCTTGCCAGACAGTATCCCCGAGGGAACCAAGGATATAGTTCATAGGATTTTCATGAGGCTGCAACAGGTTTCTAAATGAGCCTGTTACTGTTTCGTGGAGATCCGGTAGAGTGAACTCACTTAAACTGAACAATGCAAAAGGTAATATATTGGCTTGTGTAACTGAAAAGTCCAGGGACTTTAAACTAGTGAATTCAATTACCCAGATAATAATTTTGGGGCTCTCATCCTCCATGTTTTGACTCCGCTTTTTCTGAGATTAGCCTCATTTTCCTTGGTGGTAGATTGACTTCTCTAGTGGTATGAAGGAAAGCGCCACACTTTCACTGTCCCCATCTAGTAAACCCAGGAACAAGAGTACCTCTTTCTAATCGTTCCAGCAAATATCCCCACAATGAACCTCACTGACTGGTATTGAGTCTCGGCCCCACCCCTGGCCCAATTACTATTTGAAGGCAAGGATATGTGGCACTGATGTGCTCAGATTAGCTGTGCCTGGGCCAAAGGGAGACTTGCACATTTGAAAGCCCTCTCTAGTGGCCAGTTTCCTCACCACAAATAAATTAATAAATATTTCAGTAGAGAGATGAAAGTACATGTTGGGAACATTCAACAATCAATTCTTAGATTGATGAATAGGACAAAATAGAATGATTTCATATTTAAAAGATATGGCAAAGAACTCAGTGCAAAGATACACATACTGGATTAGGAAAGGCTCATCATAGATCGTGAGAGCTGGACTTTGGAGATACGTGTCTTGCAGATGGCTCAGAAGAAAAGGAAGAAGATTGCAGTATGGAGGAGAGCTGGAGGTGATGCACACATGTAGAGTGAAGACATTTAAAAATAGAGGAGGCTGTAGTGACTAACAGCAGATACAAAGTTGCTAGGTCCAGAAGTCATAGAAAATCTCACATACACACAAAGTTTATGGTAAACAGTGGGATAGCCACAGGGTAAGACATTTTGGGAATATTAATCTGAGATGAACGTGCAAAATGAACTGAAGTTGAGAAGATAAGATGGCTGATGGTGGGGGAGTAGCTGGAATGAGGCCCTGGGTAGGACTGTTAGAGTAGCAATGAGGGGGAACAAATTTAGAAAACGAAATCAGTGGTACTTCACGAAATGCAAAGAAAAGAGGACAAAGGGTTCTGTAGCAGAGAGTGGGCCAGAACTAATGCCAAAACAGAAATTAGGAAACAAGACTTGGCTTGAGATGAGTAAAAAACAATGTGGGGTTTGGTTTAGGAGTAACTAAGTGACTTCCATGGCACTGCTACATGCCCTTAGGCTGTTGACAATGTTTAGCAGCCAAGATGTTAATGTGAAAGATGTCTCCACAGCAGTGACAGCTGAAATAATGAGATTACCTCAAAATCATTAGAAATGAAGGCTTTGGAGTTGCGCTTAATGAAGAGACACACGTCAGCCATGTCATACTGTGTGTTATCAGCCATGAGGTAGCAGGAGCAGTCTAGGGGGTGTGCTGTGTCTGCCTCCTTCATGCGGTACACACCCACTGCCCCGCCCACCTCAGTGTTACTTTGCGCCATTCAAGAGGAGTGGTCTGTGATCCATGGATAAGCAGACTGGGTGCCACTTGGACTTGAGGAAGGCTGACCATCTGTGTGATGCTCCAGACCTTCCCCCGCAAAAGACTTCTCATCCATTACTTTTGCATCATGGAACTTCAGAGTTGAAGGGACCATCAGACAGTGTGGCACGTCTACAATTTCAGAGGTGAAGAAACAGACTCACTAAGGAAAGTGAAGTGACTTGCCCAGTATCACAAAGTGGGAGCAGGGAAAAGAATTTCATTTTAGCTTTCAAGAGAATTCAGGCCAGACATGGTGGCTCACACCTGTAATCCCAGCGCTTTGGGAGGCCGAGGCGGGGTGGATCACTTGAGGTCAGGAGTTCAAGACCAGTCTGGCCAACATGGTGGGTTTCTACCACACCCGGCTAATTTAAAATACAAAAATTAGCTGAGCATGGTGGCGCGTGCCTGTAGTCCCAGCTACCTGGGAGGCTGAGGTATTCAAGTATTGCTTGAACCTGGGAGGTGGAGGCTGCTGTGAGACCATGCCACTGCACTCCTGCCTGGGCAATAGAACAAGACACCGTCTCAAACAAACAAAAAGAGAACTCCAGGTTTACCTAGAGGACCAGAGGCCTTTCGCACATGTGCTGTGATTTCCAGGGCTCTGAACGGTGAGGGATGGAGACAGAGTACCCTTCTTTCCTTCTCACCACAGCTAAAATGCATGGGTCACCACTATAATATCTTTAACATTTTGTTACACATTTTTTTTTCCTTGGTTAAGCACAAACTTATAAATCTCATTTCCAAGAAACTTTCTAGAAATGTCAATACCCTTGTAATGACAAATGTTTCATTTGTTTCCCTGTTAGGATCTACAGTTCACTCCTCTGACTTGCATTTTATCACCTTTCTACTAACAGTGGATTCTTCTTCCAGGAAAGGGGCTGTGAATCACTCTTCTCCATAAAAATAATGCCATAATGGGAAGATATTTCTGCCAACGTTATATCAAAATGACAATAATATGTACCATCTATAGTTTGCAAAATGATTAACAGTAGGAAAACACATTAATAACTATATTTAATGTGACACAGTATCATGTACCATACAAATTATTTTACTTCTTTTTGCCTATTACGTTATTTTTAGAACCTAGAAATAATGAATCAGGAGCTGAAAGAATCACCAGCAGATTTGTAGATTCAGAACGGCTTTTCTGGAGAGATTTTCACAGGTACTTTTGAGACTTTGGGAGATGGTAGAACTTAGGGCTATTAGATGTCTTTTTGAGCAACCATTCTAAGCATCTGTTTGCTACACTGAAAATGTCACTTCACTAAATGTAGGCCTTAGACTAGCAAGTTGCTGATCATTCTGTCATCTCTGAAGGTTTTTCTTTCTTTCCTGAGTCGTCATCTTGACTGCTCTACCTTGCACACTGGTGGCAACAGGGCAGGCAGCTGCTTTTTAAAATACCCAATTCCAACCCTAAGGAGCATCACTTCTTCACTCTAGCACTGTGCCTTGCACAAGGTAAGGGATTAAAATATGTATTAAAAGAATAAACAATGGGTTTGTAATCATTACAAAACACTCTCCTGTTACCATGGATTTCTTTTTTAACAAATGGGACTCTTTGTTATCCCTCTGAAGGTGAAATAACTCACATTTCCTGATCACTTAATATATGCCGGGCATTTTCCCCTCGTTATCTTCTAAGAACTCTCTGAAATAGTATCTTTACACGAAAGAAAACAAGGCTCAGAGGTTAAAGTAACCTGCCCAGTCAACTTTGGTCTATCTGGTTATAAAGTCAGAGTCATTCCACTATGTCCTGCTTCTTGAGGTTATAAAAGAAAGACTGTCACATGACAGGAAGTTTCTCCATCCCCGAATGAAACCAGGAAGGAGGAATCTGTGACACTGATCTGAGACCACATGATCCATTCCGTACACAATTGTCGAGGATATCCTAAATCCTTTAAGAATTAAGAAGCTAAGGCCAGGCCCTGTAGCTCACGCCTATAATCCCAGCACTTTGAAAGGAGGATCCCTTGAGCTCAGGAGTTCCAGATCAGCTTGAACAACATAGTAAGCCCCCTGACTAAAAAAAAAAAAAAAAAAAAAAAAAAAAAAAAAAAAAAATCAAAAAATTAGCCAGCCAGTGGCATGAGCCCCTGTAGTCCCAGCTACTCAGGAGGCTGAGGTGGGAGGATCATGTGAGCCCAGGAGGTCAAGGCTGTGGTGAGCCATGATCAAGTCACTGCACTCGGCCTGGGCAAGAGATGCTGTTTCCAAAAAAAAAGCTGAAGTGTGTACAACTATCATATCTCAATTAAAAAAGAATTAAGAGGCTAAAGTTTACAACTAATTATGTAGGTTTTTACTGAAATAATTTATGAAGTAAATTTGTTTATTAGGTTCTAGATTTGGCCTTTGCCAATATTTAAATGTGAACCACATCACTTTTCATAAATAACATTTAATTATAATTCATCCATACACAACTGGTTTGTATCAATACCAACATTTATCTATTTGCTTCAAGTGTATAATTCTAAGTCAAAAGAGACCAGGTTTGATTTAATGTTTTAAAGTAGCTAGATTCCATTTATACTATCTAATAAAAGCCACTTCTAATTTCCACATTATTTTCAGTTTGTGGACAGCAGTCTGGTTCACACTAGCTGAGTGATACCCTAGCAATTGGCCTCCACTCAAGAAAAATATCTCCTAGGTTTGGATATTAAAAGTTTACTACTGGCTGGGCGTGGTGGCTCACACCTGTAATCCTAGCACTTGGGGAAGCTGAGGCATGTGGATTACGAGGTCAAGAGATCGAGACTATCCTGGCCAACAAGGTGAAACCCTATCTCTACCAAAAATATAAAAAATTAGCAGGGCATGGTGGAGGGCGCCTGTAGTCCCAGCTACTCAGGAGGCTGAGCCAGGAGAATCATTTGAACCCAGAAGACAGAGGTTGCAGAGTCGAGATCCCATCACTGCACTACAGCCTGGCGACAGAGTGAGACTCAGTCTAAAAAAAAAAAGTTTACTACTGGGTCAGATGCAGTGGCTCACGCCTGTAATTCCAGCACTTCGGGAGGCTGAGGCGGGTAGATCACCTGAGGTCAGGAGTTCGAGACCAGCCTGGCCAACATGGTGAAATCGTGTCTCTACCAAAAATACGAAAAATTAGCCAGGCATGGTGGCAGGCACCTGTAATCCCAACTACGTGGGAGGCTGAGGCAGGAAAATCACTTCAACCCAGGAGGCAGAGGTTGCAGTGAGCCAAGATCGTGCCACTGTACGCCAGCCTGGTGACACAGCAAGGTTCTGTCTCAATAAAAAAATAAAAATAAAATAAAATAAAAAAGTTACTACTAGGCCAGGCGCGGTGGCTCACACCTGTAATTCCACCACTTTGGAAGGCTGAGGCGGGCGGATCACCTGAGGTCAGAAGTTCGAGACTACCTGGCCAACATGATGAAACCTGACTCTACTAAAAATACAAGCTAGCCGGGCATGGTGGCGGGCACCTGTAATCCCAACTACTTGGGAGGCTGAGGCAGGGAATCACTTGAACCCGGGAGGCAGAGGTTGCAGCGAGCCGAGATGGCACCATCGTACTCCAGCCTGGGCGACAAGGCGTGACTTCATCTCAAAAAAAACCAAAAAACAAAAACAAAAAAACAAAAACCCCTCAAAGTAATGAATTATGATTTTCTAAACATAAATAGTACTAAATAGTAATTAATTCTCTAAACAGAACCATTCTTTCATGTGACATTTAAAAAATTAAAAAAATTTTTAAATTTAAAAAATCCTGTATCTCAATGGTTCTATTTAAGATCCTAGGTATGGTACCTAGTATGTTATGAAACTGTAATCTCTGATTTGTAGAACTTAGAATTCATAAATAAGGCAGTGAAGAGTTAGTCATGGAATCTGTTACGAGAATATCTGTTATTCATATAACCTGAAGGGTAATTTTAGCAGACCTCAACTATGTAACATGATGATGAACAGATAGCATTGAATAGCTATGCTGTATAAACCCTTGAACACCAACCAAAAAGGAAATGGGAATAGCCCTAAAATGAAGTTCAAGAAAAATTTTCTAACTAGTGGAGTTGTGGGGTTCTCTACCCAGGATTCTTCTCCAGATGTTTCTAAAATGGAGAGGTTTTTGGGTTTTTAGTGAGGGATGGGCAGGGTACAGATAATGAGGACACCCAGAAGACTTGACTGACACTTGTGACAACTAATGGCTCTTCCTTCACAGAAGGAAGAATCAGTTCTACTGTTCTTCACAGAAAGAAGAATCAGTTCTTCTGTTAAGGAAGGCCCATTTATCTAGACTCACGCAATGACCGTGATTCCGAAAGACTGACCGAACATTACCAAGTGGGCAGGCTACTGGGGACAATTCTGGAAACATTTCTACAAAGACAGGAAGAAATACAGTAATCTGGCAGATTGCAAAAGAATATCAAAAGATGAACTGTTTTCATCAGCCAACCTTTATGAATGCTAACATGTCCAGTCCTCTTAACACTTTATCACTAGGTTAAAAAGAGGCATTCAAAAATTTTCAGAGTCGAGTACTGACATTTTTTTAGTCCTCATAATATATGCTATGTACTTATGTTTTTAGATGGTAAACACCATTGTGTGTTAACTATATGATAATACATTCACCAAGACAGGGATTGCTGACTCTACAGGCAACCACAGCATCTTTGAAAGGCATTTTGTCTATAGCTAAGAGGTGGGCGTTTGAAGTCTAAAACACAGCTACCTGTAATTCAGTTCTGTACCTTCTCCACACTCCTCCAACAGAATGGATGCATAAAACACTTTCATCTAAAGTTTACAAAAATATAAATAATTTTAGAGCTGCAAAAAGGCCCTAGTGATAATCTGGTCAGACTCTTCCCCAAGTTTATAATTGAGCCAACTGAAGTCCTTGCAGATTAACTACCTTGTCTACGTTAGCATGCATGGAACTCAGCCTTCCAGCTGTGTCTCACATTGTCTGGGGCTCAGCTCTCAAAACGACTAGCTTACTTTAGCTGGAAACAGATTCTGCATATTGAATATGCTATACTCATCTTTAAAAATTACATGAAAGCAATGTTAATTTTTCACTTAAAATGTCATACCAACAAACTTGTGATATATTGTAACCATTTTATTAATATGAAGCAATGGGATAAATCCTTTAACAGGGGTACTGACTTACTACCATGAATATGTACCGATACTTTGATACTCTGGTGCAGTATCATGCCTGATTAAGTCAAATAATGTGTTATTTACTTGCACTGCCACACATGTAAAAACACATTTCATTGGTTGATAGAAGAGCACACAGCCATGTACCTCGTTTCTGGTTTAAATGCACAGGAATGTTCTCATGTACAATGGATATTTCACCACTCAAGGACTTCATAATAGATGAACAACTTTTCAGTACGCTATTTCTGCCTGCTATTTTTTTTTTTTAAGTGAAGAGAGGGGAAAAAAACCAATACTGTGGTACAAAAGACCTTTTTACGAGGTCCTTTCTGGAGAAATGTTGAGAATACAGTTATAGCCCTATAATGAGACTATAATCAAGATCATCCTACAAGGACATGAGGGTAGACTCACTCTCCTGGAGAGTTTCTGATCTTATTAAGACTATTATATTTGACTGGCTTTAAAAACAAAGAATATTATAATGAATAGAGGGGGGATATTCCAGCAGAAGACTTTCCTAGAGGTTACTTTGAACGTATTTCAATCCTATAATGACTGTAATGAAAACGACTTGTTAGGTCATTCTACTGAAGTTTGTGTCCAGAAAAACACTCATGATAATATAATTAAATGCTGTTTTTGGTGTTTTGTGAAAATACAGAGGCCATGAAAACAGAAAAATGTAGCATTATTACAAAGAGGGAACACTCTCGAAGAATAAACACATAACACATAAAATGTTCAAATGGTATCTAATAAATTTTCATGTCAAATCTTTTAACTAAACATATAAAAATTTTAAATGGCAACTAATAAATCTTCATGTGAAATCTTTTAACAAAATCCACAAATAGATTATAAAAGTTGAACAATCATAAATGTCTTATGTATAAAGTTTTAAGGGAAGGTTTAAATTTCGACATTATTCTGTTTAATCAAATACTTGAGGAATTTTAGTTACTGCTGAGCAGCAGTCAATTGATACATTTCTAAAATAATTCAGTTATGAAAATAATATCACAATTAAGGTTTGGCATAGTAGCATTCCATCAATCTTCAGTCATCCACAAATGTTAACCGCCCAGGCCCTTCATTCTTCATCCATCTCCTGTATCTCTTCCATCTGGGGTCATTTGCCAACTTTTTCTTTAATTCCTCCTCTTGTTCTTGCTTGTAGACCTGTAAGTATAAATAACTAGGTAACTTCACAATCCAAAGAGAAACATTTGCCATTAGCTTTATGGCATATTTACATTTTTCAAATATAACGTTAGGTAAAAAGTTTCCAGTGAATGTATTGATAATCATTCACCTCCTAAAAATACTAAACAATTAAGTATTTTATTTATTTATTTATTTGCAATGAACTATTTTAACATTCAGTGTTAAACATGAAAGAACAACCTGTATAAGAACTAGCAATTTTGTGGCCGCTTGTGGTGGCTCACGCCTGTAATCCCAGCACATTGGGAGGCCGAGACGGGTGGATCACCTGAGGTCAGAAGTTCAAAACCAGCCTGGCCAACATGGTGAAACCCCCATCTCTACTAAAATATATATACAAAAAATTACCCAGGCATGGTGGCACGTGCCTATAACCCAGATACTGGGGAGGCTGAGGCAGGAGAACTGCTTGAACCTGGGAGGTGGAGGTTGCAGTGAGCTGAGATCATACCATTGCACTCCAGCCTAGGCAACAAGAGTGAAACTCCAACTCAAATTAAAAAAAAAAAAAAAGAACTAGTAATTTTTTTTGTTTTTTGAGACAAGGTCTCTCTTGGTTGCCTAGGCTGGAGTGCAGTGGTGCCATCTCAGCTCACTGTAATCTCTGCCTCCTGGGTTCAAGCAATTTTCCTGTCTCAGCCTCCCTAACTGGGACTACAGGAGCATGCCACCACGCCTGGCTAATTTTTTTTTTTTTTTTTTTTTTTTTTTTTAAAAGGAGAAATAGGGTTTCACCATGTTGGCCAGGCTGGTCTGGAACTCCTGGCCTCAGGTGATCCACCCACGTCGACCTCCCAAAGTGCTGGGATTACAGGTGTGGGCCACTGCGCCCAGCCTAGAACTAGTAAGTTTTTGTCACTGATTTCTGTAACCTAGGAATACATTCTTTTCCTCAATGAAAATTGACTAAAGGGCTTAACACTTCCCCTCTACAACTAATGTCTAATATCAAAGAATCAAAACTTTATTTTTTTAATATGGTCCTTTGTAAATTTAACTGATGACTTTCAGATTTGGTGATCTTAACCAAGGAACAAAATGACCTTACATACATGTTTATCTCCAAACTGAACTTACATCTACTTTCATCTAAAGATAATTATGAATTTTTTCATTTTTTTAAATTAAAGTTTCCAAAGAAGGTTAAATAAACCAGAGTTAAAACTTGTGAGAACACAGAACATCTGCATTTCTTGCAACTCTTTTTTTTTTTTTTTGCGATGGAGTCTCACTCTGTCACCCAGGCTGGAATACAGTAGCACAATCTTGGCTCACTCTAACCTCTGAGTAGCTAGGACCAGAGGCACCACCACGCCCAGTTTTTGTATTTTTTGGTAGAGACAGGGTTTCACCATGTTGCCCAGGCTGGTCTCAAACTCCTGAGCTCAAGCAATCTGCCTGCCTCGGCCTCCCAAAGTGCTGGGATTACAGGCATGAGCCACCGCACCCAGCCTGCAATTCTGTAACTTTTAATGCACGTCAACTAAAGCAAAATGAACAAGCTGTCTTAGCCAGTTTCATAGCCACATAAAATTTTGGAAAGAAATGATTTTACTTCCAAATATTAGGAAGTAAAGACTAAGACAGCTTCATACGATAACATAATTCACCCCACAACAGCACCCTAAGAAAGACACGGTTTTGCAGATTCAGCTGCTTCACCTTCTTAAAAAAGAAAACCTTTAAACGTTTAACCTACTTAAAAGAACAAGCTTTTCAAATAGTTTAGGAGCTAACTGGTATGCTGTAACTAAATAACATTTCTTTTTTGTTTTTGAGATGGAGTCTCACTCTGTTGCCCAGGCCAGAGTGCAGTGGTACAATCTTGGCTCACTGCAACTTCTGCCTCCCTGGTTCAAGCGATTCTCCTGCCTCAGCCTCCCGAGTGGCTAGGATTACATGCGCACACCACCATGCTCAGCTATTTTTTTTGTATTTTGAGACAGGATTTCACCATGTTGGTGAGGCTGGTCTCGAACTCCTGACCTCAAGTGATCTGCCTGCCCTGGCCTCCCAAAGTGCTGGGATTACAAGTGTGAGCCACCACACCGGCCCTAAATAACATTTTTTATTTTATTTATGAACAGGATAAATATATAGGTATACTTGGTAAAATATCGGGCAATTCACAGTAAGTTAAATTACGTAAATATAATTCAGACCAAAACTTTAATTTCAGTGAAATCTATTTAGGACATCACATACAAAATGAAATGACTGTGAAACTAAAAAAAACTAATGTATCTCAGATTTCTTAAGAAGGTTTTGGCTGGGTGCAGTGGCTGATGCCTGTAATCCCAGCACTCTAAGAGGCCAAGGTGGGCAGATTGCTTGAGTTCAGGAGTTTGAGACCATGCTGGACAACATGGCAAAACCCCAACACTATATGATAAAAACAAGAAAAAAACGCCAGGCGCGGTGGCTCACGCCTGTAATCCCAGCACTCTGGGAGGCCGAGGCGGGTGGATCACGAGGTCAGGAGTTCGAGACCATCCTGGCTTACACAGTGAAACCCTGTCTCTACTAAAAATACAAAAAATTAGCCGAGTGTGGTGGTGGGCACCTGTAGTCCCAGCTACTCGGGAGGCTGAGGCAGGAGAATGGCGTGAACCCGGGAGGCGGAGCTTGCAGTGAGATGAGATCACGCTGCTACACTCCAACCTGGGCGACAGAGCAAGACTCCGTCTCAAAAAAAACACACACAAAAAAAAAACCACAAAAGTTTCACTGTGCTCTATTCTTATATTTAACATCATAGCCAATTAATTTTACCCTGAATCTAAAACAGTGTCATTATGATAATGAGACTGCTAATCCCTTTAACACCACGGCTACGTAGCTGATCACCTCAAAGTAATTTTTGTAGGTGACAACTGTAGCATAAAGCATTTATTAAAATGCCCAGAAGTTTAGAGGCATTACAATAATTCGATTTAATTTAAAAGCAAAATAAAAGTAACTTTCTATAGATGTCAGTTATTATGCAGAAGATCTTGTGCTCAATTATTTTGAAATGAAGTCATCTCAACAAAATTTCCACCTCTTACTCTGTTTATTTATTTATTTATTTATTTATTTATTTTAGTTTCTGTGGCTAGGTTTACAGGATTGGAAGAAAACTTGGGGCGGGCCAAATTTTAGTTAGTGCAAACATGCATATCCTTCCAATGCAGTTTAACATTCTTAAAACTTTTCCAGAATTAGTCAATTAAAGTATTTGAAGTTCATCCTCTAAAAAGAGAAATTACAGGTTAAAAACCCACTGTCTCACTACCAAATAGAGTCCTACTTCCAATAAAAGTAAGATCTTTACTAATCGTTTAACTGTCGGATTTCAGAAATGTGAGCAGACTTCTGTGATCCCTCGTTATAATACACCTGATTTTAACTTGGCCAGGTGGATGACAGTGAAAATCACAGCAGAGTGACTACTCACCTCATAATTCTCCTTGATCCAGAGCTCTCGTTTAAGAAAAGTTTCTTTCTGATGATCTTCTAGACTATCAAATTGAGACTTTGACATCTTCATAGATTTACGTATAATGTACAATCTCTCTTCCTCTCCATATTCTTTGCCTTTGATGTTAAAATTATAGATCCACCGGCAATACCAAACTATGTATGAGCATAGGTGAAATGGAGCTAAGATAATTTGAAACAGGAGAAGATCACAGATTTGGGGTTTCTGATAGCCCCCCTTTATATCTATTTTACTTTTGATAATGTTCTTTATGATGTTCTCCTCCTCGTCACGAATTTCCTCTTTGGACTTTTTGTTTTTGCCTTTTTCTTTGGCTTTTTTGAGCAGTCCCTGCTGCTTGGCAATCTCTGTAGCCTGGATACGGTACTTGGGCACTGTGGCTAGGTAGCTGATTGCCTTATTGTAGCTATTCCACCAGCTGAAAAACTAGAATAATTAACAGAGAACAATGAGTCATTTTCATTACCCAATCTAAGTTAAAGGAATGATAGAGTCTCGGTGAATACTATCTCCCAAGAAACCATTACAGTTAAAACTAGGGATCTCAAAGATACTACTTTGTAAGTAAAAGATACAACTGAACGAAGCCCATGCATACACAGGATCTCAAGGCTGGATAAGTAAGGTAAACTCTGAGCTGAGCCAAAAATCACTGATGCAGTCAGGAGATGCCCAAGATCAAAGGATGATCAATGTGTCATACCACACCTGTGGTTTCATATCTTTACCGTTTGGCTCTTCCCTAGATCACTTAAAAAAATTTTTTTTCTTTTTTTTTTTTTTTTTAAACAGTAACCTACTTACTAGAAAAAGAGTTAAATGGCAAAATCTAGCTGGTGAGGAATTTGTTTAAAAACCTCATAGGGCATAGACTCAGGCAACTATATTCATTCCCATCTCTTTTCCTAAGCCATGTGCATATATCACAGTGGCACTCATCCTATTCTGAGAGATTCAAATATGGTTGAACTCTACCTATTTGGATAGGAAAACATTAACTTACTTCATAACTGTATTCAATCACAAAGGGTTTGTCAGAAAATGCCCTGCTTCTCACATAGTACCTCCATAAATTTCAGCTCCTGTTTAACTGAATGAATATAGCGGATATACAGATAATACCCTGCAATAGTAGCAATCTATTAAGAATATATTTTAAAGTTACTACAGTATTACATTGTTTAAAACAAGAAAGTAAAATTATCCCTGCTCTCCCCTTTGAAAGGGTAAATCGTTCTACAAATGCTGACACATTTTAAATACACCACCTTAGTTTCCAATATAGTTTTTATTCATAAAAATTGAATGTCGGCCAAGTGCAGGGGCTCACGCCTGTAATCCCAGCACTTTGAGAGGCTGCAGTAAGTGGACTGCTTGAGCCCAGGAGCTCAAGACCAGCCTGGGCAACATGGCAAAACCGTGTCTCTACTAAAAAAAATACAAAAATTAGGCAGGTGTGGTGGCACATGCCTGTAGTCCCAGCTATTCGGGAGGCTGAGGTTGGAGGATCACCTGAGCCCAAGAAGTAGAGGCTACAGTGAGCCACGATCACTCCACTGCACTCCAGTCTGGGTGACAGAGTGAGACCCCATCTCTTAAAAAAAAAAAAAAAAAAAACACACACACACACACTGAATATCATGTAGTTTCTGGGAATCAAACTGGAGAAGTAATTTTCAAACAAGCAAATTGCTTCATTCTAGTCATCTGACTTGCTCATTTCCTCTAAAGGAGCATGTGATAGGTGTGGCTAGTTTAATAACAGAGAAAACTTATTTTAGGCAGAAGTTAAATTTTTGTGATACTTTACAACATAAAAAGCTCCTGGCTGGGCGTAGTGGCTCACGCCTGTAATTCTAGCACTTTGGGAGGCCAAGGCAGGCGGATCACAAGGTCAGGAGTTCGAGACCATCCTGGCCAACATGGTGAAACCCCGTCTCTACTAAAATACAAAAAGCTGGCCGGGTGTGGTGGTGCGCGCCTGTAGTCCCAGCTACTCAGGAGGTTGAGGCAGGAGAATGGCATGAACCTGGGAGACGCAGGTTGCAGTGAGCCGAGATCGCGCCACTGCACTCCAGCCTGGGCGACAGAGTGAGACTCTGGTCTCAAAACAAAAACAAAACAAAAAAAAGTTCCTATGTCTCTTTTAATCTATTTCAGTGGTTTCAACCTGAGCAGAAGCACCCTTAAAGGGGCACACAGAAACGCGTGGACATTTCTGGTTGTTACGATAATGATGGCAAGCACTACTGGCATTTGGTGACTGGAGCCGGGACTTGTTAGGCCAGACTAAGGAATTCAGATTTCTCCCACGTTTAATGGGAAGTCATTGAAAAGTCCTACAAAGGTAAATGATATGAATTAGCTGACGTTCACTCTGGCTACTATGTAGAAAATACTCCAGAGGGAGCAATGAAAAAGGCTCTGGATTTTTGAGGGGTTGTTTTGTAGTAATAATGACATTCTTCAACAATTTCTTAGATTTGCCACTAACAAAGATTCTAATACTGCCAATGAATAAAACAGATCTCAACTAGAAGTAAAATTTTACAAAAAGATACTCGCAGTTAGGCTTTAATGACTAGCACTAGGCAATGTGCACTAAATGCACATAAATATAGATACAAATATCCACGGATACATACCTGAAACACTGAAATAGCACACACACTGACCAAAATCACGACTCTAACATCCACCTTAGGGGCCAAGCGCCTGCTATAGTAGTGGTAGTAATGGCTGTAGTACTCTTCTGGATGATCCAGCATGTAATCATAATCTTTTCGTGTTTCCTCATCCTGTAAAATGACAAGATATCCAACTTCACAGGACAGTCCATTAAATGGCCTTAGTTTATAATCTGTTAAATCAAATACAGAATTTTATAATTATGTAAGGTTAATCTGAGTAAAAATACTGAAATTGTCAAAATCAAAAAATTTCCCATTACTCTTCAAAGCCATGTAAATTTCCAAAACTTCAATATTAGATATAAAAGCGTAACAAAAATATTTGTCTAAGTTCTTCAGTATTGTTAGTCCTCCTGGAAAAATAAAAACACTTTAATAACAATGAACCTTTCAATCTTTTTAGCTAATGCTCGGTGCTAATAAAAGCCTGTTCACAACTACTCTTAACAACTGTTGATTTTTTTTAAAAGCTTATTTCTTGTATATATTCACAATCATGTCCCAGCCTTGTATAGATAGTTTTCTGCTAAAAGCAATGATTAAGACAGCAAAAAGTCGGTAAAGCCAGTCTGTGCCTATAAAACTGAATTATGTCCATCTCAAAGAAACACTTGAGACACCCATGCAGTCCAACGGTCAAAGTCTAGCTTTGTGACCTCAGATAAAATAGCCTCTCTGAGCCTCCTTCTTCTTCATTTACAAAAAGAGGTGACAATCCCTGCTGTATTATTTTTACATGGTTGTTGTGAAGATCAAATAACAAACATTATACAAAAACATGTTACAAACATGTAGTACTTCATCACTATAATGTGCCGTCCAGCCCAGGTCACAAATGAGGTAACATATAGAGCTTTCTTACTGATACAAACTCCTTGAAAGAATTATAGCATTCCAAAATGCTGCTCTGTATGTTCACAGATAAAACATTTAAAAAAAATTCTCTGATTCTAATCAATTTCCAACAGAGATAAATGCCAATGTTGTACTGAGCTAGGCAGGTTGCAGAGTTATTAAACCAGGTCATGATTTGCTCTTTATCTCACAGGAAACCTATTACATTTTCCAACTTGCCCCATTTCAAAAAAAAGATAAAGATAAAAACTATTATAAAATCAAAACAAATTATTTAATCTCTATACATGAGTATAATAAAAACCATTACAAAAACAAAAGTCTGTTTTGCCAGGTGTGGTGACTCATGCCTGTAATCCCAGCACTTTGGGAGACCAAGGTGGGAGGACTGCTTGAGCCCAGGAGTTTGAGATCAGCCTGGGCAGCATAGTGAGACCTCGTCTTTACAAAAAATTTTAAAAACTGTATTTGCGCAGGGCATGGTGGCATGTGCCTGTAGTCCCAGCTTCCCAGGATGTTCCCCAGGTGGGAAATCACTTAAGCCTGGGAGCAAGGCTGCAATGAGCCATGATCACGCCATCACACTCCAGTCTGGGCTAAGAGAGCAAGGAGCAAGACCCTGCCTCCAAAAAAAAAAAAAAAAAGTCTTTTTTTATCTTAGAGGAATGAATTCTTCAACATTTATTAAGTTGTAGATTCCTAGCTAAAGGCATTTCAAAATCTAAACTTGGTGCCTTGCTACTGTACACAGATTCTCTGGGGTCTGTTCAGGACCACTTTCTGAGTCCTCCAACATGTAGTTTTTTAGATTTAAAGTAAGAAATTTGCTAATAGCAAAATCTTCCTTGTATCCATTAAAATCATTATGTATTTTCTATTAAGAATTTTGGGCCAGGCACAGGCGCTCACGCCTGTAATCCCAGCACTTTGGGAGGCCAAGGCAGGCAGGTAACTTGAGGTCAGGAGTTTGAGACCAGCCTGGCCAACATGGCAAAATCCCATTTCTACTGAAAACACAAAAATTAGCCGGTCATGGTGGCCCGCACTTGTAATCCCAGCTACTCGGGAGGCTGAGGCAGGAGAATGGCGTAAACCCGGGAGGCGAAGCTTGCAGTGAGCCGAGATTGTACCACTGCACTCCAGCCTGGGCAACAGAGCAAGACTCCGTTTCAAAAAATAAAATAAAATAAAATAAAATAAAAATTTTGAATTTGTGTGAGCTCATTCTCAGTAAGTTCTCCTATAGTCATTACATTCAAAAAATTTCTTACCTCTTACCAGTATATGAAATTATATAAACTAGTAGCTAGCTTAATTAGATATAAATATATTTATATGAAGGGCCAATATGAAAACTGTCAGTTATACAAGAACGGGTGAGCTCAAGCTAGTATTATTTTCAGATTCACTCCTTGTATGCTCTCTTCAGTCAAAAAGGATTTTCTTGTGGCAGCTGCTATATGCCTCAACTGTCAATCCGTGACTCCTTCTTTAAGTCATCATCCTATTCCAGAGCTTCTAACCCAGAAAGGGTAAACGTATATAAGGGCTACACAGACAGCCCTGAAGACTAAAGCCCGTGTCTCTTCATGTGTCTCATTTTGAGTACCTCAAGAAATCGTCTGAGAATTTTTCCATTTCCCTCTGCTTTTTGGGCTAATTTTATAGAAATGCCCTGTTTTGGAGCCTAAAACCCTTGACTTTAATCATCCAATCATGACAGATGCCTTTTGAAATGTATTTCTTCAAGTACAGTTCTTCTTGCTACAACTAGATTACCCGTAGCTCTTAAACTAAATGCCACACTGAGATCAGATTCCTATGAGCCTCCTTGTCTCTGCGCAGCCCTTTGCCCCGGCTGTCTGTACTCCTCCTGGTTGAAGCATATGGAGTAAGGTCTTGGAGTGTCATTGAAATTGGTATGTGGACATCATGTGTCCAATGACTATCGCCTCTTTTTATTCTCTTATCTCTGTTCTACAGAACGCAGATATCATCCCTCTTCAAGCATTTCACTCAGATCTTTCACCAGGGTCACTATTTTCTCACTGGTTTCTAGATTATTGACTTTACCAAGTCCTGAACTCCTTTAACACAACGGTCAACTAATACTTCAACACAAGCAACTCCAGAATTTATACCTTGTGTCTGGCCTCTCTGCTGCAAGCAGAGCTTGTGGAATCTGTTCAAGGTCCCCTAATGGAGTCCTCAAACTACCAAATTCCTGCAAGACATCTCAGGGTCAAGTCTGACTTCTCTTTGGATGGTTTTCTTTTCGTTAGGGTCACCATAAATGTATGACCCTCTTTTGGCCATGATTACACGAAAAAGTTGGCCACTTCCTTGTTACAGCATTTATTCAATTTATTTTATCTCCGTTCTAGGGCTTAAAACTTTCTCTCCAAAATCAAGAAAATGATCAGTTTTCATGCATACTGATGACGATCAGTGAGGCATGCATACACTTTAGAATCAAGGGCAGTACAAATTGGTAAAACTTAGGAGTTCTCAACAGTCTAAGTCAAACTTCTGCTCTTTAGTAACCTACTAAGTTTAGAATCAACCTAGTAAGAACAAGAGGATACCAAGAATATTAGCAAAGAAAAGACATAATAAGAAGGACCATCTTTCTTTCTGGGACTCAAGTAGAAAGCTAAGGTAGATTCTTATTTGAATACCATATTTTTTTTTCCTACTCATCTTGAATTAAGGTAGCCACACAATTTTTTTTTTTTTTTTTTTAAATCTCCAATGTGTTCTCATGGCCAAAGTTAAAATTTCCTACGCATGCCACCAGGCCTTCACAACTGGTCCAAACTTACCTACCTAGCAACATCCCTTATCATTTCCCCCTCTTTTATCCATAGGAAATATTCAGAGAGCAATTTCTGGAATTTGGTGTGTTATTCCAACACAACGTTCCTTTTCATACCTATGTCTTCAAACGTATATTTTTCTCTAATTTGAACCTCATGAGTCCTATTAATCCTTTAGAATGTAAATGTTACTGCCCCAGACAGTTAGATCATTCTTATTACACTTGGTACCTATTTATTATAGCACTTATCACATTGTAATAATCAGTTTTTTCTTTTCTTAGAATAAGAATTTCTAGAAAGTAGGTAGGGTAACTCATTAATCTCTGTATATCCAAGGCCTAGTACAGTGCCTGGCATTCAGCAAACATTATTTCAAAAACGAGTGAACTTTTGTGAAGGTTTTTCCTTGCAATATGCATCTCTCCACTACGTAGGTCTCCATCTCACCAGCAAGGCTGGATGGGTAGCAATGTCATAAAAACTTCAGTTTGGCAGAAGTGACTGCTTGAATTCATAGTTTATGAAAATATGCTACTGTGGCTAACATAGCTTAAACCTTAAAACAGTTTAATATCTTACCTTTCAATAAGGTAGTACTTTTTCTTTCAGCAATTTTGTGGATCTTAAGGTCCCAGGGTCTGGAGAGTCCAACTTCTTTCCAAAACCAAAACCTTTATACTTGTTTCTTCCTCCTGTCTGTCCTGAGCCTTGACAAGCAGGGCAATAAGCTCCTTGTTTCTAATCTCTACAGGAAAAACTGTAGTGCTTCTGCTGGTGTCCATTCCACTCCCAATCCTCTTGGGCATATGCAGGAGGACTGGAACATAACCACCAATATCTAGATCAAAAGTGAACAAGAGGAAACCCACAAGCAAAGAAAGCACTGAATCCTTCCTTCTCTTAAAGGGGTCATCCCCCTCCCCAGAGGCAAAAATATTTATGTTCTTGCCCTTGAAGGAAGTCATGAATTGCGTGATCTCAGTACATAAATTGCAATAATTTGATATTGCAGCTAGTTTTACATTTAAAACTTCCTACTACACAGAGTATAAAAACCATTTTTGGGGTGGTAAAGGTCAGGAATCAATGATATATGAAAATGTATTACTGTATTCACTCAATATATATTAATCTTATTTTCTTTAAATCCACACACACACAACCCCCCCACACACACACACGCGCACAAATGATCCTTCAAAAAACAAAAAACAAAAAACAATCTCTGGTCTAAATTTTTTTCCAGGCCATTATATCCTACAAAAGAGGGAGAAAATTAACCACTACCCATTTCATTTTTTTTCTTGTTTCCTGCCCACTAGTCACTAGTGCAACTTCTCTTCTCTTCTATCTTCTCTTCTCATTCTGCACATAGTCTCAACAACTTCCATGACTTGGAATATTACCTACATACTAGTAACGCTTGTATCTGTTTTTCTTGCCTCCTCCTATTCTCAACTATGTCCTAAACATTTTCTAAATGCAACATAAATATCTCAACTCAACATGCTAAAAAACCAAGTCTATTCCTCTGTGTTTCAGTTAATACTATCAGCATCAACTTGGTCACCTGAGTTTTTAAAAACCTTAGTTGTTTTCATTTCAAAAATGATGATGGAGGGCATTAGGCCTTGTATTGAGCACAAAAAGAGAATAAAAAGACAAGACAAGGCCATCGCCTCAAGAACCCTCCATCTAGAAGAAGAATCTAGCAAGCGAGAAAAACACAATTGAGTATGCTAAGGAAAAGGGGCTGACTCTGTCTAAAAACACTAGCAATGGGATTCACAGCAGAAGGGAAATGGGGGCTAGATCTCGGAAAGCAAGTAAGGCGTAGTGAAACTTGTTCCAGGCAAAGGAAACAGCAAGTGTTAAGGGTATAAAAGTATGAAAAAATATCATGGATTCAGGGAAGCTTAAGCATTGGGGAAATTTAGGAAGAAAGGAGTAATAAATACAGCTAGGAAGGCAAGTTTGAATAAGAACTGTTGAGGATCTTGTATGTTGCGCCAAAGAGTTAGGATGTTATCATCTGTGCTATTCAAAAACAAAAATGTTTCCAAGTATGAGAACAATAGCATTGTGTAGAAGTATATATTGCTCAAAGACAATTCTGGTAGTATCGCAAAAAGTAGAATGAGGGAGAAACAGATTTTAGCAGCTAAGAATAGGACTTGATAAGTAAAGGGGTACACAAGAAACAAAGGAGATGTTCAGCATGATACTGAAGTTTTTAATTAGAGTTACTACGTAAACACTGTTATTAAAATAACGAATACAGGAAAAAAACAGCAAGCTTGGAGAAGATGCAAGGAAAAATTGTGGAAGATTTTGAACTAGGAAGAAAAATATTACTAGATATCCTTTCAATTTCTGAAGCCTCAAGGATTATCTATTCCTGCAGAGGAGTGCACCTTTTGTCTTTGACTAACCTATTTAACTCTACCGACAGAAGTAACTTGTAGAAAACTGGAAATAATGTAAATGACTCCTATTCACAGAAAGACAAATTCTGTCCAGTGGAATGCAACACATTATTGCTTGGTAGGTATTCTCTAGTTTTACAGGCATTTCAGCATTCCCTATCTGATTACAAATGTTGGCACTTTTTCTCTTTCAACTAGTTTTAGTATCTTACTGGTTCCCTCACTGATTAATATGTTAAATAAAATCTCTGACACATGTTCACTCTGTATTTGTGAGAGTCATAATTATATCTTCTTTTAAAGTTTATGCTTTCACAAAGATAACAAGATTGACTTCAGACATGTTTACCTGTGGGTACCTGTGCTACAGGAGAGGCAGTTGAGAATATGAGCCTGGAGAACATGCAGGTTTTAGAATTGCCAGCTTAAAAGCAGTGGCTTAGGTCAAGGATACAGTTGAGTTTCATCAGGAAGAGCTTAGAAAATAAAAAAGAAAAAGTACACAAAGAAGAACTCAACAGAATCGCAATGCTTACGGGGTAGGTAGTAGAAAAGACTATAAAGACTGAAAAGAAATGGCGAGGACAGAGAAACAGACAAAGACTACATCAAGGAAGTCAGGGAAGAACACCTTAAAAAGTACTAAGTGGTCAACAATATCACATGACACAAAATTCCAGGAGGAGGAAGAAATGAAGAGCAGTCAATCTAATCAGATCTGGTGAGTAGAGAGTCATTGTTCACCTTAACAAGAACAGTTTCAACACGTGCTGGGGCACACGCCAGTCTATGATAGCATGAATGAAAGGGAGATGAGAAAGTAAAGACAGTAAACAGCAAGCAAAGGAAGGAAAAATGTGAGTGTAGCTTTAAAAGAAGCAAAATGAAGCGAAAGGAGTGGGAAATGAACCAAGTAGGAGATTTTCAAGTTGCCAAAGAGGAATGACGGAAGAAGATTCCAGAAGAATGACAGAAGAGGGATACCAGAAGAAGACAGTGTAAGTAAAATGAGTTCAGTCAAGAATACCTTTTTGCCCTCCCCAAACCATTCTCAAAACTGCTCCCAGAGTTTTCTTCCTAAAACAAACATAAGACTGTGTCATTTCTCCACTTTAAAACTTCTGGTAACTATTCAATACATAAAGTTCCAATTCCTGAACACAACGTAAGGGGTCATTCATCATCTGATCCCAGACTATGTTCCAGTATCCTGCAACATTCTCCCTCCCATGGCACCTCGCAGGCTCCCAACCTAGAAATAGCAGATCCCCTAAAGTCTATGAAAAACAGTAAGTGTCTTTGCGCTCTTGTGAGTATCTCAAAATGTTCTATTTACCTACGATAAATCTGTACAAGCTAAATTAAAATGTCTAGTACTCAGTTTCTAGCTAGTATTATATTGTCAGTAGTTTTCAGGTTGATTAAGAACTCTGATTGGTTGTTGATTACATCATATGTCAGCCAGTCATGGCACCAGAATCAAACATGCCTGGGATATAATCACCCTTGGCCATAAGTAGGGAGTAATCGCTGAAATTAAGAAACCAGGAAAAACTAACATTTATGGGTTCACAGCAGAAATAGTAAATGTGGTACATATGCTGCCACATCCTTTTTCTGGGGCCATGGGAAACATTACTATCAAACGTGTGACTCTTTCCCACTAAACCCAGAAAAGGTCTCAAAACTCTTAAAAGGTAAGAGTTTTGTTCCAGGTAATCATGACCAATCAGGGTTGGCATATGAAATGAAAACTATACGCCATCTATGGACTATAAATTAACTTAATTTGGTTGTTTATCAGCATCACACCTATAATAGAAATTTATCTAATTTTAGGGTTCAGTGCATGTGCCAGTAATCCCAGCAATTTGGGAGACTGAGGCAGGAAGACTGCTTGAGCATAGGATTTCAAGACCAGCCTGGGCAATATAGTGAGACCCTGTCTCAAAAAAGAAAGCAATTTATATAATTTTTAAATATTTTTATGATTATTCAATTACCATGAATGACTGATTAAATACAATCTGGATAGTGTCGAAAAAGAATAGTAATACATGCAGTTCATTTTTTCCCCAAAACAGAGTCCCTGGGAAAAATATGATAAAAATGATCCTTGGTGGAGGAAATGCTCATTACTATAATACCTCATGAAATTACATCTCATTCCTGGAACAAGCCTTGCACACTCATGACTATGTTTCTGTTGATCAAGTTTCCTCTCTACCAGAAATGTCCTTTCACCATCAACCTTGGTGACTTTGTTCCTGATCAACTCAAAAGAGTACCACCTTCTCTAATCCAAGAAGACATAATCACTTCCTCTCAGCACCGCAATATAATCTGCACAGACTTGTATTATATAACTTAAATAACAACTGAACAATAAGTATCTGTCCTCCTTGTTACTAAAAACTTTAAGCCAGAAACTGCGCCTTTCCTTTGTTATGGTCTCCTCTGAGTGCCTATGTCAGTCCCAGTTAAAGAAAGGGTTGAGTAACAGAATATAAGGAATGAACAATAAACAGAAACATAACAAGGCAGGGAGTTCAGAATCGTTTTTTGCTAAATTATTCCTAAGTGCTAAAGCCCTGCCACATCAGACTGATAAAAGGAAACTGAAGTGTTCTTGCAATGTTTCCTTTGCAAGACAAGTCCAGAGTAGAATGCCCTCTCTACACATCCTTTCAACTTATCAAATAGCCTTCACCTTCATGCCAGAAATATTCCCAAGACCTTTTCTAGGCTCTTTTCTTGTGATCCTGCAAAATGCCATAAATTCTACACTTCTGCATTTTTTACCAATCATAGTTTTTCTAAGAGCATCCTTTCAAGTTGTTCTCTTATCTGCTTATTTCTATGCCATTTCTCATATTTCATGTATTATCCAATTTTTATCTACATTCAAAAATTATTGTTCTCACTTAAAAACCCTCAGAACATTAAAAGTAGAAGTGCAATTTTTCTCTCATGCAGGAATTTTTCACTCATAACCATCTAATTTACTTATCTATACCACTCTTTAAAATTGCAATTAATTTGAGTGAAATGGCAAAGGGCGTTGCACGTACCAATGTCAAAATGCCAGAAATCCACTTTCCATTTCCATTCTATCTGAATGTCTCCAGATAAGAGTTTTTATAACATTAATGCTCTGATGTGCCAGACACTGTGCTAGGTGCTACGGATATACACACAAAAAACAAGGAGCATGGTTTAGTGGGAAAGAGAGACCTACTCAGTACTTACAACGCAGTGTGATAAGTGCTATAGCCACTTTAAAAACATGTAAGTGGGACCAGATTATTCTACCTCATGAGATCCAATGTTGACACAGAGGGTAAGTGTCCACTTGTTTAACTTCCAAAGTCCATAAACACCCTCAATTCCCAAAAGTCAAACACACTAAATACTATTGCATGGTCTTAGTTTCTAAAGCAGTGTGTGAAATCATAATGGCTTGAAGTTTTGCTGAGATCTGGAACTGTAATTTATTTGGGGATGTGAACTAAGCATGACTTGGTGAAAGCATGTGGCCAGTGCCTTTGCCTTCCATTACTAGCCACACTTCTTTTCTTGGTTTTCCTCCACTTCTCCATGCACAGGTAAAATCTTTTTGCTAAAATAGTAATAACCAAATGTCATATCTTCTTGTCTTACCAACTGTATTTAAGTCGTTAGTGTACTTATTTTTAACCACCATCTTAAAAAAAAAAAAAACAAAACCCTCTCAAAAGGGCATTTATTTGACCAAAACAACCTCAGAATCATAAATCCACTGATGTTTTACATAATTATAGTTTCCATTTTGGTGATGTATTTATTATCAATATTCAGAGACAGGCTTCTGCATCCCATTTTTATTCCAGAGTCACTGGAACTCAACTTCTCCCACTATTCTATCTGACCTTCTCTTAGCAAACACTACCTGGACCTCTTACCCCTCACAAACCCTGTTCAGAGCCAGAGGATACAATCCAAACAAAACAGCCATTACATCTCCATTGCCTCAATGGGATAATATAGAAGGCTGAAGCCCTCCAAACTGGATGACCTCAGTTCATTAAAACCTAGCATTACCCAGAAAAGATATTATTTGGCAACTTTCTCACAATTCTCCATTATGACAGAAATTAAAGCAGACCACCCTGTAATAATTGCTCCCACACACAGCAAGCCAAAGTCCTTATCCTTATTCCAAGAGAGAGCATCTTCAATGAGGTAAATAGTTCTTGGAGATGCTCCACTTGGAAGATGAATACACGTTCATCTCTATAAATTTAAAATGCAAGTTTTCAAAGAGTTCTGCTAGGTCTGATTTTCAAGGATCCAAAATATCTCCAGACTTCCCTTTTGTCTCACAGATAATTTCCACAGTAAGACACGGGGGTTCTGGGGGAGCTATAGAACACTCACCTCATTCCCTCCTCCATCAGTACAACTCCACTTCTACTCCCCTGTTTCAAGATATCTGTAGCTACCACAAACCCGTCAGAGTCAAGAGTACAAGTGTTACCTACTCCAGACACACTGGTTTTTAACTGCCTAAACATTCATGATCTTGAATGGATCACTTATTTTATCTAGCTTTTCATTAGCTGACAATCAGTGGTAAACTTTAGGGGTAGAAACCTTTAGAGGAAACCATACAGATTCATCAGATCAGTCCCGGGGGTGGAGGGGTCTGTTCAGTCTCTCCTGGTGGCCCTCCCAGCAGGAATCGCTACAGTCACTATTTCTACCCTCTAATCATGGCACTTGTTTTCAAAGTTCTTACCAACATGCTCACCATTCTCATGCCAAACCTACTCATCTCCAATCCTACAAAGCCCAGCAGAAGGCAACAGCTGGCAGTGTTTCTGCTGCCCTCTCTTCTGGAAGTTCTCCATCTTCCAGAAGATGGGCTGACACAGAGGGTAAGTGTCCACTTGTTTAACTTCCAAAGTCCATAAACTCCCTAAGTCCCCAAAAGTCAAACACACTAAATACTATTGCATGGTCTTGGTTTATAAATCAGTGTGTGAAATCATAATGGTATAACTAATATACAATCCAAATATCACTATCTTTAACCTAATTATCTATATCATTCTAACAACTACTGCATTCCTGACGCTCAACCTAAATTCAAGCACCACAACCCTATTACTATCTCGAGCCTGAAACAAATTAACATGACTAACATCCCTAATTCTATCAATTTTACTATCCCTAATAAATCCCATTATGATTTCACACACTGGTCCAGGGCTCCCTTATGCACCATCAGGGCTTCTGGCTGAATACAAAGAACAGAGGTTGGAGCTTCATATGCTGAAGTGCCCTGGATGGAGAGTTCTTTCCTAATTTTTTCTGGAGTCTTTTTTCCACCACTCTTTACACAATCAGCAACAAAGCCCTCTGGGGCCTCAGCACTTTCCCAGTTCCCCAGCCATCCCTCAGTTAACTGCCATAAAATTTCACTAACGCTAGTGAGAATTTAATGAACTAGGTAAATTAAATTTTACCTAGTTCAATGTACCTAGTTTACCTAATTCAGGGCCTGCCCCTCCACCAGTCATTTTATGACTCCAGATTATCCAAACTGTTCTGGAAGGCATGAATAAAGCTGCTAGCTCCTTGACTATTTTCAGCTCTGGAAAAACAATCTGGAGAAACAATGCAAGGTTAAATTATATCCACTCAAAGTACAGTCATTAAAAGCAGGCTACCTAGCAACATGGAAAATTTTGCTTCGGGGAAAAAAAAAAGGCTAGAAAGAAATACTTTACAACTACAATCGCTGATGTATTAGTATGATGGGGCCTTTCAAGCAGTAATACCACCATCAAATACGATTTATACTTCGTGATGTCCTGGTTGGCTTCATTTTTTGCAGTAGTAGAAGAAAACAGCATTGGGCTAAATTTCTCATCCCCACAAGACTCAATAAAACCTCTGTCAAATGAAATATAAATACATATTCACAAAATATTTCCTACTAGAAATTCTGAGTTTTGTACCCAAGTCATTAAGCACCCATTTATGGGCCCTATGGAAAGGGGGGCGGTTCGTACACTTATCATTTAATCCCCATAATAACCCTGGGAGGAGGTATCATGGCCTTAATTTTGCATACGAAGAAACAGCTATTCCAACATATTAAGTCACTATCCAAGGTCATACAGGGGTGTCACAGCAAAGAGTCACATCTGGTCTCTTGACTGGTTGTTCATTGTTCTTCTCGGTGTTTTCTTAGTTCCTTAAACCCAAGCTAAGTGTCACCATTAACACTATTTCCAGAAACCAAATTTCTGTCCTATCAAACTGATGCGATCACAGTTGTCACTCGATATTCCACACTTTCCCTGTTGTGGGCGACCCCGGATCCCACTAATAATGATCACCCTGCTTTTCGAATGTGAAATGCACGTTATTAAAATATTTTCACGAAATCGTAAGATGACCAAAGCTTTGCATAACAATGACTGTCACAAAAAGGAGGAGGACGAGGAGGTTAGCTGTGCCCCCTGAGGCCCCGGGGGGCCGACTCGGTTCTTTCACAGGGCCACGTGGGACACGTGAGTATCTTAAAGGTCGCGGCAGCGGATGCGCTCAATTTCGGAGTCACAGAGGCCTACGCTCCGCGGACCGGGGTCGGAAGGCGCCGTGCGCTTCCCGCGGCCGTGCTTCGAAGCCCCTCCGCTCCCGCAGGCCTCACCTTGAGCGTCTCATAGGCGGTTGCCACCAGCAGGAAAGCCTCCTCGGCGCTCTGCGGCGTCCGCCCGGGGCCCTCGTCGGCGGGCTCCGGCCGATAGCGGTCGGGGTGGTAGCGCCGGGCCAGCTGGCGGTAGGCCCGCGCGATCTCCGCTTTGCCCGCCGAGCGGCTCACGCCCAGCACCTCGTAGCAGTCCCGCGTGCCGCAGTAGAGCCCCTCCACCAGGGCCCCCGAGGGCCGCACTAGCAGCAGCGTCAGCAGGAAGGGCGCCAGCAGCACATACGAGCGCCGACCGGCAGCCCCAGCTGCCCAACCGGCAGAGAGCAGCGGCGCCCCCATCCCCAGCCTCGCTGGCGGACCTGCCACCCCAGAGATTCTGCAGCACTCCGCCGCGGGCCCGGCTCGGCCGGCCTGGCCCGCAGTTCCACGTCAGCAGCCGGCGCCTCCGCGCAGGCGCACAGGGCGCGCTACAGCAACTACTTCCTTCGCAACCGGTTGCTAGGGAGAAGGACGCCTCAGCCACTAGGCTGCTTCCGGTGCGTCACTTAACGCTTTCCCAGTCCCAGCAGCTGGAGGATTTGTTTTTGGTCGGACCTGCGGGATGCCTCTGTCCCAGGCGCGCTTAGGCGGGGTGTGCGGAGCGCTTTACCTACCACAGTGCCCGGCACACGCAGCCTTTTCGACATCATCACTTGACCTGCTGTAATAGATAACCTACCTGGCTCTCTCGCGTCCCGTTATCAGCTTCAAAAAGATTTGCACGTACGCCTTTAAAGCCAGCAGCCAGCCCCGGACGCCTTCCTCTCACTAACCCCATGCTGCCGTTCCAAACGGAAGATGAATTTAGCAATTCTAGGCGCTGCCTGTGTACTAGATAGGGACCCTGAAAATTCGTGGCCATCTAGTTCAGTTTTTCTCAGTCTCCACACTATTGACATTTTAGACCAGATAATTCTTTGCCTTGGAGGGGCTGCCCTTTGCATTGTAAGATGTTTAGCAGCATCTCTGGCCTCTCCACACTAAATGCCAGTAGTGCCACCATCCCCAGTCATGACAATCAAAAATCTCTGTACGCAGGTCTGTGCGTCCACCCTGGGTTACGCGTTCCCGGGACAACCTGCTGGGCTGTGTCTATTTCTCATTCTCAGCCCACCCACAGGCAGCCGAGAGCCTGGGAAGCTGAGCTCGCTCTGCTTAGTGCAGTTCTACTCTCCCCGTGGCCTCCGAGTCCTGAGGGAGGATGCTGCCGGTTGTTTACGCCAGGAGGGGTTTGCCCCACCTGTGGCCTCGCTGCGGAGCCCTCTGTATCTGATTATGATTTAAAAAAACAAAAACAAAAAATCAAACTTCTACATTTCATTTTTGTATCTCTTCTCAGACTCTGCATTATGTGATTGAGTATTTCATTATGAAGACCAAAAAAAAAAAAAAAAAAAAAAACACTCTCTAGATATTGTCAAATGTCTGCCAGGGGTAGGATTGCCAGAAAAAAATACAGGATGCTTAGTTACATTTGTTATTTTTCTCTTTGTTTTCTTTTGACACAGGGTTTCGCTTTGCCGCCTAGGCTGGAGTGCAGTGGCACGATCATGGCTCACTGCAGCCTCAACTTTCCGGGCTCCAGTGATTCTCCCAGTTCAGCCTCCCAAGTAGCTGGGACTGCGGGCACCCACCACCAGGCCTGGCTAGTTTTTATTATTTTTTTTTTCATAGAGACATGGTATCGTTTTGTTGCCCAGGCTGGTCCCAAAATCCTGAAATCAAGCGATCCTTCCAAAATGCTAGGATTACAGGCGTGAGCCACAGTGCCCAGCCTAAATTCGAATTTCAGATAATAATTTTTTTACTATAAGTATGTCCCAAATATTGCATGAGACTATATAGCAACACGAAAAACTTTGTCTCAAAAAATCTGTTTCTATCATTCACTTGGTAAATGTTTATTGAGTACTCTGAGCTGGGCACTGTTACTTAGGCACTGGGGATACAGTGGTGAGCAAGGTAAACAAGAAGCTCAACTTCAGAGAGCATATATTCTGATGGAGGATGACAGTCAATAACAAATAAATAAACTTTCAGATATAATCAACTCTTTTAATAAAGTGAAATAGAATACTGATATATAGCATTATATACTTATAATACATAATGCATATACATTATAATTTTATATTTCTCGTTGAATATATATATATCTTATTACATATATATGTCTCCCTCATTACATATATTATATATGTATCTATTTCTCACCTCAGCCCACCAAATATTGCATGGGACTATATAGCAACATATACAGTTATATATGTAATGAGAGATATACATATATAATATATGTAATGAGATACAAAAATTATATATAATAAGATAACATAATTTTGTATTTCATATGCTTATTTACATTTGTATCATATATATGTTTATATATGCTTATATATGCATTATATATATGCTTATATATATATTAAAAATGAGAGAGATAAAATTAATGGAAACATATGGGAGCATCTCCTAACCTGAAATTATTAGGATCAGGGTCAATTACAAGCATCAGTTCAAAAAATGAAAAGCTATGAACTTGAAAAATGAACTCCTATATGACTAGGAGTAGAGGTAAGGAGTGCAGGAGATGAAACTGAAGAAAGCCAAGTTGCGAAGGGTCATTTTATCCTGTGTTGAAGAAGTTGTTCCTTATCTTAAGAGCAATAGAAAGCCAATATGGGGTCTCTGAGCAAAAAGTGACACCTTCGGATTGACATTTCAGAACCATTACTCTGCCTGGGAAAATGAGTTGGGATGTATCAGGAAGACCATTAGAAGACAGTAATAAATGAGTCCAAGTAGCCTGTAATCCCAGCACTTTGGGAGACCGAAGTGGGTGGATCACCTGAGGTCAGGAGTTCAAGACCAGCCTGGCCAACATGGCAAAACCTCTCTCTACTAAAAATACAAAAATTAGCCAGGCATGGTGGTAAGCACCTGTAATCCCAGCTACTCAGGAGGCTGAGGCAGAGAGAACTGCTTGAACCCAGGAGGCGGAGGTTGCAGTGAGCCAAGATCACACCACTGCATTCCAGCCTGGGTGACACAGCAAGACTCGGTCTCAAAAAAAAAAAAAAAAAAAAGAAGAAGAAAATGTCCAAGTAAGAGATGCTACAGGCCTATTTCTAGGTAGTGGCTCTGGGAAAGGAAAATAAATAGGAAAAAGTTATAATATATTTATGAGGCAAAATGGACAGTATTTAGTTGTTGGCTCTGGAAGAGTGAAGGAGATGAGTGAGTCATGATAATGCCCAGGTTTCCAGTTTGCGCAACCAGGTACCACTCTGGAAACAGGGAACACAGAAGGAAAGTAGACTTATGGAGTAGGATGGTGCATTTGTTTGAAACATGTGTTGTAGATGCCAACCATCTCCGCATTGGATCATGTCGTTTCCATATTTGAAACCTTTGAGGATTCTCATTGACCCTTGCCTCCCGTGAGGCCTTTCAGATATGCAGGTTACCCAGTCCATTTCCTCCATGCAAGCTCCTGTTAAAGATGCTCATTGCTACTTGTTCAGGGCTCTTCTTCCCAAATTGAAGAAGTTCCCACACTGCCTTCAGAAAGAGGAAATTTCCCACATTACGAATTTGGCCATGTAACTTTTACCCAACTTTCCTCTCAGATTAGAGTTCAAATCCCTGAGTGCTATGGTTTGAATGGATGTGCCCTTCATCATTCATATGTTAGAATCTAATACTCAATGTGATAGGATTAAGAGGTGGGGCCTTTGGAGAAGTGATTGAGTCATGCACAAGCTGCCTTCATGAAAGGAATAGCGCCCTCATAAAAGGGCATGGGGGAACTAGCTAGCCCCCTTTTTTTGCTCTTCTGTCCTGTCTGCCATGTGAGGACAGAACATTCACCTCTCCAGAGGACACAGCAACAGGCACTGTCTTCAAAGCAGAGAGCAAACCCTTACCAGACATCAAATCTTCTGGGGCCTTGATCTTGGACTTCCCAGCCTCCAGAGCTATAAGAAATAAACTTCTATTATTTATAAATTAACCAGTCAATGGTAATTTGTTATAGCAGCACAAATGGACTAGAACACATAGCTTTCAGGATTCTGTGGCAATTTAGGATCTCAGATGCTCTGCGTTTGCTCACAGTGGTCCCTCTGCCTGAAATATTATTCCTCCCCACCTCCCCATGCTCTCTCCAACCTCCTATATCCTACAGTAGTACTTAGCCCAAGTGTCTCCTCTACTTGGAAGAAATTTCCTGACTCTTCCCTTCCCAGGTCATAGCCCCACACCTGATTTAGATGTATCTGAAATAGACAAACTCATAGAAGCAAAGAATAAAACGGTGATTGGTGGTTACAGGACTGGAGGGAGGGGGAAAGGGGATTTGCTGATCAATAGGTATAAAGTTTTAAGTTCTAGAGATCTGTTTTACAACATTATGCCTGTAGATAACAATACTGTATTGAACACCTAAAAATCTGTTAAGGCTGGCTGAGCACAGTGAGTGGCTCATGCCTGTAATCCCAGCACTTTGGGAGGCCAAGGTGAGAGGGTCACTTGAGGCCAGGAGATTGAGACCAACCTAGTCAACATAGCAAAACACTGTCTCTACAAGAAATTTTTTTTTTTTTTTTTTTGAGACAGAGTCTCACTCTATCACCCAGGCTGGAGTCTGGAGTCTGGAGTCTGGAGTCTGGAGTCTGGAGTCTAGAGTGCAGTGGTGCGATCGATCTCAGCTCACTGCAACCTCCACCTCCTGGTTCATGCAATTCTCCTGCTTCAGCCTCCGGAGTAGCTGGGATTACAGGTGCACACCACCACACGAGGCTAATTTTTGTATTTTTAGTAGAGATGGGGTTTTGCCATTTCGGCCAGGCTGGTCTCGAACTCCTGATCTCAGGTGATCTGCCTGTCTCAGCCTCACAAAGTGCTGGGATTACAGGCATGAGCCACCGTGCCTGGCCTCTACAAGAAATTTTAAAATTTACTGGGTGCACTGGCTCGTACCTGTAGTCCCATTCTTGGGAGGCCAAGATAGGAGGATTGCTTAATCCCAGGAGTTGGAAGCTGCAGAGATATGATTAGGCCACTGCACTCCAGCTTGGGTGACAAAATGAGACCTGGTCTCAAAACAACTCCCAGCACTTTGGGAAGCCGAGGCGGGCAGATCACTTGAGGTCAGGAGTTCGAGACCAGCCTGGCCAACATGATGAAACCCTGTGTCCACTAAAAACACAAAAATCAGCTGGGTGTGGTGGTGCGCGCCTGTAATACCAGCTACCTGGGAGGCTGAGATGGGATAATCGCTTGAACCCGAGAGGTGGAGGTTGCAGTGAGCCGAGTTTGCAACAGAGTACTCCAGCCTGGGCGACAGAGCAAGACTCTGTCTACAACAAAAACAACAACAAGTTCTATGTCAGCCATAGGAAAGAAAAAACTAAATGTGTTTGGAGGGTAGATTTCATGTTAAGTGTTGTGACCACAATAAAATAAAATTAAGAAGATTGAATGAGGCTCGCTGAAGGCTCACTTCAAAGCAGAGAGAACTTTGGTCCCCTGATGTGGCAGTTATTAATTTATTGCCTCTGAGCTTTGAACCCACCTTTCCTTGCCCCAGGGAACGATGCAAAGTCCATTTCCCCTTTGCCAGCTGGCTGGATGTTAAACGCTGCCAGCAAAGGGTGCTTGAAGGGCACTACAAACCTGGAAAAAGAAGGACGTTTTCTTCTCAAAGCAAACGGATCAACGTGCAGGTTTCCCTGTTCAGCACCAGTTTCTTTGCTGCCACATTGGGGCTGGCTGTGGTTGTGAGTTGAATTATGTCCCCAAAAAATATATGTTCAAGTCCTAAATCCTGGTGCCTGTGAATGTGACCTTTTTTGGAAATAGGGTCTTTGTAAATGTCATTAGTGAAGTCACTCTGGATTAGGGTGGACCCTAATCCAATAACCCGTGTATTTTTTTTTTTTTTTTTTTTTGACCAAGTCTTGCTGTGTTGCCCAGGCCGGAGTGCAGTAACGCAATCTCTCCTCAGTGCAACCTCCGCCTCTTGGGTTCAAGCGATCCTTCTGCCTCAGCCTCCCGACTAACTGGGATTACAGGCATGTGCCACCACCCTGGCTAATGTTTGTATTTTTAGTGGAGACAGGATTTTACCATGTTGCCCCGGCTGGTCTCGAACTCCTGACCTCAGGTGATTCGCCTGCCTCGGCCTCCCAAAGTGCTGGGTTTACAGGCGTGAGCCACCACCCGGCCTCATGTCATTGTAAGAAGAGAAAACAGAGGCACAAGAGAAGATGGCCACAGAAGACAAAGGTAGAGGCTGGGGTTATGCTACCACAAATGGGGGAATGCCAAGGATTGCTGGCAACCACCAGGAACCTGGGGAGATGCATGGAACCCCTCCTCCCTCAGAGGCCCCAGAAGGATCCAACCCTGCTAATACCTTGATTTCAGACTTCCCATCCCCAGAACTGTGAGAAAATAAATTTCTAGCTGTTTTAAGCCTTCGAGTGTGTGGTACTTTGTTTGTTACAACAGCCCTAGGACACTAATGCAGCTTGAGTCAGTTACTTTGTCACCAAGCTGGTGGCAGCTGTTAGCTCTCAACAGAGGCCAGTTTCTTCCCTACAAAAGCAGGCAGCATGCTCCTGGGGCAACCACACTCTCCCCTCAGAGCGAAAGGAGTAGTAAATGCATGCTTAACAGGTACCAGATATCCTTTAAAACGTACATTTTAAAACGGTTAAAACAGTATATTCTATGTTATGTGTATTTTATCACAGTTTAAAAAATCTCAGATCAGGGAAGAGCTTTTTCTGAGTTTCTAAGTTCCATATCTGTTTACTTTTCCCTCCACCTTAGGAGTAATTAGCTGCTCTCTACATTCTTTATTTATTATTTGTTTTTGAGATGATGCTTTGCTCTTGTCACCCAGGCTGGAGTGCAATGGCACGATCTCGGCTCACTGCAATCTCCGCCTCCCAAGTCAAGCGATTCTCCTGCCTCAGCCTGCCGAGTTACTGCGATTACGGGTGCATGCTACCATGCCTGGCTAATTTTTGTATTTTTAGTAGAGACGGACTTTCACCGTGTTGGCCAGGCTGGTCTCAAACTCCTGACCTCAGGTGATCCACCCGTCTCAGCCTCCCAAAGTACTGGGATTACAGGCATGAGCCACCATGCCCGGCCTCGTTATTTATTTTTTTAAAAATTATTTATTGTGAATTAATATAACATCACATTTACCATTTTAACTATTTTAAAGCATACAATTCAGTAGCATTAAGTACATTCACAATGTTGTATAACTACCACCACTATCTAGTTCCAGAAATTTTCATCACTCCAAATGGAAATCCTGTATCTCCTAAGCATGCAATTACTGCATCTTTTGCTCTGTACTAAGAGGTTCTCTTCTCCCTTTTAGTAGCTAACCATGACCAGCACCATAAAGGAGCTTGCCCTACCTGAAGGAAGATAAGGCAGACTACAGGGGAACCAGGAAGAACCACAAAAGGCCTTGTCCAGGCGAAGATCAGCTGTCAGACTAATTATGCAAGGATATATCCTTGATGGACTTATCCTACTCAAAAAAAATGAACACTATGCTTGAAAAGTGCTGCCAGGTGAACCAGGTCTCACTTCATCTCTCTCACCATAGGAAACCTTATGAACCAGAATCTGAAATAAAATATTGACATAGTCATCATATGCACAGGAAATTGGAAAATTTGGATGAAATGTAAAAGTTCCTAAAAATATATAAAATATCAAAATTAGTGCTTTTATTAATATTAAAGAAACTTAAAAGCCATTCAGGACTATCTCTCCTGAAAAAAAACAAGACAAAACAAGTTGCTATAGAAAATAGAAGATTTTCAAAATCTACCCATTCGTTTGATTACTGGTTATTGTCATATTGATTCCAAAATCAGATAAGGGCAATACAAGAAAATAACAGCTAATTGCATCCAACATCAATGTCTTTAAAAAGTCCTACATCTTGATCCAGTAAGAACCTTTGCAGGAATGTAAAGATGTTTTACAATCAGAAAATTTATCAATGAATTAATAATAAATTAAAAGAAAAAACCACATGTTCCCACAAGTGATACAGAAAAAAATGTTTTATAATGTTTAATGACTATGATATTTAAAATTACAAAGTAGGAATACTGGACATTTTTCTTACCTTGAAAAGTTTACGTATAAAAATTCTACAGCAAAGTTGGACTTACAGCGAACTACACTTTAAGATCAGGAAAAAGACAAGCCATTGGAATATCCTTTCTACTGTTTAATATGATACTGGAGGTTCTTGTCTGCATTATGAGGAAAAGAAAACAGTGTAAGGATTATAAAGGCAGAGATAAAACTGCAGATATTTACAAATAATATGAGCATCTAGAAAAACTAACAGAATCAACAATCAAGCTATTAGAATTAGAGTTTAGCAAGATTAACACACAAATTCAACCCAGAAAAGTTAATAGCATTTCTCTCTATTGGCAATAACCAACTATAAAATGGAATATATTTTGTCCACTACTATGTATTCAGCATCCAGTATATAGTAGTTGCTTAATAAACATTTGTTGAATGTCTAAGTGAATGTGGCTTATGAAGAGCTTGCTGTTTATGGACTACTTAACAGCAAGTAGTCCTGGACTACTTACTGCATGAATATCCACCTTTGCAATCTGAGGGAAGTCAGGGTTTAGTCTGGATGTACCTCTAACTGCAGCTGCAGGGCTGTATCATTTATAATATTCTCCCCACGATATCTTCCCACAGAGCAAAACTATCTTCTTTCTGGCTTTCTTTGCCAAGGCTGAATAGAAGAATCAGGGGGCTTATCATTCATTAGTTCATTTCATACTACAACCCAGGCAAACGCTGAGGTTTGAGTGTTCTTTACTATCTCTGGTCCAATTGCTTAGGTGGACATGCTCAATCAGTCAGAACAATCTTCTGGGGAGGTTGTTTTGACCAATATAATTATTTGAGTAATAACATCTTAAGCCAAAAAAAAAAATCCCTATTACCTGAAATCTAGCTTTTGATTCTATTTCTTTAGCCCAAAGGTCAAGATTAGATGATCACAGATGGATTTCGAGATGTAGCCTCTACATTCCATTCCTTAATTATCTATCTGCACCTTGAATTTCTTTTTTAAAATAATTTTTGGGCCAGGCGCGGTGACTCACGCTTGTAATCCCAACACTTTGGGAGGCCAAGCTGGGTGAATTGCTTGAGCCCGAGAGTTTGAGACCAGCCTAGGAAACATGGCGAAACCCTGTCTCTACAAAAAATACAAAAATTAGCCGGGTATAATGGAGTGCACCTGTAGTCCTAGCTACTCAGAAGGCTGAGGTGGGAGGATCGCTTGAGCCTGGGAGGTTGACGCTTCAGTGAGCCATGATTGCACCACTGCACTCCAGCCTGGGTAACAGAGTGAGACCCTGTCTCAAAAAAAAAATTATTTTTGTAGAGACAGGATCTTCCTATGTTGCCCCAGCTGGTCTCAAACTCCTAGCTCCAAGCAATCCTCCCACCTCAGCATCCCAAATGCTGGGATTACAGGTGTGAGCCACTACACCCAGCCATTGAATTTTTTCATAATGTATGTAAAAGGAGAACTAAGAAGCACAGCAAACAGTAATGTCTTCACAGATAACTTTTAGCTAAATTACTTCAATGAATCAGTGGACTTGTGGGTTAACAACAGGTTATGATTAGCAACTTGATCACAACTATATCTAAGATTCTTGTAATTGGGATTGGTCTGTACAGCATTTCTAAGTTTTGATAAACAGCTTTGGAAATTTATATGAAAGACAATTAACATTTTCTTCTATCAACATGGACTTGTGAGTTCCATAAACTTAACTTTCATTGTTTCCTTTGATGACAACTTGTCAAGGACGGATTACCCATACTTATTCCAAAATAGAAGCCTTGATGAATAGACACATTTGCAAATTGTAGGGAATTCACGCACATCACAGGAAGTCTCAAAATTAAAATCCTTCTGATATGGTTTGACTGTGTTCCCAGCCAAATCTCATCTTGAATTGTAGTTCCCATAATCCCCACATGCCATGGGAGGGACCCAGTGGGAGGGACCTGGTGGGAGGTAATTGAATCATGGGGGCTGTTAGCCCCATGCTGTTCTCATGATAGTGAGTGAATTCTCACAAGATCTGATGGTTTTACAAGGGGCTTTTTCCCCTTTGTTCGGCACTTCTTTCTCCTGTCGCCATGTGAAGAAGGACGTGTTTGCTTCCCCTTCAGCCATGATTGCAAGTTTCCTGAGGCCTCCCCAGCCACGTGGAACTGTGAGTCAATTAAACCTCTTTCCTTTATAAATTACCCAGTCTTGGGTATGTCCTTATAGCAGCATGAGAACAGACTAATACACTTTCCTTTCAAAGTGGAGAAAGAAATGCTTCAATGCACATGTATTTAATGCATATACATTTAAAAATAATATTACAGTTTAAAAAGCTAATCCAAAACCAGCATTGCCCTTGAACTTCCTTTTGTTGACATTTACAAATCTGTCCTTCTCACTGCAGGTGGACTGCCAGTGTAGCAACCCACTAGTGTGAGTCATGGTTCATGGCATTGGACTGCCTCCAATTTCATTGCCAACCCCATCTTTAACTTTGTCAGGCTTGTATGATTAGAGTTTCTCTTCTGCCTTCTTGGTGTATGTCTACATTTTTGTTGTTGTTGAGAGTTAATATCTGAGCCAGGTGTGGTGGCACATGATTGTAATCCCAGCACTTTGGGAGGCCAAGGCAGGTGGATTGCTTGAGCCTTCCCAGGAGTTCGAGACCAGCCTGGGCAACATGGCAAAACCCTGCCTCTACAAAGAATTAAAAAATAAAAATAATTAATTAATAAATTAATTATTTTATGTTATATTATATATTATAATAATTAATATATGTTTCTTCCTTACCTCTCCTAAAATCTGTCCACTTGAAAAATGGTGAGGAGTCAGAGAATTCTGCCTGTATTCACTCCCTTTTTTTGTTTTCCACATTCACTGTCCTTTACTGTTCAGCCCACTCAGTCACTTTTGTGGAGAAACTCATTTTACAATTCTCCCATTCCTCTGGCATTCTTATTTGGGGCAAGCAGAAAACTCACACAGCTCACACAAACCACTCATAGCGGGTTTAATACTGGACCTGCTAGGTCATCAGGGATACAAAGCAGCCGTTTACTTGCTGACCATCAGAGAGCCACAGAAAAATGCTGAGCAGAGATTTTGGAGAGGATTCACCCTGGATCTGTATCTCCCCAACTGGTTCCAATGCACCCATCAGAGACCATACCAGTTCCAAACTTGTCCACTAGAGGATGCTACCCACTCCTGCACAGCCTGTTGGAGATGTCTAAAAGCTAAATTCCCGTTTATAATGGTTTCAATTTTCCCTAGCTTTCCTCAGAATTCATAAATGAAGCACCTTTTTAAAACCAAGAACCCAAGAAGGGAAAATAAATCTGTATGATTGGCTGCATAGACAAACGGGGAAAACTGAAAAAAAGCTCCAATACCCATTCCCCTGGCATACTTCCTATCAGGATGGAGGTGAAGGGGATTTTTTTTTTTTTTTTGGAGACAAGTTCTCCCTCTATTGCCCAGGCTAAAGTGCAGAGGCAGGATCATGGCTCACTGCAGCCTCAACCTCCCAGGCTCAAGCAGCCCTCCCACCTCAGCCTCCTGAGTAGCTGGAGGCTCATGTCATCATCTCTGGCTAATTTTTGTATGTTTTTGTAGAGCTAGGGTCTCATTATCTTGCCTAGGCTGGTCTCAAACCCCTGGGCTCATGTGATCCTCAAAGGGGACTTTTGAGCAAGCTAAACATACTTTTTAAAACCTGGCAGTTGGTTCTGTCAGGGAGGAAAAACATTTGCAGATGAAGAGCTCCAGTGTACACCTATTCACTTTTTGTCTAAATAATCTGTGAAGTTGCATAAACAGGCATTTCAGAAATATTCTCTATGATAAGGTTTTATATAGGAAGCTCAAGGAGATATCCACCTGCTAATTAGCATAACCCCCAGGCGGATCTGCCTGGCTCAGAGCTCCAGCTTCGCACCACTGTGTTCCACGGAAACACAACGAAGCACAGACTGGAAGAACAAAGATGTGAGATGTGAATACTCAACAAAATTGTTGATGCAGAGAAGGCTTTTTAAATTAAGAAATGAGCCGGGTGCGGTGGCTCACACCTGTAATCTCAGTACTTTGGGAGGCCAAGGCAGGCGCATTGCCTGAGCTCAGGAGTTTGACACCAGCCTGGGCAATATGGTGAAACCCCATCTCTATTAAAAATACAAAAAATTAGCCAGGTGTGGCAGCGAGCACCTGTAGTCCCAGCTACTCCAGAGGCTGAGGCAAGAGAATCGCTTGAACCTGGGAGGCGGAGGTTGCAGTGAGCCGAGATCTGCACTCCAGCCTGGGTGACAGAGCAAGACAATGGCTCAAAAAAAAAAAAAAAAAAAAAAAAAAAAAAAATGATGGAAATTTTTCATGAAGTTGATTACATGAAATGTAAGGGTATGCATTAAAACTCAATATTTAAGAACAAATGACAAATTTGGGAGTAGATATAGTAAATCTGACAAAGAATTAGTATATCTTACATAAGTATTTACATTATTTTAAAAGTTAAAAGGCATAATTAAAATGATTTTAGGGTGGGGCGCGGTTACTCACGCCTATAATCCCAGCACTTTGGGAGGCCAAGGAGGGCAGATCACTTGAGGTCAGGAATTCCAGACCAGCGTGGCCAACATGGTGAAACCCCATATCTACTAAAAATACAAAATTTAGCTGGGTGTGGTGGTGGGCACTTGTAATCCCAGGTAGCCGGGAGGCTGAGGCAGGAGAATCACTTGAACCCGGGAGGCAGAGGTTGCAGTAAGCCGAGATCACGCCACTGCACTCCAACCTGGGTGACAGAGTAAGACTCTTTAAAAAAAAAAAAAAAAGACATTTTAAATAGTAATGGTCTTGAATCGACAGTCTCAGAAAAGGAAACCAAACCAGTCAGGATAAATGGAAAGACTTAATTTAATGAGTAATCACAGGAATGCAAACATTAACCACAAATTATCATTTGCCTGACAAAATTAGCAATGATTCTATAACTTGCAATAGCGAATTTTAGCAAGACCAGTCAAAGAAGACAGCTCACACTTTTCTCAGGGCTGCATAAATTCCTAATTGAGACAGCTTTTTGTAAAGCAATTTGGTGATTGTAATACCTATACTACAAGAGCCCAGGTATTGTTTCAACTCCCAGAAAGTATTTATACCCTTTGACATAATACTTTTCTGTCTTAAGGAAAGAGTTCAAAATATGGAAAAGGATGTATGCACAAAGATGTTCATTCTGGCACTATATATGTGTTACCAGGCATTACCAATCTAGAGTTGCAAATGAGGTCAACATAAAAACAATAAAAGTATTCTTCTACGGCTGGGAGCGGTGGTTCACACCTGTAATCCCAGCACTTTGGGAGGCCGAGGCGGGTGGATCACCTGAGGTCAGAAGTTCGAGACCAGCCTGGCCAACATGGTGAAACCCTGTCTGTACTAAAAATACAAAAATTAGCCAGGCATGGTGGCTCACGCCTGTAATCCCAGCTACTTGGGAGGCTGAGGCTGGAGAATTGTTTGAACCTGGGAGGTGGAGGTTGCAGTGAGCCAATATGGTGCCACTGCACTCCAGCCTAGATGACTGAGCGAGACTCCATTTCAAAATAAAGAAAAAAAAAAAGCATTCTTCTAACTGTCCCCATTTGCTCCACGAGGCCCCCAGTTGCCAGTAAAGCTTTGTGTTCTATCACTAGGTTGTCTTGGGTACCCAGCGTCTGCTCCTCTATACTCTGGTTTGTTTTCTGTGGCTGCATTTACCAAGAAACGTAGCAATGCCACCCATACCCCATTAGGATCACTGTTGCTACTACTGCTACAAGTACTGATGCTACTGCAAACATGGCCAGCACTCAATGGTGAGAGTACTGATGTGAGCATCATCTGTCTTGGTTGCACTGGAGTGACAGCATAGATTACACAGTGACTTATAAATGTGGTGGTTTATTAAGGTGAATGTTGCTCAGAAACATCAGTGACAGAGATAGAATTTTCAGCCAAGGGAGATAAAACTTGTCTAGTTTAAATTTATACATGCTCTGCCTCCTATAAACAACTAAAGTGCTTTGTGAATGTTCGCTAAGTAAAATTAGTGATGTTCTATATTGTAACAACAGAAGTTGTAACCTCAAGACTATATACTGTACCATTAATATGGGAAACTATACTTGTTAAACTGTGATTTTTCTCACCAAAAATTATCAATTGTTTCATAGGAAATTGAATTTGGTCACTAATAATGTGATCATCTTGGCGGGGTGTAGTGGTTCATACTTGTAATCTCAGCATTTTGGGAGGCCGATATGAGTGGATCACTTGAGCCCAGAAATTCAAGACCAGCCTGAGCAACCTGACGAAAATCCATCTCTACAAAAAATACAAAAAAATTAGCTGGGTCTGGTGGCACATACCTGTAACCTCAGCTACTCAGAGGCTGAGGTGGGAGGATCACTTGAGCCCAGGAGGCTGAGGTTGCAGTGAGCCAAAATCACGCCACTGCACGCCAGCCAGGGCAACAGAGTAAGACTCTATCTCAAAAGAACAAAAAACAAAAAAACAACTCTGTGTGTGTGTGTGTGTGTGTGTGTGTGTGCGCAATAATCTCTGACCATGGCTTCTCAGGTTTTGTATAATTTAGTTCACCAGTATATAAACTGTAAAGTCTCTTGCCAGACAGGAAAAGGTCTCTAAATATGAACCTAGACTTTCCTATTTGAAGGCTATGCAAATAAAATAAAATTGTGTTGATGGCTTAATCTTTTTTTCTTTTTTCTTTTTTTATTTTTGAGACAGAGTCTCGCTCTGTTGCCAGACTGGAGTGTAGTGGCACGATCTTAGCCCACTGCAACCTCCACCTCCGGGGTTCAAGTGATTCTGCTGCCTCAGCCTCCCAAGTAGCTGTGATTACAGGTGCGTGCCACCACGCCCAGCTAATTTTTGTGTTTTTAGTAGAGACCAGGTTTCACCGTGTTGGACACGATGGTCTCAATCTCTTGACCTCGTGATCCGCCTACCTCAGCCTCTCAAAGTGCTGGGATTACAGGTATGAGCCACTGTGTCCAGCTGACTTAATCATTTTGAACACAATGCTGAAGTCTTGATATTCTACAGAATACAAAGAGAAAGATTAAGTTAGTCTTCCTGAAACATGTGAATAGAACATTCCAGAATATACTCTGTTGAATGTACAAGATTAACTAAGTTTTCAAGGTATTTTGTACTGAATAAGAAGACATATTGATAACAATTCTATATCTAACTTTCCCATTTGCTTTTCTCTTGGCACAAAGGTATTGTTTCTATTTTTTTCTCTCCTTTTGTTTTCTAAATGGAAAAACCATCTGATTCAATCCAAACCTACAAATGCCTCTTTCTGTCTGAAACTCTCCAAAAAAAAAAAAAAAAAAAAGTTGAAAAACGTCATTCAAGGAGCACAAGAGAATTGTAACTCACATTGTGCAATTTTACCATTGTCCACATATTCAGGATCAAGGATACAGATTGATGGAGAAAAGGTAGTGTCTCCCTGGATTAATTCATTTTTGGATGGGGAAGGTGGGAAGCTCAGCTCATGCTTCCACAGCAGATTCTACCCTGACAAAATCTTACTCCAAAATTGGCATTATTTAAGCGCACAAATGTTATAGCTTCTGGCGCTCATTTCATACAGCCCCACCCCAAACACTGCATGATCTGATTCTCATTCTTGACTTTCTATTCGGGAACATCACCTGGCACATTTAACCTGTAGTTCAGGTTCTTCCACCCCCAAGATAGCTCTGCAAAAATCCTAGTTTTAGTATCCGGCTATTTGCAGCCCAGGCTGCATTGCTCTGTTCAATTTGTCCTAGGTCCTCAGCTTCTTTCTTTTTCTGGGACTCGTTTTTTTGTTTTTTTTTTTTCTTTTAGAATTCTAGGTTGGAGGATGCAGGAGTATAAACTATCTTCCACTATTCTCTTGCTCCAGTGTTTTCTGAAAGCAATTTCCCTTGGGGAACTGCCTGGTAAATTCAAAATAGTTACTGTTAGCTTTCTGCCAGAAATACTCATCTTCGAACCTTCTCTTGGCCCACAGCTCTGGTTCTGTGACTATGTCTGTCTCTACCACGTTCCTCTACTGTAAGAGGAAATTCCTGGACCCAAACCTCTGTCAGCTTGCATTACTTTCATTCCTTGGCACCATTCTACTAGCAGGTTAGATGTCACAGTGGATGTCATAGCTAGGTTGCGCCAGGTTTACAGCCCACCCTCAGTGCCCACCTCCCTGTGTGTCTATGTGCATCAGCTGTCCCCCTGAGACGACAGCGACCCACCAGAAAGTGTTCATCTGCAGCCGTGCTTCAGGGACAAATAGTCAAAGAACCAATGACTTCCTCATTTGCAATTGGCTATATTATTTTTCTTTTGCCCTTCCTTGAATATATTTCTTAAATACAGACCAGTTAGATGAGCTGCCAAGCTTTAACATATTTTTTCCTAACTTCTGAACATACACCATACAACGTTAGCAATTCTAGTGGAAAATTTCCAGGATGAAATTCCTCTTAATGACTTCACTATTGCTAGGGGTTGTACTGGTGTACAGAAGAGTTAACAGAGCAAGCCTGATCGTGACGTTGGCCTTGGGCTGGTGTCCGGGAACTTGGATTTGAAGAGTGTCCCCACCAGTCCCTAACTGACAAGGGTGACTCATTCTGCCTAGAAACTGTATAAACAGTGTGGTTTATGCTGAACACCTACGTTCCTTTAGGGGGTCTGGAATTTTGGTACATGCTAGGCAGAGGGTGCCTTATGTGACTAGACCCTAGTAAAACTTTGGGTGTTGAGACTCTAATGGGTTTCCCTCTAATGAGCAGGAACATTGAATGCTTATTGCTGGGGAAATATATTTTCCTTGCCGAAGGAAGAGTGCACTGTGTGATTCCTCATGGAGGGAGTGGGCAGTAGGATGCCTGCCCATGGATTTCCCTAGGCTCTACCTGAGTCTTTCTCCTTCCTCATTACATTGCCATAATAAACTTTAGCCATGGATACAACTATATTTTGGATCCTGTGAACCCTTCCAGTGGCTCTCCAAACATAAGGGTATCCTTGGGTACCTCCACATGAGTAATTAGATTGATGAATCCCAATGTTTCCGATAGGGTCGAAGTCACTGGTGCCATCTCCCATTCATGTAACAAAGCTACTCAGTATGTCACAGAGAGTTTAATGAAGCCACTTGTTTAAGTTCTTACTTTTTTCTTTGTTGGTGTCTCCCTGAGCTGGAACTTGGGCCTGAGCCCAAGAGTCTGGGCTGAATTTAAGATATAAGTAACCAACACTGAGCTGAGCGCTTGCTTTTCCCCTTGACCTTGAACCACTTACTGTCTGTGCATCTTAACTCTCTTCCATACAAAGCATTCCTTTCCTACAAAATTTCTCTGCCTCTCATATAGATATTTAAAAATTACTGGTGGGCGTGGTGGCTCACGCCTGTAATCCCAGCACTTTGGGAGACTGAGGCTGGTCGATCACAAGGTCAGGAGATCGAGACCTTCCTGGTTAACACGGTGAAACCCCGTCTCTACTAAAAATACAAAACATTAGCCAGGCATGGTGGTGGGCGCCTGTAGTCCCAGCTACTCGAGAGGCTGAGGCAGGAGAATAGCGTGAACCCAGGAGGCGGAGCTTGCAGTAAGCCAAGATTGCACCACTGCACTCCAACCTGGGTGACAGAGCGACACTCCATTTCAAAAAAAAAAAAAAAAAAATTATTACTGTTAGGCTGGGTGCACTGGCTCACACCTGTAATCCCAGCCCTTTGGGAGGCAGAGGCAGGTGGATCACTTTGAGCTCAGGAGTTCAAGGCCAGCCTGTGCAACATGGCAAGATGACATCTCTACTAAAAATACAAAAATTAGCTGGGCGTGGTGATGCACATCTGCAGTCCCAGCTACTCAGGAGGCTAAGGCTGCAGAATTATTTGAACCTGGGAGGCAGAGGTTGCAGTGAGCTGAGATCATGCCACTGTACACCAGCCTGGGCGACAGAGTGAGACCCTGTCTCAAAAAAAAAAAATATATATATATATATATACATATATATATATAAAATTATTATTTTAGAGACAGCGTCTCACTCTGTCACCTGGGCTGAGGTGCAGTGGTATGATCATAGCTTTCTGCAGCTTCTAACTCCCGGGTTCAAGCAATCCTGCTTCAGCCACCTGAGTACCTGTGACTACAGGCATGCACCACCATGCCCTACTCTTTTTTTTTTTTTTTAAGTTTAGTAGAGATGGGTTCTCGTTATATTGCCCAGGCTTGTTTTTAGGTTATTTTGAATGAAAAAATTAAGACACCACTGAGAGTTGCTAAAAAGTTCCTCCTAAGCGCCACTCATCCATCTGGATATAAGTCCAGGTAAGTCATCCAAATCAGCAGGCCCTACTCACCCTTACCCTTCCCACAAAATCACAAACCAAGGTATAAGACCTCAGTTAAGGAATGACGCCCGTTTCACAGTTCAGCATGACTAACAGCTGATATCTAAACAATGCCCCCAACCTGGCAAGTAAAATGCAAACATAACCCAAAGCCATCTGTGGGTGGCTCCTCTCCCCTTCAGAGGTCTGATTAAATTGGAACAAATCCACATTCTATGTTCCATGATAGTCCAAAGTCCTCCCACAATGTCTGTGGGCTCCCTGGGCTTGCCTCCTCCTGCGTCCTGCTAGCTTTTTTAAAATGTGAGCTCTATTTTGTTCCAAGATCATTAGGATATTTATCTCCTTCACCAATTTCCACAAGAAAATTAATTCATTCCAATATTCAGAGGTTTTTTTTTTTATTTCTTAGCCATTGATTAAGGAATCCATGATGTAACCCAGAGCCATTCTCTCTACTCTTAATTTTTCCTTCTAAAATGGGGATTTCCAAATTCTTTTTTTTCTTTCGCTCTGTCTCTTAAGCAAAGCAGTTCATTTCCTTCCAGGAAGTTTTAGTATCTGCTGGTAATGATGCCCAGTTTGCATTTTAAAAGCTCCTTCTAGCTGCTAGATGGTGAAAAGACTGAAAAGAGGCAAGGGGTAGGCAAAGGGACCAGATTCAGGTTATTTTAGGAGATGATGGTGGCTTGAACCAGATAGTGGCAAAGCTGATAAAGACAAGTGCATGAACAGGAATATTTTGAAGGAGATGCTGCAGTACTTGCCTATAGATTGGATTGTAGGTGGGTGTTAAGAGAGAAGAATCCCAGATAACTTGCAGGTCTCTGGATTTGGTGCTGGAGGTCCCAATTACTAATGGGGAAGGCTAGGGAGAAGTAGGTTTGAGTGGTGTATAGCTAAGGGTCAGTTGCTTGTAACAAAATGTCTGCTATACATAGTAGCTTAAACAAGTAAGGGCTGCCCGGCGAGGTGGCTCACGCCTGTAATCCCAGTACTTTGGGAGGCCAAGGCGGGCGGATCATGAGGTCAGGAGACCGAGACCATCCTGGCTAACACGGTGAAACCGTGTTTGTATTTTTGTACTAAAAATACAAAAAATTAGCTGGGTGTGGTGGCACATGTCTGTAGACTCAGCTACTCGGGAGGCTGAGGCAGGAGAATCACTTGAACCTGGGAGGCGGAGGTTGCAGTGAGCCGAAATTGCACCACTGCACTCCAGCCTGGGTGACAGAGCAAGACTCCATCTCAAAAACAAAACAAACAAAAAAAAACGAGTACTGGTGTCATTTTTTTTTTTGCTGTAACATTCCAGAACTAACGTTGGGATCCCATGATGTTGCTTCTCAGGGTCCTTCTAACCTTCTGCTTTTTCACTCTCAGCTTGTGGACCTCATGATCATGAGGTGGCTGCTCTACCTCCGTGCATGTTCCATGCAGATAAAAAAGAGAGGGTTGATTCTGCCCGCTTTTAAAAAGCTTTCCTGTAGGCCCTATCCAGTAACTTCTGCTCATACCTCTGGGCAGAATTGCCATGCGATCACTTGTAACAATAAAGGAGCTTGGCTAACAATTTTTTTAGCTAGACATGTTGCTATTCTAAACAACATTGGGATACTTGCTAACAAAGAAGAACCAAGAGAGAATGCAGCTAGAAGCATCTGTTCTAGGTAGAAATCAGTTCGGTTTAGAACATGTACAGTTTAAGATGCCATGGGGAAAACGTCCAGGTGACTTTTTTTTCTTTCTTTTTAATTCTTGAGACAGAGTCTCCCTCTGCTCTGTCACCCAGACTGGAGTGCAGTGGCATGATCTCAGCTCACTGCAGCCTCGACTACCCGGGCTCAAGCGATCCTCTCACCTCAGCTTCCCGAGTAGCTGGGACTACAGGCACACCCCACCACACCCGGCTAATTTTTGTATTTTTTGTAGAGACGAGGTTTTGCCATGTTGCCCAGGCTGAACAAGAGACTCTTTAGCCTATTAATAGATGGAGGTTGGAAGACATCCTGGACAGGAGATATAAATTTGGGAGTGTTTGGTTTGCTGATGGCCTTTGCCTTTTTGCTTGCAGTGTAAAGTATTCTAGTTAATTCAGAAGAGGTTAGTTATGCAGGAGAAAAGAAGTAATTCAAGTAACCTAGGAAGGTTAGGAGAAATGCAACCAAAGTACATTAACCTTTGGTAGGAGGAGAGAACCTTCCTCCATTGTCACAGAAAGAAAAGTGAAGATGGGCCCGGTGTGGTGGCACATGTCTGTAGTCCCAGCTAATCGGGAGGGTGAGGCAGGAGAATGGCTTGAACCTGGGAGGCGGAGGTTGCATCGAGCCAAGATTGTGCCAGTGTACTCCAGCCTGGGCAACCCAGTGAGACCCTGTCTCAAGAAAAAGAAAGAGAGAAAGAAAGCAAAAGAAGTGAAGATGGATGCATATGCAGAAAAATTTGTAGTCTTGCCATAAAAAGACAAAGTCTCTGGTCTAATCTATTTTAATCTATCTGTGAAGCATCAGGTAAGAATAGTTGACGGGTGAGGCTTGTGAACTGTGTGAAAGGATAAAATTGTCATCAAATTTTGCGAGTAAGCAAATTTCCTGGAGAGTCTCTGGGGTTGCTGGGCAGTGTCATGTGTGCCTTTGTGTTGTTTGTGTTCATTAGAGAAGAACCAGTCAGTCTAGTTAAGTGATTTTCGCCAACAATGTTCAGGGGCTCGTGGGAAGGCGTGGAAAAATCAGTGATTGCTTTCATTCGGGGTTAGGGTTATGCCAGGCGTGACTGATGGAAGAAGAAAAAAGCAAGGAAACTGAAAGCATTTGCCAGGGAGTGATTGTAACAAAGCAAAGCATCTTGGAATTGGAATCTTTTCTTTTCTTTTTTTTTTTTTTTTTGAAATAGGGTCTCTCTGTCACCCATGCTGGAGTGCAGCGGCGTGATTATAGCTCACTGCAGCGTCGACTTCCTCAGGCCCAGGTGATTCTCCCACCCCAGCCTCCCAATTAGCTGGGACCACAGGCATGTACCACCACATCTGGCTAACTAAAAAAAAAAAAAAAATTTCAGAGCTGGGCGCAGTGGCTTATGCCTGTAATCCCAGCATTTTGGGAGGCTGAGGCAGGCAGATCACTAGGTCAGGAGATCGAGACCATCCTGACTAAAACGGTGAAACCCCGTCTCTACTAAAAATACAAAAAATTAGCCAGGCGTGGTGGTGGGCGCCTGTAGTCCCAGCTACTCAGGAAGCTGAGGTAGGAGAATGGCATGAACCCGGGAGGCGGTTTGCAGTGAGCAGAGATTGCGCCACTGCACTCCAGCCTGGGCGACAGAGCAGGACTCCGTCCCAAAAGAAAAAAAAAATTCGTAAAGCTGGGATTTCACCACATTGCCTATTCTGGTCTCAAACTCCTGGCCTTAGGCCATCCACCACCTCAACCTCCCAAAGTACTTGGATTACAGGTATGAGCCACTGTGCCCAGCTGGAATCGTATCTGAACTAAATTGAACTGAAATTTATGCCCACTCTGATAATAGTAATAAAAAGCCAGAAAACCAGAACCAAGGAAAAAAGAGAACAGAAATAAAAGACCAATAAACTGTTTAAGTTGAGCTTTATGCTGTGTCACCTCAGCCAACTCATGATTCCTGGTTCCTTTCTTGGCAGGAATCTTTTCACAAGGCCCGGCAAGTGTGGTGAACAAATTAGCAAACACCAGCATTGCATTTTAGCGCCAGCCAGAACAAGCATGCCCACAAGCGTCCAGGCAGAACTCTCAGCCTCAGCTTTGGGGACCCAACTAGGGTTCATTTCTTCTTCCCAGCCTTCCAGAAAGATCAAAGACTACAGACCACTCACTTTCTGACTCACCTTTTCCTGTCAAAAGCTTCTAGCTGGGCAGGTAGTACTCTGGCAGGGAAATGGTTGTTTGTTGTTAAACCCCAGCCCCATACAAAGAGGATCTGGGGGGCGAACATGGGGCTGGTGGGGTACATGTGGAATGAGATTGTCTGATGTCTGTGTGGAGGTAAGGAGATGGCAAGCTGGGAGTGTGTGGTGCAGACAAGTCAGTATCGGGGATATGATAACCTGGAATGAGATCATGAGATAGCAAGCACAGCCCTCCACACACATTGTGTGGTCTCAGAATGCCAGGCAGGAGTTGGGGCTGGGAGACACTTCTGAGATGAAGGAGCGTCTGTGTGTGTACTTATGTGTAATCGAAATGGCCTTGTATTCCCTAATGCCTCACTCTGCACACTTCTGAGATGAAGGAGTGTCTGGGACAGGGCAGGAGAATGGTGTGAACCCAGGAGGCGGAGCTTGCAGTGAGCCGAGATCACGCCACTGCACTCCAGCCTGGGCGACAGAGCGAGACTCCATCTCAAAAAAAAAAAAAAATTAGTCGGGCATGGTAGTGGGCACCCATAATCCCAACTACTCAGGAGGCTGAGGCAGAAGAATCACTTGAACCTGGTAGGCAAAGGTTGCACGGAGCTGAGATGGTGAGATGGCATCACTGCACTCCAGCCTGGGTGACACAGTGAGACTGTGTTTCAAAAAAAAAAGGGGGGCCCTAAAAAAACCTCTCACTACTTCCACCATGCAAGGTCACAGAAGACTCCTATGAGGAAGTGGGCCCTCCCCAGACACCAAATTTCCCAGCACCTTGATCTTGGACTTCCCAGTCTCCACAACTATAAGAAGCAAATGTTTGTTGTTTATAAGCCACCCAGTTGATAGTATTTTGTTATCAGTTTACTTAGCTTACACAAACTAAGACACCTACACAGAAAGCATTAATACAGTGCTTCCCAAACAGTAATGTGCTAAATCACCCCTGGGTCTTGTTTAAAATATAGATTCTAAATCAATAGGTCAGAAGTGTGACCTGAGGTTCTGCACTTCTAACAAGCTCTCAGCTGATCCTGATGCTACTGGTCCAGAGAACACCTTTGAGGAGCAAGGCTGTAATCATGTAAGAGTCATTCATTCCGGCCAGGCACCGTGGCTCACTCCTGTAATCCCAACACTTTGGGAGGCTGAGGTGGACGGATTACGAGGTCAAGAGATCAAGACCATCCTGGCCAATGTGGTGAAACCCCATCTCTACTAAACGTACAAAAAAAAAAAGCTGGACATGGTGGTGTGCACCTGTAATCCCAGCTACGTGGGAGGCTAAGACAGGAGATCACTTGAACCCAGGAGGCAGAGGTTGCAGTGAGCCGAGATCGTGCCACTGCACTCCAGCCTAGCAACACAGTGAGACTCTGTCTCAAAAAAGAAAAAAAAAAAGCGATTCATTCCCACAACCATTCCTCTATATCCTGGAGCTGCACTGAATTGCCATGAGTTCAGCTTCTCCTGAATAACATTCTCTAGTTTTCTATTCTGAAGCTCTGTGTATGGGCCTCGTTGAACATAGAGTAGATACACTGGGTTCCAAAGATTCTTGGACTAATAACTTCCATCACTTTGAAATAACTGAAGAAACTGTCCTCCAACTTCAGTCTTGAACATGTGTAGATCACGGTGGTAGAACCAGGCAGTGTCCACCACTTGGATTTTTTTCTCTAAAGCAAGTGCCAGTTCATATACTCTTTTTTTTTTTTTGAAACAGTCTCATTCTTTTGCCCAGGCTGGAGTGCAGTGGTGCGATCTCGGCTCACCACAACCTCCACCTCCAGGGTTCAAGTGATTCTCTTGCCTCAGCTTCCTGAGTAGCTGGATCTACAGGCATGTGCCACCACACCTGGCTAATTTTTGAATTTTTAGTAGAAATGGGGTTTCACTATGTTGGCCAGGCTGGTCTCAAACTCCTGATCTCGTGATCCGCCCTCCTCCCAAAGTGCTGGGATTTCAGGCGTGAACCACCGCGCCTGGCCTCACATACTTCTTCTAATAGGTTTGTTCCTCCAGGGGTTTTCCTGGATGTCCTTGGTAGCTTATATATCTCTTAGGAGCAACTCACCCATCAGGATGTCAGTGGTACTGCATGAACTGAGGAAGTAAGAGAGATAAAACTATAGTTGATATGAAATGGGGTGTTCTAGAAGAAGATGCTGGAGTTGTGCACAGCATGCTGGGTGGTGAGGACAGGAACCAATAGAGATACTGGAGGAGGTATAGAAATGCAAGTTCTCTTCAGACCCTTGTGGCTACTGATTAGGTGGGGTGATAGCCAGGTAGATGTAGATTCCAAGAGTCATTAAAGTATCCTCCAAACCAGGAGATAAGCTGGGGACCATGGTGGCACTGGGGAGAGACTGGATGGTGCATGACTGATGGTTGCAAAGAGGCCTCCATTCTCTTCAGTGAGGGCTTTTTCATCTTTTGGGGACCTGAGTCCTCAGGAAAATCCTTTTCCAGAAGTATTTGCCTTTTCAGAACCTTTTATAGAAAACATTAATATGGAAAACACCACTGCAAGAAATGCCTTTGAAGAAAACATTTTCATGGAAAACACGACTATGCCAGAAGGCACCATCTCTGAAAACACAACCTACCATCATCCTCCTGAGGCAGATTCCGCTGGGAGTGCATTCAACTGTGACTTTAATAGTGTGTGGGGGCCGGGCATGGTAGCTCACGCCTGTAATCCCAGCACTTTGGGAGGCTGAGGCGGGAGGATCACAAGGTCAGGAGTTTGAGACCAGCCTGGCCAACATGGTGAAACCCTGTCTCTACTGAAAATACAAAAATTAGCCAGGCGTGATGGCACGCGCCTGTAATCCCAGCTACTTAGGAGGCTGACGCAGGAGAATCGCTTGAACTGGGGAGGCGGAGGTTGCAGTGAGCGGAGAGCGCGCCATTGCATTCTAGACTGGGTGACAGATCGAGACTCCAAGTGAAAAAAAAATGTATATATATATAGTGTGTGTAGGGTGCACAGCAACATATTCTCGCCTATGTACAAGGCATTTAAGGTTGGGGCATGGGAAAATGAGGCCCTGTGTGTATGTTATTTGTGCATGTGAATGAAACTCCTTGACCCTGAAAACAGGACAGGGAGTGGAGTGTGTGGTGTGATAAGGAACACTGAGAACAGCCTCCTGAGAATGCAGTTTGAGTGCTCTTACAAGGCCACAGGTGTCTCACGACCCGACCTCAAAAAAGACATCTAGTAGATGTTTGTGGTTTAACAAGCCCTTTCAATGAATACTTGGCGGACGGATGCTGGGGCGGGCTCTCTTAGAAGAGCTGCCCCCCGCCCCGCTCAGCTGGAATTGTCTGAGAACTCATTATTGGCTTTCACTGCAAGCTATAAGCTCTGCCTAGTGATGATTCTGATTATAATTTTCCATCTCATTGAGGTAAGGACAATAATTAATTCAGCTTTTCAGAATACAATCCTGTTTTTGTGTGGGTTCAGAGCCCACAAACTGAAAATCAAAGCCACTTTCCCACCTGCTACTACCTGACATTCTTCTTCAGTCATTTAAAACTGAGGTATGCTTTGTTCTTTTACCGCAATGTATATTCCAGGAATTTTTTGTATTATTGTAATTATTTTTATGTACAGAAAACTCCACAGTGTACATTTAACCCAGTTTAGTGGCAAGTTCTTTAGCCTTTGCCTTTTCAAGCTTGGCGATGCAAGCCACAGACTTGGGACCCAGGACATTGCCTCCCCAGTGACGGCAGATCTCATCATGTCTGTCGTTGTAATTGGTCCTGATAGCTTCCACCAGATTAGCCAAAGCGCCTTTGTCTTCCTAGTTCACCTGTGTGAAGGCAACAGTGGTGCGGGTCTTCCCGCAGACTAGACGGCCCAGTCTTGCTTTCCCCTTGATAATGCAGTAAGGGACCCCCATTTTACGACACAGGGCGGACAAGAAGACAACCAGCTCAATGGAATCCACATCGTGTGCCTTCCCCACCAGCTGAGCTTTCTTGTTCTCCACCAAGGTGGTGACAGTGTTAACTCCTGCTCCAAGGACAGGTAGTGTCTTAGGGGGGACATCCCCTTTGCCAGCAGCTTTCTTTTTGGCTGGGGACAACAGCCTCTGCTTCTTTTCCTGCTTTGTCTCTGCTCTGTACTCATGGGCCACGCTAAGCAGCCGAGTAGCTGTCTGGTGGTCCAGGGCCTGGGTGAACTGGTAAATTGCAGGAGGCACTTCCAGCCGCTTGTAGAGGATGGCTCTCTGCCGCTGCAACCTGATAATAGCAGGGCCATTTCACAAAGCGGGTGAGGTCTCTTTTGGGCTGGATGTCCTGTCCTAAGCCAAAATTTTTAGGCCTTTTCTCAAACAGGGGATTCACCACTTTCTTGGCCTCCTACTTCTTCACGACAGCAGGTGCTGGAGCCACCTTCATCCCATTGGCCTTCTTTCCTTTTGGCGTCTTGGACAGCGGGAGGAGAGAGACTACTCAGGGATTTTTAAAGGATCCTCGCTTCCAGGAGATCTCAAGTCGCCCTTACTCTGCCACTAATTTATTTCCTTGTTGCTGAAATGATGAGAGATGAATAATCTCCACCCCCATGGAGTTGTCATCACCTGTCTTGTGCATGTGTCTCCCCAGAGGCATTTTCAGATTTCTGGCACATTGGAGATGCTCATGACGAAGTGCGACTCAGGTACATTGGAGGATTCATTGCTGTCAGTGTCACGCGCTTGAAAAACATGGCACAGAAGCTGCATGACAAGGAATCTTCTAATGAGGACGAGATCTTCAACAGGGACGCGGGGTAAATGACAGGCCCTCACAGTTTCCATCACAGCTGATTTCCAGAGGATGGAAGAAGTCAGGAAACTGGGGAAACTGCTGGTGATATCCTTGCAGCCCCACGGTCCCCAGGTTGGTGACTGGTGGGGGAGTATGGAGTCCAGCTGACCACCAGAGCCTGCACACCTGCTGCTGCGGGGGAGGAAAGGATGACTTCTACCTCCTTTCCACGTTCCAAATTCCACATGACTACATTTTATTGGCAGCACCCCGCTGGCAACGGAGCCTTGATATGTGCTTCCTGGGCTTCTGGCACCTGGCCGCCCTTGGACCTTGCTCCTGTCCAAGCCCCCGCTGTCTGGCCCCGGCCTTGGGTTGGGCTGTGCTGTCTAACAGCTGTCTAATGGCTGCCTGGCCCCCTCCCCTGTACAGGAAGTCCTATGGTTGCTTTTTAACTACTTTTGGCTGCCAAATTGTGCTTCTTTAAATATGACTGCATGTTTTTCACTTTATAATTGTCAAGAACAGTGAAGGGACTGAGATTTTTGCCTTCCCTTGAAAGCCAACAAGTTAGCCTGCCTCAGTTTCATGGATGCTGACAGAAGACACAAGACTTCTGGATCAGAGGCAAAGGACTTTATCACTTATGGCACAGGAAACAGCATGCTGTCCATGTTCATGTTGGTTTCCCCTGAGCCCTCAACCTGTGGGATCTGCCTCCAGGTAGGTAGTGTTGAAATTGATTTGGAGAACATCCCGCTGGTGTTCACTGCAGAATTAATTTCTCCTTTGGTGGTGGGAAGAAATCCCCACACACTTGGTCACAGAAGCCTTCTTCTATGTTAATGATTGCTGTTGTAGTGGTGTGAGAGCAGAGGAAAAACATGGTTTGAGAGTTTTTCTGGAATACCCCATCACAAGATTATAGCTCTCCTTAGAACTGTTCTATAGATAACATCTTGAACATTGTGAAATATCAAGTTTTCCATTTGAGATATTCTTTCAGGTCCTGCACACGAGTGAAACTACAGACGCCAGCTGCTCTGAAGGACCCCACAAGAAGCCGACTCACCAAAGAATGTGGTGTCCACATCCTGATGCTTTCATCCCCTTTATCCCAACCAATCATTGACCCCAATTTTCTAGCCCCTCCCCTCCACAATCCCCTTAAAAGCCCCAGCCCAGAACTCCTTGGCAAGACAGATTTGACTGTCTCCTTCCGTTTGCTTGGTCACGCTAAGACCATTAAACTCTTTCTCTGCTGCAAACCCTGCTGTCTTTGTGTATTGATCTGTTACTGGACAGCAAGCATAAGAACGTGTTGGTCCAGTAACACATTTCTGGGGGGACTAGTAGTATACCGGGTGCTAACCCTAGTTTTTCCTTTTGTTTGCATTTCAGAATGAAAAAATCTCCTTTATATGATGGGGAGATGTGATGTACATACTTACAATGGTGACAGGGCAAGATGTCATTTTACTTCCATATGTCCTTTTTTTTTTGGTGGAGGTGGAGGGGTCCTTTTCAAATTTTCATTAATTTACACCATTTGTCTAGAACTTTTTAAATGCATTTTCTCTTTCAAAATCAATGTACTTTCATCTCTTTTTTGTTTATAATAAATACATAAACAAATCAGACTGAGCAGTCTCCCAGCAGGAAACGGATGTTGTACCCACCCAAAGGGCAGTGTGTAAGGAACAGGGAAACCAGTGGAGCCTGAGAAGCTCCCACTTGGGCCTGAAGGAGTCGGGGAGGGGAGGCATGCCCAGGGGTTGCCTGAAAGAGCTGTGCCTTTTGCTAGAGGGACATAGTCAACCTGCAGTAACTTACCGAGAGAATCAACAAGCATCAGACCTCCACCGAAACCAAGCAGAAGCTTGAGGGTAGGGGTCCAGTTTATGCTGAGCAGGCTGGAGAGTGGCCCTGGAGCGCAAGTGGAGAAAATTGAATACAGTCAGTTGCTCTTTCTCTCCTTGAAAGTTTTCTTATCACAGAGGACTTTGGTCCCTATATTATTAGATCTAAGTTCTAACTTTCTCTTCAAAGAATCAATATGTCAGTAGATTCAATTCTTTGCCTTCTACTTTTAAACTTAACTTCCTCGTAAAGAAATCTTTTTCGATTACCTGCTCCACCCTGACTCGTTCCAATTACCTCCTCATTCTCCACCCTGACTTATTCTGATTTCTGGCTCTGCCACAACCATTTTTCCCTGTCAAACCACTCACCCCGTCATTCTCTTTAAATTAGCCAACAGAATTAGTTTAGCCTGTGCGGTCTAACCCTAGCCAATAGGGGGACGACACAGCAGCAGGGGCCACGTGCGTCAGGGATAAGAACCCCTTTCCCTCCCTTGTCCAGGCGTGCGCTCACCATTGTTCCATCTGTAAGGGCTCAGTCTTCTATAGAAGTAGCTTGCCTTGCTGAGAATTAAAAAGAAAATTTTATATTAGAGTGCTACTTCTTTTGTGGCACCAAAATTTTATTTATAACAATATCAATAATAATATACCCTAATTTGTCCAGCACTTTGAAGACGGAAATTGTTTTCATAAACATTATGTCGCAAGTACAGTACATTGTTTTCATATACATTATGTCACAAGTCAAGCTCATGGACACATATGTACTACCCTGTGATAAAATGAAGCAACAAACTCTGAGAAAAAAAACATGTCCTACCCAAAGGAACATAGCTGTCAACAGACAAACCAGCACTTAAATCCAGTTTTTCCTGCTCTGCCCACCACATATACAAATACTGTTTGGTCTTTCTCCAAGGTATTTCATGAGAAAAGTAAACATTGGCTGGGCATGGTGGCTCACGCCTATAATCCCAGAACTTTAGGAGGCCGAGGCGAGCAGATCACCTGAGGTCAGGAGTTCCAGACCAACCTGGCCAACATGGCAGAACCCCGTCTCTACTAAAAATACAAAAATTAGCTGGGCATAGTGGCTTATGCCTGTAATCCCAGCTACTCGGGAGGCTGAGGCATGAGAATTTCTTGAACCTGGGAAGCGGGAGTTGAGGTGAGCCAGGTTTGTGTCACTGCACTCCAGCCTGGGTTACAGAGTTGAGAATGTCTCAAAAAAAAAGAAAGAAAAAAGAAAAGTAAACATCATTTGCATATACTCACAACTTAAAATAAGCAAATTAATAAGGCTGTGGGTGGTCGGGGAGCAGTTAAAAAATATTTGGCCAGGGGCAGTGGCTCATGCCTGTCATCCCAGCACTTTGGGAAGTCGAGGCGGGTGGATCATCCGAGGTGAGGAGTTCGAGACCAGCCTGACCAACATGGCAAAACCCCATCTCTACGAAAAATACAAAAATTAGCTGGGCTTGGTGGCACATGCCTATAATCCCAGCTACTTGGGAGGCTGAGGCAGGAGAATCGTTTGAACCCAGGAGACGGAGGTTGCAGTGAGCTGAGATCACACCATTGCACTCCAGCCTGGGTGACAAGAGCAAAACTCCATCTCAAAAAAAAAAAAAAAAAAAAGCAAAAAACTTCGATTAATCTTATTCCTGATTCATTCCCTAGATCCTTTTTTTTTTTTTTTTTTTGAGACGGTCTCACTTTGTCAGCCATGCTGGAAGGTGGTAGCACAATCACAGCACACTGCAGCCACAATCTCCCAAGTTTCAGGTGAGCCTCCCACCTCAAACTCTCAAGTAGCTGGAACTACTGGCATGCCCCACCACACCTAAGTAATTTTTTAAATTTTTGATAGAGATGAGGTCTCGCTATGTTGTCCACTCTGGTCTTGAACTCCTGAGTTCAAGCAATCCTCTCACCTTGGCCCCACAAAGTGCTGGGATGACAGGAGTGATCCACTGCACCCAGTCACCATTCCCTAATTCTTTCATAGAAAATTGCCAAGTCAGAGGCTGCTTCAGAGAGATTCTGCCTGAAGTGGATTAGAACCACAGGGAGGCTCTCAATTTAAATTTACCTTCCTCTCATTCCACAAATGCCTGGACACAGAAACACTGCACCTAGTTATATTTTTAAAATTTATATTAATCAACAAGTACAAATTACATATATTTATGGAGTACAACATGATGTTTTGATATCTGTGTACATTGTGGAATGGCTACATCAAGCTTCTTAACATTCTATTACCTCTGATGAGGTTAAAATATGCTAGTCTGGTGCACAGACTAGTTAAGCTAAATGCATTTGAAAGACAGCAGGTGCAAGAAGATAGCTCTGATCTTCATGCTATTTTTCTTTTTTTTTTTTGAGATGGAGTCTCACTCTGTTGCCCAGGCTGGAGTGCAGTGGCGCCATCTTGGCTCACTGCAACCTCTGCCTCCAGGGTTCAAGCAATTATCCTGCCTCAGCCTCCTGAGTGACTGAGATTACAGGCACCTGCCACCACACCCAGCTAATTTTTGTATTTTTAGTACAGACAGGATTTCACCATGTTGTCCAGGCTGGTCTCGATCTCCTGACCTCAGGTGGTCCACCTACCTCTGCCTCCCAAAAGTGCTCGGACTACAGGTGTGAGCCACCGTGCCCAGCCTTCTTCACCCTATTTCTTAAAAGCAGAAGGTAAAACTCCCATATGAAAGAGGTAACGTCCTTATCCTTAAGAATAAGAAGTTGAGACGGAGAGAATTCCCTATGGATCTTGCTAAAATAACTTTTCTCTTTTAAGCCTCCCCACATAACTTAGTTGTTTCTTCATAACTGAGTATACTTTGTGTAAGGTTCTTGTATCGGTTCGAACCCCAGGAGCGCACCAACAGACAACACGAGGCAGTGTGGAGCAACATGCTGTTTTAAGGAGCGCCTGGGTGCAGGCGGGCTGAGGCTTAAAATGGCGACAGCCCCAAGTGAGGATGGGACAAAGGTTTTAGTCTCCTGTAAAAAGGAAGTGTCCTAGTCTGATGTAACTGCTACATTGTACCTGGATGGCCTCTTTCTTGATCTTCAGGGATAGGTGCCTTCCGGCCAGGGTAGGTGTCTTCCAGCCGGCTCTCTTCCTGCTTCTGCTCTCTTGCTGACTCATGCTGCTGACACAAGTGCCCTTGTGCTTGGGACTGGGCCTGAGAAGGGAGGAGTTATTCATCTCCTTAAGCTTTCAGGCCCCAGGGAGAATCTTACACTTTGTCCAAGTCAGTATTTAAGTTACTGACTCTAACTGATTATTTGGGTCTTCATTTCCTTATTAGAAGGTCCCATGCCACATAAAACTTGTATTAACTAAATTTGTATGCATTTCTCCTGCTAATTTATCTTATGTCAGTTTAATTATTGGACCCAACCGGGACCCCAAGAGAATGGAAGGGGAATTCTGCCTCCCCTTCACCTCACATACCTATTTTTTGTAGTGAGAACCCTTAAAATCTAGTCTCTTAGCAATTTTAATGACAATATGTTGTTTTTAACGGTGGTCACTGTGATGTGTGATAGATTTTTAGAACTAATTCCTCCTGTCTAACTGAAATTTTGTGTCCTGTGCCCAATACGTCCCCAACTCCTCCATCCCCAGTCTCTGATAATCACCCTTTTACTCTCTGTTTCAGCACATTCAACTTTTGTTATATTAGTTTTAATGTTATGATAAGAAAAGCAAATTGCTACCATATGATGTACGTGTTCTGTATCATTGGTAACTTCAACCTGAATAGGAAGAGCATTCTAAAACTGTTTTGGCCAGGTGCGGTGGCTCACGCCTGTAATGCCAGCACTTTGGGAGGCCGAGGTGGGTAGATCGCCTGAGGTCAGGAGTTTGAGACCAGCCTGGCCAACATGGTGAAACTCTCACTCTACTAAAAACAGAACAATTATCTGAGCATGGTGGTGTGCACCTGCAATCCCAGCTACTCAGGAGGCTGAGGCAGGAGAATCGCTTGAACCCAGGAGGCAGAGGTTGCAATGAGCCAAGATCGTGCCATTGCACTCCAGCCTGGGCAGCAAAAGCAAAAGTCCATCTCAAAAAAATAAATAAATAAAATAAAATAAAAAATAAACAAAGAAAAAACTGTTTCACCTTCACCCATAATTCTTTTGGTTTAAAACAAGCTAGAGAAACTTTAAGACAGATTTTGTTCTATGATAATGTGAAGCTGGGGCAGATTTGAAATGTCTCGGAATCCTGCCTGCCTCCCCACCCTTCAAATTTTGAGGTAATTTCTTTTCTTTTTTTTTTTTTTTCTTATTCTGACTCCTTAACCTCCCTCCCTCCTTCCTTTCCTCTCTTTTCCCTTCCATCTTTCCTCTCTTCCTTCCTCCTTATACCTACTCTCGGGACACAAGTTTTCCTGTGAACTAGGTTGATACATCAAAAGCTGTCATTGAAAAGTGGTTCATAGGAATCAATATAATAATGAATAATTGATAATAATTTATCATTTGTACTTTCTAGCTTTGAATAAAAATTTGAAGCTTGCTGTTTGTCCTGCTTCTTTCACACTTTTCTCTTGAATTCTTTTTTTTTTTTTTTTTAGATGGAGTTTCGCTGGAGGGCAGTGGTGTGATCTTGGCTCACTGCAACCTGCACCTCCTGGGTTCAAGAGATTCTCCTGCCTCAGCCTCCTGAGTAGCTGGGATTACAGGCATGCGTTGCCACGCTCGGCTAATTTTTTGTATTTCTTTTCAGTAGAAACGGGATTTCCCTATGTTGGTCAGGCTGATCTCAAATGCCTGACCTCAGGTGATCCGCCCGTCTGGGCCTCCCAAAGTCCTGGGATTACAGGCGTGAGCCACCATGCCCAGCCTCTCTTGAATTCTTTTATCCATTTGTCTATATTTTTCTTTTGGGAATGTTCTAATCCTTGGCATTGAGGACTGCCTGAAGGATATTTTGGTATATTTTAAACACTCTAATAAAACCTTTATTGTCTGATACAGCTGTCACTCAATCTTGCCTCTGACAGTCATTGCAATGATGATGTATGTGTACCAAATATCTTTATCTTTGGTATCTTTTTTTTTTTTTTTGAGATGGAGTCTCGCTCTTTCGGCCAGGCTGGAGTGCAGTGGCGCTATCTCGGCTCACTGCAAACTCCGCCTCCTGGTTTCACACCATTCTCCTGCCTCAGCATCCAGATCTTTGGTATCTTTAAAGATGTGTTGGACACATCGTTATCCAATCAACCATTTTGGACAAGACTTTGCTGTTGTGAATTGTGCTGTAATAAACATATGAGTGCAGGATCCACCTGCTGTTTTTTTTTTTTTTTTCTTTCAGACAGTCTCACTGTGTCACCCAGGCTGGAGTGCAGTGGCACTATCTCAGATCACTGCAACCTATGCCTCCCAGGTTCAAGTGATTCTCTTGCCTCAGCCTCTTGAGTAGCTGGGATTACAGGCACCTGCCGCCATGCCCAGCTAATTTTTGTCTTTTTATCAAAGATGGGGTTTCACCATGTTGGGCAGGCTATTCTATAACTCCTCACCTGAAGTGATCCATCCAACTAAGCCTCCCAAATACTGGGATTACAGGCATTAGCCCCCGCGCCTGGCCCCACCTGCTTTTTTTTTTATCCATTTCTTTTGCCACCTTAAAAGTCTGGTCAAAGATGGGCTCTCAAGCTGACTTCGATTATGTTAGTTGAAAGATCTCTTAAAAGCCATCTAGGGCTTTTAAGGGAGAATTTTTTAAAATTTGTATAGGGAGAATTTTTTTAAATTTAAAATTCAGACAAATACTACCCATTCGGAAAAGGATTTGTAGCATATCGATTAAATATGACCAAATGGTAATTTTTTAAAAGACAGAAACTTATAGGCAGCAAAGGAAATATAACCAGGCAACTACTGGGTTGATTACATGAATCTAAGTCTCTTGGCTTTAATGTACAGGAGGAAATCATGGCAATTTACAAAATACACACAAACACACACAGACACACACACACACACAGACACAGCCAGACACACACAGACACACACACACACAGACATGCACTTTTTTGATTTTTTCATTTTCTTACCTACCAACCTCCTCCCATAAGGGAAAAACAAAAAAAAGACCAATGGATAACTTATTTGCAAAGACAAATTTTGCTGGAGCCAAATCAAAAATGTGTTACTTGGGAATTGCCCACAGTATCTATAGAGAGAGGCTGAGGTGCCCAAGCTCCAGCCTGAAGCACAGAGGTGCCAGGACCCAGAAGATGCGAGCTTCTTTACCTCGGGCCACTGTCCCGGCTGTGAGCAACAGGAAGCTGTAGGCCACCTGGGCCACCCTCCTCTTGACACCTTCAGCAGTGAATGATAAAACAACTTTATATAGATAAGCCTGAGGTCCATACCAGCGACTTGCTTATTCTCTAGAATGTAGGAAGACAAATGGAGATTCTGATGAAGAAGTTGTTCAAGATGAAATCAGAGTATCCACTGGAAAAAAAAAAAAAAAAAGCACAGCTAACACTTTTAGGAACAGAAATGGACTGTGTTGAAAACAAATTATCCAGTAAGCTTGTGTTCAATAACCCAATCATCAAAGGAATGTGTGGCTGTGGAGAAAGCTTTAATATTTGACAGCTCAGGATTCCTCTGGCTCTAAGCTCCAGGAGAGTGTGTGAAAGTCTTCGTTCTTACTGAAGAAATCATGTGACTGTCACGTGCTTATGGTTTATCATCTGTGGCTGCCTTTTAAGGGAAATAAAGTGATGCATTTTGGAAAGGAAGCTAGTGTGTTAGATTCAGAAGAAGTAATATTTGTATTCTCTGCAGAAGACTGAAAATGAGAAGCCATTGCTCTCTGGATTATTTTTCTGTTCTGTAAAGAAAAAAATCCTGCTCTGCAGTTAACTCTCTTGCATCCCTTCTTTTATTTTTATTTTTTTGAGACAGGGTCTCACTCTGTTGCCCAGGCTGGAGTGCAGTGGCACAATCTCAGCACAATCACTGCAACCTCTGCTTCCTTGGCTCAAGTGATTCTCCAGCCTCAGCCTCCTGAGTAGCTGGGACTACAGGCGTGTGCCACCACGCCTGGCTAATCGTTTTTTTTTTTTTTTTTTTTTTTTCTTTTTGGAGAGATGGAGTTTTGCTATGTTGCCCAGGCTGGTCTCCATCTCCTGAACTCAAAGGGATCTCCCTGCCTTAGCCTCCCAAAAGGTTGGGATTACATGTGTGAGCCACTGCGTCAGGCTTCATCCTGTTAATCCGTTCAGAAAATGCATCAACAGATGTGCACTCATTAGGTCTCTATAGAATGGCTTGAATGTGCATCTCCCTGGCATTTTTCCCAACCACATTGGTGACTCTTAAAATTCAGAGGCAGAGAGTGTGGACTGCTGGTAGTAACACAGTGGTACATTGCTTTTCCATTCAAACTTGGCATAGACTTTTTACTTTTTTATTAAAAATTTCATTGTCAGATGCTTCATTTACATACCCTTTAGCAGTAGTCAGCAAAGATTTCCTTGAACTGTAGGGCAGAATAGTTCTGAGTGACAGTATGAAACAGTGAGAAATATTTTATTTACCTTGTTTGGTTGGTTGGTTGGTTTTATTTTATTTTATTTATTTTTGAAACAGAGTCTCACTCTGTCTCCCAGGCTGGAGTGCAATGGCGAGATCTCAGCTCACTGCAACCTCTGCCTTCCAGGTTCAAGCGATTCTCCTTCTTCCGCCTCCCCAGGAGCTGGGACTACAGGCACCCGCCATCAAGCCCAGTGAATTTTTGTCTTTTTGGCAGAGATGGGGTTTCACCACATTGGCCAGGCTGGTGTTGAACTCCTGACCTGAAGTGATCCACCCGCCTCAGCCTCCCAAAGTGCTGGGATTACAAGCATGAGCCACTGCACCCGGCCCCACCTGATTTTTTTATCCATTCCTTTTGCCATCCTAAATGTCTGGTCGAAGAAAGGATCTCAAGATGACTTAAATTATTTTAGTTGAAAGGTCTTTTAAAAGTCATCTAGCCCACCCCCCTCAATTCTGTATGTGAGGAAGCAAAACCCTGGGGAGGCCAAAGGGCTTTTGTCTACCCTTAGTCCACAGGGTGAGAGATAGCTGGGACCAACCCACATCTCTTTTTCCTTATAGGTGACAGAAACTTGTGCTCCGCACTCTGAGGCAATCTGTGAAAGTAAATGGTGGTCTTTTTTGTTTTTTGGGGGTTTTTGGTTTTTTGGTTGTTTTTTTTTTTTGAGACAGAGTTTTGCTCTGTCACCCAGGCTAGAGTGCAGTGGTGTGATCTCGGCTCACTGCTTCCTACGCCTTCCAGGTTCAAGTGATTCTCCTGCCTCAGCCTCTAGAGTAGCTGGGATTACAGGTGCACACCACTATGCTCACCTAATTTTTGTATTTTTAGTAGAGATGGGGTTTCATCATGTTGGCTAGGCTGGTCTCAAACTCCTGACCTCAGGTGATCCGCCCTCCTTGGTCTCCCAAAGTGTTGAAATTACAGGTGTGAGCCACCACGCCCAGCCAGAAATATTCTTCTTTTGATTTTTTTTCAACTATTAAAAATGTAAAAACCACATCAACTAAAGCAACAAAATTGAAAGGCAACCCATGGAATGGGGGAAAATATATACAAATCATATATCTAATAACAGGTTACTATCCAGGATATATGAAGAACCCTACAATCAACAACAACAACAAAAATAACCCCGTTTAAAAACTGACATAAGAATAGACATTTCTCCAAAGAAAATACACAAATGGCAAACAAGCATAAAAAGATGCTTAACATCACTATCATCATAGAAATGAAAATCAAAACTACAATGAGATATCCCCTCACACCTATTAGGATGGCCACTCTCAGAAAATCATGAATGTTGGCAAAGATGTGGAAAAATTGGAATCCCTGGGCACTGTTGGTGGGAATGTGAAATGGTGCAGCTGCTATGGAAAAACAGAATGGATATTCCTTAAAAGATTAAAAATAGAACTACCATATAAGCCAGCAATCCCACTTCTGGATATATAGCCAAAAGAATTGTAAGCAGGATCTCAAAGAGATATTCATACACCCATGTTCATTACCATATTATACACAATAGCCAAGTGGTAGAAGCAACCTAAATGTCCATGAACAAATAAATGGATAAAGAGAATATGGTACATACATGCAAGGAAATATTATTCAGCCTTTAAAATGGAAATCTTGCCAAATGCTACCATATGAGTGAAACTTGAGGACATGATGCTAAGTGAAATAAGTCACAGAAGGACAAATATTGCACGATTCCACTTATAGGACGCATGGGAGGTAGTCAAACTCAGAAACAAAGTAGAATTATGGTTGCCAGGGGCTAGCGGGAGGTGGAATTGAGCAGTTGTTCAATGGGTGTAGAATTTCAGTCATGTAAGATTAAAACATTCTAGAGATATGTTGCATAAATGTGTGAATATATTTAACACTACAGAACTGCACACATGATTAGCATGGTAAATGTTATGTTTTTTACTATAATTTTTTTTTTCTTTTCTTGAGACAGATTCTCACTCTGTCACCCAGGCTGAAGTGCAGTGGCCCAATCTCGGCTCCCTGCAAGCTCCACCTCCCGGGTTCATGCCATTCTCCTGCCTCAGCCTCCTGAGTTGCTGGAACTACAGGTGCCTGCCACCATACCCGGCGAATTAAAAAAAATTTTTTTTTGTATTTACCACAATAAATCCAACAGACCTTGTGCCCCATTTAGTGGTCAATGGGCGCATGACAGGGGAAGGAAAGTTTCCATCCCACCGGTAAGCATGGTTAAATCTGGTAGATGGAGAGCTTAGAAAAAGCGGCAGTGAGTTTTGAGCACAACTGGACCTGAGCCTTAGGAGATGCCCTAAGGGAAGACAAGTCCCAGGACTAAACAGGGGTGCCAGCATCCCTGTGTTTAAAATTCCAGATGGGAACCACACCTTCAGAACCAGACACTCCCCTAAAATATATCCTAAATAACTGAGACAAATTTGACCTTGAAACCTTAAAAAAGAAGTGGCTGATTTTCTTCTGTACCACTGCTTGGCCACAGTATTCCTTACAAAATAAGGAAACTTGGTCCCCTGAGAGAAGGATTAAATAGAACACCCTTCTACAATGAGATCTTTTCTGTAAACAAGGAGGTAAATGGAGTGAAGTCCCTTATGTACAGATTTTCTTTGCCCTTTGTAACAATATTGCCCTGTGCCAAGCCTGCAAGCTTTGCCCAAATGACGGAGGCCCACAATTGCCTCCATACTCACTGCCTCTTCCCTCAGACCCACTCTCTTCCCCCACTGACTCTCCTCCATCCAGCCCCACTGAAGTGTTAAAGGCACCCTGGAAAGAGAACATAAACTCCACGAGCTAAGCAACCCAAACTATGTCCCTTATAAGCAGTATGATTTGCATGCCCCCGTCTCACTCTCAGATTTAAAACAAATAAAGGCAGATTTAGGGAAATTCTCAGATGATCCTGACAACTATATATATGTCCTACAAGGATTGGGGCAGCCCTTTAGTCTCACATGGAGAGATATCATTTTATCTCTTGATCAGACCTTAAGTCCTACTGATAAGGAAGCAACTTTAGCAGCAGCCTGGCAATTTAGGCAATTTGCCTGGTACCTTAGCCAGGTAAACGATCAAATAGCCCTGGAGGAGAGGGAAAATTTTCCCACAGGGCAACAGGCGGTCCCCACTGTAGACCCTCATTGGGATACTGACTCAGATCATGGAGATTAGAGCCACAGGTATTTGCTAACTTGCATTTTAGAAGGGTTGAAGGAGACCAGGAAAAAACCTATGAACTACACAATGCTATCCAGAATTATGCAAAGAAAAGAGGAAAACCCCTTCGCTTTTCAGGAAGGCTAAGGGAGGCCCTGTGAAAGGACACCTCCCTAACTCCAGATTCTGTAAAAGGTTAACTGATTGTAAAAGATAAATTTATCACCCAATCAGCCACTGACATTAGGAGAAAATCCCCAAAGTCTGCCTTAGGCCCAAAACAAAATTTGGAGACATTATAAAACCTAGCAACCTCGGTGTTGTATAACAGGGACCAAGAAGAACAGGCCAAAAGGGAAAAGCGAGATAAGAGTGCCGAGACCAGCTGGGCCGTGGAGCCCCTAACCCGGGGCACTAGAGGAATTAAAGACACACAGAAATATAGCATGTGGAGTGGGAAAGCAGGGGTCTCACAGCCTTCAGAGCTGAGAGGCTCAAACAGAGTTTTACCCACATATTTATGGACAGCAAGCCAGTGGTAAGCATTGTTTCTATAGACTGTAGATTATCTAAAAGTATTCCTTACAGGAAATAAAAGGATGGGCCAAAATAAAGGGATGGGTCTGGCTAGTTATCTGCAGCAGGAACATGTCCTTAAGATGTAGATCGCTCATGCTATTGTTAGTGGTTCAGGAATGCCTTTAAGCGGTTTTCTGCCCTGGTTGGGCCAAGTGTTCCTTGCCCTTATTCCAGCAAACCAACAACCTTCAGTGTGGATGTCTTGGCCATCACAAGCATGCCACAGTGCTGCAGAAATTTTGTTTATGGCCAGTTTTGGGGCCAGTTTTTGGCCAGATTTGGGGGCCTGTTCCCCACAAAGAGAAAGGCTGAAGCCTTAGTCATGGCAGACCTTGGTGGCTCAGAAGGAACCAAAAGAAGAGCCGGCCAATTGCCTATGAGGGCTTGTTATCAGTGTGGTTTGCAACGACATTTTAAGAAAGATTGTCCAACAAGAAACAAACCACCTCCTCACCCGTGTCTAATATGCCAAGGTAGTCACTGAAAGGCACACTGCCCCAGAGGACAAAGGCCCTTTAGACCAGATGCACCCAACCAGATGTTTCAGCAACAGGACTGAGGGGGCCTGGGGCAAGCGCCAGCTCATGCCATCACCCTCACAGTGCCCCAGGTAAGTCTGACCATTGAGGGCCAGGAAGTGGACTTCCTCCTGGACACTGGCATGGCATTCTCAGTTTTAATCTCCTATCCCCACTGCAGTTAAAATGACAGGGGTGGAATCCTGGATTCACCACACCCATGTTAAACCTTGGACACCACACCTGTGTTAAACCACACCCGTGTTAAACCTTGGACAGCAAAAATTTTACTGTAAGTTTCCCTGTATTGTTCTCTCCCTCTCTGTATCAGGGGAACCCACCCCCAATATTTCAATGTAGGTTGTTTCTATTTTCCGTGTCGGCCAGCTGAGAAATAAAGAGAAAGAGTGCAAAGACAGCAATTTTACAGCCGGGTATCCGGGGGTGACATCACATATCAGTAGGACCGTGATGCCCACCTGAGCCTCAAACCAGCAAGTTTTTTATTAAGGGTTTCAAAACAGGAGGAGCTGTAAGAACAGGGAGTAGATCACATGCTTCAAAGGGCAAAAAGCAGAACTACTGATAAGGGTCCAACAAAGATCACAAAGCAAAGGGCAAAAGCAGAACTTCTGATAAGGGTGTTTGTTTAGTGGTACACCTATTGTCATAATAAACATGTTAAACAACAGAAAACAGGGTTGAGAGTAGAGAACTGGTCTGACCACAAATTTACCGGGGTTGGGTTTTTCCTCACCCTAGTAAGCCTGAGGGTACTGCAGGAGACCAGGGCATATCTCAGTCCTTATCTCAACCGCATGAGACAGACATTCCCAGAGCGGCCATTTATAGACCTCCCCCCAGGAGAGCATTCCTTTCCCAGGGTATTAATATTAACATTCCTTGCTAGGGAAAGAATTTACTGATATCTTCCCTACTTGCACATCTGTTTCTAGGCTCTCTGCAAGAAGAAAAATATGGCTCTTTTTGCCCGACCCTGCAGGCCTTGTGGTTGTCTTCCCTTGTTCCCTAAAATTCACTGTTATTCTGCTCTTTTTCAAGGTGCCCTGGTTTCATATTGTTCAAACACGCATGTTTTACATTCAATTTGTACAGTTAACACAATTATCACAGTAGTCCTGAGGTAATGTACATTCTCAGCTTATGAAGATAACGGGATTAAGAGATTAAATTAAGACAGGCATAAGAAATCATAGAAGCATTATTTGGGAACTGATTAATGTCCATATTATAAAGAAATCTTCACAATTTATGTTCCTCTGCCACGGCTCCAGCCAGTCCCTCCATTCAGCGTCCCTGACTTCCCGCAACATCTCTCCCTCTCTCCCTTCCCCGTCCCCCAAAACTAAAGTTAAAAAGAATGTTAACTGCCCATTTTCCTGTGACCAGCAGACCTTATCTATCCTCCCAATTCCAATTCCTTGTGAACATACTTTGTGAAGTCCTGTAAGATCCCGTCTCTTTTGCCATGCTGCTGCAAGGTCATGAGATAGATAAAACTTAATTTGCAAGTCCAGTTTTTCTCAAGATCTAAGACATGTCACAAATGGCTAATTGCCTTTGTTTCTTGCTCTGGTAACATCTTCTTGGCACACGTATTTCCCGCCTTAAAGAGTTTAAAAGGCAATTACATAATCTAACTCTGGCTACCCGTTTGGGACCCCTTCCACGCTGTGGAAGCTTTGTACTTTCACTCTGCTCAATAAAGCCTACAGCTTTTTCTCTCTCTAGGTCTGTGTCTCTATCACTTGCTGTGGTCAGCCGCCACACAATTCTTTGGTGTGGCTAGGTAAGAACCTTAGACATTACAGTATGGATGGTAAGGCTCCAGCAGAAAGACATTGGCAAGTGTTAGAGGAAAAGAGGAAATTTTATCCGAAAGTGTTATGGAAATCTCCAGAAGAAGGACAGTGGAAGGTCCAGTGGATTTACTGACAGGGGAAGAGGGTATGCTTGTGTGTTTACAGCAGATGGACAAACCGTGTGGGTGCCCTCAAGGTGCGTGCGACCATGGAACAGGAGACCGAAGGAACCCAGAGTGGCCAACCATGGGCACAGTCCCTCCGGTACAAGCCATGAGTCAGCCGAGCTGAGTGCAAAGACAGAGAAGGCCCACCGGAGTCATGACACGGTTCTAATGCTATGTTTTCTGTAAAATCGGATTAACTGCCATTTGGAGAATGAGAGCTGCCCAGCCGGGCCTTACATTCTTTCAATTAATACATAAACAAAAAGGAGGATATGCAGGGAGCAGAAGGCCCCTGGGAAGTGACCAACCCAGCATTCTGCTGGAGGCTATATGAGCAAACAGCAAACTGTTTATCATGAATGCAGGCTGTGGACAAACTCACACTCCCCTGCCACAAAAATGTTTGCTGAGGGCCATCACTCCCTGGCACCAGGCTCCTTGACATTATCTACTGAGAAAATTAACGCCTATTGTTCAAAGGATACAGTCTAGCAAGCCTGCTGTGAACCAAATGGCCAACTGACAATTATCCGACAATCACGTCCACTTCTCGCTATCTCTTTTGTCTAATAAATACGGAGGGCTGTGTAAAGCTCAGGGCCCTTGTCCAGTAGAGGCAAGGTGCCCCCAACCCCTTCTTCCAAATATACTCTTTTGTCTCTTGTATTTTATTACCACGTTCGCCCCCTTTGTTCAGTCCAGTAGATCCGCGACATAGTGGCACCCCCAACAGCAGCAGAATTGGGCAGTCAACATGAATGGAACAGAGAAAAGTGTAGGACTTTGACATGGAATAAGATTCAAATCTCAACCCTGCTACTGACTATCTACGCAATCTTGTCTATGTTGTTTTACTTCTCAGAATTACAGTTTCCTGAGGCTCCAAGGAAGACGATGGTGATACGTGCTTCTGAAACTGCCCCTATAAACTTTATAAATGTAGGCCAGGCACAGTGGCTCATGCCTGTAATCCTAGCACTTTCGGAGGCTGAGGCTGATAGATCACGTAAGGTCAGGAGTTCACAACCAGCCTGACCAATTGGTGAAACTTTGTCTCTACTAAAAATACAAAAATTAGCCAGGCGTGGTGGCATGTGCCAATAGTTCCAGCTACTCGGGAGGCTGAGACAGGAGAATTGCTTGAACCTGGGAGGTGGAGGTTGCAGTGAGCTGAGATCATGACACTGCATCCCAGCCTGGGAGACAGAGCGAGACTCCATCTCGAAAAATACATAAAAGTAATCGGGGAAGGAGGGAAGGAGAAACAAAAAGAAACCAAGCTGGCAGCATGTTCAGCATTCATCATTAAGTCGACAAGCTCTCCAAACTGCTTCCTCACAGTTTGGTGCTTATTGTTCTAGAATCACTAGATCCAGTTACAAGATTATAGTTCCCCTTAACTGCTCTTTAAATAACAACTCAAACATTATCAAATGTTGTTTTCACTTTGAGATATTCCTTCAGGTCCTGCATACAGATGAAACTACTGATGCAGCTGACCTGAAGGACTCCCCGAGAGGCTACCTCACCAACCTATAGTTTCCACTTTGTGATGATTTTATCCCCCTTGTCCCAGCCAACCAGCAACCCCAATTTTCCAGCCCCTCACTCTACACAATCTTCTTAAAGCCTCAGGCCAGAACTTCTTGGGAGATAGATTTGAGGGTTTCCTTCCACTTCCTTGCTGGGTGCCCTGTGATCATTAAACTCTTTCTTTGCTGCATCCCCCCGTCTTAGTGTAATTGGTCTATTACTATGCAGTGGGCATACGAACCTGTTGGTCCCATAACATAACCCTTCCTTGGATCATCATGAGGACTAGATATACTGGATACCAAGTGCTACCTTAGTGCAAGGTTGCATCTCCTCTGTGCTGTGCAGAGAGGATAATCAATCTCTCTTCAAATGCAATGTCCCATCTGTATTCAGGAATTCCTACAATTATGAGAAAAATATTACTCTTTGTTGCTATCATTATTTCTCAAGCATTATCCCACCTGACCAATGAAATGGAAGTTGAAGAGAAAAAAGTGGGGGACAAGTCTGTCTGTTTTTGTTCATTCATTTGTTAGTTCATTTTTGAAACAGAGTCTTGCTCTGTGGCCCAAGCTGGAGTGCAGTGACATGATCTTGCCTCACTGCAACCTCTACCTCCTGTGTTCAAGCGATTCTCCAGCCTCAGCCTCCTGAGGAGCTGGGATTACAGGTGCGTGCCACCATGCCCAGCTAATTTTTGTATTTTTAGTCAAGATGGGGTTTCACCATATTGGCCAGGCTGGTCTCGAACTCCTGACATCAAGTGATCCGCCTGCCTCGGCCTCCCAAAGTGCTGGGATTATAGGCATGAGCAACCGCCCCCAACTAAGTCTGTCTGTGTTTAAAGTACAAGAAAAATCCAGAAGAAATTTCCACCAAACGGATAACAATGACTTTTGCTTTTTATATTGTAAACATCTGTATTGTCTGAATTATTTGATAAAAAGCATTTTAAATTACTTGTTTGTTATTACTTTATTGTTTTAAGTGAACTGTTCCCTCCACAGTTAGATCAGAACTCTCTCTGATCTAACTGAATTGAATAGAGTTTTGTCTTAGGGAAAAGTAAAGAAAAATCTTTTTCCTTGATCCTTTATTCCATATTCTGACTCTGTATGTGATTATGTAACAGTCATGATTAACTTGATCACCATGACTTGACAAACTGCAGCCTTTAAGACTGACTGAGTCATAATGATTGGGAAAGAGATTTTATTTGTCCTGGTGCTGCCAAGTATTATCGACATCTTCTATTTAATGACAAGTGAGTAAATATGTGAGCCACTCTGTGTTTCTGGCACTTTTTTTCTGTTATTCTTACTTTGCAAAGACTTTTTATGCCTGCAATTTTATTAACACCTCTAATATCCAAAAGAAACAGAGTGATTCTATAACAAGATATTTTAAAAGAAAAAACAAAAAAAGACAAGCAGAATGAGATATGTAACCCAATACTGTTTCTATAAATTAAAAGTATATGCCCACATGCACATTATGTAAGAACATGGAAAAAAAAAAAAAAAAACTATGCACATCAAACAAATCACAGTAGTTACCTATAGTAGGAGAAGAAAAGTAGGGAACGGAGTTATTTTTTGTTTTTTGTTTTTTTTTTTTTTGGAGACTGGATCTCACTTAGACACCCAGGCTAGAGTGCAGTGCCACAATCGCAGCTCGCTGCAGCCTCCACCTCCCAGGTTCAAGCTATGCTGCCCAGGCAAGTCTTGAATGCTTGGCCTCAAGTGGTCCTTTTGCCTTGGATTCCCAAAGTGCTAGGATTACAGTCGTGAGCCAAAGAACCCAGCCTGGGAATGGAATTTTGTTTTGTTTTATTTTAGGTTACATAAATTAATAAGGGAGAGAGAGCGAGTGAGAAAGAAAGAATTTGGCAGCCCAGTGGGGATAAAGTGCAACAAACTCTGATGAGTATGAAGAATTCAACTCTCAGCATTTTGTTTTTAGGGTCCATCCAAGTCGCTTTATGTACATCGATCCCAGTGCTTCTGATGCTGCATATATCCCATGGTATGCATCCACCACACTTGGTCCACACACTCTGTCATGGGCTGGACTGTGTCTTCCCCAATTTCATGTGTTGAAGTCTCCAAGTACCAGTACTCACAATGTAACTGTATTTGGAGATAGGGCCTCTCAAGAGGTAATTAAGGTTAAATGAGGCCATATTAGTGAGCCCTAATCCATTTGACAGTATTTGAAGACAAAGCCTTGGAAGACGTGATTAAGCTAAACTGAGGCTGACAAGTGGGGCTCTAATCCAACATGACAGGTACCCTCACAAGGAGAGACATTGAGCCAGGTGTGGTGGTGGGCCTGTAATCCCAGCTTCTAGGGAGGCTGAAGGACGATCACTTGAGCCCAGGAGTTCAAGGCTGCAATGAGCTGTGATACCCAGCACTGCACTCCAGCCTGGGTGACAGAGCGAGACCTCAAAATAATTAAAATTAAGTAAATAAATTAAAGACATTGAATCTTCATAATGACTGGGAGTTACACATTGTTCTTATCCCCATCTTGCTGATGGCTGAACTGAGTGAGGCAAAGAGAAGGTAAGTCTTTGAAAGCTACACAGCTAGTAAGTGGCAGGTGCAGGCTTCGAACCTGCAGCCGTCTAATACCAACCACTTAGCTTCACGTTCAACCCCTGCCTGATACCACCTCTCCTTGCAGAGGCCGGGTCAAGGCCTGATGTTTGCTAGGATGTGACTTGTGGGGCACCTCAGTGGCAAGAACGCTCACTCCTGCCTGGGGGCGTCTGGCAAGGGTTCCTTGAGGTGACCTTGAATTGGCTCCTGGAAGGCGAGTCCAGGAGTCCCCAACCCGCCTACACACATAAACACATGCGCACATGCACACACACACACATGCACACACACGCGCGTGCACATGCACTTAGGCACACACAGAAACGCGCACACACACACAAACACACTCAGATTCCCTGACACTTGTTTTCCTCCTGAGACCTTTTCGGGGCGGGGCTCTCACCCTCCAGAAGCAGCCCCGCCTTGCAGCGGCCCCACCCTCTCCTGGGACCTGTCATAAAGCTGTCCTCCTGCGCCCGGCCGCGCAGCCCCAGCCGCCTTCCCCAGCAGTGGAACCCACCGGCTCCTGTAAGGAGACCTCCTGCTTTCTTTCCTTCGCTTTTCTCCCTCCCTTAACCCCCTTGCTTTCTTCTTGCCAAGTTTCTAGACGCCCCAGTGAAGGAGGTTTGCGCTTCGCCCTCCTCCCTTTACGCCGAAATGACCGCTGGGTCTTGCACTCGGAGGATCTTGGGAGCCCAAGTCTCGACGCCTCCCGGCCCTGCACTTCCTTGGAGAGCTTGGAGACGCGCGCGGGAGGAAATAGGAAAGCTTGGTTACAATCCGGGACACCCGGTAGCTGCCTGCACCCGGGAAGGGGCAGGCCGGGGAACTTGCGGGACTGCACAACTCGGGGAGGGTAGAAGAAGAAAGATCCGGGTGGGGGTTTGGGAAGGGGCACGCAGGCGGCGGTGGGAGCAAAGGGCGAGCGGGCAAAGGCCGGTCGCCCCGCCAGGCCCCCTCTTCGGGCGGGCGAGACCTTCCCGGGACCTCGCCCCTCTGGGGCCAGACCCTTTCCAGGAGGGCTTCTGGACTTGTAGCGAGTTTGGAATGCCCAGCGGTTGCTTTCTAGGGAAAACGGACAAAGATGTGTGGACACTTAAAAAGTTGAACTCATAGAAATAACAACTAGCATGATGGTTGCCAGAGGCTGGGAGCGGATTCGGGGGTGAATGGGAGCTTGTTGGCCAAAGGGTACAAAGTTCAGAGACTAGAGGAGTAGGTTCTGAGATCTGTTGCACTGCAGGGTGACCAGCGCCAATAATATGTATTTCAAAATAAGAGCAAACTTCAAATGTCTCACCATAAAAATCATACTTAGGGTTGGGCGCGGTGGCTCATGCCTGTAATCCCAGCACTTTAGGAGGTCGAGGCGGGTGGATCATTCCAGCTCAGGGGTTCTAGACCAGTCTGGCCAACATGGGGAAACCCCGTCTCTACTAAAAAACCGGGCGTGGTGGCAGGCGCCTGTAATCCCAGCTACTCAGGAGGCTGAGACAGGAGAATCCCTTGAACCCGGGAGGCAGAGGTTGCACTGAGCTGAGATGGCGCCATTGCACTCCAGCGTGGGCGACAGAGCGAGACTCCGTCAACCACAACAACAACAAAAAGTCTTAATTAAAAAAAAAAAAAGAAGAAGAAGAAAGAACAACCCCAGGCTGCAGATCGGACCGCCCCCCTAGCTCCCGGCCACCCGCGGCACCGGTGGGGAGCTGGGGAGGTCACCGGCAGCTCCAGAACGTTTGTAACTGGATTGTTTGTAGCGGATGCACACGCGGGAAGGCTCGGGTCCCAAGTGATTCGGCGGAGTTCAGTCAAAGCAGAACGTCCTGAACCCCCAGCTCTGGGCAGCCTTCATCATCCTCGCTTGCTTTGGTGTAGAGTTTAAGCTCAAAATCGGTTTGGTGTGCAGTTTAAACTCAAATCCCTCCTGGGCCAAAGAAAACTCGCGCCCGATGGCTGAGCCCAAGTGGCTCACACCTGGAATCCCAGCACTTTGGGAGGCCGAGGCTAGCTATAGCAGATCGCTTAGGCAACACAGTGAGGCTCGTCTCTACAAGAAAGAGAGACAAAAAAGTATTAAAAAAACAAAACAAAACAGACAAACAAAAGGCACCTGAAAATGGGGCGAAGCAGCGGCGCCCCCCGGTGGTTTTCGGGAGTTCTGAGACTGCCTTGAAATGCCTGGCTCCTTCTTTCTGAAAGAGGTGCATGGACTTCTTTCTATGGGGTTCTTTCTGTTTGATGCTTTTTCTTAGAATTCACTCCATGTGAGATGAGAAACGGAATGGAATATTCGCACTCCCCGTAACTGTTCAGTGCCATAAAGAAACTCTAGCCTAGCAGTGGCTGGGAAGAATTTCTTTGCTGATTTATATTTTTTCCTTGTCTTGAAGATTTCTTTAAACTTCAGTTTCCTCATCCGTACACTGGCAATGATACTAATGTCTATCTTATAGGGAAGTTATAAGCATAAAATGAGGTAATCTGTATGAAGTGCTTAGCACAGCACCAGAAACATAGTAAATATTAAATGAATGTGGTTGGCATTATCTGATAATGATGGGATTTGAGGATATTGTAGTTGTGCTATCTGGGCTCAGTTTGATGGCTAGGGAACTGTTAGAATGCAGTCATTTCATGGCAGTTGACTACATATTTACTGTGTTCTAGGAGCTTCAGGATGGTTCGTACTAAGATATGGACCCTGAAGAAGCACTTTGTTGGCCATCCTACTAAGAGTGACTTTGAGTTGAAGACAGCTGAGCTACCACCCTTAAAAAATGGAGGTAAGCCATACTCAAAATATTTCAGAGTTGGAAGGGACTGTATCAGTTAGCTTTTGCCACATAACAAACTACCCCAAAGTCTAGTGACTTTAAGCAACAATGGTTTATTAGTTCACAATTCTTTGGGTTGGCAATCTGGGCTGCATTAAGCTGGGTGGTTCTTCTTAGGTCTCATCTGGGGTAAGGTTAATTTAGGATGGGCCTTGCTCACATGTCTGCTGGTTAGCAGGCTTTCTGTTGGGGTGCATGCCTTAGTTCTCATCTATGTGGCCTTTCTAGTAGGCTAGTTTAAGCTCTGTTCTTATAGTGGTGCCATAGATCTAGAGCAGCAGGAGTTGGCAAGCTCCAGTGGGCAAGCATTTTTTTTTTTTTTTTTTTGAGACAGAGTCTTGCTCTGTTGCCCAGGTTGGAATATAGTGGCATGATCTTGGCTCATTGCAACCTCTACCTCCCAGGTCCAAGTGAGTCTCCTGACTCAGCCTCCTGAGTAGCTGGGATTACAGGTATGCGCCACCATGCCCTGCTAATTTTTGTATTTTTTTTGAGACGGAGTCTTGCTCTGTCACCCAAGCTGGAGTGCAGTGGAGCAATCTCGGCCCACTGCAACCTCTCCCTCTCAGATTCAAGCGATTCTCCCTGCCTCATCCTCCTGAGTAGCTGGGATTACTGGCACCCACCAACACGCCCAGCTAATTTTTTTTTTTTTTGTATTTTTAGTAGAGATGGAGTTTCACCATGTTGGCCAGGCTGGTGTCGAACTCCTGACTCCAGGCTGGTCTCGAACTCCTGACTTCAGGTGATCCACCCGCCTCGGCCTCCCAAAGTGCTGGAATTAGGGCATTAGTCACATTGCCCGGCCTTAATGTTTGTATTTTTAGTAGAGACGGTGTTTCCCCATCTTTGCCAGGCTGGTCTTGAACTCCTGACCTCAGATGATCAGCCCGCCTTGACTTCCCAAAGTGCTGGGATTAAAGGTGTGAGCCACCGTGCCCCACTGTGCAAGCACTTTTCAAGCCTCTACTTGTGCCACATTTGCTAGTATCCCACGGTGAAAGCAAATCAGAAAACCAAGCTCAGATTTGAGAGGCAGAAAATAGATTTCTTGATGGGAGAAATGGCAAGGAGACCAGCACACAAGGGTGGGACTTATTTGTGGCCATTTTGCAATCTGCCACAAAGACCTTTTTTTTTTTTTTTTTTTTTTGAGTCGGAGTCTCGCTCTGTCACCCAGGCTGGAGTGCAGTGGCCAGATCTCAGCTCACTGCAAGCTCCGCCTCCCGGGTTCACGCCATTCTCCTGCCTCACCCTCCGGAGTAGCTGGGACTACAGGCGCCTGCCACCTCGCCCGGCTAGTTTTTTGTATTTTTTAGTAGAGACGGGGTTTCACCGGGTTAGCCAGGATGGTCTCGATCTCCTGACCTTGTGATCCGCCCGTCTCGGCCTCCCAAAGTGCTGGGATTACAGGCTGAGCCACCGCGCCCGGCTCTGCCACAAAGACCTTACCAGGGTTTTCTGTGTGAAGCCTCGATGTCACGTGGCAGGATTCCCCTGCTTTCATTGATAATTGAAATTCATGCTTGAGTGCGTTACTCTTCCTGGCTTTGACCAGACTATGGGGAGGATGTCCTCTGTATCCTCATGAGCCTGATGATGGCAGTGAGGTAAGCACTACCCAGTAGCTATATGAAGAGTTCAGACTATAAGAGGAGTCTCTAAGGAGTGTTTACAGGTAGGTATAAGCTTTTGAGAAAAGGGGATGCAATTAAGTAGCATGGCAAAGTGATCAGTCGCATCTAAACTGTGATGGCTATGACTCAAATTCAAAATTCCAAAGAATGTGTACATGAGAGTCACTCCAGCAAAATGCATGTTCTCTAACACTAACTGGGGCTGGTGGTGAAACTGGAACATAATGGTTTAAATGTGGCCTTGGGCAAGTTACTTAACCTAACCTTAAATAAAATGGAAACAATATTTGTTGAATATCAAATGACATAATTCATGTAAAGCATGGAATGAGTGCTGAGTAAATAGCATTATTATTATTATTATTATTATTATTATTATTAACTGGGCTGGGCCAAAAACGAGAACCCCTTCTTGTCTCTGCTATAGAAGCACAGATAGGAAGACATTCCTGAAGCAGAGTATTATCTGTGTTGTTTTAGAATACCAAAAACAGGCTGGGCGTGGTGGCTCATGCCTGTAATCCCAGCACTTTGGGAGGCCAAGGCAGGCAGATCTCTTGAGGTTAGAAGTTCAAGACCAGACTGGCCAACACAGTGAAACCCTGTCTCCACTAAAAATACAAAAATTAGCCGGGTGTGGTGGCAGGCACCTGTAATCCCAGCTACTCAGGTACCCAGGCACCTGTAATCCCAGCTACAGGCAGGCACCTGTAATCCCAGCTACTCAGGAGGCTGAGACAGGAGAATCACTTGAACCTGGGAGATGGAGGTTGCAGTGTGTAGAGATCAAGCCACTGCACTCCAGCCTGGGGAACAGAGCAAGACTCCGTCTCAGAAAAAAAAAGAATGCCAAAACAAAGGCATCAGGCCTTGAGCTCTGTTTTTTTCCTTCAACTTTTATTTTGAGGGATACATATGCAGGCTTGTTATACGGGTAAATCGCACGTGGCTGAGGTTTGGTGTCCGAATGATCCGTCGCCCAGTTAGAGAGCAAGGTACCTCATACGTAGTTTCTCAACCTTCATCCCAGTCGCACCCTCCCCTGTCTCGTGGTGCTCAGTGTCTATTGTTCCTCTCAGGCCTTGAGTTTCTAATTGCCTATGGTATGCTTTATTTTGTAGAGGTCCTGCTTGAAGCTTTGTTCCTCACCGTGGATCCTTACATGAGGTATTATTTATTTCCCCCCTCAAAATGCTAATGCTGTGTCAAATGCTATTTGGAAGTAGTTCATCTTTTAAAATATCCAACTGACTTAAAACATTGTCGCTTTCCCTCTGTTTCTTGCAGCCAGTAACAGTGATGGGATTCATGTACATTCATCTTTTGCAGGCAAAGGTCTAAGTAGCTTAGTGAGGGATCACCTCGGTTCCTTTGTCCCAACCATCTCCTATCTGCCCTGCACAATTTGCCTTTCACTGCTCAACAGAATTACCTCCAGAAAGAAAAGAAAAAGAAAAAAAACCCTTAAAAGAAAAAATAAAAAATAAAGCCTGGGCAACATGGCAAAACCCTGTCTCTACTAAAAATACAAAAAATTAGCTAGGCGTGGTGGCGCATGCCTATCGTCCGAGCTACTCAGGAGGATGAGGCAGAAAGATCACTTGAGCCTGGGAGGCAGAGGTTGCAGTGATCCGAGATCGTGCCACTGTACTCCAGCCTAGGTAACGGAGTAAGACCCCATCTCATAAAGAAAAAAGAAGCCAAACCCAAATTTGTCTATTTCACTACTGGCAAATAATTTGGATAGAGGAAGATGCTAAAACTAAAATCAGCTTCTCTGGCCTTCCATTTACCTGTATTCTTTTAATGTAGGTAAATCTGCAGTTGACTCAAACTTATATACTCAGCAAACAACTCAGGGAGGGGAGGAAATCAAAAGGCTTTATTGACCACTAAGTCCTCAGTATTTTTTTGCCCAGGTAAATAACATAGCCATCATTCTTTTACATTTTTTTCATAGCTCATTGATAAAGATTCAAATCTGAAGAGGAAAATACAGTTTAAAAATGTTAATTGGCATCTTTTTGTGTAGCTAGTGTTTTGGGTAATATAACCACCCAGTGGTGCCTGGGTTATATTTTTTAAGTCATTGGTAGAAATTCATCTTTACCGGAACATGGCGGTAAGACTTTTGTGTTCACTCATTAAAAAATCCAATCGGAGTGCTTATCTGAGGTCACAGAGCAGAACTTCCTCTAACAGCTTTCCTCCTGCATCTCACCTAGTTGTAGCCCTTCATCTGTCTGGGTTTTATTGCCGCATACACTTACCCAGCAGTTTTCCATTAGCTTGAAACTCAAAACAGTCCCCCGACGCTCTTATGTGTTAAGAATGGATTTTTTTTTTTTTTCAGATTTTTAGCCAAAACATTGAAAGAAGGTGATAGAATGATGGGGCAGCAAGTGGCCAGGTAATTATTTCCATTTGTCCCAATGCTTGGAAAATATGTCTCCTCTTTACCTCCTGCTGCATCCTGTCTCTGTCCATCACTCCTACAATTTCTTCAGCCTGTGTGGGTCACTCACTGTGTGATCTTGGAATCAACTTGGGAAATCTTGTTCTCTTCCTGACTAGCTGGAAAGGAGGGAAGGGTGTGAAATTGTCATTTTTTCAGCTTCACTTTGCCATCCTTACTTTTAATTACTTAAAAAAAAAAAAAAATATTCGTCCAGGTCATGATTATTGTAAAAATTCAAACAAAACAAAAATTTTTATCTTGGAAATTGAAAGTTCCCCCATCATCTGAACCTTAAAGACAACTATTGTTAATATATTATTATTTCAAAAATTGTGGGCCAGCACAGTGGCTGATGCCTGTAATCCCAGCACTTTGGGAAGCCAAGGTGGGCAGATTACTTGAAGTCAGGAGTTGGAGACCTGCCTGGCCAACATGGTGAAACCCTGTCTCTACTAAAAATATAAAAATTAACTGAGTGTGGTGGTGCATGCCTGTAATCCTAGCTACTCGGGAGGCTGAGGCAGGAGAATCGCTTGAACCTGGGAGGCGGAGGTTGCAGTGAGCCAAGGTTGCACCACTGCACTCCAGCCTGGGCGATAGAGCAAGAGTCCATCTCAAAAAAAAATAAAGAAAGAAAGAAAAGAAAAAGAAAAAGAAAAATTGTTCAGTGCACATACTTTTATATATAAATTTCGCTTTTTTTTTTGTTATTATTCTTTTGAGACAGAGTCTTGCTCTTGTTGCCCATGCTGGAGTGCAATGGCACAATCTTGGCTCACCGCAACCTCCACCTCCCAGGTTCAAGCGATTCTGATTCTTCTGCCTCAGTCTCCTGAGTAGCTGGGTTTACAGGCATGCACCAGCACACCCCCGCAAATTTTGTACTTTTAGTAGAGATGGGGTTTCTCCATGTTGGTCTGGCTAGTCTAGAGCTCCTGACCTCTGCTGATCCTCCCGCCTCAGCCTCCCAAAGTGCTGGGATTACAGGCATGAGCCACCACACTCGGCCTATATATGAATTTTAAATGGAATTATATGCCCTTCAGAAAACTGCTTTCTCTCAATTAGTATGTTAAGGATATATTTTATTGACAGTATATAAATATACCACCTACCTTTTAATAGCTGCAAGTTATTTTATTATATTCCACTATTTAACTAATCTACTACTGATAACAACTGTTTTCAATTTTTTCTATGACAAATAATTCTTGAAGGAGCATGTATGTATTTATATGTGTGTATCTGTGTATTCTTTGCCTTCTTGGATAAGTATTGCTTTACATTAAATTCCCAGAAGTATAAATTCTAGACCTAAAGAAATGTATATTTTTAATCTGAAAAGATGATGACAAATTGTTCTTCAGAAAAATTTTATGAAGGCCAGACGCAGTGGCTCATGCCTGTAATCCCAGCACTTTGGGAGGCCGAGGCAGGAAGATGACTTGAGGTCAAGAGTTTGAGACCAGCCTGGCCAACATGACAAAACCCCATCTCTACTAAAAATATGAAAATTAGCCAGGTGTGGTGGTGGGCATCTGTAATCCTAGCTATTCAGGAGGCTGAGGCATGAGAATCGCTTGAACCCAGGAGGCAGAGGTCGCAGTGAGCTGAGATCACACCTCTGCTCTCCAGCCTGGGCAATAGAGTGACACTTGGTCTCAAAAAAAAAAAAAAAAAAAAAAAAAAGTATGAATGTTCACTCCTACAAATAGTATTAACCTGTTTCCCTTATACTGTTCACCATCAGTCTCAGCAACCTAAGATGAATATATTGATACTTTATGCTTAGTTTAGTTTGCATTTCTTTTATTATTAGTGATGTTGATCTTCTTTTTGTAGGTTAATTCTCAATTTTCTTCTGTGGATTGTCTGTTTATATCCTTTGCCCTTTTCCTTTAGGTCTTATCATTTGTTATATTGATTTGTAAAAGCTTCTTGTATGTTCAGGATATTAGTGTTGCAAATGTTCGCGTATTTGTTGATCTTTCTTCTGTGTCCAATTACACTTTAAAATTTTATGTGATAAAATTATAAGTATTTATAATTATGGTCCTTCGGTTTCATCTCATGCTTAGAAAGGGATTTCCCACTCCATAATTACTAAAATATTTATTTATGCCAGGGGCAGTGGCTCACGCTTGCAATCCCAGCACTCTGGGAGGCCAAGGCGAGCGGATCACCTGAGGTCGGGAGTTCAAAACCAGCCTGGCTAACATGGCAAAACCCCATCTCCACTAAAAGTACAAAAATTAGCTAGGCACAGTGGTAGGCGCTTGTAATCCTAGCTACTTGGGAAGCTGAGGCAGGAGAATCGCTTGAACCAAGGAGGTGGAGGTTGGAGTGAGCAGAGATCGCGCCATTGCACTCCAGCCTTGGGCGACAGAGCGAGACTCCGTCTGAAAAAAAAAAAATTATTCATGTTTTCTGTATTTTATAGTTTAATTTGGGATTTTGGCAATATGCAGAAAGAGTTACAAACGTTTTGGGCTGGGCGCGGTGGCTCAAGCCTGTAATCCCAGCACTTTGGGAGGCCGAGACGGGCGGATCACGAGGTCAGGAGATCGAGACCATCCTGGCTAACACGGTGAAACCCCGTCTCTACTAAAAATACAAAAAACTAGCCGGGCGAGGTGGCGGGCGCCTGTAGTCCCAGCTACTCGGGAGGCTGAGGCAGGAGAATGGTGTGAACCCGGGAGGCGGAGCTTGCAGTGAGCTGAGATCCGGCCACTGCACTCCACCCTGGGCGACAGAGCAAGACTCCGTCTCAAAACAAAAAAGAGTTACAAACGTTTTAATACTCTTTGACCTAGTAATACCATTTATAGAAATCCTGACTAAGGAAACAGTATTGAGCCAAGTGCAGTGGCTCATTCCTATAATCCCAGCACTTCAGGAGGCCGAGGTGGGTGGATCTGGGAGTTTGAGACCCCATCTCTACAAAAAAATACAAAAAAAGTCTGGGCACAGTGGCTCACGCCTGTAATCTCAGTACTTTGGGAGGCTGAGGTGAGTGGATCACCTGAGGTCAGGAGTTCAAGATTAGCCCGGGCAACAGGGTGAAACCTCGTCTCTACTAAAAATACAAAAATTAGCTGGGCGTGGTGGTGGTCGCCTGTAATCCCAGCTATTCAGGAGGCCAAGGTACGAGAACTGCTTGAACCTGGGAGGTGGAGGTTGCAGTGAGCTGATATCATGCCATTGCACTCCAGCCTGGGCAACAGATTGAAACTCTTTGTCTCAAAAAAAAAAAAAAAAAAAAATTGGTTGGGCATGGTGGCTCACGCCTGTAATCCCAGCACTTTGGGAGGCCAAGGCAGGCGAATCACGAGGTCAGGAGATCGAGACCATCCTGGCTAACACGGTGAAACCCCATCGCTACTAAAAATACAAAAAATTAGCTGGTCATGGTGGCGGGCACCTGTAGTCCCAGCTACTCTGGAGACTGAGGCAGGAGAATGGTGTGAACCTGGGAGGCGGAGCTTGCAGTGAGCCGAGATTGCACTATTGCACTCCAGCCTGGGCAACAGAGTGAGACTCCGTCTCAAAAAAAAAAAATTAGCTGGATGTGGTAGTGTGCTACTGTGGTCCCAGCTGCTCAGGAGGTCAAGGTAGGAAGATCATTTGAGCTCAGGGGAGGTTGAGGTTGCAGCAAGCCATGATCACACCACTACACTCCAGCCTGAGCAACAGAGGGAGACCGTGTCTCAAAAAAAAAGAAAGAAAATAATAATGTTTATGAATATTAATTAAAATATATTTCCTAGCAAGCAGACTCAGAGAAAAAAGGAAAAAATAATTAACATTGGGAAAAATACTGAAAGTATCCTAATAAAGGGGGCATAATTAAATTCATTACATTTTTTGAAGGATTCTTACTAACATGGAAAAAAGTATAAATTATGTAGACCAATGTAATGTTGACAGATAAATTATAGGTTATAAAACATATACAATTACTTCAATTATGTAAATATGTATAAAACAGCCGGGTGCGTGGCTCACGCCTATAATCCCAGCACTTTGAGAGGACAAGGCAGATGGATCACGAGGTCAAGAGATCAAGACCATCCTGCCCAATATGGTGAAACCCCGTCTCTACTAAAAATACAAAAATTAGCTGGGTGTGATGGCACATGCCTGTAGTCCCAGCTATTCGGGAGGCTGAGGCAGGAGAATTGCTTGAACCCGGGAGTCAGAGGTTGCAGTATGCCGAGAAGGCGCCATTGCACTCCAGCCAGGTGACAGAGCAAGTCTCTGTCTCAAAGAAAATAAACATAAAAATTAAAAAATATGTATAGTACACATTTTAAAATATACCATTGAGACTGACATAAAATACACCCAAATGTTAGCAGTTGTCTTTGTGCTGTGAGATTAGAACTGATATTTTTATTTTATATGTTTAGAATTTTCTAGAATAAATATGTGTTATATAACTTTATGATCTGGGGACGAAAGATGGTAAAGAAGGATAAAGAGTTGGATGAAGAAAAGGGAATCAGTAAATGAGACAGAAAGGGTGCATCTTAGAGGAGGAGGCAAAAAGCCAGCAGAGATCATTAGTATCCTGGGAACCAATGAGGGGAGACTTTTGGGTGACCCTGTGTTAATAGAGTGGAAAAGGGTAGGCCGGGTGCAGTGGCTCACACCTGTAATCCCAGCACTTTGGGAGGCCAAGGTAGGTGAATCACCTGAGGTCAGGATTTCGAGACCAGCCTGGCCAACATGGGGAAACCCCATCCCTACTAAAACGACAAAAATTAGCCTGGTGTGGTGGTAGGCGCCTATAATCCCAGCTACTCAGGAGGCTGAGGCAGGAGAATTGCTTGAACCCAGGAGGTGAAGGTTGCAGTGAGCCGAGATCACACCATTGCACTTCAGCCTAGGCGACAAGAGCAAGACTCCATCTTAAAAAAAAAAAAGCATATATATATATATATAGAGAGAGAGAGAGAGAGAGAGAGAGACAGAGACAGAGACAGAGATAGAGAGAGAGAGACCGGTGGGGGAGAGAGTGGAAAAGTAAAACCAGACAATGATTAAGGAATATCCACTGGATTTTGTGCTCAGGAGGTTCTTGCGACCTTAATGGAGTAGTAGGGGTGGAAGGCAGGTTGCAGTGGGTTAGCACATGAATGGAAAGTGAAGAAGTTGGGCTGAAAAAGGAAGATGAAGGAGCAAGGAGATAGGGGAGGGATGGGATTATAAGACGGCAGAGTTGAGCATACTTATATGTTGAGTGAAAGGGAGAGTAGAGAGGAAAATCTCAAAGATTCTGGAGAGTGGAAGGCCAAGGGAAAGAGAGCGACACCTGAAGAAGAGAAGGCTAGTGTCCAGGTCACCTTGAGCCAGAGGACAGAGGCCTCTTGCTTAAAAGGAAGAGAAGTGGGTGAGAACAGGCGCTCCTCACCCCATGAGCCACTCCTCAAGTGGCTGGGTAAGTTGAGAGTTCTCTGATGATCCCTATGCCGATGGCTAAGAATTAAGATGGAGGGGGTGGTGGACTATCAGTTGTGGAATATCAACCTCAGTGCCCTTTTATCAACACTAACCCCACAGCATCCTGACTCCTTTGAAAGGGAAGACATGTCCCATGCCTTAATGTCTTAATGTGCTTTATCTTTCAGAGTTGTGGAAAGTAAAAATGCAGACCTACCAAAAGGAACTATTGTACTGACTTCTCCAGGCTGGACAACACACTCCATTTCTGATGGGAAAGATCTGGAAAAGCTGCTGACAGAGTGGCCAGACACAATACCAGTGTCTTTGGCTCTGGGGACAGTTGGCATGCCAGGGTGAGTTTCATGGATATAACCCCAAAAGAGAAGCAGAGGTTATACTTTCTGATTGAGTTATTCCTCTTGTGACAACCAGCATCCCCCTCTCCCAATATACCTTCTAGATATTTCCAGAGTAGGCTTTCAATTAGATATTCTGATCTAAGATACACAAAGCCTTTCCCAAACATTATCTCCTTTTAAAATAAAATGGAGACCGGACACGGTGGCTCATGCCTGTAATCCCAGCACTTTCGGAAGCCGAGGCAGGAGGATCACGAGGTCAGCAGTTCGAGACCATCCTGACCAACATGTAGAGACCAACATGTCTCTACTAAAAATACAAAAATTAGCCAGCCATGGTGGCATGTACCTGTACTCTCTGCTACTAAGGAGGCTGAGGCAGGAGAATCGCTTGAACCCAGGAGGCGGAGGTTGCAGTGGGCCGAGATCACACCACTGTACTCCAGCCTGGGTGACACAGTGAGATTCCATCTCAAAAAATAAAAAAATAAAATAAAATAAAATGGAGATAAGATGAAGAAGCCAAAAGTAAAGAAATTCTTGAGGGAAAATTCATGGTGTACTTTGGTCAATGGTTTGGAGAGCAAATACGTGTGCTCTTCCAGCTTAATTGAAGGAAATGATGCAAAACTTTGGGGGAATGTTAAATCTGTGGAGTCTGGACAGCTAAAAGACACCCTAGGTTTCAAAGTTCAACTTCTCTTATTGTCTATATTAGAAGTCCTAGCATTCTTGAGAGTTGACCCATCCCAGCCAGGTATGGTGGCTCATGCTGGTAATTCCAGCACTTTGGGAGGCTGAGGCAGGAGGATCGTCTTAGGTAAGGAGTTGGAAACCAGCCTGGGCAACATAGTGAGACCTTGTCTCTACAAAAAAATTTAGAAATGAGTTGGGTGTGGTGGTATGTGCCTGTAGTCCCAGCTACTTGGGAGGTTGAGGTGGGAGGATCCATTGAGCCCTAGAGGTTGAGGCTGCAGTGAGCTATGATTGCGCCACTGCACTCCAGCCTGGGCAACAGAGCAAGACCCTGTCTCAAAAAAAATTTTTTTGTAAAGGGAGTAGTTCTGAATTGCTAGCATTCATAAGAATCACCTAGAGTCTTATTAACATTTGGATTATTTCTGAATCAGTGGGTCTAGGGTGAGGCCTGAGAATCTAAATGTTTAGTAAACATTTCAGCTGGGTACAGTGGCTCACACCAGTAATTCCAGCACTTTGGGAGGCAGAGGTGGACAGATCACAAGGTCAGGAGTTCGAGACTAGCATGGTTAACATGGTGAAACCCTGTCTCTACTAAAGATACAAAAAATTAGCCAGGTGTGGTGGCGCATGCCTGCAATCCCTGCTCCTGGGGAGGCTGAGGCAGGAGAATCGTTTGAATCCAGGAGTCTGAGGTTGCAGTGAGCCAAGATCATGCCATTGCACTCCAGCCTGGGCGACAGGGCAAGACTCTCTCTCAAAAAAAAAAAAAAAAAAATTTCAGGTGATTCTGAGACAGGTGGTGCTGCCTCCCCCTTTTGAAAAACACTGTGTTAAGGGAATGTTAGATATATGGATTCTCAGAAAAGGTGCTTTCTGTGCCTGTCACTGCCTTCTATTCAATGCCAACCTCCCATGGGCCTCAAATATAGTCAGAGGCTGTGTGAGCTAAGTAACGTCAACAGGTAGTTGTTTTTTTTTTTTTTTTTTTTTTTTTTTTTTTTTAATGTAGAAATAACTTTACATGAATGTGTCTGAAATTCAGCAAGTGGCTTAACAATCACTATAATGGGTCTGGATTTTATTGGCTCAGATCCAGGGCTGCAAAAATATAGCTTAAAATTTTCCAATTTTACTGAACTTCATTTCTATCTCAAGCCCTCCTTTTGGCTGGTGTAATAAGAGAAAACCTCAGTTGAATTCAGTGATTTCTCACATCATTTCAAATTTAAAACTTTGGATTTCTTCTTTCTTCTCCCTGGGGTTGCTGCAAAGCTCCAAGGATAATAAAAGTTCAGTGTCAGTAGAAGAGGGACAACAACAACTTCTTGATCTCGATCTGTACTGGTCTTAAGCTGGTCTCCTGCTCAAAGTTACTTCCTTTCTCTAAGTTTTGAGATCTTTTCCCCCCTTCCTTCTTCCCACCCTTCCTTCCCCTTCCTTTTTTACACTTTGAAGGTTTTCTGAGGAATGAAATGGAAATACATGTATACCATCAAATGATCAGCCTCTAAACAAACACAACTCCTAGGTACCCCAAATTCATATTTCACTGAGAATTTGAACTCCTCAAAATTGCCACTGCCAAGGACATCATTGTGAAAGTAGAGGATGCTGAATACCGTCTTCCATGAAATTAGTGAGCACTAAACAATTCCAGCACTTCTGGGTCTTTCCTGCCTGCCCTGCACCCTCTACGGATGAAGGCTCTTCCTCTCCGTTCTCCTCTGTTATCCATCATTCCCTCTGGACTGTGAGCCAGGTGTAGGGGAGAAGAGGTGAAGGGAGACACGAGGAAACTTTGGTGGTGAAGAGAGTCTTCAATCCTATCACCTTCCAAACTCGCAATCCAATGAGATGTGGTGGTGTCTTCACCCAGTCCCCATCAGTACTGCCAGTGCTGCATCTTTGTATATCCAGTAGCTCTTTTCGTGCAAGCACTTTGACATCTTACTTATGGTAATATGGGGATATTTCGGAAGGTCTTCCATACCACTTTGGAGCCATGGAAAGCTCCAGATGCTCCCTGTGACCCTCTCATGCCTAATATCACACATTGTAGCTATCTGTGGCTATGTCACCATGATAACATAGGGGCTTCTCCCATGAAGCTCATCATCTCCATAGAACTTATATGGGAATGATGCATAGCTCTCTTTTCTTGAATCCCCAAAGTTTGAGAAAGATGATCTATCTTTTGCCCCTGAAAGTTGGCCAACTCTCCCTTCCCTCCCTAGTTGACATCATCTTTATTCCTATCTGAGAGTAGACATGGAGGAGGTAAAGCAACAGTGACTGGCAATATTTATTTCCTATATTTTTGTCTTTTACTCAGACCTATGACACTGGGCCATTGAGAAGACCTTCAAGATACATATATAAATGAGTTATAGAAGAAAGAAACAACTCTATTCATATATCCTTAATTTTCTTCCTTTAGCCTGACTGCCTACTTTGGCCTACTTGAAATCTGTGGTGTGAAGGGTGGAGAAACAGTGATGGTTAATGCAGCAGCTGGAGCTGTGGGCTCTGTTGTGGGGCAGATTGCAAAGCTCAAGGTAAGTGCCTTTCTCCAGTAACAAGCCTCTATTCTAAACCCACTGGTAATGCAACAGTGAACACAGCAGATCTTCCTTGGCCTCAGGGAATTTATAGTCCAGTGGTCTTCTTTAGAAGTTGGACACTGAGAAATTGGAAGAATGGGGAAAACTAGACCAAAGATAAGCTGAACATTGTTATTTGATAACATTGCAGACAATCAAGTCAGAAATGGCCTCTGTCTAGAGTAGAGAGTTTATCAGCATTAATCATTTTCATATTTTCTACTGAACATTCTATCGCTACAGCTTAATCTTCTTTCTTCATGATTGTCCTTAGCAACAGAAGAAGGGACTTGAGATCAGCCAACTTAGAGTCATCACCCACGTGGCCCCACTGCAAAGGCTGTTGTACTAGAAAGAAATGGGCATTCAGCCCAGAGCAGTGGGGCCACGGCTTGGGAACTAACTCCTGGCAGTACCTAGGACAAGGAAACATTGGCTCTAATTTAGGCAGATGTCTGCTCAAGGGATCCAATCTGATGGTGAGTGTATAGAGTAGGCGACAACTCAGACACAGTAGGGATTTGTTATTACATAGTGGGAAGGCGATGCGGCTTGACTGATCCTTTGCCCAAGGCTGGGATACAGGATTCAGGACCTAGGTCCTAGGGGACAAGTTAGATGGAGTACAGATGAGTACAGGGCTACAACCAACGGCTAAGGGTTTGGACTGGTCTCCAGTGCTAATGGGAGCTTGGAATACAAATATGAGGCTACCATAGAAGTTGTAGAATAATTTGTTTAAGTAAGTAACTAAATAGGAATAGATATTAAATTTTATCAAGTGCCATTGCAACATTTATCAGGTTTACATTTCCGTGAATGAATTACATTAGTTTTCCAATGTCAAACCATTCTCACATTTCCCGAATAAGCTTTACCTGTGTATGCTATATTATGGGCTTATACCTTTGGAATTTACTTGATAACATTTAAAATAGAAATTTTGCATCTATATTCACAAGTGAATTTGGTTTAAAGTTTACTTTTTCTTCTGGAATTTAGCTAGGCTTGGATTATGCTAAAATTACAAAATGAATTAGGATTATTTCTAAATATTCCTATTTCAAATATCCTATTAAAACCTTACGGGGCTTTTATCTCTTAAGTTTGAAAGGACTTGCGCTTAAGGCTGAGGCAGGAGAATGGCGTAAACCCGGGAGGTGGAGCTTGCAGTGAGCTGAGATCCGGCCACTGCACCCCAGCCTGGGCGGAGCAAGACTCCGTGCCTATAATCCCTTCTCTTCATCTTTTTACAGAATTCTGGCTGAGGCAAGAGGATCTCTTAAGCTCAGGAGTTCAAGACCAGTCTGGACAATGTTGTGAAACCTTGTCTCTAAATTTGAAAAAAAAAAAAATTCAAAGTACCCAATCTTTTACCCTCAAAGCTCTATAAAATTACTCTACTTTTTCTATTTCTATTTAGTGTTGCAGATGAGACATTCAAAGCCAATCTGATTCTCTTTCCTTTGTAGGTAATTAGACTTTTCTTTTAGGTGCTGATAAGTATTTCTTGTTTTTCTTTGAATTTAGAAATATCAGCAGGAAATGTCTATATCTGTCTTTGTTTAATCCTACCTGGAACTTAGTTAGCCTTTATAATCTGAAGGTCAACGTTTTCCTTCAGATGAAGAACAGTTTTCTTCTTCTATTTAATTATTTTTTTCATCTATTCTGTTTTCTTCATGAGGAATGGTATATATTCATTCTGTTTCCTTTAGGACTATTCTTGTATTCTATCTTTGCTCTCATCATTACATCTTTTGTACTTCTTGCTCTGAATTCTGTACTTTCTTAATCTGGTCCTCCAATTGAATTACATGACTTTCAGCAGCATCGGTTTCTAGATTAGCGGTTAAGTTTTTCATAGCTGAGGATCATCATATTCTGGGATTCTTTCCCCATAACCTGCACTTGTTGACTAATGCAGTATCCTTTTGAATTTCACTGAGAAACTTGAAATGGTATGAAGGCATCTTTTAAAATATCTACTCTTCTCTGTAGAAATTCCACTGGAGACTGCCATGCTAAGGAATTTATACTCAATCCTTAAGGAAGAGACATGATTGGCTCTGCTTTTTAGAAACATCACTTAGGCCTTGGTAGGAGAACAGTTCCTATGGACACTATACTAGAGACAAGAAGTCCACTTAGGAGGCTCTTATAATAATTCAGATGAAAATTTTGATGCATCAACAGAGATTGGAAGTCAGAGTCAGCTTTTTTTTTTTTTTTTTTTGAGACAGAGTTTTGCTCTTGTTGCTCAGGCTGGAGGGCGATGGCATGATCTCAGCTCACTGCAACCTCTGCCTCCTGGGTTCACGCGATTCTCCTGCCTCAGCCTCCCAAGTAGCTGGGATTGCAGGCATGCGCCACCACGCCTGGTTACTTTTGTATTTTTAGTAGAGACGGGGTTTCTCCATGTTGCTCAGGCTGGTCTGGAACCCCCGACCTCTGGTGATCCGCCCGCCGCAGCCTCCTAGAGTGCTGGGATTACAGGCATGAGCCACCGGCGGCTGGCCCAGAGTCAGCTTTTTTTTTTTTTTTTTTGAGACGGAGTCTCGCTCTGTCACCCAGGCTGGAGTGCAGTGGCCAGATCTCAGCTCACTGCAAGCTCCGCCTCCTGGGTTTGCACCATTCTCCTGCCTCAGCCTCCCGAGTAGCTGGGACTACAGGCGCCCGCCACCACGCATGGCTAGTTTTTTGTATTTTTTTTAGTAGAGACGGGGTTTCACCATGTTAGCCAGGATGGTCTCGATCTCCTGACCTCGTGATCCGTCTGTCTCGGCCTCCCAGAGTGCTGGGATTACAGGCATGAGCCACCGCGCCCGGCCGAGAGTCAGCTTTTAAGGGTGTTTGGTTAAAAAAGAGGAAGAAAACCAGGTGACTGGACGGGGATCATAAGACAAAGGAAAGCTTCTCCTTTGAGCCATGCTTCAGGTTTGGATAACTGGGTGGTATCCTTCTCTGCAATAGTGGATAGAAAAGAAACAAGTAAGAAGCAAGGAAAAAAGTATATTCCCTTTTGAAGACACTATGAGGAACCTATAGGACATCCAAGTGTGAGAACATCTAGAGGTTGTTGGAAATACTGATTTGGAACTCGGCAGAGAAAAATGGGTTAGAGGCCAGGCGCGGTGGCTCAAGCCTGTAATCCCAGCACTCTGGGAGGCCGAGAGGGGTGGATCACGAGGTCAGGAGATCGAGACCATCCTGGCTAACGCGGTGAAACGCCGTCTCTACAAAAAATACAAAAAACTAGCTGGGTGAGGTGGCGGGCCCCTGTAGTCCGGGCTACTTTGGAGGCTGAGGCAGGAGAATGGGGTAAACCCGGGAAGGGGAGCTTGCAGTGAGCTGAGATCCGGCCACTGCACTCCAGCCTGGGCGACAGAGCGAGACTCCGTCTCAAAAAAAAGAAAAAAGAAAAATGGGTTAGAATTAATAGATAGAATTAATAGATTAATTAATAATCTCCATAAAGGAGGTCATAAGAGTACAAGAGATCTTCCTATGATAGTCCATAGTCTTAGAAGGAAAAAGGACCAAGGATGGCTCTCTTGCAATAGTTTTTTCTGGAATCATGAAGGAATGGAAAAAGCATATGGCTGTCACTATTTGTACAGAGATTCATGTAAATCCAATTGGGGTTTTTCCTCGATTGAAAATGCACAGTGGCACATATTCTGGTCTTCATGATACATTTAGAGTATAAGGAACTTTCTGAAAAGGAAGTTTCTATGAGCCAATATAATCTATAGTCTCATCCTGAAAGTGCTTTTCAGAGTGCTTCCTAGCTGCTCTGTGATTAGGAAGCGTCTAGTCTGGTGCTTTGGACTAAATCAAAGGGCCTGGTGCCGTGGCTCATGCCTATAATCCCAGCACTTTAGGAGGCCAAGACAGGAGGATCACTTGAGCCCAGGAGTTCAAGATCAGCCTGGGCAACATAGTGAGACCCTGTCTCTATGAAAATTTAAAAAATATAAGCCAGATGTAGTGGCATGCACCTGTAGTCCCAGCTACTCAGGAGGCTGAGGTGGGAGGATCACTTGAGCTTGAGAGGTCAAGGTTGTAGTGAGCCATGTTTGTGTCGCTGCACTCCAGCCCCGGCAACAGAGTGAGACCATGTCTCAAAAAAATATAAACATCTAAAAAATCAAGAAAGGATAAGGGGGCAGTTATCAGGAGGACCGTTTGTGATGTGGGAGTCACAGAGCTGAGACAAAATAATAGTCTGAAGAAGGACCGTACCAAGAGATGGCATACACTGCATTGCAGGAAGAGAAGCCCAGAAACAAAGAACAAAGGAAGTCAAATGCATTGGTTGTTAAACCAGCTGGTGGAACTATGAACCAAATAAATGCAGAAGAGATCTGCTGGGTGGTCAGAAGCAAGCTGAAGCTGAGTTGTAGGATGGTCCAGCGATGAATTTCACCTATGGGATCTTTTGGCCCATTATGGTATTCCTTATATATGTGGCTCAGCACCTAACAGAGTGTTCTTAGGGAACCTAGGCGTGCTGGACCAGGAAAGTAGTGTTGGTCCATGGTCCGTGCTTGTGGCTTATTCATGGTTTCCTTTTTTTGTTTGTTTGTTTGTTTCTATTTAGGGCTGCAAAGTTGTTGCAGCAGCAGGGTCTGATAAAAAGGTTGCCTACCTTCAAAAGCTTGGATTTGATGTTGTCTTTAACTACAAGACAGTAGAGTCTTTGGAAGAAACCTTGAAGAAAGCCTCTCCTGATGGTTACGATTGTTATTTTGATAATGTAAGTACCGACTGGACTTAATATCTGATTTATTAATGGAGTATTATATAACACAGGTGTCTCCTACCCCTGGGCCATGGGTGGTTAGTGGTCCATAGCTTATCAGGAACTGGGATGCACAGCAGGAGGTGAGGGGCAGGTGAGCAAGCAAAGCTTCATCTGTGTTTACAGCCCCTCCCCCTCACTCCCATTACTGCCTGAGCTCCGCCTCCTGTCAGACCAGCGGCGGCATTAGATTCCCATAAGAGTGTAAACCCCGTTGTGAACTACGCATGTGAGGGAACTAGGTTCTGCGTTCCTTATGGGGATCGCACCACTTAGGTGCCTGATGACGCCTGATGCCTGATGATCTGTCACTGTCTCCCATCACCCCCAGATGGGACCGTGTAGTTGCAGGAAAACTCACCCACTGATTCTATGTTATGGTGACTTGTATAATTATTTCATTATATATTACATTGTAATAAGAATAGAAATAAAGTGCACAATAAACACAATGTACTTGAATCTTCCCCGAAATCATCCACCCAACAGTCGGTGGAAAAATTGTCTTCCAATGAAACTGGTTCTTGGTGCCAAAAAGTTTGAGGACCGCTGATACGAGGAAATATATTCCTAGAGTTTCCATTTGGGATACATGAAGAAAGTATATATGCCTTTTTTAAAAAACAGCTTTATTGAGATATCATTCATGCACTATGTAATTCACTCATTTAACGTGTAGAAGTCAATGATTTTTACTATATTGGCAAAATTGTACAACCAGTTTAAGAATATTTTCATCACCCCCCAAAAAAACGCTACTCATTAGCAGTCACTCTCCATTACCCACCCTCCTCCCCACTAAAAGTGATCTCTTATGACTGGCTTCTTTCACTTAGCAAAATGTTTTCAAGTTTCATCCATATTGTAGAATTTATCAGTGCTTTATTCCTTTTTTTGTTTGTTTTTTTGAGACAGGGTCTCACTCTGTCACCCAGGCTGGAGTGCAGTGGTGTGATCATGGCTCACTACAGCCTCGACCTCCCTGGCTCAAGCAATCCTTCCACCTCAGCCTCCCAAGTAGCTGGGACTATAGGGCTGTGCCACCACACCCAACTAATTTATATATTTTTAGTAGAGGTGGGTTTTTGCCATGTTGCCCAGGCTGGTCTGGAACTCCTGGGCTCAAGCAATCCTCCCACCTCGGCCTCCCAGCGAGCTGGATTACAGGCGTGAGCCACCACACCCAGCTTGATGGATATTAGCTTATACTTTCTGGCTATGATGTATAATGTTACTATGAAAATTCATGCAGAGGTTTTTGTGTGGATGTTTTCGTTTCTTTTAAGTATATACCTATGAGTAAAATTGCTGGGTCATATGATAACTTCATGTTTAACATTTTGAGGAGCTGTCAAACTGTTTTGCAAAGTGGCTACACTACTTTATATTCCCACCAGCAGTGTATGAGGGTTCCAATTTCTCTGCATACTCACCAACACTTGCTATTGTCTGTCTTTTTTATTATAGTGGGTTCAAAGTGATATTTCATTGTGATTTGATTTTGACTTGCGTTTACCTATGGCTAACAATATTAAGGATCTTTCAATGTATGTATTTGCCATTTGTATATCTTCTTTGGAGAAATGTCTGTTCAAAATCTTTGCCCATTTTTCAGTCAGGTTATTTGTGAGGTTGTAAGGGTTTTGTTTTGTTTTTTGTTTTTTGAGACAAAGATTTTTGCTCTGTCACCCAGGCTGGAGTGCAGTGGCGCAATATTGGCTCACTGCAACCTCCGCCTCCTGGGTTCAAGTGATTCTCCTGCCTCAGCCTTCCGAGTAGCTGGGATTGGAGGCATGCACCACCACACCTGGCTCATTTTTGTATTTTTAGTAATGGAGTTTCGTCATGTTAGCCAGGCTGGTCTCGAACTCCTGACCTCAGGTGATCCACCTGCCTTGGCCTCCTAAAGTGCTGGGATTACAGGCATGAGCCACCGTGCCTGGCCAGGAGTTCTGTACATCTCACCAATACAAGTCCTTTATTAGATTCAGTGGATTTTCATTATTCGCAATATTTTTATTCTATAAGGTCACCACCAAGGCTGAACCACTGCTTCCAGGGGAAATATGTACATGTATGTAGATATCTCATGTAGACTATAATCTTAAAATCTTAAAACAACTCATTTTATTTTATGCAAGACAAAAGGAGGTTCAATTTTATTTTATGGTTTTATTTTATGAAAGACAAAAGGCCTGTGGCCGCCCCACTAGCTAATACCCCCAGAGTTGAGATTCATACCCCATCCAACTCTTCCCAGAACGAGAGCCTCTTGAACTACACTGCAGTGTAAGTTAATTTTTGTGTGTAGTATAAGGAAGAGGCCCAATTGCATTATTTTCCATGTGGAAATCCAGTTGTTCGGCACCGTTTGTTGAAAGGACTATTTTTCCTCTATTGAACTGCTTTAGCACTTCTCTAGAAAACCAATTGATCAAAATGTAAGGGTTCATTTTTGGACTCGTGATTCAGTTCCATTGATCTGTATTTCCATTCCCACCCTATCTTAATTAATTTAGCCTTGTATTAAGTTTTGAAACTGAAAAGTGCCCGTCTTCCAACTTTGTTCTTTATACACTTTTTGAGTATTTTTACATACCTTTAAATTATAAGACAATGAGGTTATTGGACTGATCAGAGAACTTCAATATATAATAAAGTAAAATATATAAGATATAAATGGTATGGCCTTAGAGTCAAATGAAAATGCTGGGTAATTTATTTTTTCTTTATTTCTTGAGATGGAGTCTTGCTCTGTTGCCCAGGCTGGAGTACAGTAGTGTGATCTCAGCTCACTGCAACCTCTGCCTCCCGGGTTCAAGCAATTCTCCTGCCTCAGCCTTCCAAGTAGCTGGGATTAAGGGCGGCCCGCAACCATGCCCTTCTAATTTTTTGTATCTTTAGTAGAGACAGGGTTTTACCATGTTGGCCAGGCTGGTCTTGAACTCCTGATCTCAGGCGATCCACCTGCCTCAGGCGATCCACCCGCCAAAGTGTTGGGATTACAGGTGTGAGCCACCACCCCTGGCCGAAAATGCCTGTTTCTAATGTCTTTTACTCATTGCAATCTTCTGCACAGTTGGGCTCATTCAATCAGTTTTGTTGCTGCGAAAACAGGTATCATAAAATAATGATTGTGACTTAATGATTTTCCTGAATCTCTAGTATTTAGATTATTTAATGTTTTGCCTTTGGTTTTGTGTTTCCTGTCTGTTTAGGTAGGTGGAGAGTTTTCAAACACTGTTATCGGCCAGATGAAGAAATTTGGAAGGATTGCCATATGTGGAGCCATCTCTACATATAACAGAACCGGCCCACTTCCCCCAGGTAATGAGCACATGCACACGATCCCACATGTCACAAGGCTGGACAAGGAGAAAATTCACAGATATGCCATAGGCCAGTGACTCTGAAATTATTAGAAAGATTTTCATATATTCTTTTTTCTTTTAAGATAGAGTCTCACTTTGAGAGAGCTCAGGAGTTTGAGAGCATCCTGGGCAACATGGCAAAACGCCATCTCTACAAAAAAATACAAAAATAAGCCGGGTGTGGTGGTGTGCACCTGTAGTCCCAGCTACTCAAGAGGCTGAAGTGGCAGGATTGCTTGAGCCTGGGAGGCTGAGGCTGCAATGAGCCGTGTTCGTGCCACTGCACTGCAGCCTGGGTGACAAAGTGATAGCCTGTCTCAAAATAATAATAATAACAACAACAATTTCATGTATTTTGGGCTAAATCAGCTTGTATCAGATTTTTATATAGAGAAATTGCAGGATCTACAAATATAGAAGAAACAGTTATTAAAAGTTTTAGTTTTTAACCTATCATTTAATGCAAAGTTGTAAAAAGACAGTGATGATTTGATTTAGAAACAGAACACCTTGGTCTGGCTGGTAAAATATTCAGGGTCCTCTGGATATGAGAGACATTGCTGGAGGTGCGAGAGGAATAAAGGGTGACTTGCTGTGGGTGAAGGGAAGGGCAGGTTGCCATGTCCTTCAGAAATCTTGGGCAGTGCTTCTTGGAGCAGTAGGGCACCTTGGCCTCAGCAGGCTGACAGTTGCCACTAAACAGGAAGGCGGCAGCAGCTTCCCTCCATTCCTCGAGTGTCCTTGTTTTATTTCTCTGGTGCCCTGCCATGTACTCCATTCCCCACTCCCTACTCTCTTATGCTGAAACCACGCCTCTCCCACTCCACACTCTGAGGTCCAAACACAGTATCAACCGGAGAACCATATTCATTAAATCCCTGTCCTGTGAGATGCCTTGTACAGGCCGCTCGTTTTACAGGTGGGGAGATGAATGGCCGAGAGGACCAGAGACTCTTTAACTCCTATTGGCAACAGACTCAAAACAAAGACCAGTCTTCTAAGCACCTTATTTAGAGTCTGTTTCTGCTACAATGATCCTGTGCTATTAAGAGAGATCACAAATTACCTGTGATCCCCCCAAAAAAGGAGAAAGAAGGAAAAAAGGAATGTTCCAGACTCTAATGAGGATCCAGGCAACCATAAATCAATTGGTTATTTATTCTATGATGAGCTTGACTAAAGGGAATGAAACCTTATGGCCCCGCTAGTTAACCGCCCCACAACCGTATGGAGATGGGGGCTACAAAGGAAGGGGCTGACAAAGGGCAACTTGTAGACTCCCTCTTAGGTTGTGAAAAATTAAAACCATTACCAGAAGGAAACTCCAGATTTACTTGGCAATCTTACTGTTAGGGACTTTTTTCCCCCTGTAATTTTCTAACTGGTGCTAAGCTGGAATCATGGGAAACTGTCTGCCTGCCAACTGAGCGAAGCTGCAGGAGGCCTTTTCTTAACCACAGTCCAATTAGGAAGAGCCAGCTATTTTGGATACAGTAACTCGAACTAGTCTTTTTAGCAATTAGTCTTTGGAAGCTCAGCTGCTCAGACAGCACTTTGAGATGTCAGCTGGCCTTGTCCATTCCATTTTAATCAGATGGAATTCTGCCCTGCCACAGATTCCCAGAAATTCTAACATATTCCAGTGTTAGGATAGCTGAGAGGCAAGCAATGATTTCCTCTATGTTTAATGCCACATTTGCTTTTTTGTTCTCAGTAAAAAAACAAAAACCGACATTCTCATCAACACACACAGACCCAGGAACAGCAATTCACTTTCATTTTGCTTTTTTGTTTGTTGGTTTGTTTGTTTTGAGACAAGGTTTCGATCTGTTTCCCAGACTGGACCTTTTTTTTTTTTTTTTTGAGACAGGGTCTCGCTTTGTTACCCAGCCTGGAGTGCAGTGGTGCAAACATGACTCACAGCAGCCTCCACCTCCCGGGCTCAAGTGATCCTCTCACCTCAGCCTCCCAAGTAGCTTAGACTACAGACATGTGCCACCATACCTGGATAATTGTTTTTTGTTTTGTTTTGAGACAGAGTCTCGCTCTGTCGCCCAGGCTGGAGTGCAATGGTGCGATCTCGGCTCACTGCAACCTCCACCTCCCGGGTTCAAGCGATTCTCCTGCCTTAACCTCCTGAGTAGCTGTGGTTACAGGCACACACCACCATGCCTGACTAATTTTTTGTATTTTTAGTAGAGACGGGGTTTCACCATGTTAGCCAGGATAGTCTTTATCTCCTGACCTCGTGATTCGCTCCCTTCGGTGTCCCTAAGTGCTAGGATTACAGGTGTGAGCCACCGCGCCTGGCCAATTGTGATTTTTTTTTAGAAACGATGAGGTCTTTCTGTGTTGCCCAAGCTGGTCTTGAACACTTGAGCTCAAGTGATCCTCCCACTTTGCCCCCAAGTGCTGGTATTACAGGCATGAGCCACTATGCCCAGCCCATTTTCATTTAAGATGAGGAAGTGAGAGTTCCAATCGCTCACAAAGAATAGTTGACGTGGGTCTTCTGAAGAAACACTCTTTCTGTCTCATTCTCTTGCATTAGTTTCTTTTGGTTCAGGACAAAGCTTCATATTTCCAACTGCTAATGTTACTTTCCTCAAAGTAGTGAGTGGGAACTTTAGGCTGAGTGGTGCCAGTGGTCAAAGACGCTGAAGCTAGATTCCACCACTCGTCTTAGCACCGCTGGCTCTGATATTACCTAGGCATCTTCACCTGACTTCCTGAAGTTGAAAGCCTATGCTCAGGTGTCATTTTCTCAGTTTCTAGTCAATTAGGACACTTGGGAAAATCAACCAGGCAACCAAAAAACATTTTCTTCCTCACACACAGAAGGGGAGTACCTTCTTTACAGGCAGCAGGAGAGCTGTGTGCTTTGTCTGGGGTGCTGGTTCTCAAAGTGTGGGCCAAGGACCAGCAGCATCACCATCTCCTGGGAGCTTGTTAGAAATACCAATTCTTAGCCAGGTGCAGTGACTCATGCCTGTAATCCCAATACTTTGGGAGGCCGAGGCAGGAGGATCGCTTGGCCCAGGAGTTTCAAACTAGGGCAATAGAGTGAGACCTCATCTCTGACAAAAAATAAAATAAAATTAGCCAGGTATGGTGGCATGCACCTGTAGTCCTAGCTACTTGGGGGGCAGAGGTGGGGAAGATCCCTTGAACGAGGAGGTCAGGGTTGCATTGAGCAGTGATGGCACCACTTTACTCCAGCCTGTGGAAACAGAGCCAGACCCTGTCTCAAATTGAAAACAACAACAACAACAATAAACACACACAAAAAAACCCACATGTTTATTCTTTTGTTTGTTTTCTTTTTTTTTTTTTTCCTTTTGAAACTGAGTCTTGCTCTGACACCCAGGCTGGAGTGCAGTGGTACAATCTCAGCTCACTGCAGTCCCCTCCCAGCTTCAAGCAATTCTCCTGCCTCAGCCTCCTGAGTCGCTGGGATTACAGGCATGTGCCACCACGCCCAGCTAATTTTTGTATTTTAGTAGAGACACGGTTTCACCATGTTGGCCAGGCTGGTCTCAAACTCCTGACCTCAAGTGATCTGCCTGCCTCGGCCTCCCAAAATGCTGGATTATAGGCATGAGCCATGCACCCGACCCCACACACTTATTCTTGGAGGTCTGGAGGTTAAAAGTAAAGTGGGTTGGCAGGGCTGCATTCCTTCTGAAGACGCTGGAGGAGAATCTGTTTCTTTGCCTTTTCAACCTTCTAGCAGCTGCCTGTATTTCTTGGCATGTGGGCCCTTCCTCTGTCTTCAAAGCCAGTGGCATGGGATCTTCCTTCTCCTCCTCTCTCTCATCTCTGCTTCTATCACCCCATATTCCGTTCCTGACTATAACCTTCCTGTGTCCCTCATTCCCTTACGAAGACCTTTGCTATTATATTGGGTCCATCTTTATAGTGCAGAATAATCTTCTAATCTCAAGGTTCTTTTTTTATTTTTATTTTTCTGAGGCAGAGTCTCATTCGGTCACAGAGCCTAGAGTGCAGTGGCACAATCTTGGTTCACTGCAACCTCCACCTCTCAGGTTCAAGCAGTTCTCCTGCCTTAGCCTCCCAAGTAGCTGGGACTATAGGCACCCACCACCATGCCTGGCTAATTTTTTTTTTTTTTTTGTATTTTTAGTAGAGATGGAGTTTTCACTATGTTGGCCAAGCTGGTCTCGAACTCCTGACCTTGTGATCTGATCGTCTTGGCCTCCTAAAGTGCTGGATTACAGGCATGAGCCACCGCATCCCCACTAAGTTTCTTAATCATATCTGCAAAGTCCTTTTTGCCACGTAAGGTAACAGGTTCTGGGGTTTCTGGATATGAACATCTTTGGGGCCATTATTCTGCCTGCTGCAGAGTGCATGTTGATGGGCCAGCAGTCGTGTGAATCAGAAAGGAGTGAGGAAATGGAAGGGGAGAAGCACCAAGAAACTTAAAGCACCAAGCGCAGTGACAGTGACCTGTACTACTTGTTTCACCATGGCCACCTCCCTGGATCCTGCCGCCCAAATGTGCCCTTTTCTTCACAGGTCCAAACCCAGAGACTATTATCCTTCAGGAGCTTCACATACAAGGCTTTGTCGTCTACCGCTGGCAAGGAGATGTCCGCCAAAAAGCTCTGAAGGACTTGCTGAAATGGGTCTCAGAGGTAAGGAGCTCCGGAGCCACCCCTTCCAATTGTACACTAGGTCCCATTCCCTTTTGCATCTCAAGGCTTTTGTTCCAGCAATTCTTCCCTCTCTCTGCCGCATCATCAGTTTTTCCCTATTGGGTCCTTGTACTTAGAATATAAATATTCTTACTTTTCCTATCTTTGAAAGGAAAACAAAACAACCTTCTCTAAAGTTCATTTCCACTGCAAATGCAGGTCCATTTCCCTTCTCTCCCTTTTGTAACAAAATACCTGGAATTGCTGTCTACACTCACTGTCTGCCGTTCCTCTCTTTCCATTCTTCCTGAAACCAACATGTCAGGCTTTTCAGAGTCTCACTCTGTTGCCCAGGCTGGAGTGCAGTGGTGCAATCTCGGCTCACTGCAACCTCTGCCTCCGGGGTTCCAGCAATTCTCATGCCTCAGCCTCCCGAGTAGCTGGGACTACAGGTGTGTACCACCACGCCCAGCTAACTTTTTGTATATTTAGTAGAGACAGGTTTTCGTCATGTTGGCCAGGCTGGTCTCAAGTGATGTGCCCTCCTTAGCCTACCAAAGTGCTGGGATTACAGATGTGAGCCACCACACCTGGCCAAAATTAACTTTTGTCAAGGTCACAGGGGACCCTTACATAGTGAAGTCCACTGGTTGATTCTTAGCCTCACTTGGCTATGGGAAATATTTAACAGTGATCATTCTCTCCTTGATATGCTTTCTTCCCTTGGCATCCCTTAATTCTTGGTTTTCCTCACTGATTGGTCCTTCTCAGACTCCTGCTCACTTTTCTGTTCTCCAAATTAATATTAGAGTGCCCCAGGTCATGGTCATTGGGCCTTTTCTCTTGTCTATCCACACTCAAGCTGTCCCTTACTTAGCTCATCTGGGCTCAGTATGCTGGGAGCTCCCAGTTCTATCTCCAGCCTGACTCTCCCCTTAACTCTAGATTAGTATGTCCACCTGGATGCCTGATACACATCTCTGACATAACATCTTGAAAGCTAAATATGTTTTGATCTTTCCTGCTCAACATGCTCCATATTCAGACTTTACTCTCTCAGTTATAATAATTCTATACTTCTAGTTTCTCAGTCCAAAAACCTTGGAGTCGTTCTTGATGTCTTTCTCTCATACCCATGTCTAATCTCTAAGGAGATTCTGGTGGTTCTATCTTCAAAATATATACAGAATCTGAACACTTCTCCCACCTCCCTGCTTCCACCCTGGTCCAGGAACTGTGCCATCTAGCCTGGATGTTTGTAGTGTATCGGGGGAACCCGCCCCCAATATTTCAATGTACGTTCTTTCTATTTTTCATAAGTGTCGGCTGGCTGAGAAACAAAGAGAAAGAGTACAAAGAGAGGAATTTTACAGCTGGGCTGCTGGGACAAAGAGAGGAATTTTACAGCTGGGCCACTGGGGGTGACATCACATATGGGTAGGACTGTGATGCCCACCTGAACTGCAAAACCAGCAAGTTTTTATTAAGGATTTTAAAAGGAGAAGGGGTGTATGAACAGGGAGTAGGTCACAAAGATTACATGCTTCAAAGTGCAAAAGGCAGAACAAAGATCACGTGCTTCTGAGGATACAGGACAAGGACAAAATCAGAACTACTGATAAGGGTCTATGTTCAACTGTGCACATATTATCTTGATAAACATCTTAAACAACAGAAAACAGGGTTCAAGAGCAGAGAACCAGTCTGACCACAAATTTACCAGGGTGGATTTTTTTCTCCACCCTAATAAGCCTGAGAGTACTGCAGGAGACCAGGGTATATTTCAGTCCTTCTCTCAACTGCATAAGACAGACACTCTCGGAGTGGCTGTTTATAGACCTCCAACCAGTAATGCATTCCTTCCCCAGGGTATTAATTATTAATATTCCTTGCTAGGAAAACAATTTAGCGATATCTTCCCTACTGGCACGTCCGTTTATAGGCTCTCTGCAAGAACAAAAGTATGGCTCTGTTTTGCCCAACTCCGCAGGCAGTTAGACCTTATGGTTGTCTTCCCTTGTTCCCTGAAAATCACTGTTACTCTGTTCTTTTTCAAGGTGCACTGGTTTCATATTGTTCAAACACACATGTTTTACAATCAATTTCTACAGTTAATACAATTATCACAGTGGTCCTGAGGTGATGTACATTCTCAGCTTACAAAGATAACAGGATTAAGAGATTAAATTGAGACAGGCATAAGGAATTATAAAAGTATTAATTTGGGAACTGATAAATGTCCATATTAAAATGAAATGTTTACAATTTATGTTCCTCTGCTATGGCTCCAGTCGGATCCTCCGTTTGGGGTCCCTGACTTTCCACAGCACTAGTGGACTCTACCTGGCCTCCCATATTCGCACCCCTATAGACAATTCCCAATGTGATGGCCATAGCGATCTGTTAAGGCACAAATCAAATCCTGCCATTCTTATGATCCAAACCATGCAAAGCTCTGCATTTCACTTAGAGTAAACCAAAGTGCGAATATTCAGCAAGCTTACACAAAATCTGACCCCTGATATCTCTCTGATTTCATTTCTTAGTATTCACCGTCTTGTTTACTTCGCCCAGTCTCCTCCACCACTCCACCGCTCTGTAACTGCTTGCTGAACTCTCTCACATCCTGCAAGTCTTTGCTAAAAAGTGCCTTCTGGACCAGCATGGTGGTTCACACCTGTAATCCCAGCACTTTAGGAGGCAGAGGCAGGCAGATTACAAGGTCAAGAGATCGAGACCATCCTGACCAACATGGTGAAACCCCATCTCTACTGAAAATACACAAATTAGCTGGGCATGGTGGCATACGCCTATAGTCCCAGCTACTTGGGAGGCTGAGGCAGGAGAATCGCTTGAGCCTGGGACACGGAGGTTGCAGTGAGTCGAGATTGTGCCACTGCACTCCAGCCCAGTGACAGAGCTCAACTCTGTCTCAAAAAAAAAAAAAAAAAAAAAAAGTGCCTTCTGGGTGAGGCAACTTTTTAAATTGCCCTATTATAAGTTGCATTCCCACTTCATTCTTGATCCTCCATATCCCACAGCCCCCCTGCTTTTTTTTTTTTTTTTCTGAGACAGGGTCTCACGAAAATACCCAGACTGGAGTGCAGTGGCGCAATCATGGCTCACTGCAGCCTTCACCCAGGCTCAGGTGATTCTCCCACCTCAACCTCCTGAGTAGCTGGGACAACAGTCATGTGCCACCACACCTGACTAATTTTTTTGTATTTTTCATAGAGATGGGTTTTCACCATGTTGCCCAGGCTCCTATCCTGCTTTTATCCATAGCAATTAATCATCTTTTATATAATATATACTATAATTCACTTATTCATTTATATTTATTGCCCATCTGCCTTCTTGGGGATGTAACCTCCATGAAGATAGCATGTTCATACATTTTGCTTTCTGGTGTATCTCCAGCGCCCAGAAGAGTAGATGAAGCAACGTAGGCACTGGATAAATATTGCTGAATAAATGAATGTTAGAGGGGAGCATACATGTGCCATGGCTCTTCCTAAGGAGCAAAGAAGACAATCCCTTAGCCCTGTGCTGTGATAATTTTCAAACCTTACACCATGTAAAGTTTTAGTCAACAGAAATCTGAACAATCAAGTTGCATTATTTTAGTTTTACAGGGGAAAAATAATACCATGCTTCCTAATCCCTGACCAATGATCATTTCCCAATTCAAAGGAATAGATGCTCCTCCGGCAGCCACTGGAGCTTGGCGCTCTTCCCAGTCTAGCACTTGGAGTGCCGGGCTGGGCTCTCTCCAGGGAGCTGGAAATAGCTGAATCTAAGTTGTCCCAGTTGGTGAAATCTAATGGAGCCCATCTATGATCACAGCTGACAACAGGAAACCACTGTGCTGGTGTCCCCAATGCTTCCGTCTAACAAAGTGAAGCTGATCATAGTTAGTTGTGGTTTTTTGGGTTTTTTTATTTTTTTTGTTGAGACAGAATCTCACTCTGTCGCCCAGGCTGGAGTGCAGTGGCGCGATCTTGGCTCACTGCAACCTCTACTTCCTGGGTTCGAGTGATCCTCCCACCTCAGCCTCCCGAGTAACTGGGATTACAGGCGCCCACCACCACTCCCGGCTAACTTTTTGTAGGTTTAGTAGAGACGGGGTTTCACCACGTTGGCCAGGCTCATCTTGAACTCCTGACCTCAAGTGATTCTCCTGCCTCGGCCTCCCAAAGTGCTGGAATTACACGCGTGAGCCACGGCGCCCGGCCCTAGTTGGGTTTTAAGTTGTGAGTTGGCCTAATTTCTTTCTCATCCTCCCTTTTTAATCTCATTCCCTATTTTTTAAAATTCACTTTTTATTTATTTATTTATTTATTTTTTGAGACGGAGTCTCGCTCTGTCGCCCAGGCTGGAGTGCAATGGCGCAATCTCGGCTTACTGCAAGCTCCGCCTCCCGGGTTCGCGCCATTCTCCGGCCTCAGCCTCCCGAAAATTCACTTTTTATTTTAGAAAAGTTTTAGGCTGGGTGTGGTGGCTCATACCTATAATCCCAGCACTTTGGGAGGGTGAGGAAGGAGGATTGCTTGAGCCCAGGAGTCCGAGACCAACCCTGGCAACATAATGAGACCCTACAAAAAAGCAAAAAGTAAAAAAATCAGCTGGGTGCAGTGGTGCACACCTGTAGTCCCAGCTACTCGGGAGGCTGAGGTGGGAGGATCACCTGAGTCCAAGAGTTCTAGGGCTACAGTGAACTCTGAATGCGCCACTGTCCTCCAGCCTTGTAAATAGAGCAAGACCCTGTCTCAAAAACAAAACTAAAAATGGAAGTGTTAGATTTATAGGAAAATTGGGAAGATAGTACAGAGAGCTCCCGTATACCCTGCATCCTATACCCTAATTTCCCCTATTATCAACATTTTCCTTTAGTATTTGTATTAGTTTGCTAGGTCTGCCAAAATAAAGCACCACGGACTGGGTGGCTTACAGAACAAATTTATTTTCTCAGTTCTGGAGGCTAGAAGTCCAAGATCAAGGTGTCAGCAGGGTTTTTTCTTAGGAGGCCTCTCTCTTTTCAACTTGTAGATGGCTTCCTTTTCCCCGCATCTTCACATGGACTTCTCTCTGTGTGTCTGTGTCCTAACCTCCTTATGAGCACATCTGTCATATTGATTAAGGCCCACCTGTATGATGTCATTTTACCTTAATTACCTTTTTTCTTTCTTGAGATGGAGTTTCGCTCTTGTTGCCCAGGCTGGGGTGCCATGGTGCGATCTCCGTTCACTGCAACCTCCGCCTCCCGGGTTCAAGCGATTTTCCTGCCTCAGCCTCCCAACTAGCTGGGATTACAGGCACACGACACAACGCCTGGCTAATTTTCGCATTTTTAGTAGAGATGGGGTTTCGCCATGTTGGCCAGGCTGGTCTTGAACTCCTCACCTCAGGTGATCCACCTGCCTCAGCCTCCCGAAGTGCTGGGATTACAGTTGTGAGCCACTGTGCCCAACCTGTTAATTACCTTTTCTTAAAGCCCTATCTCCAAATACAGTCCCATTGTCAGGCACTGGTGATTAGGACTTAAACGTATGGATTTGGATTGGGGGCAAACAATTCAGTCCATAACAGTAATCGTTCTCTATTTTTAATCTCTGAACTGGATTCTACCTTTCCATGCTATCCAGATTCTTTTCTTCTTCAAGAACAAGAATGAATTGGGGCTTTCAAGTCAAAAGTTCCAATCTCAGCCACGAGCCATGGCTCACGCCTGTAATCCTAGCACTTTGGGAGGCTGAGGTGGGCGGATCACTTGAGCCTAGGTGTTTGAGACCACCTTGGGTGAACCTAGCAAGACCCCGTCTCTACAAAAACTAAAAAAGTTAGCTGGGCATGGTGGCACATTCCTGTAGTCCCAGCTACTCAGGAAGCTGAGGTGGAAGGATCACTGGAGCCCAGGAGGTTGAGACTGCAGTGAGCTATGATTGTGCCACTGCACTCAAACCTGGGTGACAGAGTGAGACCCTGTCTCAGAATAATAATAATAATAAAAGTTTAAATCTCAGCTTCCCTACTTTGTAATTGACTGACTTCAAGCAAATAATCTTGTCTATAAATCCATAAAGAGTGCTAAGCCATCACTGGAATGCATTAGGGAAAAACTTGTACCAGGTAACTCAGGTGTCTATATAAGACCCCTTCAAAAAGTCTGAAAATGTAAATTAGTTCCCATTAGTAGGCTGTGCCTTGTAGTAGAAAGAGAAACGAAGAACCTTCCTCACTAACATGAACCCTTCCTTCCCACACTCCCAGAAAAAGGTTAAACACATCTTGAAAGAACCTTGTCTTAATGTGGAGACAGATTATTAGACTGTCCTGCTATTTATATTTCCTGAGTAGGACCTGCCTCTTCAAGGGCCAGAGGTAAATGAAGGGTGCTCCTTTCTCTATTTCCACCTTCTCTGAGATCATTGGGTTATCATACTTTACTATGCATCTTACTTAGAAATTGCTTAATTGTGCTGGGCATGGTGGCTTATGCCTGTAATCCCAGCACTTTGGGAGGTGAAGGCAGGCGGATCACGAGGTCAGGAGATCTAGAGGTCCGGAGATCGAGACCATCCTGGCTAACACGGTGAAGCCCCGTCTCTACTAAAAATACAAAACAATTAGCCGGGCATGGTGGCAAGCGCCTATAGTCCCAGCTACTTGGGAGGCTGAGGCACCTGAATGGTGTGAACCCGGGAGGCGGAGCTTGCAGTGAGCCAAGATCGCGGCCCTGCACCCCAATCTGGGCAACAGAGCGAGACTCCGTCTCAAAAAAAAAAAAAAAGACAAAGAAATTGCTTAATCGCTGCCTTATGACACTTCACACTATGATCTGACACCTATTATTAAGTTCTTTTTAGGTGTACTTTGTAATCTTTTACATGTACTGTGTAAGTGGATCTTGCCCCCACTTGACTTCAAGTTCATGGAGGACAGGACCTCCATCTCTTATTTTCAAGGTTTCCTATGATGTACCTGATACATTTGTTGCTAGGATGAGAACAGTATATCATTGAGAATATTAACTTAAGTTTTGAAATTTGTTATTGCTTTGATACAGGGTAAAATCCAGGATAAGGAATATATCATCGAAGGATTTGAAAACATGCCAGCTGCATTTATGGGAATGCTGAAAGGAGATAATTTGGGGAAAACAATAGTGAAAGTATGAAAAAAGGACACATGGAATCTGGAGGCCATTTACATGATTACTTAATTTGTTTTTCACCATTTAGCAAAAATGTATACTACCTTAAATGTCTAAGAAACAGTACTTGTAATGAGTTTGATCTACTTAATAAAATACATTTAAGTAGTATGTAATTAGTGATGGAGGATGGAAGTTTCACAGTCAACAGCAACCAGTCATCTCACTGTTCACTACAGCTTCTTCTGAGTTGTGATAGAAACTAATGGCTTTGAAGTGTGAAAGTTTTCCAAACACTGCATGTTTTCATTCATAAGTGGGAGCTGAACGATGAGAACACATGGACACAGGGAGGGGAAGAACACACACCTGGGCCTGTGGAAGCGTGGGTGGGGGAGGGAGAGCATCAGGATAAATAGCTAATGCATGCGGGTGTTAATAGCTAGGTGACGGGTTGATAGGTGCAGGAAACCACCATGGCACACGTTTACCTATGTAACAAGCCTGCACGTCCCACATAATTATCCCGGAACTTAAAATAAAATAAAATTAAATTTAGGCCGGGCGTGGTGGCTCAAGCCTGTAATCCCAGCACTTTGGGAGGCCGAGACTGGCAGATCACGAGGTCAGGAGATTGAGACCATCCTGGCTAACACGGTGAAACCCCATCTCTACTAAAAAATACAAAAAACTAGCCGGGCGAGGTGGTGGGCACCTGTTGCACCTGTAGTCCCAGCTACTCGGGAGGCTGAGGCAGGAGAATGGCGTAAACCCAGGAGGAGGAGCTTGCAGTGAGCTGAGATACCGCCACTGCACTCCAGCCTGGGTGATAGAGCAAGACTCCATCTCAAAATAAAAAATAAAATAAAATAAAATAAAATAAAATTAAATTAAATTAAAAAGTTACCCAGGCGTGGTGGCTCATGCCTGTAATTCCAGCACTTTGGGAGGATGAGGTGGACAGATCTCGAGGTCAGGAGTTCAAGACCAGCCTGACCAACATGGTGAAACACCGTCTCTACTAAAAATACAAAAATTAGCTGGGCGTGGTGACACACTCCTATAATCCCAGCCTCTTGGGAGGCTGAGGCAGGAGACACACTTGAACCTGGGAGGCGGAAGTTGCAGTGAGCCAAGATTGCACCACTCTTCTGCAGCCTGGGCGACAGAGTGAGACTCCATCTTAAAAGAAAAAAAAAAGTTTACTACTTCTGTGACCTTAGACTTCTGATTTTCCATCTTTAAAGTGAGGATAATAACATCTGTTTCATATACATGTTATGCATTTATTTAAAACACCAGCATAGGTGGGCTCAGTGGCTCACGCCTGTAATCCCAGCACTTTTGGAGGTGGAGGCTGGTGAATCACCAAAGGTCAGGAGTTCAAGACCAGCCTGGCCAACATGGCGAGACCGTATCTCTACTAAAAATACAAAAATTAGCTGGGCATGCTAACGGGTGCTTGTAATCCCAGCTACTCAGGAGGCTGAGGCAGGAGAATCGCTTGAACCCAGGAGGCGGAGGTTGTGGTGTGCCGATATCGTGCCTATTGCACTCCAACCTGGGCAACAAGAGCAAAACACTGTCTCAGAAAAAAACAAAACTAAACTAAACTAAAAACATCAGCATAATGCCTGGCATGTATTAGGAAAGTGTTAGCTACCTCCCTGTCTATGTCAGTGATTTTGAAGTCTTAAGATTACCATGCTATTGCTTGTGATTATGCCAGAAGAAATAATCATTGCAGGTGTACAGGGGTTGTAGGGCCAGTCCATACTGGTCCTCTGCATATGAGTCTAATTATACAACAAATCAAAGAAGGAATCTGTCATTCACGAGAGCTGCACAAAAGATAACACATGGGAATGTCTATACATCTACAAAAATGTGCACGATTTATATGAAGAAAAATTTAAAACATTACTGATAATGAAGGGACATTTAGTGAAGTTCTCCGATGATCCTCATAACTACATAAATGTCCTGCAAGGATTGGGGCAGTCCTTTAATCTAACGTGGAGAGATATCATTTTACCTCTTGATCAGACCTTAAGTCCTACTGATAAGGAAGCAGCTTTAGCAGCAGCCTGGCAATTTAGGAATCTGTGGTACCTGAGCCAGGTAAACGGTCCAAAAGCCCTGGAGGAGAGGGAAAAACTCCCCATAGGGCAACAGGCGGTCCCCACTGTAGACCCTCACTGGGATACTGACTCAAATCATGGAGATTAGAGCCACAGGTATTTGCTAACTTGCATGTTAGAAGGGTTGAAGGAGACGAGGAAAAAGCCTATGAACTACTCAATGCTACCCACAATTATGCAAGGAAAACAGGAAAACCCCTCTGCTTTTCTAGAAAGGCTAAGGGAGGCCCTAAGAAAGCACACCTCCCTAACTCCAGATTCTGTAAAAGGCTAACTTATTTTAAAAGATAAATTTTTCACCCAATCAGCAGCTGACATTAGGAGAAAACTCCCAAAGTCTGCCTTAGGCCCAAAACAAAATTTGGAGACATTCTTAAACCTAGCAACCTAGTGTTCTATAACAGGGACCAAGAAGAACAGGCCAAAAGGGAAAAGCGAGATAAGAGTGCCAAGACCATCTGGGTCATGGAGACCCTAACCCGGGGCGCTAGAGGAATTAAAGACACACACACAGAAATATAGCATGTGGAGTGGGAAATCAGGGGTCTCACAGCCTTCAGAGCTGAGAGCCTCGAACAGAGATTTACCCACATATTTATGGACAGCAAGCCAGTGAGTGGTAAGCATCGTTTCTACAGGTTGTAGATTAACTAAAAGTATTCCTTACAGGAAATAAAGGCATGGGCTGAAATACAGAGATGTGTCTGGCTAGTTGTCTGCAGCAGGAACATGTCCTTCAGACACAGATCGCTCATGCTGTTGTTAGTGGTTCAGGAATGCCTTTAAGCGATTTTCCGTACTGGGTGGGCCAAGTGTTCCTTGCCCTCATTCCAGTAAACTGACAACCTTCAGTGTGGGTGTCTTGGCCATCACGAGTGTGCCATAGGGCTGCAGAAATTTTGTTTATGGCCAGTTTTGGGGCCAGTTTTTGGCCAGATTTGGGGGTCTGTTCCCAACAAAGAGAAAGGCTGAAGCCTTAGTCATGGCAGACCTTGGTGGCTCAGTTGTGACCAAAAGAAGAGCAGGCCAATTGCCTATGAGGACTTGTTATCAGTGCAGTTTGCAAGGACGTTTTAAGAAAGATTATCCAACAAGAAACAAACCACCTCCTCACCCATGTCCAATATGCCAAGGTAGTCACTGAAAGGCACACTGCCCCAGAGGACAAAGGCCCTCTGGACCAGATGCACCCAACCAGATGATTCAGCAACAGGACTGAGGGTGCCTGGAGCAAGCGCCAGCTCATGCCATCACCCTCACAGTGCCCCGGGTAAGTCTGACCACTGAGGGCCAGGAAGTGGATTTCCTCCTGGACACAGGCATGACATTCTCAGTTTTAATCTCCTGCCCCACATGACGGTCCTGAAAGTCTGTTACTATCCGAGGAATCTTAGGACAGCCAGTAACCAGGTATTTCTCTCACCTCCTCAGCTACAATTAGGAGACTTTGCTCTTTTCATATGACTTTCTTGTTATGCCCGAAAGTCCCACACCCTTATTAAGGAGAGACATATTAGCCAAAGCTGGGGCTATTATCTACATAAACATGAGGAAAAATTACCGATTTGTTGTCCCCTACTTAAAGAAAGAATCAACTCTGAAGTCTAGGCCTGAGAAGGACAATTTGGAAGAGCAAAAAATGCCCATCCAGTTCAAATCAGGTTAAAAGACCCCACCACTTTTCCTTATCAAAGGCAATATCCCTTAAGGTCTAAAGTTCATAAAGGATTACAGGATGTTGTTAGAGCTAGAGCAAAAAACTCATCTCCCATGGCCCAATTTCTTGCCCATGGCCTTATTAAGAATTCAAAACTCCCCTTACAGAATGAGGCTCACTCCATATGAAATGCTGTGTGGACGTCCCTTTCTCACAAATGACCTCCTGCTCAATCAGGAAATGCCCAATTTAGTCAAAGACATAACATCTCTAGCAAAATATCAACAAAACCTTAATACTTTACCCAAAAAGTGTGACAAGGAAGAAGGAATAGACTTGTTCAACCAGATCTAATATTAGTCAATTGGTCCCCTTTACCTCTCCATCTATGGATCCCTTATAGGAAGGACCATACTCAGTAATCCTCTCTATCCCCACTGCAGTTAAAGTGGCAGGGGTGGAATCCTGGATTCACCACACCCGAGTTAAACCTTGGACACCTCCTGAAGAACTTACAGGATCATCAACTCAAGAGACACAAGGTCAGCCAGACCAGCCTCAATACACCTGTCAGCCACCAGAGGACCTGCATCTCCTATTTTGGAAGGAAACACCTCAGACTAAAAAGACTCCTTGCAGTTAATCCTGAAGAGAAATTTGTCCCTACCTAAAGGAGGATAAATAGAAAACCTGCATGATCTTTGACATCTCTCCTTGCTGTCTTTAATAGAATCCTTCTACTGCTTCGTTACATTATTAAACAGTATACTAACTATATTATTTGCAGTAGGATTATATACTGTAGCTCCAGCCGGGACAAAGCACTCAATCACATCAACCTTTCTTCTATCGTCCTTCCTTCTAATGAAAATTTACTCCTTTTTCCTTCCTCTTTCCTACAACTGTTCCACCTACAACATGTCATGACTCCTCTGAGGTTTTGGCCACCCTCTTCCTACTTATGTCCCTTTCTCCAACTATAACACACATGCTGTGTCACTGTGCTTCCCCTGGAGGAGTCAACTGGCTTCTCTCAGAAACTCTAAGAGATTAGGTAGCCCCTTCCGAGCACCTGCATCTTTTGCCGCGTATACTTACATGAGAAAAAAACGTTATAAAACTGCTTCTCTCTGCTCTCACAATAGCCATACATATCACCAAGGAAAAATGATCCGTGCTGACCACCCTGAGAAATCGGGGGCCAGTACTTGTCAGACATATCATACCCATGTAGCTACGTCTGACAGAAGAGGCATCCAAGATGGTACTAAAGATTGGCATATCCAACACGTGATTAAAAACTTAGTCCAGCTCTCCAGTACTCCCAGTCCATACAAGAAATTAGACCTTTGCAGGGTACAAGAAACCCTTAACTCTCATTCTTGTCTCTAGAGGCTGTTTAACACCACCCTTAGAGGAATAAAAGAGGCCTCTCCTAGGAACCCAATCAACTCTTAGATGTATCTCCCGTTGCATTTTCAACCATATGTCCCAGTCCCTGTCCCCAGACAGTAGAACTTATCCACCCCACTCCTAAACACCGCCAAATTAATCAGTCCCCCAATGTACCAGCCACACAGGCCTCAAATCTCACATGCATAAACTTCAGCATGACTCTCAATAAGAACACCTCCCTATGTCAGTCCTGGATATCAGTAACCTCAGGTTTCACCTGTCTAACTTCAGGCATCATTTTCATCTGTGATAACACAGTCTATCAATGCCTAAATGGCACTCCAAAAGAACTATCTTTCTCTCCTTTCTAGCACCTCCCATGTCCATATATAGTGAAAAAGAGTTACAAAGTCTCCTTATACCCCAATCCCACCACACATGAGCCTTTATTGTCCCTTTTATTGTAGGAGCCAGATTACGAGGTGGGCTTAGTACTGGAATTGTAGGTATAACCCTCCTCCACCCAGTTCTATTATAAATTATCACAAAAATTAAATGATGACAGAATGAGTTGCCGACTCCCTAGGGACCCTACAAAGCCAGCTTAATTCTCTAGCTGCAGTAGTTCTCCAAAACTGAAGAGCCCTAAACATATTAACAGCTGAAAAAGGAGGAACCTGCCTCTTAACATAAGAATGTTGCTATTTTGTTAACCAGTCAAGAATCATTACTGAAAATGTCAAAGAAATTTAAAAAAAAAAACTGATAAAAAGTAGGAAAATGGAGCTTGAACACTCAGGACCCTGAAACAAGTTTAACCAATAGATACCTTAGCTCCTTCCCTTTCTAGGCCCTGTGACAGCCATCCTACTATTACTCACTTTTAATCCTTGCATTTTTAACCTCCTTGTCAAATTTGTTGCCTCCAGAATTGAGGCCATCAAGCTACAAATAGTCTTACAAATAGAACCTCAAATTAGCTCATCTCATGGCTTCTACTGAGGAACCCTAGATTGACCCACTGGTCCCTTGACTGGCCTAGAAAGTTCCCTCTGGAGGACACCACAACTGCAGAGCCCCTTCTTCACCCCTAACCAGCAGGAAGTAGCCAGAACAACCGCTGCCCAGTTCCCAACAGCAGTTGGGGTGTCTTGTTTAGAGGGGGGACTGAGAGGAGGTGCCAGCTGGGCTTCCTGGGTCGAGTAGGGGCTCAGAAAGCTGTGAAACTCACTCATTTCCTGCATCAGGGCTTGCTTTGGTCCTGGATGAATAATATTGAAGGTATATGCTTAAAATATTCCTAGCACCAGGATTTGTGCATGTGTTTTCTTCCCCAAGAAAACTATAAACAGCAAAAATTTTACTGGATGTTTCCCTGTATTGTTCTTTCCCTCTCTCAATCAGGGGAACCCACCCCCAGTATTTCAACGTAGGTTCCTTCTATTTTCCATAAGTGTCAGCCAGCTGAGAAATAAATAGAGTGCAAAGACAGGAATTGTACAGCTGGGCTGCCGGGGGTGACATCACATATCAGTAGGACCGTGATGCCCACCTGAGCCTCAAACCAGCAAGTTTTTTATTAAGGGTTTCAAAATGGGAGGGGCTGTAAGAACAGGGAGTAGATCACATGCTTCAAAGGGCAAAAAGCAGAACTACTGATAAGGGTGTATGTTTAGCGGTGCACATATTGTCATAATAAACACATTAAACAACAGAAAACGGTTCGAGAGTAGAGAACTGGTCTGACCACAAATTTACCAAGGCGGGGTTTTCCCCACCCTAGTAAGCCTGAGGGTACTACAGGAGACCAGGGCATATCTCAGTCCTTATCTCAACCGCATGAGACAGACATTCCCAGAGCGGCCATTTATAGACCTCCCCCCAGGAGAGCATTCCTTTCCCAGGGTATTAATATTAATATTCCTTGCTAGGAAACGAATTTAGTGATCTCTTCCCTACTTGTATATCTGTTTCTAGGCTCTCTGTAAGAAGAAAAATATGGCTCTTTTTGCCCGACCCTGCAGGCTTTATGGTTGTCTTCCCGTGTTCCCTAAAATCACTGTTATTCTGTTCTTTTTCAAGGTGCCCTGGTTTCATATTGTTCAAACACACATGTTTTACAATCAATTTGTACAGTTAACACAATTATCACAGTGGTCCTGAGGTGATGTACATTCTGAGCTTATGAAGATAATGGGATTAAGAGATTAAAGTAAGACAGGTGTAAGAAATCATAAAAGTATTATTTGGGAACTGATAAATGTCCATATTAAAAAGAAATCTTCACAATTTATGTTCCTCTGCCATGGCTCCAGCCAGTCCCTCCATTCAGGGTCCCTGACTTCCCGCAACATCTCTCCCTCTCTCCCTTCCCCATCCCCCGAAACTAAAGTTAAAAAGAATGTTAACTGTCCATTTTCCTGTGACCAGCAGACCTTATCTATCCTCCCAATTCCAATTCCTTGTGAACATACTTTGTGAAGTCCTGTAAGATCCTGTCTCTTTTGCCATGCTGCTGCAAGGTCATGAAATAGATAAAACTTAATTTGCAAGTCCAGTTTTTCTCAAGATCTAAGACATCTCATAAATGGCTAATTGCCTTTGTTTCTCGCTCTGGTAATATCTTCTTGCCACACTTATTTCCTGCCTTAAAGAGTTTAAAAGGCAATTACATAATCTAACTCTGGATACCCGTTTGGGACCCCTTCCACGCTGTGGAAGCTTTGTACTTTCACTCTGCTCAATAAAGCCTACAGCTTTTTCTCTCTCTAGGTCTGTGTCTCTATCACTTGCTGTGGTCAGCCGCCACACAATTCTTTGGCGTGGCTAGGCAAGAACCTTAGACATTACAGTATGGATGGTAAGGCTCCAGCAGAAAGATATTGGCAAGTGTTAGAGGAAAAGAGAAAATTTTATCCGAAAGTGTTATGGAAATCCCCAAAAGAAGGACAGTGAAATGTCCAGTGGATTTACTGACAAGGGAAGAGGGTGTGCTTGTGTGTTTACAGGAGATGGACAAACTGCGTGGGTGTCCTCAAGATGCATGCGACCATGGAACGGGAACAGGAGATTGGAAGAACCCAGAGTGGCCAACCATGGGCATGGTCCCTCCGGTACGACCTATGAACCAGCTGAGACTGAGTGCAAAGACAGAGAGAAGGCTGACCAGAGTCATGACACGGTTCTAATGCTATGTTTGCTGTAAAATCGGATTAACTGCCATTTGGAGAATGAGAGCTGCCCAGCCTAGCCTTACATTCTTTCAATTAATACATAAACAAAAAGGGGGATATGCAGGGAGCAGAAGGCCCATGGGAAGTAACCAACTCAGTATTCTGCTGGAGGCTATATGAGCAAACAGCAAACTGTTTATCATGAATGCAGGCTGTGGACAAACTCACACTCCCCTGGCGCCAAAATGTTTGCTGAGGGCCATCACTCCCTGGTGCCGGGCTCCTTGAAGTAATCTACTGAGAAAATTAACGCCTATGGTTCAAAGGATGCAGTCTCGCAAGCCTGCTGTGAACCAAACGGCCGACTGACAATTACCCCACAATCACGTCCACTTCTCGCTATCTCTTTTGTCTAATAAATACGGAGGGCTGTGTAAAGCTCAGGGCCCTTGTCCAGTAGAGGCAAGGTGCCCCCTGACCCCTTCTTCCAAATATACTCTTTTGTCTCTTGTATTTTATTACCACTTTTGCCCACTTTGTTAGTCCAATAGGTCTGCGGCATAGTGGCACCCCCAAGAGCGACAGAATTGGGCAATCGAATTGAATGGAACAGAGAAAAGTGTAGGACTTTGACATGGAATAAGATTCAAATCTCAACCCTGCTACTGACTACCTATGCAATCTTGTCTATGTTGTTTTACTTCTCAGAATTTCAGTTTCCTGAGGCTCCAAGGAAGACGATGGTAATATGTGCTTCTGAAACTGCCCCTATAAACTTTATAAATGTAGGCCAGGCACAGTGGCTCATGCCTGTAATCCCAGCACTTTCAGAGGCTGAGGCTGATAGATCACCTAAGGTCAGGAGTTCACAACCAGCCTAACCAATTGGTGAAACTTTGTCTCTACTAAAAATACAAAAATTAGCCAGGCGTGGTGGCATGTGCCAGTAGTTCCAGCTACTCGGGAGGCTGAGACAGGAGAATTGCTTGAACCAGGGAGGTGGAGGTTGCAGTGAGCTGAGATCATGACACTGCATCCCAGCCTGGGAGACAGAGCAAGACTCCATCTCGAAAAATACATAAAATTAATCAGGGAAGGAGGGAAGGAGAAACAAAAAGAAACCAAGCTGGTAGCATGTCCAGCATTCATCATTAAGTCGGCACACTCTCCGATCTGCTTCCTCACAGTTTGGTGCCTATTTTCCTAGAATCACTAGACCTAGATACAAGATTATAGTTTCCCTTAACTGCTCTTTAAATAACAACTCGAACATTATGAAATGTTGTTTTCACTTTGAGATATTCCTTCAGGTCCTGCATACAGATGAAACCACTGATGCAGCTGACCTGAAGGACTCCCCGAGGGGCTACCTCACCAACGTATAGTTTCCAATTTATGATGATTTTATCCCCCTTGACCCAACCAACCAGCAACCCCGGTTTTCCAACCCCTCACTCTCCACAATCCTCTTAAAGCCCCAGGCCAGAACTTCTTGGGAGATGAATTTGAGGGTTTCCTTCCACTTCCTTGCTGGGTGCCCTGTGATCATTAAACTCTTTCTTTGCTGCATCCCCGCTGTCTTAGTGTAATTGGTCTATTACTATGCAGTGGGCATACGAACTTGTTGGTCCCATAACATAACCCTTCCTTGGGTGGTCATAAGGACTACAAATACGGGATACCAAGGGCTACTCTAGTGCAAGGTTGCATCTCCTCAGTGCTGTGCAGAGAGGATAATCAATCTCTCTCCAAATGCAGTGTCCCATCTGTATTCAGGAATTCCTACAATTAGGAGAAAAATATTACTCTTTGTTGTTATCATTATTTCTCAAGCATTATCCCACCTGACCAATGAAATGGAAGTTGTAGAGAAGAAAGTGGGCGACAAGTCTATCTGTTTTTGTTTGTTTCTTTGTTCGTTTTTGAGAGAGTGTTGCTCTGTCACCCAAGTTGGAGTGCAGTGACATGATCTTGCCTCACTGCAACTTCCACCTCCTGTGTTCAAGTGATTCTTCAGCCTCAGCCTCCTGAGGAGCTGGGATTACAGGTGCGTGCCACCATGCCCAGCTAATTTTTGTATTTTTGTCAAGATGGGGTTTCATCATGTTGGCCAGGCTGGTCTCGAACTCCTGACATCAAGTGATCCGCCTGCCTCGGGCTCCCAAAGTGCTGGGGTTATAGGTGTGAGCAACCACCCCTGACTAAGTCTGTCTGTTTTTAAAGTACAAGAAAGATCCAGAAGAAATTTCCACCAAACGGATAACAATGACTTTTGTTTTTTATATTATACACATCTGTATTGTCTGAATTATTTGATAAAAAGCATTTTTAAATTACTTGTTTGTTATTACTTTATTGTTTTAAGTGAACTGTTCCCTCCACAGTTAGATCAGAACTCATTGAAACCTAAGATCAGAGAACTGAATTGAATAGAGTTTTGTCTCAGGGAAAAGCAAAGAAAAATCTTTTTCGTTGATCCTTTATTCCATATTCTGACTGTGTGTGTGATTATGTAACAGTCATGATTAACTTGATCACCATGACTTGACAAACTGCAGCCTTTAAGACTGACTGAGTCAATAATTGGGAAAGAGATTTTATTTGTCCTGGTGCTGCCAAGTATTATCGACATCTTCTATTTAATGACAAGTGAGTAAATATGTGAGCCACTCTGTGTTTCTGGCACTTTTTTTCTGTTATTCTTACTTTACAAAGACTTTTTATGCCTGCAATTTTATTAACACTTCTAATATCCAAAAGAAACAGAGTGATTCTATAACAAGATATTTTAAAAGAAAAAACAAAAAAAGACAAGCAGAATGAGATATGTAACCCAATACTGTTTCTATAAATTAAAAGTATACGCCCACAGTGCATATTATGTAAGAACATGGGAAAAAAAAAAAAAAAAACTCTATGCACATCAAACAAATCACAGTAGTTACCTATAGTAGGAGAAGAAAAGTAGGGAACGGAGTTATTTTTTGTTATTGTTGTTGTTTGTTTTTGGAGACTGGATCTCACTTAGACACCCAGGCTAGAGTGCAGTGCCACAATCCCAGCTCGCTGCAGCCTCCACCTCCCAGGTTCAAGCTATGCTGCCCAGGCAAGTCTTGAATGCTTGGCCTCAAGTGGTCCTTTTGCCTTGGATTCCCAAAGTGCTAGGATTACAGTCGTGAGCCAAAGAACCCAGCCTGGGAATGGAATTTTGTTTTGTTTTATTTTAGGTTACATAAATTAATAAGGGAGAGAGAGTGAGTGAGAAAGAAAGAATTTGGCAGCCCAGTGAGGATAAAGTGCAACAAACTCTGATGAGTATGAAGAATTCAACTCTCAGCATTTTGTTTTTAGGGTCCATCCAAGTCGCTTTATGTACATCGATCCCAGTGCTTCTGATGCTGCATATATCCCATGGTATGCATCCACCACACTTGGTCCACACACTCTGTTATGGGTTGGACTGTGTCTTCCCCAATTTCATGTGTTGAAGTCTCCAAGTACCAGTACTCACAATGTAACTGTATTTGGAGATAGGGCCTCTCAAGAGGTAATTAAGGTTAAATGAGGCCATATTAGTGAGCCCTAATCCATTTGACAGTATTTGAAGACAAGGCCTTGGAAGACGTGATTAAGCTAAACTGAGGCTGACAAGTGGGGCTCTAATCCAACATGACAGGTACCCTCACAAGGAGAGACATTGAGCCGGGTGTGGTGGTGGGCCTGTAATCCCAGCTTCTAGGGAGGCTGAAGGACGATCACTTGAGCCCAGGAGTTCAAGGCTGCAATGAGCTGTGATACCCAGCACTGCACTCCAGCCTGGGTGACAGAGCGAGACCTCAAAATAATTAAAATTAAGTAAATAAATAAAAGACATTGAATCTTCATAATGACTGGAAGTTACACATTGTTCTTATCCCCATCTTTCTGATGGCTGAACTGAGTGAGGCAAAGAGAAGGTAAGTAAGTCTTTGAAAGCTACACAACTAGTGAGTGGCAGGCGCAGGCTTCGAACCTGCAGCCGTCTAATACCAACCACTTAGCTTCACGTTCAACCCCTGCCTGATACCGCCTCTCCTTGCAGAGGCCGGGTCAAGGCCTGATGTTTGCTAGGGTGTGATGTGTGGGGTGCCTCAGTGGCAAGAGCGCTCACTCCTGCCTGAGGGCGTCTGGCAAGGGTTCCTAGAGGTGACCTTGAATTGGCTCCTAGAAGGCGAGTAGGTGTTCAGCCGGTGTACTGGGGACGGACAGGCAGAGTGTCTGCACCCCAGCCCTGGGCGAAAGCTTGCACTCCTTACAGGAGCCCGGGAATCGGAACCAGCACCGGGGGCTGATTAGGGCTGCGGCCGCCCCAGGCCCTGCCTTTGGCCCGTTCTGGCCTGCCGGGCACCCTTCGGCTCGTTCCCCCACGGGTCATGTTTCCGCAGGGCTCCAAATTAGGACCCCAGGCGCAGGTCCAGTGTCACCTGGACAAAGCTCTGTTAGGGGTTTTACTATCAGAAGTCCCCAACGCCCCTACACACACAAACACATACACACATGCACACGCACGCGCGCATATGCACACACACACACACACACATATGCGCACACACACACACGCACACACACGCGCGCGCACATGCACATAGGCACACACAGATAAGCGCACACACACACACAAACGCACTCAGATTCCCCGGACCCTGGTTTTCCTCCTGAGACCTTTTCGGGGCGGGGCTCTCACCCTCCAGAAGCAGCCCCGCCTTGGAGTGGCCCCACCCTCTCCTGGGACCTGTCATAAAGCGGTCCTCGGGCGCCCGGCCGCGCCGTCCCAGCCGCCTTCCCCAGGCAGTGGAACCCTCGGGCTCCTGTAAGTAGACCTCCTGTTTTCTTTCCTTCGCTTTTCTCCCTCCCTTAACCCCCTTGCTTTCTTCCTGCCAAGTTTCTAGACGCGCCAGTGGAGGAGGTTTGCGCTTAGCCCTCCTCCCCTTACGCCGAAATGACCGCTGGGTCTTGCACTCCGAGGATCTTGGGAGCCGATGTCCGGACGCCTCCCGGCCCTGCAGTTCCTTGGAGCGTTTGGAGACGCGCGCAGGAGGGAAGCTTGGTTACAATCCCGGACACCCGGCAGCTGCCTGCACCCGGCAAGGGGCTGGCCAGGGAACTTGTGGGACCGCACAACTCGGCGAGGGTAGAAGAAGATCGGGTTGGGGATTTGGGAATGGGCACGCAGGCGGTGGGTGACGAGTGGCGGGCGGCGGGGGTGGGAGCAAAGGGCGAGTGGGCAAAGGCCGGTCGCCGCGCCAGGCCCCCTCCTCGGGCGGACGAGACCTTCCCGGGACCTCGCCCCTCTGGGGCCAGACCCTTTCCAGAAGGGCTTGTGGACTTGTAGCGAGTTTGGAATGTCCAGCGGTTGCTTTCTAGGAAAAACGGACAAAGATGTGTGGACACTTAAAAAGTTCAACTCGTAGAAGTAACGACTAGAATGATGGTTGCCAGAGGCTGGGAGCGGGTTCGCGGGTGAATGGGAGCTTGTTGGTCAAAGGGTACAAAGTTCAGAGACGGGAGGAGTAGGTTCTGAGATCTGTTGCACTGCAGGGTGACTAGAGCCAATAATGTGATTTCAAAATAACTAAGAGCAAACTTCAAATGTCTCATCATAAAAGTCATACTTAGGATCGGGCGCGGTGGCTCACGCCTGTAATCCCAGCACTTTAGGAGGTCGAGGCGGATCATTAGAGCTCAGGGGTTCTAGACCAGTATGGCCAACATGGGGAAACCCCGTCTCTACTAAAAATACAAAAATTAACCGGGCGTGGTGGCGGGCGCCTGTAATCCCAGCTACTCAGGAGGCTGAGGCAGGAGAATCCCTTGAACCCGGGAGGCGGAGGTTGCAATGAGCTGAGATGGCGCCACTGCACTCCAGCGTGGGCGACGGAGCGAGACTCCGTCACCAAAAAAAAAAAAAAAAAAAAAGAAAAAAAAAAGTCTTTATTAAAAAAGAAAAAACAAGAAGGAACAACCCCGGGCTGCAGATCGGACCGCCCCCCTGGCTCCCAGCCACCCGTGTCCCCTCCCCGCGGCACCGGTGGGGAGCTGGGAAGGTCAGAGGCAGCTCCAGAACGTTTTGATACTGGATTATTTGTAGCGGATGCACACGCGGGAAGGCGCGGGTCCCAAGTGATGCGGCCGAGTTCGGTCCAAGCAGAACGTCCTGAACCCCCAGCTCGGGGCAGCCTTCATCATCTTCGCTTGCTTTGGTGTAGAGTTTAAGCTCAAAATCGGTTTGGTGTGCAGTTTAAACTCAAATCCCTCCTGGGCCAAAGAAAATTCGCATCCAATGGCTGAGTTCAAGTGGCTCACACCTGGAATCCCAGCACTTTGGGAGGTGGAGGCGGGCGGATCGCCTAGGCAACACAGTGTGGCTCCTCTCTACAAGAAAGAGAGAGAAAAGTATTAAAAATAATAATAATAAATGAAAACAAACAAGCAAAAAAACCGCACCTGAAAACGGAGCGGAGCAGCGGCGCCCCCCGGTGGTTTTCGGGAGTTCTGAGACTGCCTTGAAATGTCTGGCTCCTTCTTTCTGAAAGAGGTGCATGGACTTCTTTCTATGGGGTTCTTTCTGTTTGATGCTTTTTCTTAGAATTCACTCCATGTGAGATTTGAAACAGAATGGAATATTCGCACTCCCCGTAACTGTTCAGTGCCATAAAGAAACTCTAGCCTAGCAGTGGCTGGGAAGAATTTCTTTGCTGATGTATATTTTTTCCTTGTCTTGAAGATTTCTTTAAACCTCAGTTTCCTCATCCGTACACTGGCAATGATACTAATGTCTATCTTATAGGGAAGTTATAAGGATAAAATGAGGTAATCTGTATGAAGTGCTTAGCACAGCACCAGAAACATAGTAAATATTAAATGAATGTGATTGGCGTTATCTGATAATGATGGGATTTGAGGATATTGTAGTTGTGCTATCTGGGCTCAGTTTGATGGCGAGGGAACTGTTAGAAAGCATGGCAGTTGACTGCATATTTACTGTGTTCTAGGAGCTTCAGGATGGTTCGTACTAAGATATGGACCCTGAAGAAGCACTTTGTTGGCCATCCTACTAAGAGTGACTTTGAGTTGAAGACAGCTGAGCTACCACCCTTAAAAAATGGAGGTAAGCCATACTAAAAATATTTCAGAGTTGGAAGGGACTGTATCAGTTAGCTTTTGCCACATAGCAAACTACCCCAAAGTCTAGTGACTTTAAGCAACAAGGTGTATTAGTTCACAAATCTTTGGGTTGGCCATCTGGGCTGAGTTAAGCTGTGTAGTTCTTCTTAGGTCTCATCTGGGATAAATGGTGAATTTAGGATGGGCCTTGCTCACATGTCTGCTGGTTAGCAGGCTTTCTGTTGGGGTGCATGCCTTAGTTCTTATCTATGTGGCCTTTCTAGCAGGCTAGTTTGAGCTCTGTTCTTATAGTGGTAAGAACATTGGCAAGCTCCAATGTGTAAGCACTTTTTTTTCTTTTTTTGAGACAGAGTCTTGCTGTGTTGGCCAGGTCGGAGTACATTGGCATGATCTTGGCTCATTGCAACCTCTGCCTCCCAAGTCCAAGTGATTCTCCTGCCTCAGCCTCCTGAGTAGCTGGGATTACAGGCACCCATCAACACACCCAGCTAATTTTTTTTTTTTTTCTGTATTTTTAGTAGAGACAGAGTTTCACCATGTTGGCCAGGCTGGTCTCGAACTCCCGACTTCAGGTGATCCACCTGCCTCAGCCTCCCAAAGCGCTGGGGTTACAGGCGTGAGCCACAGTGCCTGGCCTTAATGTTTGTATTTTTAGGAGAGACGGTGTTTCCCCATCTTTGCCAGGCTGGTCTTGAACTCCTGCCCTCAGATGATCAGCCCGCGTCGACATCCCAAAGTGCTGGGATTAATGGTGTGAGCCACCATGCCCCGCTGTGCAAGCGCTTTTCAAGCCTCTACCTGTGCCACGTTTGCTAGTATCCCACGGTGAAAGCAAATCACAAAACCAGCTCAGATTTGAAAGGCAGAAAATAGATTTCTTGATGGGAGAAATGGCAAGGAGACCAGCACACAAGGGTGGGACTTATTTGTGGCCATTTTGCAAATGCCACATAGACCTTTCCAGGGTTTTCTGTGTGAAGCCTTGATGTCACGTGGCAGGATTCCCCTGCTTTCACTGATAATTGAAATTCATGCTTGAGTGCATTACTCTTCCTGGCTTTGACCAGACTATGGGGAGGATGTCCTCTGTATCCTCATGAGCCTGATGATGGCAGTGAGGTAAGCACTGCCCAGTAGCTATATGAAGAGTTCAGACTATAAGAGGAGTCTCTAAGGAGTGTTTACAGGTAGGTAAGCTTTTGAGAAAAGGGGATGCAATCAAGTAGCATGGCAAAGTGATCAGTCCCATCTAAGCTGTGATGGCCATGACTCAAATTCAAAATTCCAAAGAATGCGTACATGAGCGTCACTCCAGCAAAATGCATGTTCTCTAACACTCACTGGGGCTGGTGGTGAAACCATATGGTGAACACTGGAACATAATGGTTTAAATGTGGCCTTGGGCAAGTTACTTAACCTAACCTTAAATAAAATGGAAACAATATTTGTTGAAGATCAAATGACATAATTCATGTAAAGCATGGAATGAGTGCTGAGTAAATAGCATTATTATTATTTTTTTTATTTTTATTATTGTTATTCTTAACTGGGCTGGGCCAAAAACGAGAACCCCTTCTTGTGTCTGCTATAGAAGCACAGATAGGAAGACATTCCTGAAGCAGAGTATTATCTGTGTTGTTTTAGAATACCAAAAACAGGCTGGGCGTGGTGGCTCATGCCTGTAATCCCAGCACTTTGGGAGGCCAAGGCGGGCAGATCTCTTGAGGTCAGAAGTTCAAGACCAGCCTGGCCAACACGGTGAAATTCCGTCTCCACTAAAAATACAAAAATTAGCCGGGTGTGGTGGTGGGCGCCTGTAATCCCAGCTACTCAGGAGACTGAGACTGGAGAATCACTTGAACCTGGGAGATGGAGGTTGCAGTGTGCAGAGATCAAGCCACTGCATTCCAGCCTGGGCAACAGAGCAAGACTCCGTCTCAAAAAAAAAAAAAAAAAAAAAAAAGCCAAACAAAGGCATCAGGCCTTGAGTTCTGTTTTTTGAGTTCTGTTTTTATCCTTCAACTTTCATTTTAGTGTTAGGGATACATATGTAGGCTTGTTATATGGGTAAATTGCATGTGGCTGAGGTTTGGTGTACGAATGATCCTGTCGCCCAGGTAGAGAGCATGCTACCTCATAGGTAGTTTCTCAACCTTCGTCCCGGTCTCACCCTGCCCTTTCTAGTGGTGCTCAGTGTCTATTGTTCCTCTCAGGCCTTGAGTTTCTAATTGCCTATGGAATGCTTTATTTTGTAGAGGTCCTGCTTGAAGCTTTGTTCCTCACCGTGGATCCTTACATGAGGTATTATTTATTTCCCCCCTCATATGGCTAATGCTGTGTTACATGCTATTTGGAAGTAGTCCGTCTTTTAAAATATCCAACTGACTTAAAACATTGTCGCTTTCCCTCTGTTTCTCCCAGCCAGTAACAGTGATGGGATTCATGCACGTTCATCTTTTGCAGGCAAAGGTCTAAGTAGCTTAGTGAGGGATCACCTCGGTTCCTTTGTCCCAACCATCTCCTATCTGCCCTGCACAATTTGCCTTTCACTGCTCAACAGAATTACTTCCAGAAAAAAAAGAAAAAGAAAGAAAGAAAAAAAACTTTAAAAGAAAAAAATGAAAAATAAAGCCTGCGCAACATGGCAAAACCCTGTCTCTACTAAAAATCCAAAAAATTAGCTGGGCGTGGTGGCGCATGCCTATCGTCCCAGCTACTCAGGAGGATGAGGCAGAAAGATCACTTGAGCCTGGGAGGCAGAGGTTGCAGCGAGCCGAGATCGTGCCACTGTACTCCAGCCTAGGTAACGGAGTAAGACCCCGTCTCATAAAGAAAAAAGAAGCCAAATCCAAATTTGTCTATTTCACTACTGGCAAATAATTTGGATAGAGGAAGATGCTAAGATTAAAATCAGCTTTTCTGGCCTTCCATTTACCTGTATTCTTTTAATGTAGGTAAATCTGCAGTTGACTCAAACTTATATACTCAGCAAACAACTCAGGGAGGGGAGGAAATCAAAAGGCTTTATTGACCAACTTAGAAATACTAAGTCCTCAGTATTTTTTTGCCCAGGTAAATAACATAGCCATCATTCTTTTACATTTTTTTCATAGCTCATTGATAAAGACTCAAATCTGAAGTGGAAAACACAGTTAAAAATGTTAATTGGCATCTTTTTGTGTAACTAGTGTTTTGGGTAATATAACTACGCAGTGGTGCCTGGGTTATATTTTTTAAGTCATTGGTAGAAATTCATCTTTACCGGAACATGGCGGTAAGACTTTTGTGTTCACTCATTAAAAAATCCAATCGGAGTGCTTATCTGAGGTCACAGAGCAGAACTTCCTCTAACAGCTTTCCTCCTGCATCTCACCTAGTTGTAGCCCTTCATCTGTCTGGGTTTTATTGCCGCATACACTTACCCAGCAGTTTTCCATTAGCTTGAAACTCAAAACAGTCCCCCGATGCTCTTATGTATTAAGAATGGAATTTTTTTTTTTTTTCAGAATTTTAGCCAAAACATTGAAAGAAGGTGATAGAATGATGGGGCAGCAAGTGGCCAGGTAATTATTTCCATTTGTCCCAGTGCTTGGAAAATATGTCTCCTCTTTACCTCCTGCTGCATCCTGTCTCTGTCCATCACTCCTACAATTTCTTCAGCCTGTGTGGGTCACTCACTGTGTGATCTTAGAATCAACTTGGGAAATCCTGTTCTCTTCCTGACTAGCTGGAAAGGAGGGAAGGGTGTGAAATTGTCATTTTTTCAGCTTCACTTTGCCATCCTTACTTTTAATCACTAAAAAATAAAATAAAATAAAAAATAAAAATTTCATCCAGGTCATGATTATTGTAAAAATTCAAACAAAACAAAAATTTTTATCTTGGAAATTGAAAGTTCCCCCATCATCTGAACCTTAAAGACAACTATTGATAATATATTATTATTTCAAAAATTGTGGGCCAGCACGTTGGCTCACGCTTGTAATCCCAGCACTTTGGGAGGCCAAGGCGGGTGGATCACCTGAGGTCGGGAGTTCAAAACCAGCCTGGCTAACATGGCAAAACCCCGTCTCCACTAAAAATACAAAAATTAGCTGGGCACAGTGGTAGGCGCTTGTAATCCCAGCTACTTGGGAAGCTGAGGCAGGAGAATCGCTTGAACCAAGGAGGTGGAGGTTGCAGTGAGCAGAGATCGCACCATTGCACTCCAGCCTTGGGCAACAGAGCAAGACTCTGTCTCAAAAAAAAAAAAAAAAATTATTCATGTTTTCTGTATTTTATAGTTTAATTTTTTACGATAAAAATTTTGAGTCATTTAGTTTTTATATTGGAATAATGAGTGGGGCCAGGTTCAGTGGCTCACACCTGTAATTCTAACACTTTGGGAGGTCAAGGTGGATGGATTGCTTGAATTCAAGAGTTCGAGACCACCCTGGGAAACATGGCAAAGCCCTGTCTCTAAAAAAAACCAAGCATCTCATTCTTTATTTTTTTAAATTGTGTGTCTCAATGACTAGCCAGTTATTATAATACCATTTGTAGAAATCTTACATGGATATTTCCTGGGATTTCAATGACCTTACAGATCTATTTAGAGGAAACTGACATCTTTACAATTTCTCTCTCCAAATACAAGGTATGCTTCTCCATTTATTCATTTTGTCTTATATCCTATTAACAGTTTTCTTCATGTAGGTCTTATATGTTTCTTGCTAACAATTAAAGAAATGAACATGTATTTAGGCTTGCTGGATTGGCAAACTATTTTTAAAAATATTATAGTAATGGAGATGATACACTCATACATAGATGGTGGAAGGGAAGTTGGCACAACCTTCTAGAAAGGAATTTGGAAATTTGGCAACATGCAGCAAGAGTTACAAACGTTTTAATACTCTGACCTAGTAATACCATTTATAGAAATCCTGACTAAGGAAACAGTATTGAGCCAAGTGCAGTGGCTCATTCCTATAATCCCAGCGCTTCAGGAGGCCGAGGTGGGTGGATCTGGGAGTTTGAGACCACCCTGGGCAACGTGGTAAACCCCATCTCCAAAAAAATACAAAAAAGTCTGGACACAGTGGCTCACGCCTGTAATGTCAGTAATTTGGGAGGCTGAGGTGGGTGGATCACCTGAGGTCAAGAGTTCTAAATTAGCCTCGGCAACATGGTGAAACCTGGTCTCTACTAAAAGTACAAAAATTAGCTGGGCATGGTGGTGGTCGCCTGTAATCCCAGCTATTCAGGAGGCCAAGGCAGGAGAATTGCTTGAACCTGGGAGGCGGAGGTTGCAGTGAGCTGAGATCACACCATTGCACTCCAGCCTGGGCAATAGATTGAAACTCTTGTCTCAAAAAAAAAAAAAAAAAAAAAAATTGGAGGGCCACGGTGGCTCACGCCTGTAATCCCAGCACTTTGGGAGGCCAAGGCGGGCGGATCACACGGTCAGGAGACCAAGACCATCCTGGCTAACATGGTGAAACCTCGTGTCTACTAAAAATACAAAATATTAACTGGGCGTGGTGGCGGGCGCCTGTAGTCCCAGCTATTCGGGAGGCTGAGGCAGGAGAATTGCTTGAACTCGGGAGTCAGAAGTTGCAGTATGCCGAGAAGGCACCATTGCATTCCAGCCAGATGACAGAGCAAGACTCTGTCTCAAACAATAAACATAAAAAATTAAAAAATACATATAGTACACATTTTAAAATTCACCATTGAGACTGACATAAAATACACCCAAATGTTAGCAGTTGTCTTTGTGCTGTGAGATTAGAACTGATATTTTTATTTTATATGTTTAAAATTTTCTAGAATAAATATGTGTTATATAACTTTATGATCTGGGGACGAAAGATGGTAAAGAAGGATAAAGAGTTGGATGAAGAAAAGGGAATCAGTAAATGAGACAGAAAGGGTGCATCTTAGAGGAGGAGGCAAAAAGCCAGCAGAGATCACTAGTATCCTGGGAACCAATGAGGGGAGACTTTTGGGTGACCCTGTGTTAATAGAGTGGAAAATGGTAGGCCGGGCGCAGTGGCTCACACCTGTAATCCCAGCACTTTGGGAGGCCAAGGTAGGTGAATCACCTGAGGTCAGGATTTCGAGACCAGCCTGGCCAACATGGTGAAACCCCATCCCTACTAAAACGACAAAAATTAGCCTGGTGTGGTGGTAGGCGCCTATAATCCCAGCTACTCAGGAGGCTGAGGCAGGAGAATTGCTTGAACCCAGGAGGTGAAGGTTGCAGTGAGCCGAGATCACACCATTGCACTTCAACCTGGGCGACAAGAGCAAGACTCCATCTTAAAAAAAAAAAAGCATATATATATATATATATATAGAGAGAGAGAGAGAGAGAGAGAGACAGAGACAGAGACAGAGAGAGAGAGACCGGTGGGGGAGAGAGTGGAAAAGTAAAACCAGACAATGATTAAGGAATATCCACTGGATTTTGTGCTCAGGAGATTCTTGCGACCTTAATGGAGTAGTAGGGGTGGAAGGCAGGTTGCAGTGGGTTAGCACATGAATGGAAAGTGAAGAAGTTGGGCTGAAAAAGGAAGATGAAGGAGCAAGGAGATAGGGGAGGGATGGGATTATAAGACAGCAGAGTTGAACATACTTATATGTTGAGTGAAAGGGAGAGTAGAGAGGAAAATCTCAAAGATTCTGGAGAGTGGAAGGCCAAGGGAAAGAGAGCGACACCTGAAGAAGAGAAGGCTAGTGTCCAGGTCACCTTGAGCCAGAGGACAGAGGCCTCTTGCTTAAAAGGAAGAGAAGTGGGTGAGAACAGGCGCTCCTCACCCCATGAGCCACTCCTCAAGTGGCTGGGTAAGTTGAGAGTTCTCTGATGATCCCTATGCCAATGGCTAAGAATTAAGATGGAGGGGGTGGTGGACTATCAGTCGTGGAATATCAACCTCAGTGCCCTTTTTTCAACACTAACCCCACAGCATCCTGACTCCCTTGAAAGGGAAGACATGTCCCATGTCTTAATGCCTTAATGTGCTTTATCTTTCAGAGTTGTGGAAAGTAAAAATGCAGACCTACCAAAAGGAACTATTGTACTGACTTCTCCAGGCTGGACAACACACTCCATTTCTGATGGGAAAGATCTGGAAAAGCTGCTGACAGAGTGGCCAGACACAATACCAGTGTCTTTGGCTCTGGGGACAGTTGGCATGCCAGGGTGAGTTTCATGAATATATTTCATTTGTTTGAATGTCTGACACTCTGGTTTTCCAAAATGGTTTGTTCAGAACTTGGTCAACAGGAAGATATTTGATGCACGATAGGCTCAGGGGCTGATTAGAGAAGATGGCAGGACTAAGCAGGAAGATCAACCTAAGTGTCCATCAATGGGTGAATGGATAAAGAAAACATGGTCTATATACACAGTGGAATACTATTCAGCCTTAAAAAAGAAGAAAATCTTGTCATTTGTGACACCATTGGAGGACTTTATGTTAAGGAAAATAAGCCAGGCACAGAAAGGCAAATACCACATTATTTCACTTAAATGTGGAATCTAAAAAAGTTGAACTCATAGAATTAGAGAGTAGAATGATGGTTACCAGGGGCCGGGAGGCTGAAGGGTTGGGGAGATGTTGGTCAAAGGATACAAAATTTCAGTTAGACCCACCATGCCTGGCATGAACAAATATTTTAGTAATTAATATTTGCTAAAATTAATACCTTCTTACATTCAATTAGTGGACACTAAACAATTGCAGCACTTCTTGTTCTTTTCTGCCTTCCCTGTACCCTCTACGGGTGAGAGCTCTTCCTCTTCCTTCGTTATCCCACCCATCCTTCCCTCTGCACTGTGAACGAGGTGTAGGGGAGGAGAGGTGAAGGCAGACACGAGGAAACTTTGGTTGTTGAGAAGGTAATTTGTAATATATTAGGAGATCCTGACTCCTGAAGGAGAAGGTGATTTATTCACTCGTGTATATTTCTTATTCATCTGATCCAAGCCACTAAGGAGTGCATGTTAATGTACGTTTACTCTAAACAACAGTGGTTCTCAGTGACCGAGGTGGGGAGTCATACATGCCCGTTTCTAAGAATCCTCTGGCAACACATCACCCTTTCAATGAGAATTCCTGTCATTATGAGTCACTGACCAATGGGATGGGTCTTCTTTGCTAATGCCAGAGTTTTCTGGGCCAGTTCACCTAACCCCAAAAGAGAAGCAGAGGTTATACTTTCTGATTGAGTTATTCCACCTGTGACAACCAGCATCCCCCTCTCCCAATATACCTTCTAGATATTTCCAGAGTTGGCTTTCAATTATATATTCTGATCTAAGATACACAAAGCCTTTCCCAAACATTATCTCCTTTTAAAATAAAATGGAGGATGGGCACGGTGGCTCATGCCTGTAATCCCAGCACTTTCGGAAGCCGAGGCAGGAGGATCACCGGGTCAGCAGTTCGAGACCAGCCTGACCAACATGCAGAGACCAACATGTCTCTACTAAAAATACAAAAATTAGCCAGGCATGGTGGCATGTACCTGTAATCTCTGCTACTAAGGAGGCTGAGGCAGGAGAATCACTTGAACCCCGGAGGCGGAGATTGCAGTGGGCCAAGATTGCACCACTGCACTCCAGCCTGGGTGACAGAGCGAGATTCCATCTCAAAAATATAATTTGAAAAAATTGTAAATAAAATAAAATAAAGTAAAATGGAGATAAGATGAAGAAAGCCAAAAGTAAAGAAATCCTTGAGGGAAAATGAATGTTGTACTTTGGACTAAGAAGGACTTAATAGAATCAGTGGTTTGGAGAGCAAATACATGAATACATGTGCTCTTCCAACTTAATTGAAGGAAAAGATGCAAAACTTTGGGGGAATGTTAAATCTGTGGAGTCTGGACAGCTAAAAGACACCCTAGATTTCAAAGTTCAACTTCTCTTTTAATCTATATCAGAAGTGCTAGCATTCTTGAGAGTTGACCCATCCCAGCCAGGTATGGTGGCTCATGCTGGTAATTCCAGCACTTTGGGAGGCTGAGGCAGGAGGATCGTCTTAGGTAAGGAGTTGGAAACCAGGCTGGGCAACATAGTGAGACCTTGTCTTTACAAAATTTCAGAAATTGGCCGGGTGTGGTGGTATGTGCCTGTAGTCCCAGCTACATGGGAGGTTGAGGTGGGAGGATCCATTGAGCCCTAGAGGTTTAGGCTGCAGTGAGTTGTGATTTCACCACTGCACTCCAGCCTGGGCAACAGCGCAAGACCCTGTCTCAAAAAAAATTTTTTTTGTAAAGGGAGTAGTTCTGAATTGCTAGCATTCATAAGAATCACCTAGAGTCTTATTAACATTTGGATTATTTCTGAATCAGTGGGTCTAGGGTGAGGCCTGAGAATCTAAATGTTAAACAAACATTTCAGCCGGGTACGGTGGCCTACACCAGTAATTCCAGCACTTTGGGAGGCACAGGCGGGCAGATCACAAGGTCAGGACTTCGAGACTAGCCTGGCTAACATGGTGAAACCCCGTCTCTACTAAAGACACAAAAAATTAGCTGAGCGTGATGGTACATGCCCGCAATCCCAGCTATTGGGGAAGCTGAGGCAGAAGAATCGTTTGAACCCGGAAGTCAGAGGTTGCAGTGAGGCGAGATCACGCCATTGCACTCCAGCCTGGGCAACAGGGCGAGACTCTGTCTAAAGAAAAAAAAAAAAAAAAAACAATTCAGGTGATTCTGAGACACCTGGTGCTGCCTCGCCATTTTGAAAAACATTGTGTTAAGGGAGATATTTGGATTCTCAGAAAAAGTGCTGCCTGTGCCTGTGCCTGTCACTGCCTTCTATTCAATGCCAGCCTCTCATGGGCCCCAAATATAGTCAGAGGCTGTATAAGCTAACTAATGTCAACATGTAGTTGTTTTTTTTTTTTAATGCAGAAATAACTTTACATGAATTTGTCTGAAATTCTGCAAGTGCCTTAACAATCACTATAATGGGTCCGGATTTTATTGGCTCAGATCCAGGGCTGCAAAAATATAGCTTAACTTGTCCACTACTGAACTTCATTTCTATCTCAACCCCTCCTTTTGGCTGGTGTAATAAGAGAAAACCTCAGTTGAATTCAGTGATTTCTCACATCATTTCAAATATAAAACTCAGGATTTCTCTTTTCTTCTCCCTGGGGTTGTTGCAAAGCTCCAAGGACAATAGAAGTTCAGTGTCAGTAGAAGAGGGACAACAACAATTTCTTGATCTCGATCTGTACTGGTCTTAAGCTGGTCTCCTGCTCAAAGTTACTTCCTTTCTCTAAGTTTTGAGATCTTTTCCCCCCTTCCTTCTTCCCACCCTTCCTTCCCCTTCCTTTTTTACACTTTGAAGGTTTTCTGAGGAATGAAATGGAAATACATGTATACCATCAAATGATCAGCCTCTAAACAAACACAACTCCTAGGTACCCCAAATTCATAATTCACTTTGAATTTGAACTCCTCAAAATTGCCACTGCCAAGGACATCATTGTGAAAGTAGAGGATGCTGAATACCGTCTTCCATGAAATTAGTGAGCACTAAACAATTCCAGCACTTCTGGGTGTTTCCTGCCTGCCCTGTACCCTCTATGGATGAAGGCTCTTCCTCTCTGTTCTCCTCTGTTATCCATCATTCCCTCTGGACTGTGAACCAGGTGTAGGGGAGAAGAGGTGAAGGGAGACACGAGGAAACTTTGGTGGTGAAGAAAGTCTTCAATCCTATCACCTTCCAGACTCGCAATCCAAAGAGGTGTGGTGGTGTCTTCACCCAGTCCCCATCAGTACTGCCAGTGCTGCATCTTTGTATATCCAGTAGCTCTTTTCCTGCAAGCTAACTTTGACATCTCACTTAGGGTAATACGGAGAAATTCTGGAAGGTCTTCCAGACCACTTTGGAGTCATGGAAAGCTCCAGATGCTCCCTGTGACCCTCTCATGCCTAATATCCCACATCGTAGCTATCTGTGGCTATGTCACCATGATAACATAGGGGCTTCTCCCATGAAGCTCATCATCTCCATAGAACTTATATGGGAATGATGCATAGCTCTCTCTTCTTGAATCCCCAAAGTTTGAGAAAGATGATCTATCTTTTGTCCCTGAAATTTGGCCTGTGAATGGACAGGATACAGCCCCTTTCTAGCCAACTCTCCCTTCCCTCCCTAGTTCACATCATCTTATTCCTATCTGAGAGTAGAGATGGAGGAAGTAAAGCAACAGTGACTGGCAATATTTATTTCCTATATTTTTGTCTTTCACTCAGACCTATGGCACTGGGCCATTGAGAAGGCCTACAAGATTTATATAAATGAGTTATAGAAGAAAGAAACAACTCTATTCATATATCCTTAATTTTCTTCCTTTAGCCTGACTGCCTACTTTGGCCTACTTGAAATCTGTGGTGTGAAGGGTGGAGAAACAGTGATGGTTAATGCAGCAGCTGGAGCTGTGGGCTCTGTTGTGGGGCAGATTGCAAAGCTCAAGGTAAATGCCTTTCTCCAGTAACAAGCCTGTATTCTAAACCCACTGGGAATGCAACAGTGAACACAGCAGATCTTCCTTGGCCTCAGGGAATTTATAGTCCAGTGGTCTTCTTTAGAAGTTGGAGATTGAGAAATTGGAAGAATGAGGAAAACTAGACCAAAGATAAGCTGAACATTGTTATTTGATAACATTGTAGACAATCAAGTCAGAAATGGCCTCTGTCTAGAGTAGTGAGTTTATCAGCATTTATCATTTTCATATTTTCTACTGAACATTCTATCGCTACAGCTTAATCTTCTTTCTTCATGATTGTCCTTAGCAACAGAAGAAGGGACTTGAGATCAGCTAACTAAGAGTCATCACTCACGTGGCCCCACTGCAAAGGCTGTTGTACCAGAAAGAAATGAGCATTCAGCCCAGAGCAGTGGGGCCACGGCTTGGGAACTAACTCCTGGCAGTACCTAGGACAAGGAAACATTGGCTCTAATTTAGGCAGATGTCTGCTCAAGGGATCCAATCTGATGGTGAGTGTATAGAGTAGGCAACAACTCAGACACAGTAGGGATTTGTTACTACATAGTGGGAAGGCGATGCGGCTTGACTGATCCTTTGCCCAAGGCTGGGATACAGGATTCAGGACCTAGATCCTAGGGGACAAGTTAGATGGGGTACAGATGAGTACAGGGCTACAACCAATGGCCAAGGGTTTGGACTGGTCTCTGGTGCTAATAGGAGCTTGGAATACAAATATGAGGCTACATAGAAGTTGTAGAATAATTTGTTTAAGTAAGTAAACAAATAGGAATAGATATTAAATTTTATCAAATGCCATTGCAACATTTATCAGGTTCACATCTCAGTGAATGAATTACATTAGTTTTCCAATGTCGAGCCATTCTAACATTTCCAGAATAAGCTTTACCTGTGTATGCTATATTATGGGCTTATACCTTTGGAATTGACTTAACAACATTTAAAAAAGAATTTTTGCATCTATATTCACAAGTGAGTTTGGTTTAAAGTTTACTTTTTGTTCTGGAATTTAGCTAAGCTTGGATTATGCTAAAATTACAAAATGAATTAGGATTATTTCTAAATATTCCAATTTCAAATATCCTATTAAAGCCATAAGGGGCTTTTATCCCGTAAGTTTGATAGAACCTGCGCTTAAACCTATTCTTTTATATTCAACGTTTCTGTCCATTTTATGTGTGTTTCTGTAAAATGCAGCTATTTGCATTTAATTCTTAACCTATCTGAAAGTTTCAGTGTTGTAATAGTTAAATTTAAGCCATTCATATTAATTGTCATAACTGGAATGTTTGGTCATATTTATATTATCTTACTTTGTTTTTCATTTATTGGTTATTTCTTTCTGGGTTCAAGCGATTCTCCTGCCTCAGCCTCCCAAGTAGCTGGAATTACAGGCATGCACCACCACGCCTGGTTACTTTTGTATTTTCAGTAGAGACGGGGTTTCTCCATGTTGGTCAGGCTGGTCTCCAACCCCCGACCTCTGGTGATCCGCCCGCCTCAGCCTCCCAAAGCGCTGGGATTACAGGCATGAGCCACCGCGCCTGGCCCAGAGTCAGCTTTTAACGGTGTTTGGTTAAAAAAGAGGAAGAAAACCAAGTGACTGGACATGGATCATAAGACAAAGGAAAGCTTCTCCTTTGAGCCATGCTTCAGGTTTGGATAACTGGGTGGTATCATTCTCTACAATAATGGATAGAAAATAAGTAAGAAGCAAGGAAAAAAGTATATTCCCTTTTGAACACACTAATTATGAGGGACCTATAGGACATCCAAGTGTGAGGACATCTATAGCTTGTTGGAAATACTGATTTGGAACTCAGGAGAGAACAATGGGTTAGAATTAATAGATAGAATTAATAGATGAATTAATAATCTCCATAAAGGAGGTCATAAGAGTACAAGAGATCATCCTATGATAGTCCATAGTCTTAGAAGGAAAAAGGACCAAGGATGGCTCTCTTGCAATAGTTTCTATGAACCAATATAATCTATAGTCTCATCCTGAAAGTGCTTTTCAGAATGCTTCCTAGCTGCTCTGGGATTAGGAAGCATCTAGTCTGGTGCTTTGGACTAAATCAAAGGGCCTGGTGCCGTGGCTCATGCCTGTAATCCCAGAACTTTAGGAGGTCGAGGCAGGAGGATCACTTGAACCCAGGAGTTCAAGATCAGCCTGGGCAACATAGTGAGACCCTGTCTCTATGAAAATTTAAAACAATATAAGCCAGATGTAGTGGCATGCACCTGTAGTCCCAGCTACTCAGGAGGCTGAGGTGGGAGGATCACTTGAGCTTGAGAGGTCAAGGTTGTAGTGAGCCATGTTTGTGTCACTGCACTGCAGCCCGGGCAACAGAGTGAGACCATGTCTCAAAAAAATATAAACATCTAAAAAATCAAGAAAGGATAAGGGGGCAGTTATCAGGAGGACCGTTTGTGATGTGGGAGTCACAGAGCTGAGACAAAATAATAGTCTGAAGAAGGACCGTACCAAGAGATGGCATACACTGCATTGCAGGAAGAGAAGCCCAGAAACCAAGAACCAAGGAAGTCAAATGCATTGGTTGTTAAACCAGCTGGTGGAGCTATGAACCAAATAAATACAGAAGAGATCTGCTGGGTGGTCAGAAGCAAGCTGAAGCTGAGTTGTAGGATGGTCCAGCGATGAATTTCACCTATGGGATCTTTTGGCCCATTATGGTATTCCTTATATATGTGGCTCAGCACCTAACAGAGTGTTCTTAGGGAACCTAGGCGTGCTGGACCAGGAAAGTAGTGTTGGTCCATGGTCCGTGCTTGTGGCTTATTCATGGTTTTCTTTTTTGTTTTTTGTTTGTTTGTTTGTTTCTATTTAGGGCTGCAAAGTTGTTGCAGCAGCAGGGTCTGATAAAAAGGTTGCCTACCTTCAAAAGCTTGGATTTGATGTTGTCTTTAACTACAAGACAGTAGAGTCTTTGGAAGAAACCTTGAAGAAAGCCTCTCCTGATGGTTACGATTGTTATTTTGATAATGTAAGTACCAACTGGACTTAATATCTGATTTATTAATGGAGTATTATATAACACACGTGTCTCCTACCCCTGGGCCATGGGTGGTTAGTGGTCCATAGCCTATCAGGAACTGGGATGCACAGCAGGAGGTGAGGGGCAGGTGAGCAAGCAAAGCTTCATCTGTGTTTACAGCCCCTCCCCCTCACTCCCATTACTGCCTGAGCTCCGCCTCCTGTCAGACCAGCGGCGGCATTAGATTCCTATAAGAGTGTAAACCCCGTTGTGAACTACGCATGTGAGGGAACTAGGTTGTGTGTTCCTTATGGGGATCGCACCACTTAGGTGCCTGATGACGCCTGATGCCTGATGATCTGTCACTGTCTCCCATCATCCCCAGATGGGACCGTGTAGTTGCAGGAAAACTCACCCACTGATTCTATGTTATGGTGACTTGTATAATTATTTCATTATATATTACATTGTAATAAGAATAGAAATAAAGTGCACAATAAACACAATGTACTTGAATCTTCCCCGAAATCGTCGCCCAACAGTCGGTGGAAAAATTGTCTTCCAATGAAACTGGTTCCTGGTGCCAAAAAGGTTGAGGACCGCTGATACAAGGAAATATATTCCTAGAGTTTGCATTTGGGATACATGAAGAAAGTATATATGCCTTTTTTAAAAAACAGCTTTATTGAGATATCATTCATCTACCATGTAATTCACTCATTTAATGTGTAGAAGTCAATGATTTTTACTATATTGGCAAAATCGCGCAACCAGTTTAAGAATATTTTCATCACCCCCCAAAAAAATGCTACTCATTAGCAGTCACTCTCCATTACCCACCCTCCTCCCCACTAAAAGTGGTCTCTTATGACTGGCTTCTTTCACTTAGCAAAATGTTTTCAAGTTTCATCCATATTGTAGAATTTATCAGTGCTTTATTCCCTTTTTTTGTTTTTTGAGACAGGGTCTCACTCTGTCACCCAGGCTGGAGTGCAGTGGTGTGATCATGGCTCACTACAGCCTCGACCTCCCTGGCTCAAGCAATCCTTCCACCTCAGCCTCCCAAGTAGCTGGGACTATAGGGCTGTGCCACCACACCCAACTAATTTATATATTTTTAGTAGAGGTGGGTTTTTGCCATGTTGCCCAGGCTGGTCTGGAACTCCTGGGCTCAAGGGATCCTCCCACCTCAGCCTCCGAAAGTGCTGGGATTACAGGTGTGAGCCACCACACCCAGCCTGATGGGTATCAGCTTGTACTTTCTGGCTATGATGTATAATGTTACTATGAAAATTCATGCAGAGGTTTTTGTGTGGATGTTTTCATTTCTTTTAAGTATATACCTATGAGTAAAATTGCTGGGTCATATGATAACTTCATGTTTAACATTTTGAGGAGCTGTCAAACTGTTTTGCAAGGTGGCTACACTACTTTACATTCCCACCAGCAGTGTATGAGGGTTCCACCTTCTCTACAAACTCACCAACACTTGCTATTGTCTGTCTTTTTTTATTATAACCATCCTAGTGGGTTCAAAGTGATATTTCATTGTGATTTGATTTTGACTTGCATTTCCCTATGGCTAACAATATTGAGGATCTTTCACTGTATGTATTTGCCATTTTTATATCTTCTTTGGAGAAATGTCAGGTCAAAATCTTTGCCCATTTTTCAGTTAGGTTATTTGTGAGGTTGTAAGAGTTTTGTTTTTGTGTTTGTTTGTTTTCGAGACAGAGATTTTTGCTCTGTCACCCAGGATGGAGTGCAGTGGCGCAATCTTGGCTCACTGCAACCTCTGCCACCTGGGTTCAAGTGATTCTCCTGCCTCAGCCTCCTGAGTAGCTGGAATTACAAGCATGAGCCACCACACCCGGCTCATTTTTGTATTTTCAATAGAGATGGAGTTTCGTCATGTTAGCCAGGCTGGTCTCGAACTCCTGACCTCGGGTGATCCACCTGCCTTGGCCTCCCAAAGCGCTGGGATTACAGGCATGAGCCACCACGTCTGGCCAAGAGTTCTGTACATCTTACAAGTCCCTTATTAGATTCAGTGGATTTTCATTATTCGCAATATTTATGTTCTATAAGGTCACCACCAAAGCTGAACCATTGCTTCTAGGGGAAATATGTACGTGTATGTACATATCTCACATAGACTATAATCTTAAATCCTTAAAACAACTCATCCCAGTAGCTTTTATTTTATGCAAGACCAAAGGAGGTTCAATTTTATTTTATGGTTTTATTTTATGAAGGACAAAAGGCCTGTGGCCACCCCACTAGCTAATACCCCCAGAGTTGGGATTCATACCCCATCCAACTCTTCCCAGAACCAGAGCCTCTTGAACTATGCTGCAGTGGCCTCATCCTCTGGTCTTCTCTGTGTAACAGTTGAAACAAGAAGGCAGAGCATGGCCTCATTCAGCCTCAGAGAATATCTGCATCTTTTTTTCTGCTCCGTGTATGCCTGCAAGTGACCAGGGAAAGCTTAGTGAGTACTGATTTGAGGTTACAAATACAATTTTAGCAAGTAGTTCACAATATGCAAATATGAAATCCACTAATAATGAGGACCAACTCTGTATGGCTTGCAAATATTTTCTCCTATTCAGTGAATTGCCTTTAACCTTCTTTCTGTTTTTGTTTTTGCCCTTTGTTTGTTTGTTTGTTTTGAGACTAGGTCTCACTCTGTCTCCCAAGCTGGAGTGCAGTGTGTGATCACAGTTCACTGCAGCCTTGACCTCCCAGGTTCAAGCGATCCTCCTGCCTCAGCCTCCCAAGTAGCTGGGACCACAGATATGCACTATCATACCCAGCTAATTTTTAATTTTTTTTTTTTTTTTGTAAAGGTGGAGTCTCACTATGTCGCCCAGGCTGGCTTTCACTTTCTTGATGGTATTCTTTGAAGCATGAAAAGTTTTAAATTTTGATGAGGCCCAATTAATCTATTTTTCTTTTGTTCCTTGAGCTTTTGGTGTCATGCCTAAGAAGGCTTTTCCTTTCTCAGAGCCATGAAGATTTATTCCTGTGTTTTCTTCTAAGAGTTTTATAGTTTTAGCTCCTATATTCAGGTCTACCATGCATTTGAAGTTAATTTTTGTGTGTAGTATAAGGAAGAGGCCCAACTGCATTATTTTCCATGTGGAAATCCAGTTGTTGGGCACCGTTTGTTGAAAGGACTATTTTTCCTCTGTTGAACTGCTTTAGTACTTCTGTGTAAAAACCAATTGATCATAAATGTGAGGGTTCATTTTTGGACTCGTGATTCAGTTACATTGATCTATATTTCTATTCTCACCCTATCTTAATTAAATTAGCTTTGTATTAAGTTTTCAAATTGAAAAATGCCAGTCTTCCAGCTTTGTTCTTTATACACCTTTTGAGTATTTTTACATACCTTTAAATTATAAGACAATGACGTTATTGGACTGATCAGAGAACCTCAATATATAATAAAGTAAAATGTATAAGTTATAAAAGGTATGGTCTTAGAGTCAAATGAAAATGCCTGTTTATTTATTTTTTGTTTTTTTCTTGAGATGGAGTCTTGCTCTGTTGCCCAGGCTGGAGTACAGTAGTGTGATCTCAGCTCACTGCAACCTCTGCCTCCCGGGTTCAAGCAATTCTCCTGCCTCAGCCTCCCAAGCAGCTGGGATTAAGGGTAGCCCACAACCATGCCCTTCTAATTTTTTGTATCTTCAGTAGAGACAGGGTTTTACCATATTGGCCAGGCTGGTCTTGAACTCCTGATCTCAGGCGATCCACCCGCCTCAGGCGATCCACCCGCCAAAGTGTTGGGATTACAGGTGTGAGCCACCACGCCCGGCCGAAAATGCCTGTTTCTAATGTCTTTTTCTCATTGCAACCTTCTGCACAGTTGGGCTCATTCAATCAGTTTTGTTGCTGCTAAAACGAGTATTTTAAAATAATGATTGTGACTCAATGATTTTCCTGAATCTCTAGTATTTAGACGATTTAACGTTTTGTCTTTGGTTTTGTATTTCCTGTCTCTTTAGGTAGGTGGAGAGTTTTCAAACACTGTTATCGGCCAGATGAAGAAATTTGGAAGGATTGCCATATGTGGAGCCATCTCTACATATAACAGAACCGGCCCACTTCCCCCAGGTAATGAGCACATGCACACGATCCCACATGTCACAAGGCTGGACAAGGAGAAAATTCACAGATATGCCATAGGCCAGTGACTCTGAAATTATTAGAAAGATTTTCATATATTCTTTTTTCTTTTAAGATAGAGTCTCACTTTGAGAGAGCTCAGGAGTTTGAGACCATCCTGGGCAACATGGCAAAATGCCATCTCTACAAAAAAATACAAAACTAAGCCGGGTGTGGTGGTGTGCACCTGTAGTCCCAGCTACTCAAGAGGCTGAAGTGGGAGGATTGCCTGAGCCTGGGAGGCTGAGGCTGCAATGAGCCGTGTTCGTGCCACTGCACTGCAGCCTGGGTGACAAAGTGATAGCCTGTCTCAAAATAATAATAATAACAACAACAATTTCATGTATTTTGGGCTAAATCAGCTTGTATCAGATTTTTATATAGAGAAATAGCAGGATCTACAAATATAGAAGAAACAGTTATTAAAAGTTTTAGTTTTTAACCTATCATTTAATGCAAAGTTGTAAAAAGACAGTGATGATTTGATTTAGAAACAGAACACCTTGGTCTGGCTGGTAAAATATTCAGGGTCCTCTGGATATGAGAGACATTGCTGGAGGTGCGAGAGGAATAAAGGGTGACTTGCTGTGGGTGAAGGGAAGGGCAGGTTGCCATGTCCTTCAGAAATCTTGGGCAGTGCTTCTTGGAGCAGTAGGGCACCTTGGCCTCAGCAGGCTGACAATTGCCACTAAACAGGAAGGCGGCAGCAGCTTCCCTCCATTCCTCGAGTGTCCTTGTTTTATTTCTCTGGTGCCCTGCCATGTACTCCATTCCCCACTCCCTACTCTCTTATGCTGAAACCACGCCCCTCCCACTCCACACTCTGAGGTCCAAACGCAGTATCAACCAGAGAACCATATTCATTAAATCCCTGTCCCGTGAGATGCCTTGTACAGGCCTCTCGTTTTACAGGTGGGGAGATGAATGGCCGAGAGGACCAGAGACTCTTTAACTCCTATTGGCAACAGACTCAAAACAAAGACCAGTCTTCTAAGCGCCTCATTTAGAGTCTGTTTCTGCTACGATAATCCTGTGCTATTAAGAGAGATCACAAATTACCTGTGATCACCCCCAAAAAAGGAGAAAGAAGGAAGAAAGGAATCTTCCAGACTCTAATGAGGATCCAGGCAACCATAAATCAATTGGTTATTTATTCTATGATGAGCTTGACTAAAGGGAATGAAACTTTATAGCCCCGCTAGTTAACCGTCCCACAACCGTATGGAGATGGGGGCTACAGAGGAAGGGGCTGACAAAGGGCAACTTGTTGACTCCCTCTTAGGCTGTGAAAAATTAAAACCATTACCAGAAGGAAACTCCAGATTTACTTGGCAATCTTACTGTTAGGGACTTTTTTTCCCCCTGTAATTTTCTAACTGGTGCTAAGCTGGAATCATGGGAAACTGTCTGCCTGCCAACTGAGCAAAGCTGCAGGAGGCCTTTTCTTAACCACAGTCCAATTAGGAAGAGCCAGCTATTTTGGATACAGTAACTCGACCTAGTCTTTTTAGCAATTAGTCTTTGGAAAGCTCAGCTGCTCAAACAGGACGTTGAGATGTCAGCTGGCCTTGTCCATTCCATTTTAATCAGATGGAATTCTGCCCTGCCACAGATTCCCAGAAATTCTAACATATTCCAGTGTTAGGATAGGTGAGAGGCAAGCAATGATTTCCTCCATGTTTAATGCCACATTTGCCTTTTTGTTCTCAGTAAGAAAACAAAAACCGACATTCTCATCAACATGCATAAACCCAGAAACAGCATTTCACTTTCATTTTGCTTTTTCGTTTATTGGTTTGTTTGTTTGAGACAAGGTCTCACTCTGTTTCCCAGACTGGAGTTTTTGTTTGTTTTTTGAGACAAGGTCTCCCTTTGTTACCCAGCCTGGAGTGCAGTGGCACAAACATGACTCACAGCAGCCTCCACCTCCCAGGCTCGAGTGATCCTCCCATCTCAGCCTCCCAAGTAGCTGAGATTACAGACATGTGCCACCATACCTGGATAATTGTTTTTTGTTTTGTTTTGAGACAGAGTCTCACTCTGTCACCCAGGCTGGAGTGCAATGGCGCGATCTCGGCTCACTGCAACCTCTGCCTCCCGCGTTCAAGTGATTCTCCTGCCTCAGCCTCCCGACTAGCTGGGATTACAGGCACACATCACCACGCCTGAATAATTTTTTGTATTTTTAGTAGAGACAGGGTTTCACCGTGTTAGCCAGGATGGTCTTGATCTCCTGACCTTGTGATCCACTCCCTTAGGTCTCCCTAAGTGCTGGAATTACAGGCGTGAACCACCGCTCCTGGCCAATCGTTATTTTTGTTAGAAGCGATGAGGTCTTTCTGTGTTGCCCAAGCTGGTCTTGAACACCTGAACTCAAGTGATCCTCCCACCTTGCCTCCCAAAGTGCTGGTATTAAAGGCATGAGCCACCATGCCCAGCCCACTTTCATTTAAGATGAGGAAGTGAGAGTTCCAATCGCTCACTCACAAAGAATAGTTGACGTGGGTCTTCTGAAGAAACACTCTTTCTGTCTCATTCTCTTGCATTAGTTTCTTTTGGTTCAGGACAAAGCTTCATATTTCCAACTGCTAATGTTACTTTCCTCAAAGTAGTGAGTGGGAACTTTAGGCTGAGTGGTGCCAGTGGTCAAAGATGCTGAAGCTAGATTCCACCACTCGTCTTAGCACCGCTGGCTCTGATATTCCCTAGGCATCTTCGCCTGACTTCCTGAACTTGAAAGCCTATGCTCAGGTGTCATTCTCTCAGTTTCTAGTCAATTAGGACACTTGGGAAAATCAACTAGGCAACCAAAAAACTTCTTTCTCACACACAGAAGGGGAGTACCTTCTTTACAGGCAGCAGGAGAGCTGTGTGCTATTTCTGGGGTGCTGGTTCTCAAAGTGTGGGCCAAGGACCAGCAGCATCACCATCTCCTGGGAGCTTATTAGAAATACCAATTCTTAGCCAGGTGCAGTGGCTCATGCCTGTAATCCCAATACTTTGGGAGGCCGAGGCAGGAGAATTGCTTGTCCCAGGAGTTTCAAACCAGGTCGAGTGAGACCTCATCTCTGACCAAAAAAAAAAAACCAAACAAACAAAAAACCTAAAAAATTTCTTTTTTTTCTTTTTCAAACTGAGTCTCGCTCCGTCACCCAGGCTGGAGTGCAGTGGTACAATCTCAGCTCACTGCAGTCCCCTCCCAGCTACAAGCGATTCTCCTGCCTCAGCCTCCTGAGTCGCTGGGATTACAGGCATGTGCCACCACGCCCAGCTAATTTTTGTATTTTAGTAGAGACACGGTTTCACCATGTTGGCCAGGCTGGTCTCAAACTCCTGACCTCAAGTGATCTGCCTGCCTCGGCCTCCCAAAATGCTGGATTATAGGCATGAGCCATGCACCCGACCCCACACACTTATTCTTGGAGGTCTGGAGGTTAAAAGTAAAGTGGGTTGGCAGGGCTGCATTCCTTCTGAAGACACTGGAGGAGAATCTGTTTCTTTGCCTTTTCAAGCTTCTAGCAGCTGCCTGTATTTCTCGGCATGTGGCCCCTTCCTCTGTCTTCAAAGCCAGTGGCATGGGATCTTCCTTCTCCTCCTCTCTCTCATCTCTGCTTCTATCACCCCATATTCCGTTCCTGACTATAACCTTCCTGTGTCCCTCATTCCCTTACAAAGACCTTTGCTATTATATTGGGTCCATCTTTATAGTGCAGAATAATCTTCCCATTTCAAGGTTCTTTTTTTATTTTTATTTTTCTGAAGCAGAGTCTCATACAGTCACCCAGCCTGGAGTGCAGTGGCACAATCTTGGCTCACTGCAACCTCCACCTCTCAGGTTCAAGCAGTTCTCCTGCCTTAGCCTCCCAAGTAGCTGGGATTATTGGCACCCACCACCATGCCCAGATTTTTTAATTTTTTTAATTTTTTTTAATTTTTAGTAGAGATGTGGGTTTCACTATGTTGGCCAGGCTGGTCTCGAACTCCTAACCTTGTGGATCTGCCCGCCTTGGCCTCCTAAAGTGCTGGGATTACAGGCGTGAGCCACTGCGTCCCCACTAAGGTTCTTAATCATATCTGCAAAGTCCTTTATGCCACGTAAGGTAACAGGTTCTGGGGTTTTTGGATATGAACATCTTTGGAGCCATTATTCTGCCTGCTGCAGAGTGCATGTTGATGGGCCAGCAGTCACGTGGATCAGAAAGGAGGAAACAGAATGAGAGAAGCACCAGGAAACTCCAAGCACCAAGTGTAGTGACAGTGACCTGTACTACTTGTTTCACTGCAACCACCTCCCTGGATCCTGCCGCCCAAATGTGCCCTTCTCTTCACAGGTCCACCCCCAGAGATTGTTATCTTTCAGGAGCTTCACATACAAGGCTTTGTCGTCTACCGCTGGCAAGGAGATGTCCGCCAAAAAGCTCTGAAGGACTTGCTGAAATGGGTCTCAGAGGTAAGGAGCTCCGGAGCCACCCCTTCCAATTGTACACTAGGTCCCATTCCCTTTTGCCTCTCAAGTCTTTTGTTCCAGCAATTCTTCCCTCTCTCTGCTGCAACATCAGTTTTTCCCTATTCGGTCCTTGTGCTTAGAATATAAATATTCTTACTTTTCCCATCTTTGAAAGGAAAACAAAACAACCCTCTCTAAAGTTCATTTCCACTGCAAATGCAGATCCATTTCCCTTCTCTCTCTTTTGTAACAAAATACCTGGAAGTGCTGTCTACACTCACTGTCTGCCGTTCCTCTCTTTCCATTCTTCCTGAAACCCACATATCAGGCTTTTCAGAGTCTCACTCTGTTGCCCAGGCTGGAGTACAGTGGTGCAATCTCGGCTCACTGCAACCTCTGCCTCCGGGGTTCCAGCAATTCTCATGCCTCAGCCTCCCGAGTAGCTGGGACTACACGTGTGTACCACCACGCCCAGCTAACTTTTTGTATTTTTAGTAGAGACAGGTTTTCATCATGTTGGCCAGGCTGGTCTCAAGTGATGTGCCCTCCTCAGCCTACCAAAGTGCTGGGATTACAGATGTGAGCCACCACACCTGGCCAAAATTAACTTTTGTCAAGGTCACAGGGGACCCTTACATAGTGAAGTCCACTGGTTGATTCTTAGCCTCTTGGCTATGGGAAATATTTAATAGTGATCATTCTCTCCTTGATATGCTTTCTTCCCTTGGTTTCCCTTAACTCTTGGTTTTCCTCACTGATTGGTCCTCCTCAGACTCCTGCTCGCTTTTCTTTTCTCCAAATAAATATTAGAGTGCCCCAGGTCTTGGTCATTGGGCCTTTTCTCTTGTCTATCCACACTCGAGCTGTCCCTTAGTTAGCTCATCTGGGCTCAGTATGCTGAGAGCTCCCAGCTCTATCTCCAGCCTGGCTCTCCTCTTAACTCTAGATTAGTATGTCCACCTGGATGCCTGATACACATCTCTGACATAACATCTTGAAAGCTAAATATGTTTTGATCTTTCCTACTCTACATGCTCCATATTCAGACTTTACTATCTCAGTTATAACAATTCTATACTTCTAGTTTCTGAATCCAAAAACCTTGGAGTCATCTTTGATGTCTTTCTCTCGTACCCATGTCTAATCTCTAAGGAGATTCTGGTGGTTCTATCTTCAAAATTATATCAGAATCTGAACACTTCTCCCACCTCCCTGCTACCACCCTGGTCCAGGAACTGTGCCATCTAGCCTGGATGTTTGTAGTGTATCGGGGGAACCCGCCCCCAATATTTCAATGTAGGTTCTTTCTATTTTTCATAAGTGTCGGCTGGCTGAGAAATAAAGAGAAGGAGTACAAAGAGAGGAATTTTACAGCTGGGCTGCTGGGACAAAGAGAGGAATTTTACAGCTGGGCCGCTGGGGGTGACATCACATATGGGTAGGACTGTGATGCCCACCTGAACTGCAAAACCAGCAAGTTTTTATTAAGGATTTTAAAAGGAAAAAGGGTGTATGAACAGGGAGTAGGTCACAAAGATTACATGCTTCAAAGTGCAAAAGGCAGAACAAAGATCACATGCTTCTGAGGATACAGGACAAGGACAAAATCAGAACTACTGATAAGGGTCTATGTTCAGCTGTGCACGTATTATCTTGATAAACATCTTAAACAACAGAAAACAGGGTTCAAGAGCAGAGAACCGGTCTGACCACAAATTTACCAGGGCGGATTTTTTTCCCCACCCCAATAAGCCTGAGGGTACTGCAGGAGACCAGGGCATATTTCAGTCCTTATCTCAACTGCATAAGACAGACACTCCAGAGCGGCCGTTTATAGACCTCCCCCCAGTAATGCATTCCTTCCCCAGGGTATTAATTATTAATATTCCTTACTAGGAAAACAGTTTAGCAATATCTTCCCTATTTGCATATCCGTTTATAGGCTCTCTGCAAGAAGAAAAGTATGGCTCTATTTTGCCCAACTCCGCAGGCAGTCAGACCTTATGGTTGTCTTCCCTTGTTCCCTGAAAACCACTGTTACTCTGTTCTTTTTCAAGGTGCACTGGTTTCATATTGTTCAAACACACATGTTTTGCAATCGATTTATACAGTTAACACAATTATCACAGTGGTCCTGAGGTGATGTACATCCTCAGCTTACAAAGTTAACAGGATTAACAAATTAAAGTGAGACAGGCGTAAGAAATTATAAAAGTATTAATTTGGGAACTGATAAATGTCCATATTAAAATGAAATGTTTACAATTTATGTTCCTCTGCCATGGCTCCAGTCGGATCCTCCGTTTGGGGTCCCTGACTTCCCACAGCAGTAGTGGACTCTATCTGGACTCCCATCTTCACACCCCTATAGACAATTCCCAATGTGATGGCCATAGCAATCTGTTAAGGCACGAATGAAATCCTGCCGTTCTTATGATCTAAACCATGCAAAGCTCTGCATTTCACTTAGCGTAAACCAAAGTGCGAATATTCAGCAAGCTTACACAAAATCTGACCCCTGATATCTCTCTGATTTCATTTCTTAGTATTCACCGCCTTGTTTACTTCTCCCAGTCTCCTCCACCACTCCACCGCTCTGTAACTGCTTGCTGAACTCTCTCACATCCTGCAAGTCTTTGCTAAAAAGTGCCTTCTGGACCAGCATGGTGGCTCACACCTATAAACCCAACATTTTGGGAGGCCAAAGCAAGCGGATCATAAGGCAAAGAGATCGAGACCATCCTGACCAACATGGTGAAACCCCGTCTCTACTAAAAATACACAAATTAGCCGGGCATGGTGGCATGCACCTATAGTCCCAGCTACTCGGGAGGCTGAGGCAGGAGAATCACTTGAACCTGGGAGGCGGAGGTTGCAGTGAGTCGAGATTGTGCCACTGCACTCCAGCCCAGTGACAGAGCGCAACTCTGCCTCAAAAACAAAAAAACAAACAACAAAAAAGGGAGTGCCTTCTGGGTGAGGCAACTTTTTAAATGACCCTATTATAAGTTGCATTCCCACTTCATTCTTGATCCTCCATATCCCACAGCCCCTGTTTTTTTGGGTTTTTTTTTTTTTTTTATTTTTTTGACGGGGTCTCACTCAGACACCCAGACTGGAGTGCAGTGCCATGATCATGGCTCACTGCAGCCTTCACCCAGGCTCAGGTGATTCTCCCACCTCAACCTCCTGAGTAGCTGGGACAACAGTCATGTGCCGCCACACCTGGCTAACTTTTTTGTATTTTTCATAGAGATGGGCTTTCACCATGTTGCCCAAGCTCCTATCCTACTTTTATCCATAGCAATTAATCATCTTTTATATAATATATACTATAATTCACTTATTCATTTATATTTATTGCCCATCTCCCTTCTTGAGGATGTAACCTCCATGAAGGCAGCACGTTCATACATTTTGCTTTCTGGTGTATCTCCAGCGCCCAGAAGAGTAGATGAAGTGATGTAGGCACTGGATAAATATTGCTGAATAAATGAATGTTAGAGGGTAGCATACATGTACCATGGCTCTTCCAGGTCCAAAGTAGCAAAGAAGACAATCCGCTAGTCCTGTGCTATGATAATTTTCAAACTTTACACCATGTAAAGTTTTAGTCAACAGAAATCTGAACAATCAAGTTGCATTATTTTAGTTTTACAGGGGAAAAATGATACCGTACTTCCTAATCCCTGGGCAGTGATCATTTCCCAATTCAAAGGAATACATTGCTCCTCCGGCAGCCACTGGAGCTTGGCGCTCTTCCCAGTCTAGCACTTGGAGTGCCGGGCTGGGCTCTCTCCAGGGAGCTGCAAAAAGCTGAATCCAGGTTGTCCCGGTTGGTGAAATCTAATGGAGCCCATCCGTGATCACAGTTGACAACAGGAAACCACTGTGCTGGTGTCCCCAATGCTTCCCTCTAACAAAGTGAAGCTGATCATAGTTAGTTGTGTTTTTGTTTTTTTTTTTTGAGATGGAGTCTCACTCTGTCGCCCAGGCTGGAGTGCAGTGGCGCAATCTTGGCTCACTGCAACCTCTACTTCCTGGGTTCAAGTGATTCTCCCGCCTCAGCCTCCCGAGTAGCCTGGATTACAGGCGCCTGCCACCACTCCTGGCTAACTTTTTGTATTTTTAGTAGAGACGGGGTTTCACCACGTTGGCCAGGCTCATCTCAAACTCCTGACCTCAAGTGATTCTCCTGCCTCAGCCTCCCAAAGTGCTGGAATTACACGCGTGAGCCACGGCGCCCGGCCCTAGTTGGGTTTTAAGTTGTGAGTTGGCCTAATTTCTTTCTCATCCTCCCTTTTTAATCTCATTCCCTATTTTTTAAAATTCACTTTTTATTTTAGAAAAGTTTTAGGCTGGGTGTGGTGGCTCATGCCTATAATCCCAGCACTTTGGGAGGGTGAGGAAGGAGGATTGGTTGAGCTCAGGAGTCCAAGACCAGCCCTGACAACACAATGAGACTCTACAAAAAACAAACAGTAAAAAAATTAGCTGGGTGCAGTGGTGCACACCTGTAGTCCCAGCTACTCGGGAAGCTGAGGTGGGAGGATCACCAGAGTCCAAGAGTTCTAGGGCTGCAGTGAACTCTGAATGCGCCACTGTCCTCTAGCCTTGGCAATAGAGCAACACCCTGTCTCAAAAACAAAAATAAAAATAGAAGTTTTAGATTTATAGGAAAATTGGGAAGATAGTGCAGTGAGCTCCCATATACCCTGCATCCTATACCCTAATTTCCCCTATTAATATTTTCCATTAGTATTTGTATTAGTTTGCTAGGTCTGCCAAAATAAAGCACCACAGACTGGGTGGCTTAAACAACAAATTTATTTTCTCACAGTTCTGGAGGCTAGACGTCCAAGATCAAGGTGTCAGCAGGGTTGTTTCTTTGGAGGCCTCTCTCTTTTCGACTTGTAGATGGCTTCCTTTCCCCGCATCTTCACGTAGCCTTCTCTCTGTGTGTCTGTGTCCTAACCTCCTTATAAGCACACCAGTCATATTGATTAAGGCCCACCTATATGACCTCATTTTACCTTAATTACTTTTTTTTTTTTTTTTTTGAGACGGAGTTGCGTTCTTGTTGCCCAGGCTGGGGTGCCATGGTGTGATCTCCATTCACTGCAACCTCTGCTTCCCAGGTTCAAGCAATTCTCCTGCCTGAGCCTCCCGACTAGCTGGGATTACAGGTGCACGCCACCACACCTGGCTAATTTTCGTATTTTTAGTAGAGACGGGGTTTTGCCATGTTGGCCAGGTTGGACTTGAACTCCTGACCTCCGGTGATTCACCTGCCTCGGCCTCCCAAAGTGCTGGGATTATAGACGTGAGCCACTGCACCCGGCCTCTTAATTAGCTTTTCTTAAAGCCCTGTCTCCAAATACAGTCCCATTGTCAGGCACTGGTGATTAAGACTTAGACATACGGATTTGGATTGGGGGCAAACAATTCAGTCCATAACAGTAATCGTTCTCTATTTTTAACCTCTGAACTGGATTCTACCTTTCCACACTATCCAGATTCCTTTCTTTTTCAAGAACAAGAATGAGTTGGGGCTTTCAAGTCAAAAGTTCCTATCTCAGCCAGGAGCGGTGGCTCATGCCTGTAATCCTAGCACTTTGGGAGGCTGAGGTGGGCGGATCACTTGAGCCTAGGCGTTTGATACCAACCTGGGTGAACCTAGCAAGATCCCATCTCTACAAAAACTAAAAAAGTTAGCTGGGCATGGTGGCACATCCCTGTAGTCCCAGCTACTCAGGAGGCTGAGGCAGAAGGATCACTGGAGCCCAGGAGGTTGAGACTGCACTGAGCTGATTGTGCCACTGCACTCAAACCTGGGTGACAGAGTGAGACCCTGTCTCAGAATAATAATAATAATAATAATAAAAGTTTAAATCTCAGTTTCCCTACTTTGTAATTGACTGGCTTCAAGCAAATAATCTTGTCTATAAATCCATAAAGAGTGCTAAGCCATCACTGGAATGCATTAGGGAAAAGCTTGTACCAGGTAACTCAGGTCTCTGTATAAGACCCCTTCAAAAAATCTGAAAATGTAAATTAGTTCCCATTAGCAGGCTGTGCCTTGTAGTAGAAAGAGAAATGAAGATCCTTCCTCACTAACATGCACCCTTCCGTCCCACACTCCCAGAAAAAGGTTAAACACATGTTGAAAGAACCTTGGCTTAAAGGGGAGACAGATTATTAGAGTGTCCTGCCATTTATATTTCCTGAATAGGACCTGCCTCTTCAGGGCCAGAGGTAATGAAGGGTGCTCCTTTCTCTATCTATTTCCACCTCCTCTGAGATCATTGTGTTATTAAACTTTACTGTGCAGCTTACTTAGAAATTGCTTAATCATGCTGGGCACGGTGGCTCACGCCTGTAATCCAGCACTTCAGGAGTCCAAGGCAGGCAGATCACGAGGTCAGGAGATGGAGACCATCCTGGCTAACACGGTGAAGCCCCATTTCTACTGAAAGTACAAAACAATTAGCCGTGCATGGTGGCAGGCGCCTGTAGTCCCAGCTACTCGGGAGGCTGAGGCAGGAGAATGGTGTGAACTTGCAGTGAGCCAAGATCGCGGCACTGCACTCCAGCCTGGGTGACAGAGTGAGAGTCCGTCTCAAAAAAAAGAAAGAAAAAAAGAAAAAGAAATTGCTTAATCGCTGCCTTATGACACTTCACACTATGATCTGACATCTATTATTAAGTTCTTCTTAGGTGTACTTTGTAATCTTTTACATGTACTGTGTAAGTGGATCTTGCCCCCACTTGACTTCAAGTTCATGGAGGACAGGACCTCCATCTCTTATTTTCAAGGTTTCCAATGATGTACCTGATACATTTGTTGCTAGGTGAGAACAGTATATCATTGAGAATATTAACTTAAGTTTTGAAATTTGTTATTGCTTTGATACAGGGTAAAATCCAGGACAAGGAATATATCATCGAAGGATTTGAAAACATGCCAGCTGCATTTATGGGAATGCTGAAAGGAGATAATTTGGGGAAAACAATAGTGAAAGTATGAAAAAAAGGACACATGGAATCTGGAGGCCATTTAGATGATTACTTAATTTGTTTTTCACCATTTAGCAAAAATGTATACTACCTTAAATGTCTAAGAAACAGTACTTGTAATGAGTTTGATCTACTTAATAAAATACATTTAAGTGGTATGTAATTAGTGATGGAGGATGGAAGTTTCACAATCAACAACAACCAGTCACCTCACTGTTCACTACAGCTTCTTCTGAGTTGTGGTAGAAAATAATGGCTTTGAAATGTGAAGGTTTTCCAAACACTGCATGCTTTCATTCATAAGTGGGAGCTGAACGATGAGAACACATGGACACAGGGAGGCGAACAACACACACCGAGGCCTGTGGAAGCGTGGGTGGGGGAGGGAGAGCATCAGGATAAATAGCTAATGCATGCGGGTGTTAATACCTAGGTAATGGGTTGATAGGTGCAGCAAACCACCATGGCACACGTTTACCTATGTAACAAGCCTGCACGTCCCACACAATTATCCCAGAACTTAAAATTAAATTAAATTAAATTTTAAAACAGTTAGCCGGGCGTGGTGGCTCACGCCTGTAATTCCAGCACTTTGGGAGGCTGAGGTGGGTGGATCACGAGGTCAGGAGTTTCAAGACCAGCCTGACCAACATGGTGAAACACCGTCTCTACTAAAAATACAAAAATTAGCTGGGCGTGGTGGCACACGCCTGTAATCCCAGCCTCTTGGGAGGCTGAGACAGGAGACTCACTTGAACCTGCGAGGCGGAAGCTACAGTGAGCCAAGAGTGCACCACTTTACTGCAGCCTGGATGACAGAGTGAGACTCCATCTCAAAAAAAAAAAAAGTTGACTGCTTCTGTGACCTTAGACTTCTGATTTTTCATCTTTAAAGTGAGAATAATAACATCTGTTTCATATACATGTTATACATTTATTTAAAACACCACCATAGGCTGGGCGCGTTGGCTCACACCTGTAATCCCAGCACTTTTGGAGGTGGAGGCTGATGAATCACCCAAGGTCAGGAGTTCAAGACCAGCCTGGCCAACATGGCGAGACCCTGTCTCTACTAAAAATACAAAAATTAGCTGGGCATGGTAACAGGTGCCTGTAATCCCAGCTACTCAGGAGGCTGAGGCAGGAGAATCGCTTGAACCCAGGAGACAGAGGTTGCGGTGAGCCGATATCGTGCCATTGCACTCCAGCCTGGGCAACAAGAGCAAAACTCTGTCTCAGAAACAAAACAAAACAAAACAAAAAACACCAGCGTAATGCCTGGCATATATTAGGTAAGTGTTAGCTACCTCCCTGCCGATATCAGTGATTTTGAAGTCTTAAGATTACCACCCCTATTGCTTGTGATCATGCCAGAAGAAATAATCATTGCAGGTGTACAAGGGTCTTACAGCCAGTCCGTACCGGTCCTCTACAGATGAGTCTAATTATACAACAGATCAAAGAAGGAATCTGTCATTCACAAGAGCTGCACAAAAGATAACACATGGAAATGTCTATACATCTACAAAAATGTGCACGATTTATATGAAGAAAAATTTAAAACATTACTGAGGGGCCAAGCATGATGGCTCACACCTGTAATCTCAGCTGTTTGGGAGGCCAAGGTGAGAAGATCATTTGAGTCCAGGAGTTTGAGACCAGACTGAACAAGACCCCGTATCTGCAAAAAATTTTAAAATTAGCTGGGCGCGGTGGTGTGTGCCTCTAGTCTCAGCTACTTGGGAGGCTGAGGCAGGAGCATCACTTGAGACCAGGAGTCCGAGGTTGCAGTGAGCTGTGACTGTACCGCTGCATTCCAGCGTGGGCAGCAGAGTAAGACCCTGTGTCCAAAAAAAATTAAAAACGAAACAACAATTAAAGCAACACTACTGATGAACATGAAAGAAGACTTGAACATATGGAAAGGTACCATGCTCTTGGACAGGAAGAGTCAATATCTTTTTTTTTTTTTTTTTTTTTTTTGAGATGGAGTCTCACTCTGTCGCCCAGGCTGGAGTGCAGTGGTGAGATCTCCACTCACTGCAACCTCTGCCACCCAGGTTCAAGCGATTCTCCTGCCTCAGCCTCTTGAGTAGCTGGGATCACAGGAATGAGCCACCACGCCTGGCTAATTTTTTGTATTTTTTAGTAGAGACGGGGTTTCACCATGTTGGTCAGGCTGGTCTCGAACTCCCGACCTTGTGATCTACCCACCTCAGCTTCCCAGTGCTTGGATTACAGGTGTGAGCCACTGTACACAGTCCTTTTTTTTTTTTTTTCTTTTTCTTTTGAGACGGTCTCTCTCTCTGTCTCCCAGGCTGAAGTGCAGTGGCACGATCTCCACTCACTGCCACCTCTGCCTCCTGGGTTCAAGTGATTCTCCTGCCTCAGCCTCCCAAGTAGCTGGGATTACAGGCGCCTACCATCACGCCCAGCTAATTTTTTTATTTTTTATTTATTTTATTTTATTTATTTTTTATTTTTTATTTTTTTATTTTTTTATTTTTATTTATTTATTTTTTTTGAGACGGAGTCTTGCTCTGTCACCCAGGCTGGAGTGCAGTGGCCGGATCTCAGCTCACTGCAAGCTCCGCCTCCCGGGTTTACGCCGTTCTCCTGCCTCAGCCTCCCGAGTAGCTGGGACTACAGGCACGCACCACCACGCCCGGCTAATTTTTTGTATTTTTAGTAGAGACGGGGTTTCACCGTGTTAGCCAGGATGGTCTCGATCTCCTGACCTCGTGATCCGCCCATCTCGGCCTCCCAAAGTGCTGGGATTACAGGCTTGAGCCACCGTGCCCGGCCATTTTTTTTATTTTTTGAGATGAAATCTCGCTCTGTCACCCAGGCTGGAGTGCAGTGGCCCGATCTCGGCTCACTGCAACCTTCGCCTCCCAGGTTCACGCCATTCTCCTGCCTCAGCCTCCAGAGTAGACGGGACGACAGGCACCCGCCACCATGGCCAGCTAATTTTTTGTATTTTTAGTAGAGACGGGGTTTCACCGTGTTAGCCAGGATGGTCTTGATCTCCTGACTTCATGACCCACCTGCCTCGGCCTCCCAAAATGCTGGGACTCCAGGCGTGAGCCACCGCGCCCAGCCTAATGTTTGTATTTTTAGTAGTGATGGGGTTTCGCCATGTTGGCCAGGCTGATCTCAACCTCCTGACCTCAGGTGATCCACCCACCTCGGCCTCCGGAAGTGCTGGGATGAGGCACTTTGGGAGGCATGAGCCACCGCGCCCGGCCAGAAGATTCAATATCAGTCAGGAAGATGTCAATTCTATTGATCAATTCTGCCATCATAGAGATAAGGGGTTAAATAAATTATAGTGCAATGAAACAACGGGGAAAAGAGTGTCTGTACAAAAGCTCTGGAAAGATGTAATAAACTTTTAATATGGTTTGTCTTCAAGGAAGATAACTAAGGAATGCCTGAAGGACAGGGATAAGAGAAAAAAATCTCTGCCCATGTCCTCTTTTCTTATCAAACTATTCCATCCTAAAGACATTAGAGGGAGCCAAGAAGGTGACTATCTGCTGGGGTTTGGGGTGGGAGAGCCTCTATGGCCCAGAGCAGAGCAAAGAGGTCATGCACCGAGGCTGGCTGCTTGGCACAGGGAGTCATAGCCCAACGCTGTGTGTGTGTGTGTTGTATGTGTGTATGTGTTATATATGTGTGTGTGTTGTATATGTGTGTGTGAGTGTGTGTGTGGACACTGGTGAGCAGGAAGAAGGAGGGGTTGGGCAGTGCGTTGTGGCCTGATGAGGGGAGTTGGAGCCTAAGCAAAATGAACATGGCTCGAGTCATAGCGGGGCTTCCCAGATGGTGTATCAGAGCCCAAGAACAGTGAAGTCATCAGTGTGGGTAGGGGAGTGACAGCAGGGCCTGATTGAGGGTGTCAGAGTCCAAGTAGGGTGAGAAGGGCATTGGAATCGCAGGGCTGCCTGGTGTGAGGAGTCAAAGTCCACACAGAGTATGGAAGGCATCGCTCCTGGGGGCAGCTCAGCATGGAGTGTAAGGGCCCAGAATAAGGAAGGTGTGCATGTGAAGGGGTGGCCTGGTGTGGAGTATGTGATCCCTAGAAGCAGTAGGAAGGCATTACTTGGGAGTGAGTGACCTGGTATGGGTGGTTGGATCCCAAGGAGGCTGAGGAGGTACTGATGCATGGATAGCTTGGCACGGAGGGCAGAGCCTGAGGGGAGCTTCTACCTGGCAGCATGGCCCAGCATGAGTGGACAGAGCTTTGGCAAGGAAAGACTAACCACATGGGGAGGCAAGAGTAGGGGCTGGGAGCTGCAGGATGTCAGAGCTTGAGAGGAATGGAGGAGCATCTGCAGGAGAGGGGGTAGTGGTGGCGACAGAAGATGGTTACATACAGAAGGTTTGATCAAACAAGTAAATTAAAGATAAGGGAAGCCAGAGTTTCTCACTGTCAGAGAAGGGAGTTACAAACATGGGAAGAACCTTGTGGCGTTAGATTGGAATTGAAGGTATTGGTATGAACTCATGAATTTCAATGTATATGAGACAAAAAATAGATGTGTATGTATATATCATATGTACATAGGCACACATATAAATGAAAGTGTGTGTACATATATATATATATAACTCTGTCCACTAAGAGGGCCTGAAAGTAGTGACACTCCAATAGCAATGAGCATACCTAAATTCTAGATTGTGACTTTTATGTTATTCTCTACTAAAAGGAACCAGAAATGGCTTGTTCTGGGGCTGGGGTAGGGAAGATACAAGATGAACTTGCAACATTTTCAGTTTTCTTTTTTTAAGAGGCGTCTTGCTATATTGTCCAGGCTGGCTTCAAACTCCCAGGGTACAGTGATCCTCCTGCCTCAACCTCCCAGTTGACTGAGACAACAGGCATGTGCCACTATGCCCAGCCTGGAGCATCTTATACCATAAATCAAAGAATGCTCAAAGAATAATGAGGTCATGTCAAAAGAACACAAGCAGTTTGAAAGGGCTCCCACTAGACAAATCATGGAAAATTTCAGCTCCATGTAGACAATGATAATTACAGATTATATACCATTGAATTCAAAAGGGAAACCATGAGTCTGTACTGAGATAAATACCTGAATACGCTGAAAGCTTGATGAGGAATGGAGTGCTTCCACAGTTTTTGTTTTTGTTTTTTCCGAGACGGAGTCTTTCTCTGTCACTCAGGCTGGCATGCCGTGGTGCAATCTCGGCTCACTGCAAACTTTGCCTCCCGGTTTCAAGCAATTCTCCTGCCTCAGCCTTCTGAATAGCTGGGACTACAGAGGCGCACCACCATACCTGGCTAATTTTGGTATTTTTAGTAGAGACAGAGTTTCACTATGTTGGCCAGGTTGGCCTTGAACTCCTGACCTAGTGATCCGCCTGCCTCGGCCTCCCAAAGCGCTGTGATTACAAGCCACCGCCCCCAGCCCTACTTTCATAGTTTTAAATTACTTCTCCAGAGAATACTTTTTAATTACCAAGAGTAAAGGAGAAGTTTAAAGTGAAGAAGCCTACCACCACTTAATCAAGTGGTCAAGGTTAACGTCATCAATAATAAGACAAATCAGCTGGGTGTAGTGTCGCACGCTTGTAATTCCAGCACTTTGGGAGGCCAAGGCGGGCAGATCTCTTGAGGCCAGGAGTTCAAGACCAGCCTGTCCAACACAGTGAAACCCCATCTCTACTAAAATACAAAAATTAGCAGGGCATGGTGGCACAAGCCTGTAATCCCAGCCACTCGGCATGAGAATCACTTGAACCCGGGAGGCAGAGATTGCAGAGAGCTGAGATCACGCACTGCACTCCAGCCTGAGAGACAGAGTGAGACTCTGTCTCCAAAAAAAAAAAGATATTGAATCTTCCTGTCCAAGAGCATGGTACCTTTCCATATGTTCGTCTTCTTTGTTTTATTGGAGACAGTCTTGCTCTGTCACCCAGGCTGCAGTGCAGTGGCGCCATCTCAGCTCACTGCAACTTCTGCCTCCTGGGTTCAAGCAATTCTCCCGCCTCAGCCTCCCGAGCAGCTGGGATTACAGGTGCATGCCACCATGCCCGGCTAATTTTTGGATTTTTAGTAGAGATGTGGTTTCACCCCATTAGCCAGGATGGTCTTGATTTCCTGACCTCATGATCCACCCACCTCAGCCTCCCAAAGTGCTTGGATTACAGGTGCGAGCCACAGTGCCCGGCCTCTTTTTTTTTTTTCCTTTTTTTGAGATGGAGTCTCGCGCTGTCTCCCAGGTTGGAGTGCAGTGGCGCAATCTCGGCTCACTATAACCTCTGCCTCCCAGGTTCAAGCAATTCTCTTGCCACAGCCTCCCGAGTTGCTGGAACTACAGGCGTGCACCATCAGGCCCAGCTAATTTTTGTATTTTTTAAAGGAGAGACAGGGTTTCACCATGCTAGCCAGGCTGGTCTCGATCTATTGACCTTGTGATCTGCCCGCCCAGGCTTCCCAAAGTGCTGGGATTACAGGCATGAGCCACTGTGCCCGGCCTCAAGGCTTCTTTTGTGTTCATCAGTAATATTGTTTTTGTTATTGTTTTGTTTCTTTCTTTCTTTCTTTTTTTTTAAGAGGCAAGGTATCAGTCACAGCTCACTGCAACCTCGGACTCCTGGTCTCAAGTGATCCTCCTGCCTCAGCCTCCCAAGTAGATGAAACTACAGGCACATACCACCCCTAGCTAATTTTTAATTTTTTTGCAGATATGGCTTCTTGCCCATATCTGCGGGTTCTTGCTTGTATCTGCAAAAGACAGAGCAAGACTCTGTCTCCAAAGAATAATAATAATAATGAGACAAATCAAATTTGCATGGCACCTGATACAATGCTAATGATCCTGGTTTGTTCTAGCTGTAGTTGTCAGGGGTAAAAATTTCCTCTGGAGGGTTTTGTCGTGTTTCTTCTGTTGTTCAGTAGCCCTGTAGATGTGGTTTCCCCTGTTGTACAGGAGCCCTACAGATGCAGTGTTGGCAGAGGAGGTGTTCTCTATGATAAGGTCTCAGCCTTTCAGTGGGCCATGTCCCTGTGTGGTGACCTTTACAAGAGCTTCTCTGTCACTCCCCACCTTTATGTGGTACAGGAAGACCCAAGAAGGCTGCCATTGGGTATTTCCCTTCTTCTAGGTTGGTTAGGCTCTAGTAAAATAGTTTCTCTTGAGGGAAAGCCTTAATAAAAAGCGCAGGCTGGGCGCAGTGGCTCACGACTGTAATTCCAGCACTTTGGGAGGCCGAGGCGGGAAGGTCATCTGAGGTGGGAAGGTCATCCGAGGTCAGGAGTTCAAGACCAGCCTGGCCAACATGGTGAAACCCCATCTCTACAAAAATACAAAATTTAACTGGGCATGATGTCAGGTGCTTGTAATCCCAGCTACTTGGGAGGCTGAGGCAGGAGAATCACTTGAACCTGGGAGGGGGGAGATGCAGTGAGCTGAGATCGAGCCATTGCATTCCAGCCTGGATGACAAAGTGAGATGCCATGTAAAATAATAAATAAATAGGCCGGGTGCGGTGGCTCACGCCTGTAATTCCAGCACTTTGGGAGGCTGTGGCAGGCAGATCATGAGGTCAAGAGATCGAGACAATCTCTTTAGTAGAGACGTGGTCGCCAGGCTGGAGTACAATGGTGCAACCTCAGCTCACTGCAACCTCCACCTCCTGGGTTCAAGCGATTCTCCTGCCTCAGCCTCCCGAGTAGCTGGGACTACAGGCATGTGCCACCATGCCCGGCTAATTTTTGTATTTTTAGTAGAGACAGAGTTTCATTATGTTGGCTAGGCTGGTCTTGAACTCCTGACCTCAGGTGATCCGCCTGCCTCATCCTCCCAAAATGCTGGGATTACAGGCGTGAGCTACCATGCCCGCCTGGTTCCTGTGGAATTTTGCTCTTGGGTTTTTATTCCAGTAAGTTGTAATTCTCCGTATCTGCCTGTCTGTCTCCCCACTTTGTGCCCTCAGTTCTTTGCTGCATCTAGAAAAAGTTGATGTTTCAGTTAATTTGACATTTTTCTTGTTGTTAGGGTGGGGTGACAATGACCAAGCACCTTTCATGCTGAACAGAAACTGGAAGTTGAGCATACTTATTACATATATATACACACACACACACACACATATACATACATATGCATATACATACATATATATTTGAGACAGGTCTCACTCTGTCACCAAGGCTGGAGTGCAGTGGTGCCATCACAGCTCGCTGCAACCTTGAACTCCTGGGGTCAAGCGATCCTCCCACCTCAGCCTCCCAAGTAGCTGGGAGTACAGGCGCACACCACCATGCTCAGTCAATTTTTTTTATTTTTAGTTGAGACAAGGTCTCATTCTGTTGCCCAGGCTGGTTTTGAACTCCTAGGCTCAAGCCATCCTCCTGCCTCAGCCTTCCAAAGCAGTGGGATCCACAGTCATGAGTCACTGAGACTGGCGACAGCATATATTTTTAATTTTGGTAATATTTGTCTTTATTTGATGGATAGTGCTTTCTGTTTCTCACCAAAAGAATCTTTGCCTATCTCAAGGTAATGAAATTTTTCTCGGCCGGGCACGGTGGCTCAAGCCTGTAATCCCAGCACTTTGGGAGGCCGAGACGGGCGGATCACGAGTTCAGGAGATCGAGACCATCCTGGCTAACACGGTGAAACCCCGTCTCTACTAAAATACAAAAAAAATTAGCCGGGCGAGGTGGCGGGCGCCTGTACTCCCAGCTACTCGGGAGGCTGAGGCAGGAGAATGGCGTGAACCCGGGAGGCGGGGCTTGCAGTGAACTGAGATCCGGCCACTGCACTCCAGCCTGGGCAACAGAGCTAGACTCCGTCTCAAAAAAAAAAAAAAAAAAGAAAAAAAAAAAGAAATTTTTCTCACAAATTTTATTCTGTATGTTTTACAGGTTTAGTTCTTGTTTGTTTCTTTTCTTTTTCTATTTTTTTCTTTTTGAGATGGAGTCTCACTCTATTGTCCAGGCTGGAGTGCAGTGGCACGATCTCGGCTCTCTGCAACCTCCACCTCCCGGACTCAAGTGATTCTCCTGCCTCAGTCTCCCGAGATTACAGGCACTTGCCACTATACCTGCTAATTTTTGTATTTTTGTAGAGACAGGTTTTGCCATGTTGGCCAAGCTGGTCCCAAACTCTTGACCTCAGGTGATTCGCCTGCCTCAGCCTCCCAAAGTGCTGGGATTACAGGTGTGAGCCGTCGTGCCGGGCCTTCATTCAGTTGATTTCTTACTACATCTTTCCTCTGCTTCCCAGGTTCAAGCAGTTCTCCTGCCTCAGCCTCAGGTACAGCTTTAGTTGTTATGTTAGATGTGTGATGAAGCAGGGAGTGAGATTGGAATTGACTGCAAATGAGCAAGAGAGAATTTTCTGGGGTGATCCCAATGTTCTGTTGGAATGGGAATTATGTAAGGGTAGATATTTGTCAAAACTCATAACACGGTACTTTTAAAATGTGTGTATCTTCTGAGGTAAATCAATAAAGTTGATTTATAAATATATATATATGTGTGTCCTGTAAAAGACAGGCACTTGCTTGCCACCAAACTGCTGTGGACTCCTGGCTTAGTCCAAGGGAGAAAGAAGTACAATAAACAGCCAAAGTAAGGCCAAAGTCTGGAGGACCCACAGCCACAAGATACAAGGTACTTTGTGAGAAAGGCTTCCAAGCAGGCAGTAATATGCTTTTCCAACTTGAAAGGAGGCAAGACATACACAGATCTTCATGGCGCTCCTACTCCCTTCTACATCTCTTTCTGGAATTTATTTTGGTCCCAATAATAAGATAGGTACCCATCTTTACTTACTCCCAACAATGACCAATCTTTTCTTCATTGATGTGAAATACATCTTTAATATGCATTGATATTGTTTGGCTTGTGTCCCCACCCAAATCTCATCTTGAATTGTAGCTCTCATAATCCCCACGTGTCATGAGAGGGACCCGGTGAAAGGTAATTGAATCATGGGGGTGGGTTTTTCCCGTGCTGTTCTAGTGACAGTGAATAATTCTCACAAGATCCAATAGTTTTATAAAGGGCAGTTCCCCTGCACACTCTCTCTTGCTTGCTGCCATGTAAGACATGCCTTTGCTCCTCCTTCATCTTCCACCATGATTGTGAGACTTCTCCAGCATTGTGGAACTGTGAGTCCATTAAACCTGTTTTTCTTTTTTCTTAAGACCGAGTTCCACTCTTGTTGCTCAGGCTGATCGCAATGGCATGATCTCAGCTCACTGCAACCTCCGCCCCTTGGGTTCAAGCGATTCTCCTGCCTCAGCCTCCCAAGTAGCTCGGATTACAGGCATGCACCACCATGCCCAGCTAACTATATTTTTAGTAGAGACAGGGTTTCACCAGGTTAGTCGGGCTGATCTCTAACTCTTGCCCTCAGGTGATCTGCCCACCTCAGCCTCCCAAAGTGCTGGGATTACGGGCATGAGCCACCACACCCAGCCAACCTCTTTTTCTTTATAAATTACCCAGTCTTAGGTATGTCTTTATTAGCAGCCTGAGAATTGACTAATACATGTTTTCTATGTATAGATACTTAGTTCCATAGCTAGACTCACTTGTTAAAATGATCTTTCTGTTTTCTTCTTTTGCCACTAATGTTAACAGGATTGTTCATATTACATTTTTTAATTAGTTACTGTTGGAGTTTTGGAAAGCTTTTAAGTACACCTGACTCTCAATCTATGCACAATTAATTTATGAATTTTTGGAATAAAATACTAAAGAAAACAGTGCTTTTTTTTTTTTGAGACAAAGTCTCACTCTGTCACCCAGGCTAGAGTGCAGTGGCATGATCTTGAGTCACTGCAACATCTGCCTCCTGGGTTCAAGTGATTCTCCTACCTCAGCCTCCTGAGTAGCTGGGATTACAGGCGTATGCCACCATGTCTGGCTAATTTTTGTATTTTTAGTAGAGACGAGGTCTCACCATGTTGGCCAAGCTGGTCTCGAACTCCTGACTGCAAATGATTCGCCCACCTTTGCCTCCCAAAGTACTGGGATTATAGGCATGAGCCACTGCGCCCAGCCAGAAAACAGTGCTCTTTCTAATACAGGATTCCAGATGAAATCATTTAAAACACTTCACACAATGTTTTAGCCTGATGCTTACAGCATACTTTAGAACTGCTGCCAGGTAGCTAATTGAACTTTTTATTATACAACTCACTGCCAGAAAAAAAAAAATTATTTCTGCCAGCATGTCATAGACTATTGCTTCAGGCATTTTGAGTCTATGTTTTGTTAACTTGTGCATGTCCCAGGTATTTAATTTTTTTTCAGTGAAATCTTGATAGTAAGGTGACAGTCAACATCCCATAAATGCTCCAAGATGAAGAACCAGGCAGGATATCACCATTGACAACATATTATTAGCCAAATTTAAAAAGTTAAACAAGATCTATAGGATTACCAACTTCTGGTGAAAACTCTGTCCTGTTCTCTGGAAAATCACCCAAAATGACAAAGAGCATAAGAAACTGGAATACAAACTCCATTTTAAGTCAAATCTATAGGCACCAGCAAGGTGGCTGTAATAAAAAAGATAGACAATAATGATTAATGGCAGAAGTGAAAAATTGTTTTGTTTTTTTTTTTTTACCTGATTTACTCACACATTACTGATGGGAATGTAAAATAGTACACTCACTTTGCAAAGCAGTTTGGCAGTTCCTCAAAATGTTAAGCTAAAGTTACCATATGGACCAGCAATTTCACTCATAGGTATATACCCACGAGAACCAACAACATACATCCACACAAAAACGTTTATGTAAATGTTCATAGCACCATTATCCATAACAGCCAAAAGAAGGAACAACCCGTATGTCCATCAAACGAACGAAATGTGATCTATTCATACAATAGAATATTATTCCATCCTAGTCTAAGCCAAGAAGACTTAAGTACTGATGATACCTGCTATGATGTTAATAGACCTTGAAAATATTGTCAAAATATTCCCTGAACCGTAGACTACCACATGCTGGATGAAACATTTTTCTTCTGGCAATGAGTTACTTCATTAAAAGTTCAGTTAGCTAAGTGAAAGAAGCCAGACATAAAAGGCCACATATTGTATTTACATGAAATGTCCAGAACAGGCAAATTTATAGAGATAGAAAGTAGATTAGTGCTTCTCCAGGACTGGAGGGAGGCTAGTGATGGCTAATAGGTATGAAGTTTCTATTTTGGGGTGGTGAAATTGTTCTTGAATTATTTAGTGGTGATGGTTGTACAGCTTTGCAACTATACTAAAAACCATTGAATTGTATACTTTGAAGAGGTGAATTGTATGGTATCTGAATTATATCTCAGTAAAGCTGTTAAAAAAAAAAAGGGACATATGTAACCCTAAACAATAACATATAAAGACACTGATAAGGTTTGGCTCTGTGTCACCACCCAAATCTGAGGTTAAATTGTAATCCCCAGTGTTGGGGAGGGACATGGTGGGAGGTGATTGGATCATGCTGGCGGATTTCCCTCTTGCTGTTCTCCTGATAGTGATTTCTCATGAGATCTGGTTGTTTAAAAGTGTGTAGCACTTCCCCTTTTGTGCTGTCTCCTTCTACGACATGAAGATATGCTTGCTTCCCCTTCACTCTTCTGCCATGATTGTAAGCTTCCTGAGGCCTCCCCAGCCATGCCTCCTGTACAGCCTGTGGAACTATAAGTCAATTAAACCTCTTTCAGTTATAAATTACCAAGTCTCAGGTGGTTCCTTAAAACAGTGTGGGAATAGGCTAATACAGAAGATTGGTGAGGCATTGCTATAAAGATGCCTGGAAATGTAGAAGCAACTTTGGAACTGGGTAATGTGCAGAGGTTGGAACAATTTGGAGGGTTCAGAAGAGACAAGAAGATGAGGGAAAGTTTGGAATGTCTTAAAGACTTGTTGAATGGTTGTTAACAAAATGCTGATAGTAATATAAAGTCCATGCTAAGGAAGTCTCAGAGGGAGATGAGAAACTTATTGGGAACTGGAGTAAAGGTCACTTGCTATGCTTCAGCAGAGACTGGCGGCATTGTGCTCTGCTTTAGGGGTCTGTAGAACTTTGAACTTGAGAGAGATGATTTAGGGTACATGGCAGAAGAAATTTCTAAGCAGCAGAGTATTCAGGACATGGCCTGGCTGCTTCTAATGCTCATATGCATTCGAATGCCTATATGCATTCAAAAGAGATGGTCTGAAATTGGAACTTATATTTAAAAAGAAAGCAGAGCAGAGAAGTTTGGAAAATGTACAGCCTGGCCATGTGGTAGAAAAGAAAAACCCATTTTCTGGGGAGGAATTCAAGAAGGCTGCAGAAATTTGCATGAGGAGCCAAATGTTAATAGCCAAGACAATGGGGAAAATGCTTCCAGGGCATTTCAGAGATCTTTGCGGCAGCCCTTTCAAAAGCCTGGAGGCCTAGGAGACAAAAACGGTTTCACAGGCCAGGCCCAGGGCCACAGTGCTCTGTGCAGCATCAGGACATGGAACCATGCATTGTGGCTGCTCCAGCTCCAGGCATGGCTAACACAGGCGAAGGTATAGCTTGGACCATTGCTTCAGAGGATAGAAGCCCTAAACCTTGGAAACTTCCATGTGGTGCTGGGCCTGTAGGTGCACAGAAGACAAGAGTTGAGGTTTGAGAGCCTCTGCCTAGATTTCAGAGAATGTATGGAAATGCCTGGATGTCCAGGCAGAAGTCTGCTGCAGGAGCACAGCCTTTGTGGAAAACCTCTACTAGGGTGGTGCAGAGAGATAATGTGGGGATGAAGCCCCACACAGTGGAGCCATGAGAAGATGGCCACCATCCTCCATAACCCAGAATGGTAGATTCACCAACAACTTGCGCCATGCACATGGAAAAGTCACAGGCACTCAACAACAGCCCTTGAGAGCAGCCATGGGAGCTGTACCCTGCAGAGTAACAGGGGTGGAGGTGCCCAAGACCTTGGAAGCCCACCTCTTGCATCAGCATGCCCTGGATGTGAGACATGGAGTCAAACATTATTATGGAGCTGTAAGATTTAATGACTGCCCCGCTGGGTTTTGGACTTGCATGGGGCCTGTAGCCCCCTTGTCTTGGTCAATCTCTCCCCCTTGGAATGGGAGCATCTACCTAATGTCTGTACCCGTTCTATCTTGGAAGTAACGAACTTGCTTTTGACTTGTGATTTTACAGGCTCATAGGCAGAAGCAGAAGGGACTTTGGACTTGGACTTTTGAGTTAATGCTAGAATGAGTTAAGACTTTAAGGGACTGTTGGGAAGGCATGATTGGCTTTGAAATGTGAGAAAGTACATGAGATTTGGGAGGAGCCGGGGTGGAATGATATAGTTTGGCTCTGTGTTCCCACCCAAATCTGCTGTTGAACTATAATCCACAATGTTAGGAGAGGGACCTGGTGGGAGGTGATGGGATCATGGTGGCAGATTTCCCTCCTGTTGTTCTCATGCTAGTGAGTTCTCATGAGATCTGGCTGTTTAAAAGTGTGTAGTACTTCCCCCTTTTTGCACTCCCTTGCTGCCATGTGAAGATGTGCTTGCTTCCCCTTTGCCCTTCTGCCATAAATTTCCTGAGGCCTCCCAGCCATGCTTCCTGTATAGCCTGCAGAACTGTGAGTCAATTAAGCCTCTTTTCTTCATAAATTACCCAGTCTCAGGTAGTTCTTTATAGCAGTGTGAGAACAGAATACACATATTGTTTAGAGGAAAAATTTTATTAACAGAGCACAGTAGAATATAGCACAACTGCCTTCTGATGGGGTACTAATGGAATCTGGAAAGATTTAGGAGGTAGAGGCATCAGGTTTTCTGGAAGTAGGGAGGAAATCAGAGGCTAAAAAGAGTTTGAAAATGTGCATAGAACAGTTTGAGCTCAAGTTGCCACTCTTACCTTATTTTGCCAGGTGATTATCAATTCATCACAATTGCCACAGGAAATGAGAGGCATTATCTTTTACCAAATAGAACTTGATAGGCTATTAACTTGGGTACCCTGGGCCTGGAGGAGGATAGAAATAACATAGAAGACTAAAAACAGGATACTAAGTGGAAGTTTGAATAAAAGGGGATGAACTCCAGCTCCTATCCCACCATGCAGTGTGCCTCTGCCTGCTCTCCAGTAATGGTAGCCAGGCTTATATCCCCCATGCTGACTGGGACATCCTTCTCTGGGGAAATTATAGAGCAGCCTCTGGAGAAATTACACTTCTCAAAGAAAAATTAACAGACACTGACATTTAGGGTCCCAAAGGCAAAAAGTACGTGACACTCAAAGTTTCTAACTCAACGACTCTGGACGTTAGTTGTAAACCCTGAGCAGATTAGACTTCAGATTGTCTCCCTTGGGTAAAATACAGTGGTCTCCCCTTATTCAAAGTTTCACTTTCCGTGGTTTCAGTTACCCTCAATCAATCTTGGCCCCAAAATATTAAATAGAAAATTCCAGAAATAAACAATTCTTAAGTTTTACATTGTGTATTCTGAGTAGCTCGATGAAACCTCTTGCCATCCTGCTCCATGCCTCCTAGGGCACAAATTATCCCTTTGTCCAGCATATCCATGTCATCTACACTACCTGCCTGTTAGTTACTTAGTAGCCTTCTCAGTTATCAGACTGACAAAACATACTACATACAGGGTTTGGTACTATCTGAGGTTGCAGACATCCACTCGGGGTCTTGGACCATATCCCCCATGGATAAGGGGGATACTGTATGCATTATGTGTGGGAAGAGATTGGTGACCAAAAGGACTGTGGTAGAAATAATCTATGTGCTCACCACAACGAGGGAAAAGCTGTATTTCAAGTCTGTCTTTAAGTTAGGTTAGGGTTATATGATTGATCTCTGGGCAACAGAAGAGTAGAAGTGACTTCTAAGACAGAGGTTCACAAACTTTCTTAGTTACAGCGTCCGTAGTACCAGGGCCATCTTTCCACAATGCTCCCAGGCAAACAAACAAACAAACCCGTTAACTACCAATTCCATTTGCTCAGTAGTTAGTTCCAAATAACCTAATAGTAGTAGTTTGTGATGTCAATAGCTGTAGTTGTGATAATCTCAATATTTTAAAATATCTTGGGAAGCCCGTGTGAGATCTCTACAGTGGCATGGGAAACCTTGGCACCTAGTTTGAAACCCATGGTTCTCAGCTGTTTCTAGGCTAGTGCTTAAAAACACTGCACAATGCTCCAGTTTTTCCTTTCCCTGCCTCTGGGACATTGGAAATCATGTGCTCCACACACCATGGCTACAAACTATGGGAAAGCAACAAAACACTGGAAAGACCCCTGGGGAATAAACTTTCATTCAGTTAAGCTACTCCGATTTGTTGGGTTATCTGAGGCTAGGACTGCTTACTGCAACTCAATACGGTAGTCACTTGAGGCTAGTGAGAAATGGAAATGCACACAGTGCCACATTTCACAATTTTAAAAACAGAAGCAGAGTCAAATACGTTTCCACTAAATGTATCTTTATTTTGATAGAACTACAATTCACTTTAACCACTGCATCGCATAGGACACTGTTGTACTATAATGCTTGTACAGGAACGTGCATTATCACTAGTGTTACACGTAAACACGTCACCAATCTAGACAGTATTAATAGATTGAGTTAGATGATTTTTTTTTCTATGCACGCATGTAATATCACAATGTGTTTACTTGGATATTTTATGCAGATAGCACAAGATAGAGTATACCTATGCAAACAGCACAAGTTACAGTGATACCTATGTAAATCGAAATCCTAAAATGAGATACTTAACATTTTCATTATAATTATTTTCTAGGTTAAAAAATATGAAAAAATATTTAAATTTTAAACAAAGGCATATTACTGAGGCAGAATTCAGTGCAGATACAGAAGCTGGTACTACAACTGTCATAGTCAAGACGACTAGAAGACAGTATAGTGCACATTTAATGATGAATGGCAATTGCAATTTACTGCAGCAGAGCAAAATGGAAAAGCTGTCTGTTTTATTCAGAAGTGTTAAAGATATATAGTAGATAATACTTAAGACAATATTTAAGATATGTAATTTTTAGCAACCATTTGGTGAGTTTAGGTCAAAAAAGAATACACAAAATTAGTAATATGAACTGAGTTAAATTTCTAATGAAACAATTTAAACAGCTTTTAAAAGGATCTGAGTTTGTAAACCTGGCAAGCTATAAAATAGCTTCTTACACATGCATATACAAAGAAGAACCTTAGATGGAGAGATGAACAAATTATCACTTTATCGTATTTAGAAAATTATGAGGGAAAGACCTTAAAAGACATTCACAAAAATTGAAAATCTCAATGAAACCATTAAACAATTTTGCTCTTGGATATACATGAACAAAATATATTTTTGCTTATAGAATATATTTTTAATAAAGACCAATTAATTCAAAATTTGAAAAATTTCAAGTATTTTTCTTTAGCCGTAGATGAACTGTTTGATATAAGACCCTGCCCAAAGAAAACTCTGGGCATATTCTGTCTCAAAGAACCTCCAAATTCACAATGTCGATTCATGTAAAGGCAATGAAATGTGAATTCATTGCCTAAAGGCTCAAACTCATGGCAGATATTTTTGACAATCTTCCATCTGTCAAAGAATTTCAGTTAGAGACAGAAAAGTTAGTTTCCATCACGAGGATGGGACTCCAGCTATGTTAAGTCAAAAGACCATCCGTGTTGGAATTTTAAAGCAAGAGGGTAAGTTTTCCCTCATTGCTTTATTCTATTGCATGATACACATTGAAAATATTTGTGTTCAGTTTTCTGAAGCAGACTCCAAGAAACGAGTCATGGATACAGGTGTTATAATTCTTCAGTACATACGCACAAAAGCTATAGAATGTTGACAGTTTATGAAACTTCTGGGGAAAAAAAAAAGTAACCAATGATCTCATTTACTTACCAATATTACTTGGATGACTTACAAAAGAATTTTATAAGGATTTCCTGTACTAGAAAATCCAATTCAAGGTTTCCTTGAAACAAAAGAAATGCTTACCAAATATTCAATCAAAGACAAAAAGCACGGTGATTCACATTTTCTCCCTAATATCACGCTGCATATGAACAAGCTAAATTTGAAGCTCCTAAAACTGGAAAAACTTGTGACCTGGCTAGACAGGTAAAAGAATTTATTTACAATAGAAACATTTCATAATACAAATAAAACAGAATAACTCACATATTTTTCAAATGAGTCAATATGCAGAAAATTTTAAATGTAAAATAAATGGCTGCAATAAGCAAAATCTGAAGAACGGTATGTTGTACTGATAAACTGTTTTGTTTCCATTTATACAATGCCTCATCAAATTTGATGCTAATAAACTGAATTGATACTGAATTTGCTTAAATACAGTTTTGAAAGTGATATACATTTGCCTAGATATTAAATGAATTTTTCTAATAAAAGATGTTTTATTAATGTGGATGCAAATATAAAAAAAAAATTGGGGCTGTGTGCAGTGGCTCAGACCTGTAATCCCGGCACTTTGGGAGGCCGAGACAGGCAGACTGCCTGAGCTTAGGAGTTGGAAAACAGCCTGGGCAACATGGTGAAACTTCATCTCTACTAAAATAAAAAAACTTAGCCAGGCGTGGCAGCATGCACCTGTAATCTCAGCTACTGGGGAGGCTGAGGCAGGAGAATCGCTGGAACCCAGGAGGCAGAGGTTGCAGTGAGCCGAGATCGCGCCACTGCACCCCAGCCTGGGCGACAAAGTGAGACTCCATCTCGGGAAAAAAAAAAAAAAAAATTGGATACTTGATTCAGTTATTGGAATTAAGCATATTTAGAACAACAAAATATGTTTAGAAGAACTATGTGAATCTACTTATCAACTCTGTTTTATAAATCTAAATGTGAGTTAAGTATTACAAATGAAAATTTTGTGTGTAGATTAAGACGTGCTGTGACATATTACATACCAGATTTCAAAAATAGTGCAAAAAATAGTATGTCTCAATAATTTTTTACATTGATTACATGATGAAATAATATTATGGATATACTGGGTGAAGTAAAATACATTTTTAATTTTACCTGTTTTATTTTCTAAAAGTGGCTACTACAAAATTTGAAATTACGTATGTGGCTCCCATTATATTACTGCTGGATGGTGTTGAAGTACCTAAAACACCTTCCAATCAGCTTGTAGAGTCCTGCTCTTAAATATAAATAGTCAAAGATCACCAGAGGCTTCAGGAAAGCCTCCAATGTGAGAGACAGAAAACCAGGTAAAAACAACTCAAAGGAAACAGCGATAATGCAGGGAGCAGAATAACACAGAAACACACTATAATTAACATGCTCAGAGAAAAAATACTTCACCTATGAAACAAAACCAATTAGAAAAAAGGAACAGAGAATCACATAATGCACTTGGAAATAAAAATATGACAGCAGAGATAAAACATTCACAACATTTAATAGTAGAGCTGGAAGATAAAGTTGAAGAAATCTTCAAGAAAGTAGGAAAAATCAAAAACATGCAGAGAGTGGCCCAGGAATCCACCTCTCCACCTAGATAACAATTACATCGGCAGAAAGTTCCTAAAGTGATTATTTTGGGAGCACATTGAGTCCATCTGAACACTTGTAGCTTCTACGGGAAATCCTGACTGGTAAATTGCAGTTAACATTGGTGGATTTCACCCTTCAGTGAAGTAGCAGCTACCCATCCCCCACCCACTCCATGGAAGGCAGCTGTGGAGACACAATCCCACATTTCTGGTTCAGCTTGCTGCCGCCAGGGTGGACAATAAAAGCCACTTCCTCCAAATATCAGGGTTCTGATTGCAGATATCTACTTCTGATCACAGAGGAAGAGCAGACACAGAAGCAAGCTACCATTCTCCCAACCCCCAACTGGCTAAAGTGGCTTCCAGGAGAAAAAAGGGATGACACCTGTTTTTCTGGACATTCAAAAAACTGTGTATCTAGGAGAATTTAGAAAGCCATTGCCCCTGCCCAGGGGAAAACACAGGCTCTGAAAAGAACTGAGAAAACTTCAGGCATTCAACACAGGCTGATCCCTAGCAGAGACAGTCTATGACAATAAAACAAAAATGAAAACAAAAAACACACAATACACACACACACACAAATAAAAAAAATAAACCCTGGGGGAAAAGGAATAATCTGATTTCCAGAGCTGCCACATTATAAGATTCAAATGTCTAGCTGTCAACAAAAACAATCACAAAGCATACAAAGAAACAAGAAAGTATGGACCATTCAAAGGCACAAAATAAACCAACAAAAAATGGACACGAGGAAGACCAAACATTGACTTGCTAGACAGACTTTAAACCAACTGCCTTAAAGATGCTCAAAGAGCTAAGTGAAAGTTCTGACTGTGTTGACAGATCAGAAGAGAAAATGAAGAAGACTGAAGCTTCAAAGCAGAAAAATGAAGGGAATATGTATCATTCACCATTAACTTAGAAGGCAAGGGTCCACTTTACAAAAGAACCACAAACATTTAGAAAATCAATGCAGAACACTGCGGCCACCACCACCACCACCGCCACCACCCCCCCAGAAAAGCTACAGGTAGGTTTAGCAAAGCTTGTAGATGATCAGACCTGCTCTGATAATCTAAAAGGGAGAGAGACCTAAGAACTCCAACCTGGAAGAACCTCTCTACATCAGACTTCATAAAAAAGACTCCAAGAGAGGTATCTCACCAATTTCTCAGGGTGAAAAACACTTTGCTTGGAAGTCGCAACTTACTGAGCACCAAAGGATTCATTCAGCAGAGGAACCTCACATGTGTTCTGGCTCGAGAGAAGTTTTCTCAGTTCAGACCTCTATAGGCACTAACATTTCCACACAAGGGAGAAACCCTAATATGTGCTACATTTTATGAAAAGCATTTTGACGGTGTGCTTTTCAGAATCGCAAGATATTTCTCCCCAATGATCAAGAAATTCCACATCTGATAAAACTATTCTGAGGTGAAAACAAGAGCAAAACAAAATTAAATATTTATTCATATACTCACACACACAGAGAACCTCCAGTGACTCTCTATTGCACCAATAAAGCAATAAACCACTCTATAGAACTGGAAAGGTCTTTGTGGTGCAGGTTCTGAACTATGGCAGCAAGCACTGCAACTGACTCCTACCCTCACCCCCCAGAGACACCAAGACAAGTTATAATCAAGCTGTTGAAATCCAAAGAGAAAAGGAGAATCTCAAAAGTGGCAAGAGATAAGCAAATCATCACATAAAAGGGATCCTCAGTGAGACTGCTGATTGCTCATCAGAAACCTTGGAAGCTAGAAGGCTGTGGTGTCGTTATACTCAGCGCAGAAAGAAAAAACAAAACAAAACAAAACTGCCAACTGAGAATTCTATATCCAGCAAAACTGTCCTTCAAACAAGAATTTATCAATAAAAGGAAATTACCTTAACATAATAAAGGTCGAATATGAAAAAACCACAGCTAACGTCATATGGAATGATACAAAATTGAAAGCATCTCAGGAAAAGGCACAGATGCCTGCTAGTGCTGCTTCTATTCAACACAGTAATGGAAGTCCTAGCCAGAGCAATTGGCAAGTTAAAGCCATTCAAATTGGGAAGAAGGAAAAATTATCTATTTGCAGATGCCATAATCTTATATTTAAAAATCCCAAAAATTTCACAAGAAACTGTTATGACTAATAAACAAATTCAGCAAAGTTGCAAGATACAAAATCAACACTCAAAACTCAGTTATGCTTTACTAACAAAGACCCATTTACAACAGCATCAAAAACAATAAAATACTCAAGAATAAACTTGACCAAGGAGGCAAAAGTCTTGTACAATGACAACTATAACACATTGCTGAAAAAATTAAAGATGGCACAAATACATGGAAAGACACCTTGGGTTTACAGACTGTAATGTTTCATATTAATATGTCCACATTACCCAACAGATCTACAAATTCAATGCAAGCCCAATCTCCATGCCGTTTTCCACAGAAACCAACCAACCATCCTAAAATTCATTTGAAATCTTAAGGACCCCTGAATAGCCAAAACAATCTGGGAAAGAACAAAGCTGGAGGCCTCACACTTCCTCATTTCAAAAACATACTACAGGAAAACAGTGTAATCCTGATTACAAAACATTACTGGGGTAATCAAAATAGCGTGGTACTGGCATAAAGACAAACATACAGACCAAAGGAACAGAGTAGACAGTCAGAAATAAACATGCATGTATATGGTCAAATGATCTTTGACGAGAGTGCAAAGAATGCATGATACGGAAAGGATAGTCTCTTCAACAGATGGGGCTGGGAAAACTGGATATTCGCATGCAAAAGAATGAAGATGGGCCCTTCACCATACATAAAAATCAAAATGGTTAAAAGACTTAAACATAAGACCTGAAACTACAAAACTCCTAGAACAGGAGAAAAGCTTCATGACATTGGATTTGGCAATGGTTTCTCAGGCATGACAACGAAAGCATAGGGAACGAAAGAAAAAATAGAAAAATCGAACTTCACCAAAATTAAAACCTTTTTTCAAAGGGCATTAAGAATAGAATGAAAAGGCAACTCACACAGAATGAAAGAAAGTATTTGCAAATCATTTACCTGAAAAGTTCTTTATATATTCTGGATATACAAAGAACTTCTACACCTAAACAACAATGGCAACAAAACCAATTAAAAAATGGGCAAAGGACTTCAATCAACATTTCTCCAAAGAGATACAAATGGTCAATAAGCACATAAAAAGACAGTCAACATCACTAATCACTAGGGAAATGCAAAACAAAACCAGAATAAGATACCACTTCAAACCCATTAGGATGTTTGTTATAAAAAAGAAATAGAAAATAAGTGTTAGCAAGGGCAGGAATATTGAAAAAACCCTTGCACATAGCTGGTGGGAATTTAGAATAGTGTAGTTTCATTTCCTCAGGAAGTTAAACATAGAATCATCATAAGATAAAGCAACTCCATTTCTAGGTGTATACTTAAAAGAACAGAAAGCACCACTGATTATAGCAATGTTATTCTTGAGAGCCAAAACGGTGGAAACAACTTAAATGTCCACTGGCAGATAAAAGGATAAACAAAATGTGGTATACAAGTACAATGAAATATTATTCACTCTTAAAAAGGAATTAAATGGAATATTATTCAGCCTTAAAAAGGAATTAAATTCTGATACGTGTTACGACACAGCAGAACCTTGAAAACATAATGCTAAGTGGAATAAGCCACACACAAAAGGGCAAATATTGTATGATTCCATTCATGCCAAGTAATTAGAACAAATTTGTATAGATAGGAAGTAGAACAGTGGTTACCAGGAGCCTGAGGAGGAGAAAATGGGGCACTATTGTTTAAGGAGTACAGAGTTTCAGTTTGGGATGATGAAAAAGTTCTGGAGATGGACAGTGGTGATGACTGCAAAAAATGTGAACCTATCTAAACGCTACTGAGTTGTATAACCAAAAAGTGTTTAAATGGTTAATTTTATGCTATGTATATTTTACTACATTAAAAAGTAATTCTAAAATAAATAAAGTTAATTTATCGACAAAAACCTTGCCTTGTCTTGTGATATGAAAAAAATTTATACAAGCTCATTAAGAGGAAACATTATTTAAAGCAAGGACTTCATTTTAAAGTAAAATGTGTCACAGTGCTCTTAATAAAAGCAATCCTATAAGGAATCAAAAGATATTTAAAGCCTTTTGATAATGTGACTTAATCCAAAAGTGAATTTAAATATTTGGGTGATGGGCCAGAGTGAATGTCCCGCAGGAAATTATACAGACTTAGCTACTGAAATCAAGACTTTGTAAATTATTATCCAACAGAGTTTGAGGCAGCCCTCTGTAGCTAGTACATGGTATTTAGAAAGTTCATATTGGATAAAGGACTTATATCCAGAATAAAAAGGATTACAACACAATATCAGCAACTCCATTTTTAAATGGACAAAAAATCTGGCAATAAAACACTTCACTAAGATACATGAATGGCTGAAGAGCACATAAAAGATGCTTTGACATTATTCGTCATCTGGAAAATCAAAGTTAAAACCACAAAGGAATATTTCAAACACTAGAATGGGTATAATTTTTAAAAAACAGACAATGACTGGCAAGATTGTAGAGAAATGGGAACCCTCACACGTTACTAGTCAGAATGTAAAGTAATGCGGTCACTTGGGAAAACAATTTGGCAGTTTCCTAACAAAGTTAAACAAAAATTTACCATATGACATAGCAACTCCCCTCAGGCATCTGCCTAAGAAAAATGAAAACATGTCCACACAGCCGGGCGCGGTGGCTCAAGCCTGTAATCCCAGCACTTTGGGAGGCCGAGACGGGCGGATCACGAGGTCAGGAGATCGAGACCATCCTGGCTAACACAATGAAACCCCGTCTCTACTAAAAATACAAAAAAATTAGCCGGGCGTGGTGGCGGCGCCTGTAGTCCCAGCTACTCGGGAGGCTGAGGCAGGAGAATGGCGGGAACCTGGGAGGCGGAGCTTGCAGTGAGCCGAGATCGCGCCACTGCACTCCAGCCTGGGCGACAGAGCGAGACTCGGCCTCAAAAAAAAAAAAAAAAAAAAAATGTCCACACAAAGGCTTGCACGCTAATGTTCAAAACACTTGCATACCAATGTTCAAAGCAGCATTATTCCTAACAGGCAAAAACTGGAAAAACCTCAAATGTTCTTCAACTAGTGAATGTACAAAGGATCCACATAATCTAATATTATTTATGATAAAAAGGAATAAAGTACTAGTATCTTACAATATGGATGAACTTAAAACACATTAATAAAAAAATATGGAAAGATCACATATAACATAAAATGTACAGAAAAAGACAACTCTAGAGACACAAAGTAGACTGAGTAGTGGGTGCCTGGGATTAGAAGTTGGAAGGGAGATTAACTGTAAACTGGAATAAGGGATCTTACTGGGATGATGTTCTAAAAAACGGATTATGGTAATGGTTACACAACTCAGCAAATTTACTAAAATTCACTGAATTGTACACTTGATATGGTTTTAATGATATGTAATTTATACCTCAGTAAATTCACTGAAAAAAATGTTTATACTCTAGATTCCCAATGGATACTGGGATAAAACATTGTTATGAATGTTAGGGAGTCTAAGAGTAATCATCCTGGAACAAGTCTTTTCTGAAGTCTTTTGCATGTTTCTTCAACTCTTTCTATAAATTATATTTTTCAGAAAACAAAACTTAAACCAAGTTTTTTGTCTTTTCAGAAAAAAACTTAAAACCATCATGAATGATTCTCATTATAAACATTCCTTTCATGGCTAGCATGTGATTGGTTGGTCCGCTGAGCAATAACTATGCAGACCAATTTATCACACGGCAATATTTAAACTGCAGTCTTGGGGTTGGGGAGGCAAAAAAAACCTTCTCCCAGAGGTAGCATTTCACACCTACATACATTAGTCACAGTAAATGTTCCTGAGTCTAAGATCAGCATTAAGGATCGCTTTACTTCCATAAACCAAGAATTTTCTTGTTTAGCTCTCTTTCTATAGGAGCTGCCTACAATTTCAACTTTAGGAACTTATTTCTAGACCATTGTCCATGGGGTTTCTCCAGAACCCTATGACCTGAAGCCAAAACCTCACTCATTCAGGGCCTTAAGTTCCTTTTTCAGTTGGAAATTATTATTCAGACTCCACCAATGAAATTTATAAGGAATAATACATCAATACCCGTATATTCCATTCCTCTGAGGTCTAATGTCACGAAAGAAAACTTAACTGAAAATTTTTTCTGTATCAATTCTACATTCATTCCCTGAACTTTACTTGCTATCAATGGGGTCTCTTTAGATTTTAGGGTGTCTATTCTCAAAATGGTAGGGGTTATAACAGAACATTCCTACAGTGGGAAAGTCAGGTTACATACATGAGAGAACTAGCTAAGTCAGAAAGTAGATTCCCCATCAAAAGGTGGCAGCTGCTACCCAGGACCAGCTGAGTGCTTTACAGAAATATAAGCCCAGTGTTGTTAGCCCTTATAATTTTTTAAGACAAGCATTGTTTTTAGTATGAAATGCCCTAATTTTAGACAGCGGCAACAATGTACACACACACACACACACACACACACACACACACACACACACACACCCCAAGTAGACAAATTGTTAGAACAGCTTTTAACTGTTGCCATACAGAATGCTTACACTCCAGTTGCAAAAAAATGTACTTGCTACAGGCAACATTGTTTTAAAGTAGAATTTTTGCAAACCAAAATCCATCCAGAACAGCTGTTTTCAGCACACTTCCTTCGCCTCAGCCCCCATCTATTTTCCTAGGACTGTTACTCTCACGGCTGAGATGGCTCCCATGCAAGCTCTCTGGCTTCTCAGTCCCCTTGGCCAATGCCAAAAGAAAAAGAGCTCCCTTGGCCAATTAAAATACTCCCTCAAGGAAAAGTTGTTTGAGTTTCACTGGCCCATTCCTAGTTACAGCATTTCAGGGATTCCTGTACAAAGTTTTCAACAACTATACTGCATTCTCACTAAGCTAGAAGTCCAGCATCTTGGGAACCAGGCTTGGTGGAGTGTACCCGTAATGTCAGCTACTCAGGAAACTGAGATGGAAGGATCACTTGAGCCCAGGAGTTCAAGACCAGCATGGGCAACATAGTAAGACACCATCCCAAAAAAGAAAAGCGGAAAAAAAAAAAAAAAAAAAGAAGTCCAGCATCCTGAATAGTGGTATTTTTCACTAGAGAAACTTGAAAGTAATGACAAATAATAAAAAAAAAAAACTTATGTCCACAGCTTCAGAGATTATCAGGAATATCAAAAAAACCAAAAACTAAAAAACCAAAAAAGACAAAAATCATTAGTCCCATCCCTTCATTCTGCTGGTGAAGAAAATAAAATTCTGAAAGGTCAAATGACTTGTCCAAGGTGTATACAGCAAGTTAGTTGGCAAACTGGGACAGAATCCGAGTTATCTGACTGCAGTCAAGTTCTCTTTCCATCACACTACATGGTAGTGGAAGAAATCAGAGGGAAATCCCCTGAAGAAAAGAGTTTTTCTAATTCGTTTGGCCTCAGAATCATTTTGCATTCTTCCCTTTCCAGTGACTTTACCAACTAATTACTGTTTACCAGCTGTTGCCATCCTTGAAAAGAAGAGGGATGGGCAAAAGAATATTTTTCCTGCCAATTTATGAAAGTTGCAGCTACTGATCAATATTGTAAGTTTATATCCCAGGGTTTCAGTAACTGACAATTTGAATTCGATTCCCCCCATCTTAATGTAGTTCCAGGATTACTCTGCGGCATGAAATCCCCGATGTCTAATGAGGCCTGAATTACTTTTAAATGTCTTCTCACATTCGTTACATTCATATTCTCTCCTTCCGGTGTGAATTTTCAGGTGTTCTACAAGGATTGAGCTTCGACTAAAGGTTGCACCACAATAGTTACATTCATAGGGTTTCTCTCCTGTATGAATTCGGTGGTGCTCATTAAGAGATGAACTCTGACTGAAGGACTTCCCACATTCTTTACATTTATAAGGTTTTACACCAGTATGAATTCTCTGATGACGACTAAGCAGTGAATGAGTTGGGAAGGCTTTCTCACATTGGTTACATTTGTAGGGTTTTTCTCCTGAATGAAGTCTTTGATGATAGATCACAGATGTAAAATGGCTAAAAGTCATTCCGCAATCATTACACAAATACGGTTTTTCTCCAGTGTGAATTCTCTGATGCCGGGTAAGGCATGAATTCTGTCTAAAGGCTTTTCCACATTCGCCACATTTATAGGGTTTCTCTCCAGTATGAATTCTCTGATGTTTGGAAAGGGATGAGCTATGACTGAAGGATTTTCCACAATTGTTACATGTATAGGGTTTTTCTCCGGTATGAATTCGCTGATGTTGAATAAGAGATGAACTGTCACTGAAGGGTCTCCCACAGTCTTTACATTTATAAGGTTTTTCTCCAGTATGAATTCTCTGATGTTTAATGAGGTGAGCACTTAGGGTGAAACCTTTCCCACAATCATCACATTTGAAGGGTTTCTCTCCACTGTGAGTTCTATGATGTGGCGTGAGCGACGAACTATCACTAAAAGCTTTTCCACATTCATTACACATATAGGGTTTTTCTCCAGTGTGAATTCTCCGATGTTTGGTGAGTGAGGCGCTATAGCCAAAGGCTTTTCCACACTTACTACATTTATGAGTTTTTTCTCCAGTCTCATTTCCCTCATCTTTATTTAAGGCTGCTTCTTGACATGAATCTTTCCGACATTTCTCACACATAGGGATTTTTCTCCTAGAAAGAGTTGATCTTCTAATAAAGATTATCCCACACTTACTGCATTTTTGGGACCTATCCCCCAAATGAATCTTCTGACGTTTCTGATGTTCAGTAAGAGCTGAAGAATGACTTAAGACTTTCCCACCGTCATTAGATTTCCGTGACTTTTCTCCAGTAGTTTTCTCCTTGCGGTTCAGAACGAGGTCTGAATGAAAACTGAAGGGTTTCTTGCTTTCATTATACCTCCGAGATTTCTTCCTCAAGTAGACTTTCAGATGTTTAATTAAGTCTGAAGTTTCTTTGAAATTATGTCCAAAGGGGCTTTTACCTGGGTCAAATTCCTCACCCCTACTGCCACTCCCAAGAGTTTTGTTTTGTGTGACTGTTCCTTTTGAATTTCCCTGATTACCGTGATCATCCTCTGAGCTGCCACAGTATTGCTGGAATTCTTCCATCAAGCCATAATCATCATCCCTGAGGCATCTTTCTATTATTTTATCTAAAGCCGATTCATCTAAAAGAAATAAGAAATAGAGTATTTCCTGTTTGCAAGAAAGGAAGCTGTTGTATTTGGGTCTGAAATAAGAATACATTAGTAACTACAAGGAATACAGTTTCGACGGTTCTCAAAAAGAGCTTTATAAAATAGACAAGGAAAAGACAATATAGGAAAACAATGTAAACATATGGGTTAAGAAAAATATTGAGAAAGATGAAAAGTTTGTGCTTTACAGTTAGATACAAGTTTTTGCCCTCATTGTGAATTTTTATAAGAAGTTCAGGACGGGCGTGGTGGCTCACGCCTGTAATCTCAGCACTTTGGGAGGCCGAGGCAGGCAGATAATAAGGTCAGGAGATCAAGACCATCCTGACTAACATGGTGAAACCCCATCTCTACTAAAAATACAAAAAATTAGCCAGGTGTGATGGCATGAGCCTGTGGTCCCAGCTACTCGGGAGGCTGAGGTAAGAGAATCGCCTCTGTCTCAAAAAAAAAAAAAAAAAAAAAAAAAAAAAAGAGAATCGCTTGAACCCAGGAGGTGGAAGTTGCAGGGAGCCAAGATTGTGGCACGGTACTCCAGCCTAGGCAACAGAGCAAGGCTCCATCTCAAAAAAAAAAAAAAAAAGGTTCAAACCTATTCTCCCTATATCGTAATTTTTCTCTTTCCAACAATGATACCACAAACATTTGTCGAATATTTACCAAATGCCAGGTCCCGCACCAAGCACGATGTAATAAAAGTAAGTACAATATACTGCACTTAATCTTCACAACAACCCTACGGAGTAGCTTTTATTACCATCCCGGTTTTATGGATGTTGACAACTGGGAACATAAGAGTATTAAGTAGTCTGCCCAAGGTCACATGTATAATACGTGATAGAGCTAGATTTTTAACTTAATCTGAAACCAAAGCCCACGCTCTTGATCCCTATATCATATCACCTCTCCGCAAAGCAGACAAATAACACTACTTTGTTGAAAAGAGTAAACACATCATAGATATGCAGCACCACCAATATAGACTTTCAAAGATTACAAGTTGGCCCTATCAGCCTTACATATACACTAATCAGGCATCCATTTTAAGCCTCTCCTACACTGTTGCAGTTCCAGTACTATTCTTCTGACCTGCATACTTCCTACTACCTAGAATGCATTCTCACAGCACCCTCACTCTCACAAACATAAATTCGACAGGGCCTAGGGTTCAATTGCAACAATCTCCAGAGCTCTCTCCAATACCATACTCTCACTGATTATGCTATTCTCAGAATTTTTGAATTCACTAATTAACTACATCCTGGCTTTTTGCCATGAGGTCACATTGTCACTTTTATGAAACTATTTTTTTTTTTTTTTGAGATGGAGTCTTGCTCTGCCGCCCAGTCTGGGGTGCAGTGGCCGGATCTCAGCTCACTGCAAGCTCCGCCTCCCAGGTTTACGCCATTCTCCTGCCTCAGCCTCCCGAGTAGCTGGGACTACAGGCGCCCGCCACCTCACCCGGCTACTTTTTTGTATTTTTTAGTAGAGACGGGGTTTCACCGTGTTAGCCAGGATGGTCTCGATCTCCTGACCTCGTGATCCGCCCGTCTCGGCCTCCCAAAGTGCTGGGATTACAGGCTTGAGCCACCGCGCCCGGCCATGAAACTATTTTTTCAACAGATAATTATAAAATACAAAGTTACTCAAAATCATATTACCTAGAAGTTAACTAATGGTTAATACACAATTCTGTATATTTCCTTCGATGTTTCTATATAGTTTAAAACAGAAAAACTGTATAATTTGTATTGTTATTCTTTTCACTTTGTATTGTTACTCTTTTCATTTATGATTATTTCCCATTTTACTGCTAATTTTTCTTTAAAAAAATTTTTTTTTTTATTTTTAGAGACAGGGTCTTACTCTGTTGCCTAGGCTGGAGTGCAGTGGCATGATCACTGCTCACTGCAGTCTCAACCTCCCCAGCTCAAGCAATCCTCCCATCTCAGCCTTCCAAGTAGGTAGAACCACAAGCAGGTGTCACCACATCTGGCTAATTTTTAAAAATTATCTGTAGAGATGGGGTCTCCCTGTGCTGATCAGGCTGGTCTTGAACAGCTGGCCTCAAGTGATTCTCCCACTATGGCCTCCCAAAGTGCTGGGATTACAGGTATGAGCCACTGCACCCAACTTGTTAATTCTTCATAAAGATAATTTTAATCAGTGACATGATAATCATCATATAGATATAATTGATCATTCTCTCTTTTTTTTTTTTTTTTTTTTTTTGAGACGGAGTCTCGCTCTGTCACCCAGGCTGGAGTGCAGTGGCCGGATCTCAGCTCACTGCAAGCTCCGCCTCCCGGGTTCACGCCATTCTCCTGCCTCAGCCTCCCGAGTAGCTGGGACTACAGGCGCCTGCCACCTCGCCCGGCTAGTTTTTTTTGTATTTTTTAGTAGAGACGGGGTTTCACCGTGTTAACCAGGATGGTCTCGATCTCCTGACCTCGTGATCCGCCCGTCTCAGCCTCCCAAAGTGCTGGGATTACAGGCTTGAGCCACCGCGCCCGGCCCATTCTCTCTTTTTTTTTTTGAGATGGAGTTTTGTTCTTGTTGCCCAGGCTGGATGCAATGTGCAATCTTGGCTCACTGCAATCTCCGCCTCCCAGGTTCAAGCCATTCTCCTGCCTCAGCCTCCCGAGTAGCTAGGATTACAGGCATGTACCACCACGCCCAGCTAATTTTGTATTTTTAGTAGAGATGGGGTTTCTCCACGTTGGTCAGGCTGGTCTTGAATTCCTGACCTCAGGTGATCCACCCGCCTTGGCCTCCCAAAGTGCTGGGATTACAGGCGTGAGCCACCATACCCAGTCTCATTCTCTTATTGAAACTTTATCAAATAATACTTCCTGAAAAACAGAGTCATGAAGGCAGAATTACTAAACCAAAGGGTGGAAACTAGGTTATACTGCTTTACATGACACATGAGGAGCAGAAGCCCCTGAGTACTATCTCTGGTCAAATATTCTTTAAATCTTTGCAAATTTAATTCATAATAAATAGTATTATTGCTTTAAATGTGCACTGTATTGCTAACCAGTGAGTTTGAACAATTTTTTCATGTTCACGAGCTATTTAAATTTTAAATTTTGTTGGTGATCCATTCAAGTTAGTCCATTTTCCTAACAGACTTAGTGTTCCTTATTGATTTGAATGAGGTTTTTTTTTTGAAATGGAGTCTTACTCTGTTACCCCAGCAATCTCTGCTCACTGCAACCTCCACCTCCCGGGTTCAAGCAATTCTCCTGTCTCAGCCTCCTGAGTAGCTGAGACTACAGCTGCCCACCACCACACCTGGCTAATTTTTGCATTTTTTAGTAGAGACGGGGTTTTACCATGTTGGCCAAGCTGGTCTCGAACTCCTGACCTCAGGTGATCCACCTGCCTTGGCCTCCCAAAGTGCTGGGATTATAGGTGAGCCACGACACCTGGCTGAGGTTTTTTTGTTTTTTTTTTTTTAAATAAATTATGGCCATTGACTGCTGTATCTGTCAAAAACTTTCTTCTCTAATGTGTCGTAAATAACTTTTAAAACAAGCTGTATATCAACATGAGGCTTTTTTGTTTGATGTAAGATAATTGGGGAAGGAACATATATTCACACCAGTGCTGCTAGAACTACTCATAACACTTTTAGAATCCATTTTTTAAATTCCCCTCCAAAATGCTACTTAAATGTGATAAAACAACTATTGTCCTTTATATATGTAATCACAGTTGACCCTTGAACAACATAAATTTGAACTGCAAGTGTCCATTTACAGGTGGATTTTTGTTTTTCTAAGAGATGGGGTCTTGATCTGTCATCCAGGCTGGAGTACAGTGGCATGATTGTAGCTCACTGCAACCTCTAACTCCTGGGCTCAAGCAATCCTCCTACCTCGGCGCACACCACTGTGCCTGGCTGGTTTTTAAATTTTTTGTAGAAACAGGGTCTCATTATGCTGCCCAGGCTGGTCTCAAACTCCTGGCTTCAAGTGGTCTTCCCGTTTTGGCCTCCCAAAGTGTTGAGATTACAGGTGGGAGTCACCATGCCCAGCCTGTGGATTTTTTTCAATAAACACGTTAGAAAAATTTTTGGAGATCTGTGACAATTGGAAAAAACTTGCAGACAAACTGTGTAGCCTAGACATGTCAAAAAAAAAAAAAAAAGTCATGAACTTTTAAGATATATAGATACTAATCTATTTTGTCATTTATTGCTATAAAATGTACACAAATTATAAAGTTAAAATTTATCAAAACATACACACACACTTACAGGCCATACTTGGTGTCATTCACAGTCTAGAGAAATGTAAGCAAATGTAAAGATACAGTATCAAATAATAACTGGGCCAGGCACAGTAGCTCACCCCCATAATCCCCACCACTTTGGGAGGCCAAGGTAGGCAGTTTGTTTCAGCTCAGGAGTTGGAGACCAGCCTGAGCAACATGACAAAACTCTGTCTCTACAGAAAATACAAACGTTAGCTGAATATGGTGGCATGTGCCTATAGTACCAGCTACTCAAGAAGCTGAGGTGAGAGGATTGCTTGAGCCCAGGAGGTAGAGGCTATAGTGAGCTGTGATCATGCCACTGCACCCTAGCCTGGATGACGGAGCAAGACCCTGTCTCAAAATAATAATAATAATAACAACTGCATAAAATGAACTATAGTACATACTATACACTGTAATAATTTCATAGGCATCTCTTGTTGGTATTGCAATGAGCTCAAACGTCTGCCCTAAGTATCCACTTAAAATGCCAGGTAGGCCAGGTGCAGTGGCTCATGCCTGTAATTCCAACACTTTGGGAAGCCAAGGCAGGCAGATCACTTGAGGTCAGGAGCTTGAGACCAACGTGGTTAAACTCCGTCTCTACCAAAAATACAAAACTTAGCTGGGTGTGGTGGTGCATACCTGTAATCACAACTATTTGGTAGGCTGACGCAGGAGAATCACTGGAACCCAAGAGGTGGAGGCTGCAGTGAGCTGACATCACACCACTGCACTCCAGCCTGGGTGACAGAGTGAGACTCTGTCTCCAAAAAAAAAAAAAAAAAATCCATATCATGCTAATCATCTCCATGTAAGCAGTTCACGTCTCCAGGAAATTGCCTATCACAGTAAAAATGGATCTCTTGCAGTTCTCTCCTATTTTTCATTGTCTTTAGTGCAATACTGTAAAACTTGAATAACATCATGGGACCCATACAAAGTGCTGCTAGTAGCACTGGAAGTGCTGCCAACAAGCACAGAATAGTCACGATAATTCAAGAAAAAGCTGAACTGCTTGATATGCACCATAGACTGAGGTCTGCAGCTATAATTGTCTGCCATTTCAGATAGACAACATAAACTTAGTGATCTGTACACACAGTACAGTGCTGTAAATGTATTTTATCTTTTTGCCTTAATAGCATTTTTCTCTGGCTTACTAGAATATAGTATATAACAAACATATGTAATTCTGTTTATCAATAAGGCTTCAGGTCAACAGTAGGCTATTAGTAGTTAAGTTTTTGGAGAGTTAACGGTTATACATGGATTTTCAACTGTACGGGCGGAGGGGGTCAGTGCCCCTAATCCTCATGTTGTTCAAGGGTCAATTGTATACTGGAAGCAGCCAATAAGTTGACTACAATAAATGTTTGAGAAGATGGAATACAGCAAGATGGATTATTGCTTCTTTCTTTAAGATAAACCAAGGTATCGATACATGTAATAACTTATTTTTATTTTCATTTTGTTTTTTTTGAGACGGGGTCTCGCTCTGTCGCCCAGGCTGGAGTGCTGTGGCGCGATCTTGGCTCAGTGCAAGCTCTGCTTCCCAGGTTCAAGCGATTCTCCTGCCTCAGCCTCCCAAGTAGCTGGGATTACAGGCACCTGCCACCATGCCCAGCTAATTTTTTTTTTTTTTTGTATTTTTAGTAGAGACGGGGTTTTACCATGTTAGCCAGGATGGTCTTGATCTCCTGACCTCGTGATCCGCCCGCCTTGGCCTCCCAAAGTGCTGGGATTACAGGCAGGAGCCACTGCGCTCGGCCTATTTTTATTTTTTTTTAATGTAAATTTAATGTATATAAATCGTGGCCAGGCGTGGTGGCTCCCGCCTGTAATCCTAGTACTTAGGGAGGCCAAGGCGGTTGGATTACTTGAGATCAGGAGTGATCCACCTCCTTTCCATGCAGAAATGCCATCTCTACTAAAAAAAATACAAAAAAAATTAGCTGGGCATGGTGGCACGTGCCTATAGTCCTAGCTACTTGGGAGGCTAAGGCAGGAGAATTGCTTGAACTCAGAAGGCAGAGGTTGCAGTGAGTCAAGATTGCACCACTGCACTCCAGCCTGGGTAACTCTGTCTCAAAAAAAAAAAAAAAAAAATAATAATGTATATAAATTGTAAGATACAGGTAAGTATAAAGAAACCTAATCCTGGCCAGGCACAGTGGCTCACACCTGTAATCCCAGCACTCTGGGAGGCCGAGGTAGTTGGATTACGAGCTCAGGAGATCAAGACCATCCTGGCCAACATGGTAAAACCCCGCCTCTACTAAAAATACAAAAAAATTAGCTGGGCGTGGTGGCACGCGCCTGTAGTCCCAGCTACTTGGCAGGCTGAGGCAAAAGAATCACTTGAACGTGGGAGGTGGAGGTTGCAGGGAGCCGAGACTGTGCCACTGCACTCCAGCCTGACAACAGAGCAAGACTCCATCTCAAGAAAACAAAACAAAACAAAACCTAATTCTTCAAAGATAACCAGTGCTAACATGAATGTTTTCCAGATATTAAAAATCCATATATTCTATGTATTCAGGCATGTGTTATTCCCTTTAGCAAAAATTGAATTATTATACATGCTGTCCACTGGGTGAATTCCTACTTATTCTTCAAGATTCAACTCAAATGCGAATTAAAACCTTGCTCCTACATATTCCCACAGCTCCTTATACACGTGCTTGATATAGTATGCATCACAGTGTTAACACTCTTGTTTCGGTATGTCCTCTAGTGTCCATAAATATGCACCGCTCACAACTCCTCCTGTGGAGATATTACCTGACAACCTCTACTGCTGCTCTATGAATTCAACACTGCAACCACACCAGTTCCCACAAGCGGCTCCCGGTCAATGATGGAGTACAGGGATACTTACAGAGGCCCATTTCTTTGAGACACAGGACTCCTCTGATAGGTAACTATGGTAAGGACTCCTGTTTGGCCTTGCCTAAACTTTTTTGGAACTGCACTTCAGCCGGGCACGGTGGCTCATGCCTGTAATCTCAGCACTTTGGGAGGCCGAGGCAGGCGGATCAAGAGGTCAGGAGTTCGAGATCAGCCTGGCCAACATGGTGAAATCCCATCTCTAATAAAAATACAAAAAATTAGCCGGGCTTGTTGGTGGGCGCCTGTAATCCCAGCTACTCGGGAGGCTGAGGCAGGAGAATCACTTGAACCCGGGAGGCAGAGGTTGCAGTGAGTTGAGATAGTGCTATAGCACTCTAGCTCGGGAGACAGTGCAAGACTCTGACTCAAAAAATAAAAATAAAAATAAAAAAAGATAGAACGACACTTTAGTCTAAGACTTTTCCTACCCAATCTGCCCTACTTCCTGTTCTCATTCACAGGTTAGACCAGCATTATGCTCTGATAGCTCTCCCGGCTTCTTCTAGTTCCCTCCTCATTTTCCTTCACTGAATCTTTCTCCAGTAAAGATCTTACATGGCTAATCATGTCCTGGCATCTATTCAGAGGACCCAAACCAAGTCTCCCCCATTAAAATGAACATTTCAGGAAGGCAAGGGCTCTATTCTAATCATCTTCATATTTTAGTATCTAGGCAGCCCAACATTTCAAAGAGTCTTCTCAACAGACTTGCTAAACAACTGTTTTCATTTCGTTGTGTATTTTTCACCAACTCACCTGGTCGGGAGCCTTTTGAGACTTCTTCCAGCAGCCATGGCAATTCAACCCACTTCAGCTGGGAAATCAACTCTAATTTTGAAACTGGAAAGTCTGCTCATAGAGAAAAGAACAGAAAATTGCTGTTTTGCATAGAATAAAGATATCCCAGCACTCATATATAGCCTCTGGTTCTCCAGGGAAGATAAAAAATGCTACCAAAATACACAGACATAAATACGGGAACTTGTGACAAAAATGGGAAAAGGTCTTCCACTGATGAAATCAAAATGATGCTTCACATTTCCAATTCAATGAAGCAAAGACCTTTTCTAGAAGATACACTGCAGAAAAGCACATTTTCAGAACTGGTTTTTTGGATCAGTCCTATCAGTCCCTGGGTCCCCAGCCAAAACAAAGTACTTCACATAGCACTTACCTTTCAATAAAAGGGGACAAAAAGAGACCCAAGGCTAAGCACTAGGTAATGAAGAAAAGGTGTCTTTACCCAGAAATTCTAGGTTCCTGAAGTTTTCCAGTAGCACTTCCTTATATAGCTCCTTTTGAAAAGGCTCCAGCTTCTTCCACTCTCCTCTTGAAAAGTTCACAGCTACATCCTTCAATGTTATAGATTCCTAGAACACCAAACAGCTCTTTTGTATTGGACTATTCCCAAATAGAACCTAAGTTTTGTTTTGTTTTGTTTTTGAGACAGGCTATTATTTCTCTGTCACCCATGTTAGAGTGCAGTGGTGCTTCATGGTTCACTGCAGGCTCAACCTCCTGGGCTCAAGTGATCCTCCCAATAGTAGTGGGGACTGCAGGCCTGTGCCACCATGCCTGGCTTATTTTTAAATTTTTTGTAGAGGCATTGTCTCACTATGCTGCCCAGGCTGGTCTCGAACTCTTGGGCTCAAGTAATCCTCTGTCCTCTACCTCCCAGAGCACTGGGATTGTAGGCCTGAGCCACTGTGCCCAGCCTGGATAGGATATAAAGAATGGTTTTAGGCCGGGCGCGGTGGCTCAAGCCTGTAATCCCAGCACTTTGGGAGGCCGAGGCGGGCGGATCACAAGGTCAGGAGATCGAGACCACAGTGAAACCCTGTCTCTACTAAAAATACAAAAAATTAGCCGGGCGCGGTGGCGGGCGCCTGTAGTCCCAGCTACTCAGGAGGCTGAGGCAGGAGAATGGCGGGAACCCGGGAGGCGGAGCTTGCAGTGAGCCAAGATCGCGCCACTGCACTCCAGCCTGGGCGACAGAGCGAGACTCCGTCTCAAAAAAAAAAAAAAAAAAAAAAAAAAAAAAAAAAAAAAAAAAGAATGGTTTTGATAGCATGCAAGTTTTTAAGAATTCCAAAGTAAGCTATGGAGCGGCTATTCATTCTCTGACTTTTATAAGTGATTCAGAACAAAGGTACTACACAATCCCTGCCTCTTCCATTCAGTCTCTAGTGTTCAATACTGTACAAGAATTCTCTGGAATGTATAACATTGATCAAGTTCACCCTAACACATCGATTTCTAGGACTAAAATATTAAATGAAGAGCATGATTTACATTCCTGAACCCTAAATTTGCAGAATTAATGTAAGTTTACTACAGGTAATAATTGCATAATATCTGCAACTGCATTCCAAATTTTAACCTCCAATTATAAGCAGCAATTATCTTCTATCATATTCGGAGAATCTATGTTCAACAACATACTTACACTTGCAATTACTCCACAATTACAAACAAGAATACTGACTCACTAAAATACTCTTTCCTTCTTTTTTTTTGAGACGAAGTCTTGCTCTGTTGCCCAGGCTGGAGTGCAATGGCATGATCTCGGCTCATTGCAACCTCCGCCTCCCGGGTTCAAGTGATTCTCATGCCTCAGCCTCTCAAGCAGCTGGGATTGCAGGCATGCACCACCACATCCGGCTAATTTTTCAAATACACTTTCTATAGCATTCTCTGCATGCTTTTTGAGAGGCAGTAGAGCAAAATGGCTATTGGTACGTGTATTACCTTCCTCTGGGAGCTGTAACAAATTACCATAACCTTGGTGACTCAAAATAGGAATTTGTTCTTACACAGTTCTGGAGGCCCGAAGTCTGAGATCTAGGTGTTGGCAGGGCTGTGCTCCCTTCAGAGGCTCTGGGAGAGAATCTGTTCCTTGCCTCTTCCTGCTTCTGGTGGCTGCCACCGTTCCCTGTCTTGCAGCCCTATCACCCCAAACTCTGCCTAACTCTTCACATCACCTTCTCTTTGTGTTTTCAATCTCCTCCTGCCTCTCTAGCAAGGACACTTGGGATGGCATTTAGGGCCCACCTGTATCATCCAGAATAAATTCCTCATGTTGTTTTCTTTTTGTGAGACAGGGTCTCACTTTGCTACCCAGGCTGGAGTATGGTGGCGCAATCATAGCTCACTGCAGCCTCAACCTCCCAGGTTCAAGTGAAAGACTGTCTTTCCCTGCCACCTCAGATCCCGGGTAGCTGAGACCACAGGTATGTTATTGTGCCCAGCTAATTTCTAAAATTTTTTATATAGACGAGGGTCTCGCTGTGTTGCCCAGGCTGGTCTCGAACTCCCAAGCTCAAGCAATCCTCCCACCTTGGCCTCCCAAAGCAATGTGATTACAGGCATGAGCCACTGTACCCAGTCAAAGATGTTATTTATCATGTTAAGATTTAAGGACATGTACCTCTGCCTGGGCACAGGGGCTCATGTCTGTAATCACAATGCTGTGGGAGGCCAAGGGAGAGGACTGCTTGAAGTCAGGAGTTCAAGACCAGCCTGGGCAACACAGCAAGACCCCAACTCTACAAAAAATATTTTAAAATGAGCTGGGCAGAGTGATGTGCGCCTGTTGTCCCAGCTACTCAAGAGGCTGAGGAGGGAGGATAGCTTGAGTCCAGGACTTCAAGGTTGCAGTGAGCTATGCTTGCACCACTGCACTCCACTCCAGCCTGGATGATAAAGCAAGACCCCATCTCCTAAAAAAAAAAAAAAAAAAAGAAGGCAGGCAGGCCAGGTGCGGTGGCTCACACCTGTAATCCCAGCACTTTGGGAGGCTGAAGTGGGTGGATCATGAGGTCAGGAGTTCGAGACCAGGCTGGCTAACATAGTGAAACCCTGTCTCTACTAAAAATACAAAAATTAGCTGGGAATGGTGGCACGTGCCTGTAGTCCCAGCTACCTGGGAGGCTGACGCAGGACAATCACTTGAACCTGGGCAGCAGAGGTTGCAGTGAGCCAAGATCCCGCTACTGCACTCCAGCCTGGGCAACAGAGTGAAACTCTGTCTCAATTAAAAAAAAAAAAAAGAAAAAGAAGGAAATGAACTTCTACTTCCACCTGACTAATTTTAACAGCGGTAACTGCTGAATTTTAGTAAATTTTTTTGTCTCATTAGAATCAGACTCATGGCATTCTGTGAACTGAAACAAAACTGCATGCGGAAAATGAGGTGTCAGTTCCTTGAAAGGGAGACTATATTTATTTCATTTTATTTTGTTAGAGAGAGGGTCTTGCTCTGTTGCCCAGGATGGAAGGCAGCAGTGGCGTCATCACAGCTCACTGCAACCCTGAACTCTTGGGCTCAAGCGATCTTCCTGCCTCAGCCTTCCAAAGTACTGACTGGGATTACAGGTGTAAGCACCATGCCTAGCCTTTGATTTTGTATCTTAATATCACTCAGTAGGAGCCCAGTTAAGTATTCACTTAGGAATAAAAACCATTGAAAGGAAACTTACACGGGACTCAGTATTGGGACAAACAGCGACCATTTTATCCTCTTTTGAGTTCTCCTCTTGGGAAACAGTAGAATCTTGAGAGACTGGATCTAGGAAAGGGGAGAAAACCAGTCCAGTCTTTCAAATAAATTCCTCAGACTAAAAATCTTTATATATATATCTATATATTTCTAAGTGATACACAGGAAAAAAACTAAGTCAGTTTCTCCTACTATACTCACAACACAAAATCTCTGAGACTTCAGATATGTGGGGGTGTTTCCCCCACACCCGGCAAGCAATTCTGTGTTGGATTCCCCAGCAGGCACCAGCTGGGTATCCTCTAATTCATTTCTAATACTATCTACCTGGAGAGAGCATTAGCTCCCAAAGGTTAAGGCCTCAGTCTCACAAGACCGACCTCCACTTCAGATGCCAGTCTCATGTCTGAGCCTCCAGGGCTTTGACCAACAAGATACAAATTGGGGATCCCATGAGCCCCTCCCTGGGTTCCAATAACTTGCTAGAGTGGCTCACATAACACTTTACTTACGTTTATTTGTTTATTGTAAAGGGTATTACAAAGGATACAGATGAACAGCCAGATGGATGACATTGCACAGGGCAAGATGCTTGGCACTTCCATGCCCTCTACCCCGCTCTCCAGGAACTGCCACATGGTTAGCTATCTGGAAAACTCTCATGAGCTGTGTCTTTTTGGTTTTTATGGAAGCTTCATAGACAGGCATGACTGATTAAATCACTGGCCCTGTGATTAACTCAACCTTCAGTCCCTCTCCCCTCTGACAGGTTGGGGGGGTGGGGCTGAGTTCCAAGCCTGTAAGCACAGGGTTGGTTCCCCTGGCAACCAGCACCCTCCCCCAATTCCAGGGTTATCTAAGGACTTTCCAAAAATCATCTCATTAACATAAACTCAAGGGTGGTTAAAAGGGGCTTGTTATAAATAACAAAAAGACTGTCTTTCTCTTTTATAGCTCAGGAGCTGTTTCAGGAACCATGGACAAAAGGCCAAATATTTTAACAAAAGACACTCTTACTGCTCTAATCACCCAGGAAATTACAAGGGTTCTAAGAGCTCTGAGCCTCTGGATAAAAAGGTCAGAAGAAACAAAAAGTTGTCCACTCTTTAAAACAGAGAACAGCCATAGATAAAAGTTTCCTATGAAAACCTAGGCGTTTCCTCTTAGCTCATATAAAAATCCTTTCAAATCCTAAGCTCACGAAAACTGGTTTTCTTCTTTCTATATACCCTCAGTTTAAAAATGTTTAATTTGAACAACAATGAATTTTGAAGTATCCTAATTTAAAATATGTAGTAAGGTAAAATTGTGTATTCTTCATAGTGCTAGTACAAGGCCTTGCTCAAGAGTCACTCCAACCTGCTAATTGAATGAAAGCACCAGGTTAGTCTCAAGAGTTGACTCCACCAGATTCCTTACGACAAAAAAGAGGCGTCCAATAAACTCATAGGAACTAAATGTATCCAGTACCTTCAGATTGGCCCATTCTGGGCATACTACCAATGAGTGAGCCCTGCTCCGCAAGGAGTAGTAAAAAATAAATACATAAAAACCCTCGGATGTCAACAGCTCTTTTTCAAATAAGTATTTTTTGAAATCATACTCTACCTTCTTATGAAAATAATTTTAGGCAACTTTAGTAATTAGACAATCAATAAAAATTAAGAATTAGAATGACTTAAAGAGAAAAGTAGGGTGAATTTAAGAAAACTGTTATACCCTACAGAATCCTAGAAATCAATTCTTTTTTTTTTTTTTTTTTTTTTTTGAGACGGAGTTGTGCTGTTGTTGCCCAGGCTGGGGTACAATGGCGCGATCTTGGCTCACTGCAACGTCCACCTCCCGGGTTCAAGCGATTCTCCTGCCTCAGTCTCCACAGTAGCTTGGATTACAGGTGTGCACCACCATGCTGGGCTGAGTTTGTATTTTTGTAGGGATGGGGTTTCTCCATGTTGGTACGGCTGGTCTCAAACTCCTGACCTCGGGTGATCCACCTACCTAGGCCTCCCAAAGTGCTGGGATTACAAGCGTGAGCCACCGTACCCGGCCCGAAACGAATTCTTTATTGCAGGGGCCTCCACAAAGAGGCCCTAATTTTGTAGAAGCATGACACTGCAGTGACAAATCACAGAGGAGTCAGGAAATCCAAATTTTAGATACACTAATTAGCTATGTGACGGCAAATTAAGCGTATGGAGGTAAATACTATTTATTTCCCTATCTCAGAACTCTTCCAGAATACAAACTGTCATACATATATATCAGGAGCCCTATGGTAAATACGCTACAAATATTCCAAATATATTTGGAATGCAAATATTCCAAATATTTGTAGCATATTACACTGCAAAATACAAATATTTGTATCATATTTGAGAATATGAATAGCTACAAATTTGAGAAAAAAGGCGAGCCACATTCCCTGAAAGAACTATTCACCCTAGAAGACTTTACATCAATATTTTATAATGATATCAATGTAATTCAGTTTATAGTTTATACATTTATATTTATAATATGTAATTACATACATAAAATTCAGGTTTTCCTGCCCTAAGGCTGTGGAACTGCACGGTAAAATAGTTACTAGTCGCATTTGGCTATTTAAACTTTAAATTTGATTTAGGCCGGGCGCGGTGGCTCAAGCCTGTAATCCCAGCACTTTGGGAGGCCGAGACGGGCGGATCATGAGGTCAGGAGATCGAGACCATCCTGGCTGACACGGTGAAACCCCGTCTCTACTAAAAAATACAAAAAACTAGCCGGGCGAGGTGGCGGGCGCCTGTAGTCCCAGATACTCGGGAGGCTGAGGCAGGAGAATGGCGTGAACCCGGGATGTGGAGCTTGCAGTGAGCCGAGATCTGGCCACTGCACTCCAGCCTGGGCGGCAGAGCGAGACTCCGTCTCAAAAAAAAAAAAAAAAAAAAAAAAAAAAAAAAAAAAAAAATTTGATTTAAAAAATTCAGTTCCTTATTTGCACTAGCTGCTTTTCATGTACTTAACTTGAATGGCAAAACAGTGCAGAAACATTTCCATCAGCAAAGACACTGACAGCCCTGCTCCAGCAACGTGCTAGTCCACACAGTGGAACTAGACATTAGGGCCTGAGCTGGTTGATTTGCCTGTGACTCCAAACACTTTCACAGATAACTTGTGTTCTTGAAGGGGATGGGAAAGAAATTACTGTGTCTTGAGCATCCACCATATATTATATCTTATCTTGTCTTACCTTTACAAGAAAACTACAGGAAAGATGATACCCCTTTTTAACGGATAAAAATATTTACATTCTAAGAGTTTACACAGCTTGCCCAAAATCACACAGTAAATGGCAGGGCTGATTCAAACCCAGTCCCAACTTCAAACCTCAGACTCCTCTTTAGCAGTAAATTGCTTTCTTTTGAGGAATTTACTTTCGGACTTTGAGGCAATGTCTCCCGCTTCCTCCCTCCATCTATAAATCTCACCTTTTTCTTCAAGCATCTGGGTCAAATCTTCTATTAGGGTCACCACCTCCTCACTACTCTCAGGATGTTGTGACTTTACCCAAATCCTGATCTCCCCAGGCAAAATGGTCAGGAACTGCTCAAATACCAAAAGCTCTAAAATCTGTTCTTTCGTGTGAATGTCTGGTCTCAGCCACTGAATGCAGAGCTCCCAGAGTTGACTCAGAGCTTTCCTGGGTCCAGCTACTTCTGAGTAACAAAACCACCTAAACCTCTGTCTGAAAGACTCTGCGTCAGCCGCATTTCCTCTTAAAATAGCTTCTTGCTCCCCAGAAGTAACCACTCTTGGGACCTCATTTTGTTCAGTCGAGGCCAGAGTTTGAGGGTCTGGTGAGATGGCTGTCATCTTGTTCAAGGGCACTACAGCTTGCATTGTGTCTCAGGGGCAGGAATCCAGTCCCTTCACACTCTAGTTGAGTATCAGTGCAGTCCACCAACAGGTACTATATACAGCCAGGAATATCAAAGGTTCCAGGAATCCAGTTTACAGTCCTGCAGAAACTGTCAAGAAGAAATATTAAGGCATTAAATAAGTAAAACAAACTGTTGTTAGTCCTAAAAACATTGTTCTTGGTTTGGTTCAGAGAAATACATCCACACACATACCTGCAAAGGCCTAGAAAAGCCCTGCTCAACTACTATATTAAAAAGATAATTTTCTTTCTTTCTTTTTTTTTTTTTGAGACGGAGTTTCGCTCTTGGTGCCCAGGCTGGAGTGAAGTGGTACGATCTCGGCTCACTGCAACCTCTGCCCCGGCCGGGTTCAAGCAATTCTCCTGCCTCAGCCTCCCAGGAAGCTGGGACTATAGGCACGTGCCACCATTCCCAGCTAATTTTTGTATTTTTAGTAGAGATGGGGTTTTGCCATGTTGGCCAGGCTAGTCTCGAACTCCTGACTTCAGGTGACCCACCCACCTTGGCCTCCCAAAGTGTCAGGATTACAGGCTTGAGCCACCACACCCAGTCATAATTTTCTTTATAGTCAAAAGCCGAGGAGCGACTTAAGGGTTAAGGAAACAGTTGCTTTAGATTCAATACTCCTCCTAAACAAAATGTTACCAGAAAAGGTTCAAAAGGGGACCCAGTCGAAAAGCTATTTAACAACTCCTACCCTTTCTTAATGAAAGGGTACACATTTCTCACCAGTTGCTCAACTCAGAAGCCCAATTTAATATTTGACTTTCAAATTTCTCTTCCTCCTTACTTCTCCCATCATCGATAACCAAGGTCTGGTGATTTTATTTCCTAAGAACCTCTCCATTCTATCCTACTGAAACTGCCTAAGTACAGGGATCTTCAATCCAGTCTCACACTGTAGCCAAAAAATTGCTTCTAACAGGCAAAATACGATCTTATCTCTCCCCAGCTTACAGTCCCTCACCAGCCCCCAAACGGTCTCTCGATAAAGTTCACATGCAGGGACCATGGCATTGTGATCTAGAGACACTGCCTGATGACCTCACCACTTGAGCTCTAAGCTACCCGATTGACACTACAGCCATAAATTAGTATCTCCCCATTCCCAGACACTTCCTCTCTACATACCCTCCTAGCGTTCGCACCAAGGCTATTCCCTCTCCTCGGAATGTTGCTTTCTTTCTCCTAACAAACTTTTATTCGTTCTTTAAAGCCTGACTCCTTTCAACTGTCACTTCTTGTGTGATGCTCTGCTTGATCCCAAAGCACTCCTTTGCACACAGACTACCCTGTGTTGCCTGCATTCATTCATTCTACAAGTGACTGAGCAACTACAATGAGCTGGAACAGGACCAGGGGTCATGAGCTGCGGGGCCAGGCGTGGACAGGCCTGAAAGGGTCCTCACGCTCACAGAGGGTCCAGGAAATGACAATGCAGCCGGAGCGGGACTACAATGCGACAAGTGAAGGATGTGACAGCTTCGCATTGCAACTACCATACCAATAACAACCCACTTCCGAGTACAGCGCCCGGCACACAGCACGCATGACGTCATTTATTCCTCTGCCAAATATTAGGCGCCCACCATGTACCTGGCGCCGTGCGGGGCACCTGGGGCTCCGCGGTGACTAAGACACTCGGCTCCGTCTACAGAGTTTACACTGGAGGCCCGGTGAAAATGTGACGCAGCCAGAGGATCTCAACCGGAGGGAGTTAAAAAGGAGAGATTTCACCCCCCAGGGGTCCTGTGGCAATGTCTGGATACATTTTTGGTTAGCTCGACTGGGAGGAAAGGTGGTACTTGTTATCTAACGGGCAGAACCAGTGACGCTGTTACACATCCTGCAATAACGGGAGAGCCTCCCCCTCACAGCCACACCACACAAACAAAACAAGGCATTATCCCGCCCAAAATGTCAACAGTGCCCAAGTGGCGCAGGGAGGGATGGAGGGAAGCCAACAGCCCCATCCCGCAGCGGAGTGCGCACCTCCCACAGAAGCAGCAGCAGCGCAGCGCACAGCCCGTTGGCAGACTGCTCCCGGCCCCCACCCCGCCCCAGGTGCGCCCTCGGAGCAGGCGACCCGGCCACGGCCCCGAAACTCGGGACCCGGGACGACCAGTACCTGCACCAGCATCCGCAAACAGCACCAACGCCACCGCAATGAGCTTCCAGAAGCTTGTCCCGCAGCGAGTGCGCGCGCAAGCCCGTGGGGACCACTGCGCCTGCGCAGAGGCGCTGAACCGGACTCCCCGAACGCGCTCGTGCAGCTTTCCGAAAGTCCGCGCTTTCCATAGGCTCCCACCTGCCTGTTGCGCATGGTCACTGGGAAGCGGCTAGTGGGCTCGGCTGCAGAATTATTGCTGCGCCAGAGGCTCCGAGGCCTAGAATCATTTGAGGTTTGCAGATCCAGGAGGCTCCATGTCTTTAGTAACCTCAGACCTTCCCTACCCACTCCCATCACATCCATTCCCTGAAATCCAAGGTGGAAAAATCCACCGCAGAAGCATATTAGCGATGCATTTAATGCAAATCATAATTAATACCACAACTTGAGTTAAACACATATTAATCTTATGACTTCCACACCTGCCCCCATGGTCCAGTCCACCCTCATGGCTCACCTGGATTATTGCAATAGCTTCTTGATTACACCTTACTTCTCTTGGCTATTCTCCACACCACAGCCAGACAGATGTTTTAACAACGTCAAATTATGTCCCTCCTCTGCTTAAAACCCTGCGATGGTTTCCCATTTCACTCAGAGTGAAAACCCAGGTCTTTATAGTGGCCTACAAGGCCTGATGGAATCTAGCCACCTATAACCTCCCGCACCTCTTCCCTGACTTTCCTGCTCCAATCTTGATAGACCCTTTCCTCTTCTAACCTGCCAGGTACTTCCGGCTGACCTTCTCCTTACCTAAGTGGCCATACGGCCCGCTCTCGCATCCTTTCGGGTCTTCTCAATGAAGCTCTCCCACCATTCCACTTAAATAGGAATCCCACCTCACTCTTGTTTCCTCGTCTAACATGCCCTATAGGTCGTTTGTTAAGTTTTTTTTGTTTTTTTTTTTTTTTTTTTTTTTTTACTACTTGTCTGCCTTCTCCACTGGAATACTAATTTCACAAGAGTAAGTATTTTTATTTCATTTGTTCTAGGTTGTGTGTTTAGGTCCTGGAACAGTACTTGGCCCACGGCAGGCACTCAATAGATATTTGTTGAGCTTATGAATGAGTGCTTGCATGGATTATGGGGGGCATCGCAAAAAGGGCCGAAGAACTCCAGAAAAATTTTTTGGAGGGTTCTAATAACTGGATGATCCCTGAAGGGGTGGAGTTGGGAGAGAAAGACTAGATTCATTCTAGACTGAAGGAGCAAGGTGATTCAAGACTCTGAGACTTTAAAAGGGCAGAGCAAGCTCAACTAAATGAACGACTGGGCTTATCGCAGGCAGCAAGTCAAGCTGAAGAAACGGGGCTGAGAATGGCCGGGCACGGTGGCTCATGCTTGTAATTCCAGCACTGTGGGAGGCTGAGGCAGGTGGATCATCTGAGGTTGGGAGTTTGAGACCAGCCTGACCCACATGGAGAAACCCCGTCTCTACTAAAAATACAAAAAATTAGCCAGGTGTGGTGGTGCATGCCTGTAATCCCAGCTCCTTGGGAGGCTGAGGCAGGAGAATCACTTGAACCCGGGAGGTGGAGGTTGCGGTGAGCCGAGATCAGGCCATTGCACTTTAGCCTGGGCAACAAGAGTGAAACTCTGTCTTAAAAAAAAAAAAAGGAAAGAAAAAAAGAAAAAGAAAAAGAAATGAAACAGGTCTAAGAGTGAAGACAAAAGTTTTCTCAGTCCCAAGTCCCACAGCATATTCTCCTTTACGCATCTCCCGTTGTCTGTCTTAAGACACATCAGGAAGAAGCTGGAGAAGGCAGAGGAATGGGAAATATCTATTGGCTCATTATTTTAACCAGGCAAGTCAGAGGCACTTTATTTAGTGGTTCTGACGCTTTACTGTACTTTAGAATCACATGGTGTTCTTTATCTGAATACAAATTGTGGGACCTTCTGGCCCTCCCCACCCATCAACTTGTTGCAGATCTTGTATTTTGAGAAACACGGTACTAGTTGAAATATTCTGTAAGTAAATGACATGCTACCTATGAATAAATTACCAGGAAAGAATGGAATCATTTTGGAACTGGTAGTCAAACTATAACTTTTGATTAAAAGTAACCATCATGGTAAGGAGTGATGGACTGTGCATCAGGAAGGAAGCAGGAAACTACAAATCAGTTAGTTTCACTGGTAAACAATCTGGTGGGATCTCTAACTAGGAAAACATACTTAGGAAAACTTTAAGTGAGCTGTTTGTTTGTTCGTTTAACTGTTCTGGCTTCAGTATGGAGACTAGATTAGAAAGAAGTAACACCAGAGATAAAAAGACTTGTCTTATCACAATCTAGGTAGTATGATGGTGACATAAAATAAAAGTGGTTTAAAAGGTGTTGGAAGGGCCAGGTGTGGTGGCTCACGCCTGTAATCCCAGCACTTTGGGAGGCCGAAGTGGGCAGATCATGAGGTCAGGAGATTGAGACCATCCTGGCTAACATGGTGAAACCCTATCTCTACTAAAAACACAAAAAAATTAGCTGGGCGTGGTAGCGGGCGCCTGTAGTCCCAGCTGCTCTGGAGGCTGAGGCAAGAGAATGGCGTGAACCCGGGAGGCAGAGCTTGTAGTGAGCCAAGATTGCGCTACTGCACTCCAGCCTGGGCAACAGAGCAAGACTGTCTCAAAAAAAAAAAAAAAAAAAAGTGATGGAAGACAGACACAGGGAATAGTACTATGAAGAGATAGTAGTAGTAGGATTTGGTGATTTATTGCAAATATTCACGGGTGGGAACGAAGAAAACAATATGCAATATGGCATCTTACATTTTGTAAAAATGGCCACAGCAATATATGTCCCATCCCACAAGTTATTCTTACAAGGTAATGTTGATATACCTCCTTTTGAGAGGAGTTACCTATGCTTCCTCCCCATTGAAACTAGGTTGACCTTTGTAACTACCTAAGCCCATAGAATGCAGTGGAGATGATGCTGCCTAACTTCTAAACCTGCCTACATCCACAGAGCTAGCACCTAGATCAAGAAACAACATGACCAGCAACGCAGAAGCCCTGATCCCTCTGTACTTCCTTTTTGTCACCTTCCCAAGGGCGTCACTATTCTGACTTTTAACAGAGAAGAATAGTTTTACTTGTTTTCATTGTAGAATCTAGAGTCTAGAAAGTAGAATCCGGCCAGGCACGGTGGCTCATGCCTGTAATCCCAGCACTTTGGGAGACCAAGGTGGGCAGATCACCTGAGGACAGGAGTTTGAGACGAGCCTGGCCACATGCTGAAACCCCGTTTCTACTAAAAATACAAAACTTAGCCAGGCATGATGGCGCCTGCCCGTAATCCCAGCTACTCAAGGAGGCTGAGGCAGGAGAATCGCTTGAACCCAGGGGGGCGGAGGTTGCAGTGAGCCAAGATTGTGCCATTGCACTCCAGCCTGGGCAACAGAGCAAGACTTCATCTCAAAAAAAAAAAAAAAAAAAAAAAGAAAGAAAGAAAGTAAAATCCTCTGGTACTTGTTGTTTGTATATGATGACTTCTTTCATTCAACATTATGTCTGTGAGATGTATCAATATTATTGCATGTGATTATACAGTGTTTATTTTCATTGCTGCATAGTGTTCTCCTATGACCTGTATTTTTGTGTGTATTTTTTGTTTCTGGTTTTTTTTGTTTGTTTGTTTGTTTTTTGAGACAGAATGTCGCCTAGGCTGGAATGCAGTGGTGTGATCTCATCTCAGCTCACTGCAACCTCCACTTCCTGAGTTCAAGCAATTCTCCTGCCTCAGCCTCCTGAGTAGCTGGGATTACAGGCGTCTGCCACCACACCTGGCTAATTTTTGTATTTTTAGCAGAGACGGGGTTGCCATGTTGGCCAGGCTGGTCTCAAACTCCTGACCTAAGGTGATCTGCCCACCTTGGCCTCCCAAAGTGCTGGGATTACAGGGGTAAACCACTGCGCCTGGCCTGACCTGTTAATGTTATATTAACATTTCCTGTTTTCATAACCCCTTGCCTAGCCTCTGTTCCCCTATACAGAGGTGGGGAGGAAGTATGTATGAATGTATATCTGAAGGGGAGAGTCTGTCTGATTTTCCTGTCTTCTTTCTTTTTTTCTTTTCTTTTCTTTTTTTTTTTTTTTTTTTTTTGAGACAGAGTCTTGCTCTGTCACCTAGGCTAGAGTGCAGTGGAGCGATTTCAGCTCACTGCAACCTGCACCTCCCAGGTTCAAGCAATTCTCCTGCCACAGCCTCCTGAGTAGCTGGGATTACAAGTGCCTGCCACTGTGCCTGGCTAATTTTTGTACTTTTAGTAGAGAAAGGGGTTTCACCATCTTGGCCAGGCTGGTCTCAAACCTCTGACCTCGTGATCCACCTGCCTCAGCCTCCCAAAGTACTGGGATTACAGGTGTAAGCCACTGCGCCTGGCTTCCCTGTCTTCTTTCTAGACTCACTCCACTTTAAAGAAACTGAAGACCCAAGGTCCTGCCCACTCCTCCCCATACCCTATTTTTTCAAAAATGAGACCCAGCACAGGGAGGGGCTTGCCCAATGTCACTCAACTGGTAGATTGGAAACTGACTGGCTCTGAGCTGAAGGCTTTTAGGAGGAAGGAGCACATCTTCCCCATCTCTAGACGGAGGAGGACAGGCTGGGACTCTGATCAAGGATCTAAGACAGGTGTTTTAAAACTAGTTGTTGTTTAATTGCCAGACTGTCCAAAAGAAATATTGCAGATGAAAGAGGGGCATTCCTGATTGAAGTCCTGGCTTCCCCACCTAGCAGCCTTGGGGTTACCTCCTTAGGACCCTCAGGGCTCTTGTGCATTCAGTTTGGAGGCCCCTGAGCTCTAAAGGTTTGAGCTGCCTCAAGGACACCAAGTCCTTGCTTGCAGGTGCCTCCAGTCCTGGTTTAGCTGGGACTCCAAGGATCCCAAAGCCAGTTGAAGGTCATGATTTCCACTCTAGGGGAGCTGACGGTCTCCTAAAAAGTAATAACAAAAAAACTCCTCCTGCCTGGCTCTGTAGAGCCACAGAGGGTGGTATGTTCCAGAAAGAAAGAAAGAAAAAAAAAGCAAGCAAGTGAGCTACCAAGCTCCCATAAGGATCCACTAGAGAGAAAGGGGATGAAGACAGAGAGTGTGGGAATATGCTGTAGAGTGAAGACTGAGAAACTAGGAGGAAGCACAAGTGAAGAAATTAGCCTTAAACTGCCAGAGCCAGGGTCCACTGTTCATTGTAATAGAAGGGAAGGAGGCAAAGAAGGGGGTAGATGCAAGTGGATTTGGAACTGGTATCTAATGGATCCTGCTGAGATCCGCTATTGAGACCTCCCCAGAAGGGAGATAGGGGTGGGATCTGAAGCTTGATAAGAGTAGATTAGGTTTGGCCGGGCATGGTGGCTCACACCTGTAATCCCAGGACTTTGGGAGGCCAAGGTAGGCAGATCACAAGGTAAGGAGTTCGAGACCAGCCTGGCCAACAGAGTGAAACCCTGTGTCTACTAAAAATACAAAAAAAAAAAAAAAAAATTAGCTGGGCTTGGTGGCATGTGCCTGTAGTCCCAGCTACTTGGGAGGCTGAGGCAGGAGAATTGCTTGAACCTGGGAGGTGGAGGTTGCAGTGAGCTGAAACCACACCATTACACTCTGTCCTGGGTGACAGAGCCGAGACTCCGTTTCAAAAAAATAAATAAAAGTAGATTAGATTTGAGATGGCTGCTGGGGAGAATATGAGTTGATCACAAAAACATAGAAGGATTTTCCTGCAGTGTTAAGGGCCCATTTGAGGTTAGAAACCCCCATTTTATGTTATATCAGTATGTACATTAAGTGATTTTTCTCAAGGTACACAACATAGCTCCAGAATAGGTACAGGGAAGAGGGACAGTTGAATTGACCCAGGGAATAGGGGTTGTAGGGTAAGTTTTGACAGGAAGACAATGGGATAACTAGTTGAGGATATGAGCAAAAGTTTGTTTAAAATGATGCATGATGGAGTCCAATTGAGGTAAGGAAGATGAAGATAAGAGTTAGTTAACATAAAAAAAGAAAAGAGAGTTGGGCATGGTGGCATGCACCTGTAGTCCCAGCTTCTCAGGAGGCTAATGCAGGAGGATTGCCAGAGGCCAGGAGTTTGACACCAGCCTGGGCAACATAGTGAGACTCTGTCTCTTAAAAAAAGAAAGAATGAGCCAGGTGTGGTGGCTCATACCTGTAATCTCAACACTTTGAGAGGCTGAGGCGGGCGGACCACTTGAGCCAGGAGTTCGAGACCAGCCCGGGCAACATAGCAAGACTCATCTGTATAAAAAAATTAAAAAAATAGCCAGGCATGGTGGTGCATGCCTGTGGTTCTGGATACTCAGGAGGCTGAGGAAGGAAGATCTCTTGAGCCCAGGAGTTGAGACTGCAGTGAGCTCTGATTGTGCCACTGCATTACAGCCTGGATGACAGAGTAAGACCCTGTCCCCCACCCCCAGAAAAAGGAAAAAAAAAACAATGAATGAATGAAAAAGAAGAAAGTAGAGAGATTAAAGGATAAGAGAAATCAAAGCATCGAAGCTTAATAAATAATGTACTTATGGCCAGGCGCCGTGGCTCACGCCTGTAATCCCAGCAGTTTGGGAGGCTGAGGCAAGTGGATCAACTGAGGTCAGGAGTTTAAGACCAGCCTGGCCAACATGGCAAAACCCCATCTCTACTAAAAGTACAAAAAATTAGCCAGGTGTGGTGGCAGGCACTTGTAATCCCAACTACTTGGGAGGCTGAGGCAGGAGAATTACTTGAACCTGGGAGGCGGAGGTTGCAGCGAGCTGAGATCGCGCACCATTGCACTCCAGCCTGGGTGACAGAGCGGGACTCTGTCTCAAAATAATAATAATAATAATAATAATAATAATGTACTTATATAGTTAAATGTATACTTACTTTATGACCCAGCAATCCCACTCCTAGCTATTTACTCATGAAAAAGGAAATCATGCCCACAAAAATATCTGTCTGGAAATGCTTATGGATGTTTTATTAACACTTGCCAAAAACTGGAAATAACTCAAATGTGTAGCAACTGGTGAACAGATAAATAAATTGTCTTACATTCATACAATGAAATGCTACTCAGCAATAGAAAACAATGACCTACCGATGAGGAAGCAGGGACCCCTCTTATGGGCCTGCAGGCCCCCCTCACACATGAAAATAAGGAAAATCTTAAGTTCCTTCAAGGGAAATTCCAAGCACCTAGCTAGCTCTGAGAAGTCAACCACTTGATAAGCAAGAAGGTAATAGTAGCATAAAACAATAGCCAAGGAAGTTAGAATCACAGATGTTTGGTTCCCTATAGAAACCAAAGATAACATCATAACATGTGTTCCTGAGTTGTTTTTCAGAAACCCAAACCCCCCCCCCCCCCACCAAACAGATCTGCTGTCTTGTAGAATTCAGGTAAGGGGGAACTAAGGACTAAATTCTGACTGCTCTTCTTTGTTCCAAATTTCTTCCTGAGAGGCATAAAGGAAGTCATACCCATGGGCCAGAGCTAACATTCTTTTCTGCTGATCCCAAATTTTTAGACTTCAATTTTTTTTTTTTTTTTTGAGAGAGTTTTGTTCTTGTTGCCCAGGCTGCAGTGCAATGGCGTGATCTCGGCTCACCACAACCTCCGCCTCCTGGGTTCAAGCGATTCTCCTGCCTCAGCCTCCCAAGTAGCTGGGATTACAGGCATGTGCCACCACACCCAGCTAATTTTCTATTTTTAGTAGAGATGGGGTTTCTCCATGTTGGTCAGGCTGGTCTCGAACTCCCAACCTCAGGTGATCCACCTGCCTTGGCCTCCCAACATGCTGGGATTTCAGGCGTGAGCCACCGTGCCCAGCCACTTAAAAAAATTTTTAAAGCTTTACCTCCTTAACCAATCAGAAATCAGAAAATCTTTGAATCCACCTATGACTTCTAGGCTTCTGCTTTGAGAGGTCCCGCCTTTTAAAGTCAACTCAATGTATTGCCTCCATATATTGATTTATGATTGTACCTGTAACTTCTGCCTTTAAAAACTCTTACATATGGCCGGGCGCAGTGGCTAACATTACCACCTAATCATTTGGTACACTATGGATTTCTTCAATCAAAAGCACATAAGATCCTCCCTTAAGGCATTTGTCTAAGAACTCAGTCTTGAACAGATTACACCCATGAAATGCGTATTTGAAACACCTTCTAGTAAAATACACAGAATGGAATACATGGGCTAACTGTTCACTAAGTTCCATTAAATTCGGCTCTGGGTATATCATTTTTGGGAAATTTACAGAGTAGATTTCAATGCCTTTCCTTCAGCTAGCTCCACTAGCTCTCAGAGGTAGGGCTTTGCCTTAAGTTTTACTTAGGCTCACAGAGCTGTTTTGCTTCAGTACTGTTTTTCTTTTCTTTTTCAAGAGACAGGGTCTTACTCTGTCACCCACGCTGGAGAGCAATGGCATGATCACGGCTCACTGCAGCCTCATCATACTCCTGGGCTCAAGCAATCCTTCCACCTCAGCTTCCTGAGTAGCTGAGACTAGAGGTGAATGCCAACATACCTGGCTATTTTTTCTTTTTTCGTAGAGACATGGGTCTCTCTCTGTTTCACAGGCTGGTCTCCAACTCCTGGGCTCAAATGATCCTCCCACTTTGGCCTCTTAAAGTTCTAGGATTACAGGTGTCAGCCACCTCACCTAGCCTCCTTCTATTTAAAGATGGGTCTCAAGATGTTGCCCAGGCTGGTCTGGAACTCCTGTCCTCAAGCAATGAGCTGTGATGAGCCATCACAGCTAGCAATGTTTTAAAATTTCTAAAACAGGAAATTCCCGGCTGGGTGCGTTGGCTCATCCCTGTAATCCCAGCACTTTGGGAGGCCAAGGCGGGTGGATCACTTGAGCCCAGGAGTTCGACACCAGCCTGAGCAACATGGCGAAACCCCATCTTCACCAAAAATACAAAAAGTAGCTGGGCATGGTGATGCACGCCTGTAATCCCAGTGACTAGGGCAGCTGAGGCAGGAGAATCGCTTGAACCTGGGAGGCAGAGGTTGCAGTGAGCCCAGATTGCGCCACTGGACTCCAACCTGGGAGACAGAGCAATACCCTATCTCAAAAAAAGAAAAAAGAAGGAAAATTCCTTTGAAAAAAATGATCAACATGTTTTCTACTGGTCAATTTAACCAAGGAATAGCTTTTTCTAGAATCAAGTGCCAGGAAAAAGTATGAATCTCAGGAAAACTTCGATAATTCCTTTCATGAGATAATAAGAATTACATAATCCACTGTGATCTGTTTTCTGTCTTGTTAGTGTCCAATTGCATTAAACTGTCATACCATATTTAATTCATCTGTATACTCAACTGTTTAATAAATGTGAATGGAGGAAAGGACAATGGGAAAGCAACTATGCAATATTCTAGATGAAAGTAACAGAGAGAGAGAATTGGATTTCAAATTCAAGAGACAATTCATTTCCTTTTTTTTTTTTTTTTTTTTTTTTTTTTTGAGGCAGAGTCTTGCTCTGTCGCCAAGGCTGGAGTGCAGCCTGCAACGTCTGCCTCCCTGGTTCACGTGATTCTCGTGCCTCAGCCTCCGGAGTAGCTGGGATTACAGGTGCCTGCCACCACACCCGGCTAATTTTTTGTATTTTTAGTAGAGACAGAGTTTCACCTTGTTGGCCAAGCTGGTCTCAAACTCCTGAGCTCAGGCAATTCACCCGCCTCTGTCTCCCAGAGTGCTAGGATTACAGGCATGAGCCACCGCACTCGGTCTCAAGAGACAATTCAAAGACAGATAAATCTAAGAATTCAGGAGCAGGGAAATGATTCCCAAGGTTTCCAGTTTAGAGAACAAATAGAGTAGATAATGCCACTAACCATGGGAGAGGAAACCAGGGGAAGGCTAAGATGCGTTTTGGCAATGTTGGGCTATCTAAACAAACATTAATTATTTATTATCTCCCCTCTCCCAGCCCCTTATTTTCAAAAACTAGTGGATGTGTCTTATAATAAGAGGAGTGATACAGAAGAAAAAAGATTACTCATAAAGACAAAAGCCAAGTTGTAAAGCAAATCAGAACATGCCCAGTTAGGACCAAAGCAAAGATGAACATTTCTAAGCCAGCAAGGACATCAACTGTGACTTGGTAAGATTGACACACTTAGAAAATCATTTGGCTAAATTGCAACCTGCCTTGTCTCTTATCCCCAGGCAGATCAGGGCCCAACAAATGAGGACTTTTGGGAAGGGCTGGCATCCAATGTTGAGCATGGAAAATGACTCCCAGGTCATGTGGCCTCAAAGGAGACTGAGATAATGTGGGAGCAACATAAGTGCCCAGCGTGTTTCATTGGGAGGAAGGGGCCTCAAAGAATTCCAAGGCCTACCCATAGCCATCCACTATGCTTCTGCCTAGATTAGCTTTGCAATTGGGCTGGGCCAATATCTACAAGATAAGGAAGATCTGTAGGCAAACAATACTATCAATATGAGAAAAGAAAGATGGCTCAGAGCAGCCTGAGCACTGTGAGGTTTGCAAGAGAAACATGAGTCAGCCCCCACACCCATACCCAGTGGCAACTGTTTAAAGACTGACTAGCTGTCTCACCCATTATTTTCATGCTCCTGAAATTTGTGACACAAAAAATTATGTATAGACAATCAATATGTTATTTTAATGTGAATTTTTGGTAAATAACTTAGGAACTACCTCTTCTTTTCCTTTGAAAATCCATCTGGGGCCGGGCGTGGTGGCTCACGCCTGTAATCCCAGCACTTTGGGAGGCCGAGGCGGGCGGATCACGAGGTCAGTAGATCAAGATCATCCTGGCTTACATGGTGAAACGCCGTCTCTACTAAAAATACAAAAAAATTAGCCGAGCGTGGTGGCGGGCACCTGTAGTCCTAGCTACTGGGGAGGCTGAGGCAGGAGAATGGTGTGAACCTGGGAGGCGGAGCTTGCAGTGAGTCGAGATTGTGCCACTGCACTCCAGCCTGGGCAACAGAGCAAGACTCTGTCTCAAAAAAAAAAAAAAAAAAAATCCATCTGGGCAAGGTGGCTCACATCTGTAATCCCAGCACTTTGGGAGTCTGAGGCAGGAAGACTGCTTGAGGCCAGGAGTTTGAGACCAGCCTGGGCAACATAGGGAGATCCCACTGAATTTAAAAATTAGCTGTGCAAGGCCGGGCACGGTGGTTCAAGCCTGTAATCCCAGGACTTTGGGAGGCCAAGGCGGGCGGATCATGAAGTCAGGAGATCGAGACCATCCTGGCTAACCCCGTGAAACCCCGTCTCTACTAAAAAATACAAAAAAACTAGCCGGGCGAGGTGGCGGGCGCCTACAGTCCCAGCTACTTGGGAGGCTGAGGCAGGAGAATGGCATAAACCCGGGAGGCGGAGCTTGCAGTGAGCTGAGATCCGGCCACTGCACTCCAGCCTGGGTGACAGAGCGAGCCTCCGTCTCAAAAAAAAAAAAAAAAAAAAAAAAAAAAAAAAATTAGCTGTGCAAGTGGTGGTGCATACCTGCGGTTCCAGATACCTGGGAGGCTGAAGTGGGAGGATCACCTGAGCCCAGGAGGTTGAGGCTGCAGTGAGCTGTGGTCACACCACTGCACTCCAGCCTGGGCAACAGAGACTGCAACACCCTGTCCCCAAAACAAAACAAAACAACACAAAAACAAAAACCACTTGTAAGTGCTGCTAATCAGAGTGTATAGAAGGCAACATGAATCTGTGCTTCCTCAAACTTGGCTCAAACAAACTCTCTGCTTTTATTAATTTTGCCTAAGATGCTTTCCTCTAGGTCGACAAATACTATCAGGCAGAGAGAAAATAACTGCTGGAATCCAGTTTGAATTTACCCTAGACTAAGAAATGCTTTGTGTCTCTGATAATCCCAGTCCCTTTCTGCCCCTGCCTTCCTGCTCCAAGAGAAGGTGTGATATTTCTATTCCTGTGCCCAAAACCCCATGCTTCCATGCATTCTTCCCAGGCTCACCCAACCCCTCACAACCACCCTCAAACCCTCCACTGAGGCGTCTGGAACCGATTTAGTTGTCACAAATTCCTCTGCATCCTCAACAGCTTCACAGAACTGACTGTTAAACTAAATTTGGCCTGAGGCTGCCTCCGTACCTCAGTCCCTACATAGGGAACTGCAACCTAGCTTGGCACATAAACAAACCCAAAGCCTAACTTAAGAGTGTACTTTTGTAACAAATAGCTGAATTGCAGCCAATCACAGCAGCTAAGCTTCAGCCAATCACAGGCTGCCAACTGATCAGACCATGCCCACATAAGGCAAAGCAGAGTAGTAACCAATCCAGCGGTTTCTGTACCTCACTTCCATTTCTGTCTATAATTACCGCCTGCCCACACTGTGTTCTCTAAACCTTTTCTGGTTCTGAGGGCTGCCCAGTTCATGCATGATTCTTTGCTCAAATAAATGCTGACAAATTTAATTTGTCTAAAGTTTTTCTTTTTAACGCTATTCTCACTTCCTACCTTATCTGATAATGTTTTTCCTGTGCAGCCCTCACTAGTATAAACTGCTCGATCTCACACCTGGCATGCCACTGGAACAGGTGGTAGGCTCAGCAGCCTTGCTCCTCTGGCTGCTCCCAAATCAGTGCTCACTTAGCTTACATCTTCCTCTACATCCCAAGTCCTGGAGTATTTTGGATGTTGACATCCATCCACAGAGCCATCCTGCACTTTGGCCTTTCATTTCCTTGAACGTTTTTTCTCTGCTCCCCTTCTTTTCCCAAAGTCAAGTTTATTGACATACAATTTTTTAAAGCTTTATCTAGGCTTAATTGATGAACAATAAACTGCATATATTTAAAGAGTACAGACCAGGTGCGGTGACTCATTCCTGTAATCCCAGCACTTTGGGAGGCTGAGGTGGGTGGACTACCTGAGGTCAGGAGTTCGAGACCAGCCTGGCCAATATGGTGAAACCCCATTTCTACTAAAAATACAAAAATTAGCTGAGCCTGGTGGCATGCACCTATAATCCCAGCTACTCGGAAGGCTGAGGTGGGAGAATTACTTGAACCTGGGAGGAGGAGGTTGCAGTGAGCCAAGATCATGCCACTGCACTCCAGCCTGGATGACAGAGTGAGACACTGTCTCAAAAAAAAAAAAAAAAAAAAATTTAAAATAAAAAAAAAAGAGTACAATTTGATGAGTTGCCACTGCACCTGGCTGATGAATTTTGACATACTTGTACACCCATGAAACCATCATTGCAATAGTATAATGAACATATCTGTCACCTCCAAAACTTTTCTGATGTCCCTTTGTAATTTCTTCCTCTCTCCGCCTCCTCCCTTTACAGGCAACAACTGATCTGCTATCTGTAACTATAGATTAGTTAATATTTTCTCGAATTTTCTAAAAATGGAATGTTATACTATACGTTTTTCATTCATTTCACTTTGAGATTTCACCCATGTTGTGGCATGTATCAGCAGTGCATTCCTTTCCATCAGTGGATAGTGCAGTTTTCCATTGTGTGGATGGACCACTATTGTTTATCCACTCACCAGTTGCTGGACATTACAGATAGTTCCAGGTTTTGACTATTATAAATAAAGCTGCTGTGAACAGTCATATCTAAGTCTTTGTATGGAAATATGCTTTCATTTCTATTGACGTAAAATTCACCTTTTTAAGGTACACAATTCCATTTGACAAATCTATACAAAGCAATATTCAACTGGACAGGTAAATACAATCATGTAATCACCATTTTCATTATCCCCCAAATTCCCTTGGGCATTTCTCTACATTCCCATCCCCTGGCAACCACTTATCTGATTTCTGTCCCTATAATTCTGTTTTTTTAGAATATCATAAATTGAATTATACAGGGTCTACCTTCTTGCATCTCACATCTCTCACCTAGCATACTGCTTCTGAGATTCAGCCACATCGTTGCATATATCTGTTACCAAATCAAACTGGGTCTGCTTGCCCAGCAAGTAAGGCCGAACATCCACACTGAGTTTTGTAGCAGGACAAAGGAGGGTTTTTATCTCCAGGGCACCAAGCAAAGAGAATCAAGCAGCTCATGCTTAAGACCTAACTCCCTGGATGGCTTATATGTAAGAGTTTGTTTTTTTGTTTGTTTGTTTTTGTTTTTGTTTTGAGACAGAGTCTCCCACCTGTTGCCCAGGCTGGAGTGCAATGGCTAACACGGTGAAACCCCGTCTCTACTAAAAATAAAAAAAATTAGCCAGGCGTGGTGGCGGGCGCCTGTAGTCCCAGCTACTCCAGAGGCTGAGGCAGGAGAATGGCGTGAACCTGGGAGGTGGAGCTTGCAGTGAGCCGAGATCGTGCCACTGCACTCCAGCCTGGGCGACAGAGTGAGACTCTGTCCCCCCCCAGAAAAAAAAAACAAAAAACAAACAGGAAACAGGGTTCGAGAGCAGACAACCAGTCTGACTAGAATGTACCAGGCTGGAATCTCCCAATCCTAGTAAGCCTGAGGGTACTGCAGGAGACCAGGGCGTATTTCAGTCCTTATCTCAACCACAAAAGACAGACACTCCCAGAGCAGCCATCTATAGACTTACCCCCAGAAATGCATTCCTTCTCCAGGATCTCAATTATTAATATTCCTTGCTGGGAAAAGAATTCAGCCATATTTCTCCTACTCACACGTCCATCTGTAGGTTCTCTGCAAGAAGGAAAATATAGCTCTATTCTGCCCGACCCTGCCGGCAATCAGACCTTATGGTTATCTTCCCTTGTTCCCTGAAAATTGCTGTTATTCTGTTCTTTTTCAGGGTACACTCATTTCATATTGTTCAAATACACATATTTTACAATCAATTTGTACAATAGTGGTCCTGAGGTGACGTACATTCTCAGCTTACAAAGATAACAGGATTAAGAGATTAAAGATAGGCATAAAAAAGATTATTGATTGGGGAAGTAATAAATGTCCATGAAATCTTCACAATTTATGTTCAGAGATTGCAGTAAAGACAGGCATAAGATATTATAAAAGTATTAATTTTGGGAACTGATAAATGTCCATGAAATCATCACAATTTATGTTCTTCTGCCTTGGCTCCAGCTGGTCCCTCTGTTCGGGGTCCCTGACTTCCAGCAACATGCTGGGATTATAAGCACGAGACAACGCGCCCAGCCTCATACAAGTCTTTTAATACCCCCGGTTTCTTTAATCCTTTCTTAACCACCAAATGACATATTCTTTTCCTTCCCCTGTGTTTCTCTCATTCAGAAATTCCACTTCCTCATATATAACACCTTCCTTATGCCAGGAAGATGTGCAGATACTATGATCAGAAAAAAGTCAAAAAACATACATGGAGTCTATAGGACAAATAGCTGAGTATAGTGTTTACTGCATGTGTTACAGTGTTTCTGGTAACAGTTCAGCTAATAAGCATTGGACAACTAGTAAAGAGACAGATTCCAAACCAGGCAGCACAGCTCCTGAACCTGTGTTCCACTATATACCACAGAGTAATCCAATGATTTTGGTTTTTTTTTTTTTTTTTTTTTTTTTTAAGCCAGGGTCTGGCTCAGTTGCCCAGGCTGGAGTGCAGTGGCGTGATCACGGCTCACTGAAGCCTCCACCTCCCACCTCAGCCTCCCAAGTAGCTGGGATTACAGGCATGCACCACGACACCTGGCTAATTTTTGTATTTTCATAGCAATGGGATTTTGCCTTGTTGGTCAGGCTGCTTTCAAACTCCTGAGATGAAGCAATCTGCCCACCCCAGCCTCCCAAACTGCTGGAATTACAGATGTGAGCCACCGCACCCAACCTGTTTTTCTTTCTTTCTTTTTTTAAAGTTTTCTCTTCACTAAACATTCAGTTAACATTCAGTTTCTCTTCACTGAATATTCAGTTAGAAATAGGGAACCCTATTTCTCTCTAGTCTATGCTCTTTCTCTATTTCTTTTTTTTTTTTTTTTTTTTTTTTTGAGACGGAGTCTTGCTCTGCCGCCCAGGCTGGGGTGCAGTGGCCGGATCTCAGCTCACTGCAAGCTCCGCCTCCCAGGTTTACGCCATTCTCCTGCCTCAGCCTCCCGAGTAGCTGGGACTACAGGCGCCCGCCACCTCGCCCGGCTAGTTTTTTGTATTTTTTTAGTAGAGACGGGGTTTCACCATGTTAGCCAGGATGGTCTCGATCTCCTGACCTCGTGATCCGCCCGTCTCGGCCTCCCAAAGTGCTGGGATTACAGGCTTGAGCCACCGCGCCCGGCCTCTCTTTCTCTATTTCTTAATACTGCAGTCTCCTCTGGGATTTTTACTCCTCAGGCCTCTCCGCAGAGTAGCCACAAGGTTCATGAGATTAAGATGACCTGTCTTCCTGGAAGGGCAACCTAGGATATTTCCTCTCCTCAGGCGGAAGGCTTAGGTCTTTCACAATGAGACAAACTCACTTTTGTCTTGTGGATAGCAAGGTTTGTCCATTATAATTTATGCACTTGTTTTATTATTTTTTTGAGACAAGGTCTCACTCTGTCACCCGGGCTGCAGTGCAGTGGCACAGTCACAGCTGACTGCAACCTCCACCTCCTGTGCTCACGTGATCCTCCAGCCTCAACCTCCCAAGTAGCTGGGACCGCAGGCACGCATGACCACGCCTGGTTAATTTTTGTATTTTTTGTAGAGATGGGGTTTTGCCATGAGGCCAGGCTGGTCTTGAACTCCTGAACTCACGCAATCCATCTGCCTCAGCCTCCGAAAGTGTTGAGATTACAGGTGTGAGCCATCACGCCTGGCTACTTTTTTTTTCTTTTTTCTTTTTTTTTGAGACGGAGTCTTGCTCTGTCGTCCAGGCTGGAGTACAGTGGCGTGATCTCGGTTCACTGCAAGCTCTGCCTCCCAGGTTCACGCCATTCTCCTGCCTCAGCCTCCCGAGTAGCTGGGACTACAGGCGCCTGCCACCTCGCCCAGCTAGTTTTTTTATTTTTATTTTTATTTTTATTTTTTTATTATTATAATACTTTAAGTTCTAGGGTACATGTGCATAACGTGCAGGTTTCTTACATATGTATACTTGTGCCATGTTGCTGTGCTGCACCCATCAACTCGTCAGCACCCAACAACTTGTCATTTACATCAGGTATAACTCCCAATGCACTCCCTCCCCCCTCCCCCCTCCCCATGATAGGCCCCGGTGTGTGATGTCCCCCTTCCCGAGTCCAAGTGATCTCATTGTTCAGTTCCCACCTATGAGTGAGAACGTGCGGTGTTTGGTTTTCTGTTCTTGTGATAGTTTGCTAAGAATGATGGTTTCCAGCTGCATCCATGTCCCTACAAAGGACACAAACTCAACCTTTTTTATTCGCCCAGCTAGTTTTTTGTATTTTTAGTAGAGACGGGGTTTCACCGTGTTAGCCAGGATAGTCTCGATCTCCTGACCTCGTGATCTGCCCGCCTCTGCCCGCCAAAGTGCTGGGATTACAGGCGTGAGCCACCGCCAGGCCACGCCTCACTACTTGATGCATTTTGTTGCTAATAAATGATCTCTTGAGGAGGAGAGGAAGTACAGAACCGGGTAAAAGGGAATGGAGATTCCCACAGGGCACAGTTTCCACTCTGCAGGTATGCCACAAAGTTTCTGTAGGTCAAGTTGAACTTTGTTTCTGGTTCTTACCTGGAAAGATAGCCTAGATTTTTTTTTTTTTTTTTTTTGGAGACAGAATCTCGCTCCATTGCCCAGGCTGAAGTGCAGTGGTGCTATCTGGGCTCACTGCAATCTCCACCTCCTGGGTTCAAGTGATTCTCCTGTCTCAGCCTCCGGAGTAGCTGGGACTATAGGTGCATGCCACCACACCCAGCTAATTTTTGTATTTTAGTAGAAATGGGGTTTCACCTTGTTGGTCAGGCTGGTCTCAAACTCCTGACCTCAGGTGATCCACCTGCTCGGCCTCCAAAAGTGCTGGGATTACAGGTGTGTGCCACTGTGCCCGGCTGATACCCTAGATTCTTCTTTCCATAGCAGAAGGCTTAGGTTTTTCAGATTCCTCAGAAAAGAGCATCTACAAAACAGACTTTTGCCTTACTAACTTTGATGCATTGTTATGCTACTGAAGTCTACTTATCTATTACTTTGTCTTGCCAATAACTTCTACCTTCAGGAAGGAAAGAAGGGGGTGATAGAGGAAACCAATGCCATATATACTTCCATATTGGCTCGCCTTACTATGGCTTAATTATATCCAGGACTCTGCCTCATGGCATGTTTTCAACCGTGACCTATCAATTTACAGTGGTCACTTGATCAAATCAATAGGTAAGAAGTGAAACAAATATAGCCTATTAATGCAATTGTTTTGTGAGAATTCTTTGGGAGTATAATCTCATAATTGCAAGCGTTGGATATGATTGTAAATAAGCCTTTTGTTTTGTTTTTGTAGTAAAATATTCATTATTTTGAAAATTTCAATCCTGCAGCAAAGTAGGAAGAATAGCACAAAGGAATACTCTAATACCCTTCATCTGGTTTTGCCGGATGACGACATTTTGTGACATTTGTTCTCTCTGTCACACCCACACAGCCACACACACACACACACATTCACACATATACATTTTGGTTTTTCACACATCCACATTTGTTTTTGCATAGATACAGTTTTTTGGTTTTGCACACATTTTTTGCACACAGTTTGCATTTTTTTTGTTTTTGCACACATATATGTTTTAAATTAAGTTGTGGACATTATTACATTTACTCCCTAAACATCTGTTTCTATTATGTAAGAACAAGCATATTCTCTGACATAACCAAAGTATCACTATCACATATAAGGCATTCAGAATGAGTACAATATTATTACCTAATACATAGTCTCATTCAAATTTCCTTAATTTTCACAGAAAGGTCTTTAGAGATGCTTTCTAATGTCCAGTCAAGGATTTGGTTGCATCTTTAGTCAACTTAACACAGACCCCTCCAAAACACACATTTTGTTTTATTTATGTATATATTTTTAAATAGAGATGGGGTCTTGCCATGTTGCCCAGGCTGGTCTTGAGTTCCTGTGCTCAAGCGATCCTCACACCTTGGCCTCCCAAAGTGCTGGAATTGCAGGTGTGAGCCACCACTGCCGGCTTACTTTGTTTTTGAAAATCTTTCATGACAGTGACTTTTTTTATTTTTATTTTTTGAAATGGAGTCTCGCTCTGTTGCCCAGGCTGGAGTGCAGTGGTGCGATCTCAGCTCACTACAACCTCCGCCTGCTGGGCTCAAGCAGTCTTCCCACCTCAGTCTCCCAAGTAGCTGGGACTACAGGTGTGCACCACCACTCCCAGCTAATTTTTGTATTTTTTGTAGAAACAGGATTTTGCCATGTTACCCACGCTGGTCTCAAACTCCTGAGCTCAAGTGATCTGCCTGCCTTTGACTCCCAAAGCACTAGGATTAAAGGTGTGAGCCACTGCACCCAAGTTTAACTAACAGGTTTTAAAGTTCTATCATTTGTCTTCTCAGAACATTTTGATGGGAGTGATGATTCTATTCCATTTGTTTTTTGTTTTTGTGTTTTCTTTTTGTAGAGACAGGAGTCTCACTCTAATGCTCAGATTGGTATCGACTGGTCTCGAACTCCTGGGCTCAAGTGATCCTCCTACCTTGGCCTGCCAAAGTGTTGGGATTACAGGCATGAGCCACCACACCTGGCTTAATTCCATTCTTGAAGCTCTCCATGGCTTGAGGCTCTCCTCTCACTTCTGTAGCTAGTCCACCTGTCTTCTTTGCCAGTTCATTCTTCTCTGCTGAGTCAAATCTTCCCTTGATTCCATACTATCTCCTTAACTGACTTCATTCATAATCTTAGCTTCAAATACCACATGTACCAGGATAATTCACAAGTTTATATTCACCTCCATGACAGTACAATATGACCTCCAGATTCATTTATCTGTTTACTGGACATCTCTCCTTGAATATCTCAAAGTCACCTCCAACTCAACATGCCCCAAACTGAATTCCAGCATCCTCCCCTACACATCTGGTTTTCCTATGTGCCACATAATTTTCTAAGTCAGGAGCATGGCAGTCATCCTTCATCTCCCTTATCTAGTCCATCATTGGTTTTGACTTTTAAATCTGTTTTGTGTTCATCCAAATCCCTCCATCTTTATCACCACCACCATAATTCAAATTTCTATTTCTCTCTGGAATTACTGAAATAGACTCTCAACATGTTATTATATTCATTCACTTTTGCTCGCCTTTAATAATTTTTTTGAACTCTGCAGCCAATGTAATCTTTTTGAAATGCACATTTGATCATTTCAGCACCCCATTGCTCTAAGGTTAAGCAAAAACTTAAATGAGGTACATAGCTATCAGGAAAGGGAGAGAAGAATGGAAACAGATAGACTTTATTTATTTATTTATTTAGACAGAGTCTTGTTCTGTCGCCCAGGCTGGAGTGCAGTGGTGCTATCTTGGCTCACTGCAACCTCCGCCTACCAGGTTCAAGCAATTCTCCTGCCTCAGCCTCTCAAGTAACAGGAATTACAGACACATGCCACCATGTGTTACTGTATTTTCTGTCCAAAAAATACAAAAATTTGTATTTTTAGTAGAGACAGGGTTTCACCATGTTGGCCAGGCTGGTCTCTAACTCCTGACCTCAAGTGATCCACCTGCTTTGGCTTCCCAATGTGCTGGGATTACAGGCGTGAGCCACCGCATGCAGCCAAACAGGTAGACTTCAGAAAGAAGAAAAATGAGTCAAGGCTGACAAGAAGATAGAGCTGCATGAAGTGTCTGATGTTTGATAGATGTCAGCAAGACTAAGCTGTCCTGAAAAATCACTAAACATCATATGAGAAGTCACTGGTAAACTCTGAGTGTTGACTTCAAAGGAAGAAGCCGAGGCATAATTGATATAAAGAGTTTATCTGGGCCAAGGTTGAGGACTGCAGTCTGGAACATACTTCCAAGTTGCCTTGGAGAACGCTCTGGGGAACAAAGAGGAGGCTCAAGTTTTTAAAGAAAGAAGAACAAATCAGGAGAAGGGGGTGATTACAAAAGTTGTTAGGAATTCCTATTTGTTTACAGAAATAACATTGGTTAGTGTTTGGCTACGTATCAGCTATAGGGTATATGCCATTCAATGGCTTTTGGCATCAATTAATCTACAACCCACATAGCAAGTGGCTTCAAGAGGTAATTATTTAGCTTAAGGGAGGGTGTTATGACTGCGCTTTTATTCCAGTGCTTCTCTGAGCCTGTTTGTTTGTTTGTTTATTTTGAGATGGAGTCTCGCTCTATGGCCCAGGCTGGAATGCAGTGGCGTGATCTCAGCTCACTGCAACCTCTGCCTCCTGGGTTCAAGCAGTTCTCCTGCCTCAGCCTCTCAAATAGCTGGGATTACAGGCATGGGCCACCACACCTGGCTAATTTTTGTATTTTTAGTACAGACATTGTTTTGCCATGTTGGCCAAGCTGGTCTCAAACTCCTGACCTCATGTGATCTGCCCGCCTCAGTCTCCCAAAGTGCTGGGATTACAGGTGTGAGCCACTGAACCTGGCTTGGGCCTGATAATTTAAAGGAGCTCATATTCCTCAGATAAGAATTTCTTTTCTTTTTTTTCCACAAGAGTAACAGTGGTGATCTTCATCGGGGTAAAGAAGCCAGAAGCCGACTGGGCATGGTGGCTCACACCTATATTCCTAGCACTTTGGGAGGTCAAGGAGGGTGGATCACCTGAGGTCAGGAGTTTGAGACTAGCCTTGCCAAGATGGCAAAAACCCCATCTCTACTAAAAATACAAAAATTAACCTAGTGTGGTGGTACACATCTGTAATCCCTACTCTGGAGGCTGAGGTAGGAGAATCCCTTGAACCCAAGAGGCGGAGGCTGCAGTGAGCCGAGATCGCGCCACTGCACTCCAGCCTGGGTGACGGAGTAAGACTCTGTCTCCAAATAATAATAATAATAATAATAATAATAATAGTAATAGTAATAAAAAAGAAGTCAGAAGCCAAAATGCAAGGGATTAAAGACAGATCTTATTTTTACTGAAATATGCTTTAGAGAAAGTGGACTAAGGCACGGTATTGAGATAAAGTGACAGTTTAAGGCCACTTTAAGCAGACTGAATATTTGCTGTATAGTGAGATATTGTATTAGTCCGTTTTCACACTGCTGTAAAGGTACTACTTGAGACTGGGTAATTTAAAAAGGAGAGAGGTTTAATTGACTCACAGTTCTGTATGCCTGAGGAGGCCTCAGGAAACTTACAATCTTGGAAAGTGAAGGGAAAACAGGGCACGCCTTACATGGCAGCAGGAGAGAGACTGAGTGAGGGCAGGGGAAATGCCAGGCACTTATCAAACAACCAGATCTTGTGAGAACTCCCTCACTATTGAGAACAGCATGGGGGGAACCACCCCCATGATCCAATCACTTCCTCCAGGTCCCTTTCTCTACACCTGGGGATTACAATTTAAGATGAGATTGGGTGAAGACACAGAGCCAAACCATATGAGATGCGGTTATTATTGTTTACTTTATTGTTCAACTTTCCTATCCCCATTCCTATATTAATACTCCCAACTCTCCCTGACAGGGTGGATATGTGATCCAAACTAAATCAATCAATTCCAACCCTCCCAGGAGTTTGATCTAGATACTACTGTATACATCAGCTTTGTATTGCATTGAAATTAGCTGTATCAGAGGTGACTTTAATATCTACAGCTATGGGAGAGGGTCACTCAAAATACTCTTGGTCTGACAAAAGAATCTACACAGTATATATGTGAACACAAGACTGGTGAACTCATTTATAGCATGAATGAGAAAATTTACTTAAAACGGGAGTCTGTTGCTCTTTATTAAAGAAGCTATGGTCATAATAATAAGAAATAGAGCATGCAAAGATTTGAAACTTAAATATGACCTTCGTCTCTTAGAGTTGATATCTTGTTCATTGTGTTCCTGTAGTCATCAGAATGTAAATTTCCTCTAATCATCTCCTTCTTTTGTTGTTGAGAAATGTGGGGATCAGCAGTTTGGATTCTCGAAGATTTACATCAACAAGATTAGTTACCTCTCATCCAATAGCATTGCAACCAATGGTTTCTTTTCATTTTAACCAAGGTTGAATAAAAAGTTTGGAGTTTATAATTCTTATTCCACCCCATCCATAAATGAAAGGCCGTATTGTTGCCGAATTATCTGGGTATAGCTCTCTGGGGGATGGTCTTCAAGCTCCTCTTGGGGAGAACACCGCAGTTGCCTGCTTTCTATCCTTCATGAAGCCTAGTTCTTTAATTTTCCTATGTTTCTGTGAACTTCTCCAGTACTCTTCTACAAATCTTGTTGTGTTTACATGAGTTGGTTTCTGTGCTAGGAAACAGAGAAACCCTAACTGATACTACTCAGTGACCATCGGCATGTAGTGAGTAAAGGTGAGAGAGGATGGAATTATATACTGCTCCCAGTTCTATGGCTTGGTCGACTGGATGCTGGTTCCACACACTCTGACAGATACAGGAAGCAGGTTTGAGAAGGAAGTCAAATTCAGTTGGAAACACATTAAGTTTGAAGCACAAATGGGACATGTGGGTGATGTCCAGGAGACCTAACTGGAGAGAGAAATTAAAGAGTCATTTAAGTACTTGAAGACGAGTGAGTGGAGATTGCAAAGAAAGAGCAGGTAGAGTGATTTGCAGCTGAAACCCAGAAAATATTGACTTTCAAGGGGAGGCAGAGAAAGCCAGGTGCAGTGGCTCACACCTGTAATCCCAGCACTTTGGTGGGGCTGAGATTGGCAGATGACCTGAGGTCAGGAGTTCGAGGCCAGCGTGGCCAACATGGTGAAACTCTGTCTCTACTAAAAATACAAAAATTAGCCGGGCGTGGTGGCGGGGGCCTGTAATCCCAGCTACTCAGGAGGCTGAGGCAGGAGAATCTCTTGAACCCGAGAGGCAGAGGTTGTGGTGAGCCAAGATTGTGCCACTGTACTCCAGTCTGGGTGACAGAGCAAGACTCCATCTCAAAAAAAAAAACCAAATAAACAAGAACAAAAAGCCTCCAATCTCCTACAGTTAAACATATTGCTCTTTTTGAGCCATCTTCTGACTGGGGAATGGCAATCCATGATCCCTGGGCCCTGGGTCAGTGGGGTTTTGGAGTACTGGGAATGCTGGCCCCATAAGAACCATGTGGTAAGGAGAAGGGCCGCTCGCCACAGAAAAAGGGATGCTGCATATATATACATATAAAATATGTAACATATGAAAAGACAACATGTACAAACTCGAGAATCTCAGGCATATGGTGTCCCATCTTTGGGAGTTTCACAATGACAGGGTTGTAGCTTTCCGTGGTCTCTTCCGGGTTTGTTTTCTTTCAAGCCCCTGTGCATTTGGCAGAATGCCTCTCCAGCCCTGACTTAGGGACACTGCCTCTTTTGCCTGGCTTCTGTTGCCACCCTCTGTCTTGTGAGGAACCCTCTTTCTATATTACCACAGGTGTGTGCCAGCGTGCCCGTCTAATTTTTTTTTTTTTTTTTTTTTTTGAGATGGAGTCTTGCTCTGTTACCCAGGCTGAGATGCAGTGGCACGATCTTGGCTCACTGTAACCTCTGCCTCCTGGGTTCAAGCAATTCTCCTGCCTCAGCCTCCCGAGTAGCTGGGATTACAGGTGTGTGCCACCATGCCTGGCTAATTTTTGTATTTTTAGTAGAGACGGGGTTTCACCATGTTAACCAGGTTGGTCTCGGATTCTTGACCTCGTGATCTGCTAACCTCGGCCTTCCAAAGTGCTGGGATTACAGGCGTGAGCCACCGCACCCGGCCCATGCCCACCTAATTTTTAAAAAATTTTTTGCAGAGATGGGGTCTCTCTATGTTGCTTAGGCTGGTCTATCCTTTTTGTTAAAAGAGACATTTCCAATAAAATCTTTTTATGTATCATGACTCTCAAAAGCTGTAACATAAAAAATTGCATGGGGCATGGTGGTGCGTGCCCGTAGCCCCAGCTACTCAGGAGGCGGGAGTGGGAGGATTGCTTGAGGCCAGGAGTTCAAGGCCAGCCTAGGCAACATAGCAAAATCCCATCTCTAAGAAAAAAAATATTATTCACTAATAGTTCAATGCCTAAGAAGGTTGTAATATATGTATGTTGTTTTGATAAATTGTGTACTGTGACTAATTATGATTACTCAATCTAAAATAATTTTTTACATGGTCATAGAAAAATTTTTTAAAAAATGTAATTTGGCCGGTTGTGGTAGCTCTCGCCTATAATCCCAGCACTTAGGGAGGCCGAGGTAGGCGGATCACGAGGTCAGGAGATCGAGACCATCCTGGCCAACATGGTGAAACCCCATCTCTATTAAAAATACAAAAATTAGCTGGGCGAGGTGGTGTGCACCTGTAGTCCCAGCTACTTGGGAGGCTGAGGCAGGAGAATCGCTTGAACCCGGGAGGTGGAGGTTGCAGTGAGCCAAGATTGCACCACTACACTCCAGCCTGGTGACAGAGCAAGACTCCATCTCAAAAAAAAAAAAAAAAAAAAAAAAATTTATATATGTATTTTTGTTGAAGAAAAGAATAATGAAGTAAATAAAACTTTAAAGATTAAAACTGTATTACATTCATTTAAATTATCGTGAGGGAAGTCTAATCAAACTACAAGTTCAAGGAGAAAGGGCAATCATGTAAAATGTCTTGTTCATGTATTTTTAAAATAATGATGATGGTAGATATCTGTGAAAACATATATATGTTTGCTTCTATGGTTCCTGGCTTATGACTCCAGTAGCCCTTGTTATAATGTTGGGTGCTTTAGACCTCAGAAGCAGGCCTTGGAAAACAGAATCTTGGCCAGGTGTGATGGCTCAGGCCCGTAACCCCAGCACTTTGGGAGGCTGAGGCGGGCAGATCATCTGAGGTCAGGAGTTCGAGACCAGCCTGGCCAACATGATGAAACCCTGTCTCTACTAAAAATACAAAAATTAGCCAGGTGCAGTGCGGGCACCTGTAATCCCAGCTACTCAGGAGGCTGAGGCAGGAGAATCACTTGAACCCTGGAGGTAGAGGATGCAGTGAGCCGAGATCTTGCCACTGCACTCCAGCCTGGGTGGCAGAGTAAGACTCTGTCGCAAAAAAAAAAAAAAAAAGAAAAAAGAAAACAGAATCTCTCTCTCTCTCTCTCTCTCTCTGACCTTCTCTTGCTCTCCTTTTTCTTCTCAAAGCAAGAATCTTCTTCCCCTACCCTTCCGTCTTGGAGGCTGGCAGTAAAAAATTCTCTCACCTACCTTGTCCAATTGTAGATCATAAGACTCTCATTTCAGGCCAGGCACGGTGGCTCATGCCTGTAATCCCAGCACTTTGGGAGGCCGAGGTGGGTGGTTCTCCTGAGGTCGGGAGTTCGAGATCAGCCTGACCAATGTGGAGAAACCCTGTCTCTACTAGAAATAAAAAAAAAAAAAAGACTCTCATTTCAGAAGGGGTCCTGCCCCATATCTGGATGAAATAATGCTACACAGAGAGGCAAAGAAGAATCTGAACAGACAGGCCTGGCAGGGTTTCAACTCAGTCTATTAGTATTAGGTCATATCCTTTTTGTTCAGTCACATTTCTACAAGGTTGTCCATCTTTCAATCGTGCCTCTGCAATGAAATCTTCATAAAATGCCTAAGAGGATGAGGGTACAGACAGCTTCTAGGTAGCTGAACAAATAGAGGTTCCAGGAGGGTGTCATCTTTGGGGAGGGCATGGAAGCTCCACACCCCTTTTCATTCTTTGCTCCATGCAGCTTTTCATCTGTATCTTTTGTAATATACTTTATAATATACCAGTAAACTGTTTCCTTGAGTTCTGTGAGTTGCTCTAGCAAATTAGTCGAACCAAGGAGGGGGTCGTGGATCCCCAGTTTACAGCCAGTTAGTCAGAAGCACAGGTTAAATAACCTGGAGCTTGCAATTGGCATTGTAAGTTGTGGGGCAGTCTTGTGGGACTGAACCCTCCACCTGTGTGATCTGACATTATCTCAAAGTAGATGGTGTTGGAATTGAATTAGAGGCTATCTAGTAGGTGTCTGCTGCAGAATTGCTTGCTTGCTTATTGTATGGGAAGAACCTACCCCCTGCCTCCATTTGGTCTTAGAAGTCTTCTGTTTTTTTTGTTCTGTTTTGTTTGTTTGTTTTTTGAGAAAGAGTCTCACTCTGTCGCCAGGCTAGAGGGCAGTGGCGCAATCTCAGCTCACTGCAACCTCCTCCTCCAGGGTTCAAGCGATTTCCTGCCTCAGCCTCCTGAGTAGCTGGGATTACAGCTGCGTGCCACCACACCCAGCTAATTTTTGTATTTTTTAGTAGAGACAGGGTTTCACCCTGTTGGCTGGGCTGGTCTCGAACTTCTAACCTCAAGTCATCTGCCTGCCTCAACCTCCCAAAGTGCTGGGATTACAGGTGTGAACCACAATGCCTAGCCTGAAGTCTTGTGTTTTGATTGTGATGTGAGCACAGAGAAAAAAATAGTTTGTGTTTTTAACCTTGCAGTATCAAATAAATAAATAAATTCTAAATAAATTAAAATTTATTTAGAAAAAATCTTAGTCTATAGATACGTTTAAAAAAGTGATAAAGGGCCTTTATTTTAAAATGCTGATATTTACAATAGAATTTGTTGTCAAAATTTCCTCTTTTCAATTATTTATGAGAAAAAATTTTAGACGCCAACATAAAAATGCATTATTGGATTACAGTGTTTTTCAAAATTCTTTTAGGGGAACACGAACTTTGAAGTCATTGTCTAAAGGAAACCAGAAGAGATAGGATATTCTGGTATAGGGCTACATTTTTAAAAGCAGGAAGACTGCCTCCTATAGCCGTGGTTTAGTCTTATACTAGACCAGGTCAGCTTTTTGCCTTCTTTGCAATGGTAGTTGAGAGGGAAAATAAAGTGGATGGTGGAGTTTGTCCAAGATTGGGAACTGACTGGCACAGTCTGTAAGATAAAAACCCAGGGAAAAGAACTTGAAGGTGCTCTAGTAAGAATTCATCGCCAGGCCGGGCGCAGTGACTCGCGCCCATAATCCCCAGCACTTGGAGAGGCCAAGGCGGGTGGATCAGCTGAGGTCAGGAGTTTGAGACCAGCCTGGCCAATGTGATGAAACCCTGTCTCTACTAAAATTACAAAAAATCAGCCAGGCGTGGTGGCATGCATTTGTAATCCCAGCTACTTGGGAGGCTGAGGCAGGAGAATCGCTTGAACACAGGAGGCAGAGGTTGCAGTGAGCTGAGATCATGCCATCGCACTCCAGCCTGGGCGACAAGAACGAAATTCAGTTTCAAAAAAAAAAAAGAAAAAGAAAAAGAAAAATAACTCATTGACATCCCTGGGCTTTAGCCTAAGACTGGAGCTAGTGACGCTCAGGAGACGACACATGGACCAGAAAGTGGTTGAAACATTTCAGACGATGAGACTCTAAAATGTACTCTGAGTTCACAGGAATTAGAGAGTAAAATAGTGGAAGGATTCTAATCATGGTTGGAGACAGATGTTTCTGAGTGTGATTTTTTAGAAAGAGGAATGTTTTAAGTCATGACATGGCTTTATGTGCGTGAAATATGTCTTTAATAAATGACTGAAAAGAGCAGAGATGAAGATCTTAGGTTTGAACTACATTGCCTGGTTGGACCCAGTCCCTGACTTTTTCAGCAACCAAAACAAATGGCATATGAAATTTATTTATGTAGAATTTTGGCTTGTCTGGAACTCTGGAGGTCCAAATTGAATTCAATTCTAAATTGAATCACTTGGGATAATTTAATTTTCTAGATAGTTTAGAATAAATCCTTTTAGGCACCCAAAATTTCTTATTACAACCATTTTAGATGAAAAGCTTACTAAAATATACTCCATACTTGGTTTTTTGATGCTAATATACCTGACATAATTTTACTACATTTTTTTTTTCTTTCTTGTAGAGACAGGGGCTTGTTATGTTCCTTAGGCTGGTCTTGAACTCCTGGCCTCAAGCCATTCTCCTTCTTCAGCCTCTTAAAGTACTGGTATTACAGGTGTGAGCCATCATGCCTGGCCATAATTTTACTGTTTTTTAAGGTTAGGATTAGCACCATGAATACCATCTATTCAAGAGAAATGACTCAGTGCATTTCATACTTTATAAATACCCCCAGAATTTACATTTTTTTATTTTTGAGACTGAGTTTCACTCTTGTCGCCCAGGCTGGAGTGCAATGGCGCAATCTCAGCTCACTGCAACCTCCGTCTCCTGGGTTGAAGCAATTCTCCTGCCTCAGCCTCTTGAGTAGATGGGATTACAGCTGCGTGCCACCACGCTTGGCTAATTTTTTGTATTTTTAGTAGAGATGGAGTTTCACCATGTTAGCCAGGCTGGTCCCAAACTCTTCACCTCAGATGATCCACCTGCTTCGGCCTCCCAAAGTGCTAGGGTTACAAGCGTGAGCCACCACACCCAACCCAGAATTTACATTTTGAGTTCTTATATGTTCATTTATTTATCATTTTATTGTACAGATGGGGTCTTGCTATGCTGCCTAGGCTGGTCTTGAACTTCTGGCCTCAAGTTATCCTTCCACCTCACCCTCCTGAGTAGCTGCTGTTTCTTTTTCCTTCCTTCCTTCCCTCCTTCCTTCCTTCCTTCCTTCCTTCCTTCCTTCCTTCCTTCCTTCCTTCCTTCCTTCCTTCCTCCCTCCCTCCCTCCCTCCCTCCCTCCCTCCTTCCCTTTCTTCTCTTTTTTTTTTTTTTTTGACAGGGTCTCACTCTGTTGCTCAGGTTGGAGTACAGTGGTGCAATCTCTGCTCATGGCAAACTCTGCCTCCCAGGCTCATGCACTTCTCCCATCTCAGCCTCTCCAGTGCTGGGACCACAGGTGTGCACCACCACACCTGGATAACTTTTTGATTTTTTGTAGGGACCATGTCTTGCTAGATGGCCCAGGTTGGTCTTGAATTCCTGGCTTCCAAGGATCCTCCTGCCTCACAGCCTTCCAAAGTGCTGGGATTACAGATATTATCCATTGTGCCTGGCCCAGCCTAATAATTTGTATGCTGCTTTGTTTTTAGGTGTCTGTTAGCACTTGTCATCTATGTATCTGCCCAGAAGAGGAATGTTTTCAAATATTCTGCTTTAACTCGTGAAACAAGATTTTTAAAAATCTTGTTAGAACTTTATATGCATTTGATGTGAAGACAGCCTACATGAGAGGAGAGGGGACAGGTTTTTAGTTCTTGGATTCTATGATATCCTATTTTGGTTTCTCAGTAGCCTCTTCTCTGGCTCCTGTTTGCCTCCTCACCCCAATTCCTTCTTGCCTCTGTTTTTGAAAACTGAAGTGAATTCTAGACAGTAACTCTCTCAAGGCTGCTGCTATTCAAAACCAAAGTGTTTCATATGAACATGAAGCTATTTAGTGGGAAAAATAAACTATAAGTAGTTTGATGGAAGAAGCAAGTATAAAAAAGCTCAGAGCTCTACACAGTAATGATCAGAAGTAGCACTGTAAGTTGCTATAAACTACTGTATGTAATGAGACTTTAAGACTTTTTTTGCCTAACAATTCCACGTCTACGTATAGAAATGTATGATTACATAAAGATAGGTATAAGAATGTTTTATGGTAGTATTGTTTAGTAAAAAATTGTAAACAACCTAACTGCTCATCAATAAGGAAATGGTTAAATACATTTTGTTGGTTCTTATCATGAAGCCATTAAAAAAAAAAAATGAGGCCAGGCGCAGTGGCTCATGCCTGTAATCCCAGTACTTTGGGAGGCCAAGGCGGGTGGATCATTTGAGGTCAGGAGTTTGAGACCAGCTTGGCCAACATGGTGAAACTCCATCTCTACTAAAAATACAAAAATTAGCTGGGTGTGGTGGTACACGCCTGTAATCCCAGTTACTCAGGAGGCTGAGGCAGAATTGCTTGAGCCCGGGAGGAGGAGGTTGTAGTGAACTGAGATCATGCCACTGCACTCCAGACTGGGTGACAGAGCAAGACTCCATCTCAAAACAAAAACAAAAACAAAAACAAAAAGAGGTAGTTCTGTACATACTGATCCTAGTGATTAAGCAAGCTGACTCTGGATCCGCACTGCCCAGGTTCAAATCCCAGCTCCACCACTTCCTTTCGTTTGTGGCACATTAGATGTGTTCCTCAACCATCCAGTGCCATAAAAATCCCTATTTCATAAGATTTTTGTGGGGAGGAGATGAATTCATCCAAGTAAAACACTAGAATGGTGCCTGGCATAATTAGTATTACATTAGCCATTATTATCATTACTGATATGAAAGGATACCTGTAATATATTATTTGGCAAAAAATGTTACATAATATGGGAAGTAGAGTTCCATTTTTGTCAAAACTAACAGAAATCTGTGTACACACATTCATGTGATTTGTACACGCAGAGAACCTGGAATTTCTACATAGGAGGAACTAAAGATTTGTTAACTAGTCTTGCCTGGAGGTTAAAATTGCCTAATGGCCAGGCACGGTGGCTCACGCCTGTAATCCCAACACTTGGGGAGGCCCAGGTGCGTGGATCACCTGAGGTCAGGAGTTGGAGACCAGCTTGGTCAACATGGAGAAACCCCGTCTTTACTAAAAACACAAAATTAGCCGGGCGTGGTGGTGCATGCTTGTAATTCCAGCTACTCGGGAAGCTGAGGCAGGAAAATCGCTTGAATCCTGGAGGCGGAGGTTGTGGTGAGCTGAGATCGCACCATTGCACTACAGCCTGGGCAACAAGAGCGAAACTGTCTCAAAAAAAAAATAAATAAATAAATAAAAATAAAGTAAAATAAAATAAAATAAAAAACAAACCCATTGTTTTTTTACTTAGATTCCGTATTTATCTGGGGTGGCTTTAGAAGGATCCATTTGAGATTATGGGAAGTCAAATTTCCCCAAACCAGTCTTTGGTGCAGCTACTTTCTGTAGTCATGGAAATAGTCAGGAAAGGTTGAATGCACCAAACTGTTAACAGACATTATTTATAGGCATGAGTGGGATGAGGGGGATGGTGGGTATGGAGTTGGGGGAAGACCTGTATACACCTGTGTATTGTTTGTAAGTAGTTCATTGTGTATTTATTTTGGAGGCAACATCAAATAAAAGAGGGGCGTACATGAAAAAAGGGGTTGGTTAACTTAGTGTACTATGAAGTTACAAACAAAAAAGGGTGATGGTAGTGTAGTGTTTTGAATTAACATGGAACAATGTGTTTGAAGGAATAATTGATCCAGAACTTTATTGTATGAAACCTGTCCCCATCAAAGCCATACATGGGGCTGTATATATGTGTCCAGAGAAAAGGTCTTCTGCACACTTAACTGTTAACTGTTAGTCGTAATTTCTCTGCAGAGTGGGATGGTGGGGCAAGGAGGAAGGACGTTCACTTTTCATTTTATGATACTCCAAATCATTTGCATGTTTTTAACAAAGATCATGTATAATTTTTTTTTTTTTTCCAAGACGGAGTCTCGCTCTGTCCCCCAGACTGGAGTGCAGTGGTGCGATCTCGGCTCACTGCAAGCTCTGCCTCCTGGGTTCAAGCGATTCTCCTGCCTCAGCCTCCCGAGTACTTGGGATTACAGGCGCGCGCCTCCACGCCCAGCTCATTTTTGTATTTTCAGTAGAGGCAGGGTTTCACCATGTTGGCCAGCCTCTAACTCCTGACCTCGTGATCCACCCGCCTCAGCCTCCCAAAGTGCTGGGATTACAGGCGTGAGCCACTGCGCCCGGCCCAAGATCATGTAAATTTCTACAACAAAAACAATAAAGGAAATAAAAATGTCTTCAGTGTTGTACCTTGTACTTGGCCTGTTACCACAGGAATGACACATATTCCATTTTCAAGACATTACTTACGGCTTTATAGATTTCTGCTTTAAGGAATAAATGCAATTTCAATCCATTTAAGACTTGATTTCTTCTTCTTATATTAAAAAAGTATCTGATCTTGTATCTAATTTGTTATGACAGTACTATCACTTAAAGTACAGCAATTATGCAAGCCCTGAATTTGAATTTCATTTTGCAAGTGTACATGACCTCACGGACAGAGCGAAGGCAGAAAGTTAAAATGAGCATATCGAAAATAAATCACTCTCGTGACCGAAAAGAACGTAGAGTATCGGAACAAAATGTCAAAGCTCGCATAGGCATAGATACTTCCATGTGAACTTTAGGAATCTTGGCTCATCTAACTTTTGCAGGGCTGAGTGGATCCCCTACTCCCCCTAGCCGTTTTGGAAGCACCAGTAACCTCCACACCAGGACCGGGCTGTCAGGGGCCGCTGTGGCGCAGGGACTCGTCCGGGACTGAGTCAGCGCCGAGGCCGAGAAGTTCGGCGGGAGGCGCAGGGCGGGGCTTCCTCCCGCCGACTCCGAGCCCGGCTCTACTTTTCTGAGTCCACGTCTCTTCCTTTGGACAGGCGTGTTTCCCCAGGTCGGGCCCAGCCAACGTGACAGCCGCAGACCTCGGAAAAGGGCGCTCCGGCCCCGCCTCGAGGATTTCCCCCGGCCGCTAGGGCAGCCTGGGCCCGCTCGGCCCAGCCCCTCACGGACTGCGGCGCGCGGCTCCCCGGGGCCCGGCCCGCCGAACGCCTCACTCCACAGCCCTCACCTCGCGGCGCCGAGTGTAGCGTCCGCGGCATGGAGACCGGCTCCGACTCAGGTCAGAGGCCCGCGCCGGGGCCGCGGTGGGCTGGCTCTGCGCGCGGGCTGGGGCAGTTAGGCCGGGCCGCCCGCACAGGCCGCCGCGTGCCGAGTCCGCGCGGGGAGCGCACGCGGGGCGGGCGGCGACAGGTGGGCAGGACGAGCCGCGAGCGAGCGAGGGCGGGCGGGCGCGCGAGGGGCCCGGCGGGGGGGCCGCTGGGAGGATGGCTCAGCTCTTTCTAAATATAAAACCGGCGTGAGTTGGGCGAGCGCGGCGCGGAGTCGCAGAGCCGCCGCGCGGGCCTGGCGCACGGGGATTCGGCCGCACAGACGGCGGCGGCGGCGGCAGCGGCTCCGCAGAGGCGCGAGGCTGCGGGAGCGCCCGAGTCGCGAGCTCGCGGGGGCAGCGAAGAGCGACGCTCGCGACGCGGAGGACGCAGGCGGCGGCGGCGGCGGGCGGGCGGGCCTCGAGGCACAGCGCGGTCCGCGCCGAGTGACCGGAGGCGGCTCGCGGCCCCTGCCGCACCGCGAGCCGCGAGCCCCCCGGCCGCGCCCTGCCCCCCCAGCCCCTCCTTCGTTCCCTCCCCGGCGCAACATGGCTGCGGCCGCCGCCTCCGCCTCCCAGGATGAGCTGAGTAAGTGCCGCGGCCGAACCTGGGGCCGCGAGCCGGACGGGCGCCGCGCGGTGCCGGGGGGCGGCGGCCGCATCTGGGCTGGAGGGCTGGGGCGCCAGGCCCGGTGGGCGGGCGGCGGCCGCGGCGTGTGGGGAGCTGGGGCGCCCTGGCCTGGCTGGCGGGCGGGGCGCGGACCGTCGCCGCTGGCGTTTGTAGGCCTCAGGTTTGCACCGTCACGTTGCGAAATTGAAACTGGAGCCCCGGGCGGAGCCACCTCTGCCCGCGATCCGCCCTTGCCCGGGGTGGGGGGAGCCCGGCCCCCTGCCCACCGAGCCTCGGCTGGCGGGAGGGCCGGAGCCCCGGGGTGACGGGCAGTGTCCACCCGTCCCATCTGACCCCTCCTAGCCCCGGGTCCCCGACGGTTGGGCGAGTTCTAGAAATGGAGCTTTCGGGAAAGGGGAGAAGGTGCCTTTTTGTGACACTCTAGTAATCAGCCGAAAGGTCACGAATAGGCGGTGACCCTCAGGTGGAGCAGGGAGGGCGGAGAGGGTCGCCGGTCGAACCGCAGGAGAAACCACGGGGTGACAGCGCTTTCAGAAAGGAGAGTTAGTGCCCCCTCGAGCGTACGCGGTGCAGCCTTCCCGGGGACGGCGGTCCCTGTCTGGGGAGAGCGGTGGTCACCCTGAATCCCAGGCCGCCCCGCCCGCCGCCGGGGTTCGCCTCGATGCTTTGTGGGAAGTGTAGTTCCGGGGCGCCGCGGGCCCACGCTGGGATCATAAATACCGAATTTTCATAGGACATAGGACATGTGAGATAATTTCTGATTGCCTTTTGAGTTTTTTTTTTTTTTTTTCCACCCAAGGGTTTTCTTTCCTTCCCCCCCGCCCCCCCGCCCCAGTGCTGTCCTTCAGTTTATGGCAAAAACAAGAAAGGTGTTATTTGGAGATGATGTGGGTTTTAAATGGAATAAAGGAATAAAGCATGGGTGAGGTGTTGCAAGCTTTATGAAGCTTACGTTGTTAAAGCCGCTTCTGAATTTCCATATGAAAGTAGTTATACACGTAATGTATGTTTCTCTAGTGCTTGTCAGTTTAAAGCCACTTTTATATACATGATCTCACTTTTGCCCTCATAGCAACCTTGTGAGGCAGATAGGTAGGAATTATCCTTGTTTTAAAGAGGAGGCAGGTTTGGAGAGATTAAGTTCCTTGCTGCTTTGACACAGAACTGGTGGAGCAGGAGTACTGTTTGCTCTTTTTGAAGCTGAAGTAAACACTTGGTGTGATCCTCAGCAGATTGGAGAGTCGGAGGAGACAAGGTCTCATGGTGCGATTAGAGATAGAAGCCGGCTAAATAGATTGCTCTTCTGTCGGTTCCACGTGGAAGCACCACCAGGCCTTCTGAGATCAGTTCCATGTTTTGTTTTAATTGTGATAAAAATACACATACCATAAAATTTCCCGTCCTAGCCATTTTTAAGTGTATAGTTCAGTGGGATTGAGTGCATTCACACTGTTGTGCAATCATCACCACCATCCATCTCCAGAACTCTTCATCTTGCAAAACTGAAACTTGATACCCGTTAAACAACAAATCTCCATTCCCTCCTCCCTTCAGCCCCTGGCGACCATCATTGTACTTTGTGTCTCTGTGATTTTGAGTATTCTTCGTACCTCGTGTAAATGGAATCATACAGAATTTGTGACTGGTTTTATTTTCATTTAGCATAATGTCCTCAAGGTTCATCCATGTTGTTGCGTGTGTCAGAATTCTTCCTTTTAAAGGTTGAATGATATTCCCTTGTATGTATATACCGCATTTCCTTGTCCATCTATTTGTCTGTGGACACTTGGGTTCCTTCCACGTTTTAGCTATTGGGAATAATGCTGTTGTGAACATGGGTGTACAGATATCTCTTTGAGACCTTGCTTTCAGTTCTTTTGGGTTCATACCCAGAAATGTAATTGCTGGATCATGTGATAATTCTAGTTTAAAATTTTTAAGGAACCACTGTACTGTTTTTGACAGTGGTTGTTGTACCATTTTACATTCCCACCAACAATACACAGGGTTCTAATTTCTCTACATCGTGGCCAACGCTTACCTTTATTGTCAGTAGTAACCATCCTGATGGGTGTGAGGTGGTCTGATTTTTTTTCAGTTGCTATGCTGTATGACATCTGAGTTCCTGTTGTAGCACCAAACACATTAAAGTCTGAATTGCTAGCAGGAATGGGGAACAAAACTAGAGGAAGAATTGGATATTCTGAAGTGGCTGAAGTGTTTGTGTCTATGCAGTGTGCTTCTGTACATTCAGGTACTGGTTAAGATGCTGTTAGTTAAGGGATTTCCTGGCTCTAGTAGCTAAGAAAGTTAGGAACAGATAATTCCAATCCTTGCCTTCTTGTTTTGTTCAGTTAAGTTGTCAGTCATCAGCCACAGATACCTGTGGACTTGGTTTCTGTATTTCTTCAGGAGAGACTGAATACGTGGCAGTTGATACCTTAGAATAATTTAACTTGAAAGCATATACGTGTGCACTGGTTAAGAAGTTTCATATTGGCCGGGCGCGGTGGCTCAAGCCTGTAATCCCAGCACTTTGGGAGGCCGAGGCGGGCGGATCACGAGGTCAGGAGATCGAGACCATCCTGGCTAACACGGTGAAACCCCGTCTCTACTAAAAATACAAAAAACTAGCCGGGCGCGGTGGCGGGCGCCTGTAGTCCCAGCTACTCGGGAGGCTGAGGCAGGAGAATGGCGTAAACCCGGGAGGCAGAGCTTGCAGTGAGCTGAGATCCGGCCACTGCACTCCAGCCTGGGTGACAGAGCAAGACTCCGTCTCAAAAAAAAAAAAAAAAAAAAAAAAGAAGTTTCATATAAACCACTTTTAGTTTTAGAATGGCTATAGTGAAATAGGAGATGCTGATAAAATGTGCTTTTGGCCAGGTGTGGTGGCTCACACCTGTAATCCTAGCACTTTGGGAGGCCGAGATGGGTGGATCATCTGAGGTCAGGAGTTCAAGACGAGGCTGGCCAACATGGTGGAACCCTGTCTCTACTAAAAATACAAAATTTAGCCGGGTGTGGTGGCACGTGCCTGAAGTTCCAGCTACTCAGGAGGCTGAAGCAGGAGAATCACTTGAACCTGTGAGGTGGAGGTTCCAGTGAGCCGAGATCGTGCCACCGCACTCCAGCCTGGACAACAGAGCTAGACTGTCTCAGAAAAAAAAAAAAAAGTGCTTTTAAGAATTTTACTAAAAAAAAGGAGAGAATTATCCAAATATTTTCTATTATTTATGACTAGTAGATGATAGTAAAAGCAAACTACTAGATGCCAGCATTGTTCTCTTCCACTGACATTTTATTGTAAAAAAAATCTTCAAACTCACAGAAAAGTTGAAAGTGAACATTCATGTACCCACCACCTAGATTCTGCAATTGATAGTCGAATAACTTTATCATATTTACTATTACAGCAAACTTCGTCATTTGTCCATCTCAGTAGATTTTTAAAAATTGTTAAACTTTTTTTTTTTTTTTTTGAGACGGAGTCTCAGTCTGTCACCCAGGCTGGAGTGCAGTGGTGCGCGATCTTGGCTCACTGCAACCTCTGCCGCCTGGGTTCAAGCAATTCTCCTGCCTTAGCCTCCTGAGTAGCTGGGATTACAGGCGCCTGTCACTGTGCCCAGCTAATTTTTGCATTTTTAGTAGAGACGAGGTTTCACCATCTTGGCCAGACTGGTCTTGAACTCCTGACCTCGTGATCCACCTGCCTCGGCCTCCCACAGTGCTGGGATTACAGGCGTGAGCCACCGTACCTGGCCAATTGTTAATTGTTAACTTTTTAAAAAAAATTGTAATAAAATACATATAACATAAAATTTACCACCTTAACAATTTTTCTTTTGTTGTTTTTTTCTGGAGACGGAGTCTTGCTCTGTTGCCCAGGCTGGAGTGGAATGGCGTGATCTTGGCTCACTGCAGCCTGCACCTCCTGGGTTCAAGCGATTCTCCTGCCTCAGTCTCCTGAGTAGCTGGGATTACAAGTGTTCGCTACCACGCCCGGCTAATTTTTTTTTTGGTAGAGACAGTTTCACCACGTTGGCCAGGCTAGTCTCGACCTCCTGACCTCATGATCTGCCTGATCATGACCTCCCAAAGTGCTGGGATTACAGGTGTGAGCTACCGCGCCCTGCCTACCTTAACAGTTTTTAAGTGTACAGTGGTGTTAAGTACTTATTACTCCATCTTTTTTCATGCATTTCAAAGTAAACTGGTGACATCAACACACCTTCCCCCTAAATATTTCAGCACCAGCATTGTTTTAAATGCTTTGTATGTATTTTTCCTCAGAATAATCCTGAAAGGTAGGTAATTGCTGCTTTTTGGAGAGAGAAACAGGCTTCTTAGGTCCCCTGGGTCCTGAAGCTGGAAAGTAGTCCCCGTGTCCTCAGCTTCTAGTATGCAGTCACAGCCATACTTGAGGCCATCTTACCTCTTTGCACCATGGTCAGAGTGTGCGTGATGAACAGTTCAAATCAGATGCATTGCCAGATTCTCAGCTAGATGTTACCTTAATCCAACCGTTTGACTGTTGTTTATCATTGCTGTTGGGTACAAAAGAGACACCAAAGCCCGCCAAAGGAATTACAGTACTATTGAGGAAGAGGAAGAATATGTTTAAACAGATAAGGAAGGACCAAAATATATGACTGTATGATACGGATAATACTAAAGTAATATCGTCTGTGATTCCCAAGTCTGTTATTTTGAGATGTGTAGCTGGTAAAACTGCATTTCTATAGATTTCAAGTGAACATCTTCCCTCTTGCACTTGAAGTAATTTACGTCACATCAATTTAAATGAAATCTTCAACTTTCAGTTATGTCTGCTACCACAGTTTGTAGGAGAAGCAAAACTGACTGTTAGAGTTCTCTTTTATTTATTTATTTGTTTATTATTTTGTTTTTGAGACAGAGTCTTGCACTGTTGCCCAGGCTGGAGTGCCATGGTGCAATCTCAGCTTGCTACAACCTCTGCCTCCTGGGTTCAAGCGATTCTCCTGCCTCAGCCTCCTGAGTAGCTGGGATTACAGGTGCGCATCACCGTGCCCGACTTATTTTTGTATTTTTAGTAGAGATGGGGTTTCACCATGTTGGCCAGGCTGGTCTCAAACTGACCCAAAGTGCTGAGATTACAGGCGTGAGCCACTGTGCCCGGTCTATTTATTTATTTATTTATTTTTTTGAGTAATATCATTGAGCATGAAAGTTTCCAGAAGGCTGGATGTGGTGACTCAAGTTTGTAATCCCAGCACTTTGGGAGGTCGAGGCGGGCAGATCACTTGAGTCCAGGAGTTCAAGACCAGCCTGGGCAACATGGTGAAACCCTGTTTCTACAAAAAATATAAAATTTAGCTGTGTGTGGTGGCATGCGCCTGTAGTCCCAGCTACTTGGGAGGCTGAGTGAGGAGGATGGCTTGTGTCTAGGAAGTCAAGACTGCAGTGAGCCTAGATCATACCACTGCGCTCTAGCCTGGGTGACAAAGCGAGACCTTGTTTCAAAAAAAAAAAAAGGCCAGGCGCGGTGGCTCACGCCTGTAATCCCAGCACTTTGGGAGGCCGAGGCGGGCGGATCACAAGGTCAGGAGATCGAGACCACGGTGAAACCCCGTCTCTACTAAAAATACAAAAAATTAGCCGGGCGCGGTTGTGGGCGCCTGTAGTCCCAGCTACTCGGGAGGCTGAGGCAGGAGAATGGCGTGAACCCGGGAGGCGGAGCTTGCAGTGAGCCGAGATCGCGCCACTGCACTCCAGCCTGGGCGACAGAGCGAGACTCCGTCTCAAAAAAAAAAAAAAAAAAAAAAAAAAAAAGGGTTGCCAAAAATAGGCAGGTTAATTTTGGGCTGAGACTTGTTAGCATTTGTTATCCTTTCACAAACTTCATGTTTGAGTCAGTGATTATAATAGAATAATGGTAAAGCTGTTTATGTATTGTGTGTTTACTGTGTGTTCTCATTGTTTTGCATGTATCAACTAATTGAATTCTCAAAACAACCCTGTGAGTTTGGTACTGTTACTGTCTCGGGGTAGAGCTACCCTCCTTAGACAGTTAGAACTTGAACTTAGATTCTCTGATTCCAAAATTTGTATTAATTCTGCCCTACTACTACTGTATTATTCCTGCATGGGAGAATATATAGTTCATAACAAGATCAAGATGGCTTTTTTTTTTTTTTCGGTGTCCTATCCAGAAAGAACCTTCTGTAGTGTATAACATGTGGCAATCGGGGCCAGGCACAGTATCCAGAAAGAACCTTCTTTAGTGTATAAATGTGGCAGTCGGGGCTGGGTGGTGCCTCACACGTGTAATCCCAGCAGTTTGGGAGGCCGAGGCTGGTGGATAACTTGAGAGCAGGAGTTCAAGACCAGCCTGGCCAACATGGTGAAACCCGTATCTCTACTAACAATACAAAAAAATTAGCCGGGTGTTTTGACATGCGCCTGTAGTCCCAGACTCCTGGGAGGCTGAGGCAGGATAATTGCTTGAACCCGGGAACTGGAGGATGCAATGAGCTGAGAATGCATCACTGCACTCTAGCCTGGGTAACAGAGCTAGACTTTGTCTCAAGGGAAAAAAAAAAAGGCCAGGTGCAGTGGCTCACGCTTAATCCCAACACTTTGAGAGGCTGAGGCAGGTGAATGACCTGACGTTGGGAGTTCGAGACCAGCCTGACCAACATGGAGAAATCCCATCTCTACTAAAAATACAAAATTAGGCAGACGTGGTGGCGCATGCCTGTAATCCCAGCTACTTGGGAGGCTGAGGTTTGGAGTTCCTGAGGTTTGAGGTCGGAAGTTCAAGACTATCCTGGCCAACATTGTGAAACCCTGGTTCTACTAAAAATACAAAAATTAGCTGGTTGTGGTGGCACATGCCTGTAGTCCCAGCTACTCGGATCACTTGAACCTGGGAGGCAGAGGTTGCAGTGAGCCAAGATTGTGCCACTGCACTCCAGCCTGGGCGACAGAGTAAGACTCCTGCTTGAACCCGGGAGGCAGAAGTTGTGGTGAGCTGAGATCACATCATTGCACTCCAGCCTGGGAAACGAGTGAAACTCCATCTCAGAAAAAAGAAAAAAATATTCCGATGTTGTTGAACAGAACATAGTAGATTTTTGAGTAAGTTGCCAAAAAAGAAAACCATTAGTTTTGACTGTTAAAGGCAGTTCTGAAATCTAGTTTGTAAATTAGTTAAGGTCAGAGCCTGTAGCTTTCTTTTCTTATGCTTAGAGTGATTATGACTATTGCAAATGAAATGAAATTCAGTGTAAGACATGTGGCTAGTTTTTCTGCTAATATTATCTTCTGCCACTTTATGGAAAAGTTGACATTATAGTTAATATTTCAGCAGTGGGTTGAGAGATTTCCGACAGGGAAGGAAGCATTTGAGACTTTTCACCTGGTCAGCTGTTTAGTGGTTTCGTATTCTGGGCTTTATAATTATAAGTAAGGCATCCTTAGAATCTGGTCTTCGTTGGGATAAAGGCGACTCATGAAGGAGCAACAACGTGTAATCTTAAAGGATGCACTATTCAATTTGACTATTTGACATAGCTATGGGAAACTTCAGCTGCAAAAGTTGGCCAGATAATCAGCATGTCAAGTGTCTTCTGAGAGAGCCTCTGCTAGTGCTGGGACTCCTGGTGACTCTTTTAGAGGATGAGACATGGGAAGCTGTGTGTTGAACATGATTCTGTGGCCATGGTGAAATAGCCCCTAAGAGCTAATTGCTTAAATGACCAGAATACAGGCTTCTGAGCTGATCTTTGTAGAAAGGCCAAGGCAAGCCTGTATCATTTACATTTTGGTTACTTAACCAAATCGGAAATTTAAGATGGAAAATGGCCACGGATATTTCTGTTTTTTTTTTTTTTTTTGAGACAGAGTCTCACTCTGTCGCCCAGGCTGGAGTGCAGTGGCCGGATCTCGGCTCACTGCAAGCTCTGCCTCCCGGGTTTACGCCATTCTCCTGCCTCAGCCTCCTGAGTAGTTGGGACTACAGGTGCCCGCCACTTGCCCGGCTAGTTTTTTTGTATTTTTTAGTAGAGACGGGGACGGGGTTTCACAGTGTTAGCCAGGATGGTCTCGATCTCCTGACCTCGTAATCCGCCCGTCTCGGCCTCCCAAAGTTCCATTTTTTTAAAATTAATTTCCATTCTGATTTTTTTACTTTCACTGCATTCTGATTTTTTTTTTTTTTTTTTTTAAACAAGAGTCTCACTGTCGCCCAGGCTGGAGTACAGTGGCACGATCTTGGCTCATTGCAGCCTCTGCTTCCCAGGTTCAAGTGATTCTCCCGTCTCGGCCTTCTGAGTAGCTGGGACTACAAGGCGTGTGCTGTCACACCTGGCTACTTTTTGTATTTTTTAGTACAGATGGGGTTTCACAATGTTGGCCAGCCTGGTCTTGAGCTCCTGACCTCAAGTGATCCGCCTGCCTCGGCCTCCCGGGAGCCACTGCACCCGGCCCACCACATTCTGTTTTGAATTATGCTTTCAGTAAACTATAATACGTAATAAAGGCCAGTGTCAGTGAGAAGAGTTGGCACAGGAGCATTGACCTTGTTCAGAAGATAGATGTTAAAATTGAAGTCACGTCACTGCCAGTGTTCTCAGATGGTTTGATCCCTGTTGCTGAGATCTCGTTTCAGGCCTGGCCTTGATGCTTCCCATCTTATATGGCTTGTTTTGCCCACATATTTTTTCAATTCAATAAGCAGACTTTTAAAATTGAGTAAATAATGTATGGTGCTGTCCTCAGAGGGCTTATAATTCAGTGCAGAGACAGATTTATATGCAAATATAAATAACTTATACAAAGCATGGTAAGTGAACTGCCTAACACAGTTCTTTGGAAACCTCAAGAAATGAGAATGGTATTTGAGGCTAAAGGAAAAATAGCTTGAGCTGAGATATGGAGATAAGATAATATGCAAAACAAAAACCGCTGAGTAAGTCTGTTGTGATGGGAATGGGGGTGCTGTGTGAAGTACTGGGAAAGGGGATCAGCTGTGTGGTTTGAGACTTGGCCCATGCTGCCTTTATGATTTGAGATCTTGGACAAATTACCTTACTTTTGCAAGTCTCAGTTTCTTCCTATTAAAATTGGAACGACAAGAATCACTCATAGTATTAGAATTAATGTATGTGAAAATGTACTGTATAAACACTTAAGCTCTTATAAATTATTGTTATTTTTGGTGTGGAGTATAATAGCAGATGATGTTGTGGAGATAGGTTGGGACCAGTGTGTTGTAGGAATGCCAACAGAACTAGTTTGGACTTTGTTCTATAGACATTAGAGAGCCATCAAAGCTTTTAAGCAGGAGCATAACATGAGTAGGTCCGTTTTATAAGGGTAGCAGATGGCAGTGGTGTAACACTGATTGCAAGGATCCTGAGACCAAGAGCCGCAAGACTAATTAGAAGGGTATCACAGTGGCGAAGTAAAAATAAACTTAGGCTCTGAGTTGGGACAGTGGAAGTGGATTTGGCAAGGAGTTAATATAATCTAAAATCCCTAAAATAGGGAGAAATTGTTGGCTAACGAGATGAGGGTTATTAAAGAAGGAAGGAGTTAGAGATGAATCTAAATCTGACCTGAGACTAGAAGGTGGAGGAGTAAGGGAGAGTGCAGCCTCTAGACAGATTTAGGAAAGTGAAGAAAAGAGAGAACAGATTCCACAGATACGTAGTCTGTTCAGCAGAAAGATTATTTGTTGAATGAATGGGTTGAGTTATTGAGGCCCCATGTTGTTTAGGGAGACTGTTTTGAGTAGTGGCTAAAACCTCTGGAATTGGAATCAAAGACAGTTTTGAATCCTGATTCTGATACTTCTTGTGTTCTTCAACAAGGGACCTAACTTGTGGGCCTTGGTTTTCTCATCTGTAAAATGAGATAATAAAACTTACAAGATTTTTTTTTCTTTTCTTTCTTTTTTATTGGGACAGGATCTCTCTCTGTCACCCAGACTGAAGTGCAGTGGTGTGATTTTGGCTCACTGCAGCCACAATTTCCCGGTCTCAATCCATCTTCCCATCTCAGCCTCCTGAGTAGCTGGGACTGCAGGTGGGCGCCACCACGCCTGGCTAATTTTTGTATTTTTTGTAGAGACAGGGTTTGGCCATGTTGCCCAGGCTGGTCTCGAACTCCTGTACCCAAGCAATCTGCCCTCCTCGGCCTCCCAGAGTGCTGGGATTACAGACGTGAGCCACCGTGCCTGGCCAGGATTGTTTTAAGAATGGGAAGAGATAGCACATCTTGGCACATGGATTGCAGGTGTGTGGGAACCTTGGTTCTGAAGGTAGGGAGATAGTGTGGGAATGATTCCCATGGTAGAGCTGTGGGAATGGGCATATTCTTCACAGGCAGCTGACTGGGGGCCATGCATATACATATTTAAGAGTGAGAGGAAGATAATCAGAGAAAGGAGATGAAGAATGCTAAGAGAGGACAGCGGTGGCCAGGGTTATGTCTGTCAGCCGTTTACGTTCTCATATGTAATGTGCTAAAAACATGTATACATGTTTAGTAACACTTCTTATAAAACTATTGTATAATTGAAACACATCTAACTTTAATGTAACAGTTTATATATTTATGATATATATACACACATATAAATATATGATAAAATATGTTGCATTGGTATTAGAGATTTTAAGTCTTCAGCGAATCATTAGCCGTGTATTTTTTGAAGTATTAGCATGTTCTCAGTAAATTTGGTTTGTGGACATATGCCTTATTCTTTTTCAAATTTGGTAGTCATTACAATTTTTTTTCCTCATACTGAATTTGCAAAGCAGGGCATCAAATATCTAGCAAGAAATGAAAAGTGCTTTATTTTTTTCTTAACATGGTAGCTATGCATATACGTCTGTTAATTGTATTTTTTTGGTTCTAAATAATAGATTCTTTATACAATTGCATTTGTACGAGTGGATGAACATACCATTGGTGATCCTGAGGATTTTTGTCAAGATTGGATAAACCATGTATCACATTGATTGTAGAGGTTAGTAGATTTAGTTCCTTAGGATGTGTGCATTTTTTTTTTTTTTGTAGGAGCATTTAAAAATGCATAGGTTATGAGATAGCAATTTGCCCCCAAGATCATCATGTTTTTGTTTTTGTTTTTTTCCTTTTCTAGCTATCCTGAGATAATTGGTTAAGTTCATGTTAATTTACAAATGCCTGAAATCTCTATTCTCTGTGATGCTAAACATAAAAAAAAAATTTGCAAAAAGAAGAAAAAGATAAAACTTGAAGTCTTTTTTTTTTTTTTTTTTGAAACTGTCTCACTCTCTTGTCCAGGCAGGAGTGCAGTGGGGCAATCATGGCTCACTGTAGCCTTGATCTCCCAAGGCTCAAGTGATCCTCCTGCCTCAGCCCCATCGAGTAGCTGGGACTACAGGCGCATGCCATCACGCCTGGCTAATTTTTATATTTTTAGTAGAGATGGGGTTTTACCATGAAGGCTGGTCTCGAACTCCTGGGCTCAAACGATCCACCTACCTCGGCCTCCCTTGGAGATGTTATTTAGCACTGTGCACAAGGAAAAGACGATGGATGATCGTTTACAAATAACTTTGTGTGCCACAATCACAAAAAATCATTTTACATGCTCCAGGAATGCCATCATGGAGTTTTTTTTTTTTTTTTTTTTTTTTAATTTTTAATTTTTTTTTTGAGACAGGGTCTCGCTGTGTCACCAGGCTGGAGTACAGTGGCACAATCATGGCTAACTGCCACCTTGATCTCCTGGGCTCAGGCAGTCCTCCCACCTCAGCCTCTCTAATAGCTGGGACTACATTTTGTTTTTGACACAGGTCTCCCTTTGTTGCTCAGGCTAGAGTGCAGTGGCACAATCATGGCTCACTGCAGCTTGACCTTCTGGGCTTGAGTGGATCCTCCCACCTCAGCCTCCCAAGTAACTGGGATCATAGTTGTGTGCCACCATGACTGGCTACTTTTTTTTTTTTTTTTTGGTAGAGACAGAGTCTCTGTGTGTTACCTAGGCTGGTCTGGAACTCATGAGCTCACGCTGTACTCCTACCTGGGCCTCCCAAAATGTGATTTTAGGCATGAGCCACCGTGCCCAGCCAGTTGTTCTGTTTGTGAAAAGAGGTATGAAGGAGGCATCATGGTAATTGGATGTTCCTAATTCTGCCATTTTGTCATGCATTGTGATTTTGAGAAAAGCCATTTAATAGATGATATTGGATGGTCTTTTGATTGAAACTCTGTAAATTCAGATTGTAATTCTCTGATATCATGGACTCAATATCCAGTGAGTTCCTGGGATTTTGTAGCTTCAATTCAAAAGTGCTTTTTGTTGCTATCTTCTAATTTAACTGTTGGACCCCTTCTCCCTACCTTCCTATGCATTCTACTGTATTTTGGTATATATATTGCTGCTGCTGCTATGAAATGTCTTCTTTAGGTGAAATTTTGAGGGATGGGATAATTTTGAAACCAGAATTCAACTTTAAAATAAATTTTGGCCTGTTTTTGCTATTTTCACATATCTTTATTTCTTGGGCGTTTAGAGAAATGACAGATTGGGAGATTGGAAGAATTGTTTAGAAGAGCAGTGAGGACATTGTTTATTCCCTCCTAGATTCTTTAGCTCCTAGAACTTTTGAGCTTGTGATTGATATGTTAATATCATTATGATATACTGAAGGCAAAAGTGAAACTACAACTACTAGGATTTAAATAGGGTTTTAAAAAAAGAACATTCTAGGGTTTACACACCCAGATGAGCATTGTTCGTATAAGTAGCTGCTTTGAGTGGATCTTAATTATCGTACATTTGACTTTTATGCAGTCTGAACTCTTGCATAGTATATATTATTTCTTCTAAGCTAGCTTTCACAAGCTGAAGTAATCTTTCCTGCTCGTCACCTCCTAAAACCGATTTCTCACTGAGTATCTCTGCCAGCCGCTGTCTCTGGGGGAAAGGGCCTTGGAAGGTAGGAGTGTTTGTGGACCTCAGTGTCAGGAGTCTGCCACTTACTCATTAAATCTAGGGCTTCTGTCTTGTCACCTGGCCCAATCTTGCCAAGCTACTCCTATGATTTCCTCCCCTTCCTCTGTGTGTGTGGGTGCGGTGGGAGGAGAGGACATGATGGGGTTGTGGGGAAGGGAGTGTGGGGTGGTAAGCAGTATGAGCAGGGAGGGATAGCCTTGTTATGGGCTATGCTGGATTGGCAGGGAGTTTGAAGTAGACTGGAATCATATGCAAAAGGCCGGGCACAGTGGCTCACGCCTGAAATCCCAGCACTTTGGGAGGCCGAGATGGGCGGATCACGGGGTCTGGAGTTTGAGACCATTCTGGGTAACACAGTGAAACCCCATCTCTGCTAAAGATACCAAAATTAGCTGAGTGTGGTGGCACGTGCCTATAGTACCCTCTACTCAGGAGGCTGAGGCAGGAGAATCGCTTGAACCTGGGACGCGGAGGTTGTGGTGAGCAGAGATTGCGCCACTGTACTCCAGCCTGGGTGACAGAGCGAGACTTCATCTCAAAAAAAAAAAAAAAGAAGGCCAGGGAAAGAAAGAAAGACTCTAGCCTGACCTGTAGTGGATCCAGATGCAGGGGTTTCCAGATTAGGGTATCTGCCTGGGCCCTGTGGGGACAGACTGGTGGACTAGGGAACAGAAAGATAATCTGTCTGATTGCCCTAATTCTGTGGGGCAGGGTTACTAGCAAAGGACTCCATCAGCAGGGACCTCCTGCTCAGGACTTGGTTGCCTGTGAAGGTACTCATTGCCACCCCTTGGGCCTTGGCTGGAGAGAGGCAGCTCCTGCAGGAACCATGATGGATTGTCTCTTTCTGATAATGGATCTTCTCCCCATTCCCAGCTTATATTTATGTTTACTGTTAGACTGCCTGACATTCTCCTTTTAAGTACATTTGCATTTGTTGAGTTCTGTAAAAAAGGCTGGGGGTAGGGGTAACTCTTTAAAAACAGGAGTAGAGATCAAATTTCTGGACATTCTTTTTTTTTGAGATGGAGTCTTTTTTATTTTTTATTTTTTTCAGGCAGAGTCTCGCTCTGTTGCTCAGGCTGGAGTGCAGTGGCGTGATCTCGGCTCACTGCAAGCTCTACCTCCCAGGTTCACGCCATTCTCCTGCCTCAGCCTCTCGAGTAGCTGGGACTACAGGCACCTACCACCATGCCTGGCTAATTTTTGTATTTTTAGTAGAGATGGGGTTTCGCTGTATTAACCAAGATGGTCTCTATCTCCTGACCTCGTGATCCTCCCACCTCAGCCTCCCAAAGTGCTGGGATTACAGGTGTGAGCCACCACGCCTGGTGGGACAGTCTTGTACTGTCGCCTGGGTTAGAGTGCAGTGGCTCGATTTCGGCTCACTGCTCCGCCTCCCAGGTTCAAATGATTCTCCTGCCTCAGCCTCCCGAGTAGCTGGGATTACAGGTGCCCGCCACCACGCCCAGCTAATTTTTTGTATTTTTAGTAGAGATGGGGTTTCACCATGTTGGCCAGGCTGAACTCAAACTCCTGACCTCGTGATTCACCTGCCTTGGCCTCCAAAGTGCAGGGATTACAGGCATGAGCCACTGCACCCGGCTGCTTTGTTTTTTTAGAGACAGAGTCTTGCTCTGTTGCCCAGGCTGGAATGCAGTGGCACAGTCTTGGCTTACTGTAACCTCCGCCTCCTGGGTTCAAGTGATTCTCCTGCCTCAGGCTCTCAAATAGCTAGGATTACAGGGGCCTGCTGCCATGCCCAGCTAATTAATTCTTAAAGAAGCATCCTGCTGGCCTCATTTGGGTTTTGCCAAGTATGAGAGTGGCTTTTGGGGAATTGAGATGGTATTTCAAATAGAGGAAGTCGACTTTAACTTCCAGTTAGTATCTGGTTAGATTTATAATTCACAGGATTGATCTTCCAGAAAATATTAGTATTATACACAAAATCTAGATGCCAGCTAGGGCTTCTTTTCCCATAGTTTTAGCCTCAAACTCCTAATTGTACTGACTGTTAGAGTCCATTCTCTTCCCTGCCTTCCAGCCTGATGTATCCAATTTTTGTGAATTCCTTATAGTTTAGTTTCTTACTCTTTTCTTAGTTTCTGGGCTCCCATTTCTGAAAATGTTTCAGCTTGGACATGAAACACACAGACACACACTCTCTCTCTGTCTCTCTCTGTCTCTCTCTCTCTCTCTCTCTCTGTCTTTCTCTTTATCTCACACTCACTTTCTTTTCCCAGAATTGGTATGTCCTAGGAAAAGGCCTTGTCTTAAGAGCACTTGATTTTCTGCTCTTTTACTGGTTCTCCCCTTCTTTTTCATCTTTTTCTGTTCTCTTCTCTTCCTTCTCTCTGCAGTAACTGCTGCACCTCTGCTGGTTTGGAGGCATGTTGTATATAGTTGTCTACTAAGATTTAGTATCTTCACCTGCTTTCTCGCTTAAACCGTGTCATAATTTAGCATGCTAGAAGGAGCATTGGGCTGTCTAGGATTTGAATCAGCCCTGCCACTTAGTAGCTTTGTAATCTTGGTCAACAGAATGTTTTCAAGGCTCTGTTTTCTCAACTGTAAATTGGAGCTATTACTACTTGCTTTACTAGAAGTTCTTTACAGGCAGGTACTGTGTTCCAGTGTGTGCTTGGAGGGTAGAGGCCTCTGGGTTCAGCTTATTTGTTTTGTTTTTTGTTTTTTGAGACTGAGTCTCATTCTGATGCCCAGGCTGGAGAGCAGTGGCGCGATCTCGCATCACTGCAACCTCTGCCTCCTGGGTTCAGGCAATTCTCCTGTCTTATCCTCCCTAGTAGCTGGGACTACAGTCACATGCCGCCACGCCTGGGTAATTTTTATATTTTTAGTAGAGATGAGATGGAATTTCACCATATTGGTCAGGCTCATCTCGAACTCCTGACCTCAGGTCCTCGGCCTCCCAAAGTGCTGGGATTACAGGCATGAGCCACTGCACCTGACCTGGATTCAGCTTCTGAATCTGTGTATCATTCACACGGTGACCTCTGGCAGGTCAGTTAGGTTGTGAGTCTATAAATGCATCTATAAGTGAGCCTCACAATTTTCTGAGGCTCAGAAGGCCATGTGAAACTGCTTTGTGACTATGATATATTTTATGTACTTATATATGTGAATCAGAAGAAAGTAAATACCATTAGAAAGAATATTATAGTGTAGTATATTTCTATAGTAACTTGATAGATCTTTTAAAAAATACCGTGTAGTGTTAGCAGTGGTCTAGATATTTTTAGCTTTCTCTTCAATCTCAGCTTCTACTTAAGACTTCTAACCTGATTTGTATTTTAAAATTTACTTTCATATTCAGAAAAAAATAATATTCTTTGTAGAAAATTTAAGCAACATTAAAAAACCTGAAACCTGTCACTCAGAAATAACTACTCATTCTGATTCACACAAGTAATTCATGCTCATAAAGTTAGTAATGACACATAATTAAACAAACCAGAAAGAATCCTCTGAAATTCAACCAAACCAGGGATAACATTACCTTAAATAGAATCCTTTCCCTATTCCTTTTGATGGTATACTTTTCTTGCATAATTTTTAAGGAATGTTTTGATGTTCAGGTTGTCCTGAAAGGAAACTGATTTATTGCCTTTTCTTTTCTTTTTTTTTTTCCCCCTCTTCTCTCTTCTCTTTTCTCTCTTCTCTGCTCTTCTTTTTTCTCTTCTTTTTTTTTTCTTTTTTAACATGCTTTTTCCATTAATAATGATGTGAGGGAAAAATAAGTAATTGTAGGTTTATTGCCTTTTCTGGTCCTGTGAGAAAATAGCTTTTCCTCCCTAATTTAGAAGTTAAAGTTGTATTTTTGAGAGAGATCTGAAAAATGTGCGATTTGTGTGGACAGTTTTATTTCTCAGGAATGATTTAATGTTTTCAGAAATGTCAGTAGCTAAAAGTAGGCAACACTGAAGTCCTTAAAACTTTACTGGTCATTTTCTTTTTATGCGGGTAAGAGGAGGGAGAGTTCCTTCTTCGTCTTTAGAGAGAGAAACTAAAGACAGGTGAATAATATAAATTTGAATTATTTAAAGGAAAATAAATGAGCTGGGTGTGGTGGCTCATGCCTGTAATCCCAGCACTTTGGGAGGCTGAAGTGGGAGGATTGCTTGGGCAACATAGGATGACCTCATCTCTACAAAAAATAAAACAATTAGATGAGTGCAGTGGCATATGTTTATGATTCTAGCTACTTCCAGAGGCTGAGGTGGGAGAATGGCTTGAGACCGCAGTGAGCTGTAACTGCACCACTGCACTCCAGAATGGGCAACAGCAGAACCTTGTCTCCAAAACAAAAACACATGTGTGTATTTATACATAATTTATATTTTTAGTAGATTTTTTTCCTCCTACATGAATGTCACACTTAACATGAGCTAAACTGGATTTTTGTTTTGTTTTGGAATTTTGAGATTCTCAGGGTTTTGATACTTTTCCTTTGAGATCAAATGTTCTTTTTGTTCTTTCTTTCTTTTTTTTTTTATTTTTTGAGACGGAGTCTCGTTCTGTCACCCAGGCTGGAGTGCAATGGTGCAATCTTGGCTCACTGCAACCTCTACCTCCCGGATTCAAGCGATTCTCCTGCCTCAGCCTCCTGAATAGCTGGGATTACAGATGCACACCATCACACCCAGCTAATTTTTGTATTTTTAGTAGAGACGGGGTTTCATCATGTTGGCCAGGCTGGTCTCGAACTCCTGACCTCGTGATCACTTACCTTGGCCTTCCAAAATGCTGGGATTACAGGTGTGAGCCACCGTGCCCTGCCTCTTTTTGTTCTTTCATATGCTTTAAGGTTCCTTTCAAGCTTTAAAGTTCTGTGATTAAGAAATTTTTTTTCTTGTCTTTAAAACATGGATTTTTGAAAAATATTTGCTCTGTATACTTTTTTTTTTCTTTTTCTTTTTGGTACAGGATCTTGCTCTGTTACCTGGGCTGGAGCGCAGAGGCATGATCTAGCTCACTGCAGCCTCAACCTCCTGAGCTGAAGTGATTTTCCCACCTCAGTGCCCTGCGTAGCTGGGACTACAGGCACGCACCGCCACGCCTGGCTCATTTTTCAATTTTTTGTAGAGACAGGGTCTTGCTGTGTTGCCTAGGCTGGTCTCAAACTCCTGGGCTCCAGTGATTCTTCTGCCTTAGCTTCCCAGAGTGCTGGGATTACAGGAGTGAGCCACTGCATATGCCGGCCTGTATGCTGTTTTTTTTCTAATCAAAAAATGTATTTTCACTGAAAAATATTTGAAAAGTATTAAGAACAATTACTGATGTATTTTATTTCCCTTTTTATATAATTATAAAATAAAATTATCATGGAATATATATATCCTTTTAAAAATAATGAATTATTTCAACCATGAAGGAAAGTATGGAGAGTAATGTTGAGATGGAGTTTTTTTGCTCTTGTCGCCCAGGCTGGAGTGCAATGGCGTGATCTTGACTCACTGCAACCTCCTTCTCCCGGGTTCAAGCGATTCTCCTGCCTCAACCTCCCGAGTAGCTGGGATTACAGGTGCCCGCCACCATGCCTGGCTAATTTTTGTATTTTAAGTAGAGATGGGGTTTCACCATGTTGGCCAACCTGGTCTCAAACTCCTGACCTCAGGTGATCCACCCACCTCGGCCTCCCAAAGTGCTGGGATTACAGGTGTGAGCCACCGTGCCCAGCCTTGGAGAGTAACCTTATTAACATTTATGTATGTCTGACTCATTCTTTGTCAAATTTTTACATTTTTTGCTATTAGCTTCAGGTCTTGTATTTTATTTTAATTAATTAATTAATTAATTTATTTTGAGATGGAGTTTTGCTCTTGTTGCCCAGGCTGGAGTGCAATGGGGCGATTTTGGCTCACTGCAACCTCCATCTCCCGGGTTTAAGCTATTCTCCTGCCTCAGCCTCCTTGTATTTTTAGTAGAGATGGGGTTTCTCCATTTTGGTGAGGCTGGTCTCAAACTCCTGACCTCAGGTGATCCACTCGCCTTGGCTTTCCAAAGTTTTGGGAATACAAGCATGAGCCACTGTGCCCGGCCTTATTTTTTTAAATAAATAAACATTGCAGATGTAATTCAAACACCCTGTGTTACTCCTTATCATATCATTTTTCTTTTCTTCCCTTTTTCCTCTCTTTCCTCTTCCCCTCCTTCCCTCTCCGTTCTCATTCAGAGATTGTCATTGCTGTGATGTATATATCATACTCTATATGTATTGCATTTAAAAACTTTCCATAAATGGGACTAAACTGTACATATCCTTCTGCAACTTCTTTTGTTTGATATTAGATTTTTCAGATATGGTCTTGTTGGCTCATGTGACATATAATTCTTATTTATTTATTTCAATTGTTGTGTGACTCTGCATAATTTATTCCTTCTCCTGTTGACCGATATTTAGATTGTTTATATGTTTTTGCTTTTACTAATCCTGGGCTGTGAACACTTTCACACATGTGTCCTTGTGCTGTCCTGGGAGAGTTCCTTTTTTTTTTTTTCCTTTTGAGACAGGATCTTGCTCAGTTCTCAGTTGCCCAGGCTGGAGTGCAGGGACATGATCACGACTCATTGCAGGCTTGAGGGATTCTCCCACCTCAGCCTCCCAAGTGCTGAGTAGCTGGGACTACAGGTGCATACCACCATGCCTGGCTAATTTTTTATTTTTTTATTTTTTATTTTTGTAGAGATGGAGTTTTGCCATCTTGCCCAGGCTGGTCTTGAACTCCTGAGCTCAAGCCATCTGATTACCTCAGCCTCCTAAAGTGCTGGGATTAAAGGCATGAGCCACCACACTCAGCCCCTGGGAGAGTTTTTTTCTAAGGCAGTGTTACATAAAGTGTTGTCTGAGCACTGGGGAATTATTTCTGGCAAATAAGGAACTTGCCTCAAAATGTAAATCAACTATCACTGTTAATTTATTTAACACTTCTTATTCTATTAGCACTTTTTCAATAAAAGGTGTTCCTTATCTCTTTGCTGACTGGTGATAAACAGTTTGTAGATAGGCTTCTTGAATGGCAGAATTACTAGGTGGAAGGGTATGTTCCTCTTCAACTTTGCTAGGGATGTCTTTACTGTAGAATTGCTCTTCAGAGGTTGTATTGATATGTACCCCATCAGTAGTGAACCAGAGTTCTTGGTTTGTTTACCATCTTTGCCAACATTTGGTACTGTTAGATTTGGATCTTTTTTTTCTGATGTGTAGTCCATTTTTTTCTTCTCTGATTCTTAATGGCATTTTTGTCAATCTCAAGTTTCCATGTATTCCCAGTTCTCTTTCTGTGTTCTCTGTTTTAATCTATTGATTTGTCTATGTGCTGACAGTTGCATTTGCCACACTGAATCTTAATTGTCATAGCTTTATAAGTCTTGAAATCTGATTGAGCCACTCCTACCTCACTTTTATGGAAGATTGACAGTTATTCTTGGCTTTTTGCTATTACATAGTCTGTTCCATTCATATTCCATAGGAATTTTATAATTTTTTTCAGCTTTCACAAAGCACTGTTTTCTGTAGAGAATGTTTGACTGTGGGGGGCTTCCATCTTTGCAATATTGAGTTTATTTGTGAGCATTAGTGCTGTTTACCAGATATTTCTAGTTCTCTCTTTTGGGCACAAAATATAATTTAGTGCTGGGACAGAGTGAGGGACATGCGATTAGTTTCACCACAGAAGGGTTGAATTGAGCCAGAAGGATTGAGGATATGGCACTAACTGGCAGTGTTTGAGATAGTGTTGCCTCTATCAACTGACTCCAGTGAGCAAAGCCCTCCTCCTGATCTATGATTGAGGCATAGTCCAGGTGAGAAACTAATGTTGGTTGTTTTTAAGCCATGGAGACTTGGGGGTTATTATCACTAACCTATCCTGACATGGAAATCCATGAATATAGTTGGGCGTGGTGGCTCATGCCTGTAATCCCAGCACTTTTGGAGGCTGAGGTGGGTGGATCACCTGAGGTTGGGAGTTAGAGACCAGTCTGACCAACATGGTGAAACTGCATCTCTACAAAAAATACAAAATTAGCCAGGTGTGGTGGCGCATGCCTGTAATCCCAGCTATTTGGGAGGCTGAGGCAGGAGAATCGCTTGAACCTAGGAGGCAGAGGTTGCAGTGAGCCGAGATCGCACCACTGCACTCCAGCCTGGGAGACAGAGTGAAACTCCGTCTCAAAAGAAGGAAAAAACAAAACAAAACAAACAACAACAAAAAAGTCCATGAATGTTATGCTTTTGCATTAATTTAGATCTTATGAATTATAGTTAGGATTATAATTTTCTCTGTAAAGGACTATGACATGTTTCATTAGATTTATTTCCAAATAACTTGTAGTTTTTATTGCCATTTTTGATTATACGTTTTTAAAAGCTACATTGTCTGATACTTTGTTCTCATTTATCTCAGTTGACTTCTGTACTCTAATCTTGTATGCAACATGATTAACTTTCTTAGTTTACATACCCTATCCCATAAATATCATGTAATCTTTGAATAATGACAGTTTTTAGTATCTCCTACTTCCATATTGCATTTTCTAGTGGTTTCAGTTCTATTTGCTTAGAAGTGATGATAGTGCACATCTTGTTTCTGATTTTGTATGAGATATATTTGCTGTAGATTTTACATAGATGCTTTTTGTCAGATTATGAAAGTTTTTTCAGTGATGGGTATTTCCAGCTCCACATTTATAAGCTACTCTTTGGGACAGATTCTGCTAATCATATTTTTCAGACTCCCTTACCATCTAGCTTCTTGTTTTAAGATATCTTTTCCTATCTCGAGGTAATGAGAATATTCTTCATTTCTCCAGAAACTTTATTGTTTTACCTTTGACATTTAGATTTATGATCCATCTGGAATTGATTTTCTTTTATGTGTAATGCTATGGCTTGGCTCTGTGTCCCCATCCAAATCTCATCTTGTAGCTGCCATAATTCCCATGTGCTGTGGGAGGAATGCAGTGGGAGATGATTGAATCATGGGGGTGAGTCTCTCCCGTGTTGTTCCGGTGATAGTGAATGGGTCTCAGGAGGTCTGATGGTTTTAAAAACAGGAGTTTGTCTGTACAAGCTGTCTCTTTGCCTGCTGCCATCCATGATAAGATGTGACTTGCTCCTCCTTGCCTTCTGCCATGATTCAAAGGCTTCCCTAGCTACATGGAACTGTAGTTCTCCATTAAACCTCTTTCCTTTGTAAATTCCCTAGTCTTAGATATGTCTTTATCAGCATCATGAAAATGGACTAATAGATATGGTGTGAGGTAGGGATTAAATATTGTTCTCCCATATTGTAATATGGTTGATCTAACACCATTTTTTGAAAAGATCATCATTTACTTACTGCATTGCAGTGACACCTCTGTTGTAAACCAGGTGAGTATATACATATTTGTCTTTTATGCATTTTCTATTTTGTTCCAAGTGGTCTACTTATTTTTTGTTAGCATAGTACACTTTTAATTACTGTAGTTTTTATTTTATGTGTTTATTTTTTTGAGACAAGGTCTTGCTCTGTTGCCCAGGCTGGAGTGCAGTGGCATCATCGTGGCTCACTACAACCTCTACCTCCTGGGCTCAAGCAGTTCTCCCACCTAAGCCTTTCAAGTAGCAGGGACTACAGGTGCATGCCACCACGCCCAGCTAAAATTTTTTTTTTTTGTAGGGATGAGGTTTCACCATGTTGCCCACACTGGTCTCAAACTCCTGAGCTCAAGCGATCAGCCTGCCTTGCCCTCCCAAAGTGCTGGAATTACAGGGCTGAGCCACTGTGCCCAGCCTACTGTAGTTAACCTTGAAATCTGACCAAAGACCTCTAGCTGTTTTTTCTCTTCAAGATAGTTTTGGCAAATCTTGGTCCTTTGCATTTCTTTAAATTATAGAAAGAATCAACTCTTTTTTTTTTCTTCTAGTGGTGTCCACACTTTTAAAAATTATTCATCCACTCATTCATTGATTGATTGAGATAGTTAGTATCTTCTTATGTTGCCCAGGCTGGCCTGGAACCACTATAGGCTTGAGCCACTGTGCCTGGCTCTAGGATCAGCTTTAGTGTTACCCAAGATACCTGATGGATTGTGCTTGGATTGTATTTTCTATAGATGAATTTGGGGAGAATTGACATCTTATTAATATTTTCTAATCTGTGAATATGGTGTATCCTTTAAGTTTTCCTTAATTTCTCATAGTGGTGTATTTTAGTTTTCTGTGTAGACGTCTTACATATTTTTCCCTAGATTAATTCCCAGCCATTTGATGTGTTTTGATGTCATTGTAATAGGTGTTTTCAAATTTTGTTTTCTAATGGTTTATTACTATTATATGGGAAACCAATTTATTTGTATGTTTTGTTATTCTATTAATTTTTCCATAGATTGCTTTGGATTTTTTGTGTAGCAGTCATTATCTTTAAATAATGAAAACGTTATTTTTTCCTTTCTAATCTTAATGCATTTTATTTTTCTTTGTCTTATTGCTCTGAATAAAACTTGCAGTACAAATTTGAATAGAATTGGTAGTAGTGAACATCTTTGCCTTGTTCCTGAACTCAGAGGAAAAGTGTTTGATATTTTACCTTTAGATACAATGTTTGCTGTAAATAAAAATCTCTTATCAGATTAAGGAAGTTCTCTTTTCTTCCTTGTCTATTCAACATGAATAGTTTGTTCCCATCTGTTTAGCATGAACAGATGTTGAATTTGATCAAATGCCTTTTCTGTATATATTGATCATATGATTGTTATTCTCTATTGTGTTAATGTGGCAGATTACATGGATTTTAAATGTTAAACCAACTTTGCATCTTTGGAATAAATCCAACTTTGGTATGATGTATTATCTTTTTTATGTGTCACTGGATTTGACTTACATATTTTTTACTTATGTATTATGATTTAAATATTATTTTATTATCTCATTTGCCTCTATATTCATGAGAAATATCTTTTATTTGCTTTTATCTTTCTTTCTGGGGATACCCTTGTTTGATATCAAGGTTATTCTGGCCTCTTAACATCAGGGATGTGTTCTCCTGCCATCCCCTTACCCCACCTTTTTCTCTTCTCTGGAAGAAGTTATGAAGGAGAATTTGCCAGTGAATTCATAAGGTCCTGGCACTTTTTTTGTGTAGGGAGGTTTTAAATAAAACAGTCCATATTTGTGGTAATTTAAAATGAACCAGTTTTTTAAAGCAGAATTTATAATTGCAAGTTGTGTCATTGTGGTCTGTCTTTAGAAGTAATTTAAAAAACCCTTAAAATCATGTAATTATGACTTTGTACTAAGTTATGCCTCCATATGATGAGCTCTTGTGTCTCTGAGGTATTGTCACATGGGATTTTTAGCTTTCTGGCCTGGCTCAGTTTTCCTTTGGTGGTAGTACATGGGGTTATTAACATACCTAGCATAGGATTCCTACTGTAGGTGGGATTCTACTAATAATTCATGTTTTGCTCCCAACTGATGGAATATGTGTTCTCAAATATTTTGTAGACTCCTGATTTATTAAAATACTTATTTTTATAGTAGTAGTCAGCTTTATTTAAAAAGGAGGTAAAGTTAGCCAGATATGATGGCTCATACCTATAATTCCAGCACTTTGGGAGTTTGAGGCAGGAGGATTGCTTGAGGCCAGGAGTTCACAAGCAGCCTGGGCAACATAGACCTCATTTCTACAAGAAATACAAAAAAGAAAAAGAAAATTTCTTCTTGCCACTGAGCTTAAGGGGGGAAAAAAAAAGAAAAAGGTAAAATTAAAGGAATAATGTATTCTGAGAGATAATAATTATATATAATGTTTATATAACATATACAAAATATTTTATATCATATATAATTACTCTGCCAAACCTAACCGGTTAAGGGCATAGCCCTCCACTAGACTGAATCGACTTCATACACCACCTACAAGTTCCTGTGATCCCAGAGCCACCCTCACTTTTGACCTGTTGGATACCGATTTGGGGGTCTCCATGGACCCCCCTCAGGTTTAATCATTAGCTAGAATGAGTCAGAACTCAGGAAAGCCCTGTATTTATGGTTATAGTTTTATAGAAAAGGATACAAGTTAAAACCAGCCAAAGGGAGAGACATGTAGGGCAAGGCCTGAGAGGGTTCCAGATGCAAAGTTTCTATTGTGTCAGGGTACTTTCCTGGCACAGCGATGTGTGATAATACACACAATGCACTGCTGATCACAGAAGCTCACCAGCTGGCCTGAACTTTGGTGTCCAGGGTTTTATTGATCAGGCATGATTGATTGATTGAATCATTGCCCATGTGACTCAATTTCTAACACCCCTCCCCCTCCAACCCTTCTCCTTGCCCAACTCCCCTAATCACCTGGCTGAAACCTGCAAGATGGTTAGTCTTTCTAGTGTAATCAACCCCCATCCTAAGTTCTCTCAGCATGAACAGTCTAGGGGCCCACTATGAGTTACTTCCTCAGCATAAGTTATCAGATGTGATTAGAGGGTCCTGCTATGAATAACAAAGGCACTTCAGTTACTGGGGAAATCCCAAGGCTATAGTGCTTACCTCTCAGGAACATGGACGGAGGCCACCGAAATTCTTTATTACACAAGAATATAAAAGCTGCACATATAATATGATAGCCATTATAACATTATATAATGTTTCACAACATTCTTGTGAAGCAATCTTACGCTGTTCCTGATAGACAAGTTCGTTAATAACCTTAGAGAGGTTTAGTTTACTAACTAAAACCAGTAATGTATCTGACATGAAAATATAGGTCCATTGGCTCCTTTATATCATAGACTCTTGGAGAGAATCATTAATTGGGCTTTCACAAGTCTATGTTAATAATAATTGTATAGTTTATAAATAATTGCCCATTTGGAATTGTCCCCATAATATATGCAAAGGAGGAATTTTATACTTTTTTTAATGTGTGTTTCTCATATGTGTGTATATATACACACACAAAATCTAGATACTTCTTTTGGCAGAAATTCTCCTTAGTTGGTTGATATGAAATAAAGGATATTTTCGTAAATCATATTAGTAACTGAAGATTTGGAAAACTGTCTGTATATGTTTGTATTTTTTCAGTGATTAGACACTGATGTAAATGCTATCGGGGTAGGGGGAAGAAAGGATAGGAGATTTATTTTTGATTTGTTTGATTGTGTGGATTAATGCTGCTGTAAATTTATATTCACTAACTCAATTGGGTCCTTTACACTTTCTTCACATTTGTAGTTCATTTTACCAAACAAATTTTTCCTCTCACTCTGTGGCAAGCCTTTTCCTACCATTGTCACACTGCTGACTTGCCCTCTGCTCTCCAAATCTCAGAAGAACACTTTGCCTTCTTTTTTACAGAAATAATAGAAACCATCAGAAGGGAATTCTTTTAGGCCCTTCCATAAAATTTGTAACATTGATTTTATCAACACCAGTCTTCCTGTTTCCCTCCTATTATAATGGCAGAGATGGCCTTCCTGTCCTATCTAAGGTAATTTCTCAGACCTTGTGCTGAATCCTAATCTCTCCCATATTCTCAGGGTCACAGTCTAATAATTTTTTCCCTCTTCAATTTCTCTTTCTCTAGTGGCTTTTTCCTGTTGCTATTTAAATGTGCTCAGAGCTCTTACTTGATTGAAATAATGAAAAATAACTGTTCCCCTCCCCTTTTCATAACTAAAAGTTTCTAAAGAGTTGTCATTTACTGTATTCCTCACATCCTTTTTAATCTTCCACTGATTCCTCTAGCCTGCACAGTCTGCTTTTGTCTCTACCACTTCACTGAAACTACTTGAGCCAAGGTCCGGTGTGAAGTCTATTGCTAAATGAACTGGATTCTTTTCAGTTCTTACCTTGCATGATCTTTTTGCATCATTTGAAATGGTTGACTGCTGTCTCCTAGGAAAATCTTTCCTAACTATTCTGACCCCATGTTTTCTTTCTGTTTTTGTGTGTTGCCTACCATTCCCTTTTTCAGACTTTCCTTCTTCTGCATTTAAATGCTGTTATTCGCAAACAGTCTGTCCCAGGCCTTCTGTTATTTTCTTTCTGCATGCAGTTATCATGTACCTGTGAGGTAAGCTTGGACAACATCCGTGCCTCTTCCCTCTTCACTCTTTATACCCATGACCAACCAAGCTCTGGCGCATGGTAGAGTTTCAGTAGATATTTGAATGAGTGACCTAGATAGGAGAATGAGTGCTTGACTGTGAAACTGGGAGGGTGCTGGGCCTTGAAGGAGGAGAGAATTTTGATGAGCGGGGAGGAGGAGGAGAAAGGTTGAATTGCAGCTGGTCACATATGGAGTTAGCTTCTTATTCGTAGTAGTGAGTTCTCTCTAATGTTGTTTTCTGACCTTTGAATTTGTATGTTTTTCCATTTTTGTAAAAAATATTGCCTGAATGAGATACGTTCTAGTGAACCTTTGGATATTCTTTCAAATAAAACTTCCTGTATAAGGTATAGTATGTATAGTATGTGTACCCGATAGAAAAAGGGTCATTCTTGGAGACAGTTGTATGGTATAGGCAAGGATTTTTAGACTAAAGTTCAGAAGACTCCATTCTTATTCTTACTCTGTTGCTAATTACATCTGTGACCTTGGGCAAGTCCTTAAAACTCACTGTGCTTTTTTATGTTATATAATCTTTCAGTCTTCTTCAGTTCTGTTTTGAATCCAGTACAAATCTTTCTTTATGCAGCCTTCCAAATAAATTTTCTTCTTGACTTGGGGGTAGTCACAAGATTGTTTATAATCATTAAACTGTGCATTTGTTTTGAATGATTTTCTGTATGTATTATTACACAGTTAAGAAGATTTTTAAAACCCACAAAAGACTTTTTTCCTACATCCCTCCATATAGCAAAAGAAAATTCCAGATGGATCAAAGAGTTGAATGTAGAAAGCAAAATCATAAGTGTACTTGGAAGAAAACGTAGATGAATATACCTGCCCGGAGACTCCCAGTTTACCCCTAGCTTCAGTGATTGTCTAGTAGGACTCACAGGATTCAGCATATATTTGTACTCCCAGCTAAGATTTAGTATGGCAAGGCCACCAAAGGGAAAAGTCATGTGAGTGAAGTCTGGAGGAAACCAGGTGCAAGCTTCCAAGAATCTTCTGGTGGAGTCACACAGGACATGCTTGATTCCTCCAGAAGTGATTGTGACAGCACGTGTGAAATGGTATCCACCAGAGACGGTCATCAGAGACCCGGTGCCTCAGGTTTTTATTTGGGGCTGGTCATGTTTGTACCTTCTTCCTAAAATGAACCAAAATTCCTCCCTGAAGGGAAGCTGGTGTATAAACAACATTATTTGTACAGACAGGCATAGTGAACCACTCTTAGCAGTTCTGGAAATGGTGGGAACCCTGCTGAAATCCAGGTTTCCAGATGTCAGCCACAGGCCAGCCTCAGCTAGAAAGCACGTCTTTCTTTGTTTTTTTTTGAGATGCAGTCTCGCTTTGTCGCCTAGGCTGGAGTGCAGTGGCATGATGTCTGCTCACTGCAAACTTGCAGACTCCGTCCCCTGGGTTCATGCCATTCTCCTGCCTCAGCCTCCCAAGTAGCTGGGACTATAGGTGCCCACCACCACACCAGGCTAATTTTTTGTATTTTTAGTAGAAACGGGGTTTCACCATGTTTGCCAGGATGGTCTCGATCTCCTGACCTCATGATCCGCCCGCCTGGGCCTCCCAAAGTGCTGGGATTACAGGTGTGAGCCACCACGCCCAGCCGAAAGCAAGTCTTTCTATAGGTAGCAGTCCTAGGTCTGTGTTAACTCTTCTCTACACAATATAATATTTAAAAATATTTTGCAGTGAAAATGACTTTTCTAAGCATGCCTAGAAACTCAGAAGTCATATAGGGAAGGAATGGTAAGTACAACTGTACTCAAAAGACTTAGGCCGGGTGCAGTGGCTCATACTTGTAATCCCAGCACTTTGGGAGGCCAAAGTGTGAGGATCGCTTGAGGCCAGGAATTCAAGACCAGAGACCTCTGTCTCTACAAAAAATAAAAAATCAGCCAGGCTCCTTGGGATACTTAAGTAGAAGAACAGCTTGAGGCCAGGAGGTTGAGGCTGCAGTGAGCGGTGATAGCGCCACTGCACTCTAGCCTGGGTGACTGCAAGACCCTGTCTTATTTTAAAAAAAAAAAAAAAAGGAAAAGAAACATGTAGCATTTGGTTGTATCTGTAGATGTTGACCTTTTTTCCTTTTTGTGAGATTTGAACAAGCTTATCTTTTATTTAAGTATAGACGGGTCTGTGAAGATGACCTAACAGTGTTAGATTGATTCACCTCAAAGCAGGTAGAAGGCTTTACTTTTTCCTCTGGTATACCTAGCCTGTTTTAGCAGGACCCTCTCACATGGCGGTTGGTGCTCTTTCTTCCCATTCCTATGTTCTCATAATTGTATTGTGTTTAGGATGTCACATTTGCCTGTCTTGTGAGGGAGAGAAGATATTAGGTACTATGCTGGGCATACATAGAAGCATCCAAATGATTGCGTGAAAAGTAACAAGGACCAGATATTCCACACCCTCCTGCTGCTGCCGCCTCCCTGCCTGCCCCCCGTCCCCCACCGTTTTCTTTAATTTTGACAGAGGTTCTCTAGGTCAGTTTATTATGAAGAGTTTAATTTTCTACCTTTGTCCACAGAACAATTCTTTTCCAATTTCTGTAGCTCAGATTTGTAGTTTCTACGGCCTAAGAGCTGTAAGGCACTAAGAAGCTGCTCCCTTACTTGTAACTTCCACAAGCACTGTGGGTTGAACTCAGCATTCCTGAGAACTTCTTTTACTGCAGCATTCAGCGTTTATCAAATGGAATCACTGGTAGTCTCAGAATGAGCCTGTCTTTCTTTCTTCCCTCCCTTCTTTCTTTTTGTTATAATTTTTTAAACTAAACTTGTGACTTTATTTGGATTTTACCAGTTTTTCCATTAATGTCCTTTTTCCCCACTCCAGGATCCTGTGCAAGGCACCATTTAGTTGTGATGTTTTCCAGCTTTCTTTGGTCTGAGACAGTTTAGTCATTTCTTGTTTTTCATGATCTTGAAAGTCCTGAGGAGTACTGGCCAGGTATCTTATAGAGTGTTCCCCAGTTTGGGTTTTTCTGTTGTTTTCCTCGTGATTATATTTGGGTTATGGGTTTTTGTTATGAATGCCAGAGAGGTAAAATGCCTTTCTTGTCACATCATTTCAGGGACACACGATATCTACATGGCATCATGAGGTTAACCTTCTTACTGGACTAAGATAGTATTTGGCAGTTTTCTCTACTGTGAAGTTAACATTTCTCCCTTTTCGTATTCCAAGGAAGCAGTCAGTGAATCTAGTCTACCCTCAAGGGGGAGGGTGGGTAGGAATTAAGCTCCACCTCCTATAGGGGGAAATAGCCACATATATTATTTTGAATCTTTCCTATAAGAAAAATTTGCCTCTCCCCCCCCAATTTCTTTAATCATTCAATAATTATTTCCATCAGTATGAACTCATGTAGATTTACATTTTGGCTTATAATCCAACGCTGTTATTTATTTTATTCCTTCTACTGTCATGGCTTGGGCCATTAGGAGTTCTTTCAGGTTGGTTCCTGTATCCCTTTGACTTGTTCCATGTTCCATTTCTTTATTTTTGAGACAGGGTCTTACTGTGTCACCCAGGCTGGAGTGCAGTGGCACCATCATGGCTCGCTGTAGCCTCAACCTCCCAGGCCCAAGCAATTCTCCTACCTCAGCCTCTGGAGTAGCTGGGACCATAGGCACTTGCCAACATGCCTGGCTAATTTTTTCTTTTTCTTGTAGAGATGGGGGTGTCTCTGTGTTGATTAGGCTGGTCTTGAACTCCTGGCCTTAAGCAATCCTCCCTCCTTGGCCTCTCAAAGTGTTTGGATTATAGGCATGAGCCACTGTGCCCGACCCCATGTTCCATTTCCTTTAAGGCACTGCAAGATGCTTCATACTCATCTTGTTTTTGCCCTGCCCCAGTCCCTAGACTCAGACCTTTTTCCAAGCAGCTTGGTTCCTTTTGCTGGAGAATGGTATTGAAAAACAAGATCAATTCTGGGTGTTGGGTATGTTTGTTGCTACTAGGATGTCATTGCTTCTGCCCCTCTCAGAATTGACCGATCAATCTGTTGATCTATCTGTCTGTCTATCCATGTATCTGTCTACATCTCTGTCATTGATCCATCTATTGAGCAATCTGTATCTATGTAATCTATCTTCCTTTAGAAAATTATTGTGGGAAATTTCTGGCAAACACAATAGTAATTCTCAGTATCTGTTATGAAGCTTGAATAATTATCAATTAGTGGCAATCTTGGTTTTACTTATGTAACCCCTCCCCAGTGTCTCCTCATTTTTTTTTTATTTTTTATTTTTTATTCTTTTTGAGATGGAGTCTGGCTCTGTTGTCCAGACTGGAGTGCAGTGGCGCAATCTCGGCTCACTGCAAGCTCCGCCTCCTGGGTTCACACCATTCTCCTGCCTCAGCCTCCCGGGTAGCTGGGACTACAGGTGCCCGCCACCATGCCCGGCTAATTTTTTGTATTTTTAGTAGAGACGGGTTTCACCGTGTTAAATATAGGATGGCCCCGATGTCCTGACCTTGTGATCGGCCTGCCTCAGCCTCCCAAAGTGCTGGGATTACAGGCGTGAGCCACCACGCCTGGCCGTCTCCTAATTATTTAAAGAAAATTCTACTGGCTATTATTTCACCTGCAGATATTTCCATCTTTATCTCTAAAAAATGACTCCTTTAAATATATATATTTAAATTGAAGTATAGTAGATACAGTAGAAGGTATGAAAGTATAGAGTTTGATGAATTTTTATAAACGTATTTATCTATGTAATCATGCAGATTGAAATATAGAACATTTTTAGCTCATTAGAAAACTCTCTAATTCCCATTGACAGTTTTTGTAGGGACCTTTAAAAAACAAGCATAATCACAATACCATTATAGTACCTAAAACAATTTTAACAGTAATTCCCTAAAATCAAATATCTAGTTGTTTGCGTAGGCTCCCCTTTCATCCCCATCTTCCCGCTTGCCCCAGCAGTGTACTGGTTGAAGAAGTTGCCTTGTCTGTAGTTTATCACAGTCTGGGTTTTGCTGAGAGTAGCCCCATGGTGTCATTTAACATGTCTCTCATAGTGACTTTCTTGGGGAAACTTGGCTGTTTCTTTCTAACTAGGTAACCCTAACACAGTAATGGGCAGTGATCCTGCCTTTGGAGAAACTTCATCAGTAAGATAATTTCACCAGGGATAGATATATTGTCCCTAATAACTAATGGTATCTGATTAAAGTTTTGCTGCCTTGTTCTACTAACTAGTTCCATAAATGCCTTCAGTAATCTTGTATCCTTTCCAGTATCCAGTTAAAACTGAATAACCTTGCATGTGGGAGAGAACTTTTTGTTCTTGGTTTTGTTTTCTTCCATTCTAAAAGGTAGACCAGGATAGAACAATTCACCTTTTTGGTGGTGTTTTGTAGCTCTGTCAAAATATCTGCACAGGGCTAGCTATGGTTAAAGTTCTGACTAAAGGATTGCAGTACAGAAGAAAGGAATAAGCTATGAAAAAATTGGTCTTGGTTGTTTTGGTTTGCTAAATTCTCTCTCTTTTTTTCTTTTTATATTATAGATCAGCTTGAACGAGTCTTTTTACGACTTGGCCATGCTGAAACAGATGAACAATTACAGAATATTATATCTAAATTCCTTCCTCCTGTTTTGCTCAAACTGTCTAGCACCCAAGAAGGAGTACGTAAAAAGGTAAGCATGTTGGGACAGCTGGGGGAATTAAATAATGAATAAATGAATACACATTATCAAGTGAGTTCTCTGTTCCCATTATTGAATTCTAGGTTTGTGATCTTAATTATGGCCTTTCAAAATGGAGAGTAAGTGTAGAACCAGCTTTTATGATTTAAAAGTAGCTTTTGTATCCTTAGCACAGCTGTCTTTAGCACCAACTGTCTACTTGGCATCAGTGCCAGATAATATAATTGAGATAATTATCCTGGAATGGATGGAGACATGATCTGAAATCCATGCCCTTGATTCCAATATGAAAGTCGTGTGGTAATGGGGCAAAAATATTCTTTAGTTGGTTGTTGACAAAGACTATAATTTTAACTAAAAGTAAGCAAAATAAAAAAAATTTAAGCGAAGTATTGTATAGCTCCTGTTTTAGGATTCTGCAAAGTACTCTTACAAAAGGTTGGATAACTGTCACATCAGTATTTTCATTTTCATTTTCTTTCTTTTTTTTTGAGATAGGGTCTCACTCTGTCACCCAGGCTGGAGTGCAGTGGCACAATCACAGCTCACAAGAGCCTCCATCATCTGGGCTCACGCCATCCTACCTCAGCCTCCCAAGTAGCTGGGACTACAGGTGCAGACCACCATGCCTGGCTGATGTTTAAATTTTTTGTAGAGACAGGGTTTCACTTTGTTGCCCAGGCTGGTCTCAAATTCCTGAGCTCAAGCGATCCACCTGCCTCGGCCTCCCAAAGTGCTGGGATTACAGGCATGAGCCACTGTGCCTGGCCAGTATTTTTATTTTTTAATGGAACTGTTCTACATGGAACATTTTCCCCTTGATTTGTAGAATTGTTCATTAGTCTTCCAGTATATTTATAATAGGTCATCCAGTCTTTGAGCTATAGTCAGGTTTTATTCCTTGGGCCACTCTAATTGGCAGTGACTTCCTGGAGGTCTGCCCTGAGAGGATTCCAAAGTCTGATTTGGGTTCAGTGCAGAAAGAGTATCTTGAAGAATGTCTTTTATGTTTATGTTTCTTTACAGGAGGGAATGGCATTCTTGTCATGTATTTGGCATGTCTGCTGTTAATCCTTCTTTGCTGAGATAGACGTGCATTTGATTATATCACTCTTCTATTTAAAACCCTTCTGCGACCTTCTCTTACCCTTAGGATACCAAGGTCTAAAAGGCCCTTCAGGAGTTGATTTCTCTTTACTTACTTAGCTTTATCAGTTTCCTTATTTACTGAGTGCCTTCTATATGCCAAATCTTGGGGATATGGTGATGAATGATGACAACACCTGGTTGGGGAAATCAGTATAAAACAGTCAGGCAAATAGTACATAATTATAATTTGTGATACATACCAAGATGGAAAAGGAAAGGATTTTATGAAAGAATATATTTGGGACATAATTTAGACTAAGTAGGGGGTATAAGGGGAGGCCTCTGGTGTGTGCAGGAAGTAGCCAGGCTAAGAGATGGGGGAGACCATTAATAGGCCCTGTGCAGGTGTTCGGAGCAACACACAAAGTGTGATGCTTTCAGGAAATTGGAGAAGGCCACAGTGATGTCTCCAGTGCATGAGAGGAAGCCTGATAGGAGGAAAGAGGTATTCCAGGGGCACTAATTTGAAAGGGTATTGATGGTAGTACCACCATAACTCTAGCTGTTGGCTGGAGAAAGATTTGGAGTAGAGGCCAAGAGTGGAGACCTGAAGAGCAAACAGGGAACTTTTGCATTAGTCCAGGTTTAGTATTGTCAGTAGTTTCAACTCATTTACTTATCTTAGATTTTTTTTTTGTTTCTTTGTATTTTATTTTTTTATAGAAAGTCATTCATCTCTGTCCATCTACTTTAAATGTTCAGTTTGTATCATTCACTTCTATGATACTATTATTATTTTTTTAAAAAATAAATTTTATTATGTATATTTGAGGTTTACAATGTGATGTTATAGAATACATATAGATTTTAAATGTTTACTGAAGCAGTTGAGCATATCTTTCTCACATAATTTTATACCATTACTCTTAATATTCTGTTATCATTATTTCAAATGGGAAATTCTATTCTTGTTTCTGATTTTATTACTACCAAAGTTTTAACCTTTTAATCGGCCATTTTGAAAGGAAACCCAGCTTTTAGATTAATGTTCCCTTTTTAACTGTATTTTTTCTATTTTTATTCAAATTATTTCCTTTTTTGGATATGTTTTTCTTGTGTAAAGTTTTAATTTATATAATAATCTGTCAATGCTTCTTATGTGTCAAGAAAAGTGCTAAGGACTTACATCCTCACGAGGTTATGTGAGGTGGGCATTATCCCCATTTTATAGATGAAACTGAGGCTTGGAATGATTAATACACTTGTTTAAGGTCAGATAACAAATGGTCAGGCCAGGATTTGAACCTAGGGCTTTTGAACTTCACAATGTAAGCTTGGCCATCAAGTTAAATGCTTTTTTCTTTAATTATAATATGTTTAAAAAAAAGAACCAAAAATGCCCTCAGCTTATGAATTTCTCCTTGATGACTATTTTAGTTACATTTAATGGTTATATTGATGTGCAGTTTGGTCATTTTATCTTTGACTTATTTATAAGATTGTTGTTTTTAGTTTCAAAATATTTGATATAAAATTTGCCTGGTTTTATTGCATTCTGGTCAGAGATCATAGCGTGCAAATGTTACAGTCCTTCAAAGTGTATTCTAATGTTTGTAAGAAAAGCCTTTCAGAAGATAAAAGGGATACTTCCTGTTTGTGGAATATGGAGCTCAGCATGAGTTATGGCCATTCATTAGTAACATTGTGCATTTATGTCTTGAACCTGTCTTCCAGTTCTATTATAAGTTGGTAGTCCTGAAGTATAATGTCATACTACTGTTACAGTTTTTCTGATTTTTCTTTCAGTTTTGATAATCTTGGCTTGCTGCATTTTGATGTACAAGTTTAACACCTTGTTTTTATTAATAATTATAGTATTTTATGTATATTTTTTATCTTTTGAATTCCATTTAAGGTTTTTTTCTCCAAAACCTGTTTTATCCAAAATTAGTATTGTTAACCATCGCTTTCCTTCTGTCTGATAAATTATTTGCTCCAGTCTGCAATTTTAACCTTATTTACTTTGGCTGTATCTCTTAGTACAATGGAAATGTCACATATTTTTGAGGTTTGAATTGAGGGCATTTACATCAGTTATTGTGGTTATTAACCTAAATTTTTAAGAAAAAATTTTATTGATACATAATTATACATATTTATGGAGTACATGTGATATTTTGATACCTGCATGTAATATGTAATCAAATAATTTAGTATTTAGGATACTCATCACCTTATTTATTGTTCTTTTGGGTTGGGAACATTTTAGATCTTCTAGCTATTTTGAAATATACATGACTATTAACCTGTTTTATCACTTGGTCTATTTGTCCTTTCCCTCTCTCCCTTTCTTTCCTTCTCTTCCCTTCTTTCACTTTCTCGTTATCAAACTGTCAACACTGGTGTCTTCAAGGGGCTGTGAAAGGACAAGGGAAAAGGGATGCTTGAGATTTTCCACTTGATTTGTTATAATAAATATATCTTTTTATTATAACTTTAAAAAGCAATAAAACAGAATAAAGTAATAAGGATAAATGTAATCATTTGGAACTTAATATATTTAATTTATACTAATAAAATAGCATTTTTATTTGTCCTTGTCAAATTGGTTAAGTTGGAAAACTTTTGGAATAGGGGAAATGGAATCAAACAGCTAAAATAGCCTGTTATATAGTAAGCATTGTGCTAAACTCTCTGACTTATCTTTTCATTAAATATTTACAGTAGCCTTTGAAATGTTATTTGAATTCCACAAGTGATTTTTAAATCTTTCTTGGTTTATAGAGGATTCCAGACAAGATATAACCATATTTAGGAAATTCGCCGATATTTAATGTGACAATAATGCTAGTAGGAAATTAAGTAATTAATCCATTTAAAATTAAAAATAGGCCAAGTGCAGTAGCTCATGCCTGTAATCCCAGCACTCTGGGAGGCTGAGGTTGGAAGATAGTTTTGAGACCAGCCTAGGAAACATAGCAAGATCTCATTTCTACCAAAAAGAAAGAAAAAAGCCATGCATGGTAGCATGTGCTTGTAGTCCCAGTTACTGCAGTGGCTGAGATAGGAAGATTCCTTGAGACTAGGAGTTCGAGGCTGCAGTTGGCTATGATAATGCCACTGAACTCCACCGTGAGTGACAGAGTGAGACCCTGTCTTGGAAAAAAAAAATCAAAATAAATTTATTATTAAAAAAAGCATGGAATTGTGGGCAAGATTCTCTATCTCCATCAGTATAATTTTCTATAGAGTCCCTCTAGGAATCAGCCTAGATTAGAATGTCAGAAGAGGGCTCTTTCCTTTAGACTACTTCCTCCTGATTGTTTTCCCTTGTCCCCTAGCAGTATCACAGATCCAGGACAGATAGGAAGTTTGGATGAAGTATGGATGACAATGCAAGTTTCTAGCTTCTTGGAAGGTATCATGTCTCACTGACAAACACTGTCACTGATGTGCGTTCAAATATCAGTGTTTGAAAAAGTTAAAAAAAATGGGCTCTGGAGTCATATTTTGACTGCTATTTGCTGGCCCAGTATCCTTGGACAAGTTACTTTACTTGAGGCTTCTGCTTCCTCATCTGTGAAATGGGAATGACACCACCTCACTGGTTGTCATGAGAATCATATTAGATAAGGAATGCCTGGGGGAAGAGTGCATAGAAACTGTGTGATAAATGATAGCTATTTTATTATTACTATTTTATCATTCATTCAACATTGATTACAGAGTTGTTTTTATTCCTGAACATAATTCACCTATTTCGTTATTGCTCTAGATCTCTTGGAATTTTTTGCTGTCACTGTCAAACATCTCTACATCTTTCCTTGTGCATGCTTTGAGGCTAGAGCACAAATTTCAGAAATGAGGGAGAATAGTGTAAACCTGGCCCTGCAGAATAATTATCTTAAACTCTTGAGTCTTTCTTAGGCAAGACTTTCTACAAATCTTACTTCTCAATGCTCGATTTCTTTTCTCTTGGCAGATAATCTTTTTATTGTAGTATAATTGAGGATTTGACATGAGCCTCTGTACATCCCTTTCTGTCCATGCAAACTGTTGACTTGTCAATTTCTGTTTTGTCCTCTTTTCCCACTTAAAGGAGAGGAAGGTTATTATTTCTTACAAATTATTTGATAGTATCAGATGATATTCAGAATACAATAAAAATGCCTCACACTATTCACAATAGCGACTTGAAACCAACCCAATTGTCCATCAATGATAAACTGCATTAAGAAAATGTGGCAGATATACACCATGGAATACTATGCAGCCATAAAAAAGGATGAGTTCATGTCCTTTGCAGGGACATGGATGAGTCTGGAAACCATCATTCTAAGCAAACTATCACAAGGACAGAAAACCAAACATCACATCTTCTCACTCATAGGTAGGAGTTGAACAAGAAGAACACGTGGACACAGGGTGGGGAACATCACACCCTGGGGCCTGTTGGGGGGTGGGGACCTGGGGGAGGGATACCATTAGGAGAAATACCTAATGTAAATCACGAGTTGTTGGGTGCAGCAAACCAACATGGCACGTGTATACCTATGTAACAAATCTGTACATTGTACACATGTACCCTAGAACTTAAAGTATAATAAAAACAAACAAAAAGCAACTCCCAGACAAAAATAAAAATGCCTCAGCATTTTGCCAGAATCCTTTCTGCTTTTATGAACTCTTAACCATTCTGGGCTTCAGTCAGACGCAGTGTGCCCCAAACCTTCTTATAACTGATACTCTGCTTGGAACTCATTAATTATTCAGAATTCAGTGTTCCTGTCACTTCCTCCTTGAAGTCCTTCTTGATAGAGCAGATACTTTTCTCTTCTGGAAATCCACTGTATCTTGTATGTCTCTCTTTTCATAGTATTCATGGTATGTTGCAATAATCTGTTCTTCTTGGGGGACATGCTTCAGTCTAGGCCCAACTTGGATCTCAACTTTAACTAAAGGCCATCGTAAAAATAAATTCACTTGGCTGGGCGTGGTGGCTCACACCTGTAATCCCAGCACTTTGGGAGGCCTAAGTGGGCGAATTGCTTGAGATCAGGAGTTTGAGACCAGCCTGGACAACATGATGAAACTGCGTCTTTACTAGAATACAAAAATTAGCCAGGTGTGATGGCTGGTACCTGTAATCCCAGCTACTCGGGAGGCTGAGGCAGGGGAATTGCTTGAACTCAGAAGGCGGAGGTTGCAGTGAGCTGAGATCACACCAGTACATGCTAACCTGGGCAACAGAGCGAGATTCCGTGTCAAAATAAAAATAAAAAAGCCAGGTGCAGTGGCTTATGCCTGTAATACCAGCACTTTGGGAGGCAGAGGTGGGCAGATCGTGAAGTCAGGAGTTCGAGACCAGCAGGCCAACATGGTGAAAAAATAGAAAAATTAACTGGGCATGCTGGCGCACGCCTGTAATCCCAGCTATTCGGGAGGCTGAGGCAGAAGAATTGCTTGAATTGGGGAGGTGGAGGTTGCAGTGAGCCGAGATTGTGCCACTGCACTCCAGCCTGCACGACAGAGCAAGACTCTGAAAAAAGAAAAAAAGAAATTCACTAGTGCATAGATTTTTGGGAGACAGTATTTTTGAACAAGACTCATGTAGTGTATACTCCCTTTCTGGGATGTAAAATTTACACCCTTTAAAAGAACAAAGTAGCTACTATTCACTAACATAGATAACATCTGAGAAATGAATTTTAAGATGAGTGGTTTTTAAGATATGCTCAATAACTTCAGTTCCCATCTCTCTGTATTTTAGGTAATGGAACTGCTGGTGCATCTGAATAAACGTATAAAAAGCCGCCCCAAAATACAACTTCCAGTAGAGACACTGTTGGTTCAGTACCAGGACCCTGCTGCAGTTTCCTTTGTCACAGTGAGTGTTGTATTGGAATATTTTCTGACTTATAGCAAATTTTCTTCCCTAACGTTTATCAGATGTCATCAACATATTGGCAAGCTTAAAATTTCACCTTAGACCACTTCTAAATGAAACATGAGATTTTTTTTTTTTTTAAATGACATACTGTTTTTCCACTGAGTACCAATCCAGAGGAAATGCTACTTTACAGTAGCAGGGTAATGAGTGGCTGTTTACATTGGGCAAAGGAATGTCGGTGAAATGACTTGTCAGGTATGTTGTTATATAAAATAATGATTTGATTTTTGGTAAGAGACTATATGAGATGGGTCTGAATGGAGGGAAATGTTATACGGCTTGGGCACAAATAAAGTATAATGGAGGAAAAAAATGAGTAAAATGGCAAAAAATAAAGTGAATTTTAAAAAATCTTTTGTGTTTGTGATGTGTATTCAGAAAGATAACTTTTTTATAAAGTGGAGTAAATCTGACTGGTAAGAAACATTCCTTTTAAAGTGTTGTCTTCATAAAAATTAAATGTAAAAAATGTTGGTGCTGTGTGATGGCAGGTGATGTTTTTTTCCTGGTCCTTGTAGTTCCTAGCATTGAGGCAGAATCGATTGAATCTTATCTAACCTCTGGAGTCACAAACCTTTTGGAGCCTGTTATTGGTCCAGACGTCATTTTGTCTGTGCCTGTTCTGGATATTTGGCTCAATTACACATTTCCTTTCTTTAAGCAAATAGGAACACTGTGTGCCAATAAAAATGCCAAATATAATTTATTTAAAGAAATAATCTTATGAAGCCCATTTACTTTAGTAAATAATTCTTCAGAGGCCAGGCACATTGGCTCATGCCTATAATCCCAGCACTTTAGGAGGTTGAGGCGGGCTGATCATGAGGTCAGGAGTTCAAGACCAGCCTGGCCAACATAGTGAAACCCCATCTCTACTAAAAATACAAAAATTAGCCGGGCGTGGTGGCGCATGCTTGTAGTCCCAGCCACTTGGGAGGCTGAGGCAGGGGAATCACTTGAACCTCAGAGGTGGAGGTTGCAGTGAGCCAGGATTGCACCACTGCACTCCAGCCTGGGTGACAGAGCGAGACTCCATCTTGGGGGGAAAAAAATAAAAAAGCTTCAGAAAAGCAATTCTTAATCTTATCTGTAAATCCAGATATCTGTTTATGGGTTTGCTTAAAATGCAGTATTCACACAGATTATAGTGATACTGGTTGAGTATCCCTTATCTGAAATGCGTGGGACCAAAAGTGTTTTGGATTTTGGAATAGTTGCATTATACTTACCTGATTTAGCATCCCAAATCCAAAATCTGAAATGCCGCAAGGAGCATTTCCTTTCTGTGTCTTGTTAGCACTCGTAAAATTTCAGATTTTGTAGCATTTTGAATTTCAGATTTTCAAATTTGGGATGCTCAGCCTTGCACAGACACACAGCACTCAGTTTCCTTTGGTTCATCCTGCATTGGTGAGTTACTGGAATGAGGAACCACAGAGTGCTGCAGTATACTAAGTTTGTTTTAGTCATTTGACCAGTGAGAAATGGCAGTCTAGGATTTGTCAACACCTCATCTCCTCCTAGCTTGTAAGGATTAATGCAACAGGCTGGGAGATCTGATGCTAATGTGTAGTGTGTAGGTGTAAATAGGTTGAATGATTATTTTTTTCTTCTCCACGATAAACTGCATATATTAATGCTTTAGATTAGTCCATGCTACCTCACATTTGACCTACTTTAAAGCAAGCATTTTGAATAAGTTGGACTGGAATTCTTCCTCTGAGATACAGTAGTTGGTAAAGGTGCAGTAAACATGTGGAGGGAGGATGAGTCACGTTTACAATGTCTTTGTTGTAACCATCACTCTCTAAGTTATCAATCATATATTTTCATTGAAATCATAGAGTATTTCCTTCACACTCACTTGCTTTTCTCTTATTGCATTAGAATTTTACTATAATTTATGTTAAAATGGGCTATCCTCGCCTACCAGTGGAAAAACAATGTGAACTGGCCCCTACGCTTCTTACTGCCATGGAAGGGAAGCCTCAGCCACAGCAGGATAGGTACGGTTTCCTCAATTATCTAATTTCCCTCCTACAGGAGTCAACAACTGCCTTTCAAATATTAGTTCACATGTTTGGTTTTACTTGAGCAAATGGGAGGTCTTGAGCTGTTTTAGCTGACAAATAATAGAATTTTCCATGGTACCTCAAAGTTACTGTTTCGTTAATACTATCATAAAATTTCTTGATGTGAACATTGAAAAATGTGCAGAACTAACAACATTTATCTAAGTCTGTGCATTTTTTTGGCTAGTTATCTTGAAGCAGTTAATTTTATGTGATTGCAAAAATTAGAATTAAAAATCCTTTGCATCAAAACATTTCTATATTGGAAGATGTAAAGTTTCACAGTGGTTTTCTTAAGGAACAGAGCATTCGTTTGTATTGTTTTGGGAACTGGAGAGGTGAAAAGGGTTTTGGATAACATCATTTGTTTCTAGGCTTAGGCAAAAGTTCTTTGTTGTAGCCCTGTCATAGTGAGAATCATGATGAAGAGTGCAGAAGTATAGAGGAAAGATGGAGTGAAATCATATTTTCAGTTCACCTTTTAGAGCATATTCATTTTTAAAGAAATGCTGTAATACAGAAGAAGTTTACAAGTAAAATTAATAGACATTATAAGCACTGTGAAATTGTTTTCGGATGTTTTAAGAGTATCAAAAGATGTTAGTGAAAGGAATTACTGAGTCCTGTTACTTAAATTCATGCAGTGGAAATTTTAATATTCAAAATATTAATACGATTGATTTTTAATTTTTAGAATAACTTTAGTTGTGGAAAATATATATATATATTTTGAGATGAAATCTCACTGTGTCGCCCAGGCTGGAGTGCAATGATGCAATCTTGGCTCACTGCAACCTCTGCCTCCCGAGTTGAAGTGATTCTCCTGCCTCAATCTCCTGAGTAACTGGGATTACAGCTGCCTGCCACCATGGCCAGCAAACTTTTTGTATTTTTAGAAGAGATGGGGTTTTACCATGTTGGCCAGGCTGGTCACGAACTCCTGACCTCAGATGATCTGCCCACCTTGGCTTCCCAGAGTGCTGCGGTTACAGGCATGAGCCACTGTGCCTGACTGAAAATAATTCTTTATTTTTATTTATTTATTTATTTATTGAGATGGAGTCTTGCGCTGTCGCCCAGGCAGTGTCGTGATCTTGACTCACTGCAAGCTCCGCCTCCTGGGTTCACACCGTTCTCCTGCCTCAGCCTCCTGAGTAGCTGGGACTACAGGCGCCCGCCACTGGGCCTGGCTGATTTTTTTGTATTTTTAGTAGAGGCAGGGTTTCACTGTGGTCTCTATCTCCTAACCTTGTGATCTGCCCGCCTCGGCTTCCCAAAGTGCTGGGATTACAGGCAAAAGCCACTGTGCCTGGCCTGGAAAATAATTCTTTTTGAAAAGACAAATTGTAAGTTGAACTTTACTTAAGATTTCATATAAAATCTCTTGTGGAAACTTCAGATATTAACATTGAGCCCATTTTATGTATTTTTTTCGGATAATTTTAGTGATGAGCCAGATTGGCTAAATGCTAATCATCACTCAATATACTGAACTTTCAATAAAAAAGAATTCTAGGCCAGTCCCTACATCAGGACTTTGTAAATTAGTGGTGTTGAAAAGGAACGTCTCTTGCTTAAAACTGCTAGTTTTTGTTATGTGATTTTTGTTTTGTCTGTGTTTTGCATGTATAAAAATCTCATTTTTTAAGTGGTTGCAATAAATGTAATTGTTTTTTCAGCTTAATGCATCTTTTAATACCAACCCTTTTTCACATGAAATACCCTGTTGAATCATCAAAATCAGCTTCTCCGTTTAATCTTGCTGAGAAACCAAAGACTGTGCAGCTGCTTTTGGACTTCATGCTAGATGTCCTTCTGATGCCTTATGGGTGAGTTAAAAAATAAAAACAAAGCAATCTTGTTCTTGACTGCTTTTACTATGTGGAGTCAAATACTATTTTAAATGATTCAACTCTCACTAGTAAATGAATGCATCTCAACATCATTTATGTTTATAGAGATTTTTTTCTTCTAAACCTCTTCTAAACTTCAGCTCCACTGCTTATTGGCCTTACAAATGCTGAGTTGCTGTTATGATTTTTAGACTCTACTTGCCTAAGGTGAAATCAGTCTTTCCCCATAAAAATAGTTCCTCTTAGGCCAAGGTGGGAGGATCACTGGGAGCTAGGAGTTTCAGACTAGCCTGGGTAACAGAGCAAGACTCTCTCAAAAAAAAAAAAAAGTTTCTCTTTTAAATTTGCTATCAGTGCTATGATGGTTCTCTTTGCCACCTAGCCATACAATGATAAATTGTCTCCAGCTTTTCTCTTCTTTGTTGCTGCAATATCAGTTGCATACTGCCTCCTTCCTTCTCCTTGCTGTGTCTGGAACCCTTCCCACTGCTATTGTCTAGTTTTACCTCTTTTCAACTCTTGTCATAATTTCTTTCCCAGCGGCTCCACTTCTTCAAATCTCTCTATACCACCTCTCTGTGCTTTACCGGATTTTCAAAACACAGATCTCATCAGGCAACACCTTAAAATCCTTGGTTTCTCATATCCTGTCATTATGCATTTCATGCACTCTTATGTGTCCTTGCTGTTTATTTTTAAGAGAATGCCTTTCTGTCCGCCTAGAATGCTTCTTCAAAAAAAGAAAGAAAGAAAACAACAGAAAGACACTTCGAAAAACAGCATCCTGGCCAGGTGCAGTGGCTCACACCTGTAATCTCAGCACTTTGGGAGGCCGAGGCAGAACAGATCCCTTGAGCCCAGAAGTTTGAGACCAGCCTAGGCAAAATGGCAAAACCCTATTTCTACAAAAAAATACAAAAAAATACAAAATTTCTACAAAAAAATACAAAAATTAGTCAGGCCCCATGGCATGCACCCAGTTACTTGGGAGGCTGAGGCTGGAGTTTTGATTGAGCCTGGGAGGTTGAGGCTGTAGTGAGCTGTGATCATGCCACTGCACTCCAACCTGGTGACAGAACAATACCCTGTCTCAAAAACAAAAAAAAGAAAAAAACATCCTAAACTGGCCTAAATGTCAACTCCGTTTGTCTCTGACAAATTTCTTCTCCTAGGCAGATATAATTGCACTATTTTCTGTGTCATAAAAACACGAAATACCTGCCTATATGGCCACTGTGTGTTTTTGCCACATTGTAGACATTTCCATCTCCCCTAGTAGATGGTGAGCCCCTTGTAGTCATGTAGCTTTGGTCTCTGGCATAGAGCCCGGATTGTGATCTACTTCTAGTCTACTTACTTTGTCCCTCTGCCAGATAAATTTTTCTAAAATGCTGGTTGCATCTTGTTTCTTTCCTGATCACAAAATTACGTGTACATGATAAGCTAGGCATGTGGAGCTCCGTATCATTTCTCAATCCAGGAACGAGAGTTCATGTGGTGTGATGAACAAATTTGTTCTCCTCCTGCCCCTCTTTGTTTGGAAGCCCAATTTTCTGGGCCTTCAGTCACTCCATGTTCACTCTCACCACCTGTTATATCATTTCTTATTTCTCAGCAGTTTCTTTGCTTCTGATAAAATGGCAGATGCTATTACATGTGTTAGGTTGTTACTGTCTCAGCTTACTCCAGATGGCAGAGACTCGATGTTACATCTCCTTATATTCCTCTGTCTTGTGTTTAGGATGATGTTTGTTTGTTTGTATGTTTGTTTGAGACAGGGTCTCACTCTGTCACCCAGGCTGGTGTGCAGTGGTAACTCAATGCAGCCTTGACCTCCTGGGTTCAAGCAATTCTCTCACCTCAGCCTTCTGGGTAGCTGGGACTACGGGTGCGTGCCACCATGCCCAGCTAATTTTTTTGTATTTTTTGTAGAGATAGGGGGTCACCATGTTGCCCAGGCTGGTTTCAAACTCCTGGGCTCAAGCGATCCTCCCACCTTGGCTTCCCGAATTATAGGCCTGGACCTATATTGGGCCAGGGGATTATAGGCCTGAGCCACCACACCCAGCCTTAGGATGTTTTATGCAGTATTAAGATGTATTAACTTATTGATTGATTTACTTAATGCCACCAGTCTTGCTACAACTTAGAAATAAAAAAACTTCCTTTTATATTTGTTAAATCAGGAGGCAGCCAGAATGACAGGTGATGATGGCTTTGGTAGATAAACCTTGAAATTCAGATTTACCTTAGGAACATGATGTAACCAAGCCAGTGATTCCTCACATTTTTCTTATTAATGAGAACTTGGGTCATTTATATAATAACATTAAAGCGATTCCTTAGGAGGTTTTTAAAAAATAGATAAATTTAGGAATTGAATGAATATGACATGTAAGTAATGTGGAATAATTTACTGTCCTATCAGGTTCTAAGTGTTTTCTAGAACTTTTATTATAGTGGATATTTTATTATAATATCCAATATGATAATGGAATTTAATAGCATAGATCTTTAGTTTTAAGAGATTTGAATTAATATTTATATCAAAAACTTCGTTTTGTAGATGAGTAATATCAGTTTAATTGGATCAAAATGAATTTCTTGGAGATCTTATTTCTCTACCCTAGAAGCTTAAATGAAATAGGGATGATAAATTAACCAGGTGGTGCAAAGGGCTTTGAACATGTAATGGGAAAAGTCAGTTCTTGTGTAACTTTTCTTCTTTGGGCCCTTTTGAGTTTTTTCATTTTGGGCACTTTGTGTCTTAGGTGGTACGCCATTTGGAGGTTTCAGTGGGTTTTCTAATGTAGGGATAAAGACCTCAGTTCAGGGAGGATTGAAGGTGAATTACAGCTTCGTAGAAATGAGAATGACTGTAAAAATACTCTGGGTATAGTACAATAGCTCCTCCCAGTCCCCTTTGTCAACAAACTTTTCTCCATATTTGGCAGCTCAAAACTCAGAATGTGGTGATTCTGGAGTAGCTATTGGAGCAATCATTTATAGATGGAGAATGATCAAAATATTTATATTCATTGTTGGTAACAGTTGTAGTTCATTTGTAACCAAGTTAAATGACATGCTCTTCTGGTTAGTTGGCTGAAGATATACCTTTTCTAGATACCTTAAAATATTTTTATGATGAAATTTTAATTTCAAGTGTTCATTCTTCTAGTAAAATACAGTAGGAGGACAGTATATGATTGAATGTTTTGTATACATATATAGATGTAAATGCTTGTGTTTTTATAGAGGGTTAAAGTGTTATTTCCTTTCCAGTTACGTGTTAAATGAATCCCAGAGTCGCCAAAATTCATCTTCAGCACAGGGTTCTTCTTCAAACAGTGGAGGAGGTTCTGGAATTCCACAGCCTCCTCCGGGAATGAGCTTTTATGCAGCTAAACGAGTTATTGGTGATAACCCATGGACACCTGAACAATTGGAACAGGTATCACACACTGTTTGCTCATAATAGTACTTGATTGTGGACATTTGCCCCTATGAAGTTCATGAACCATATAAAACATAGTTCTAGTATATTCAGGCTCTCCAATGAAATATGTTTGAAAGGAGCAGTTGATGTAATGTGTTCTGTTCATGCTAGTTATTTATTAAGCCCTAGGGGCAGGGAGGAGTGGGACATGCTGTTTAGTTTTTCTAATATTGCTTACATATTTCAAGTATAAAACACAACTCACTTATAAATTGAATATGTTTAACTTTTGTCATTTAAAAATTTTTTTTAACTTTTGTCATTTTAATTCTTAAATTGTAGGTTAAATTATCTAGCTTTTATGGTGCAGTTAAAATACAATTTTTCTTACATTATTCAACTTTTAAGGGCTGTACATTTTATGTAAAGTGAGGAGCCCCAGCACTTCACAGGTGACAATGTGGGGAAAAGCATGACTCCCTGTTATATTACTTCTTGGGAATTTAAAAATTGGCATTAAGAATTTTATTCTGGATTTAAACAGGACACAGATGTTCTCTGAGCAGCTTTTAAAAATGACTGGTGCTCTACAGAGAAGGTGCCTCACTGTGTCTGTGTCATCAGGCACTTCAGGGAAGAACAGATGAGATCAGTATGTAATTATTTTGGAATTCAAGCAACATGGGTTAGTCTTCTGATCCTTCCTTTATTTCTCCATGGCAGTCTAAATGATTTGATCCTTTTTTTGGGGGGAATGTAAGTGACCATTGATTAAAACAGTGTTCCTAGGAGAGGGAAAAAGAGGCAATTGGGGCATTCTTGGCATTCACAAATTTATAGAATGTTTTATTCAGTAAGGGGTATAATTGATTTGATCTCCTTCATGCTTTATGGATTTTTTTTTTCCTCCTTAAACTATTATGTAAGTAAGAAAGGTAAAGAATTAACAGAAGCTACTCTTTATTGAGTGCAATCTATGTGACAGGCACTGTACTGGGTACTTTGAATACAATATCTCATTCCACTGTCATAGCAACCCAGTGAAGTATAGAAATTGTTAGTTCCATTTTCTGAAAGGCGTGGAGGTTTTGAGATTTACCAGGGTCTCACTTTTAGTACCAGGCTTTGAATCTGGGATTATCTGAGGGTTAAAGCTACAAATGCTGGAGAAAAATTGTTATAGTTCAATTATAATCTTAAATTGGTCATTATTTGCCAATACGCGTCTGTATGTATTTTGTCAGTTTCATGCTGAAACGAACAGTTTAGTTTCAGGGGTGAAAGCTGTTTCCTCTAATTTTAAAATATCTCTTTGTTTTATACTTTTTCTTCCAAGTAAAACATGTTTTTGCTAATTATAAACCTAATGTAAATATTCAAGTAATTAAGAATAGTAGAGAAATTAAAAATTAAGGGGCTGGATGCATTTGCTCATGCCTGTAATGCCAGCCCTTTGGGAGGCTGAGGCGAGTGAATCGCTTGAGGCCAGGAGTTCGAGACCAGCCTGAGCAACAGAGTGAGACCCTGTCTCTATTAAAAATACAAAAATTAGCTGGGCATGGTGGTACCCGCCTGTAACCCTAGCTACGTGGGAAGCTGAGGCATGAAAATCACTTGAACCCAGGAGGTGGGGGTTGCTGTGAGCTGAGATCGTGCCACTGCATTCCAGGCTGGGCAATAGAGCAAGTCTCTGAGTAAAAATAAATAAATAAATAAAAAAGGCCAGGTGCGGTGGCTCATGCCTGTAAACCCAGCACTTTGGGAGGCCATGTTGGGCAGATTGCTTGAGGTCAGGAGTTCGAGGCCAGCCTGGCCAACATGGCAAAACCCCATCTCTACTAAGAAAACAAAACAAAAACAAAAGTTAGCCAGGCATGGTGGTGTGTGCCTGTAGTCCCAGCTACTGGGGAGGTTGAGGCACGAGAATTGCTTGAACCCAGAGGCAGAGGTTGCAGTGAACCAAGATTGCGCCACTGCACTCCAGCCTGGGCGACAGAGCAAGACTCTGTCTCAAAAAAAAAAAAAGTTACCTGGAATCCTGTCACACTAGTTTGTCATCTGTCTACAGTTTGCTCTGTGCATGTGTGTATGTGTTCACAGTTTTAAACAATATATTTCTACTTGTCATGTAATACATTGTTTGTAGTTTGCTTTTTATATTGAACAGTATTTTGGATTTTTAAAAAAGTAATTCTTTTGAATGTTTGCATACAATTATATGTGATATTTTTTAACCAGTCTCCTATTGATGGACATCTGTATAATTTTCCATTTTCTTTACGTATTTTTTGTTTAGTTTATATCTTTGTGTACTTGACTTCCATAAGTGTCTTTTTTATGGCTGTACAAATGTTTGAATCTTTTCTGTTGTAGCTGTTGTTAAAAGTAAGTTGTGTTGAGCGGAGGAGGGAAGGCAGGTCCTTTTTTGATCTGTTATACTTTTTTAAATTGCGTTTTTTTCTCATTTAATAATTGTAAAACTTCATTAATCCTAGTATATGTGAAAACTGTTATGTGACGATTTTTTAAGATGAAAATGAAATTTTATTTTTTCAGGTATATTATCCTGAATACAGTCATTTGTAGTGAAATTCATAGCATCTTTACATTGCATGAAGTTCTAAGCAGAATCTCTCTTTAGTCTGTTTCATTTCAGCCAGTCAATTAAATTGAAAACTGTTTTATTAGAATTTCACTTGTATTGAGTAGCTAACATTTGAAATCATATCCTTTGTATGTTAGCAATAGAGTGAAACTCCATGGAATGTGAGTTGTTTAGTTCTTTTTGAACTGTCAGGAAAATCCATGGGGCACTTTATTCCTGGTGTACCACTGTCTTATCTGGAGGCCCCAAATTTGGACTTCAAGACTTCATCACTCTAGAGAGGCTGTGTAACTTCACTGGGGTGGCTGTGTATCATAATAATTTTGGAGTCAGAGAGACTTGGGTTTGAATCCTGCCTTCATTGTTTACCAGTGTCTTAAAGCCTTGCCTCAGTATTTTTAGCTAAAAAATGGGTATAATGATTGATTTATTAGATTGTGAGGATTAAGTGAAATTATGAATATATGTGCTTTAGTATAGTCCCTGGCACATTGTAAGCCCAAGTAAGAGCTGCTACTGTTGTTACTGCTCATCTTTGGTTTGTGACCACACTGATATGTTAAGCAGTACTTTGAGTGGGTGTCCTTTGCTCCCCTGACCGTTCTTTCTCCTTGCCTTCATTTGTCTACAGTGCAAATTGGGAATCGTGAAATTCATAGAAGCTGAACAGGTGCCTGAACTCGAGGCTGTTCTCCATTTGGTGATTGCTTCTAGTGACACACGCCACAGTGTGGCAACGGCAGCAGACCTGGAGTTGAAAAGCAAACAGAGGTAACTACTTCTCTGTAAGCTTTCAAGATTGAAAGGGCTAGGTTTCTCAAAGCTTACTTGCCACAAGTATATATATATATATATATATTTTTTAGGATTTTATGTAATGAGGCATTCAACTTAGAGGAGATGATTAAATATACCCAGTTTGTAATAAAGTTTGCTAAAGAGTTGAATTCTGTGTAAGACAGAGAAGAAAATCTGTGTGGAGATGCTGTTTATAGCTGGACTAGGTTAGAAATGTCATCACAATCAATGAGACTTTTGGCTAGGTAGATGAACTTAAAGAATTGATGTTAAGAAAAGTGTCAGTTCAAGAAGTTACTAATTTTTGTTTTTTTCTCTGTCTCAAACCATTTGAGATTACTTTTAATAAAACCTTTGTATGTATTATGGTTAATACAGTGAAAATTACATTCATGAAAAGAGTTGCTGAATAGATTCTAATTCACACATGAGGAGATACAGATAGCAAGTAGACTTACAGAAAATATTCTGTATAAGAAATAAAGTCAATGAAAAATAAATGAATGGGATACCAGTAGCACTGGATAAACCCATGTATGTTTCTATTGAAACTGCTATTTTTATTTTTATTTATATATTTATTTTTTGAGACAGAGTCTTTCTCTGTTTCCAGGCAGGAGTACAGTGGCACGATCTCAGCTCACTGCAGCCTCCGCCTCCCAGGTTCAAGTGATTCTCATGCCTCAGCCTCCCAGGTAGCTGGGACTACAGGTGTTGGCCACCACACTTACCTAATTTTTGTATTTTTAGTAGAAACGGTGTATCACCATGTTGCCCAGGCTGCTCTTGAACTCCTAAGCTCAGGTGATCCATGTGGCTCGGCCTCTCAAAGTGCTGGGATTATAGGCGTGAGCCACCACTCCCGGCCAAAACTGCTAATTTTATACCCTGTTGATTGGCATTATAAATTGAAATGAAGTTTTGGAAAGCAGTTTGCAATAAGTAATGAATCATAAAGATATTTCTATCCTTTTATCTCAGTCTTTTGGGAATTTGTCCTAAGGAAATTATTCGAAAGGAAGAGATTTAGAAAAATTTTATAGATTTGTTCATTATATCATTTTCTATCATTGTTAAAATATGAAAACAAATTCAGTTTTCCATAATGGGGATATAGTTAAGTAAATTACTGTATGTATCTTTATGGAATATTATATATTTGCCAAAATATGAATGAAATTAATTACTACTAAGTTTTTAGTTTCTTTTACTGAAGTGTTTGTTTTGTCTGAAATCTCTAAACCACAAGTATTATGAAAGAAAAGCAATGGCAGAGCTTGAGGATTAGTTAGTAGGAATCTGCTTAGGAAAGATGTAGGTGATTCATATCCAAAACAGAATTGTAGAATGCCTCTGAGGATAGCGGGATTGTGGCTATTCTAAGAAGTATATTGATAAACTATGAAAGAAAGATAAATCTGAAAAGCAGTCAAAACAGGTTCATATGTTTGCACAAACACAGGATAGCTTGAAAGCAGAACCAGTGTCAAAGGGCAGAGAGAATATAGTATGGTAAACCAGTCAGATGGAAGGAAGGGTTGCATTATTGCTAGGTTTATGAAATGATTGGGTGGAATCTGCTGCAGAGGGTGGGAGCGAATCACCAATCATTTTTTTTTTTTTTTTGAGATGGAGTCTTGCTCTGTCATGCAGGATGGAGTGTAGTGGTGCAGTCTCGGCTCACTGCAGTCTACACCTCTCAGATTCAAGTGATTCTCCTGCCTCAGCCTCCCAAGTAGCTGGGGTTACAGTAGCAGTGGATAAACTCATTTATGTTTCTATTGAAACTGCTATTTTTATTTCTATATTTTATATATATAAAAAATAGACCGCACCACCATGCCCGGCTAATTTTTGTATTTTTAGTAGAGATGGGGTTTCACCATGTTGGCCAGGCTGGTCTTGAACGCCTGACCTCAGTTGATCCACCCGCCTCGGCCTCCCAAAGTGCTGGGATTACAGGTGTGAGCCACCGTGCCCAGCCTTCACCGATCATCTTATATCTGAGTTCATCTTATTGTGGGGCCCAAACAGAATTAAGTCTTAGTGACTAATAGCAGCATAACTACTCTGCAGAATTAAAACTGCAAGTGTGTACTGGTAGATAAGGAGGGGGATGCTGGGAATCACAGTGACATAACATTAGAGAAATAAAGTGGCTTGCAGGCTTCCTAGGTGTGGCTTTAATTTCATGGGTACAAATTTTTTTGTCAGTTTCCTTATCACTTTTGAATTGCCAAATGGTTAAACAGACAAATCCTACCCTGCCCCAGGCCTCTTTGAACGAGTGTAGTAAAGCTCTGCTCTGTTGGAGTTGCTCCATGCCATTGGCCCTGTGAACCCATCTGTGTAGGAACAGTGTCCGTTTTTCTTGTGGTACCAAATTGTGCCATTGGATACAATAATCCGTTGAGTCAGTGTGGGTTAAGTGATTTGTGTTTGTTTTGGTTTAAAAACAAACTTTAATAGAAATTAGTACCTTTCTTTTCCTTCTCTTCTACAATGTCAATTGCCCATTTCATTTGTGTATTTCTGACGTTTTCTTTTGTTAAGAAATGATGGGGCTATAATTTTTTTGAAATCACTGAAGGAGGAGGAAAAAATAATTTTAACAACCTGTGTTGAAACCTTCCATAGCTTAATTGACTGGAATAATCCTGCCATCATTAATAAGATGTACAAGGTGTACCTTGGAGATATACCACTGAAGACAAAAGAGGTAGGCTGTTTTGATTTATTCTTACATCAGCTTAAAAAGTAGTTTGTTGACATGAACTGTGTATTTATATATTTTCTTCTAGTTTCATTTAAGCTGAATCTGTACCATAACAAAACGATAGTTTTAAGTCATGCTAGTTCAGATGAATTAAAACCTGGTAACTTAGTTTACTGGATGTGGCGTTATAAATTCAGATTCCTAAATAACAATGACAAACTGTCTAGAGTAGGGATTGACAGATTTTTTCTGTAAAATTTGTAGGCTTTGCAGGCCTTATGGTCTCTCAGGTTGCAGCTGCTCAACTCTTGTAATGTGAAAGCAGCCATAGGCAATACATAACCGAATGAGCATGGTTGTGTGCCAGTAAAATTTTGTGGATACTGATGTTTGAATTTCATGTAGTTTTCATGTATTACAAAATACTATTCCTTTGATATTTTTTAACCATTAAAACATGTAAAACTGATGTTTAACTCATAGACCTTATCAAAATAAATGGTGAGCCAGATTCGGACTATGGGCTGTAGTTTGCAGACTTCTGGTCTAGAATCTAGAACAAAAGATGGGTTCTCCTAAAGCCTCAAAGTAAGACCTTTGCCTTAATAAGATGAGTTCTTTTTAGTTCACTGTGTTTAAAAGTATTCCAAGTCCAAACCCAGACATACAAGGATTATTTGTTTGCATGCTTGCATTCTTGCCCTTTTTTGTTTGAAATGGGGTCTTGCTATGTTGCCTAGGCTGGACTTGAACTTCTGGGCTTAAGCTGTGTTCCTGCCTCAGTCTCTTGAGTAGCTGAATGAATGAGAATCAGGACCTCTGAATTCTAGCCCCAAATGGCTGTACACATGAATGTGTTGGGGAGGAAAGGTTTGGCTGATCACATAACCTTTCCTGGCCTCATGTTCTTCATGTAGAAAATGAAGGGGTTGGATTAGATTAGTGGTTCTCAGAGTGTGTTCCATGGACCTTTTAAGGGTCACAAAAAACCTTTTAGGTGATCTGTGAAGGCCTTTTCTTTTTGTACCATGTCAGTATTTGCACTCATGGTACAAAAGCCATGGTGAGCGTACTTGCTCGGTTCCTACCACACATCAAAACAGTGTCACCAGATGACTAACAGTCATTCTTTTCTTCAGTGTTATGTACTCATTTAAAAAAAAAAAGAGAGAATAAAACTCAGCTTTACTTAAGAACATTCTTGATGAAGCAGTAAAAATGACTTTACTTGAAGAGTAGACAGGCAAATTATAGCTACTGAGATGGGTGTTTGGCACATATTTTCTCTAAAAGGAAAAAAATGAGGTTGTTACTTCAAGAAAAACAACATGATTTATTGGCAATAATAAAAGTTAGCTTTCAAGCAAAAATTAGAATTTTGAGAAACTTGTGTTTACCACAGTGATTTGATAGCTTATCAGTACTTAGTGGATTTTTCTGATGTGATTAGAACACAGGTGATATGAGCACAGGCTTTGTAAAAAAATGTTGTATGAAGAAACATTTGCTTAACTCAGTGAGCCAGTATTTTGCAAATGAGGAATGATGTTACAAAAGCATATAAGGGCAAGGGAGCCATTCAGAGTAAGATAATCAGTGGGATATAGTATAAGAGTATATAAGTTCATTGATATGATTTCAACTCCAAATTGCAACTAATCTTTTTTCTTTTCATTTTTAAAAAATAAGCAATTAACTGTTAAGAAATTATTATTTGTCAAGTTTTGGTGTAGTATCAAAAAAGAATATCCACAATTACCTAAGAAGGCTAAAATCATCTTCACTTTTCCAACCACACATATCTGTGCAGGTTAGGTTTTTGTTACTTACTTCAACCAAAGCAGTGTATTATAGCAGATTGAATACAGAAGAATATATAAAAATTCATTTCTCTTGTAGTAAGGTGAACATAGAAGTGATTTATAGACAATGTAAAATAGTGCTTCTCCCTCAGTACAATTATTTTTGCTTTGGAAAGTAGTTATTTTTTATAACAAATATTAGTTTTGAAATAATGAGTTTATTAATAATTCTCAGTTAACAAATATGTTAATTTCTCAGTTTTAATTTCCAATTAATAAATATTGATAGGTTACACAGATATAAACAGAAGCTCTTTGGAGAGTTCAGTAATTTTTAAAGGGATCTTGAAGCAAAGTTTGAGAGACCACTGATTTAGATGAATTCTCATGACATTTTCAGTTCAAAATAATTTTGAATTTCTAAGTTAAAACCAAGCATATTTTCAACAGGGTGCAGTTCTGAAGCCAGAGTTGAAAAGGGACCCTGTGAGTACGAGAGTCAAGTTAAAGATTGTCCCCCATCTCCTCCGCTCTAGACAAGCTGCTGAAACGTTCCCAGCCAACATTCAGGTAATTTATTTTTTCCAGAGAATATTGGCCTGTCTGCAACTTTTATGTCTGTTTAATTAGAGAAAGAACTGTGTTAATGGATATTCAGTGGGTAGGTTGATGTATATAACAAGATTAATGAGATTCTTTTTTTTTCTGTCTTAAATTTGCTGCAGTATGATTTTTAAAAAATTATCAGAAAATATATATAGGTTTGAGCATCTCTAATTAGAAAATCTGAAATCCTAAATGCTCCAAAGTCCAAAACTTTTTGAGAACTGATGTGATGCTCCGAGTGCAAAATTCCATACCTGGTCTTGTGTGATGGATTGCATTAAAACAGTCAAAACTTTACTTCATGCACAAAATTATTTAAAATATTATATAAATTACCTTCAGGCTATGTGCATGAGGTGTATAGAAAATGTCAGTGACTTTCATCTTTAAATTTGGGTCTCATCCCCAGGATATCTCATTATGTATGTACACATATTCCAAAATCTGAAAAAATCTGAAATCTCAAAACACTTCTGATCCTAAGCATTTCCAGTAAGGAACACTTAGTCTATACTATATATGGCTTCCATTTATCTTAAATATATGGTAATAATCCCTTTCAAACAAGATTTTTTTTAATGTGTGGCTTTTCTCCAAAAATGGTATCATTAGCAACTTAGTCACTTAAGTGAAAAAGCTGAGTCATCCTTAACTGAAAGCTCACTTGAAGGCAGTGGCCAAATGCTCTTGATTTCATCTTCTTAATGTCTTCACTTCTCTACACCTATAACGGTGATATTAATTCAAACTATTACTTCCTGTTTTGGTTACTGCAGTATTCTTTTAACTTATTTTCCTGCCTCTAGTCTTGGCTCACATCCAGTCTGTTTTCTTTTTCTTTGCTTGGTTTTTTTTTTTTGAGACAGGGTCTCACTGTGTTGCTGAGGCTGGAGTGCAGTGGCACAATCTTGTCTCACTCAGCCTCTGCCTCCCAGGCTCAAGTGATCCTTACACCTCAGCCTCCTGAGTAGCTAAAAAAAAAAAAAAAAAAAAAAAAAAGTCTGTTTCAAATAATGTAGCACTTGATTATATTTTGTCCTATATCTTTTTGTCTTTTTTTCTTGGAGACTTACTGTGGAGACTTTTTGTGGCTTTTTTGGAGTCTTGCTGTGCCACCCAGACTGGAGTGCAGTGGCATGATTTCGGCTTACTGCAGCCTCTGCCTCCCAGGCTCAAGTGATTCTCCCCTCTCAGGGCCTCCCAAGTAGCTGGGACTACAGGCATGTGCCACCACACCTGGCTAAGTTTTGAATTTTTTTTTGTAGAGATGGAGTTTCACTGTGTTGCCCAGGCTGGTCTAGAACTCCTGGGCTCAGTGATCTTCCTGCCTTGGCCTCCCAAAGTGCTGGGATTTTTTTTTTTTTTTTTTTAAGTGAGACAGGATCTTGCTATGTTGCCCAGACTGGCCTTGAACGCTTGGGCTCAAGTGATCCGCCCGTCCCAGCCTCCCTAGTAGCTGGGACTATAGGTGTGAGCCACCATGCCTGGCTCTGTATCATTTTAATGTATGTATCTCTTAACTCTTGAACAAGATTGAGTGCTTGTTCTTTTTTATATCTCTTAGTACCTAACACAGTGGCAATTAAAAAGCAGATAATACTAGTCTGTAACTCACATGTTATTGTTAAATAAGATCAGAATACTGCTGGCAGTTTTAGGAACAAGAGTAGAGGGTTTTTTTTTTTTTTTTTTTTTTAGTGTAAGTAAGCTTTGTCATAAAAAGGAACTTGAGGGATTTAGATATTTTTGATGTTGATGGTTAATATTGAACTTGCTGCATGCTGCACAGGACTCATCTACATGATGTTTTTGCCTTCTAGATGTGGTTTCCTAATACTTGAAGCACCTTTACTCCAATGGGACACTTATAGAATATTTCCATGTGTATGTTTTCCCTGAAGCTTTTATTAGAATTTGTCCTGAATCATATAATTAAGAAACATAGGGAATAGCTGAGTGGTGACCCACTGCAGCGTGTACTTTTCGTTTCCTCACCGTGGTAGACCCATAAGCTTTGCAGACTTGTGAGATCAACCGCTGTGTTTGTTACTCCACAGACTATTTATAGGAGCTTCTGATTGACTTTCTAAGTCGGTCAGCTAACAATGTTTATCTGCATTAACGTTGAAGAACGAGATGTAGTATGAAAGGTCTGCTGTTGAATTCTGATTACTATTCAAAAATATTAAATTCTTATTTTTGTTAATTGATGTTCTCAACTCTTCCTTTCACATAGGTGGTGTATGATGGACTCTTTGGTACAAATACAAATTCAAAGTTAAGAACGTTATCCCTGCAATTTGTGCATCATATTTGTATAACGTAAGTTTTAACTACTTTATAAAGTTTTCAAGCTGCTGGAATGATTGAATGCTTCAAGTATGCTTCAAGTATATCTTTTTATTCATCTTACCTAGAAAGAAATCATGTTTGCTCATCTTTAAATATTTTTGTATTTTAATAGGTTAACTTATTTCGGTTATGTCTCTCATTATTTTATGTAATCATCAGTAAAGATATGTAGTTATGTGATTCTTATCTTGCTTTGTGTATGTGTGTTTTATTTAAAGCTGTCCAGAAATCAAGATTAAGCCATTAGGTCCAATGCTTTTGAATGGCCTCACCAAGCTAATCAATGAATACAAAGAGGTAAGTGACTTGTCTTTTAAATTTTTATCAACATTTTATATCTTAAAATATTTTCTGTAATCTTTCTGGTCTGTCAATGTAGTTGAAGTTTGTTAAAGTTTCATTGTTTCTTAACATTTTTACTTGAAGTACTACAAATTTCAGAAATTACTGCCCTTTTTTGCTTTTTCGGGGGAAAATAACTATTAAAAACTGATATGAGGTGTTACTGTATCTTTTTGTTTGTTTGTTTGTTTTGAGATGGAGTTTCGCTCTTGTTGCCCAGGCTAGAGTGCAATGGCGCGATCTTTGCTCACTGCAACCTCCAGCTCCTGGTTCAAGTGATTCTCCTGCCTCAGCCTCCTGAGTAGTTGGGATTACAGGCACCTGCCACCACCACACCCAGCTAATTTTTTGTATTTTTAGTAGAGATGGGGTTTTACCATGTTGGCCAGGCTGGTCTTGAATTCTTGACCTCAGGTGATCCGCCTGCCTCAGCCTCCCAAAGTGCTGGGATTACAGGCATGAGCCACTGCGCCGGTCTGCTGTATCTTTAAATAGCATTTTTTCAGCCAGCGCCTTTTGTGCTACTTCTAGCTATTATGCAAAAATGGAATTAAAGGAATTGAAATTTATGTTGATTTCCATATGGGGCTATTTGGATTTGGCTTGTGTTGGGAAACTGTTAATTCTCAGGGGCTAAGATACTTTTTTTCTTTTATATTTTTCTCTGGTAAATAATGGGGCTGAGATTTTGATGATTCAAAATTCTGTCAAAACATGCATTCAGTAAATTTTTGATTCCTTAAGCTAAATGGGATGAGGATTCCTTCGATTGTGGATTTTTGAATCCCATTTTTCCCTGCTGTATTTCTGTTACTATAATATCTCCAGTATTTAAAAGGAATTTGCTTATAAAGGTAATATTTCAAGAATTCATTAGTATTATTTTCCCCAGTATAAGCTAAACATGAATGCATGTTTGCAAATAGTATAGTGAGATCAAGATCTTACCATCTGAAATTAGAACTGAGTTTGAATCCTAGTTTTGTTCTTTGGTGAGTTATTTAAATTCTTTGCACGTTCTTATCAGAAAAATGAAAATAATAATACCACTTCATTAGATTACTGTGAAGATTAAAATAATGTACCTAAATTGTTCACCATAGTCAAGGCACGTTACTATTACTAGGTATTGTTAGTGAAAGGCACTTTATTTACTGTGCAGCTGTGCTTTGGGGGTAAGTAGGCTTGGTTCTCATAGCTTCTTTCTCCTATTAAGCAATGCTTGCGTGGTTAAGATCTAGGGGACTTCTCAGATTATTTTATGGCATAGACAGTGAGATGCTTTAGCGTCATTGGTAGAAATAAAAATGTGCTGGGGCTTTTGGGGAGAAACTGTGTATTTAAATATAAGTTAGAGAGGCCAGACAAACCACAGGGTGTGAGTCCCCTTACCTGCAGGTGACATCTGCATGTCTTCCCAATAGATGAATCCGTAAGAGTAGCCATTTAGATGTGGAAGGGCAAATCCTAGGATAAACACATAAACTAGTAGAAGTTTATTGTGTTCTGAGTAATCAGATTATTAGTTTTCGAAAAACCATGTAAAACTCTATCTGTATCTTGAGGAGAGAACCTCACTAATTCACCTGGTGACTATAACCCTCTTTAATTTTTTATGGTAGAAAATATGATAGGAAGCTGTTCATTACAGTGTAGATTTTTAGAAAATCACACTAGATTTTACTGCAATTTTGGTGAGAGATGGAGGATCCTAGTCTGTTGGACCAGTGATGTATTTTCTAATGAGTTAATGTTTTTTAGTGTGTTGAAGATGAACTTTGGTGTTTGGAGGTTACATAGTGTTGAAATATCTTGAACTCAGCACCAGCTAAGAGAAACCTTTCATATCTATGACCACCGCATTTTCTTTTTGGAATGATTGGGGATGCAAGGTTTTGTCTTGTTTTTCCTTTTAGTAGTGTGATGGATTCTGGGTTTGGACATTTTTGTTGTTGTTCAGGTGCTAACACCATGTAGTTAGACAGAGTGAGACCTAGGTTTAATAAGGAGTAAAATAATGCATGTAATTGCAGCGAAAAGGTTTTACTGTTTACTGTATTTTTTGTTTTGTCTATTTTTTGTTCTTTCTTTTCTTTTTTTAATTTCAAGGACCCTAAACTACTGTCAATGGCATATTCAGCTGTTGGAAAACTCTCCAGGTGAGTAAACTCTTTTTTAGTGAGAGATATGGTGTTGGTAAACTGAGAAAAATTATGTGGCATTTAATAATGGTGGAGAATAAATTTGTTGTGACTCTGAAAGGCAATGTATTTAATGGCCATAGGTTGTTTAGAAATGTCTTCTGTGTAGAAGGAAAAAGATGTGAGATATTTTAATTTACATTTGAAGGTATGTTACTGTATTAAATGGTGGTCTTGAAATGAGAGTTTGAACTGAATTGTGTCATAATGGGTTACTTTTTTTGTACCCTAGAGACTTTCGATTGACCTTAAGTGTTTTTGTTGCTACTTGGCACTAATTTTTATAAACCCAGTGATCAAGGTTTTTCTAGTGATTCTCTTTTCTGAGAATGGTGTTTATGATTCTGAGTGGCCCTGACAGATTTTTTTTTTCTTCTCAATGTGATTTCCTCATTCCAGTTCCTCCTGGCTTCATCTTCCTTCACTGTATTTCAAAGCAGGGAGATAGACATGAAGCATCCTCAGTGGCACCATGTGCTGCTTCCACCCCCAGTGCAGGTTTTGTGTTGGCCTGTGTAGACCAGGTCTTGCTCTTCTCTACAGCAAAAGGAGCTTTGGGCTTTGGAAGAAAGCCACCCCAGATCAGTGGATATCGTGCCGGGTTGTCAGCCAACCTTGTCCCTTGTCTGTTTGCATGAAGTAACAAAGCCCCTTTCCGCGACAGTCATTAGTTTAGATCACAATTTGGTCTTATCTAATTTCTTCCTGTTAAAATCAGAAATGTTAACTGAATGCATGGAATATTATAGAGGGGATATTTGGAAGATGTGTGTATTAATCAAGGGTTATTTAGATTAAAGAATTAAATAATTACTTAGAAAAATTTTCGGCTCTTGGAGGAAGTAATATAATGATGCTGACATTGTCTTCAGAGAGTTCAGGAAAATTTGTGTTTAGTTTCATTTTTTCCCTTTTTCATCTCTTGGAAATTTATGATAGTAACAATATTTTTACATTCTTTTGCAGTCGAATGCCGCATTTATTCACTAAGGATATAGCGCTTGTGCAGCAGCTTTTTGAAGCCCTATGTAAGGTAGGGAAACAGCTGCTAAGTTTATGCTTGCTGTTTGGATGTTCCCCTGGGAACCCAACAGGGAGGGAAACATTTTTATTATCTTTATAGGAAGAGCCTGAGACTCGACTTGCTATTCAAGAAGCTTTATCTATGATGGTTGGAGCATACAGTACTTTGGAAGGGGCACAGCGAACTCTCATGGAGGCACTTGTGGCTTCGTACTTAATAAAGGTAGGTCTGTGTGAACTACAAAGCCTGGGTAGTATATGGTTTACATTTTTAAGAACAAAATTTGAATTGCTACTTAACTGTTTTGGTAATTAAGAGGAATATTTGCTTTCACTTGGGCTGTGATTTAGGATCTATTTTTAATTCTTCATGATGAAAATTTGACTTTAGGGGAGAAGGAGTGGTAGTATTCATAGCGATGCTTATGTTTAGAGCTTTCTATGTGGGAAAACTCTTCTTAATGCCTTGCCCTCTGAGTTAGAATTGTTTTGTCTTTGTAACTGGTAGCTGAGCACTACTGTCCGCTGGGGTAGAGTTCGATAGGTAACATTTTCAGAGAATAGCAGAAGGGATGAAAGACAAATTCCGTATGTCAAAGTGAGTTTTTAGGAAGTGAGCCAGTACTATCATACATGCTCTTCTTCCTCTGGTCCTCTTTATTTGGTTTTCATGGGAATTTGTAGGAGGATTTTGAATATCTATAGATATATACACACACATATATATGTAATATGTAAAATATTATATATTTGCTTTAGTTCTTTGTCCCACATTTTTAGGAGTAGAGAGGGAGATTGGAAGACAGAATGATACTAAAAAGTGTCAGTGAGATTAATATAAATTGTGTCCTAATGGAATTAGACTGACATGATTTGATATTTTGAGGGAATTTTAAATATTCAGAAAGGTATCTGCTTCCTATTAAAATATGGCAGGGTTAAATGTGCTATTACATACACTCAGAAAGCTTACTATGATGGAGTCCTATTGTTAAGTGCTCTTAGTGTGCAGTGCATGTGGTTCATGGTCATACATTATGGACAAAGGTGTGTAGGCGTATTTGGAAGCTCATTAGAATAGAATAAACTTGCTCCAGGTAACTTTACAAGGAAAGGTGATGCTTGTATAAACACTTATAGATACTGGTTCTATGCATGCAAATCAAATCGTGTAACACTATTACCAAGACAAAGCTAATTTCTTTTCTTTTCACAGACAACATTTAAAGCAACCAAACTCTAGGTTAGTTATGTAATTTAGGCTAGTCTTTAATATCCTCACTCTTTAATGTACTTCAAGGAATGCTAAATAGCAAGAATGCCAGAATGAGTGGGACAATATATATATTTTTAATGTCTGTCTTATTTCACTTATGTTTGTGGCTAGAGGAGTGACCTGGGGAAGTTACATAAGAGTAAAGCTTCAGGATCAGTAGATTCTAAAACTTTTCTGGTTGAACTTTGTAGTCATAGGTTATTAATCTCGGTTAATTGAATATATTTCTGTAGTTGAACTGCTTTGGAGTCAGTTTTAACTTTAGAGCTAATCTGAGAACATTGGAAGTATTTTGCTTCAAATTGGTGGGGATTCCAAGTAGGCTCTGTTTGTAATTTCTGCAAAATACCTGAGTTTCACTCATGTGACTGACAATTTGAGAGTTGGAGTGGCAGAGGTGGTGGCCAGAAACTGTCACAGTGACCCTGGCCCCGAGGTTTGGGCTGAGGATGTGCAGAGATTCTCTACTTATGGTCTTTGGAGGTCTTCCGGCTTTACCTGGAGGATCGTCTAAAATTGTAAGAGTACTCTAAGTAATGCCAGTGTCCAAAAGACTTAAACAACATGATTAAAGATCTTGAACAAATGATTTATTTAATTTATTTAGATACACATTTATTAAAATGTCACCTTAGAATTTTGAATTGTTTACAATTAGGAAGACTCGATTGGGACTAATGACTGGTAATTGATTTTTTTTTTTCCTTTTTCTTTTTTGGATTGGGGTGGTCTGTGCATGTTTACACATCAAATAGCCTGAGGTTCAAGTTCGACAAGTGGCTGTGAAATTTGCCAGCACGGTGTTTCCCTCAGATCATATCCCTTCCAGATATTTGCTGCTACTGGCTGCAGGAGATCCGTAAGTTTCAAAAGATGTTAATTTGAATTTTGGTTTATTTTGAATTTATTTGAAAATTACTAAAAGTTGTGTTGTTTACAATGTTGGTCTATGAAATTTAGAAGCGAAGCTATTTATTAAGGTATGGCTCTTGATGTGATATAGACCTGTACTCATATACCTATATATTTATATAATAATATAAATATTACATGTATTTGTCTATATAATATATATTATGTAGATATATATGTGCAATATATGATATATAGCTAATACAGAAAATGCTTATGAAATGGTCAAGTGTAAATAAAGCAGATTATATGATTGCATGTGTAATATAATTATATCTCTAAAATCAAGCCCTGTGTAAGGAGAAAAAAGGCTGATGTTGATGGTTTGACATATGTATTAATATTTTATTAAATATTGGAGTATCATTTTATATCTAATATACTTATATTTTTAAATGAGGTATAAGTTGCATTTTATATTAATTATATTACTGTATCTTCTAGCGTGTATAATGCATTTTAAAAGAATGTTTAAATGGTTTTGAAATTGGGACATGCCTTTAAAAGTCATGTACATACAATGAAATATATATGCACATATTAAAACAATTCTTTTCAAATTTGTTACATATCTTATGGTCATTGCTATCTTAAAATCCATGCAGCACTCTAATCTATTTCATAATATTAAACCAGTACTACGTTTAACATTTAGAATTTTTGCATCCTTTAAGTGAGATTCTTGTATATGTTTTTTTGTTGTTGTTATCAGGGATAGCCTTATTTGGGGAGGTGAAAAGCCTCATTTATACTGAGGAATAGTTTAAATAAAATAACGCATTCTATGATGATATGAACACCCTTGCCCATAAACTATTATGCTTCATTTTAAAAAAATGGGTAATTCCTTGATAACTGTGTCAGTATTCTAGTTGGCCAACTGTGTGCCCCTCATGGCATTTGTTTTCTTTCCTATAAGTTGTATATATTTTGCTGTTATTTATTTGGTTGGTATTTTAATTGGATATCACAAGTTATTACCAGGCCCTGATTTTTGACTTCTGATCTTGGCTGCTGCTTCTCATAGAGCACATTTCAATTTGGTTAAAGTGACTTTGGATTGTTAATGTTGATTCTGGTGCTCTGTTGCTTCTTAATTTTTTTACATTAGTTTCCCAACCACAGGCCAGATGTACTGGGGCCTGGCAGCCAAGATGGCAGTTCATGTTAGAGCAAGGATTTAAATCTAGGGAATTGGACTTCCAGATAGAGCTCTTAACTGCTGTATCTTATTTCCGTAAGTGCTGAAAATTATTTTTATTTAAGAAACCAGAATCAAAGCATAACTAATTCAACAGTTTTCCTTCTTGGGTTAAAACCATTCAGGTCAATTGAAAATCCTCTGACAACTTAAGGAATTATTTATTTATTCTTTTCGACCCTTTATCTGTTGTTTGGAAAATGAGACACGAACAAAGGCAATTGAGGAATTAAAAGGCCTTTATATGGTATCTGGATAAGACTGTTGCTGAGATCAATCTCTAGGTGGTCTGAAATTGGTTGGGGTTTATGTTTTTACACTTTAATGTCACTTATCAGTTATTAATTGTACAGAATTGTAAGAGTTTGGGTGGAGTGTGTAGACCACTGGATAGTCACTGATTTTTAAAATATATTTTATAGTTTACGATTTAACTCTATGAGGTAAAGCATACACATAGAAATTTACATAATTACTTACAGTATCCTATCTTGTTTTTTTCTAAGTCAAATTGAAAGATGGAAGCCGTGTGACTCCCCAGACCTCATGCAATTTCTAAAAAGAAGTGATTTCTTATAATGTGTTGACTCTGCTTAGATAGCCAAGAATGTATTTAAGACATTTTCTGAGAACTCTAGCTAGCAAATAAAATTGCTGTTCTTACTTTTCAAATGATCATTTCCAATTGGTGACATTTATTTTTTATTCTTATTTGTCTTTTTCTGAAAGACGTGAAGAAGTTCATGGAGAAGCACAACGCGTGTTAAGGTGTCTTCCAGGTAGAAACAGAAAAGAAAGTACTTCTGAGCAGATGCCTTCCTTCCCAGAAATGGTATATTACATCCAAGAAAAGGTATGGCATGCAACTTAAGGTAATTAGTCTAAATCATAATGGATGATGAAAATGAAAACATTCATCTTTAAAGTGAAAAATGTAATCACTAAATGTTGACTCATAAAATTTCTTTTTTTTTTTTGAGGTGGAGCTTCGCTCTTGTTGCCCAGGCTAGAGTGCAAATGGCACGATCTCGGCTCACTGCAACCTCCACCTCCTGGGTTCAAGTGATTTTCCTGCCCCAGCTCCCGAATAGCTGGGATTACAGGCGCCCGCCACCAAACCCGGTTAATTTTTTGTATTTTTAGTAGAGACAGTGTTTCACCATGTTGGCCAGGCTGGTCTCGAACTCCTGACCTCAGGTGATCCACCCACCTTGGCCTCCCAAAGTGCTGGGTTTACAGGCGTGAGCCACCATGCCCAGCTGACTCATAAAGTTTCTAGCATTAATACTTACAATAAGGAGATACAAAGTGAGGGAAAAAAATTATAATTCTCACCTGTAATTGATCTGTTTTGCCTAAACTTGAATTACTTATAATTCCTTTCATGCTTGGCAACATTTAGGCTGTGTTAAATACTTTTTCTCTTAATATGACATGCTTAAAAATACATCTCCTTTTTTTTTTAAAAATTTTTTTTATTTTTTTTGAGACAGGGTCTTGCTGTCACCCAGGCTGGAGTGCAGTGGTGTGGTCTCAGTTCACTGAAACCTCCACCTCCCAGACTCAAGTCATCCACCCTCCTCTGCCTTCTGATAGCTGGGACTATAGGCGTGCACCACTGTGCCTGGCTAATTTTTGTATTTTTTGTAGAGACAGGGTTTAGCTATATTGCCCACGCTGGTTCTCCTTTTTATTTTTAAGGGCACTCTTTAGGGTAGTATAAGGATGCTTGAGGGAGTAGTTCATGTTCTTCCCACCATGTTCATAAGAGAGCATCCCATCTGTTTTTGTAAGTGTTTTCTGCTGGTAGATCCAGGATATTGGCAGTAATGACCATCCACCCCTTCCAGGCCTTGACTCTGTCCCACTTTGCCAGAGGATACCTTCCTACCTTTTACCTCCACTGGTGATCCTAACTCTTTGCTAGGTAGGCACCTTAAGGGAGTTGAAGGTCAGTATGCAGCAGCCATGATTCTATTTTCCATATAGCAACACAGTCTATTTGTAGTCAGAGGATTCTCTGTGCTTGTAGTTTCCTCTTACTTTCATTATTAATGAAAATAACTGGCATGCAGTGAGCTGAGATGACCATATTAGTAGATGTGTGGAATAGGTTTATTATTTTTAAACAAGCCAGTACAAACATGGAAAAAGGGCAACACACTTGTCATTTAGTGTGTGACGGACATGCATGATCAACACAGTTAATAGGAAAGTGGAAAATGTTTTAATCAGAAAAAGCAGTAAACTTTGGACATGTAGCTAGAAATACAGTTGTTTTTGAGTTGAGGAAGGGCAGGTATGCTCCATTTTTCAGTAATTGTGTCTGTTTTGGACTTTTTAAACTTAGGCTTCTCATCGAATGAAAACTCCAGTCAAGTACATGACCGGGACCACTGTCCTTCCATTTAACCCAGCAGCCTTTGGAGAGGTAGAATTTTCATATATTTCTATTTACTTTTTGTAAGTGTTCTAAAAAGATCACACCACACCCAAAGAGGTATCTGTCATCTTGTTGTGTTTTAGGTAAACCCATATTGTGTCATTGTTCTTCATCTGGTTGTTTATTTAAAAAAACAGTATTGGGAAATTGGTATTATTTTAATTCATAGTGAAGTACGTAAATATATTTATTTCAGTGAGATTCTTTTTGTGAAAAAACTGGATGTTCTGTAGTGATTACTGTTGGGATTTTGCAGCAAGTTAGATTTGGGTTTTAAAGCCAACATGTTGTTGAGGTTGTTAGGGTTATTTAGTTTTGAAGGTTGGAGAGGATTAATTGATCACACTTATTAAGGGAAATTCTGTTTTTTAGATCATTGACTTGCACTAGGTAAATTATAAGAAGTAATCTTGTTCAGAGTAAGAATATTTACAGTGAATTTACTGCCTATCCTAACGATCAGTGAAAAAGCTTCCAGAGGATGGACTCCTTGGTAGCCTGTTTATATAAGGGTTGTTTTTGTTTGTTTGTTTGTTTATTTTTGAGAAGGAGTCTCACTCTGTTGCCCAGGCTGGAGTACAGTGAATGGCGTGATCTCGGCTCATTGCACCCTCGCCTCCTGTGCTCAAGTGAACGTCCTGACTCAGTCTCCTGAGTAGCCGAGACTACAGGCGTGCACCACCACTCCTGGCTAATTTTGTTATCTTTTTGGTAGAGATAGGTTTCACCATGTTTCCCAGGCTGGTCTTGAACTCCTGGGCTAAAGCAGTCCTCCTGCCTCAGCCTCCCAAAGTGTTGGGATTACAGGCGTGAGCCAGTGTCTGGTCTATATTAGAGGTTTTTATGGTGGTATATCTATTTTTCTGTAGATGAATTGAACCCATTTTCTCAAATTCTTGTGTCAGTGGAGTAAATACAACTGGAATTCTGCAGGAATAATAGGCCATTTGCTTCAGATGTCTGTCCTCTCTCTCTCTCTCTCTCTCTCTCTCTCTCTCTCTCACACACACACAGCTTTTAAAAAATAATGATTTTTATTATAATTTTTAACTTTTATTTTAGGTTTGAGGTTACACGTAAAGGTTTGATATATAGGTAAATATGTGTCATGGGGGTTTGTTATATATACTATTTCATTACCCAGATATTAAGCCCAATACCCCATAGTTATCTTTTCTGCTCCTCTCCCTCCTCCCACCCTCTCTCTTCAAGTAGACCCCAGTGTCTGTTGTTTGCTTTTTTGCATTCAGAAGTTCTTATCATCTGACTCCCACTTACAAGTGAGAACATGTGGTATTTGATTTTCTGTTCCTGCTTAGTTTGCTGATAACAGCCTCCAGCTCCAATTTCTGACAAAAGTTCAGTTTGTATTTTAACAATCTTAAAAAATTCTTTGGATTTGCAAACCTTGTTATACAAATTTTGCTCCATTATGGCATATTTTCTGCCTTCCATGAGGATTGGAATAGCTTTATAAAGAAGGGTAGGTGAATCAAAACTAGAAATTGTTACTTTGAAGAGTACCTTCCCACACTGACTTTTCGAGAAGCTTATACAGTCTTCCTCTCCGTTCTGTTTGTAGATCGTTCTGTACTTGCGCATGTGCCTCGCGCACAGTGCGGGGGTGGTGCCCACCTCTCAGAGTTTGGCTGATATGCAGGATCATGCTCCAGCCATTGGACGCTACATACGGACTTTAATGTCAGGCGGGCAGACGGCACCCTCATCATCTTCTAACAAGAGTGGGGAAACTAACCCTGTCCAGATCTACATTGGCCTGCTTCAGCAACTGTTAGCAGGTGTTGGAGGTAAGAATTTGCGACGCGAAGGGAAGATGTTGAAGCACTTAAACAAAAATCTAATTTTAAACTTAGCTAACAAATTATAGCAAAATTATTCTTTCTCTTCACTTCTGTAACCGAACATTAGCCTTTGTTTTTTTTTAAACTTATCTGATTCATTCTGGATACACTACTTATTTTTTCAGAAAGAAATACTAACAATAGATAATACATTTTTACTTCGGAAGTGGATGTGAAGAACAGGATATCCTTTTTATAGATAGCTCATCTGTAAATTTGCTGTAGTGAATCACATACTATATTTAGGTTGTGTAGGTTTTTTTTTTGTTTTGTTTTGTTTTTTAATAGAACTGAAAGAATGTGTGCTAAAGCAGTGGCCTTATACTTAAAAGGAATTTAGTGATCCCTGTATGTTCATTACTTTTCTTGAAATTTAAAGTGGTTCTAAATTCTTACTTAGGTTTGCCAGTTATGTACTGTCTATTGGAAGCTGTGTCAGTGTATCCAGAAAAGCTGGCTACCAAATTTGTAGACAAAACAGAATGGATAAAGGTATGTTCTGCATGTACCTTTTTTTATTTTTTAAAAAAATTGTATTTCAGACTTTAACCTCATAATTTCTTTTTCCTGCCAGCATCCCTATGACCTTTTCTGCCTTAAGGTCATTTTGAAAACTCTCTCATCATCAGACACTTACTGGGAAGCATGTAGGTCACTATGTCTCATTGACACATCTGGAGGAGAGTGGGAGATGAATTGAGAAGCATAGGAGTATAAAGAAAAATTCTTTTTCTGTTTCGAAATTTTTTTTTTTTTTTTTTTTTTTTTTTTTTTTTTAGAAAAAATAAGCAATGGGTTTGTGTAGTTTAAATAAAAACTATGTAAAATGTCTCTTTTCCATAACCATCTCCAACCTACCCTAATTTTTGCCCTTTCCTCTCCCCTCTGACAAACATATGTAAGTCACCATTTATGTATAGCATGCTTTCTAGAGTTTACTTATGTACATACACATAAAAACATGCATTTAAAATTTTTGTCCCATCTTTTTATAAAAAGCAGCATACTATTCATACTGTTTTATACATTCCTTCACTTAATAGTAGAGAGATATTGCACTACAACTATGGAGAGAGCATCTTCTTTAACAGCCTCAGTTTTTATTGTATGAGTGTACTATCATGTATTCTAGATCTTTATAGATGGTCATGTAGAGTACTTCCATTCTGCTATAATGAGTAATCTATCATCTTGCATATTGAGGAAGTATATGTTTTAGATGGATTCCCCAGAAGTGCAATAGCTGGATCAGAGGACATGTACTTTTGTAATTTTCATAGATAATGCCACACCCTCCATGTGTGTGGTACCAGTGTACACTTCTGCCAGTCATGTATGAGGGTGTTCCTGTCCCATGGCCACACCAAAAGGGATGCCAGGTTTAGCAAGTAAAAATACAAGATACTCAGTTAAATTTGAATTTCAGATAAATAATGAATAATTTTTTTTTTTAGTGTAAGTATTGGCCCATACAGTTTTCTGTATCTCCATGTGCTACATATTGTGGTTCTTTTTTTGGAAAATACAGCTTGAATGATGGTAAAAATGTACAAATTACGTCTTTAAGGGTGAAAACATGAAAGAAATTTACCAAGAGGTGTGAGTTTTGCACATTTCTGGATAATCTGGTCTTATGAAATTGCTTCTATTTTAAAAAGTTTTTTTTTATTTCTTATGAATATTTACTGATTTTAAAATTATTTTAAAGTTTTTGAGCTTTGATGTTTTAGATGAGAGGTTGTCATACTGTAGTCAAAAGTCCAAATAGGGCCTGCCTCCTGTTTTTGTATGGTTTGCAAGCTAAGAATGTTTTTTACATTTTTAAATGTGGGAAAAAAAATGAAGAAACGAATAAGTTTCATGACACAAACCTTGTCGTGTCCACGTTTTACTGGAACCTAGCCACGCTCATTCGTTGCGTATTGTCTGTTGCTGCTTTTGTACTGCAGTGGCAGAATGGAGTAGTTGCAGCAGAGACCAAATGGCCCATAAAGCCTTTCAGTTTTTTTACAGAAGTTTGCTGACCCTTGTTTTAGATCATCTGTGAATAAATTTCACCTGTTTTGTGCTTGTGTATCTTTGATGAAAATGGACCTAAGATTTTGTTATATAATTCATTCAGCTTTTATTTTGTTTTCAAATAATAGCTTTTTTTCCTCAATATCCATCAACAGATGGATTGAACATTCTTTTAATTTTAAAAGATGTTGTCATCAGGCTCGTGGTTCTGTGTCATGTATGTATTTTTTTTATACTACTCAGAGTCTGATGAATAGCAGTAAAGAAGAAATGCGCGAACTGGCAGCATTGTTTTATTCTGTGGTGGTATCAACAGTGTCGGGGAATGAGTTGAAATCAATGATAGAACAGCTTATAAAGACTACGAAAGACAATCACGTATGTTATTTTGTTTTCATTCCTTTTTGTGGGAGATGGGGTTTCATAAAAGGATCTAATTTATTTTTGGTTTTTATCTTCTCATTTGTAAAATGAACTTATAAATTCCTTGCTTTTATTACTGTAAAGAGTAAATGAGATAGGTAATACATTGGTTCAGTCAGCTCACTTAACAAGTATGGTGCTGTGTCTGATAAGCACTATTTTAGGTGCCAGGAGTACAGTGATTCATAAATACATGAGAATCCCTGGTACAACAGGATGCTCAGAGCCTGCAGCGATACCACCGTGAGCACACCTAATTTCATCTGATCTTGGAAACTAAAACTAAGCAGGGTCAGGCCTGATTAGTACTGAGAGCGAGAAATGTTAGCTCCATTTTTCTTCCTCATCTACTGCTGCCAGTGAAAAAACAAGTTTTACTTCAAATAGTCTGTTGGTTACCTTGTGTTTGGAGGTTTTGGCAATTAGAAATAGGATCTGTTCATTGTCTTTTGTTGGCAATAGAAAGACATTATGTGTGAAAGTTATGATACTCTAGTTATGTAAGTGCTGTAAGCTAGAAAGTGGCGTGGGAGCATGTAGGAGCATGTAGTCATCTCACCTGGAATTGGAGTGGGCATGGAATTAGAGAATGTAAATCTTAAAGTGAATCAAGATTCAGCTTCTCAAAATTCCGTTAGAAACTCAAGGTTTCTCTTATTCCCTAAGCTCAATGCATTAGCATCCAGTGAAACCTCAAGTGTTTACTTTATTCTTTAGCCTTATGTTTTGTTGGAGAGATGATCCTAATAGACACACAGTTACTGCCATGTAGTTTTGCATACATGAGAGAGAGCCAGAGATATGCTATTGTTTTGCTAAATTCAGAGCCCGGAGATACAGCATGGATCCTTGCTTGCACTGGGATTCACGGTGGGAAGGTATTTGGCTAAAAAGAAAATGAGAATGGCAGAGCAACAAGACCTGGAGAGAAATGCTGACACCCTCCCTGATCAAGAGGAACTCATTCAGAGTGCTACAGAAACAATAGGTAATTAATGTCTTTATGCCGACTTGGGTGTTGCAGCTTTTGAATTATGTTAAATTTTAATATGGAGTTTCAGTTTCTTTTTATGGCATTGTACTTTAAAGACACAAGTTTTTTCACAAAAAACTTACTTGATAAATTCTGTATTTTTAATAACAACAAAGGCTGGGTGTGGTAACTCATGCCTATAATCTCAGTACTTTGGGAGGATCACTTGAGTCCAGGAGTTTGAGACCAGTCTAGTCAGCATAGTGAGACCTAGCCTCTATAAAAAAATAAACAAACTTAGCTTGGTATAGTGGCGTGTACCTGTAGCCTCAACTTCTGAGGAGGCTAAGGTGGGAGAATCACTGGAGCCTGGGAGGTCGAGGCTGCAGTGAGCCGTGATCATGCCACTGCACTCCCGCCTGGGTGACAGAGCTAGACCTTGTCTCAAAAAAACAAAACAAAAAACAAAGCAATGAAAGCACTCCATTTTTTCTTTTCTCTACTTTTTTTTTCTACATGTTTTTATAAACAGGGATGATCCTATTATGGTAAAAAAATGTATACATTAAAAAAAATACTACTCTATCCCCTGTTGCCATGTTGTCTTTCCACTGAATAAATGTTAACAAATTGTCAACTCAAAGATATTGTACACTTTGATTTTATTTTGCCATCTTAAAAAAATCTTGAGTACATCACTGGTTGCTTTGGGTCGTAAGAATAATGGTATATAATTCTCTTTTTGGCTAAATGTGCTTACAGGCTCATTTTTGGACAGTACATCACCCCTCCTGGCAATTGCTGCCTGCACAGCCCTGGGTGAAATAGGCAGAAATGGTCCACTTCCAATCCCCAGTGAGGGATCTGGCTTTACCAAATTGCATCTTGTAGAAAGCTTACTAAGTAGAATACCTTCCAGTAAAGAAACAAATAAGGTAAGTCTTTTTCTTATTTCTTCCCTTTCTGGAATTCTGTCTTTCTGTGAATAAATGAGCAAAAACAAATTATAATGAGAATAGATGGCATTACAGCTGGAGGAAGGATTTAATGTAAAAATGGGTGATAAAGAAGCAAATCTGAGTGTTTACTTTTGAACTAGAGGTGATCTGTGTACAATCTTAGTGTGTACATCTTTTGACCCAGTCATTCCAATTTAGATCTTTATAACTGTTAAGATTTGAGTGAAGTATTAAATTCATCAGGAAATATCTTTTGTCATGCAAAAGGTGTACAATAAAATGTTAAGTAGTTTTATGATTTTTTTAAAATTTTACGCCAAATATAAATCCTAACCGCCTAAAGCCAGTTTTGTGATCAGAACACCTCAATTTTGAGGTATAAGATGATTTAATGAGCAGAAATACCAGTTTACTACTACAAGTTTAATTGATACAATCTTTTTTTTTGAGATGGAGTTTTGCTCTTGTCGCTTAAGCTGAAGTGCAGTGGTGCGATCGTGGCTCACTGCAACCTCTGTCTCCCAGGTTCAGGCGGGTGATTCTCCTGCCTCAGCCTCCTGAGTAGCTGAGATTATAGGCGCATGCCACCATGTCCAGCTAATTTTTGTATTTCTAGTAGAGATGGGGTTTCACCATGTTGGCCAGGCTGGTCTCAAACTCCTGACCTCAGGCACTCCCACCTGCCTCAGCCTCCCAAAGTGCTGGGATTACAGGCTTGAGCCACCAAGCCTGGCCTAATTGATATAATCTTAATCTTGGTCTAGCTACTGTTTAAAACTTTCTGAGAAGATACACAGTATCGTTTTTATTAGCTATTAACTAATCATTGCCAAATATTGTTAAGCACTTCTAATGTGCCAGAGAGTATGTTAAGTGCTTTGCGTGCATTAGTTGAATTTTCTAAAAGGTCTAGTGAAATAGGCACAGTTGTCATCTCTATATGAGCTAACATGAGGAAACAGCGTCACAGAGAGGGGAAGTAACTTGCTTAAGGTCACACACCAGTATAGGCTGAAATGGTTGAGATGTGATTTGGTCCTAGGTCCACTGGGCCCAGAACCCACATTTTAAATCATTATAGTTTGAAAGGTAATAAGCCTAAAGGCTTTCTTCTTTCTTCTTTTGCAGCTGTGGATCCTTAGTGGACTCAAATTTGTGTGTTTCTACCTTCAATGACTTACAGACATACAACTGTAAAATTTGATGCTTTTGTAAAAACTTATGCATTGAGGTGTTAGATAGACTGCCCTTCCCTGTCATCCCATTTTGGAAATACTGTGCTGGGGTAAAGCTAGTATATACTCTGTTTAAAAGAAAAAAATTTGATGTTCTTCCAGATGAAAGAACGAGCAATCCAAACACTGGGATATTTTCCAGTTGGGGATGGAGATTTTCCTCACCAGAAACTCCTCTTGCAAGGTCTGATGGATTCTGTGGAGGTATTTATATTGCTACCTGATTGTTAGTTATTCAAAGAAAAGGCATTGGTTTTTGGTTTTTTTTTAGGTGCAGTTTTGCATGCTGTGAGATTTCTAATTAAGCATTTACTTGTTTATTCACCAGATACTTGAATACTAGTTTTGTGCTCATCACTGTGCTAGGTATAGCATTGACTAAATCACCTATGAAGGAAAGACCTTAAAATTTTTGAGCACAGCACGGTGCAGTGTAGGTAGAAGGGGAAATATACCCACATACCCTGTCAGCCAGATGTGTGGAGTGAGCCTTTAAAAAACAGTTGTTCTTGAGTGTTTCAGTTGGTATTTCAGTTGTTTTCAAGTCTGATGATTTAGCTTCTGTCCTCTAGATGCCTAGTGTGTAGTAGAGAAGACCTACGAGTAGGCAAATGCCAGGATAGTGTACTGTCTCAGCATGGCCTGATCTGGCCCTGCTTTCCCTAGCCTTGATCCTTGACGTTCACTCACTTTCTGTATACCAGCCTCTTTGGCCGCCTTGTACTGAGCTTTTGAAAGCTTCCTACTTCCTTCTCAGATTGTTGCCTTGCTAAAGAATCTACCCTAGTAGATTTAAATCCCTGAGTGTGGTGGGTTTCTTCTAGGTGTTTTTTTTTTTTTTTTTTTTTTTTGAGATGGAGTTTCACTCTGTCTCCCAGGCTGGAGTAAAGTGGCGCAATATTGGCTCACTGCAACCTCCACCTCCCGGGTTCAAGCAATTCTTCTGTATCAGCCTCCCAAGTAGCTGGAATTACAGGTGCACGCCACCACACCTGGCCAATATTTGTATTTTTAATAGAGACGGGGTTTCACCATATTGACCAGGCTGGTCTTGAACTTCTGACCTCAGGTGATCTGCCCACCTCAGCCTCCTAAAGTGCTGGGATTACAGATGTGAACCACTGCACCCGGCCTGTTTTGTTTTGTTTTTAATGAAGTCTTCTCTGGATTCTTAACTTACTTTTAATGTCATTATTTTAAGAGTTTAGAAATACATGAAAAGCTAGAAGTATGGAAATAAGGTACAGAGATTAAATGATGAGAATAATGAAAACCATGAAACAGAAGCAGAATATCTTCACAGTCGAATAGGACATAGTGCTGAAGGTTTTTTTTTTTTTTTTTTTAATTGTTTTATTTATTTATTTTATTTTTACAACAGGATCTCATTCTGTCACCAAGGCTGGAGTACACTACATCTCCCAGGCTCAAACCATCCTCCCACCTCACCTTCTAAGCAGCTGGGACCACAGGCATGCGCCATGCCTGGCTAATATTTTAATTTTTTGTAGAGACAGGGTATCCCTATGTTGCTTAGGGTGGTCTTGAACTCCTGGGCTCAAGTGATCCTCCCACCTAGATCTCCCGAAATGCTGGGATTACAGGCATAAGCCACTGTGCCTCTCCCATTTTTAATTTTTTAAATTGATACATAATAGTTGTACATATTTATGGGATACATGTGATATTTTGATACAAGCATACAATGTATAATGATCAAATTAGGGTAATTGGGATATCCATCACTGTAAGCATTTTTCATTTCTTTGTGTTTGGAGCATGTCAGATTTTCTCTTCTCGCTGTTTTGAAATATACAATAAATTCTTATTAACTATATTTGCCCTGTTGTGCTGCCAAACACTAAAACTTAATTTTTCTAACTGTATTTTTGTTCCCATTAGCCAAGCTCTCTTCCCTGCCTCTCCATTACCTTTCCTGGCCTTTGGTAACCACCATTTGTTCACTACTTCCATAAGATCAATTTTCTCATGTATAAGTGAGAACATAGGATATTTGCTCTGTGCCTGGCTTATTTCACTAAATACAATGTCCTCCAGTTCCATCTATGTTGCTGTCAGCAACAGGATTTCATTCTTTTTTATGGCTGAATAATATTCCATTGTGTATATATACCACTTTTAAAAAATCCATTCACCTGTTGCTGGACACTTAGATTGATATCTTGTTTTGGCTATTGTTAGTAGTGCTGCAGTAAACATTGGAGTACAAATACCTCTTCAGAATACAGATTTTCTTTCTTCTGGATATATACTTAGGATACATACTGGGATTGCTGGGTTATATGATAGTTTTTTAGTTTTTGGAGGAATCTTCATACTGTTTTCCCACCAACAGTGTATTAATGTTCTCCTTTCTTCACATTCTGACTATCATCTATTGTTTTCTGTCTTCTTGATAATGGCTATTCTAACTAGGGTGAGATGAGATCTCATTGTGGTTCTTCTCTGCATTTCTATCATGATTAGTGATGCTGAACTTTTTGTCATATAACTGTTGGCCATTTATATACCTTTTTTTGAGAAATAACTATTCAGATCTTTTGTCCATTTTCAAATCAGATTGTTTATTTGCTTTTGAGTTGAATTCCTTACTTATTGTGTATTTTAATCCCTTGTCAGATGGATAATTTGCAGATATTTTCTTCTATGCAATAGGTTGTCTCTTCACTCTGTTGGATGTTTCCTTTGCTGTGCAGAAGCTTTTTAGCTTGATATAATCCCATTTGTCAATTTTTGCTTTAGTTGGTCTGTGCTTTTATGATCTTACTTAAGAAATCTGTGCCCAGACCAATATTCTGAAATGTTTCTCCAATGTTTTTTTGTAGTAGTCTCAACATTCAGATCTTAGATTTAAGTCTATTTTGGTTTGATATGGTGAGACAAAGGGGCCCAGTTTCATTTTTCTACATGTCGATATCTAGTTTTTCTAGCACAGCTTACTGAAGAGACTGTTCCTTCCTCAATATATGTTCTTGATGCCTTTGTTGAAAATGAGTTGACTGTAAATGGATAGATTTATCTTTGGGTTCTCTATTCTGTTCCATTGGTGTATGTGTCTGTTTTTATGCCAGTTCCATGCCGTTTTGCTTACCATAGCTTTGTAATACATTTTGAAGCCAGGTAATGCAATGCTTCTGGCTTTATTCTTTTTGCTCAGTATTTTTTGCTCATTATTCAGGGTCTTTGGTGGTTTCATACAAATTTTAGGATTGTTTTTCTAGTTCTACTTTGATGAACGTCATTGGTATTTTGATAGGGATTATGTTGAATCTGTTGATCATTTTTGGTAGTTTGGAAATTTTAATAATACTGTTTCAATCCATGAACTTGGGATCTGTCTTCTCTTTTGTGTGTTCGTTATAATTTCTTTCATCAATGTTTTATAGTTTTCATTACAGAGAGCTTTTACTTCTTTGGTTATAATTTATCCCTAGGTTTTTGTTTTTTGGGTTTTTTTGGTAGCTGTTATAAGTGGGATTGCTTTCTTGATTTCTTTTTAAAATTGTTTGCTGCTGGCATATTAGTCTGTTCTCACACTGCTGTAACTGGGTAACTTATAAAGAAAAGAGATTTAATTGACTTACAGTTCTTCAGGCTGTACAGTAAGCATGGCTGGGAAGGCCTCAGGAAACTTACAATCTTGGCAGAAGGCAAAGAGGAAGCAGGCATGTCTTAGATGGCAGGAGCAGGAGAAAAAGAACAAAGCGGGAGGTGCTACACACTTTTAAACAACCAGACCTTGTGAGAACTCACTCACTATCAGAACAGTAAGGAAGAAGTCCACTCCCATGATCCAGTCACCCCCCACCAGGTCCCTCCTCCAACATCGGGGATTACTATTCAGTCATGAGATTTGGGCAGGGACACAAATCCAAAACATGTTACATATAATGCAACTGTTTATATGTTGATTTTGTATCCTGTAACTTACTGACTTTATCAGTTCTAATAATTTTTTATTTATCTTTTAAATAACCCAATTTTTCATTTCATTAATCTTCTGTAGTTTTTTTAGTCTCAATTTCATTTACTTCTGTTCTGAATTTTATTATTTCTTTCCTGTATTTTGGGTTTGCTTTGCTTTTGCTTTTCTAGTTCTTTAAAATGCATCATTATGTTGTTTATTTGAAGTCTTTATACTTTTCTGATGTAAACATTTATTGCTATAAACTTCCCACTTAGCACTGCTTTTGCTGTTTCCCATAGATGTTGGTATGTTGTGTTTTTATTTTCATTTGTATCAAGACATTTTAAATTTTTCTTTCTTAATTTTTTCATAGATCCATTGATTGTTCAGGAACGTGTTATTTAATTTCCATGTATTTCTATAGTTTCCAAAGTTCCACTTGTTATTGATTTCTAGTTTTATTCCATTATAGTCAGAAAAGATACTTGATATGATTTAGATTTTTTTAATTGCTTGAGACTTGCTTTGTGGTCTAACATATGGTCTATCCTGGAAAATGTTCCATGTGCTGATGAGTAAAGATGTGTATTCTACAGCAGTTGGATGAAATGTTCTGTAAATGTCAGGTCCATTTTGTCTAAAGTGTAGTTCAATTTTGATTTGGGTTGCTTGATTTTCTGTCTGAATGACCTGTCCATTACTGGAAGTGGGGTATTGAAGTCAGTCTTCAACTATTATTGTGTTGCAGTCTATCTCTCCCTTTAAATCTATTATGCTTTATACGTTTGAGTGCTCCAATACTGTGTGCATATATATTTATAACCTTTATATCCTCTTGCTGAATTGAGCCCTTTATCATTACATAATGACCTTGGTCTTTTTCTAGTTTTTGACTTGAAGTCTTAATCTGATGCAAGTATAGTTACTTCTATTCTTTTTTGGTTTTCATTTGCATGAAGTATCTTTTTCATACCTTTACCTTCAATCTGTTTGTATCTTTATAGGTGAGGTGAATGTCTTTTTTTTTTTTTCCGAGATGGAGTCTCGCTCCATTGCCCAGGCTGGAGTGCAGCAATCTCAGCTCACTGCAGCCTCCACCTCCTGGGTTCAAGTGATTCTCCTGCCTCAGCCTCCCAAGTAGCTGGGCGTACAGGCACAAGCCACCATGCCTGGCCAATTTTTTTATTTTTTATTTTTTTTTTAGTAGAGATGGGGTTTTGCCACATTGGCCAGGCTGGTCTTGAACTCCTGACATCAGGTGATTTGCCCACTTTGGCCTCCCAAAGTGTTAGGATTATAGGTGTGAGCCACTGGGCCTAGCCGAAGTGAATTTCTTGTAGGCAGCATATAGTTGGTCTTGTTTTCTTATTCATTCAGCCATTCTGTATCTTTTAATCAGATAAGTTAGTCCATCGACAGTCAGTTTATTTTTTTTTAAATAAGGACTTAACTACTGACAGTTTGTTTTTTGTTTTCTGGTTGTTTTGGAAGTCCTCTCTTTTTTTCTTTCTGTCTTCCTGTGTGGATAAGTGACTTTTTTCTCATAGTATTTTTTACTTTTGATTTTTAGTGTATCTGTTTAGACTGTTTTTTGAGTTATGGTTTCCCTCTGGGTTTCAGAAAATATAACAAGTTTGATGACAACTTCACTGATCACAAGAAAAGAACAAAAACAAGCAAAGAAAAAACTTAAAAAAAACTCTGTTTTAATTCCAATACCCCCATTTTTTGGCTCTTTGTTGTCTCAACTTAACATCTTCTTATATTGCCTATCTTTTAACAAATTGTTGTAGTCATTATTTTTGAGAAGTTTATGTTTTAGTCTTCATACTAAAGATTCTATAGAGTGTTAGATAAGGATACTAAAGATACTCTAATACAAAGGTACTCTTAATACTCTATACAGTATTAGAGTATTTTTAGAATGCAGTATTAGAGTGCCTTTAGTATCTTTAGAATACTCTATACAGTATTAGAGTATTTTGAATTTGTGTATTTACATTTTTTGTTGCATGCTAGAGTTCTTTTCTTTCAGATTGAAGAACTGTAGCATTTTTTGTAAGACACATCTGGTGGTGAATTCCCTTGTCTTTTGTTTACCCAGGAAAGTCTTCATTTCTCCTTTATATTTCAATATTGTGGGAAGTCAGGGACCCCGAATGGAGGGACCGGTTGAAGCCGTGGCAGAACATAAATTGTGAAGATTTCATGAACACTTATCAGTTCCCAAAATTAATATTTTTATAATTTTTTACACCTGTCTTTACTGCAGTCTCTGGACATGAATTGTGAAGATTTCTTGGACATTTATCACTTCCCCAATCAATACTCTTATAATTTCTTATGCCTGTCTTTACTTTAATCTCTTAATCCCATCATCTTTGTAAGCCGAGGATGTATGTCACCTCAGGACCCTGTAATGATTGCATTAACTGTACAAATTGTTTGTAAAATATGTGTTTGAGCAATATAAAATCAGTGCACCCTGAAAAAGAACAGAATAACAGCGATTTTCAGGGAACAAGGAAAGATAACCATAAGGTCTGACTGCCTGCGGGGTTGGGCAGAATAGAGCCGTATTTTTCTTCTTGCTTAAAGCTTTTAGACGGATGTGTGAGTAGGAGAAATATTGCTGAATTCTTTTCCCAGCAAGGAGTATTAATAATTGATACCCTGGGGAAGGAGTGCATTCCTAGGGGGAGGTCTATGAATGGCCGCTTTGGGAGTGTCTGTCTTACATGGTTGAGATAAGAACTGAAATATGCCCTGGTCTCCTGCAGTACCCTCAGGCTTGCTAGGATTAGGAAATTCCAGCCTGGTGAATTCTAGTCAGACGGGTTGTCTGCTCTCGAACCCTGTTTCCTGTTAAGATGTTTATCAAGACAATGTGTGCACAGCAGGACATGGACCCTCATCAGTAATTCTAATTTTGCCTTTGCCTTGTGATCTTTTATTGCTCTTTGAAGCATGTGATCTTTGTCATTTACTCCCTGTTTGTACACCCCTTCCCCTTTCAAAATCCCGAATAAAAACTTGCTGGTTTTGTGGCTCAAGGTCGCCATCACACTCCTACCAGTATGTGGTGGCACCCCTGGAGGCCCAGCTGTAAAATTTCTCTCTTTGTACTCTTTCTCTTTCTCAGACTGGCTGACACTTAGGGAAAATAGAAAAGAACCTACGTTGAAATATTGGGGGCTGGTTCCCCTGATATTTGAAGGATAGCTTTGCTGAGTACAGTATTCTCAGTTGCAAGATTTTTTCCTTCCTTCCTTCCTCCCTTCCTCCCTCCCTCCCTCTTATTCTACCTTTCTTTCCTTTCTTTCAGCACTTTGAATATGTTATTCTACTCCCTCCTGGTCTGTAAGGCTTCTGCCACCAGACATATCAGAGCTCCTTTATATCTTACTTGCTTCTTTTCTCTTGCTACTTTTAGGATCCTCTCTTCGTCCATAACTTTTGCAAGTTTATTGTATGCCTTGGGGTATCTTATTTGGGTTGAATCTTCTTGGTCTTTGACCTTCTTTTCCCTGGGTGTTCATCTTTTTCTATGTTCTGAAAGTTCTCTGTTGATTATTTCTTTGAATAAACTTTCTACACCTGTTTCTTTCTCTATTTCCTCTTTAAGGCAAATAACTCTTAGCCTCTTTGAAGCTGTTTTCCAGATCTTGTAAGTGTATCTCATTCTTCTGCATTTTTCTCCTCTGACTGTGAGTTTTCAAATAGCCTGTGTTAGAGCTCATTAATTCTTTCTTCTACTTGATCGTTTCTACTGTTGAGACACACCGAAGTGTTTTTCAGTCATCCATTACATTTTTTCAGCTCTAAGATTTGATTTTTTCCTCCATTTTAATCTCTTTGCTAAATTTCTCTTAAAAGTTTCTGAATTCCTTCTCCATGTTTTCTTGAAGTTGTTGAGCATTCTTAAAACAGCTATCTTGAATTCCCTGTCTGAGAGGTCACATATCTACACCACTCCAGAATTGGTCACTGGTGCCTGCTTATTTAGTCTCTTTGTTTAGCGTGAATGTTTTTTAAAACATGTTTTCTCAAATGTCCTTGATGCTTGTGAACATTCATCAGTGTTTGGGCATTGAAGAGTAAATATTTATTCCAGTCTTCACAGTCTGGCCTTGTTTGTACCTGTCCTTCAGAGGGCTTTCCAAGAATTCAAATATGACTGAGTGTTGAGTTCCCTAAGCCTGTGGTCACTGCAGTCATTTCAGCACTAGAGGGCACCCTCAGCCCAGGTGTGCTGCAGCTCTTACAGACACCTAGATACGCAGCATTGATGGACTTGGGGAAGATAAGGGAGCATTCTCTGGGTTCCCAGGCAGAGTTTCTTGCCCTCTTCCCTCTCTTTCCCCCAGATAGAGGGAGTGTCTCTCCACGATGAGCTGCCTGAAGTTAGGGGAGGGGTAATGTGGGCACTCCTGTGGCCACAGCAGCTAGCACCATGCTGAGTTGCTCCCAAAGCCCATGGCCTCCCAGACCAGCACAGTACCAGGGCTCACCGAAGACCTGTGACCACCTGACTGCCGCTGATGCTTTTTCAAAGATGAGGCCGTTCTAGTCAGCAGGTGTTGGAGCCAACCAGGACTTGGGACTTAGGTTGTTCGTGGCACACAAGCAGATTCCTTTCTTGCCTGGGGTGAGTCTAGAAGTGCTCTTCCACAGGAACATCCTGGAAATGGGGCCTTCAGACTCTGCCTGGTGCTTTGTTTTACTATTGGTGGGCTGGTGCCTGGTTACGAGAAAAAGTCGCCTGTATTCTTGCTTTTCCTCCCTCCAAGTGTGGCCTAGCTGCTGGTGAAATTTATTTGGGGACCTGAGGCCATTTTAGTCAACTGACTTGGGTTCCTCTCACTGAAGAAACTGATTTCCCTCTGGCCCAGGTTTGGTCTAAGTGCTGCCTCCTTGGGCACTGGCAGAATTCTGCCTGATGCTGTGACAGGGTGGCACTGAGTTGCAATGCAAAGTATCACACTCCCTTTGCTGTCATTCACCCAAGCATACAGGTTCTCTTTCCAAGCTGGAGGTGTAGGCAATGTGTTCTTCCCACACTGTTCAGCGCGTCTCCGCTTGTTAGTCTGCTGAAGCTGGGTACTGTGATCTGTCACCTGATTTAGTTTTTATGAAGGTGCTTTTTTGGTGGACAGTTCAGTTCGATGTTCCTGCATTAGATGGGGAGGGGATGAGGTTCTGTTGGGCTTTTTTTTTTTTTTTTTCAGTTTTAAGTTTTTGTAGGTACATGGTGAGTGTATATGTTTATGGGGTACATGAGATGTTTTGATACAGACATGCAATGCTTAATAATCACACCATGGAGAATAGGATATCCATCCCCTTAAGCATTTATCTTTTGAGTTGCAAACAATCCTATTATATTCTTTTAGTTATTTTTAAATGTACAATGAAATTATTGTTGACTATAGCCACACTAGTTTGCTGTCAAAGAGTAGTAGTTCTCGTTCATTCTTTTTTTTTTTTTGAAGCAGAGTCTCACTCTATTGCCCAGGCGGGAGTGCAATGGTGCAATCTCAGCTCACTACAACTTCCACTTCCTGGGTTCAAGCGATTCTCCTGCCTCAGCCAAGTAGCTGGCATTACAGGCGCACACCACCATGCCCAGCTAATTTTTGTATTTTTAATAGAGGCAGGGTTTCACCATGTTGGCCAGGCTGATCTTGAACTCCTGACCTCAGGTAATCCACCCACGTTGGCCTCCCACAGTGCTGGAATTACAGGTATGAGCCAGTGCACCCGGCCTGAATTCATTCTTTCTAATTATCTTTTTGTACCTGTTAACCATTTCCACCTCCCCCTGTTCAGCCACTTTGTCCTTCCGCCTGCTCCCTCTTGTAACTTTTTATTATAGGAAATTTCAAACATATGCAAAAATAGAATAATAATATAATGAATCCCCATGTATCTGTTCTTATTTTCTCTATTGAACCCCCCCTTTATGGAATATTTACAGCAATGTCCAGATAGTATATTATTCATAAATGTAGCTATGGAGTTTTGTTTTTTGTTTTTAATGCCAGCTGTGATGTTATTAATTACAGGAAACATGCAAAAACAGGTACAGGTACATAAAATGAGCCCCTAATAAGGATTATGTTGAAATACCTTTTTTCAGCTTGAAATTGCCAAGAAAAGCTTTTAACCAGGGAAGCTGTAGGGCTAAAGCCTTTAAATCTTTTTTCCTCAGACTAGGAAGCATGTGGCATTAGTACTTGAAGCCTCATCACTAGAGCATTTGTTGATTGGTGTAGGAAAGTCTCAGCTGTTGTCTTTAGGCTTTGAAGAGTAACGTGTTCATAGCCCTCACATGCTCTCTGTTCATTCCCTTATTTCTCCTATTCCTCCTAAATTTCTTCTGGTTCACAGTAAAAAGTGGAAAATGCAGGTCTAGGTAGTTACATGTTGGGTCAGTGATTCCTACTAGTGAATCATGTCAACATTTCTGAATAAAATTTTAAAACATTTGAGTGGGTACTATATAGAATTTTCAAATGTTTGACTTTTGAAATGCTTTCAAACTTACAGTGAAGCTGTAAGAATAGTGTAAAGAACTCCTGTGTGCCCTTTATCCATATTTACCAAATTTTAACATTTCATGTATGCTTTATTATTCTTTTTTCTGAGCCATTTAAAAGTAACATCAAGATATAAAATTTAAGAGTGCAAAAAGTTAAATAATTGTTAAATGTTAATAAAATATAATGGCTACTATTTATTGTGGAATAACCACAATCAAGCATACTATACAGTCGTTTTATGTACGTTAACCCCATTTAATTCTTTTTTTTTTTTTTTTCTCATTTAATTCTTAAAGCCTAATGCTGTGGATGATGATATTATGCTCCTTTTACAAATGAAGTTTTTGAGGCTCATAGAAGTTTAAATGAGGGTATTCTGAGACTTTGCTGAAGTTGCTTATCAGCTTAAGGAGATTCTGGGGTGAGACAATGGGGTTTTCTAACTATACAATCATGTCATCTGCAAACAGGGACAATTTGACTTCCCCTTTTCCTAATTGAATACCCCTTATTTCTTTCTCCTGCGTGATTGCCCTGGCCAGAACTTCCAACACTCTGTTGAATAGGAGTGGTGAGAGAGGGCATCCCTGTCTTGTGCCGGTTTTCAAAGGGAATGCTTCTAGTTTTTGCCCGTTCAGTATGATATTGGTTGTGGGTTTGTCATAAATAGCTCTCATTATTTTGAGATACATCCCATCAATATGTAATTTATTGAGAGTTTTTAGCATGAAGGGCTGTTGAATTTTGTCAAAGGCCTTTTCTGCGTGTGTTGAGATAATCATGTGGTTTTTGTCTTTGGTTCTGTTTGTGTGCTGGATTACATTTATTGATTTGCATCTGTTGAACCAGCCTTGCATCCCAGTGATGAAGCCCACTTGATCATGGTGGATAAGCTTTTTGATGTGCTGCTGGATTCGCTTTGCCAGTATTTTATTAAGGATTTTTGCATCAATGTTCATTAGGGATATTGGTCTAAAATTCTCTTTTTTTGTTGTGTCTCTGCCAGGCTTTGGTATCAGGATGATGTTGGCCTCATAAAATGAGTTAGCAGGATTCCCTCTTTTTCTATTGTTTGGAATAGTTTTAGAAGGAGTGGTACCAGCTCCTCTCTGTACCTCTGGTAGAATTCGGCTGTGGATCCGTCTGGTCCTGGACTTTTTTTGGTTGGTAGGCTATTAATTATTGCCTTAATTTCAGAGCCTGTTACTGGTCTATTCAGGGATTCAACTTCTTCCTGGTTTAGTCTTGGGAGGGTGTATGTGTCCAGGAATTTATCCATTTCTTCTAGATTTTCTAGTTCATTTGCATAGAGGTGTTTATAGTATTTCTGTGGGATTGGTGGTGATATCCCCTTTATCATTTTTTGTTGCGTCTATTTGATTCTTCTCTCTTTTCTTCTTTATTAGTCCTGCTAGCAGTCTATCAATTTTGTTGATCTTTTCAAAAAACCAGCTCCTGGATTCCTTGATTTTTTTGAAGGGTTTTTTGTGTCTCTATTTCCTTCAGTTCTGCTCTGATCTTAGCTGCTGGCCTTTGAATGTGTTTGCTCTTGCTTCTCTAGTTCTTTTTTTTTTTTTTTTTTGAGACGGAGTCTTGCTTTGTCGCCCAGGCTGTCGTGCAGTGGCCGGATCTCAGCTCACTGCAAGCTCCGCCTCCCGGGTTCACGCCATTCTCCTGCCTCAGCCTCCCAAGTAGCTGGGACTACAGGCGCCCGCCATCTCGCCCGGCTAGTTTTTTGTATTTTTAAGTAGAGACGGGGTTTCACAGTGTTAGCCAGGATGGTCTTGATCTCCTGACCTTGCGATCCACCCGTCTCGGTCTCCGAAAGTGCTGGGATTACAGGCTTGAGCCACCGCGCCCAGCCCTCTAGTTCTTTTAATTGTGATGTTAGGGTATCAATTTTAGATCTTTCCTGCTTTCTCTTGTGGGCATTTAGTGCTATAAATTTCACTCTACACACTGTTTTAAATGTGTCCCAGAGATTCTGGTATGTTGTGTCGTTGTTCTCATTGGTTTCAAAGAACATCTTTATTTCTGCCTTCATTTTGTTATGTACCCAGTAGTCATTCAGGAGCAGGTTGTTCAGTTTCCATGTAGTTGAGCGGTTTTGAGTGAGTTTCTTAGTCCTGAGTTCTAGTTTGATTGCACTGTGGTCTCAGAGACTGGATTAAGAAAATGTGGCACATATATACCATGGAATACTATGCAGCCATAAAAAAGGATGAGTTCATGTCCTTTGTAGGGACATGGATGAAGGGGGAAACCATCATTCTCAGCAAACTATCATAAGGACAAAAAATCAAATACTGCATGTGCTCACTCATAGATGGGAATTGAACAATGAGAATGCTTGGACACAGGAAGGGGAACATCACACACCTGGGCCTCTCTTGGGGTGAGGGGAACGGGGAGGGATAGCATTAGGAGATACACCTAATGTAAATGATGAGTTAATGGGTACAGCACATCAACATGGCACATGTATACATATGTAACAAACCTGCATGTTGTGCACATGTACCCTAGAACTTAAAGTATAATAATAATTTTAAAAGTTTAAATAAGGGTATATAGCTGGTGAAAGATGGCTAGAATTTATATTGAGACTTACATGGCTTCAAAGTTGATGGGATTTTCTAAGTCTTCCTTAGGTGAACCATATTATGCTTCCAGAAATCCTAAATCACTGCTTAGTGGTTCTCTACTGAGGGTGAGGAGGGCAGCAAAGACTTTGAAAAATATCTTCAAAGGATTCTTATATCCTCCACTCCCTCACCCTCCCTGGCCTTTGAGCCATTGAATTAACCGAAAGCAAGCTAGGGCAAAGAGTGAAAACAAAACATGCTGAGAAACATACTTTTAAGCAGGCTTTCTGTAGAAATGGATGGTTTTGGGAAATGTGTTTTCTCATTCATGGCTTTTACTTCCTTCGTTACAGGCCAAGCAGATAGAACTTCAGTTCACTATTGGCGAAGCCATTACCAGCGCTGCAATAGGAACTAGTTCTGTGGCTGCCCGAGATGCCTGGCTAGTGACTGAAGAGGAATATACTCCTCCTGCTGGTACCAAATATTCAGCTAATCAATTTATAATTGTCAAGTAACCCTTTTTTGTTCTCGTTATTACATTTGAGGCAAAACCATTATACATTCCATATTACTTTTTTCAAATATTTATATCTGTTTTACCAGTTTCATTCAGTCAAGAAAAACAGTTGGGTGAAGAAGACAGCATGAGGCTGGGCACAGTGGCTCATGCCTGTAATCTCAGCAATTTGAGAGGCCGAGGTGAGCGAATCACCTGAGGTCAGGAGTTAGAGACCAGCCCAGCCAACATGGTGAAACCCAGTCTCTACTAAAAATAGAAAACTTACCTGGGCGTGGTGGCACAAGCCTGTAATCCCAGCTACTTGGGAGGCTGAGGCATGAGAATTTCTTGAACCTGGCAGGTAGAGGTTGCAAGTGAGCTGAGATCATGCTACTACACTCGATCCTGGCCAACAGAGTAAGACTCCATCTCAAAAAAAGAAAAAAAAAAGGCAGCATGAAATTAGTAACTTATTTTTCTGACCCTTTGGCAAGCAAGCAGGGGAGTCAGCTCTGGATCACCTTGAAGCTTGTGCTCTTTTCATGAGGATTTATGTATTTAGCCAGTTTCAGAATTCAAGGTATAGTTGTTTCCAGATGATGTGTCCTTTAATCCCTTATTACATAAGTGCCTTCTGCTAGCGTTCCATATAGTGGCAGCATATAGTTGAGGGAACATGTGGTTTCTGACTTTATGTTTTATATATTATGATTTCAAATTTATTGTGGTTTGATTTGAATTTGGAATTGAAAATATATTTTAGTATTTGAGCTAGAATAAAAAAAAATTTAAACAGAAGGAAAAGTCACCAAGTTTTTTATATTTTATTCTCTCAATTGAGGAAATTAAAAGATAGTATTCTCGTGGTAACATTTTATTGTATATTGTGTTCCATCATGAATAATGCATTAATTTAGTTATTGCACTTAGTGTTACAGTTAACACTTCACTCCACGTTAATGCGTTCACTTATTATTTCATTAGCCACCATAAAGAGATTTAAAGGAAATAGAAAAACACACTTTTGCTTGCACTGTAATGAGAACTGTGGATTGACAGAAGCTGAATCCGAGTCAGTTCTTTGAGGTTTTTCTTTGAACACACCTGGAGCAAGGCAAGGAGCACTTTGTATAGAAGGAAGACGGTAAGGAAGGAAAGCGACATTGTTAGCAAGAAGACAACCAAACCTGAAGTGGGAATTTTCAGGTTGCATGTGAGAGGTGGTAACAGAGGCTTGACAGCAGGGAGGGCTCACACTGAGGAGTGGGTTTGCTGTGAGAGGCATGTTTCTGACTCCATGGGTTTTTACATAGTGACTTAACAAGTAAAGGTTAGTAGAGAGGTATCTATGCCAGTCTTCATTCTCTGAACTCTTGTATTGCCTCAAACTCTTCTTGGAAGATTGCATCCTGCTTGGCTTTTTACTCATCCACAGGAATCTCAGATTGTCCATTCAATGTTGAAGTTCTATTTTTGTCTGTTTTGGGAAAGGAGAACATAAAATATTGTGGAGAAGGGAGGGTTGATGAATCTTTGATGTGAATTTTGATCATGCGTGTTCTATGTCATTCTCATCTGAGTGCTACTCGGCCTTTGGATGTTGTTGTTGGTTACAGTGTACCAGTCTTGCTGTGAGTAGAATGAACAGCATTTGAGAAGCCAGTTAGGGCCCAGGTCTTAGCCATCTTAACATCTGTACATATTATCCCAGGCATGTTATGGGAATCTAGTAAGGACTTGTTGGTTTTGTAATTGTAGTTACCCAGATAGCAGAACTGCTGGCAGCTAGAGTTGTGGTTATGGGAATTAAAAGAAGGGATTCTGACTCTGAGAACTGGAGTAATGTGATCAGCGAGGAACTGTGAAGGGATGAGGGGTGGAGGGGAATTAACCATGTCATGTACTGCCAATATATCAACTAAGGTGATAAATGAGAAACCATCATTGAACGTAGCAACAGGAAAGTCATTCGTGATTTCTATGACTAATTTCTATGGAGAAGAGAAGGTAAAAGGCTGATTTGGAGTGGGCTCAAGGAAAGAGAAGAGCAAAGTTTGAACATGAGTTTGAACAACTGTTTTGAAGGGTCTTAATGTAAATCAGTGGTTTGTCACTGGAGGAGTGAGATTTTTGCCCCACAGGGGACATTTGGTGATGTCTAGACACTGGGGAGGGTGGGTGCCACTGGTTTCTAGTGGGTGAAGGCACAGGATTCTGCTAGACATCCTGCAGTATATAGCACAGCTCTGTATAATAAAAAATTATGCAGCTGCAATGTCAGTAGTGTTGAGCTTGAGAAACCCTGCAGTAATAAAGGAAAGGAGAAAAACAGTATGGTAGCTGGAGGAGGAAAGTAAGTGCAAAAGAAGTTTGTTTTTAGATGGAAGATGAGAAACGTCTAGTAGACAAAGAAAAATTGCTAAAGAGTAGGGATAAGTTTTCATTCTCAGGAACTAAAAAGTTACTCGAGTATCTTTGAAATGTAATTTTGTTTACACTAGGTTCTAGAGTGAATAATTATTGATTCCTTCAGCAACTTTAAACACCTTAGTCATTTAGATTTTAATATAGGATTGTTATGCAAATGTTGATTTCAATTTAATTTTTTCAGGAAACTATGTTGAATTATTTTAATTCTTTGTTATTTTTCTTTGCTTTTCCCCAGGAGCCAAAGTGAATGATGTGGTTCCATGGGTGTTGGATGTGATTTTAAATAAACATATCATCAGCCCCAACCCACATGTGAGGCAAGCAGCCTGCATCTGGCTCCTTTCCCTTGTGAGGAAGCTAAGTACCCACAAAGAAGTGAAGGTGAGCCATGCTGTCTGTGGTCAGCCCTGTTGGAAACCAGTTTTATAAGTAGCAAGGAAAGCATATGAGGGTGAAGGTCATTAACCAATAGTAGGTATTTTGAAATACATTGTACATGAAGGAATGAAGAATGGTGGCCTGATATAGGCTAGAAGATGATTCTAGACTTGAAGGTATAAAGTCAGAAGTGCTTGAGATGGGGAAGCTCAGTTAGGGCAATGGTCAGCTTGCGTGTGTTAGACTACCTGTAAGTGGTGCAGCTCCAGGTGATTTGGGCCACCTGTAAAGATGAGAGCAAAACAGCGATTGTAACTGGCTTGGATAATAAGACTACAAATTTTGTGCACGGTGAGAGCAAGACTCTTACTCTCTCAAAGAGGTAGAGTTTCAGTGTTCTAATGCCTTTTTTCTTCTTTCAGTCTCATCTTAAAGAAATTCAAAGTGCGTTTGTTTCAGTTCTATCAGAAAATGATGGTAGGTTGTTGGTTAATATTTGATTTCTAAACTTTATTGAACTTGTGTTTTAAATGTTGAAAAACCTGGATTAATGAACATAAAAGAAAACTTTCTTGAGCTGTGTAATCAAAACAATTATTAAACCTTATTTGTTAGCAGTAAGGATAAGCATTATGTTAATGGCTTGGAAACCAAAATTTCTAGTTAGGATATAGGAAACTTAGATTCTTTTTTATTTATTGGTTTATACGTTAGAACATATTCCTCAACTCTGCATTTTAAAATGGAGCCGAGGCCTTCTTTAGTATCTCTCATAATAGCTTTTTTCTACCTCTGGTTACTTTTCCTCTCTGATTTAAGCTAGGAGAGAGTGAACGTATATGTGTTAAATCTTTCAGTAGTAGCTTTGTTTTATAACTTGTTTTAAACATATGGACTTGTATTGACTTTTAGAAGTTAGGTCTGAGTGTATTGAGATCTTGTGAGGCTGTTTTATCTCTGATGTGTATGACTTATAGCCCGTTGTTAACTTGATGTACTGCACTGCCATGTCCACTGAAATGATTGTCTAGGTTTGTGATTATTTCTTTTTAATAAAATAGGCATGTTGATTCTGTTTTTATATCTTTACTTTGATATCATTTTGGGTCAGTGTTAACTTTTTAAAGCTTTTGATTTCATAGCAAGCAGACAAAATTTTTTTAAAGTAATACAATCTTGTCTGACTTTCTTGTAGAACTTAGCCAAGATGTTGCATCAAAGGGCCTTGGGTTGGTTTATGAACTAGGCAATGAACAAGATCAACAGGAATTGGTTTCTACACTTGTAGAAACACTTATGACTGGCAAAAGGTATGGTGAACTTGAAAATTTTAGATTCAAGCCCATAGAGGAAGTCTATACACATAGTGAGAATATGCTGGAGAAGGAAGATTCAGCTTTCCATTTTTTCGTTTATGAAGCTTTTTCTAAATTGCAAGTCCGTAATTGTTGTGCTGTGGATAGCACAATTATTCCAGTGTATACTGTTAACTTTAGGAGCATGCCACTAGGTCAAGCTTTGAAAGTTTAATGATCTCAGACAATTAATGTATTGGATTAGAAAAATGCCTTAATTACTGTTGGCTAAATGGAAGTTAAGATACGGAGAAGAAGCTTGCATATCATTCATAGTCTAATCTGTGAAGAGTGTGAGGGGAAATCATCTGTGTAAGGGATTGCTGCTTTATGTTTCCTCCCTTGTAGGAAGGATAGTTTTTCATGTGCTACCACATTTAATCCAGGGGAAATTATGTGAAATGTCTTTTTCATCTGTTAATTTGTTCATTCTGGATTCATTTTACAAAATTTGCAGCCTCATGGAAAGGACTTTTTTTTTTTTTTTTTTTGGTCTTTTTGTGACGGAGTCTTGCTCTGTTGCCTAGGCTGGAGTGCAGTGGCCTGATCTCGGCTCACTGCAGCCTCTGCCTCCCTGGTTCAAGCGATTCTCCTGCTTCAGCCTCCTGAGTAGCTGGGACTACAGGCGTGTGCCACCATGCCCGGCTAATTTTTTGTATTTTTAGTAGAGATGGGGTTTCACTGTATTAGCCAGGATGGCCTCGAACTCCTGACCTAGTGATCTGCCCACCTTGGCCCCCCAAAGTGCTGAGATTACAGGCATGAGCCACCGCACTCGACCGGAAAAGGCTTTTATATCTTATGCACAGTAAATGCTTGATAGGAAGTTTTATCACTTTGTAAATGAATTGCATTGGCTAGTTGAATGTTGGTGTGAAAAGCTTGAAGCTTATTGAAATTCTTATTTTGGTTTAGAGTTAAACATGAAGTTTCTGGAGAGACAGTGGTATTTCAAGGGGGAGCTCTTGGCAAAACGCCAGATGGGTAAGTACGCTAAATCCATTGAATGGTAAACATCTTTAAATATATATATATATATATATATATATTATATATATATGTGTGTGTGTGTGTGTTTATTAGTCTGGTAAATACAGCAGTGATGAAGTTGATTTTCACCCGCTTAGGAAATGTTATCTATTGGTGGAAGAAGAAAACTTATATGGAAAAAAGACTGATGTCTTTTTTTTTTTTTTTTTTTTTTTTTTGAGATGGAGCCTCACTCTTGTTGCCCAGGCTGGAGTGCAGTGGCTTAATCTTGGCTCACTACAACCTCCCCTTCCTGCGTTCAAGCGATTCTCCTACCTCAGCCTCCTAAGTAACTGAGATTACAGGTGCCTGCCACCACGCCTAATTTTTGTGTTTTATTAGAGATGGGGGTTTCACCATGTTGGTCAGGCTGCTGTCGAACTCCTGACCTCAAGTGATTCACCCACCTTGGCCTCCCAAAGTTCTGGGATTACAGGTGTGAGCCACCGCGCCTGGCAGGCTGATGTCTTAATGAGTGTCCTGGGAAACAAACTCTGAGATAGAAATTTCTGTGTGGGAAATTTACTGGGGAGTGCTCTAGGGATCACTGTGGGGACATGAGGAAGCAGGATAGGACCTATGACTGAGGGAAGGCTGAGCTGCTGCCATCGTTTCAGTGGATACCAGCCTCTTGAGGAGCTCTGAGCTGGCGTGGGTGGCCTTTCGGAGTTGTTCTGCTTTGAGGCATGAAGCCTGGCCCGTTAAGTCCCCTCAGTGACCAGCCATTGGTGGTGGGCTGCTGCATGGGAGCCCATGATGTTGGGCTCTCAGGGCAGTTGGGGAAGACTGACTAGGCCAAGAGGTCAGCTCTCAGGCAGCTGAGTCCTGCGGAACACTGGAAGCGTAGCTAGGCGCACCCACTGCCACTTGTTTTTGGGTGGGTGTAATTCTTTATCTTAGAGGTCACTACTTTAGCATTTAAAATAAATTTCTTGAGCTTGACCTCCTTTATTTTATCATGCTTTATTTCTGTGGATCGTTAGGCAAATCTTTGCTGGTTGCAGGGCCTTGCTGTGGTGTCCCACACGAGCCTGCTTCATTGTTGTCTGCAACTGGAGAAAGCTGCAGTTTGTTCTGTCGTTGACGTTCCCCTACAGTACACTGTTATCACATCAAAAGTTGTTTTCATTCTACTTACTCTCCTTGTAGACTCCTTCTAAGTTTTTAAAAAAGTGCTTACATTTTACAAAATAACATAAAACGATTAGATATATTTGTTCAGAGGAAAGTTAACAAGACTCAAGTTAATCAGGGTTAGAGTGGTCTAGCTTAGAAAAGACTTAGGGAAGACAGATGTCGTCTTCACATGACTCTCTTATGATCATGTGAGATTATGCATAACATAATGGAGAATTAATGAGTTGCATCCCCAGGTGGTGAGGGGACCACTTCTATGGACTTAGAGGTGCATTTAGGTCATTTATCAGCAGCAATGTAGAGGAGCTTAGGAATTGCTGATAGTTGAATTAGGTGACTTTTTATATTCTTCCCAACCTGTTTTCTGTCTCCATGGTGATAAGATAACTCAATATTAGAAACTGAGTGAAAATTTGATTTTAATATGTCCTAGTAATATTGATGATGTAATTTTTTAGGCTGGAGAGAGAGAAGTATATTATTGCCTACCTCTTTTTCTTTGTTTCCAAGTCAGGGCCTTTCTACCTACAAGGAACTTTGTTCTCTGGCAAGTGATCTTAGCCAGCCAGATCTGGTGTATAAATTTATGAATTTAGCCAACCATCATGCAATGTGGAACTCTAGGAAGGTAAGTTGCTATCACTGGACAATTATTATTATTTTTTCCTGCAAACCAAACATGCTACATTGGCAGACAGTGGCAAATGATATACAGTGCATTTTGTGAAAGTATGTGCCTGATGAGAAAGCTGAACCCTGCATAGCTACTATTGATTGGAAAGCCCAATAAATCAGGCTGTATTTAGGCATAAGTTTGGGAGGGAGAATTTTTTGCTGTGTTAATATTTTACTATAATGGGTGCATCTGAGTCACTTCAGCCTATTATTATTTTTAGGGTGCTGCTTTTGGTTTTAATGTAATTGCTACCAGAGCTGGAGAGCAGCTGGCTCCTTTTCTGCCTCAGCTAGTTCCTCGACTTTATCGTTACCAGTTTGATCCCAACCTTGGCATTCGACAGGCCATGACAAGTATTTGGAATGCGTTGGTCACTGACAAATCCATGGTAAGTGTCTGTGAACCGTGTGTTAGGAAAACACTGTAGATTGTCCAAGGTCATGCATGGGATTTAAACCCAGTGCCCATCTTCCTTTCTACTTTTTATACTTACTTGTTTAAACAAGCAAATTGTCTTTCATTCCATGCTTTCTTCCTACTTTCAAGGTATCAAAGATGTGTATGGCAACATTTATTAAAATCTCCAAAATGGAAACCATCTAAATGTCCGCTGGGAAGATGGTTAAGGAAATGATCATATATTCACAAGAATGGAATAGTAAACGTGGAGAGGGATGATTGACGCAGTGGAGAGTGGGTTGTGGCCCCACCTCCAGCGAATTCAGTTAGGTGGGGAGACATACATGGAAGCAGGCAGTTGCCATTTTGTTTTCTCTGTTGGTGTCCTCTCATCTGGCTGTTAATCATGTTCCATCCCACTTTTAGATACTAAGATTTCTCAGGGCTTGTCTCTGAGTATCTTTTTGTTCTCTGAGCTTTCTCTGTATCTATCAGTTCCAAGGCATATAAATGTCATCTTTATTGTGAAAGTTCCCAATCTTATAGTTTTGGTCCAGATGTCACTTGCACTTTAGACTTGTATATGTAACTGTTTACTTGACATTTTCACTTCAGTGTTGTTTCAGAATACCATAAACCCAACGTGCCCAGAATAGGACTTAAAAAATAACCTTCCCCCTCTATTCTCACTGTTCACCTATTTGCCCAAGCCAGAAAACTTGGTGTCATACTTTATTTTGGGCTATGTCTCACCACCACCCCCAATTGAATCTAGTAGCAAATTCTGTTGATTCTGCTTCCAAAGTATTCCTTGAATCCACTCTCTTCTTTCCCTAATTCTTTCCCGATGAACAGGTCATCATCGTCTTTTTTTTTCCTCTTTGCCTTTCTTCATTTAATTATCTACATAGTAGCAAAAGTGATTTTTAAAAATGAAAATTAGATTGTGCCATTTTGGATTAAGATCCTTTAGTAGCTTTACAGCCTCACTTTAAATAAATTCCATGATCCTTACTATATCTTACAAGTCCCTGCCCGTAATGTGGCCCCTTCCTGTCTCACCTGTCTGGTACTAGGCTGAATATGTTTCTATTCATGGTGGTAGGTACTTGAGGGTTCAGCTTTGAAGACTCAGTGAGTTTTGCTTGCTCCAGGAGAACATGTGGCACTTCTGGGTCAGCCAAGATCTAATAGGCCAATGGGCTTTGTAGGTCTGAGCTCAGGATACAGGCCTAGACCCTTGAGACATGAGTGTCATCTCTGTGAGTGAACGGATTAAGCCACAAGTGTGGATGAGATCATCCATGGAGAATGTTGAGAGAAGCAGACATAGGAGGACATCAGTTTGTTATTTACCTCTTTGTCTTGGTTTTCTTACATGTAAGTAAGGATAACAAAACCTTTCCTACCTATAAAAGTGGAAAAGCCATAAATTTTTGAGAATGTCAGCATTGGTATAAAAGTGATTCTACCATTATTTTCTCATTATTACCAAGTTGCTAAGTGTATATCAAAACAGCACAGAGGCTTAAAAAGTAAAACTCATCTTTCATTCTGAACAGTCATGAACCAGGCACTGGGTAAGGTACTGGGGATAAAAAGATGAGTAAGACACTGTCCCTCAATAACTGCACTGATAATGAGTGAGACACTGTCCCTCAACTAACTGCACTGATGATGAGACTGTGCCCCTCAGTAACTGCACTGATGATGAGTGAGATTCTGTCCCTCAACTAACTGCACTGATGATGAGTGAGACTCTGTCCCTCAGTAACTGCACTGATGATGAGTGAGACTCTGTCCCTCAGTAACTGCACTGATGATGAGTGAGACTCTGTCCCTCAGTAACTGCACTGATGATGAGTGAGACTCTGTCCCTCAGTAACTGCACTGATGATGAGTGAGACTCTGTCCCTCAGTAACTGCACTGATGATGAGTGAGACTCTGTCCCTCAGTAACTGCACTGATGATGTGAGACTCTGTCCCTCAGTAACAGCACTATGATGAGTGCACTCTGTCCCTCAGTAACTGCATGAGTGAGAGACTCTGTCCCTCAGTAACTGCACTGATGATGAGTGAGACTCTGTCCCTCAGTAACTGCACTGATGATGAGTGAGACTCTGTCCCTCAGTAACTGCACTGATGATGTGAGACTCTGTCCCTCAGTAACTGCACTGTCCTGTGCAGTAACTGCACCTGACCCCCTTGAGGGTCTCCAGTATAGTGGAACAGTGCAGTTATTGAATGGTTTTGTGTGATGCTCCTTCAGAAGGTGCTACGGGAGCAGAGAGGAGAGTACCCAAGCCAGTCTTCTCTGAGAAAGAACGGCTAATATGAACCTTGAGGGACAAGTAGGAGTTAGCCAAGCAATTAGGACCTGGGAAGGGGATTGTAGGTAGAGGTGGCATGTGCCAAGGAATGGAGGTGAGACAGAATATGGTACTTTTGGGTCTGGATGAGTCATGGAAGGCTTTGTGTGCACTTTGTGTGAAGCCCGCGTGATTGGACTTCATTCTTATGCACTGAGGAAAATAAGAGCATCAAATGTACATTTTAGAATGATCACCTGGCAGCTTTATAGCGACCAACCAAAAGTGGGAAGAGGTTTGTGGGCTGAGTGGCCTAGAGAGACATGGAGGCTGTAAAATACAGAAACATGGGCAGTGTGGGTTACATGTGGTTAACCAGTGTGGTTAAGAGTTGAATAATTGATTATTGATGGATTTTGCATTTTAAATTTTATCCTTTTGCTTTCCTTAGGTGGATAAATATTTGAAAGAAATTCTTCAAGATTTGGTTAAGAACCTTACAAGCAATATGTGGCGAGTTCGAGAATCCAGGTACTATTTTTAGGAATATAAGTTTAGTCAAATAAAACCGAATTTTTTTCCCTTCAGAATTTCCAGGTTTTATACTTTGTGCAAAAGGAATAAATTAAAACTACTAAAAAGCTGGCTGGGTGTGGTGGCTCACACCTGTGATCCTGGCATTTGGGGAGGCCGAGGTGGGTGGATCACCTGAGATGAGGAGTTCAAGACCAGCATGGGCAACATGGTGAAACCCCGTCTCTACTAAAAATACAAACATCAGCTGGGCCCAGTGGCGTGTGCCTGTAATCCCAGCTACTCGGGAGACTGAGGCAGGAGAATCATTTGACCCCACGAGGCAGAGGTTGCAGTGAGCCGAGATCGCGCCACTGCACTCTAGCCTGGGCGACAGAGTGAGACTCTGTCTCGAAACAAAACAAAACAAAAAACTACTAAAAAGCATATTTCTTGTTGGCTACATTAGGTAGTTATTTTTCTTTAACTATTTAAGCTTTGGTTAAAGATTTTCCTAAATTGTCATAGTTTATATAAGTATGAAATCAAAGAAGTTGAAGATTACCTGTTAAATTGTTAGATACCGAGATATATTTTTGTACTGTCATGACTTTATAGGTTAGAATTTCTGTATACAAATTACATTCATTCAGTGCCTATTATGTACGTGGCAGTGTGCTAGGCCCTGGGGGCACACTGGTGAATAAAAAACGATGTGTCATCTCAAAGGGATTGTATTGTAGTTGTGGGAAACAAACATTTTATACTTGTAAATTCTATATATATATGGTATATTTGAGGGACCTGGAGAGAAGTCATTGCTGTTTTGGGGTGAGGGGATGAGAACTCGAATTAGAGGCAGAATCTGTTTTCTTTTTTAGTGTAAACGTTTCATAGTAAAATACTGACCACCTTCTTCATATGTTGAAATGAAATTTTAATTTTCAGCTGTTTAGCGTTGAATGATTTATTGAGAGGAAGACCCTTAGATGACATCATTGATAAACTTCCAGAAATTTGGGAAACGCTTTTTAGAGTACAAGATGATATCAAGGTATTATAAAAATAAATCAGCATTTATACATACAAAAAGTTAAATTGGAATTATTAAAATATTTATGTTGTATATGTCAAAATTCCATTTCCAGGTAGAGACCAATGTTTTCCCCCAAAGTTTCGGTCTTAATGTGTCTGTGAAGTTGCAAGGTTGGGTATCCTTAGATCTAAATTAAATAGACTTGATAAAAAGGTGGCTGTATACCTTCTTTCAGTAGAGATCACATGATTCTGTTGGATTAGGGACAAATAACAGTTTTGAATATAGTAACAGTATTTTGATCAGTTCTGTAAATGGGTTTAATTATTCTCAAATAATGTGACCAATTCCTCTGAATTTTTCTTGGGCAATCTTAATTTTAGGTATTTTTGATATTTTACTATTAAAATTAGGCACTTCAGTTTTACCTTTCTTTTTTATTTATTGGAGGATTTTAAGTGTTTCAGAATTCTCACATAGATCTTTACGTATTTACTTTTATAATACATTTAGTTTCTTAACTGTTAATGGCTAAATTTATTAAGGTCAAAATAGGTTACAGTTAATGTTGAAAAATTAGTAGTATGGCATGGTAATGTGTTCCTTGATGGGCAGGGAGTCTAATGAGATACCAATTTTTTTTAACCTAATATGAAATGTAAGATTTTCCACCAATCTCTATAGGCTCTGAGGCAATTAAATTGCAAATTGTAGAGTAGATGATAGTGAAACTCTCTAACTTGTATGATCTCACACTTTTGTCATTTTTAGGAATCTGTACGAAAAGCAGCAGAACTAGCTCTGAAAACTCTGAGCAAGGTGAAAACTCCTGTCTTAAATTGGGAATGGAGTGGGGCAGAGTTCTGGGTGACCATGACAATGATTTACTTACTGTCATAGGAAGTGACATGTAGTTGCAGTATAATTGGCTTCCTGTTGTAGTTCACTACTCTTAGAATGAATGAGAAAGTGAGTGCTGTAAACACTGTAATGCTGGTATGTTGAACAGAGTATACTTGTGGTCTCTTTAAATGGTGAAATTAAGATAAAACTTTGACTTAACCCTGAAGAGCACGTCACTCAGATCAAGCAACACCTGTCTTTTCTCTTGCTTTTGCTATGTTTACATATAAAGCTACCTTTCATATCTGTGAGGTTGGAAAGCTTTTTGAAACTAAATTATCTCCCACTTGAACTTGATTTTGTGATATATCAGGAACTTTACATTCTAGTTGCACAAACCTTGCCATAGGTCACAGAAATAGTAAAACCAGGTTTTAAATATAGGTGTTTTCTTGTTTCAGGTGTGATCTTGACCACTATATTGTGTGTGACCTGACGTTACTGATGATGATGATGATGATGATGATGATGATGATGATGATAACACTTCAAAACTTCTTTAATTTTTTTTTTTTAATTTTTTTTTGTTTTTTGGAGACAAGGTCTCACTCTGTTACCCAGGCTGGTATGCAGTGCTGTGATCACAACTCACTGCAGTCTCGACCTCTCGGGCTCAGGTGATCCTCCCACCTCAGCGTCCTGGAGAGCTGGGACCACAGGTGTATGCCACCATGACTGGCTAATTTTTCATATTTTTTGTAGAGACAGGGTCTCTTCATATTGCCCAGGCTGGTCTCAAACTTCTGGGCTCAAGCAATGCGCCTGCCTTGGCCTCCCAAAGTGTTGGGTTTATAGGTGTGAGCTACTGCACCCAGCCCTAAACCTTCTTTAGAGTGCTTTCTTACATATTTTCTCATTTGATCATCATCTGTTTTGTTCTGTATTTCACAAATTGGAGGACCAGTGCTTAGACAGTGAAATGTATTACTAGATTTTCTGTTTAGTTCTCGGCAGACCTAAGACTCAATCTCAGATCTCATTCCTCTGTGTCTCTGTAGTATCAGAGAAAGTAGATTCACTTATTCTTCTCTGTAGATATGTGAAGTAGAAAGTCTTTTGTCAGATGAATGCTTTATTGGATGAGCGGTCACTTTCACTAACGTCCATGCTCTTTGTATGTGAGGTCTGTGTGAAAATGTGTGACCCTGCCAAAGGAGCAGCTGGCCAGAGAACCATCGCTGCCCTTCTGCCTTGCCTTCTGGACAAAGGAATGATGAGCCCCGTGACGGAAGTTCGAGCCCTCAGGTGTGCATCCGTTGATGAAAAGAATGTATTGGATTTGCTCAGTTCCTAGAAATCGTGTTTCTTTCAAGGTTAGATTCTGGAAAATAATGGAGAAAGAGGTTTAGGAGAATGACCCTTGGGTCATTTGTGAAAACTTGTGAGACAGAATATTTTCACAGAAACATTCTCGTGAGGCCTTGCTTTTGCCCAGCATTCTGAGTCAAGCATGTTTTTCTGTTGCCATCAGCCTCTGCTCCCAACAAGCACATCTTCCTTTTACACTGCAGGTCCTCAGGAGCGTGCTGGTTCATGATAATATTTAGTAATATTTCACACATTATTAGATTTAAGACAAGCTGTTTACCACCTGCAATGATAAAATATTCAAAAAAATGTACTTACACTTTTAGATATAATATATGGCTACTTTAAATTAAAACCAATAGTGTAGGATTCTAGTTTGTATGTTTTGTTTGTTTTTAAACTACAGTGCTGTCTAGGAACTTTATCTGTTCCATTTTTATTTCACTCTTAAAAGTAGAACAAATTACTAATAATAGTGCCAGCAATATTTCATGGCAAGTAGATAGTTGATGAGAGAAAGTTTTTTTTAGAAGGACTCACCTAACAACTGCAAAGGCAGATGCAACTAAGAGTATCACTTTGGCTGGGCACGGTGGCTCATGCCTGTAATCCCAGCACTTTGGGAGGCCGAGGTGGGCAGATCACCTGAGGTCAGGAGTTCGAGACCAACCTGGCCAACATGGAGAAACCCTGTCTCTGCTAAAAATACAAAAAAAAATTAGCCAGGTGTGGTGGCGCATGCATGTAATCCCAGCTACTTGGGAGGCTGAGGCAGGAGAATAGCCTGAACCTGGGAGGCGGAGGTTGTGGTAAGCCCAGATCGCACCATTGCACTCCAGCCTGGGCAACAAGAGTGAAACTCCATCTCATACACACACAAAAAAGTATCACTTTTTGCTCTCCTCAGTAAAATCTAAGTAGTGATCATTAGATGCCCCTAAATCCACTGGGTGAATGGCTGACGAGAACTTTATAATGATTCAGGGCAACCAGACCTGAACTTACCAATCACTCCTCACAGCACAAAAAGACAACCAGTGCATCGTGATGTGATGGAATAGGGCACACACAGCATTGCCTAGGAAGGATTCTGTGTGTGTGTGTGTGTGTGTGTGTGTGTGTGTGTGTTTACAAAATTGAACGTGGACTCAGTTTAGCCTGTAGATCTGTACAGGGGAGAGAGGAACATGTTAAATGACCTGACTGGAATACAGTCGAGGACAAATAAGAAAAAAAGAGGAGAGTGGAGACTGTTAAAAAAAATTAGGAAATGCAGTAGATTGCAATGTATAAGTGGGCTTGGATCCTGATTCTAGCATGCCAACTGTTTAAGAAGCTAATGAAACAGAGAAATTTGGATACTTGATATGGAAAAATCATTAATATTTTTAAAGTGTGAAAATGGTATTATGATTATAATAAAGAACCTTTGTCTTTTAGATATTCATAGTGAAGTTTAGTTAAGGGATATGCTTTCCAATGCAGTCACGCGTCACTTAGTGAATAGGATACTTCTGAGATGTGTCATTAGGTGATTTCATGGGTGTGCAAACATTAACATGAAGTTGGAAAAATGGTACAGTTAGATTGCTTGATGCAGGGTTGCCACAAATCTGTTCACTTCATGTCTATGTCACATTTTGGTAATTCTTAACAGTATTTCATACTTTGCATTATTGTTATATCTGTTTTGGTGGTCTGTGATCAGTGATGTTTGATGTTACTTTTGTAATTGTTTTGGAGTTGTATGAACTACACACATTTAAGATGGTGAACTTAATTGATCAATGTTGTGTGTGTCCTGATTGCTCCACTGAACAGCTGTTCCCCATCTCTCTCCCACTTCTCAAGTGTCTTACTCCCTGAGACACAACAATATTGGAATTGGCTAATTAATAACCCCACAATGCCCTCTGTCTAAATGAAGGGAAGAGTTGCCTGTCTCTCACTTTAAATAGAAAGCTAGAAATGATTAAGCTTAGTGAGGAAGGAATGTTGAAAGCTGAGATAGACTGAAAGCTAGGCCTCTTGTGCCAAACAGCCAAGTTGGGAATGTAAAGGAAATGTTCTTAAAGGAAGTTTAAAGTGCTATGTCAGCCAACACACAAATGATAAGAAAGCAAAACAGCCTTTTGCTAACAGGGAGAAAGTTTGAATATTCTGGATAGAAGATCAAATCGGCCACAAAATTCCCTTCAGCCAAAGCCTAATCCAGAGCAAGGCCCTAACTCTTCAATTCTGTGAAGTCTAAGAGAAGTAAGGAAGGTGCAGAAGAAAAGTTGGAAGCTAGCACAGGTTGGTTCATGAGGTTTAAGGAAAGAAGCTGTCTTCGTAACATAAAGATGCAAGGTGAAGCAGCAATTGCTGATATAGAAGCTGCGGCAGATTACCCAGAAGATCTAGCTACGATCACTGATAAAGATGTCTACACTCAACAACAGATTTTCAATGGAGATGAAACAGCCTTCTGTTGGCAAAAGATACCTTGTAGGAGTTTCATAGCTAGAGAGAAGTCAGTGCCTGGCTGCAACGCTTCAAAGGCCAGGCCAACTGTCTTGTTAGGGGCTAATGCAGCTGGTGACTAAGTTGAAGCCAGTGCTCATTTACCATTCTGAAAAATCCTAAAGCCGTAAGAATTCTGCTAAATCTGCTCTGTGATCTAGAAATGGAACAACACAGTCTGGATTACAGCTTATCTGTTACAGCATGGTTTACTGAGTATTTTTAGTCCACTGTTGAAGTCTACTGCTCAAAAAAAAAAAAAAGAAAAAACCAAACAAAAAAAACAAAAAACAAATATTCCTTTCAAAATATTGCTGCTCATTGACAATGTGCCTGGTCACCCAAGAGCTCTGATAGAGAGGTACAAGGAAATGAATGTTTTCATGGCTGTTAACATAACGTAACATCCATTCCGAAGCCCATGGATCAAGGTGTAATTTCAACTTTCAAGTCTTACTATTCAAGAAGTATATTTTGTAAGGCTAGAGCTGCCATTGTTAGTGATTCCTCTGATGGATCTGGGCAAAGTAAATTGAAAACCTTCTGGAAAGGGTTTATCATTGTAGGTTAAGAACATTCATGATTCATGGGAGGAGGTCAAAATGTCATTAATAGGAGTTCGGAAAAAGTTGATTCCAACTTTCATGGGTAACTTTGAGGAGTTCAAGATGTCAGTGGAGGAAGTCACTGCATATATGGTGGAAATAGTAAGAAAACTAGAATTAGAAGTGGGGCCTGAAGATGTGACTAAATTGTTGCAATCTCCTGATGAAACTTGAACAGAAGAGGAGTTGCTTCTTATCTCGATGAGCAAAGAAAGTGGTTTCTTGAGATGCAAGCTACTCCTGGTGAATATTCTGTGAACATCGTTAAAATGACCACAAAGGATTTAGAATATTTCATAAACTTAGTTGATAAAGCAGCAACAGGGTTGGAGAGGATTGACTCCAACTTTGAAAGACGTTCTAATGTGGGTAAAATGCTATCAAACTGCGTCTCATGCTACAAAGAAATATTTTGTGAAAGGAGGAGTTGATTGATACAGCAAACTTCATTGTTGACTTACTTTAAGAAATTATGACAGCCACCCCAGCATTCAGCAATCACCACCAGTCAGTAGCCATCACCATTGAGGTAAGACCCTCCACCAGCAAAAAGATAATGACTTGCTGAAAGCTGAGATGATCAGTAACTAAGATATTTTAAAGTTAACTAATGTACTTTTAGATATAATGCTATTGCACACTTAATAGACTGCAATATAGTGTAAACAAAACTTTTATATGCACTGGTAAGCTAGAAAATTCATGTGGCTTTCTTTATTGTGGTGGTCTGAAACAGAACCTGCAATATCCCCAGGGTATTCCTGTATGATCTTATGGAACCACTGCTGGACATTGTGGTCTGCTGTTGTTGACTGAAATGTCTCATGCAGCACATTACTGTAATACAGTGGCGGGGGAATGGCGGCTGTATGTTTGGAGGAGGCATAAATGAAACAAAATTGGTCAAATGTTGTTAATTGTTGAACTGGGTGGAGAATACATAGAATTTCATGTCTACTATAAATTCCTACCATAAAATTTCACCATAAATATAAATTCCTACTATAAATAATACATGGAATTTCATTCCTACTATTAATGAAGGTAGGCTTTTCCTACTTTGTCATTCTTTCTACCTCTATATATGCTTGAAAGTTTCTTTAATAAAAGTTAAACAAAATGCCAAGACCAGGCTCTGTAACCATGTGACAATATGCTTTAATGCAGTGAACTGCAGAACAGCCTCATGGTGAGATTTGTAGGTCTTCTCACTTTTGTTAAAAGGACTCAGGAGTTGTGTTCCATATGTTTGTAGCATTAACACCCTTGTGAAGATCAGCAAAAGTGCGGGAGCCATGTTGAAACCACATGCACCAAAACTCATTCCAGCTCTGCTAGAGTCCTTGAGTGTATTGGAGCCCCAAGTTCTCAATTATTTGAGCCTCCGGGCAACAGAGCAAGAAAAGGTGAGTGGAGAGCCCTGTTAAGATACCAAGGTTCATTTGAATGACATTGTCACTACTCTTACCAGAACTCACCCTGTCTCACCACATGCAGTGTTTTACTATTTTTTGGAGAGAGGTTGTCAGCTCATACACTGTTTTGTGAATTGGATGAAAACTGACACTTCTATCTAAAAAATGAATTAACATTTGTTTAACATAGTTTTTTGTACATTTCAATTTTTTTGGGGCTTGGATCTATACCTTCAGAGTCCTTCCATGGACTCCCTCGCCCTGTAAGCAAAGAGTATTTGCACCTAGACTTTGGCATATCTCAAAATCATTCTGCTTTGTAGGTGTAATGGAGTCACCTAGTCTCTGATCAAAGTCTTTTTTTTTTTTTTTTTTTTTTTTTTTTTGGAGACGGAGTCTTGCCCTGTCACCCAGGCTGGAGTGCAGTGGTGCCATCTCAGCTCACTACAACCTCTGCCTCCCGGGTTCAAGCAATTCTCCTGCCTCAGCCTCCCGAGTAGCTAGGATTACAGGCATGCACCACCACGCCCAGCTGATGTTTTTGTATTTTTGGTAGAGACGGGGTTTCACCGTGTTAGCCAGGATGGTCTCGATCTCCTGACCTCGTGATCTGCCTGCCTCGGCCTCCCAAAGTGCTGGGATTACAGGCGTGAGCCACCGCGCCCGGCCTGATCAGTCATTTTTAAAAACTGCAGATGAGACATGTTTATTGTGAAAAGTTAATACAGAAGGATAGAAAGTAATCCCACAGGAGGTCTCCCCATCACCACAGTATCATTCCCTGAGAAGCACCTGCTATCAGAAGTTTCCTGTGCCTTCTCTCAAATTCCTTTTTAATCATAGGCTACCAAACCAAGCAAACATACTAATTTAAAAATAGTATCAGACTGTGAATGTTGTTATGTGATTTGTTTTTTAAATTAATAGAATATCATGTCTATATATACACATTCTTTTTAATGTATACATAGTGCTCTACATGAGGTGATTTTGAATTTTTGGTGGAGAGGTTTTGCAACATCAAAGGTTTTAATTGTTCTTTTTTCTCCGTACCTTTGCCACTGTTGAATAATGTTTATCTGATAACAAGAATCTCATTTTTCTAATTTGCACTCTTTTCCTAGCATTGTCCATTGCCTTTTCATATCGTATTAGTCTTTTATATTTCTTCTGTGATTGTGTTTATATTCCATGCCTATTTTTCTATTTGACTTTTTAATTTACTTTTTTTATTAGAACTATTAAACACTGTTATATACAACATATTTCCTCTGTTCACCATTTGCTTTTTAACTTGCCTAAACTTCTCTAATAACTTACTCTCTTTACCCTTTGCCTCTAATATTGCTGCTGCTTATTTATTCATTATTTTTCCCTCTTTCAGCAGTAGACTTGCCCCTTCCTGGGTGTCCATAGAATGTTTACTAAGCATTGAGAATTTGGAAACATAAATTCTAGTCTAAACTTTGCAGCCCTAGGCAAGTCACTTGTGTATGACTTACTTTTCTCCTTTGTCATATCTGGATAGTATTAACCTCTCCTTCAGCAAAGTTGTTAGATTAAAATACCTTTGTAGATATGAAGGTTGATTACAAAGTTAAAGAACTACCCGTATAAAATTTTTTACTGCTTAGACACAATTTTAAAAACCTTAGAAATTTATTTAGTCAGTTCCTTTATTTAGTGGATGGAGAACCTCAGGCTCAAGAAGGCTGGATGACTTGCCCACAGCCATACTATGCTAATTTCTCAACTATTATCTGAATTTTTCGCCTGTAGTGAGGTGCTGCTTCTGGTAAATTGTTGAGTATAGGTCAAAAGAAATTAGAGTTAGACTTAATGTGTGCCTTTGTTATAGCTATGGATTATTTTTTTTTTAAAGTTCTGTAATTTGGAAGTGAAAGTCTTTTATGGTGTGTGTGTGGATTATTCCTAATTAATTGAATGTGCCGAGTGACTTGAATTTCTGTTCTTTAGGCTGCGATGGATAGTGCTCGGCTTAGTGCTGCCAAATCCTCTCCGATGATGGAAACAATCAACATGGTGAGTGTCTTAAATAATGAGAGGGTTTGCTTACCTGATGCAGTGAGCTGAGATCCGGCCACTGCACTCCAGCCTGGGCTACAGAGCGAGACTCTGTCTCAAAAAAAAAAAAAAAAAAAAAAAAAAGAAAGTGTAATTCTTCAAAGTCTTCAGGCTACGTTAAATGAAGTAGAGACTTATGGGATGAGTCGAGCAGCTGTTGTGACTCCAGTTTTTTCTTAGTATATTTCTCTTTTCTTCTCTGTCACTAAGTGGAATAAATAGTTCCCCAAATACCAGAAACAGTCGGTCCAAATTTGTGTTACAAGGGACAACAACATATTAAGAGCTCTGTATAAATTTACATCTGTAGTCTTTTGATCTGTGTATTTAGAAAGATTCAGAGTTGTGCCTGTGCCTAATAGTTATCTTTGGGAGGAACTAGGAAAGTTATAAGCTGGAGGTATTTAATGAAGTAGGTAACATAAAGGTAGATGAAGAGATTGGGCAATGTCGATATGTTGTTTTAGTCATAGGAAGGCATTTGCAGTAAAGAGCTGCTTGGCACTCTCAGGTTCTGATTTCTAAAGTTCCTGGAGTCTTGGTAAAGTTACTCTGTTGTGTACTCCCGGTAGTGGTTAGTTAGCTATGATTGTGTTTACTGGAAATTAGTTTGCTAAGCAGATCTATACCTTTAGCAGGACTCTGAAGATACAGATCCAACCCCTAAAAAAATTGAAATGTACAAAAAACTACGTTAAACTGGACAAGAGAAGTAGTTATGTTTTAGTACCTGTTGGGGGACTGTTACCAAATTTGGTCTAAGAATGTTGTATGTTTGTTGGATTATTGGGGGGAAATAAAAATTTAAAGAAATAGAAATAGTGAATACCATTTACTTATATTCATTATTAATAGAAAACATGTTAATTGCATTTTCAAAAATAAAAGCCAGCAATTTATAGGAAAATTCATCTAAGAAATTGACTCATTAGAGGGGATTTGGTAGGGTAGGCCCACTGTAGAAGGTCAATTTTTAGTTTAGGTTTTTTATACTAAACATGGATTGATAAAGAGGAAGTAGGCTCGGAAAGATTCTTTATTCTTGAGTAACCATTATTTTCTTTTTTAGCAAATTGATGTTTTTCATTTTTTGGTTTGTTTTTAGTGTTGAATCACTGATGAATAATTTTTCTGTTTGTAGTACAGTGGTGGTTTTAATATTGAAATTAGAGCAGAATCAAACAGTGATTTTTCAACTTCGTGTCAAATCCAGTGGGTACATGTTTGACAAGGGCAGTTTTTAATTGAAGATGTGGTCCTGACTTATTTGCCAAGGCTTACCTTTATATTTGTCCTTTTTCAAAAGTGCCTGCAATATCTTGATGTGTCGGTGCTGGGCGAGCTAGTTCCTAGGTTGTGTGAACTGATCAGAAGTGGTGTAGGTCTTGGAACTAAGGTAAGTGTACTTTTCACAAGAAGAAATGTGCATCTTCGTTAGTTTTGGCCATAAGGATATAACAGCCATCATGTTTGAAATTCATGTTTTACCACAAAATCTAATATTATTATACACTAACCATTTTATTTCTGTGGTTGCACCGATAACTGAAAACATGTAACTGTTCCAGTAAGTATTGTCTTAACTTAGTTAGTGGAATCATTTCTGTTCTCTGGGTGCCATGTACGTACCCTCTAGGTTGTCATTCATTAGCAGTTCATGGAAATGCGCATCCAGTTATTAGGGCATGGATTGTTTTAGGTGGCAATTGGATTTTTCACAGAGGGGTCAGCAGTGTTTGAACAGAAAAATGTCTTCGTTTTCAAGATCTTTGAAGGATCAGACGCCCCCCCGCCCACCACCCTTTTAACAACAAATTAGTAACTCACATTTTTTCTTATGATAAAATTAACACTTGCTGGTATTTTAAAATTTTAGCATTTATAGATTAGGAAAAAGTTAAAAATTGTCCAGAATTTTGCTATACAGAGATAACTGCTGTTAGTATTTTGGAGTGTTTCCTTCCGGTCTTTTCTGCACATGTATCTTCTGCAATGTCCTCTTCTAATGGCCCTGTGATACTCCACTGTATGGATGTAACATCATTTATTTTATTCCATCAGGGAACATCTGACTTGTTTTCAGTTTTTGAAAAATTAGTAAAGCACCGTGATGCTTTACGTTGATGAGGCATACCTGAAGATATTTGGTTAAATTTCTAGAAATGGAAATGTTAGCCCAGTGATGGACAAGATGACATATTTTGCTTTTCCAGAAGATTGTACCAGTTTTCTTTCTTTTTCACAATGTCTAAGATCACCCATGTTTCTCTTGGGAGTTTAAAAAATAAAATCTCTGCATTACTAGTTTAAGAGTTTTCCTTTTTCTGTATTGAATCCTGGAGGGGGTATTAGGTTTCATGTATTTTATATGTTTAAATTTTTGGCACCTAAGCCAGTGGTTTGGTAGGTAGAACATTGTGACCATCAGATTTAGACCTTTGCTTTTGTAATCCTGTAGGGTGGCTGTGCCAGTGTCATTGTGTCATTAACTACTCAGTGTCCTCAGGACCTAACACCTTACTCAGGTGAGTTTATCAAGTGATGTGTGGTGATATTTTTGCACGGCCCTGTCTTGTGTGACAGAGTTTTAAAAAGGAAAAATAATTATCATTCAGACCTGCTTGTGATGCTGTGTGCCTTTTCTCCCTTCAGTCCCCTGGCCCCTTCATTTCTTTGTCTGCAGGAAGTGCAGGGTTTATCAAGTTTAGCAACTTTTCACTGTTCATAAACGTTTGATTGTTCCTTAGTGGTATATGGAGGTAAAAGTATCCTCTATTCCAGAGGACTTACCATTGATAGCTGATTTTATGTCAGCATTTTTCTCTTCTTAGATTGGTTTCTAGACTGGGCTAATGTTCTTTATATACCTGGCTCTCATTTTTGCAAAGTTTTCCACGATATTCTGGTTTAATTTTAACTTTATATGAGGTGAAAGGAAGCAAATGGATATATAAATATAACATTCAGAAATCTATACTGTGGAGGAAATCAGATGTTAATTATAGGGTTAGGTTTGTTTGGGTTCTGGGAACAGAGTGGAACATTTGGTCAACCAAGTATCAGATTTTTTTCTCTTTATTTCTGGTAGGTAAACTTATGAGTGCTTTGCTTAGTGGCCTGACAGATCGGAACAGTGTGATTCAGAAATCTTGTGCATTTGCCATGGGCCATTTAGTTCGGGTGAGTTAAATTTCTTGCTTAGTTAAATAAAACTCTGACAGTTACAAAGAAATACTTAGGATTGTTTCTTTTTCAGACTTCACGGGATAGCAGCACTGAAAAACTCCTGCAGAAGCTCAGTGGGTGGTATATGGAGAAAGAAGGTACCTTTCTTTTTCTATTTTATGTCATTTTAAATTTAGATGTTAACAGCCCAGTAAAACAGTACAAATTAGGTCTTACCCTCCATGATTTTATGTGATTTGCTAGAAACATTTGTTTCTTTCCTTTTCTTTTTTTTTTTGAGATGGTGTCTGGCTTTGTCGCTGAGGCTGGAGTGCAGTGGTGCTATCTCGGCTCACTGCAACCTCAGCCTCCTGGGCTCAAGCGATTCTTGTGCCTCAACCTTCTGAGTAGCGGGGACTACAGGCACGTGCCACCACACCTGGTTAATTTTTGTATTTTTTGTACAGATGGGGTTTCGCCATGTTGCCCAGGCTGGTCTTAAACTCCCGAGCTCAAGCTATCTGCCCACCTTGGCCTCTCAAAGTGCTGGGATTACAGGTGTGAGCCACCACAACCCAGCCTGCTAGAAACGTTTCTAATTGATTTTACCTATTTGTTTTGCTATTGTATGAGTTGAACAATAGCCTATTTAGATCAGTTACCCTTAAAAACAATAAATATCATAAAGATTTTGGTTTCTCCTTTTCAGAACCTATCTACAAGACCTCTTGTGCTTTGACTATTCATGCTATTGGACGATACAGCCCTGATGTGTTAAAGAATCATGCAAAAGAAGTCCTGCCTCTGGCATTTTTAGGCATGCATGAAATTGCTGATGAGGAAAAATCCGAAAAAGAAGAATGTAATTTATGGACTGAAGTATGGCAGGAAAATGTACCTGGTTAGTAGTGTGACCTGAGTTAAACCTGCTTCTTAGGAATCACAGCTAGAATTTTTTACTTGCATTCATTTTTCATAAACTCCTCTAAAGTTACTTTCCCAGGACCTTAATATGCACCCATCCCAATTGCTGAGTTCTCAAGGTTGGCACTTAGGATTTTTGTCTTTACTCATTCCTCACTGTCCACATGAGAGAATACAAACTCTGTGAGCAAGGAGAGCTTTACATTTTTAATTGAGAGTGTGATTTTATGTGGCCTTAGACTATTTTAGAGTAGTTTTCTAAATGTGTTTTTCACCTTGTTACATATTAATGGGTGATGCCCATTTGTGTGATAACGTTCCTGTGGGTACCTAAGTTCGTAAAGTTCTACTATTGTGAGAGTAAGTCACAACACCATCACACTTTCTCTCCCTTTGAGAGAGTGGTGTGTTTTAACAGTTGAGAATCACTGCTTTTAGACTGTTGGTCACTGACTCTTTTTCAGACTTAGAAAAATCAGTTAATTTTTCTTGTCACTTAAAAGTTGTTTTAATTTTGCTTTCCTAGGTTCTTTTGGTGGCATTCGATTATACCTGCAGGAGTTAATTACTATTACCCAGAAGGCTTTGCAGTCTCAGTCTTGGAAAATGAAAGCCCAGGGTGCAATTGCCATGGCATCAATTGCAAAGCAAACTAGCTCTCTAGTACCTCCATATCTCGGAATGATACTGACTGCATTGCTGCAAGGCCTGGCTGGAAGAACGTGGGCAGGAAAGGTAAAAGAACCATTCATGCCCAGTTAAAGGGATTCTGACTTCATCTTTCATTTCATATAATAATAAGGGTCTGGTTTTGTGTAACTTCTGATGGATTATTTTTGTGAACCAGATTTCCTAGACGGTGGAGCTTTGGGTAAACCTTGCCCAATTAACTGTGGTATTTCCTCTGAAACTGGAACCCACGTGGCCTTGCATAATGGACAGTAATGCTGGAGATAGATACATTTTTCATATTCAGCCTTCCAAGTTATGTCTTAAACCAACTTGTCAGCATTTTGTACCTGTTGACCTTATGAACAGATCAGGATTGAGCATAAAAAATAAAAAGATCAGGATTGGGCCCGTGTGACATAGAGTAGCAAGGTAGGCTGCTTCTAAACCTGGGGCTGAAGATGCCCATCTCTGGGACCTATGAATTAGTAACAGTTATTTTTTTACACAAGGGCTTTAGTAGGATTCTTACAGTGAACACTCAGTGGGGAACATGAGATTGTGGCAACATAATGATCTTTATGTTGTAAAGGTCAACAGTGGCCCATGCGGTACTGAAGTAGTACTGGACTGGGAGTCAGACATCATTCTAATTCTGTGGTTGACACTGTTGTCTGTGAGACCTGGGTCAAATCAGTTCTTTAGGCTTCTACGAAATGGAGGTGAAGATGATTATCCTGCGTCCATGGTTTGGAGTAAAACTTGGTGGATGTGCTTAAAATTATGCATTAAAGATGAGGTGACAATTGTTAATTTTTGTTGTCACAGTTATCAGAAATTCCTAAGGTAATTATAATCATAGTGTAGAGAGTGTAAATGACATGTTTGGGATTAATAGTATGTCCTCATCTTTCACCCCCTTAGGAAGAGCTGTTGAAAGCCATTGCCTGTGTGGTGACAGCTTGCAGGTAAATGTTCTTTCAATGAGGATGCCATTTCTTAAACTGAACCTGAAAGCTGCAGCCTTTATTAACTTCTGATGCTTTTTTATGGATCCTGTAGTGCAGAGCTGGAAAAGTCTGTGCCCAATCAACCCAGCACAAATGAAATTCTTCAAGTTGTTCTGAAGGAATGTAGCAAAGAGAATCTCAAATACAAGATTGTAGCAATCAGCTGTGCAGCTGATGTCTTGAAGGCCACCAAAGAAGACAGATTCCAGGAGTTTTCTGACATTGTCATACCTCTCATCAAGAAGGTAATACCACCTGTATCCTCAGTTCTGGTTTATACTTTAAAAAGAAAGAGTTAAAACATTGTTTTCCCCTATGTCCTGATTATTAGGATTAGTTTAGTTGCAAGTAGCAGAGAAATTCCAAAATATGGCCTTAAACAAGATAGACAGTGCTATGTTTCTCATGTAGCATTGGGAGCATCACAAAGCGTTCAGGTATTCTGGCTCTTTACATCTCCCAACTCTGCCATTTCTAGGGTGGAGTCATCATCCTCAAGGTCCACAGTGTATGTGTGTTCCAGGCAGGAATGCAGAGGAGGTGAAGCAAGGATGAAGGATCACAGTGGGCATGCCAGTTCTCTCTTGAGGAGAGTTCCTGGGCACCGCTAGATGGCACTTTGACTTATATCCATCCCGTTGCTCAGTACTTAGCACACCTGGCAGCAGACTGAGTCTTCATTCTGGGTGTCCATTTTCCCTCCATGGGAGAAGCAGAGAGTGGATTTGGTAGTGAATGAACTTATTATTATGTCATAATAAGCTTTGGCTTAGCTAATAAGCTAAGCCACCCCAGCCATCCTAGAATAAAGGCAAGAAGCTCAGTGTGTCATGTGAATTGCCTCTGCCATATAGTGGAGGATTTGGGTCAAAAAAAAAACCACTCAGGTTTCATGTGGAAAATGGAATACTCAGTTTTAAAAGTTGGGCACTGGTCCAAAAAAAAGAAAAAAAGAGTGTGGTTTCCCTATTTGTGAAACATGAAATATTTTAAGTAACATTCTTATTTCTTATTGCTGCTAATTTGCAGTTGTTTTCTTTCAGTAATAAGGCTATTTAAATAATTTCTATTACAAACATAGTGATAGCATATGGATTTAGGAGACTTGTATTTTAAGTTGATGACATCACTAGCGAGCTGGACCAGTTGCTTCTCTTAGCCTCTGTTTTCCTATCTATCAAGAAAGAGTTTGGATTTATTCAGATCGTTACTGAGTTTCTTCCATCTTTAATACCTGATTCTCATGCAGATCTCACGTTATGCTCAAAAGACTACATATGCAGTGTTTTTTAGCTTTTGTTTACAGATTCCTGTAAAGTATTTCCTAAATTTATTAGAGACACAGTATTCTGGTTATAAATCCTTGTCGTAAATGGGGAAGCTTATGGTAGAGAATTTACTGTTTAACTCTTGGTTAATAGCTCCTGCCCTAGTACTCTGATTGGTTTAATAGCATACCTGTAACTTTGAAGAAGAAAATATTAAATTTTATTTTCTTTGATATATCCTAGAATTCACTTGAAAGTAGTGGGGTCCAGACAACCAAAAATGAAGATGAGAATGAGAAGGAAAAGGAGCTCCAGCTGGAATATCTGCTGGGTGCCTTTGAAAGCCTGGGCAAAGCCTGGCCCCGAAACGCAGAGACCCAACGTAAGCACCAGAAACCGCATTTGAAGAAGTGCTGTAACCAGAGGTTACTTAATGAGAGCAAAGGTTTTCTGTATGACAAAGTATAGTTATTGTTTCTTATCGAGCCTGATTGATTAGTAATGAGAATTACTCAGTGGAAATTTTTTGTGTACGTGAGCATATCACCTCACTGATCAGTGTACCATTGCAGCGAGGGCTGCTGTAAGAAAGTATCACGGACTGGGTGGCTTAGCAGAAATTTATTTTCTCACAATTCTGGAGGATGGAAGTCTGAGCTTTTGAGATCAAGGCATCGTCAGCAGGGTTAGTTTCTTCTGAGACCTTGGCTTGGGAATGGCTGTCTTCTCCGTGTGTCTTCACATGATCTTTGTTGTCTCTGTGTCTTAATCACCTCTTCCTGTAATGACACCAGACACACTGTATTAGGGCCCACTCACAGGACCTCTTTAAAGGGTCTGTCTTCTATCTAATAATAATACAGTAACATTCTGAGGTACTGGGGGATAGTATTTCAACATACGAACTTTGAGGGCATAGTTCCACCTATAATAACCATGATACATTTTATGCAGAGAGTTTGATAGAAGAGTTCTGCTGATCTTCTTGATGATCATTTGGAGGAATCCACAAAGTTTATTAGTGGGGTCTCTTTATCCTAAAATGAATGGCCGTGTTACCAAGTGTTCAGTAAGCACTTGAAATCCTTGTTTCAGTGAAAAACTCACTACTGGACGATTTTCAGAACTGGACATGTATTTCCCAAAGATTAAATCAATAGTAAACCTTTATTATTGGATGAGGTTGCAGTTAGTTTCGAGTCGCCTGATAGGGCCTTAACCTTGGGATGATACTACCCTTTACACTGGATCTTAGCCAAAAGGCCAAGAAGTGATGATGCTACCCTTTAAGCTTGCCTTGGGTTGGGTCCTACAGTGCGTCCCGCTGAAGATCTTAGTGTGTGTGTCTACATATATATATATATATTTTTTTTTGGAGACAGGGTCTTGCTCTGTTACCCAGGCTGGAGTGCAATGGTGCAGTCCCTGCAGCCTTTACGTCCAGGGCTCAAGTGATCTTCCTGCCTCAGCCTCCCAAGTATTTGGGTATACAGGTGCATGCCATGACACCTAGCTAGTTTTTTGTTTTTTTTGTTTTTGAAGAGGTGAGGTCTTGCTATGTTGCCCAGGTTGGTCTCAAACTCCTGGGCTCAAGTGATCCTCCCACTTTGGCCTCCCTCCTGAAGTGCTGGGATTTATAGGTATGAGCCTCCATGCCAAGCGACAATATTACTGAATGTTATTAAAAAAGGTATTGTTGAGTATTTGTAATTGGATATGTCTAGAATCAGAGTTAAGGTTCTCTTTGAGCCCTGTCAGCCTTTGAGTGAACTTACGTATTTGCTGTGTTTATAGGAAGAGTTTCCCAGAAGATACAAATTTGCAAGTGGTTTTATTTCTTAATATTATACACTGCAGTGGAAGTCCACTAATATGACACTATAAAGACTGTTACACTTTTCCTTGATAGGTGGAGACAGCTAAGGTAGGGAATTGTATGAGAAAGTTGATACAAACATAAAGCAGTTTATTTTAATATAAGATGTAGAAGGTTGTTAATAGAAAAGTGCATTTATTGCGAACCAAGGCCTTTTCTTTAGGAACTTAACTGTTACGCATTGGCTTCTTACATATATCTACAATTTCTGGGTTTTGTTTCTTTAAAATAGAGAAATTTCAAGCTCTTATGAGACAATTCTAGTGCAGAATTCTAGATTTTTTCCCCCATTTTTATGTTTGTTTGAGCCCTACAAAATCCTACAATAATTAAAAACAATTTCGTTCTTAAGTTTTCTGCTGGTTCATCAGTTGGCATAATATTAATTATATAATTATAATTACAGTTGCGCTTGGCATAACAGGTTTATAAGAAAGCACTGTTGACTCTTGGCAAACCTGCAATTTGCAGAGGCTTGTGAGCATCTAGAGAGGAGCTCCTGGCCTCCAGAGTTCTCCTTTCTTTGGCTGTCATTCAGGGAGTTTTGAGGGGCAAAGGGGGTGTGGTTAAAGTGCTTTCTCAGTTCCATGGAGAACCATATGCCTTGAAAGTGAATATTTGTAAACAATTATATTGTACCTTTGTGGGGGCAGTTTCTGATCAAGGAAATTTGTTTGGGGATTGAGTACAAAGTCATGCTGAAGGTTTTGGAGAAATTTCAATGGCTTTAATTAAAAATATTTATTGTTTTATTTCTCTTTTTCCTGCTTTTCTCTCCCTTATCCTCCCTGCCTTCTCTCTTTCTCTGTCCCTCTGCCTTTCTCTTGCTCTGTCTGTCCCTCATTTATTTCATCTCTTGCTCTTTTATACTCTCTCCTGCTGTGTCCCACCTTGTCTTTCTTTCCCAGGTTGTTATCGTCAGGAGCTGTGCAAACTGATGTGTGAACGGCTAAAACTCAGCACGTGGAAAGTGCAGCTAGGAGTCTTACAATCAATGAATGCCTTTTTTCAGGGGTAAACTGCTTCATGGTTCAGTTTTTTATTTTGTTCCCCCCACCCCTGCAGCATTTTATATATAATCAGTGGAATTTTTATACATTTAAAAACTAGTAGCTAAAGTGACAATGATACATACAGACAGAAATTGTGACAGGAAAGTTTTAGACTGTTTCTTAATAATTAGCATTTGTACCTTGCTTTCTGATTTGTATAGGTTAATGCTTTTGGAAGAAGAATATGCAGATCCTGAGGCTTTGGCTGAAATTCTGCTTGAAACTTGTAAATCAATCACATATTCTTTAGGTGAGTGTAGTAAACTAAAACTGACGAGGGAGTCCTAATTTTAAAGCTAAGGAGCCGAGCTTCAAATATTTCCTACCTTGTCTTAGGAACTAAATTTCTGAAACAGCTACTGGACTCTGCTACTTAATATACTCCGTGTGTACCCCTTAACTGGAATATTTAAATCTGGAACTATAACAGGATTTTAGCATCTAGTTTAGAAAAACCTTCGTGACAAGTATTTTTACAAAATTGTTATTTGAAAGTAAATTCAAACTTACACAATGGTTGCAACGACAGTACATTTAATACTCTGCAATATGTATACACTTTACCCAGAATCATCTGTTAACATTTTGTGCCATTTGCTTTGTCATTTGGACTTCTGTATACATGTTTTTCTCCTGAACCATTTGAAAGTATGTTGCTTACATCAGGCCCCCTTTTTCCTCAGTTATTTAGTGTGCCACAGTACCATTGTCAACTTTAGGTAGTAAACATGGATGCAGTTTTTTAAATCAAATGTTTATTGTTCATACTCTAGTTTGTTCAGTTGATTCGGTAATGTTCTTTATTTTTATTTTTACTTTTTGAGACAGAGTCTCGCTCTGTCACTCAGGCTGAAGTGCAGAGGTGTGATCTCAGCTCACTGCAACCTCCACCTTCCAGGTTCAAGCAATCCTCCTGCCTCAGTCTCCCAAGTAGCTTGGATTACAGTTACTATCACACCTGGCTAATTTTTATATTAATTGTAGAGACAGGGCTTCACTGTGTTGGCCCAGGGTGTTCTCGGACTCCTGAGCTCGAGCAATCCACCTGTCTTGGCCTCCCAAAATACTGGAGTTATAGACATGAGCCACCACACCCAGCCAGTAATGTTCTTTATAGGATTGTTTTTTTTTCCCCTCCCCTTCATTAGGGAATCCAGTCCAGGATGATGATGATGATGATGATTATTATTATTATTTTTGAGACAGGGTCTGCTCTGTCACCCAGGCTGGAGTGCAGTGGTGCGATCTTGGCTTACTGCAGCTCTGCCTCCTGGGTTTAAGTGATTCTCCTGCCTCAGTTTCCCAAGTAGCTGGGCTTACAGGTGTGTGCCATCAAGCCTGGCTAATTTTTGTACTTTTCATAGAGACGGGGTTTCACCATGTTGGCTAGTCTTGGTCTCAAACTCCTGACCTCACGTGATCTGCCCGCCTTGGCCTCCAATTCATAATTATTTATTGAATTTTGTTGTCATATATTTTTAGTCTCCTTCAATCTGGAATACTTTGTCAATCTTTCTTTGTCTTAGGACATTGACAATTTTGAAGAATAAAGTCCCTTTTTGAAAAAAACAGTGTTTCTCATTTGGTGTTTGATGTTTTCTCATGATCAGATCCAGGTTATGAATTCCCAGTTGGGATACTTACATAAGTGATATGTCCTCACATTAAGAGGCACACACAGTGTCCATCTGTTATCATTTGTGATGTTAATTTTGATTACCTGGTCAAGGTACTATCAGTTTTTCTCTAATGGCTAGTTACTATATTTTCCTTTTGTGTCTAATAAGTAGCCTGTGGGAACAGACCTTAAGATCATTCAAATAATGTTTATCTTCTTTACAATCTCTTCTCTATATTTAGCATGCATTGATGATTCTTCCCTGAACCAGTTTTTACTAAGATGATTTTGCAACTCTAGCATTTTGTCCACATTCACCATTTGATAGTTGGAATTCTATTGTAAGCAAGATTCTTCTCTTCTGCCCATCTTTTTATTTATCTGTTACTGGCATTGATTCATGGATTTCTTTCCCCCTTCAAAGGGTTTATAATTTAAGTTTTTAAATCTTAATTTGTTACTCAAATTGTCCCAGATTTGGCCAGTGGAAGCCCTTTCAAGCTGACTCCTGTGTCATTTTGACAGGTCACCGTCACTGTAGCACTTCTGTACTTCATAGCATAACAAGATTAAGGCCCATCTCATGCCTACCCTGCTTTGGGCTTGGTTGTATGTTGATTTTTTTGGTAGACAATTTCACCGTGAATCAGATGCCATGTCAAAGAGTGGATGCCAAGGAAGCATGCTTCAGTTGCAGTTGCTGGCAGTAACATGCTTTTATGGATAAAGAACTGGCGGCCAACAGACTTGTCTTTGCTGGGTTCCAGGTTTCTCTGATCGGCTTAAACACTGGGTCGTATAATGTTCTTTGGTAAAATGAGGAGGGTCATGCAGACCTAAGGATCGTTCTTATGTGTGATGTGAAGATGATTTTGTGTTTGAGATAGTTTTTTCATCTTCCACTTCTAAAATGGATCATTTAAATATTACCATTTGTTGTGGTGATTGTTATACTTGGCTGACAGGTTTTTGTTTTCCCAAAGTAGGAGACTATGTACGTTAGCACATTTCAAGTATTTGATACTTAGCAAAGGGAAGCTTCCTTTAAAACATAACAAAACAAAAAACCAGATGTACCCTTCCCTAGAGTTGTAATTTCTGGACATCTTTCTTTCAGTAACACAAATTTAATCTTGGAGGTTGTGTTTTTCAGGCAGGCCGTATAAACTGTATGATTTTTCTTTTTAGAAAATAAGACCTACTCATCTGTGAGAACAGAAGCTTTATCTGTGATAGAATTGCTGCTTAAAAAACTTGAAGGTAAGTTGTTGTTAGTTCTGACTGGAGGACCACAAAGCCATGTGGCATATGTTTTAGAAAACTTTTTGTTTCATTTTTCTTATACTCTAAGCATATACTCTGAAATACAAATCAGTATGTATGCACATGCAATAAGAATGGACAAAGCCAAAACTATTAAATTTTACTAAATATTTAAATTTGATATTCTTTTATATATTTTAAATATATTATTAAGCTATAGTTGTCTTAAAGTAATAAAGTTTTTGTTTTCATCGGGAATCCTGACTTAATCTTGGTTAATTAGAGGAAGTGGTTGACAGTGGCATGTGTGCATGTAAATAAGCAGAACGGCACACTGAAAAGTGGAGTTGGAAAAACATTTTTAACAGTTATCTACCTGAGTCATCAAATCTGGTAGTACCAATTTTCTTAATCCTACTTCTTCTCCCCTAACCTGTTTTTCTTCTAACGGTCTATCAGTGGGCAGGGTAGGGGGAACTGTTAGCATTTTCTCCAGTGGTGTATCTGTTACTGATTTCAGAAGGAGGACTGTCTTCTTTTTTTTCCTGTCTCTCAAATTGTTTTAACTTCATGGATTAAGAATGTAGGAGATGGAAACGTTTTTCCTGCAACCTTGTGTGTTTGCTCTTTCTACTTCTCTATCTTTGCTTAGCAATTAAAACACCTCTCTTAGGGCTCCATCAGACAGAACTTTTAGACTCAGTAACACTAAACATCTCCCGATCCCTTTTTTCCTTTTTGAGATAAAAGAGCTAGGCACTTAAGTCATATTACCAAATTCTCAGTTTGCCAGATACGTACTAATATAGTCCAGATGAGGAACATGAGGCTGAAGGCAAGCTAAACTTGCTTGAAGCCACATGGCTAGAAAGTGGCAAAACCTTGTAAACAAGATTTAAGATTTGACATACTTTCTTATTTTCTAAAATTTTCAGTGTGCATGTAATAGTTCTCAGATGCCTTACTCAAAGAAAAGGGAGTGTCATCTACTTAATCTGACTTGCAATTATGAAATTTCTTACAAGTTTTTCTTTTTTTTTTTTTGACTGACCATATCTTATGAAATGGCCTTGCGATGGTGTTGTTGAAATGACTTTTTTGCTATAGTGTGCCTTGCCCCGATAATTCCTTCTTCCTACTATGCTTCATTGTAGTTATTTCGCTTTCTCCCACTGATAATGGAGGAAGGAGAGGAAACTCCCTAATGTGCCTCTAGGCTATTGTCAAGAATTAGGTTTTGAGACACCTATTGAACATTAAATCATTATATACTGATCTGTTATCAAGAGGTTGCTTTGCATTTATTTGGGGGATGGATATTTTTAAATTTTTTTCTTGTCCTATAAGGAATCTTTGGGGTTTTTTCTTTTTTCTTTTTTCTTTTTTTTTTTTTTTCATGCAGAATCTAAACAGTGGGAATGTTTGACATCTGAATGCAGAGTGCTCCTAATTGAGTCTTTAGCTACTATGGAGCCAGACAGCAGACCTGAACTGCAGGAGAAAGCAGCGTTACTGAAGAAAACACTTGAAAATCTGGAATAAATTAGAAGGGGAAGAAACAAACAAGTGCCATGTTCATTGGGGGTTGAAATGGTGGTGTTCTTTGAAAAACCAAGTGGGGAAGAGTAAAGATTAATCTGTAGCATGCATCATTCCTTGGCTGAAATAAAAAGAAAAAGCCTTAAATTTTGTTCCTTATTAGCTTTATTTTACTTTATGTTTTTAAAGTATCTGGGCTGAGTGAGCTTAATGGAACCTTGGATGTTTGAGGGGTGATTGTAAAGGAAACTGGCAGAAATAGTTGTTAAAAGAGTACAAGCTATTATTAAAGGAATTAATAGACAAAGTTGCAGAGCAAGCTGGATAAAAATCTTAGAACTGCATTCAAATTAGTTATTTCAGGAAGGGGCCTGTAAATAACTTGTTTTAACCTTCCTCTTAAACCTGAAGAAATAGGAAGCTGTGTCATCTCAGAGGCTTTCTGAGGCCTGTGCCAAAGTCAGAACCCAGGTGTTTAATATTCTGCCCTGGATACTTTCTTTTACAGCCATCTGCCAAATCAGTGCTAACCCTGGCCCACCCAAGAAACTTCCAAGTTGAGGTATGTTTAGGGCGGCACACAACAGCCCTTGTGCCAGAACTAAAGTGACCCTTATCGTTGGGTTTCCGAAAGTCAGAAGCTGAACATTGTCTTGTGTGTTTAGATGGTTGATTTGGAGAAAATGATTGTTTAGCATCTTTACAGATGGAGAGGACAGATTCAGTCTCATTAGGATAATTCCAATCGTCTTCCTTTTACAGGTGGGTAAAGTAGATTAGGACAAGATCACACATTCTATCGGTGTCTGTGGCTGCATATTTTGCAAAACCAGAAACAAAATCACAGACTGCCTCAAAACTGTAATGACAACATAAAATTTCTGTTCACTTTTATGCTACCAGTATGACTTTATAGGGGAGAAGGAAAGCCTTTTAATTAGCCACCTGGGAATTACTCTTTTAAAAAATGCCTTTTCTCAAAATAACATGATACCACTCCAAGTAAATCATTGCCACTAGGGGTTTTCCTCCTTCCTTCTGTTGCCCATGCCCCTGCCTGAAAGTGTAGGGTAAGAGGAAAAACAAGTAAAGCCTTAGTGTTTATGGTAAACCGAGAACTCTGTAGCTTACCTTGGATTCCAGAGCAGAAGATTGGTTTACATTCAATGCTGATCCTTATTGACATTAACACCAGGAATCTCCATGTTTATTATTTTTCGTGGAAACTCCATGTTTATTATTTTTGAGGGTCTCTATTGACCGATGTATTTCAAACTTTTTTGACTGCAAGTCATAATAAAAATAACTTTTTACATCACGACCCAGAACATGTGTGTTTGTGTGTGTATATATGTGCATGCCTAAATATAAAATATTTAAAACATTTCATGAAATAATACATAACTGTGTGATACCCTTTAATATCTCCCCCTGGGCTCCTGATATAATGCTCTTCAGACTGTCTCAATTCATTTCCTGACTCACAACTTGGGTCACTACTCACAGTTTAAAAAACACTGCCATAGATAGCACCTAGACTTGGCTGAATATGGTGTGTTTAGGGATTGTTTCTGATTGAAAAGGGAGTTTACAAATAAAAATTTAAGTGTTAATTACAAAAACATCCTCTGCTGATACTGACTTGTGAGTTTTAGTAGCATCATGAATTTTAAGGAATCTATCATGGATTTTCATTTGAGAATGGCTTTTGCTTGGGGTAAAATCAACTTCGGATTTTTTTAGAAAGTTTATGGCATCTTTTAGGACTTACTGTTTTTCATATCAGTATTTCCCCCTCCACCAAGTACTCTCTGACTTTCATTTACAGTACTCGGGATATTATTCCTTGGCAAGAATGCAATGCAGGTTGGATATTTTCAGAAAGTAGGATTATAAAGACAAGAATTATGCTCTTAGTCTATATCAAATGTTAACACCTTGTCAAATGTTACGCTTTTTAAGCTCTTTGTTTTTTAATATTGGGAATTTCCCTTGGTGCTAACAGTGGTGCTGAGGCATTCGAACCTTTGTGCTTAGTGCTATTGAATTCCTGTACATTAGCCTTCTGAACACGTTTCTAATTTGTATACTTAATGCCTTCATCTTGACCAGCCTAATCACTCACACAGCTAGTAATGCTCAATAATTGTCTCACAGTGCCCCTTGTGTTTGATGTGCATGTGTGCATATATTTATTAAAAGGGTTAATAACAGAGCTTGTAATTGTGAAATGTTCACTGGCCAACAAATGGCAGAAGGACTCATACATGTTTATTATCATCAGCCTTTGTTTTCCAGAGCTCCCCCAAACAGATTTTGGTTCTTTCTCCCTGGAAATAGTCGGTGTTACCTGTCATACAAGAAACTGATTGGTGGTAGGGTCTATTACTGAATTCCTTATTCCTGGAATTAGTGCACAGGATGTATTGTCTCAAATGTACTGATATGTGAAAAGGAGATACCCAAAGTGTGGCAAGTTGGAAATCAGAATCGTGAAAATAGTGTATAATTGTCTTTCTGGTGATAAAGAGCAGCTGTTTCTTAATGTTTGCATTGAATTTATAATTCCATGTATCTCCCTGTCTCCCTGTAATACAGTCTACCTGCACAGCAAAAGTGCCTCTGCATCCCCATTGCTTCCCTCTTCCATCTTTCACTGTGCACTTACTAATAAGACAAAAGAAAAAAGATGTGCCCTTGTTGGTCTGCGCTCTTGCAGCAACTGCACTGTGCACACACTGGCTGCCCTCCATGGGGCATTTCTACCTGCTGCTGCCACAATAGATTCATGCTGCTGTCTAGGCCAGGGAGTTATTTTGACATTGGCCTCATTGTAATGTACAAACTATTGTTAAATAGGTGTTATACTTAACAGAATTTTGTATTTTATATGCGACTTTCACAAAATCCTCTGCAGTGTGTCCCAGCTAGCTAAGTGTCTGATAGTCTTATTTTAAAGGAAAATCCCATCCATGCCCAAGAAGATATTAAATGGCAAATAAAACTGCATGATCTGTTCTTTTGAAGTAGTGCATTAATTTTTATTAATTCTTCAGGAAAATAATTCAACTGCCAAGACGTTGACTAGTTACACTTTAAAAAAAAAAAAAAAAAAAAAAAAAAGCCCTACTGCCTGCCATATTCTGAGCTAACTCTGGTAAGTAGAAATTGCTGGGCTTAAGTGTTTAGGAGTTCCGAGGCAAAGCGGAAACAAAAGGAAGACTCCCTGAACAACTGCTGTCAGATGCTTGGAGAAGAGGTATGGAAACATTTTATTTTCTCATAAAAGTAATCCCTTAGGAACATACAGAAACAACAGACAGTTCTCCTTTTGACCAAGATTAAGATACATGGCTATGAATGTAAAATGTCAGAGGTACAATCACATCCTATACTGTAAACTGCCAAGCAAATATTTAGACTATAGAAGGTGGCCATGAAAGTGAGTTACCTTGCTTACTATCTCGAGCAGCCAACAAGCCCATGCCGTTCCCTCCTAGTATGTTTTTTCCTTTCAAGCAGGTTCCAAATTAGCTTACTAGAGTAACTCTTTTTTTTGTTGTTGTTGTTGTTGTTGATATGGAGTCTTTGTCACCCAGGCTGGAGTGCAATGGTGCGATCTTAGCTCACTGCAACCTCTGCCTCCCAGGTTCAAGGGATTCTCCTGCCTCAGCCTCCCGAGTAGCTGGGATTACAGGCACCTGCCAACACACCCAGCTAATTTTTACATTTTAGTAGACATGGGGTTTCACCTCTTTGGCCAGGCTAGTCTCAAACTCCTGGCCACAGGTGATCTACGTGCCTCAGCCTCCCAGAGTGCTGGGATTATGGGAGGGAACCAGGGAGCTAGAGTAACATGTTTTTAAAGTGAAACATTATAATGTTATAAAAGTTGGAAACAGCCTTTCAAATGATGCTTTCTGAAAGTTTTAAGTGTTTGTTTACCTTTAAAAATGATACATTTCTTTTACATTCAAGTAGTAGTGAAAAAGCCTTTATGAAAAAGATAAAGGACAGTGAGAAAACAGCTAATAGGAACATCTGTATTTGTTTGGGTATTCTTGAAAAGAGTACTTTAAAACCAATGTTGGGTATTAGTAGTTAGATGTATAATTCTGTTATGCTACTTTTGATTCCAGAACAGTCTTCAAATACAGGATCTTTTCTGAACATCAGTATTTTTTAGTATTTGTTTTATTTTAGCACTGTAAAGATGCCCCACTGTTTCTTGGCCTTCATCGTTTCCAGTGTGATTTCTGAGGCTGTTCAAATTGTTGCTCTCTGGATGTGGTGTGTAGTTTTTTTTCTGTCTGCTTTCATGATTTTTCCTATTTTTGGATTAAAGCACTTTGACTATGATGTACCTAGCTGTGCTTTTCTTCATATTTATCCTCAAGTTTTGCTTCGATTTTTGAATTTCTAAATGTATGCATTTTACTGAATTTGAGTTTTTTTTTTTTTTTTTGGCCATTTACCCATGTTTTTTTTTCCCTGTGCCATCTTCTCTCCTCTCTTTCTAGAACTCTAGTTAAACATATGTTAGCTCTTTTGATGTTGTTCTACAGGTCTTAGTCATGTTTTTAAAATTCTCTTTAAGTTTACTGACTCTACCATGTGCATTCTGATATTAAAGCCCATCTAGTGAGTTTTTATTTCAGATATTTTAATTTTCCATTCTAAAGTTTCAATTTTTAAAAATTTTCAATTTCTAATCTTTCATTAACATTTTTAAAAACTTCATGAAGCATAATTATAATTGCTTTTAAGTTCTTATTTGATACTTACACATCTGGATCATCTTGGCTTTGGTCTTTTTTTATTGCTTCCCCCAGGTCCCCAACATCATTTCCTGGTTCTTCGTATATCCGGTATTTTGGGACTATGTCCCAACATTCCTGGACATTGTGCATGTTATGTCATGGAGACTCTGGATTGTTCCTTCAAAGAGCTGCTGTTCAATTTGAGCAGACAATGAACATGGTTAGACTCAAACTGCCAACTGTCTCCCCTTTGGCTCAGATCTCAGTTCAGCTTATTTTTGGCTGAGCTGTTTGCAGTCTGCCGTGAACATAAGTGGTTCAGAGGTTAATCACAGACTTGGGCAGAGTTACACATAGAAACTTGGGTTCTTCTCTGCTGTTTTATATCCAAGATTTTCCCCTTACTTTGTAGTGGGCTCTGCCTCCCTCAGGCTGGAGAGAGGGTGATTTTCAGTGGGAGCTTCCACTGTTCTGTGCCACGCTCTGACTGTGCTTTACCCTAAGGACAAAGCCACAAAGCCCCGAAACTCACTCCCTGCCGGCCCCTTCCATGTTTTGGCTCTCTGCCAAAATCTACCCGACTCTGACTTTAGAGCCTTAAGAAAATTGTTTTTGTTTTGTTTTGTTTTATTTTGAATACAGTGTTTATAGTTTCTATATGCAAGGCAGTCTTCTGGGAAGTTACTCCACCATACTGGACATAGAATTGGAGAATATTTGTTGTTTTTAAAAAGCTATACAAAGCTAAACATACCTTTACCATTCGATTGTGCTCATTGGTGTTTATGCAGGTGAATTGAAAACTTGCGTCCATGCAAAATCTGCACATGGATATTTATAGCAGCTTTATCCATAATTGCCAAGAATTGGAAGCGACCAAGATGTCCTTCAGTAGGTGAATGGTAAAATATAAAATAAACTGATACATCCAGAAAATGGAATATTATTCAGTGCTAAAAAGAGCTATCAAGCCATTAAAAACATGGAGAAAACATAAGTTTATATTATTCAGTGAAAGGAGTCAATCTGAAAAGGTTACATCCTGTATGATTCCAACTATATGACATTCTGGAAAAGGCAAAGCTGTGGAGACGGTAAAAAGATCAGTGATTGCCAGGTGTTGAGAGAAGGGAAGGGTGAATAAATAGAGCAGAGAGGATTTCTAAGGCAGTGAAAATACTCTGTCTAATACTACAGTTGTGAATATATGTCATTGTACATTTGCCCAAACCTGTAGAACGTACACCACCAGGAGTGAACCCGAAGGCAAACTATGAACTTCAGGTGATAACTGTATGTCAGTGTAAGTTCATCAGTTGCAACCAGTGTACCCCTATGGTACAAGATGTTGATAATGGGCAAGGTTGTGCATGTGTGAGGGTAGAGGATATATGGGAACTCTGTATCTTCCTCTCAAATCTTGCTTTGAACCTGAAACTTCTCTTAAAAGTAATGCCTGTTTAAATTATGTTTTAGATAAATCTAAAAACACTTTTTTTTTTGAGGCGGAGTCTCGCACCCAGGCTGGAGTGCAGTGGTGCGATCTCAGCTCATTGCAGCCTGCGCCTCCCGGATTCAAGCAATTCTCCTGCCTCAGCCTCCCGAGTAGCTGGGATTACAGGTGCCCATCACCACACCTGGCTAATTTTTTTGGATTTTTAGTAGAGATGGGCTTTCACCATGTTGGCCAGGCTGATCTCAACTCCTGACCTCAGGTGAGCCACCCACCTCAGCCTCCCTAAGTGTTGGGATTACAGGCATGAACCACCCCCCCCCCCCCCGGCTTTTTTTTTTTTTTTTTTTTGAGACAGGGTCGCACTCTGTTGCCCAGGTTGGAGTAAAGTGGCATGATCATGGCTCACTGCAGTCTCAGACTCCTGGGCTCAGTTGATTCTCCTGCTTCAGCCTCCCAAGTAGCTAGGACTACAGGTGCATGCCACTGTGCCCAGCTAATTCTTGTATTTTTTGTAGAGATGGGGTTTCACCATGTTCATTGCCCAGGCTGGTCTCGAACTCCTGAGCTCAAGTGATCCACCTGCCTTGGCCTCCCAAAGTGTTGGATTACAGGCATGAGCCACTGCACCTGGACTACACATGAGTTTTAAGTGAAAAGGAGAATATGGGTAGGTAATTTTGCCTCTGGTCAAAAAATTAGTTCAGGTTTTTAAAAGTTATTCAAATACGGAGTGTGGAATATGGTATATTTATTTGCACTGGTAACATCTGCTTGCTCTCATTTGAATTCCTAGGTATTGGATTCTAGCTTGCTCTTTTCTATGCTGATATGATCTTTCTAATTTGACATTGAATTATTCTGGCCATTTCAGGAATTTTAGAAATAGGGTTTTGAAATGAAGGTTTACATTGTTGAGAACTATTCTCCAGAAATCAAAAATGTAAGGGAAGAAGAAAAGTATGAAAAACACCTTTAGAATATTTCTTTCAAAAAGGGAGGTTTGTTTCCATATACCCCCTTTCCTCACACATGGACAACCTCACCCACTATCAACATCTTGCACCACAGTGGTGCATTTGTTGCAATTGATGAATTTACATTGACATATAGTTATCACCTGTCTTGGGGCAGGGATTAACAGTCCGTAGGCCATAAAACAAGCCACAACTCCTGAGTTGATCTACAGATTCAATGCAATTCCTATCAAAATGTGAAAGTATTGAAACTGTAGAAAATGTACTCTATAATCACAATGAATTGAAAATAGAAATTAATAAGTGAATGAAACTGGGAAATTTATAAACATGGCAATTAAGTACATACTTCTAAATAAGCAGGGGAACAAAGAAGAAATCACCAAGGAAATTAGAAAATACTTTGAGATGAATTAAAATGACACAAAATTCCAAAACTTACGAAGTGCAGCTAAAGCAGTGCTTAGAGGAGAATTTATAACCGAAAAAAAGGCCATCTTATTAGAGTATGAATAATAATAATAAAAGACCAGGTGCAGTGGCTCATGCCTGTAATCCCAGAAGTTTAGGAGGCCGAGGTGGGAGGATTGTTGGAAGCCAGCAGTTCAAGACCAGCCTGTGCAATGTAGCCAGACCATGTCTCTCTGAAAAATTTTAAAAATTAGCCAGGCATGGTAGCATGCACTTGTAGTCCCGGCTACCTGGGAGGCAGAGATAGGAAGATTGCTTGAGCCCAGGATTTCGAGGCTGCAGTGAGGCATGATTACACCACTGCACTCCAGTCTTGGTGACAGAGTGAGACCCTGACTCAAAAAACAAAACAAAAAAACCTATCCCAAACCTTTCTCTTGAAGCACTATAAAAGAAAAGGCAAATTAAACCTGAAGGGAGGAAACAGATCAGAGCAGAAATTATGAAATTGAGAATAGGAAAGAAAAAAAAACTGCAAGTTGGTTCTTTGAAAAGATCAACAAAATTGTTGATCAGCAACTCTGTAGGTAGACCAAAAACCAAACAAAACCCACTGAATTACTAAAACAGGAATGAAAGAGATATTGCTACTTGCTAATCTTAAAAGATAAACCAAAATATAAAGGAATACTATGAGCAACTATATGGCAACAAATTAGATAACTTAGATGAAATCAACACATTCCTGGGAAGCTACAAATCAAAAAATTAAATCTGACTCAGAAGAAATAGAAAATATGGATAGACCTGCAGCAAGTAAAGAAGTTGAGCTAGTACTCAAAAAGCTACCTGCAACAAAAAGTCCAGGCGCAGATGGTGAATTCTACCAAACATTTTAAAAGAATGCCAGTTCTTTTTAAATTTTTAAATTTTTTTATTTTGAATTATGGGTACATAATAGTTATGCCTATATCAAAAGAATATCAATTATTTACACACTCTTCTGAAAAATAGAAGAGGGAGTACTTCCTAATTTGTTCTGTGAAGACAGTATTACCCTAGTACCAAAATTGGACAAAGACATAGATGAAAAACTAAAGCTACAGAGAAATTTCTCTTATAGACACAAAACTTGCAAACAAAGTACTAGAAACTGAGTGAAGCAATATGGAAAAAGGATTATACATCATGACCATGAGGGATTTATCTCAGGAATACAAAGTTGGTTTAACATGAAAATCAAATTGTGTAATGCCTCACACCAATATAATAAAGGAGAAAAGCCATATTATAATCTCAATAGATGCAGAAAAAGCATTTGATAAAATCCAGTGCGCCTTAATTTTACACACACACACACACCCCACTCAACAATTTGGAATAAAAGGGAACTTCATCAGCTAATAAGGGGGATCTACAAAAAACATATAGCTTACACCATAAGGCTACATGATAGTACATAATAGTGTTACAAGATACCTAATGAAAGACTGAATGTTTTCCTTCTAAGCTCAGGAATGAGATAAGGATGTTTACTCTTGGTCCTTCCTTTAAACATTATGCTGGAAGTTCCATCTAGGGAAATTAGTCAAATGAACAGAAGGCATCGAGATTGGAAAGAAAAGAAGTAAAATAACAATATTTTCAGATAATATGTTGCATATAGAAAATCCTAAGGAATTCACTAAAAACATATTGGAACTCTTAAATGAGTTTAGCAAAGTTGAGGATCAATTGATAATTGATTGATTTTTATAAGTTAATTAAAAATATCACTTATTTCTATGTTGTACCAATGGACAGTCTAAATGAAATTCAGAAAACGGTTTCATTTGCAATAGTAAATTCTTTGTTCAAAATGCATTTTTAGGGATGAATTTAATGAAACACATACAAAAATTACACTCTGGGAAATTACAAAATATTGCTGAAAGAAATTAAGGAAGAGCTAAGTAAATAGAAAGACATCCATTCTTATCAGAATAGTTAATACTGTTAAGATGACAATAGTGACCAAGTTGATTTACAGATTCAGTAGACAAACTAATTCTAAAATTTATGTGGAGTGCAAAGGACCCAGAATACTTAAAATATTTTGAAAAAGAACAAAAGTGGGCTGAGCGCAGTGGCTCACGCCTGTAATCCCAGCACCTTGGGAGGCCGAGGCAGGCGGATCACGAGGTCAGGAGATCAAGACCATCCTGGCTAACACAGTGAAACCCCGTCTCTACTAAAAATACAAAAAATTAGCTGGGCATGGTGGCATGCACCTGTAGTTCCAGCTACTTGGGAGGCGGAGGCAGGAGAATCTCTGGAACCCAGGAGCTGGAGGTGGCAGTGGGCCGAGATTGCACCACTGCATTCCATCCTGGGCGACAGATCAAGACTCCATCACACACACACACACACACACACACACACACACACACACACACACACACACAGAGACCAAAAAAACAAAAGTGGATTACTTCTCTTTCCTCACTTCAAAACTTAACTAAAAAACTATGGTAATCAAGACTCTGTGGTACTGGCACAAGACTGGACATGCAGTTCAAAGGAATAGAATTGACAGTCCAGAAATAAACCTTTACATTTATGGCAAATTGACTTTCAACACAGTGTCAAATTCACTCAATGAGGAAAGAATAGTCTTTTCAACAAATGGTGCTGGTACAACTGGATATCTACATGCAAATGAATGAAGTTGGACTTCTTCCTCACGTTGCATGCAAAATGAACTCAAAATGGATCAGACTTAAATGTAAGAGCTAAAACTGTAAAATCTTCAAAGTAAATCTAGAAGTAAATCTTCATAACCTTGGGTTAGGTAAAGACTTCTTAGACATGATACTAGAAGCTCAAGTGATGAAAAAATATATAAATTGAACTCCATTGAAATTAACATCTTTTTGTGTTTTCACAGGACACTATCAAGAAAGTAAAAAGACAGCCTATAGATTGGGATAAAATATTTGCAAATTCTATACCTGATAAGGAACTTGTATCAGAAAAAAACTCTTACAACTCAAAAAGACAACCTAATTTCTAAAATGGACGAAGGATCTGTATAGACATTTATCCGAAGAAGATATACAAAAGATATATACATAAAAATTGCTAAAAATCAATAACCCTTAGGGGATTGCAAATGCAAACCACAATGAGATGCCACTACAAACTGTCTAGGATGGCTATTTAAAAAACAGACACAGAAGTATTGATAAGGAAGTGGAGAAATTGGAACCCTCAAGTATTGCTGGTGGGAATGTAAAATGATAGAGCTGCTTTGGGTAACAGTTTTGCAGTTTCTCACATGTTTAAACAAAGTGTAACATACTCAAGAGAAATGAAAACATACTTCCCACAAAAAATTATAGATTCATGTTCATAGGAACATTATTTATAAAAACCAAAATCTGGGAACAACCCAAATGCTCAACTGATGACTGGATAAAAATTAAATGTGGCGTATCTATACAATGAGATGTTTGGCATGTATCATTATTTCATTACTTGCCAAATAATATCTCATTGTATGGATATCCATATACAATGAGATATTTGGCAAGTAAAGGAATGAAATAATGATTCATGCTATGACTTGGATGAATCTTGAAAACATATAAGGGAAAGAAGTCAGCTTTAAAGACCACACATTGTGTGACTCCATTTATGTGAAATGTCCAGAATAGACAAATCCATAGAAACAGAGTAGATTAGTAGTTTCCTAGGGTTAGGGGTTGGGGGAAAATAGAGAATTTCTGCTAATGAGTGTGAGTTTCTTTTAAGGGTGATGTTCTCAAATTGTGTGCTGATAGTTGTACAAGTCTGAATCCACTTAAAATTTTTGGATTGTACATTTTAAATGGGTAAATCATATAGTATATTAATTATATCTCAATAAAACTTTTTAAACATTTGGAACATGTTGGAGCATTTTTGAATATAATTTATAGATACAAAAACATCTGTTGGTTATTTTCTATATACACTACTTGTTAAAATATGTTAGTACATCATATTTCCTTGAAAAAAAAACCAACATGGGTCATCACATATTGAAATGACGAATCAAAGAGTGACAAAATCAAGCGGTCACACAGATGTGGAGCAACAGGAATTCTCATATCGCTAATGGGATAGCAAAATAGGAACAGCATCTTTGAGAAACAGTTTGACATCTCATACGAAGTTAAGCATACACTTCTACTATGACCCATACATTTTACACAAGTGTATTTACCTAAGACAAGAGGAAATCTATGTTTGCACAACGACTTGTAAGTAAATATTTATCCCGGCCCACGGGATAGTCAGAGCAGGCCCTGGAGGAGGGGGTGGGAATTTGGGGAACAAGAGACACGAGAAATGGAGACAAGACAGTGCTCTGATCAAGTCTCGTTTAATGGCGGTAATGCACTGCCTTATATACACTTGGAAGGGAAGGGGTTGGGCTAAGGCGGAAATGATCTCATTGCCGAGGGCGTGGCCAGGTTAGTTTCGGTTTCTCCGGTCGGATGTCATGTTGCGCTTGCGCTATTAAGTAACAATTTTCCCGGGCGCGGGAAAAGTGAGTGAAGAAGAAGCAGGAAGAGCGCCATCTTTAATGAGGTATTAGTACAGGGGAAAAAAGGCAAAGATAGGGAGAAGGTGTGGGGTGGAAATGAATATAGCTCAGGCATTTAATCCTCAATTATTATTCGCTATGGCCGGGGCGTGCAGCTCCGGACAAATATTCATTATAGGTCAAAGCCGAAAACCATCCAAATGTCTGTCGATTAGTGAGTGCATCAACAGTTGTAAATCTACATAGTGGAATACTCAGCAATAAAATATATGACTGCATAAACATAAGACATTTTGCTAAGTAAAATGACTACATACTCTACATAGTTCTATTTATGTGAAATTCTAGATAAGGAAAAACTATAGTGAAGGAAGTCAGGTCTGTAGTTGGGGGCATGGGGTCAGGGGAGATAATTGACTGTAAATGGGCATGAGGGAACTTCTTGGTTCAAGAATATTCTACATCCTGATTTGGTCATAAACCAAATGATGTCTCTATCTTATTTAAAACAATTCTCCATTGTCCCAGAATTAATTTCAACTTAATATGGCATTAAACCCATTTATGGTGTCAGTACCTCCTACTCTTGAAGTCTTATAAGTAAGTTTATGCTTTCATCTGACTCTTTTGACAATCAAAACAACTTTCAAATGCAAAAATGTGCTAAGCTAGAAGTTCCATATTGGCCATGGTCTGGAGTCAGCTACCGCCTGAAAGACTTTTCTGGGAAAGTTTGGGAGTAGGGAGGGGGACTCCTCATATGGGAGTTACCCTTTTTCATTGGTGATTACAATAAAGAGTTTGCAATCATTGGCTGCAGATTACAGCATACAGGCTAAAATGTTCTATGTGTAAGACAAGCAGTAAAATTGTATGATTCAGAAACAAATCAGTGTTCTTTTCAATGTCAATAAGTTATGTATTAATCAGTACGTCAACAGTTGGAGGAACTCACAATAAGATCCGTTACTCAGGGAACAGGATGTAGGCCATGAATTATAAGACTTTCCCCAGGCAGATAATTTGAGAGTCTGCCAGATGTGACCTGCAGATTATCACTTCTACGACCCCTCTATATGTTTATGCTCACATAATTCCATCATAAAATATATAAAATTGGAGGTGTTCTTTTAGGTATTATTTTTACATGTCAACTCCTAATATTAGACAATAATTTATTTATTTTTTTTTGAGACAGAGTCTCGCTCTGTCACCCAGGCTGGAGTGCAGTGGCACAATCTTGGCTCACTGCAACCTCCACCTCCCGGGTTCAAGTGATTCTCTTGCCTCAGCCTCCTGAGTAGCTGGGATTACAGATGTGCACCACTACGACCAGCTAATTTTTGTATTTTAGTAGAGAGGGGGTTTCACTATGTTGGCCAGGCTGGTCTCAAACTCCTGACCTCAAGTGATCCACCGGCCTCAACCTCCCAAGGTGATGGAATTACAGGCGTGAGTCACCGCATCCAGCTAGACCATAAATTCTTTAGTGAAATAACTTTCTCTTAGATAATTCTCCTAGAGAATATTTATTTACAGAATGAATCCTCTCCTTTCATTAGTTTTACCAGTCCTTTTAATTCTGAGGATTAGCTCATCAGCTCTGACCATAGCTGAACCAACTCCTAAAAGAAAAAAAATCTAACTACAAAAATTAAAAATAAAAAAAAATTTGAGTGAAAAAAAGAAAAGTTTCTAATCCAAAATCTTTGCCAAACTTATACTATTCAATCTCTCACAAATACTTCCATTAAGTAGTCTGAGTTTCTGACTCAGACATGCATGATATATAGGAAAATGCCTATTGTTTAAGTCACTAAATTTTGGTTTAGCTTGTTATGCATCAGTAGGAAACCTTGAGGTTTACTTGAGGGTGCACATTTTCATAACATACTGAAAAATAATTTAGTACTATCTACTAAAGTTGACTTCAGCATGTCCTATCACCTATCATTTCCACTCCTAAGTATATACCCAAGAGAAATGTGTATGCCTGTGAACCAAAAGGCATATGCATGCAGGTTTATAATGACATTGTTGAAACAGGCAAAAAGTGAAGACAGTTCAAATGTCTAACAATAGGACAACAGATAAAGTGTGTTGCTTATAAAATAGACAATAACAGCAATAAATATGGACAAGCTGCAACCACAAATGTCAACATGGATGAATCTTGCAGGCATACTGTGGAGGGAAGGACACCAAACACGCCATAATGCGTATCATATGCTTCCTTTTTTCTTTGAAGAAAAGTCTCACTCTGCTGCCCAGGCTGGACTGCAGTAGTGTGATCATAGCTCACTGCAACCTCAACTCCCAGGCTCAGGCAATCCTCCCACCTCAGCATCCTGAGTAGCTGGGACTTCAGTCATGTACTAATGAATTTTTTAAATTTTTAGTAGAGACAGGATCTCACTGTGTTGCCCGGGCTGGTCTCAAACTCCCTGGACTCAGGCAATCCTCCTGCCTCGGCATCCCAAAGTCCTTGATGATAGGCCTGAGCTACTACCCCTGCCCTGATTACATTTTTTAAAAGCTGCAATAACAGGCAAACTAACATAGGAAGTAGAATAATTCAGGAGTGCAGTCACCTTTGTGGAGAAAGGGCATACTGACGGGCATGGGCACAAAATCAGCTGGTAATATTCCGTGATCACTGGAGAAGAATGTGCAGTGTGTGGGTGTGTGCAGTGACATGGTGAAGAGGAGTGTGTGGTGGCATGGTGGAGAAGACTGCGGTGCGTGGGTGTGTGCGGTGGCATAGGGTATTCTCTAGAAGCTGCTAGGTCTGTAGGTTTGTAGTGTAGTTTCAGCCTTACATCTTCGGTCCAGTTCTACCAGTTATTGAAAGTACAGCATTAAAATCTCCAACTGTGGTAGCTTAATTGTCTATTTTTCCCTCCAAATCTGTCAGTTTTTGTTTCAAATATTTTGGAGCTCTGTTTTAGGTGTATATACATTTATAATTATGTCTTCTTGATGGATCAATACTTCTTTTTTTTTGAGACCGAGTCTTGCTGTGTCGCCCAGGCTAGAGTGCAGTACTGCAATCTTGGCTCACTGCAACCTCTGCCTCCTGGGTTCAAGTGATTCTCCTGCCTCAGCCTCCTGAGTAACTGGGATTACAGGTGTACGCCACCGTGCCTGGCTAATTTTTTTTTTTTTTTGTATATTTCAATGTAGACATGGGGTTTCACCATGTTGGGCAGGCAGGGACACTTTTATCATTATAAAAATATGGACCATACTTTCCTGTCTCTTCACATGTCTTATAATCTTTTGTTGAAAATCAGATATTTAAAATAATATGTGATTATATAATTACATATTATTTTAAAGGGAAATAAAACATATTAAATATTTAAATATTAAATGAAAACCAGGTTTCCCTCCCATTCTAGGGTTTGTTGTTGTTGCTATGTTTTTCTAAGTGACTTCCTAAACTAATTCTGCAAAGTCTTCAATTCTTTTTTATATGTGACCATGGAAGTCTCTGCTCAGTTAGCTGGGTGGTCAGCTAATGACTGGACAGAGATGTCCTTAAGTGCCTTGCACCTAGAAGTCCTCCATTCTGGTAGCTAGTCCTGTTCTTCCATAATCAAAGCTCCATTATCCAAGACCATTGTATTTGCATGACCTTACCTGAAGGTTTGGGAGTGACAGACAGGGGAATCGAGAATAGTTGAAAGCAGTCAGCAACCTAAACTTCAATCTGAGTCCTCACAGTTTTTACAGACCTTAGCTTTCCCTTCCTCTTGTTAAGTGTCTTTGGATTCCCTATTCCTGCAAGGTTTCTGAGCTGCTGCTTCTCTAATTCCCTCTCTGCTTTCTCTCCCAGTGCCCCAAGCTTCTCCTCAAAAAGCCAGGAATGAATGCTAAAATCCTATAAGATCATTATTAAATAGAATAATTTAGTTATCTTTATCAACACATTTCCCCATTTGAACTAGCCCAGGGCCTGCTTTCATAAGAAAACAGATCCCTTGAGGTGTTTTCCTAAATAAAAGAGCCACATAACCCAGAGGGGAGATCCTCATGCTACTCTTCTGAAAGGTGAAGTGGCTGAAGTATACGTTTTGTTATTCCATAGCATTTTTTTCCTTTAAGTTATTTGGTTTTGTGAGAAACCCTCAAAAGACTCATTTATCTCTATAATCCTTTAGGGAAACACCTGCTTAGTGATTGCTCACTTGAAGGTTTCATTTTAATATAACATTTTTTGTTTCATCAGAAAAGAATTATTTTTATTTATTGTTAAAATAATGCATGTTTAGAGAGGTAGACTCTAGATTTTGCATTGGTATCCATCCAGTTTATTGGCTAGGGCACTCCTGTCATTAAAATTTTATTGTTTCTTTTTTGTAAGTTCTGCACTGTTCTCATTTGAGTCATTCTAAGATAGCTCACATTTTTAATGCAACTGATAATGGAATCTTTTTCCGGTTACCATATCTTCCAACTGGCTGCAAGAAAATGATTGGTTTTTATTTATTTCTTTTATTAGGCTATTTTACTAAACTCTTCACTTCTGGGGAACATTCTAGTTGATTCTCTTGTTCTTTTTTAGATATAAAATCATATAGTTTGCTAGTGATAATTTTACATGCTTTTCTTCAATATTTGTGACTATTATTCCTATTTAACATCTGATTGTCAATTTTTTTTACCATTATAAGTGTTTATTTCATTATCTGTTTTCTGCACATTATCATTATATGTGTATATGTTTGTATGTACAACCACACAACTACTATGTATTAAAAAACAATATTAAAAACATTCTACTGAAAGTGACCATCTTTGGTTTAAAAATAAAACAGAACAACAACAACAAAAAAAACCCCCAAAAAAACCTGACATTTTCAAATCTTTATTTATTTATTTATTTTTTATCTTTTATTATTATACTTTACGTTCTAGGGTACATGTGCATAACGTGCAGGTTTGTTACATATGTATACTTGTGCCATGTTGGTGTGCTGCACCCATCAACTTGTCAGCACCCATCAACTCGTCATTTACATCAGGTATAACTCCCAATGTCATCCCTTCCCCCTCCCCCCTCCCCATGATAGGCCCCGGTGTGTGATGTTCCCTTTCCCAAGTCCAAGTGATCTCATTGTTCAGTTCCCACCTATGAGTGAGAACATGTGGTGTTTGGTTTTCTGTTCTTGGAATAGTTTGCTAAGAATGATGGTTTCCAGCTGCATCCATGTCCCTACAAAGGACACAAACTCATCCTTTTTTATGGCTGCATAGTATTCCATGGTGTATATGTGCCACATTTTCTTAATCCAGTCTGTCATTGATAGACATTTGGGTTGATTCCAAGTCTTTGCTATTGTGAATAGTGCCGCAATAAACATACGTGTACATGTATCTTTATAGCAGCATGATTTATAATCCTTTGGGTATATACCCAGTAATGGGATGGCTGGGTCATATGGTACATCTAGTTCTAGATCCTTGAGGAATCGCCATACTGTTTTCCATAATGGTTGAACTAGTTTACAATCCCACCAACAGTGTAAAAGTGTTCCTATTTCTCCACATCCTCTCCAGCACCTGTTGTTTCCTGACTTTTTAATGATTGCCATTCTAACTGGTGTGAGATGGTATCTCATTGTGGTTTTGATTTGCATTTCTCTGATGGCCAGTGATGACGAGCATTTTTTCATGTGTCTGTTGGCTGTATGAATGTCTTCTTTTGAGAAATGTCTGTTCATATCCCTTGCCCACTTTTTGATAGGGTTGTTTGTTTTTTTCTTGTAAATTTGTTTGAGTTCTTTGTAGGTTCTGGATATTAGCCCTTTGTCAGATGAGTAGATTGCAAACATTTTCTCCCATTCTGTAGGTTGCCTGTTCACTCTGATGGTAGTTTCTTTTGTTGTGCAGAAGCTCTTTAGTTTAATGAGATCCCATTTGTCAATTTTGGCTTTTGCTGCCGTTGCTTTTGGTGTTTTAGACATGAAGTCCTTACCCATGCCTATGTCCTGAATGGTATTACCTAGGTTTTCTTCTAGGGTTTTTATGGTATTAGGTCTAACATTTAAGTCTCTAATCCATCTTGAATTAATTTTCGTATAAGGAGTAAGGAAAGGATCCAGTTTCAGCTTTCTGCTTATGGCTAGCCAATTTTCCCAGCACCATTTATTAAATAGGGAATCCTTTCTCCATTTCTTGTTTCTCTCAGGTTTGTCAAAGGTCAGAAGGCTGTAGATGTGTGGTATTATTTCTGAGGACTCTGTTCTGTTCCATGGGTCTATATCTCAGTTTTGGTACCAGGACCATGCTGTTTTGGTTACTGTAGCCTTGTAGTATAGTTTGAAGTCAGGTAGCGTGATGCCTCCAGCTTTGTTGTTTTGACTTAGGATTGTCTTGGCAATGCGGGCTCTTTTTTGGTTCCATATGAACTTTAAAGCAGTTTTTTCCAATACTGTGAAGAAAGTCATTGGTAGCTTGATGGGGATGGCATTGAATCTATAAATAACCTTGGGCAGTATGGCCATTTTCACGATATTGATTCTTCCTATCCATGAGCATGGTATGTTCTTCCATTTATTTGTGTCCTCTTTTATTTCACTGAGCAGTGGTTTGTAGTTCTCCTTTAAGAGGTCCTTTACATCCCTTGTAAGTTGGATTCCTAGGTATTTTATTCTCTTTGAAGCAATTGTGAATGCAAGTTCATTCCTGATTTGGCTCTCTGTTTGTCTGTTACTGGTGTATAAGAATGCTTGTGATTTTTGCTCATTAATTTTGTATCCTGAGACTTTGCCGAAGTTGCTTATCAGCTGAAGGAGATTTTGGGCTGAGATGATGGGGTTTTCTAAATATACAATCATGTCATCTGCAAACAGGGACAATTTGACTTCTTCTTTTCCTAACTGAATATCCTTGATTTCTTTCTCTTGCCTGATTGCCCTCGCCAGAACTTCCAACACTATGTTGAATAGGAGTGGTGAGAGAGGGCATCCCTGTCTTGTGCCACTTTTCAAAGGGAATTTTTCCAGTTTTTGCCCATTCAGTATGATATTGGCTGTGGGTCTGTCATAACTAGCTCTTATTATTTTGAGGTACATTCCATCAATACCGAATTTATTGAGAGTTTTTAGCATGAAGGGCTGTTGAATTTTGTCAAAAGACTTTTCTGCATCTATTGAGATAATCATGTGGTTCTTGTCTTTGGTTCTGTTTATATGTTGGATTACGTTTATTGATTTGCGAATGTTGAACCAGCCTTGCATCCCAGGGATGAAGCCCACTTGATCATAGTGGATAAGCTTTTTTTTTTTTTGAGATGGAGTCTCGCTCTGTCGCCCAGGCTGGAGGGCAGTGGCGCGATCTCAGCTCACTGCATGCTCCGCCTCCTGGGTTTACGCCATTCTCCTGCCTCAGCCTCACGAGTAGCTGGGACTACAGGCGCCCGCCACCTCACCCAGCTAGTTTTTTGTATTTTTTAGTAGAGACGGGGTTTCACCGTATAGCCAGGATGGTCTCAATCTTCTGACCTCGTGATCCACCCGTCTCAGCCTCCCAAAGTGCTGGGATTACAGGCTTGAGCCACCACGCCTGGCCGGATAAGCTTTTTGATGTGCTGCTGAATCCGGTTTGCCAGTATTTTATTGAGGATTTTTGCATCGATGTTCTTCAGGGATATTTGTCTAAAATTCTCTTTTTTTGTTGTGTCTCTGCCAGGCTTTGGTATCAGGATGATGTTGGCTTCATAAAATGAGCTAGGGAGGATTCCCTCTTTTTCTATTGATTGGAATAGTTTCAGAAGGAATGGTACCAGCTCCTCCTTGTACCTCTGGTAGAATTCAGCTGTGAATCCATCTGGTCCTGGACTTTTTTTCATTGGTAGGCTATCAATTATTGCCTCAATTTCAGAGCCTGCTATTGGTCTATTCAGGGAATCAACTTCTTCCTGGTTTAGTCTTGGGAGAGTGTAAGTGTCCAGGAAATTATCCATTTCTTCTAGATTTTCTAGTTTATTTGCGTAGAGGTGTTTATAGTATTCTCTGATGGTAGTTTGTATTTCTGTGGGGTCAATGGTGATATCCCCTTTATCATTTTTTATTGCATCTATTTGATTCTTCTCTCTTTTCCTCTTTATTAGTCTTGCTAGCGGTCTGTCAATTTTGTTGATCTTTTCAAAAAACCAACTCCTGGATTCATTGATTTTTTGGAGGGTTTTTTGTGTCTCTATCTCCTTCAGTTCTGCTCTGATCTTAGTTATTTCTTGCCTTCTGCTAGCTTTTGAATGTGTTTGCTCTTGCTTCTCTAGTTCTTTTAATTGTGATGTTAGGGTGTCAATTTTAGATCTTTCCAGCTTTCTCTTGTGGGCATTTAGTGCTATAAATTTCCCTCTACACACTGCTTTAAATGTGTCCCAGAGATTCTGGTATTTGTATCTTTGTTCTCATTGGTTTCAAAGAACATCTTTATTTCTGCCTCCATTTCGCTATGTACCCAGTAGTCATTCAGGAGCAGGTTGTTCAGTTTCCATGTAGTTGAGCGGTTTTGATTGAGTTTCTTAGTTTTGAGTTCTAGTTTGATTGCACTGTGGTCTGAGAGACAGTTTGTTATAATTTCTGTTCTTTTACATTTGCTGAGGAGTGCTTTACTTCCAATTATGTGGTCAATTTTGGAATAAGTGCGATGTGGTGCTGAGAAGAATGTATATTCTGTTGATTTGTGGTGGAGAGTTCTGTAGATGTCTATTAGGTCTGCTTGCTGCAGAGTTGAGTTCAATTCCTGGATATCCTTGTTAACTTTCTGTCTCGTTGATCTGTCTAATGTTGACAGTGGAGTGTTGAAGTCTCCCATTATTATTGTATGGGAGTCTAAGTCTCTTTGTAAGTCTCTAAGGACTTGCTTTATGAATCTGGGTGCTCCTGTATTGGGTGCATATATATTTAGGACAGTTAGCTCTTCCTGCTGAATTGATGCTTTTACCATTATGAAATGGCCTTCTTTGTCTCTTTTGATCTTTGATGGTTTAAAGTCTGTTTTATCAGAGGCTAGGATTGCAACCCCTGCTTTTTTTTGTTCTCCATTTGCTGGTAGGTCTTCCTCCATCCCTTTATTTTGAGCCTATGTGGGTCTCTGCATGTGAGAGGGGCCTCCTGAATACAGCAAACTGATGGGTCTTGACTCTTTATCCAGTTTGCCAGTCTGTGTCTTTTAATTGGACCATTTAGTCCATTTACATTTAAGGTTAATATTGTTATGTGTGAACTTGATCCTGCCATTATGATATTAACTGGTTATTTTGCTCATTAGTTGATGCAGTTTCTTCCTAGCATCGATGGTCTTTACATTTTGGCATGTTTTTGCATTGGCTGGTACCGGTTGTTCCTTTCCATGTTTAGTGCTTCCTTCAGGGTCTCTTGTAAGGCAGGCCTGGTGGTGACAAAATCTCTAAGCATTTGCTTGTCTGTAAAGGATTTTATTTCTCCTTCACTTATGAAGCTTAGTTTGGCTGGATATGAAATTCTGGGTTGAAAATTCTTTTCTTTAAGAATGTTGAATATCGGCCCCCACTCTCTTCTGGCTTGTAGAGTTTCTGCCGAGAGATCTGCTGTTAGTCTGATGGGCTTCCCTTTGTGGGTAACCCGACCTTTCTCTCTGGCTGCCCTTAAGATTTTTTCCTTCATTTCAACTTTGGTGAATCTGGCAATTATGTGTCTTGGAGTTGCTCTTCTCAAGGAGTATCTTTGTGGCGTTCTCTGTATTTCCTGGATTTGAATGTCAGCCTGCCTTACTAGGTTGGGGAAGTTCTCCTGGATGATATCCTAAAGAGTGTTTTCCAACTTGGTTCCATTTTCCCCCTCACTTTCAGGCACCCCAATCAGACGTAGATTTGGTCTTTTTACATAATCCTATACTTCTTGCAGGCTTTGTTCATTTGTTTTTCTTCTTTTTTCTTTATATTTCTCTTCTCGCTTCATTTCATTCATTTGATCTTCAATCGCTGATACTCTTTCTTCCAGTTGATCGAGTCGGTTACTGAAACTTGTGCATTTGTCACATATTTCTTGTGTCATGGTTTTCATCTCTGTCATTTCGTTTATGACCTTCTCTGCATTAATTACTCTAGCTATCAATTCTTCCACTCTTTTTTCAAGATTTTTAGTTTCTTTGCGCTGGGTACGTAATTCCTCCTTTAGCTCTGAGAAGTTTGATGGACTGAAGCCTTCTTCTCTCATCTCGTCAAAGTCATTCTCCATCCAGCTTTGATCTGTTGCTGGCGATGAGCTGCGCTCCTTTGCAGGGGGAGATGTGCTCTTATTTTTTGAATTTCCAGCTTTTCTGCCCTGCTTTTTCCCCATCTTTGTGGTTTTTCTGCCTCTGTTCTTTGATGATGGTAACGTACTGATGGGGTTTTGGTGTAGGTGTCCTTCCTGTTTGATAGTTTTCCTTCTAACAGTCAGGACCCTCAGCTGTAGGTCTGTTGGAGATTGCTTGAGGTCTGTTTCAGACCCTGTTTGCCTGGGTATCAGCAGCAGAGGCTCAGTTGAAAATGCAGAAATCACCGGTCTTCTGTGTCGTTCGCACTGGGAGTTGGAGACTGGCGCTGTTCCTATTCGGCCATCTTGCTCCGCCCCCCTTCAAATCTTTTTATTTTACATTGTATTGTGAGAATTATCTTTTGTCTTTACATACTCTTGCAAACCAGGCTTTTTTAATGATCAAATAGTATCACAATATTTGGTTATAATTTTTAAATCCATCATTCTCCTTTGTTGGACATTTATGTTGCTTCCCATTTTCACTCTTTGATGATGGGAAATAGACACAACAATTAGTAGTAGCGCTTATTGACACAACCCTTCCCCTGTTCGTGATACCATTTTAAGTGCTTGTCTCTCTATTAGTTATTTTAGTCCTCTAATTATTATACTCATTCATAGATGAGTAAACTAAGGCACAGAGCTTTCAAGAAAATGCTAAGTAACCAAGCAGTGGGGCATAGAGTAAAGAGTCCATGTTCTTAGCCAAGAGCTGAATAAATAACTGCTCATGGTCATACAGGGCCAGACACTGCTCTAATAACTTTATACACAACAACTCTTTTATTTCCATTAAATACAACCAACCCTGCTTGAGACCAAGAATTTAAGACCACCCCAGGCAACATAGCGAGAGCTCATCTCTAAAACATTTTTAACAAATTATCTGGGCACAGGGGCAGAGCAAGATGGCCGATTAGGAACAGCTCCAGTCTCCAGCTCCCAGCGCCAGCGACACAGAAGACAGGTGATTTCTGCGTTTTCAACTGAGGTACTGGGTTCATCTCACTAGGGAGTGCCAGACAGTCGGTGCTGGTCAGCTGCTGCAGCCCGACCAGCGAGAGCTGAAGCAGGGCGAGGCATCGCCTCACCTGGGAAGCGCAAGGGGGAAGGGAATCCCTTTTCGTAGCAAGGGGAACTGAGACACACAACACCTGGAAAATCGGGTAACTCCACCCCAATACTGCGCTTTACCAAGTGTCTTAGCAAAACGCACACCAGGAGATTATATCCCACACCTGGCTGGGAGGGTCCCCCACCCATGGAGCCTCCCTCATTGCTAGCACAGCAGTCTGCAATCTAATGGCAAGGCAGCAGCGAGGCTGGGGGAGGGGCGCCTGCCATTGCTGAGGCTTATGTAGGTAAACAAAGCCCCTGGGAAGCTCGAACTGGTTGGAGCCCACCGCAGCTCAAGGAGGCCTGCCTGTCTCTGTAGACTCCACCTCTGGGGACAGTGCACAGCTAAACAAACAAATAAAAAAGCAGCAGAAACCTCTGCAGATGCAAACGACCCTGTCTGACAGCTTTGAAGAGAGCAGTGGATCTCCCAACATGGAGGTTGAGATCTGAGAATGGACAGACTGCCTGTTCAAGTGGGTCCCTGACCCCTGAGTAGCCTAACTGGGAGACATCTCCCACTAGGGGCACACCGACACCCCACACCTCACATGGCGGGGTACACCCCTGAGACGAAGCTTCCAAAGCAAGAATCAGACAGGTACACTCGCTCTTCGGCAATATTCTATCTTCTGCAGCCTCTGCTGCTGATACCCAGGCAAACAGGGTTTGGAGTGGACCTCAAGCAATCTCCAAGAGACCTACAGCCAAGGGTCCTGACTGTTAGAAGGAAAACTAACAAACAGGAAGGACACCCACACAAAACCCCATCAGTACGTCACCATCATCAAAGACCAAAGGCAGAGAAAACCACAAAGATGGAGAAAAAGCAGGGCATAAAAGCTGGAAATTCAAAAAATAAGAGCGCATCTCCCCCTCCAAAGGAACGCAGCTCATTGCCAGCAACAGATCAAAGTGGGATGGAGAATGATGAGTTGAGAGAAGAAGGCTCAGTCCATCAAACTTCTCAGAGCTAAAGGAGGAATTACGTACCCAGCGCAAAGAAACTAAAAATCTTGAAAAAAGAATGGAAGAATGGATAACGAGAATAATCAATGCAGAGAAGGCCATAAACGAACTGACAGAGAGAAAAACCATGACACGAGAAATACATGACAAATGCACAAGCTTCAGTAACTGACTCGATCAACTGGAAGAAAGAGTATCAGCAATTGAGGATCAAATGAATGAAATGAAGCGAGAAGAGAAGTCTTAAGAAAAAAGAAGAAAAAGAAATGAACAAAGCCTGCAAGAAGTATGGGATTATGTGAAAAGACCAAATCTACATCTGATTGGGGTGCCTGAAAGTGAGGGGGAAAATGGAACCAAGTTGGAAAACACTCTTCAGGATATCATCCAGGAGAACTTCCTCAACCTAGTAAGGCAGACCAACATTCAAATTCAGGAAATACAGAGAATGCCACAAAGATACTCCTCGAGAAGAGCAACTCCAAGACACAAAATTGCCAGACTCACCAAAGTTGAAATGAAGGAAAAAATCTTAAGGGCAGCCAGAGAGAAAGGTCGGGTTACCCACAAAGGGAAGCCCATCAGACTAACAGCAGATCTCTCGGCAGAAACTCTACAAGCCAGAAGAGAGTGGGGGCCGATATTCAACATTCTTAAAGAAAAGAATTTTCAACCCAGAATTTCATATCCAGCCAAACTAAGCTTCATAAGTGAAGGAGAAATAAAATCCTTTACAGACAAGCAAATGCTTAGAGATTTTGTCACCACCAGGCCTGCCTTACAAGAGACCCTGAAGGAAGCACTAAACATGGAAAGGAACAACCGGTACCAGCCAATGTAAAAACATGCCAAAATGTAAAGACCATCGATGCTAGGAAGAAACTGCATCAACTAATGAGCAAAATAACCAGTTAATATCATAATGGCAGGATCAAGTTCACACAAAACAATATTAACCTTAAATGTAAATGGACTAAATGGTCCAATTAAAAGACACAGACTGGCAAACTGGATAAAGAGTCAAGACCCATCAGTTTGCTGTATTCAGGAGGCCCCTCTCACATGCAGAGACCCACATAGGCTCAAAATAAAGGGATGGAGGAAGACCTACCAGCAAATGGAGAACAAAAAAAAGCAGGGGTTGCAATCCTAGCCTCTGATAAAACAGACTTTAAACCATCAAAGATCAAAAGAGACAAAGAAGGCCATTACATAATGGTAAAGGGATCAATTCAGCAGGAAGAGCTAACTATCCTAAATTTATATGCACCCAATACAGGTGCACATAGATTCATAAAGCAAGTCCTTAGAGACTTACAAAGAGACTTAGACTCCCATAAAATAATAATGGGAGACTTCAACACCCCACTGTCAACATTAGACAGAGCAACGAGACAGAAAGTTAACAAGGATATCCAGGAATTGAACTCAACTCTGCACCAAGCAGACCCAATAGACATCTACAGAACTCTCCACTCCAAATCAACAGGATATACATTCTTCTCAGCACCACATCGCACTTATTCCAAAATTGACCACATAATTGGAAGTAAAGCACTCCTCAGCAAATGTAAAAGAACAGAAATTATAACAAACTGTCTCTCAGACCACAGTGCAATCAAACTAGAACTCAGGACTGAGAAACTCAATCAAAACCACTCAACCACATGGAAACTGAACAACCTGCTCCTGAATGACTACTGGGTACATAACGAAATGGAGGCAGAAATAAAGATGTTCTTTGAAACCAATGAGAATAAAGATACAAATACCAGAATCTCTGGGACACATTTAAAGCAGTGTGTAGAGGGAAATTTATAGCACTAAATGCCCACAAGAGAAAGCTGGAAAGATCTAAAATTGACACCCTAACATCACAATTAAAAGAACTAGAGAAGCAAGAGCAAACACATTCAAAAGCTAGCAGAAGGCAAGAAATAACTAAGATCAGAGCAGAACTGAAGGAGATGGAGACACAAAAAACCCTCCAAAAAATCAATGAATCCAGGAGCTGGTTTTATAAGAAGATCAACAAAATTGTTAGACGGCTAGCAAGACTAATAAAGAAGAAAAGAGAGAAGAATCAAATAGATGCAATAAAAAATGATAAAGGGGATATCACCATTGACCCCACAGAAATACAAACTACCATCAGAGAATACTATAAACACCTCTACGCAAATAAACTAGAAAATCTAGAAGAAATGGATAATTTCCTGGACACTTACACTCTCCCAGGACTAAACCAGGAAGAAGTTGAATCCCTGAATAGACCAATAGCAGGCTCTGAAATTGAGGCAATAATTGATAGCCTACCAATGAAAAAAAGTCCAGGACCAGATGGATTCACAGCTGAATTCTACCAGAGGTACAAGGAGGAGCTGGTACCATTCCTTCTGAAACTATTCCAATCAACAGAAGAAGAGGGAATCCTCCCTAGCTCATTTTATGAAGCCAACATCATCCTGATACCAAAGCCTGGCAGAGACACAACAAAAAAAGAGAATTTTAGACAAATATCCCTGATTAACATCTATGTGAAAATCCTCAATAAAATACTGGCAAACCGGATTCAGCAGCACATCAAAAAGCTTATCCACCATGATCAAATGGGCTTCATCCCTGGGATGCAAGCCTGGTTCAACATACATAAATCAATAAATGTAATCCAGCATATAAACAGAACCAAACACAAAAACCACATGATTATCTCAATAGATGCAGAAAAGGGCTTTGACAAAATTCAGCAGCCCTTTATGCTAAAAACTCTCAATCAATTTGGTATTGATGGAACATATCTCAAAATAATAAGAGCTAGTTATGACAGACCCACAGCCAATATCATACTGAATGGGCAAAAACTAGAAGCATTCCCTTTGAAAACTGGCACAATGTAATCCCAGAACTTTGGGAGGCCAAGACGGGCGGATCACGAGGTCAGGAGATCAAGACCATCCTGGCTAAGACGGTGAAACCCTGTCTCTACTAAAAAATACAAAAAAAAAAAAACTAGCCGGGCGAGGTGGCGGGCGCCTGTAGTCCCAGCTACTCGGGAGGCTGAGGCAGGAGAATGGCGGGAACCCGGGAGGCGGAGCTTGCAGTGAGCCGAGATCCGGCCACTGCACTCCAGCCTGGGCGACAGAGCAAGACTCTGTCTCAAAAAAAAAAAAAAAAAAAAAAAAGAAAACTGGAGCAAGACAGGATGCCCTCTCTCACCACTCCTATTCAACATAGTGTTGGAAGTTCTGGCGAGGGCAATCAGGCAAGAGAAAGAAATCAAGGATATTCAGTTAGGAAAAGAAGAAGTCAAATTGTCCCTGTTTGCAGATGACATGATTGTATATTTAGAAAACCTCATCATCTCAGCCCAAAATCTCCTTCAGCTGATAAGCAACTTCGGCAAAGTCTCAGGATAGAAAACCAATGTGCAGAAATCACAAGCATTCTTATATACCAGTAACAGACAAACAGAGAGCTAAATCATGAATGAACTTCCATTCACAATTGCTTCAAAGGGAATAAAATACCTAAGAATCCAACTTACAAGGGATGTAAAGGACCTCTTAAAGGAGAACTACAAACCACTGCTCAGTGAAATAAAAGAGGACACAAATAAATGGAAGAACATACCATGCTCATGGATAGGAAGAATCAATATCGTGAAAATGGCCATACTGCCCAAGGTAATTAATAGATTCAATGCCATCCCCATCAAGCTACCAATGACTTTCTTCACAGAATTTGAAAAAACTGCTTTCAAGTTCATATGGAACCAAAAAAGAGCCCGCATTGCCAAGACAATACTAAGTCAAAACAACAAAGCTGGAGGCATCACGCTACCTGACTTCAGACTATACTACAAGGCTACAGTAACCAAAACAGCATGGTCCTGGTACCAAACAGAGATATAGACCCATGGAACAGAACAGAGTCCTCGGAAATAATACCACACATCTACAGCCATCTGATCTTTGACAAGCCTGAGAAAAACAAAAAATGGGGAAAAGATTCCCTATTTAATAAATGGTGCTGGGATAATTGTCTAGTCATAAGTAGAAAGCTGAAACTGGATCCTTTCCTTACTCCTTATATGAAAATTAATTCAAGATGGATTAGAGACTTAAATGTTAGACCTAATACCATAAAAACCCTAGAAGAAAACCTAGGTAATACCATTCAGGACATAGGCATGGGTAAGGACTTCATGTCTAAAACACCAAAAGCAACGGCAACAAAAGCCAAAATTGACAAATGGAATTTAATTAAACTAAAGAGCTTCTGCACAGCAAAAGGAACTACCATCAGAGTGAACAGGCAACTTACAGAATGGGAGAAAATGTTTGCAATCTACTCATCTGACAAAGGGCTAATATCCAGAACCTACAAAGAACTCAAACAAATTTACAAGAAAAAAACAAACAACCCCATCAAAAAGTGGGCAAGGGATATGAACAGACATTTCTCAAAAAAAGACATTCATACAGCCAACAGACACATGAAACAATGCTTGTCATCTCTGGCCATCAGAGAAATGCAAATCAAAACCACAATGAGATACCATCTCACACCAGTTAGAATGGCAATCGTTAAAAAGTCAGGAAACAACAGGTGCTGGAGAGGATGTGGAGAAATAGGAACACTTTTACACTGTTGGTGGGATTGTAAACTAGTTCAACCATTATGGAAAACAGTATGGCAATTCGTCAAGGATCTAGAACTAGATGTACCATATGACCCAGCCATCCCATTACTGGGTATATACCCAAAGGATTATAAATCATGCTGCTATAAAGACACATGCACATGTATGTTCATTGCGACACTATTCAGAATAGCAAAGACTTGGAATCAACCCGAATGTCTATCAGTGACAGACTGGATTAAGAAAATGTGGCACATATACACCATGGAATACTATGCAGCCATAAAAAAGGATGAGTTTGTGTCCTTTGTAGGGACATGGATGCAGCTGGAAACCATCATTCTCAGCCAACAATCGCAAGAACAGAAAACCAAACACCACATATTCTCACTCATAGGTGGGAACTGAACAATGAGATCACTTGGACTCAGGAAGGGGCACATCACACCCTGGGGCCTATTATGGGGAGGGGGGCGGGGGGAGGGATTACATTCTGAGTTTTACCTGATGTAAATGACGAGTTGATGGGTGCTGATGAGTTGATGGGTGCAGCACACCAACATGGCACAAGTATACATATGTAACAAACCTGCACGTTATGCACATGTACCCTAGAACTTAAAGTATTATAATAATAATAATAATAAAATAAATTTATGATACTAGAAAAAAAAAGATGTACTCTGAATAATTTTCTGTGTGTATATAAGGGAATAATCAATACACCTTCCTTTACAACTGAGAGCTGGGTTCAGCAACTCCAACGGTTCTCTGATTTCCAATTTTATCTCTAAATTCAAGTAAGGAGCAAAATCTTATAACTGGACATAACATGTAGAATAATAAGTGACTTACCAGAAGAAACAAAAACGAAACAAAACAAAAAAAACAAATTATCTGGCCACGATGACACTCACCTGTGGTCCCAGCTACTCGGGAGGCCATGGCAGGGGGATCACTTGAGTCCAGGAGTTTGAGGTTACAGTGAGCAGTGATTGCGCCACTGCACTCCAGCCTGACCCTGTCTTTAAAGAGAAAACCAAACCAACCAACCAAGCAACCAGCCAAAGCAACCTTAGGTGGTGACGAGGCCAGGTTTAGAGGTATACAGACTTGGTTTCAAATTCTAACTTAAACTTGCTAGCTCTGTGGCCTTGATACAATGCATCCTTTGCAGAGCTTGTTCACTTTTCATAATATCGAGATGTTGATTTTTCCTTCATCGTATACTTTTACAGAGAGAATCTGTAAAATGCTTTGCATAATACTTTGGCATGTGGTGAGCATTCAATAAATGATAGTTGTTGATATGAAAATTATTACTTCTATTATCTTAAAGTTAGCTTAGTGTTCACCAACATATTCTTGTATTATTATTTTTTAAAGATTTTATTTTTAAGGCAGTTTTAGGTTCACAACAAAATTGAGAGTTCTCATATACCCCGTGCCCCTACACATCCATAGCCTCCCCAGTTATCAACATCCCCCTCCAGAGTGGCACATTTGTTACAATAGATGAACCAATATTGTCAGACCATAATCGCCCAAAGTCCATAGTTTGCCGTAGGGTTCACTCTTGGTGGTGTACAGTCTATGGATTTTAGAAAATTTATAATGACTTATACCCATTATTATAGTATGATATGGAGTATTTTCACTGTCTTAAAATTCTTCTGTGCTCCTCCTATTCATCCCTCTTCTTACCCCCAACTCCTGTCATCCACTGATCTTTTTACTGTCGCCATATTTTGCCTCTTCTAGAATATCATATAGTTGAAATCATACAGTATGTAACCTTTTCAGATTGGCTTCTTTCACTGAGTAATATGCATTTAAGTTTCCCTCATGTCTTTTGTTTGTTTGTTTGTTTGTTTAACCTTGACTTGAAACTCATCCCCCATGCCTTTTCTCAGGACTTAATAGCTAATTTCTTTTGAGTGCTGAATAATGTTCTACTGGCTGCACATACCATTGTTTATCCATTCACCTACTAAAGGACATCTTGGTTGTTTCAAAGTTTTGGGAATTAAGAAAAAAGCTGCTATTAACATCCTTGTGCATGTTTTTTTGTATGGACATGTATTCAATTCCTTTGGGTAAACACCAATGGGCACAATTGCTGGATCATGTGGTAAAAGTATGTTTGACTTTGTAAAAAAGAAACTGCCAAACTGTCTTCTAAAGTGGCTGTCCCATTTGGATAAAAGTTTTAGAGTCAGTTTATTGTTATCTACAAAAGAACTTCCCATGATTTTTATTGGGATTGTATCGAATCTATAGCTCATGTTGGAAAGAGCTGATTTGTTTCTTTTTTTTTTTTAATTATACTGTAATTTTTTGGAATACATGTGCAGAATGTGCAGGTTTGTTACATAGGTATACATGTGCCATGGTGGTTTGCTGCACCCATCAACTTGTTATCTACTTTAGGTATTTCTGTTAATGCTATCCCTCCAGAACAGGCACCGGTGTGTGATGTTCCCCTCCCTGTGTCCATGTGTTCTCATTGTTCAACTCTCACTTATGAGTGAGAACATGCAGTGTTTGGTTTTCTGTTCCTGTGTTAGTTTGCTGAGAATGATGATTTCCAGCTTCATCCATGTCCCTGCAAAGGACATGAACTCATCCTTATTTATGGCTGCGTAGTATTCCATGGTGTATATGGGCCACATTTTCTTTATCCAGTCTATCATTGGTGGGCATTTGAGTTGGTTCCAAGTTTTTTGCTATTGTGAACAGTGCTGCAATAAACATATGGGTGCATGTGTCTTTATAGTAGAATGATTTATAATCCTTTGGGTATATACCCAGTAATGGGATTGCTGAGTCAAGTGGTATTTCTGGTTCTAGATCCTTGAGGAATCGCCACCCTGTCTTCCGCAATGGTTGAGCTAATTTACACTTGCATCAACAGAGGAAACGCGTTTCTATTTCTCCACATCCTCTCCAGCACCTGTTGTTTCCTGACTTTTTAATGATTGCCATTCTAACTGGTGTGAGATGGTATCTCATTGTGGTTTTGATTTGCATTTGCATTTCTCTGATGACCAGTGATGCTGAGCAGTTTTTCATATGTCTGTTGAGTGCATAAATTTCTTCTTTTGAGAAGTGTCTGTTCATGTCCTTTGCCCACTTTTTGATGGGGTTGTTTGTTTATTTTTCTTGTAAATTTGTTTAAGTTCTTTATAGATTCTGGATATTAGCCTTTGTCAGATGGATAGATTGCAAAAATTTTCTCCCATTCTATAGGTTACCTGTTTACTCTGGATAGTTTATTTTGCTGTGCAGAAGCTCTTTAGTTTAATTAGACCTCATTTGTCAATTTTGGCTTTTGTTGCCATTGCTTTTGGTGTTTTAGTCATGAAGTCTTTGCCCATGCCTATGTCCTGAATGGTATTGCCTAGGTTTTTGTCTAGGGTTTTTATGGTTTTAGGTCTTATGTTAAAGTCATTAATGCATCTTAAGTTAATTTTTGTATAAGGTGTAAGGAAGGGGTCCAGTTTCAGTTTTCTGCATATGGCTAGCCAGTTTTCCCAACACCATTTATTAGATAGGGAATTCTTTCCCCATTTTGTGTATGTCAGGTTTGTCAAAGATCAGATGGTTGTAGATGTGTGATGTTATTTCTGAGGCCTCTCTTCTGTTTCATTGGTCTATGTATCTATTTTGGTATCAGTACCATGCTGTTTTGGTTACTCTAGCCTTGTAGTATAGTTTGAAGTCAGGTCGTGTGAAACCTCCAGCTTTGTTATTTTTGCTTAGGATTGTCTTGGCTATGCAGGCTTTTTTTTGGTTCCATATGAAATTTAAAGTAGTTTTTTCTAATTCTCTGAAAAAAGTCAATGGTAGCTTGATGGAGATAGCATTGAATCTATAAATTACTTTGGCCATATGGCCATTTTCATGTTATTGATTCTTCCTATCCATGAGCATGGAATGTTTTTACATTTGTTTGTGTCCTCTCTTATTTTCTTGAGCAGTGGTTTGTAATTCTCCTTGAAGAGGTCCTTCACATTCCATGTAAGTTGTATTCCTAGGTATTTTATTCTCTTTGAAGCAATTGTGAATGGAAGTTCATTCATGATTTGGCTCTCTGTTTGTCTGTTACTGGTATATAAGAATGCTTGTGATTTTTGCACATTAATTTTGTATCCTGAGACTTTGCTGAAGTTGCTTATCAGCTGAAGGAGATTTTGGGCTGAGATGGTGGGGTTTTCTTAATATACGATCATGTCGTCTGCAAACAGAGACAATTTGAATTCCTGCCTTCCTGTTTGAATACCCTTGATTTCTTTCTCTTGCCTGATTGCCCTCGCCAGAACTTCCAACACTATGTTGAATAGGAGTGGTGAGAGAGGGCATCCCTGTCTTGTGCCAATTTTCAAAGGGAATGCTTCCAGTTTTTGCCCATTCAGTATGATATTGGCTGTGGGTTTGTCATAACTAGCTCTTATTATTTTGAGATACGTTCCATCAATACCGAATTTATTGAGAGTTTTTAGCATGAAGGACTGTTGAATTTTATCAAAGGCCTTTTCTGCATCTATTGAGATAATCATGTGGTTTTTGTCATCGGTTCTGTTTATGTGATGGATTACGTTTATTGATTTGCGTATGTTAAACCAGCCTTGCATCCCAGGGATGAAGCCCACTTGATCGTGGTGGATAAGCTTTTTGATGTGCTGCTGGATTCAGTTTGCCAGGATTTTATTGAGGATTTTCACATCGATGTTCATTAGGGATATTGGCCTGAAATTTTCTTTTGTGTTGTGTCTCTGCCAGGCTTTGGTATCAGGATGCTGCTGGCCTCATAAAGTGAGTTACGGGGGAGTCCCTCTTTTTCTATTGTTTGGAATAGTTTCAGAAGGAATAGTACCAGCTCCTCCTTGTACCTCTGGTAGAATTCTGCTGTGAATATGTCTGGTCCCAGGCTTTTTTTGGTTGGTAGGCTATTAATTACTGCCTCATTTTCAGAACTTGTTATTGGTCTATTCAGATATTTGACTTCTTCCTGGTTTAGTCTTGGGAGGGTTATGTATCCAGGAAATTATCCATTTCTTCTAGATTTTCTAGTTTATTTGTGTAGAGGTGTTTATCGTATTCTCTGATGGTAGTTTGTATTTCTGTGGGATTGGTGGTGATATCCCCTTTATCATTTTTTATTGTGTCTATTTGATTCTTCTCTCTTTCTTGTTTATTAGTCTGGCTAGTGGTCTATCTATTTTGTTGATCTTTTCAAAAAACCTGCTCCTGGATTTATTGAGTTTTTGAAGGGTTTTTTGTGTCTCCATCTCCTTCAGTTCTGCTCTGATCTTAGTTATTTCTTGTCTTCTACTAGCTTTTGAATTTATTTGCTCTTGCTTCTCTAGTTCTTTTAATTGTGATGTTAGGGTGTCAATTTTAGATCTTTTCTGCTTTCTTTTGTGGGCATTTAGTGCTATAAATTTCCCTCTACACACTACTTTGTGTCTTAGAGATTCTGGTATGTTGTGTCTTTGTTCTCATTGGTTTCCTAGAACTTATTTATTTTTGCCTTAATTTTGTTTTTTACCCAGTAGCCAATCAGAAGCAGGTTGTTCAGTTCCCGTGTAGTTGTGCAGCTCTGAGTGAGTTTCTTTATCCTGAGTTCTAATTTGATTGCACTGTGGCCTGAGAGACTGTTTGTTATGATTTCTGTTCTTTTTCATTTGCTGAGGAGTGTTTTACTTCCAATTATGTGGTCAATTTTGGAATAAGTGCGATGTGGTGCTGAGAAAAATATATGTTCTGTTGATTTGGGGTGGAGAGTTCTGTAGATGTCTATTAGGTCCGCTTGGTCCAGAGTTGAGTTCAAGTCCTGAATATCCTTGTTAATTTTCTGTCTCGTTAATCTGTCTAACATCGACAGTGGGGTGTTAAAGTCTCCCACTTTATTATTATTGTGTGGGAGTCTAAGTCTCTTTGTAGGTCTTTAAGAACTTGCTTTATGAATCTGGGTGCACCTGCATTGGGTGCATATATATTTTGGATAGTTAGTTCTTCTTGTTGCGTTGATCCTGTTACCATTATGTAATGCCTTTGTTTATCTTTTTTGATGTTTGTTGGTTTAAAGTGTGTTTTATCAGAGTCTAGGATTGCAACCCTTCCTTTTTTTTTTGCTTTCCATTTGCTTGGTAAATCTTACTCCATCCCTTTATTTTGAGCCTATGTATGTCTTTGGACATGAGATGGGTCTCCTGAATACAGCACACTGATGGGTCTTGACTCTTTATCCAATTTGCTAGGCTGTGTCTTTTAATTGGGCCATTTAGCCCATTTACATTTAAAGTTAATATTGTTATGTGTGAATTCGATTCTGTCATTATGATGCTAGCTGGTTGTTTTGCCTATTAGTTGATGCAGTTTCTTTGTAGTGTCGAAGGTCTTTACAATTTGGTATGTTTTTGCAGTGACTGCTACTGGTTGTTCCTTTCCATGTTTAGTGCTTCCTTCAGGAGCTCTTGTAAGGTAGGCCTGGTGGTGACAAAATCTCTAAGCATTTGTTTGTCTGTAAAGGATTTTATTTCTCCTTTGCTTATGAAGCTTAGTTTGGCTGGATATGAAATTCTGGGTTGAAAATTCTTTTCTTTAAGAATGTTGAATATCGGCCCCCACTCTCTTCTGGCTTGTAGAGTTTCTGCAGAGAGATCTACTGTTAGTCTGATGGGCCTCCCTTTGTGGGTAACCTGACCTTTGTCTCTGGCTGCGCTGAACAGTTTTTCCTTCATTTCTACCTTGGTGAATCTGATGATTATGTGTCTTGGGTTTGCTCTTCTTGAGGAGTTTCTTTGTGGTGTTCTCTGTATTTCCTGAATTTGAATGTTGGCCTATCTTGCTAAGTTGAGGAAGTTCCTGGATAATATCCTGAAGAGTGTTTTCCAATTTGGTTCCATTCTCCCTGTCACTTTCAGGTACACCAATCAAACATAGGTTTGATCTTTTCACATAGTCCCATATTTCTTGGAAGCTCTGTTTGTTCCTTTTCATTATTTTTTCTCTAATCTTGTCTTCATGCTTTATTTCATTAAGTTGATCTTTAATCTCTGATATCCTTTCTTCTGCTTGATCGATTTGGCTATTGATACTTATGTACGATTCATGAAGTTCTCATGCTATATTTTTTAGCTTCATCAGGTCATTTATGTTCTTCTCTAAATTGGTTATTCTAGTTAGCAATTCCTCTAACTTTTTTTCAAGGTTCTTAGCTTCCTTGCATTGGTTTAGAACATCCTCCTTTAGCTCAGAGAAGTTTGTTATTACCGACCTTCTGAAGCCTACTTCTGTCAGCTCATCAAAGTCATTCTCCATCCAGCTTTGTTCCGTTGCTGGCAAGGAGTTGTGATCCTTTGGAGGAGAAGAGGCATTCTGGTTTTTGGAATTTTCAGCTTTTTTGTGCTGGTTTTTCCTCATCTTCATGGATTTATCTTCCTTTGGTCTTTGATGTTGGTGACCTACTGATGGGGTTTCTGTGAGGACGTCCTTTTTGTTGTTGTTGATGCTGTTCCTTTCTGTTTGTTAGTTTTCCTTCTAACAGTCAGGCCCCTCCGCTGCAAGTCTGCTGGAGTTTGCTGGAGGTCCACTCCAGACCCCGTTTGCCTGGGTATCACCAGCAGAGGCTGCAGAACAGCAAAGGTTGCTGCCTGTTCCTTCCTCTGGAAGCTTTGTCCCAGAGGGGCACCCACCAGATGTCCAGAGCTCTCCTGTATGAGGTGTCTGTTGATCCCTGCTGGGAGGTGTCTCCCAATCAGGAGGCATGGGGATCAGGGACCCACTTGAGGAGGAAGTCTGTCCCTTAGCAAAGCTCCATTGCTGTGCTGGGAGATATGCTGCTCATTCAGAGCTGGCAGGCAGGAATGTTTAAGTCAGCTGAAGCTGCACCCACAGTCACCCCTTCCCCCAGGTGCTCCATCCAAGGGAGATGGGAGTTTTATCTATAAGACCCTGACTGGGGCTGCTGCCTTTATTTCAGAGATGCCCTGCCGAGAGAGGAGGAATCTAGAGAGGCAGTCTGGCTACAGCAGCTTTATGAGCTGTGGTGGGCTCCACCCAGTCTGAACTTCCTGGTGGCTTTGTTTACACTGTGAGGGGAAAACCACCTACTCAAGCCTCAGTAATGGTGGACGCCCCTCCCCCCATCAAGCTTGAGCGTCTCAGGTTGGCTTAAGACTACTGTGCTGGCAGTGAGAATTTCAAGCCAGTGGATCTTAGCTTGCTGGGCTCCATGGGGGTGAGATCTGCTGAGCTAGATCACTTGGCTCCCTGGCTTCAGCCCCTTTTCCAGGGGAGTGAACAGTTCTGCCTCACTGGTGTTCCAGGTGCCAGGTTCCGGGTTCCTGGGGTCTGAAAAAAAACTCCTGCAGCTAGGTTGGTGTCTGCCCAAACAGCTGCCCAGTTTTGTACTTGAAACCCAGGGCCCTGGTGGCGTAGGCACCCGAGGGAATCTCCTGGTCTGCAGGTTGCAAAGACTGGGAATAGTGCAATATCCGGGCTGGAGTACACCATTCCTCACAATATGATCCCTCACAGCTTCCCTTGGCTAGCAGAGGGAGTTTCCCAAGCCCTTGTGCTTCACAGGTGAGGCAACGCCCCACCCTGTTCCAGCTCCCCTCCCTGGGCTGTAACCACTGTCTAACCAGTCCCAGTGAGATGAACCGGGTACCTCAGTTGGAAATACAGAAATCACCTGCCTTCTGGGTTGATGTCGCTGGTTGCTGCAGACCAGAGCTGTTCCTATCTGGCCATCTTGCCAGGCCCGTTTGGAAAGAGCTGATTTTTTGATCTTCTTTGATTTCATTTATCAGAGTTTTATAGTTTTCCTTATATAGATCATGCACATATTTTGTTAGATCTATGCCCAAGTATATCACTGTGGGGGAGGGACGCTAGTGTAAACAATGTTGTGTTTTTAATGCAAATTCCATTTCTTTTTTGCTTGTATACAGGACAGCAATTGACTTTTGTTCATTAACCCTGTTTCCTGAAACCTTACTGGAATTGCTTATTGTTAGTTCCAGCAGTTTTTTGTTGATTCTTTCAGATTTTCTCCATAGACGGTCATCTCGTTGTCAATTTTCTTCTAAAATTCTTGTTGTCTTGCTGTATGGTGGTGGGAGGGATTTGTTGTGAGTGCTGACTTTTAGAAAAATAAAGTTTCAAGATTAATATTATTAAAACTTCAAGTCATTAGCTATCATGTTTCGTATGTTTTACAATCAAACAAGCCTATTGGATTTAGCCAGTTTCACTATTCCAAGCTCATGCTATTATGGGCTACTGTAGCCCATTATCCCCAAAATATAATCCTACCACTTAATTAGCTCTGTTTTATATGTTTATATTATTCAATATAGTTGTTGTTCCTTCTTTTCCTAAGAAGGAAACAATTTGCTTATTCATATGGTAGGACCAAGTTCTTCTGAGGGTCTTCTTTCTGGAAATTTGCCATCAGCGATCCAGAGTAAATGAGCTGTCATAAGAACACAGAAAATATGGAGGCTGCATGACTTGCAAAAAAATGTGGCAATAAGTGCATCTTCTCTCCACACATAATTTTTAAAAACCAAATTTTTACCAATGATTTGAGGGTAAATTGGAGACATTTTGCCCTTTTAACACTAAATGCTTCAGTCTGTATTTCCTAAGAACAAGAGCATTATCTTACATAACCACAGTACAGTCATCAAGACCAGGAAATTTGATATTCATAGAATATGAATATCTAATCCCCAGGCCATATTCAAATGTTGTCGATTGTCCTAATAATGTCCTTTATAGCCCATTTTTTCCTGATTTAAGATTCAATGCTGGCTGGGCGCGGTGGCTCACGCCTGTAATCCCAGCACTTTGGGAGGCCGAGACGGGTGGATCATGAGGTCAGGAGATCAAGACCGTCCTGGCTAACACGGTGAAAACCTATCTCTACTAAAAATACAAAAAATTAGCCAGGTGTGGTGGCGGGTGCCTGTAGTCCCAGCTACTCGAGAGGCTGAGGCAGGAGAATGGCGTGAACCCGGGAGGCGGAGCTTGCAGTGAGCTGAGATTGCGCCACTGAACTCCAGCTTGGGTGACTGAGCAAGACTCTGTCTCAAAAAAAAAAAAAAAAAAAAAAGATTCAATGCTGGGGCATGCATCGTATTTAGTTGTCCTGTCTCTTTCAGGTATGGAACATTTTCTTGGTTTTTCTTTTTGTTTCCTGATTGTGACACTTTTTAAAAAAAATTAGGAGTTTTTAAATTTTATTATTTCTTCTTTTTTATTTCAGTAGGTCTTGGGGGAACAGGTAGTGTTTGGCTACATGGATAAGTTCTTTATTGGTGATTTCTGAGATTTTGGTATACCAATCAGTGTACACTATCCCCAATATGTTGTCTTTTGTCCCCTAGTCCCCCATCCTTTCCCCTGAGTCCCCAGAGTCCACTGTGTCATTCTTATGCCTTTGCATCCTCATAGCCTAGCTCCCCCTTATGAGTGAGAACATAGGATGTTTGATTTTCCATTCCTGAGTTACTTCACTTAGAATACTGATCTCCAATTCCATCCGAGTTGCTGCAAATGCCATTATTTCGTTCCTTTTTGTGGCTGAGTAGTATTCCATGGTGTGTGTGTGTGTGTGTGTATATATATATATATATATATATATATATATATATATATATATCACACATTTCTTTATCCACTCATTGATTGTTGAGCATTTGGGCTGGTTCCATATTTTTGCAATTGTGAATTGTGCTGCTATAAACATATGTGTGCAAGTATCTTTTTTGTATGATGACTTTTCCTCTAGGTAGATACCCAGAAGTGGGATTGCTAGATCAAATGGTAGATCTACTTTTAGTTCTTTAAGGAATATTCACACTGTTTTCCATAGTGGTTGTACTAGTTTACATTCCAACCTGCAGTGTAAAAGTGTTTCCCTTTCATCCCATCTGTGCCAACATCTATTAGTTTTTGATTAAGGCCCTTCTTGCAAGAGTAAGGTGGTACTGCACTGTGGGTTTGATTTGCATTTCCCTGATAATTAATGATGTTGAGCATTTTTTCATATTTATTGTGGCCATTTGTATATCATTTTTTGAGAATTGTCTGTACTTTTGGAAAGTATAGACTGATTATGTTGCATGATATCCCTACATTTAGATTTGTCTGGTTTACACTCATGGTTAGATTCTGGTGATTTAATTTTGATGGGAATACCGCAGAAGTGATAATGTGTTCTCAGTACCTCGTATCAGAATGTACATGGAGTCTATTTGTCCCAATATTGGTGATGTTAACATCAGGCCTCCCCACCGTAAAGTTATTATTTTATCTTTAAACTTACTAAGTAATTTGTGGTGAGATATTTTGACACCATGTAAATACTCTGTTCATCCAACTTTTACCTTCAACAACGACACTGCCTACATTAACCTAATACAACATTTTACCTATGGTAATCTATTGCCTACAAAACCCTTAACTGTGATTGATTATTTTCTAACATCATTCCTCTATATTTATAATTTTTGGCATCCTACTGTGAGGAAGAGCTTCCTATTTCTATTTATTTACATCATAATGAATACGTACATTTTTATATTATTCTATGAATTATGATCAATTATCATTTTTATTTTGATGCTTCAAATAATCTGTCCTAAATTTAGCAATGGGAGCTTCACCAAGTGGGTGTCTATGACCCTTTGCTATATCTCTACCATTCTTTGCATATTTCTTATTTTCTTGTTCGATAAGATACACTAAGTTAATCTTGTTCTTTCCATATCCTAGCTTTGGTATTAGTCATTTTTCCAAGGAGCCATGTTTCCTGCTAGTTGAGAATGGTGTTTAGAAACTAATATCTGGGGCCGGGGATGGTGGCTCACGCCTGTAATCCCAGCACTTTGGGAGGCTGAGGTGGCTGGATTGCTTAAGCTCAGGAGGTTGAGACCAGTCTGGCCAACGTGGTAGAGACCCGTTTCTACCCAAAATACAAAAATTAGCCCAGCGTGGTGGCACATGCCTGTAGTCCCAGCTACTCAGGAGGTTGAGGCAGGAGAATCCCTTGAACCTGGGAGGCGGTGGTTGCAGTGAGCCAAGATCATGCTACTGCACTCAGCCAAGATCATGCTACTGCACTCCAGCCTGGGTGACACAGCCAGACCCTGTCTCAAAAACAAAACAAAGATCTAGGACGTGCCCATTACTACCGAGGTTTCATTGCTTTGCAATCCTCTCAGTATGGGTATACTGAATAACATTTCTGATCACTTGTTGGGGCAGTCAGTGATTTCTCTGCGGCTTTAAAAAGTAAATGTTCTTTCCCTAATTTCTGAAAACCAGGAATTAAATTCACAATTGCACAAAATATTTTAGGGACATCTTTTCTCTGTATTCTGTTAAGTATTCTACACTGAAATCATTCATAAAAAAATCTTGACATAGCTAAGGATTGACAAGAAGAAAGCAAATAGAAAACTTTGTTTTCTGAGTTTTCCAAAGTATTTTGGAGGAACTGTGTGGTTCACTCTCTATTTGACTTTTTAAAAGTTTGATATAATTGGATCTTTGGGACAATATCCCTGAAGGAGCTGAAGTTTCAAACCTCTGTATATTTTAACTGCTGAACTCTAAATTGTTCAGGGACAACAGGTATTCCCCCAAAACAACAAATGATTTAAATTTGCCTAATATTTCAGTTGCTATCTTTTGATATTTTTAGTTATGGCATAAGAGTTAACAATTTTGAAAGAAATGAATTGCACTATTGTTTTCTACATAACATTTAACATTTTAAAAAGTGAATTAATTTATTATTTCTTGGACATAGTTAACTTTATGAAGTGCATCATAAAACAACATTTTATTTGAAGTCGGTGACAGGGAATTCAGATGGGAGGGCCAATTCTTCTTGGCTACTACTAAATACTTTTTAAATAACAGAAAAGATCAGATCTCAGGTAACTGGGCTGATTTTTTTCATTTAAAAACTTTTATGCTTGTTAGTCTTAACAGTGGCACAAAAATTAAGCTTCTTCGAAGTAATGCTTTATAATAATCTAATAATTTTTTATTATTAGAGAAATCTATTAAATCTAAAACTTGGCAGAGAAATTTGTAAGATGAAAGCAATGTTTAAGGACATTTGTATTTGAAAATACGAAAGACTCAGTGGAGAAAGAAAACGGTTGAAGGTTTATTAAAAGGCAATATGAGTGAAGAAGCAAGGTAAGTTTTCTGTAGTAATTTTTTGTTAATAATGTGAAATGTAAGAAAAAAAATAATGCTTTGTTTCTGGCTGCCCTGCTAGAAACTAGTTTTGCCCTGCAGCGATCCCTCTGTGGGAATCTCATTGATCACAAGTGAAATTCTGGCGGTGCTAAAGTTAGTTTGCACAAGTTCGCTGCTCATGGATATGATCATGACGGTGGTCAACATTCTTCTCTTGCCAATTCCAGTGTTCTTATTTATAACTATGTGCTCTGTAATCTTTTTTTTTTTTTTTTTTTTTTTTTTGAGATGGAGTCTCGCTCTGTCACCAGGCTGGAGTGCAGTGGCACAATCTCCACTCACTGCAAGCTCTGCCTCCCGGGTTGACGCCATTCTCCTGCCTCAGCCTCCCAAGTAGCTGGGACTACAGGCGCCCACCACCATGCCCCGCTAATTTTTTGTATTTTTAGTAGAGATGGGGTTTCACCGTGTTAGCCAGGATGGTCTTGATCTTCTGACCTTGTGATCTGCCCGCCTCGGCCTCCCAAAGCGCTGGCATTACAGGCGTGAGCAACCGCGCCCAGCCTGTAATCTTATTTTCAAAGAGATCTTATGGTAATCTTCCAAGGGAATTTAGTTTCTGCATTTCCTGTATATATGGGTTTTCATGTATTGCCTGGCTATAATTTTTAGAACTCTTCACACACTCACAAAGATATGGGGCTCAACAATGAATGAAATTGTACAGTGGATGTATTAGTATTAAATGTGTTAGTATTAAATTGTGTGACATAAGCTGGCTCTTAAATATAATCACAAATTAGTATCTACAATGCTTCGAGCATTGACTACATTGTAGTCGTTTTTGAAACCAGTGTACAGCCCCCCAAACTGTTAGCTGGAAAGGGTAGAGTTCATTTAGACCCAGTGCCTCCACATATGAAGTTGGTTTAATTTTTGTTTTTTTTTTTTGAGACAGAGTCTCACTGTCACCCAGGCTGGAGTGCAGTGGCGCAATCTCGGCTTACTGCAACCTCTGCCTCCCTGTCTCAGCCTCAGCCACCTGAGTAGCTGAGACCACAGACGTGTGCCACCACATCTGGCTAATTTTTGTATTTATCGTAGGATTTCACCATCATATTGCCCAGGCTGGTCTAACTCCTGAGCTCAAGCAATCCACCCGCCTCCGCCTCCCAAAGTGCTGGGATTACAGGCATGAGCCACTGTGCCCGGCCTAAAATTTATTTGTTTCTTTCAAGGTTCCTCCTCTTCTTTTAGTGAAGATCAATATTGCTTTTTATTGTACATTTTATTGTACATTAAATGTACAATGTACATATTGTACATTTCTTTTCTCACTTATCTGCATTACTTTTCTGATTTGAGCTCAATAACTTCTTCAATGTACATTCATATTTTTCCTCATTCAGTCACTTTCAAATCTTTATTAAAGACCTACTGCGTGCTAAGGATAGGTTTAGGAGCTCAGATTCAAGTACTAAATATGTATATTTTTTTTTCAAATTTGCTGTTTTCTAAATTTTGTTGTGGAAGAATCAACTTATATAGATCAAACCTGCTTCCCCCCTTACATCAATAAACACACTGTCCTGTCATTTCTTGTAGTAAAATTGCATTTATAATAATAGTGAAAATGTTTGAGAGTATTTCCTAACTTTATTCACACTTTATTCATTTCTTTATGTCCTCAGGTTAAATGAAGGGAGTAATACTGGAATAAATATAGATGAAAGAAAGAAAATGGAAAGAGAAAACTTCACCATTTGGAGCATTTTTTTCTTGGAGGGATTTTCCCAGTACCCAAGGTTAGAGGTGGTTCTCTTCGTCTTCAGCCTTGTAATGTATCTGGCAACCCTCTTGGGCAACAGCACTCTTATTTTAATCACTATCCTAGATTCACGCCTTAAAACCCCTATGTACTTATTCCTTGGAAATCTCTCTTTCATGGATATTTGTTACACATCTGCCTCTATTCCTACTTTGCTGGTGAACTTGCTGTCATCTCAGAAAACCATTATCCTTTCTGGGTGTGCTGTACAGATGTATCTGTCCCTTGCCATGGGCTCCACAGAGTGTGTACTCCTGGCCGTGATGGCATATGACCGTTATGTGGCCATTTGCAACCCGCTGAGATACTCCATCATCATGAACAGGTGCGTCTGTGCACGGATGGCCACGGTCTCCTGGGTGACGGGTTGCCTAACTGCCCTGCTGGAAACCAGTTTAGCTCTGCAGATACCCCTCTGTGGGAATCTCATCGATCACTTCACGTGCGAAATTCTGGCGGTGCTAAAGTTAGCTTGCACAAGTTCATTGCTCGTGAACACGATCACGCTGGTGGTCAGCATTCTCCTCTTGCCAATTCCAATGCTCTTAATTTGCATCTCTTACATCTTCATCCTTTCCACTATTCTGAGAATCAGCTCAGCAGAAGGAAGAAACAAGGCTTTTTCTACCTGTGGCGCCCATTTGACTGTGGTGATCTTGTATTATGGGGCTGCCCTCTCTATGTACCTAAAGCCTTCTTCATCAAAGGCACAAAAAATAGACAAAATCATCTCGTTGCTTTATGGAGTGCTTACCCCTATGTTGACCCCCGTAATTTACAGTTTAAGAAACAAGGAAGTCAAAGATGCTGTGAAGAAACTGCTGGGCAAAATACCATTGCATCAAACACACGAACATCTCTGATTGGGTCCCTATGGTTTTACCAGAGATGTGCCCCTGGCAGAGCTCACCAGAGAAATTCTAGACAACATACAACCTCTTAGAACTCTAATCGGATCTTACCTCTATATAATTTCATAATTATGAGATGCGTACACAGAGTGATTGCCTATTAACAATAGTAGGTTTCAATTTGCATTTGTTAATATTTCCTTTTTGTGTTTTGCGGTTGTGAGGTTTTGAGTTATAGAGTCATCAAATGTTCGCTCCAGAAGAAATCTTGTGTATCTTCTGTGCTTTAACCCTTTCTCAAATGAGGTGGGAGCATAAAGAAACAAATAAAGACTGGCCTTGATTGTGCAAGTGAGAAAACAGAATTTAAAAATATAAAAGACTAGCTCAACATCACACAACTGTAGAACTGGGATTACCACATCCTTCCGATTTCTTGGCCAGACCTTGTTTTACCACATGGGGGTGGCTCTCTAATTACCCTTCATTATTCCAGACTCCTCATTAAAACTCCGTATCTCCCTGAGTAAGGCATTCAATGATGCCTACTTGATTTTTCCACTTGCCAGCCTTGCTTTTCTAAGCACATAAAGATGCAAATTGTATCTGCTTTTATGCCAGTATACTACTCATATACTAGTTAAGTCTTTTTCATTCATGCTTTTCTTTTTTCTTCATTGGATGATTGACAAGTATTCCTGTTATTTTGTACCTTTTCTGTTTACAGCAGTCATTCAGTAAATTAACACATTTATCAGCTTTACACCAGTCACTTTGAGAAGAAAGTACCACTTGGGAAATTACAAAGAAGAAACAAGGGCAATGAGGTATATTGCTTTATAAATACTTAAACATTATAGAGACAATATTTATATTAGTTGTTTTAAATCTTTTATTTGCATACAAATATTGCTTGTTAAAAATGCCTTCACTCCCAGATATTCTGAGTCAGTGACTCTAGGGTGGTTCCTCAATAATCTGTAGTTATAGGTGGAGCCCCAAGAAATTCTGATATAGATTGTGTGGTGACCATACATTGGGAGACGTTATTTCCAGCAAAACTTTATCTTTCAAAAAGAAAAGTAGGGTTAGTTCTTGTTTCTCTCTTTTTCCTTTTTTATTTGATTTTTTCCTTCATTCTTTCTGCCTCCATGTGTACCTTCTTACTTGTCTATCTCTACTTCTAGAGTAGAGAAGGGAAGAGGGTTTTGACTGGAGGAATGTAAACTCACTGGACAAATTAAAAATATAAAATACTTTAAAAGTTTTAGCATTAGATGTTGACTTTTGGATTACTTAACTCTAGCATTAGGAGAAATACCTAATGTAGATGACAGGTTGATGGGTGCAGCAAACCACCATGGCATGTGTATACCTATGTAACAAACCAGCATGTTCTGCACATGTATCCCAGAACTTAAAGTATAATAAAAAAAATAAAAATAAATACATTTAGGACTTCTGTTACACGTCCCTAGATGTAAAGAAACTCGAAATAACCACATAGCAAAATTCTGGAGAGGAAGCAGTGAAACAATTTCTTTTTTTTTCTTTTGAGACGGGGTCTCACTCTGTCACCCAGGCTGGAGTGCAGTGGCACAATCTCAGTTCATTGGAACCTCTGCCTCCCAGGTTCAAGCGATTCTCCTGCCTCAGCCTCCCAAGTAGCTGGGATTACAGACATATGCCGCTATGCCTGGCTAATTTTTTGTATTTTTTGTAGAGGCGGGGTTTCCCCATGTTGACCAGGCTGGTCTCGAACTCCTGACCTCAAGTGATCTGCCCATCTCGGCTTCCCAAAATGCTGGGATTACAGGTGTAAGCCAATGTGCCCGACCAACAACGGGACAAATTTGATGCCAGATATTGCTGCCAAGAGACATTTGATAGTAGAGAATGGAATTATGTCCCCAGTAATGGTTTTGGAATGGTAAGGGAAAGCCGACAGGGAATCATTTATCCTAAAAGTAACTATGTTTCTTCCTAGATACCTCAATCTTCCCAGTGCAATGGGCACAATCATTGCCTGGCAATTTTAGTGTTATGTTGCATTGTAATTTTATAGTAGGCTTTTATTTGAGTAGAGCTAAATTTTGTTATAATAGAACTGAATTGTCTGCTTTCTGGAATTTGTTATGTGTGGTTCTAAATATAAACAGAAATAGCTAGAGCTATAGAAATAGTTGGAAGATTTACTTCAAAGAGGGAACTATGAGAGACTTTGGAGACAGAGACTGAACACCCTGTGTAGTCAGTCTATCAGCTTTGACATAAGGAACTGAGCAGATTGGCATGGAACCAAGTGTTTTAGAATGGGATATAGACCAGAATGGGACAACAAAACAGATGAGAAATAACCCAGATGTCAGAAGACGACCCAGAACAGAACCTGGGTGGGTATCTCCTTGCAGCAGATCTTGGCTAAGAGAATAGTAGTTAAAGCCATATGTTCCATAACATTGTTGTGCACAACTATATATATTATATATGCATAATAAATGTGCTTTATATATAATATGCAATACTAAAGTTAATTATTGGTAAAACAGTGCATTCTTTTCTTTGGATCGCAATCAACACTAATTTCAATTGTTACTTTTATAGAGCCTCAGGTAAGGGATCCTTTTGAGGTACTGTTAAAGAGGAATATATTTGACAGAGAAGGTAGAACTACCTCTGATGGAGAACCAATTCTTGCATGAAGGATTATGTGACTAGATTTATGCTTTAGAAAAATCCATTTATGCCACTTCTCTGCTTAAATCCCTTAGCACTGTTTCACTGCCCTAACATTTGAAGTCCTTAAGATGACATGCAAAAACTTTCATAATCTGATTACTCACCATTCACATCTTTTGCTTTAAGCACACCAAAATTCTTTTGTTTCATGAATGTGTTATGCTCTCTTGTTTCTTTCTTTCTTTCTTTCTTTCTTTTTTTTTTTTTTTTTTGAGACAGAGTCTCACTCTGTCGCCCAGGCTGGAGTGCAGTGGCGTGATCTCAGCCAACTGCAACCTCTGCCTCCCTGGTTCAAGTGATTCTCCTGCCTCAGCTTCTAGAGTAGCTGAGACTATGGGTTGCACACCACCACACCTGGCTAATTTTTGTAATTTTTAGTAGAGACAGGGTTTCACCATATTGGTCAGGCTGGTGTTGAACTCCTGACCTCAGGTGATCCACCCACCTTGGCTTCCCAAAGTACTGAGATTACAGGTGTGAGCCACTGCACCCAGCCTCTTGTTTCTTTTTTTAATTAATAGCATTTATCATACTTTGTAATTCAATAATAATTTCAATTTATTTACCACTGTATACCCAGGACCTAGCACAAGTCTGGCATAGAGAAGACAGACATTCAGTGCATAGTTTTTATAAAAAATTAAGTGCTTACTGAACATTGATTGAATAAAAATATACATGTAATAAGCTTTTAATAGCTATTCAATTAGGTACTTGACCATTTCTGTGTTGAATGCCTCTCTTTGATTGCTAGTGGTGGTTAGGTGGTGGTGGTGGTGAGAATATCTACCTAGATTTAAAGAACAAAAATGTCATTAGTTCTTAGCATGGAATCTTTAAGACTAAAGCATTTGATTAACTATCTTTACTTTTCCAATAGAAATGGCACATTGTTAAAAAAGGTAAATATGCTAGAAATTATTGTTTCAGGTCTTTGGCCTCTGGTACTGTATTTGATGCAAATTCTAATGATCAAGATGGAGCATTCTATGTACATTTATGAATGACTCATAATTTGAGTGACTCTAGGGCGGGTCCTCAATAATCTATCGTTATAGGTGGAGCATCAAGAAATTCTGATATAGATTGTGAGATGACCATACATTGGGAGACATTATTTGCAGAAAACAAATCTATCATTCCAACAGAAAAGTAGGATTAGTTCTTCTTTCTCTCTTTATGAGGAATAAGATGAACACTGGAAGAGTGTTGGATCTGATGAACACAGGAAGAGTGCTCACAATAGAATCAGTACTTGGTCTGTTCATAGAAGGGATTCAAGTATCACCTGAATGATTGGGCCATATGTCCCTTACAGCCTTGACTCCTCATTTGCAAACTAGTAATTATAACATAATAGGCTTTTAGCATTCCTTCATTCTCAGCAATATAAATAGCTGTAATTTTTAGACCTATCTAAGCTATCTAACCTTAGAACTTGTCTCCCTGGATAGAAGAAAAGAAGATAAGTATCATTTGTAGATAAAGTGACCTGGACATGAACAGAAGCTCTTGGACTGACTTGGGTTATACAAGTTTTACGCTCTCTTTTTTTGATAAGGCACAGAAATAGGAAGTAAATATTGGGCTGATATGTGAAGAAAAAGAGATGATGTGAGGAGGAGTAGAGAGTATCTCTGGCAAGGGAGCAAAAGAAAACATGGCATGAAGAACCAAAAGAAGACAAATGAGTAGAGGCACGTAAAGAAAAGGGAGGAGTGGGGCTGGGTGCGGTGGCTTAGGTCTGTAATCTCATTACTTTGGGAGGCCTAGGTGGGTGGATCACTTGAGGCCTGGAGTTTAAGATCAGCCTGGCCAACATGGTGAAACCCCGTCTCTACTAAAGATACAAAAATTAGCTGGGCATGGTGGCACATGCCTGTAATCCCAGCTACTCTGGGGGCTGACTCAGGAGAATCGCTTGAACCCAGGAGGCAGAGGTTGCAGTGAGCCGAGGTCATACCACTGCACTCCAGCCTGGGAAACAAAGCAAGACTCTATCTCATAAGCATATTGAACAGCCAATGAAATGGCTTGAGTAGGGGTTTAGCAAGTATTTTCATAGAAAAGTCATTCTGGCCACCATGTGGAGAACTGATTACGGAGAATAGAAGTGGTCACAGGGAGATCAAGTTGGAGAAAATTGTAGTGGTTCAGGTGAATGTTACTGGAAGCTTGGATTAGCATGGGGCAGTGGAGAAAGTAGACAGATTTGAGAGTTATTTAAAAAGTAACCTGTCAACAATTTGAGAGGTAACATCAGCAGGATTAGACATAGGCAGAGAGAGAGGCAAAAACATCGAAGATGACGCCTCGGTTTCTTGTTTGTAAAACAGAAGACCGATGGTGTCATTAACTGACATAAGGAATCCTGAAAGAGGACTAAGTTTGAGGTTGAAAGGTAGGTCATGATTTGTATTCTAGACATGCTGAATTTTCCCATGATTTTGAGATATGTGGTGGAGATATCAAGGAGTCAGTTGGATATGTTAGTCTGGAATTAATGAGAAAGGTCAGTCTGGAGATACAAATTTTGCATGTACATGATAATTTAAGTAATGAACATGGTTAACATGAACCAGGGAGAGAAAGTAGAGTGAGAACATTGCCTAAAATGAGCCTAGGGGAATGCTAATATTTAAAGCCAACCAATTAGGAAAAGCTAACCAAGGGGCATTGAGAAGAAACAACCCCTGAAGTTGGGGGAGGATAAAAACTAGGAGACCACTTCCAGCTTTGGTCGAGATGAAGTAACCACATTCCACTTTGCCTCTCCCCCGATAGCAATTTAAAACCCTAGACAGAATGCATGGGACAGCTGAGGACTCCTCCACCCCCACCCCCAATGTATCTTGGCTGGGTGACTCCAGTGCAACCTGAAACCCAAACCTACACACTGGGGACAGTCAGAAAGCTCTAAAAGAAGCTCTAAGAGAAAGCTCCCTAAAAAGAGGGAAATGGGGCCCCTATGCATCAGAGTGAAGTAAATGCCCTGATTTTTTTTCTATTATGCCCAAATCCCCAGGAAATCCTGTGGTGGCAGTAGCAGCATCAACAGTGGTGACTGCACAGGCACCTAGAATTCTCGGGAAGAAGAACTCTTCTTTTTGACCAGAGGAACTGTGACCCCAAGAAGATGGGGGAGTCCCTATTGTTCCCTTACCCACCTCTATCTTCTTACCATTTGGCCCCTGAGACAGATGCAGTTGTGAGATGTGAATAGCAGACTGGAGAAATAAAAGCCCTGGCTTTTTAGCTAGAGAAGGAGGACTTTTAGGGAGTGAAAAGTTTCAGAAAGATCATGGAGATGAGGGAGTCAATAAAGCAATCCCATAAAGTTATATATAAACATCTGGGCCATCTTCAAGTGGAACATGAATTGGTCTGACCCTAAATAGTGTAACAAAGGCTTTGAGAACTAAGCTCTGTAATGTAGGCCACTTTTAAGTCCCAAATATGCCACTGGATGGCATGCATACAGGGCAGATTTAAATAACACTGCAAAGTCTCTGAAAATTTACGTAAGAGTGAACCATACCTTAAAGAAGATGGGTAGAAGCACATAGCCTGAGCTCAACCAGGTCAATGGCTTGTTGAAACACACACACACACAAATCATAATTTCTTTTGGATTTAAACAAGAGTCAAAGTCTCATGACATAATATTCAAAATGTCCAAGATGTAATCCAGAATCACTCAGCATATGAGGAATTAAGAAAATCTCAATATCTTGCAAGGAAAAAGGCAGCAAATGCCAACCCCAACATGACAAAGATGTGGAAGTAATCAGATAAAGGCTTTAAAGCAGCTGTTATAACCATGCTCCAAGTCGTAAGGGCAAACATTCTTAAAATGAATGAAAAGAAAGAGAACCTCAGCAAAAAAAAAAAAAAAAAAAAAAAAAAAAAAAAAAAAAAAGGAAGATAAGAAAAGAAACAAGTGGAAATCTTGGGATTAAAAAATACAACTGAAATAAAAAATGTACTTAATGGGCTCAATATAGAATGTAGATTACAGAAGAAAGAGTCTGTGAACTTGAAAACAGATCAACAGAAATCATCCAAACTAAACAACAGAGGGAAAAGATTGAAAAAATAAAACTAACATTTATTTTCCAGTTGTTTTTTGAAGAAAAAAGTGGTAATCTATGGCCAGGCATGGTAGCTCATGCCTGTAATCCCAGCACTTTGGCAGGCCAAGGTGGGTGGACCACCTGAGGTTGGGAGTTCAAGACCAGCATGACCAACATGGAGAAACACCATCTCTACTAAAAACACGAATAAATTAGCTGGGTGTGGTGGTGCATGCCTGTAATCCCAGCTACTTGGGAGGCTGAGGCAAAGTGATTGATTCAGCTCACAACTCAAACAAAACAACTGAACAAATGCTTTTCCTCAAGGTAATCATGAAACTTCCAGATGCAGCAGAGCTGCATCCTTCCCATTTTATCACAGTGACTGTTAAAAACACATGTGCTCAAAGGTCAAGATTTAATAATTTTTTTTTTTTTTTTTACTGCTTCATCATATATGCTTCAGTGAAACTGGAACTTTTTTCTATGAGTGCATTATGATAAAGAATACAATAATTACTAGTAGAGTTAGGTGCTATTGCTTTTATTTCTACTACGGTGCCAACAGTTTTACTCACCATTGCTTTTGCAACATTTGCAACCATTGAAAATATCAAGGTGAAAAAGTAAAATAAACTTGTTTGTATAATTATAAATATTGTTTTGACCTCACAGAAAAGGGCTTGAAGACTTTCAGGGGTCTGCATACCATTTGTGTTAGTTTTCTATTGCTGCTGTAACAAATTACTCCAAACTTAGTGGTTTAAACAATACAAGTTTGTTATCTTACATTTATATAGGTCAGAAATCTGACATGAGTCTCAGTGAACTAAAGCCAATGTATGGGCAGAGATGTATTCCTTTTAATAGGTACTGGGTAGTAATTATTTCCTTGACTTTTCCAGTTTCTGGTGGCCACCCACATTTCTTGGCTCATGGCCCCTTCCTCCATCTTCTAAGCTTTCTCATGTAGCAACACCCTGACTCTGCTTCTGTCACCACTTCTCTTTCTCTGACTCCCTCTTATGCGCCTGTTTGTCCACTTTTAAGGCCTCTTTTGATTGCACTGGGCCAAGCTTGATCATCTTTCTGTCTTATGGTCAGCTGATTAGCAACCTTAATTCTATCTTCAACCTTTCTTCTCCTTTGCCATGTAACTAAAATATTCACAGATTCCATGGATTAAGACATGGACATCTTTTGGGGCCATCATTCTTTTTGCCACAACTTGGTTTCAAAATAATTGCAGTAAGAAACAAAAACACGCAGAACTTTTGGATTTCTGAACATTGATTCACAGCTTACTCCAATTCCCAGAGACCCAGAATGATACTGCAATATATGTATCTTGCTCCATGGCTCAGGCTGGAGTGCAGTGGTGTGATCACAGGTCAGTGCCGTTCCAAATTCCTCGGAGCTTCCTCTTCTGTTTTTTGAAATAATTTAAGAGGGTTGGTGTTAATTTTCTTAAACGTTTAGTAGAATTCACTAGTGAAGCCACTTGGTCCTGGGATTTTCTTTTTTGACAGGTTTTTGATTTCCAGTTCAATAACTTTGTTACTTACAGGTTGGTATCGATTTTCTGTTTCTTCTTGAGTCAGATTTGGTAGTTTGTGTAGTTTCCCAAATTGAAAAGGAAGAAGAAAAATTATCTCTTTTGGTAGATGAAATGATGTTATGTAAAAAAATTCTAAACAAGTGACCAGAAAAGAAAAAGAAAAACAATTAGAGGTAATAAATGAATTCAGCAAAGTTATAGGATCCAAGATCTATGTATAAGAACCAGTGATGTTCCTATACATTAGTAGTGAACATTCTGAATAGAAAAAAGGAAAACTATTTCTTTTATTTAGTATCAAAAAGAATAAAATACTTAAGAATAAATTTGACCTGGGAGTTGCAAGACTTGTATACTAAAACTATAAAAAATTTGAAATTAAAGACCTACTAAATGGAAAGATATTCCATGTTCGTGTACTGGAAGACTTAAGATACTCCCCCAAAGTGATACCCCCCAAAGTGATCTATAGATTCTATGCAATCCATATCAAAATCCTAATGGATTTTTTCATGTTAAATTCTAAAGGACACCAAATAGCCAAAACAATCTTGGAAAGTTAGGAGACTCCCACTCCTTGATTTCAATATGTACTATAGAGCTACAGTAATCAAAACAGTGTGGTACTAGCATAAAGATAGACATATAGGACAATGAAATAGAATTGAGAGTCTAAAAATAAATCCATACATCTGTTGTCAACTGTTTTTTGACAATGGCACCCAGAACATTCAATGGGGGAAAGAATAGTCTGTTTAACAAATAATGTTGGAAATGCAGGATATCTATGTGCAAAAGAATGAAGTTGCACCCTTACCTCATACTATGTATACATATATATAATTCACATTATATGTAAAATTCACATTATATATAAAATTCACATAGCTATAATTCACTATATATAGTGAATTATATATTATATATTTATATAATATAACCTATAAATATATATTTAAATTAAAATATAATATTTAAAATAAAATAAATATAAATTAATAAATTAAAACATACAGTATACAGTATTATATAATAATATATAATATATAACAATATATACTATCATATGTAATAATATATATTATGTATGTAAATATAATTACATATATAATATATATATAATTAACTAAAAATAGATCAAGGACCCAAATGTAAAAGCTAAAACTCTTTGAAGAAACAGAGGGGCAGATATTTATGACTTTGACTATAATAATGGTTTCTTAGATATAACAGTCAAAGCCCAAGCAACAAAAGAGAAAATGGATAAATTGGACTTGATCAAAATAAAAGACTTGTAGCATCAAAGGACACTATTAAGAAAGTGAAAAGGAAACTCACAGAATGGGAGAAAATATTTGCTAACCATAAATCCAGGTCTTGAATTTATGCTAATCATAAATTAGATTCTAGTATATAAAATATATAAAATCCCTATAACAAAAAGAGAAACAATCCAATTAAAAAGCAGGTAAAGGGTGGGCATGGTGGCTCATGCCTGTAATCCCAGCACTTTAGGAGGCTGAGGTGGGCGGATCACTGGAGGTTGGGAGTTGGAGACCAGCTGTCCAACAGGCAGGTCTCTACTAAAAATACAAAAATTAGCTGGGTGTGGTGGTGCGCACCTGTAATCCCAGCTACTCATGAAGCTGAGGTGAGAGAATCACTTGAACCTGGAAGGTGGAGGTTGCAGTGAGCCAAGATCGAGCCACTGCACTCCAGCCTAGGCAACAGAGTGAGACGCTGTCTCAAAGAAAAAATTAAAAATTAAAAAAATAATAATAATAAATAAAGCAGGTAAAGGACTTGTATAGCTATTTTTAAAGAAGATATACATACGGTCAATAAACATATGAAAAGGTACTCAAGTTATTAGTCATGAGAGGAATGCAGTTGCAAACCATAATAAGATTCCCACTGGAATGGTTATAATTAAAAAATGGAAAATAACGAGTGCTAGTGAGAATGTGGAGAAATTGAAACTTTCACACATTGCTGATGAGAACATAAAAGGGGGCAGCTGCTGTGGAAAACAATTTAGTGGCTACTTAAAAAGTTAAACTTAGAATTATAATATGCCCCAGAAATTTCATACCTAGGTATATACCTAATAGAACTGAAAATATGTGTTTACGAAAATACTTGTACCTGAAAACTCATAGCACTCTTCACAATCATAAAAATGTGAAGAAAACTCAAACATCCATCAATGGATTAATGGATAAACAAATGTAGCATAACCATACAATGAAAATATTATTCAACCATAAAAGGAATGAAGTACTGATATGCTACAACATGTATGAACCTTGAAAACACTGTTAAATGAAATAAGCCAGACACAAAATGCCATATATTGTGTGATTCCATTTCTACAAAATACCCAGGTTAGGCACATTCATAGAGACAGAAAGCGGGTTAGTGGTTGCAATGGGCTGGGAAGAGTGAGAAGTGGGGATTACCTGCTTACAGGGTTTTCTTTTAGGGTGATAAAAATATTCCGGAAATAGATTGTGGTAATGGTTGTACAACACTGTGTATGTGGTAAATGCCACTAAATTGTACATTTTAAGGTGTTTAGAATGACTATATGAATTTTACTACGATAAAAAAATAAGAAAATACTATGAACGCTAATGTCAGAAGCTTTGAAAAATTAGATGAAATAGACCACATTGTTAGAAAAATATAACTTGTCATAATTTAGTATGAAAGAGAATACTTGAGAGTTTCTTACGTAGTGATTAAAAACTTTTCTCACTAAAATATTTGTAAATTTTACCAGAAATTTTGGGAATAAGTAACTCTAATCTTAGAAAAAATAATTCCAGGATATAGAAGAAGTGAGAATGCTTCCAAACTCATTTTGTGAAGCTATCAAAATCTTGATACCAAAATATAAGGAAGAGTATATAAAAAATGAAAATCATAGGACGGTTTTATTCAAGAACATAAATGCAAGTGTCAGAGATAACCCATTTACAATAGCTACAAAACCGGAAAATATCTAGGAATCAATCTAACCAAAGAAGTGAAAGGAATGTAAGGAAAATGATAAAACTCTGGTGAAATAAATTGAAGAGGATGCACAAAAAAGGAAAGATATTCCAAGTCCATGGATTGGAAGAATATTGTTAAAATGACAATACTATCCAAAGCAACTTACAGATGCAACACAATCCCTATCAAAATACCAATGACATTCTTCACTGAAAAAAAAATCCTAAAATTTATGTGGAACCACAAAAGACCTCGAGTAGCCAAAGCAATCCTGAGCAAAAAGAACATGGCTGGAGGTATCACACTACCTGATTTCAAATTTTACTACAAAGCTATAGTAACCAAAATAGCATGAAAACAGACATATAGACCAATGGAACAGAACTGAGAACCCAGAAACAAACATACACATTTACAGTTCACTTATTTTTGACAAAGGGGCCAAGAACACAATGGGGAATGTTCTCTTCAATAACATTGAAGATAGTCTCTTCAATAAATGGGGATGGGAAAACGGGATATCCATATGCAGATAAATTAAAGTAGACTCCTATCTCTCACCATACACAAAAATGAAATAACAATGGATTAAAGATGTAAATCTAAGACCTAAAACTGTGAAACTACTAGAAGAAAATATTGGGGAAATGCTCCAGGACATTGGTCTGGGCAAATTTTTTGTGTGTAAGACCTCAAAACCATAGGCACCAAAGCAAAAATAGACAAGTTAGCTTGATTATATCAAGTTTAAAAGTTCTGCACAGCAAAAGAAACAATCAGTAAAGTGAAGAGACAACCCACAGAATGGGAGAAAATATTTACAGACTACCCATCTGACAAGGGATCAATAACCAGAATATATAAGGAGCTCAAAAAACTCAATAACAAAAAAACAAGTAATCTGATTAACAAATGGCCCAAGGAACTAAACAGACATTTCTCAAAAGAAGATGTAGAAATGTCCAACACGTGTATGAAAAGATGTTCAACATTACTAATCAGCAGAGAAATGCAAATCAAAACCACAATGTGATAAACAGGCAGATAAAATGGTTGATATACAAAAGACAGACAATAACAGATGTTGGTGAGAATGTGGAGAGAGGAGAACCCTTGTACACTGTTGGTGGGAATGTCAATGAGTACAGCCACTATGGAGAACAGTATAGAAGTTCCTCAAAAAACCACAAATAAAATTATCATATGATCCAGCACTCCCACTGCTGGGCATATATCCAAAAGAAAGGAAATCAGTATATCAAAGAGATATCTGCACTCCCATGTTTATTGCAGCACTAATCACAATAGCCAAGCTATGGAATCAATCTAAGTGTCCATCAGTGAATGAATGATAAGAAAATGTGGTATCTATATTCAACAGAATATTATTCAGCCATAAAAATGAATGAAATCCTATGATTTGCAACAATATGGATGGAATTGGAGGCCATAATATTAAGTGATATAATCCAAGCATGGAAAGACAAACATCGCATGTTCTCAGTATTTCGGGAAGATAGAGAATAGACTGGTGGTTACCAGAGGCTGAGAGGCGGAGGAGGGAGGAATGAAGGGAAACAAAAAGAATATACGTGTATTTATTTACTATTACCACAGAACTGTACATTTGAAAATGGTAAAAGTGAAAACTTATATATGTATATTTTACCTCAACAAAAAAAGTTTTAAAATCAGAATTAAACAAGTAACGAAATCTAATCACGTATAAAAAAAGGTAATGCATGTAAAACTTGTATTACATGTAAAACATATCCCAGATATGCATTTGTTTGTTTGTTTGTTTGTTTTGTTTTTGAGACAGGGTCTCACGCTGGTGCTCAGGCTGGAGTGCAGTGGTGCAATCTCAGCTCACTGCAGCCTTGACCTCTTAGGCTCAAGAGATCCTCCCACCTCTGCCTTCTGAGTAGCTGGGACTACTGTGGGTGCCACCATGCCCAGTTGATTTTTGTATTTCTTGTAGAGACAGGGTTCACCCTGTTTCCCAGGCTGGTCTTGAACTCATGGGCTCAAGCAATCCACCTGCCTCGGCCTCCCAAAATGCTGGGATTACAGGTGTGTGCCACTACACCCAGTCCTGCAAAGTTGTTTTAATAAAAACATCAACTACCACATTAGTAGATTAAAGGATAAAAGTTATATTGGCATCTCAACAGATGAAAAAAAATCCCATTTGATAAAATTAACATCCTTTCATGATTTTACAAAATTGCTAGCAAACTTAAAATAGACACAAATTTCCTTAACTTGGACAAAACCCCATATACTTATTGTGAATTTTGAAAGCATTTTTTTCTTTAGTTTTGTGCAATTTGTTAGCTCATAATTTAATTGTTTAATTGAGATAATATTTGTATATTTTATGGGGTACATGTGATATTTTGTTCCGTGCATAGACTGTGTAATGATCAAGTCACGGTATTTAGGATACACATTGCCTCGAGCATTTATCGTTGCTATGTGTTGGGCATATTTTTTTGAGATGGAGTTTCGCTCTTGTTGCCCAGGCTGGAGTGCAATGGCACGATCTCGACTCACCACAACATTTGCCTCTTGGGTTCAAGCGATTCTCTTGCCTCAGCCTCCTGAGTAGCTCGGATTACAGGCAAGTGCCACCACGCCTGGCTAATTTTGTATTTTTAGTAGAGATGGGGTTTCTCCATGTTGGTCAGGCTGGTCTTGAACTCCTGACCTCAGGTGATCCACCTGCCTCGGCTTCCCAAAGTGCTGGGATTACAGGTGTGAACCACTGCCGTTTCAAGGCCTCTCTTTTAGCTATTTTGAAATATACAATACATTGTTAACTATGGTCACCCTACTCTGCTATCGAACAGCAGAACTTGTTCCTCCTATCTGTTCCTGTATGTTTGTACCCATTAACCAACCTGTCTCATCCCCTGACTCCCCCCACTTCCAAGCTTCTGGTAACTATTATTCTACTCTCTACCCTCATGAGATTAACTTTTTTAGCTACTACATATGGGTGAGAACTTGCAATATTTGTCTGTAATTTTTCTTTCTCAGGCTAGATTTATTGGGTCTGGATATAAAAGAATGCTAGTACTATAAAATGAATTCAGAAGTGTTTCCTTTTCTCTATTCTCTGAAAAAGTATGTATAAAAATTGGAATTATATTTCCTTAAGTATTTGGTAGAACTCACTGGAGTTTTTCTTTTTCTTCATTTTCTTTATGGATCATGGGTGAATAGAATTGTAGTAATTGGAGTCCTTGGTTCATTAAATAATTTCATTATTCAAATCTCATTTATTTTGGATAATAGCATGAAGAGTCATGAGCTCATTCATTTGCATATAAATTAGAATATTGACAAAATAACTTGTGTCTACCTATAGGCTCATTCCCAGCCTGTTCCTCGACCTTCTTATTAAGGTAAACACTGTTCTGAATTTTGTGTTTATCATTCTTTTGCTTTATTTTTATATGGTTTGTCATATATAATGAGGTGTATTTAGGATCTTCTTTGTCTAAGAGGCATCTCTATTATGTTTTGTGCGAGTAGGTATTCATTCTGACTTCTGCATAATATTCCATTGTGTGAACATACCAAAATTTATACACTTTCCAGTTTTGAGCATTGGGGCTATTTTTTCAGTTTGTTTGTTTTTTGCTATCACGAACAGTGTCATTATAAACAATCTTGAACATTTCTCCTGGTATAAATGTGAAAGAGTGCCTGTTGGTTTTTGCTGAATGGAATTATTAGCTTGTATGAAATGTGAATGTTTACTTTTAAAGGATAATCCCAAACTAGTTTCAAGAGTGGCCATTAACAGTTTATAGTCCAACCACTAATGTTTCTGTTAATACACATGCTATCTATAGATTCTGTTAACACACATGCTATCTATAGATTCTGTTAACACACATGCTATCTATAGATTCTGTTAACACACATGCTATCTATAGATTCTGTTAATACACATGCTATGTATACTTGGTATGTCAGACTTTTAAATATTTGCCAATATGAATAAATATAAATTGATATTGTGGTCTTGATTGCATTTCTGTGCTTGTGGTATTAGCTCACTGTTATGAGGATACATAAGAGAACGATATCTTACCACATTTCCTATATGTGCCCTCTGTGCCGATGGAGACTATCTATCTTAGTTTGTTGTGCTGCTGTAACACAATACCTGAGACTTGTGAACACCGAAATTTATGTCACACAATTCTGGAGACTAGGAAGTCTGAGATCAAGGTATTCACGTGTTTGGTGTCTAGTAAGGGCTGATGTCTTCTTCCAAGATAGTGCCTTCAATGCCGCATTCTCCGGAGGAGATGAATGCTGTTCCTCACATGGTGGAAGAACAGAAGAGAGTGAATCCTCTCTTGCAAGTTATTTTTATAGCAGCATTAATCCATTCTCGAGGACCCTACCCGAAACACTTCCTATTAGGTTCTACCTTCCAACGCTTGCACTGGGGATTAAGCTTCCAACAAACGCATTTGAATGGGGAGAAAAATGTTGAAACCGTAGCACCATTAGATGATAGAATTCCAGCACAGCTAGGTCAGAAGATTGGCCTCAGGAATATGGTAGGAAGGTTAAATAGAAACATTTTGACTTTGGTGATTCTCTGATGCCCAAGAAATGTAAAGAAGGTGAAAGGTATTACCTAGGACTATAATGAGGGCTGTGTGAAAGAGAGGCAGCCCCAGATAGAGTTAAGAACCCCACTACCTCTTAGAAATCCTTGTAGAACTATGACTTTATCAGAGACGGAAGGTTCAAGAATCTTACTAAGGTTAAAGCACACTGAACAAATAATCTGAGATTTATCAACAAAACAAATTGAGGATATTTTGCTTTGGCTTTCTGGGAGCTGGTGTTTCTTAGTGCTTGATTTAAGGAGTGGTGTGGGTGTTATCAGACACTTGTGGGAAATAAAACTAGAAGCAAATAGCTTTCGTTTGCCCATTAAGGTTTTTCTAATTTTGGTATGGACATCTCTGGAGCCATAATGTCTTTGCGTGGTTCATGGAGATGGTGCTGGGAAATTAATTATAGGGAACTGCTAATGTATTTGGGCAGTATAGCTATGCCTGGAAGAGCTTTGTAGGTTCATAGGAAACTACTTATTAAAGAGTTTATCTTCTTAAGCAGAATGTGTTGAAATTGTCACTGGATGAATATAAATTCTATTGCAGTTTATTGAAATATTTATGGCATCTTTGTTCCAGATATGGGTGATACAAATGTAGCCAAAATGCCAGCTTAATCTCACTAGTCCTAGAGAAATGAAGCCATTTTATGCTTGGTTCAAGTGCTATTAGCATTTTATTAAAAAATTAATGTGCATTTCTAACTCACCCAAGGATATGAGGACAGACTTTGCGTTATACAGCCAGATAGTGGATATAAAACCTAGAAGGAAGAGCATGGATCAGTTTGCAGAAATATGGGACATGCCTATGAGCTGTCATTCATAATACATGAGAACGGTCAATCACCATTGAGATATTAACTTTTGTAGACCCTCACATCTCTTTACTCTAGACACTTGCGTTAGCTGGAAGGGCATAGGGATGATACAAGGATGACTCTGGGGAAGACGACAGTGTGAAAGCAGATCTGATGGTGAGCTAATAACCGAGCCATAAACTGGACTACACATGATACATTCAATATGCATATGGAGTAGTCTTTCAAACGGCTTGACCTAGTAATGATCCTCTCTGTTCTGACATGAGCTAAACTGAATGCTACAGCCTAATGCTTTCTGGCTGCTTTAGTTTACTGTAATTGTAGTATTCTATTTTGTTGGGTGCTAAGAAATAGAGGTAGTTTCTTTTACCTAGAGAAGGCTCCAATCCAGGACATGGATATTACGCCAACTGAGATAATAAAATGGTCACTTCTGCTAAGAGGAGCAGCCAGAGCTTACCCTGAAGGATGTGCCCCAAATAATCTGAATTACATTATCCTATATTAATTGCTCCTGCCCCAGGAAAGGCGTGGGGAGCTGCGGAGCAGAGCACAGTGGGCTGATTTAGGGACTAGGTCAGTAATGGAGGAAAATATAGCCCTGCCTGTGGGAAGGAGGTGAATTTCTTCCAAATGCATAAGAGTTCTGCTTTGAGATTGGCAGAAATCAGCACTAAGTAGAAGGGATTGCATAGATTGTTTTTGTGGATTGTGGAAGCCCAGACATTTATTTCTTGTCTTTCTGTGCTTCAGCGTGGATAACATTCACCTGTGGAGCTTGTTATACATGAAGACTTCTGGGCCTCATTCTCAGTAATTCTGATTCAATAGACCTGGGGTGAAACCTAGGCAACTGCACTTTATGAGCATGCCAGGTGATTACACCATGCATGTAGTCCAAAGGCCACATTTCGGGGGACCATAGTTCTAGAGCAAAGTCCACCATTTCCAGTAGAAACATTATTGTACTCACTCTCATCCTCCTATGAAACTTCATAGTATTTGCAATTTCATAAACTTGAGAGTGATATTTTGAGAGTGAAATAAATTTCTTAAACTTGAGAGTGACTTTTTTTTTTTGAGACTGAGTTTCACTCTTGTTACTGAGGCTGGAGTGCAATGGCGCGATCTCAGCTCACCACAACCTCCACCTCCCGGATTCAAGTGATTCTCCTGCCTCAGCCTCCCAATTAGCTGGGATTACAGGCATGTGCCACCATGCCTGGCTAATTTTGTATTTTTAGTAGAGAAAGGTTTAGTAGAGAAACCTCCATGTTGGTCAGGCTGGTCTCGAACTCCTGACCTCAAGTGATCTGCCGGCCTTGGCTTCCCAAAGTGCTGGGATTACAGGCATGAGCCGCCGCGCCCAGCCGAGAGTGACACTTTTATGCCACTCTTTATGGGCCCTTTTATGAATACTTTCAACTACTCTCACTTCTCAATATTTCACTGTTACTCAAAAGAAGAAATCAATTTCACCTTGAATCCACTTCAAATTCCCCTCAGGAAACTTTCTGAGAAGAAAAGTTCTCTTACTAATAAGTCCCAATTGTATTTGTACACACTCCTACGCTATTGCCTACCCCCAGGTCTGAGTCTCATGGTATCTTATTTAACCTGTGCACAATTCCAGGGCAGCAGTGCCTCTTGGTTCTAACCCATAATGAAGTCTCTTGAAACTCAGCTCCCTCCAGAACAGTGAGGATTAGTCTGTAACTCGTACTTGGTGTAGTGGGAATACTGTCATAATGAACTGAGGTGCCAAATAAAAAGAAAAGCATTATGACTGTGTTGGTTTGGTATATTTTGTCAACAAAGGCATACTCTTGGGCTATTTGCAGAGCGAAGCCAAGTGGCTGCTTCTCCCAGAAGGCCACAGGAAGGTCTTCCGAGTGTGAGAGACAGGCTAAGTGGAGTGGGCTGCGTGCATTTTATTGCTCCCCGAGCAAAGAAGTCCTTCCCAGTAGGGCTCCAGCTCCTTTCCCCATCTTCCATTCCTCTGCCTCTAATGCACCTGCAGATTAACCAAAATATTTTCTTTTATCTTCATGCTCTATTGTTCAATTGTTAGGGAAGAATGATTCCTAAACATTGTATTAATATTAGCACAGTGCCCAGGACAAGTCAAGGGCTACTTCCATTTTACCCTGCATGGGTCAGAACTGTTTCCACTGTGTCTGCTAAGTTGAAATGGAAGGTACCTACTTTAGTAATTATTCTGAGCAGTCCTGGTCCATAGGAGGCTACTCCTAGTACCAGATTGCCTGCCAGCTGTGCTTAGAGGAAACGAATTTAGGCATGGCATCAAAATCCATTTTAACTTCCCTTCTAGTATTGGTTGTCTTTCAGCCGTAGGCCAAAGTTAGCAATGGATGAAATTTCTATCTAGAGACTAGCATTCCTATTTACGAGACATATTGATAAAAAATGGGGGCTATGCCATATTTTATGCAAATATTTCCTGAGTACATTATCCTTGAAAAGAATTATTTCAGGTTTTGTTGTATTTTCTAAATTATACTTTAAGTTCTAAGGTACATGTGCACAACGTGCAGTTTTGTTACATATGTATACATGTGCCATGTTGGTGTGCTGCCCCCATTAACTCGTCATTTACATTAGGTATATCTCCTAATGCTATCCCCCCCCGCCCCCACCCCACGACAGGCCCTGGTGTGTGATGTTCCCTACCCTGTGCCTAAGTGTTCTCATTGTTCAGTTCCCACCTATGAGTGAGAACATGCGGTGTTTGGTTTTCTGTCCTTGCAACAGTTTGCTCAGAATAATGGTTTCCAGCTTCACCCATGTCCCTACAAAGGACATAAACTCATCCTTTTTTATGGCTGCATAGTATTCCATGGTGTATATGTGCCACATTTTCTTAATCCAGTCTATCATCATTGATGGACATTTGGGTTGGTTCCAAGTCTTTGCTATTGTTAATAGTGCCACTATAAACATACGTGTGCATGTGTCTTTATGGCAGCATGATTTATAATCCTTTGGGTATATTTTTAAATAGCACAAGTGATGGGCCGGGTGCAGTGGCTCATACCTGTAATCCCAGCACTTTGGGAGGCTGAGGTGGGAGGTTCGCTTGAGCCCAGGAGTTTGAGACCAGCCTGGGTGACATAGGGAGACCCTGTCTCTACAAATAATTAAAAAGTTAGCTGGGCATAGTGATATGCACCTGTGGTCTCAGCTACTCAGGAGGCTGAGGTGGGAAGATTGCCTGAGCACAGGAGTTCAAGGCTGCAGTGAGTCGTGATACCACCACTAAGCTTTAGCCTGGGCGACACAGTAAGACCCTGTCTCTAAATAAATAAGTAAGTAAATAAATAGCTAGCATAAGCAAGGAACCAATATATTCTTGTAAAAAACACTATAGCGATATGCTTTACCAGAGTTCTCCTTTGACCCCATTGCCACCCCATCCCAGCCCTACTCCTAGAGTTAATTTCTCTAATTAGTTTGGCATGTATCTCTCTGGACCTTTCTTAAGTCATCTTATAATAGTTCTCAAACTTTACTGTGTTTGAGCATCACCTGGTGTTATGGGCTAAATCTTGTCTTCCCAGAATTTATCTGTTGAAGCCCTTGTCCCTAGTACCTCAGAATGTAACTGTTTGGAAATAGGGCTTTTAAAGGGGTGATTAAGTTAATATGAGGTTCTGATTCATACAAAGCAATATTAAAATTATGATGTACTCTCATAATAGAATACCATGCTATAGTTAAAAATGATGTATATCTGTATTTATTCAACTGGGGAAAAATCATGTGACATGAAAAGACAAAAATATTTATATATGAAACATTTTTATATTACTTAGAGATAGGGGGTCCTGAAACCTGTCAAGGCAAACAAACTGGAAAAAAGCTAGCATCCAAAGTTAGCAATGGATGAAATTTACATCTAGAGACTAGCATTCCAATTTACAAGACATGATGACAAAAAATGGGGGCTATACCATGTTTTATGCAAGTATTTCTAGAGTACATCATCCTTGAAAAAAATTATTTCACACAAGCAATGGGCTGGGTGCAGTGGCTCATGCCTGTAATCCCAGCACTTTGGGAGGCTGAGGATCCTTATAGGAAGGAGAAATTTAGGCATACAAAGAAACACCAGAGATGCTCAAACACAGAGAGAAAATGCCATGTGAGGACACAGCGAGCAGGTGGATATCTGCAAGCCTGGGAAAGAGGCCTCATAAGAAACCGAGCCTGGCAGGGTGCGGTGGCTCATGCCTGTAATACCAGCACTTTGGGAAGCTGAGGCAGGTGGATCACGAGGTCAGGAGTTCAAGAGCAGCCTGGCCAAGATGGTGAATCCCCATCTCTACTAAAAATACAAAAAAAATTAGCTGGGCGCTCTGGCAGGTGCCTGTAATCCCAGTTACTCGGGAGTCTGAGGCAGGAGCATCGCTTGAACCCAGCAGGTGGAGGTTGTAGTGAGCTGAGACCATGCCAGTGCACTCCAGCCTAAGCAACAGAATGAGACTCCATCTCAAAACAAAACAAAACAAAACAAAAACAAAGAAACCGAGCCTGCTGACACCTTGATCCTGGGCTTCTAGTCTCAAAACTGTGAGAAAACAAATTTCTGTTGTTTAAGCCACCCAGTTTATGGAATTTTGTTATGGCAGCCCTAGCAAACTAGTACACTAATAATCATGTTGGGAAAGCATGATACCCCAGCCCACCCTAGAAATTCTATTCAGTAGGTTTGGAGTAGAAGGTGGGAATATGTATTTCTAACAATGTCCCAGATGGGACTTCATGCTTCAGGAATGCAAGATCTTCTTTTACTTCTCTTAAAATACCTTGTTTCCCTGCATAATTTAAAAAATTATTTTAAATTTTTGTGGGTACATATTAGGTGTACATATTTATGAGGCATATGTGAGATATTTTGCTACAGGCATACAATGTGTAATGACCACATCGGGGTAAATGGGGTATCTATCACCTCAAGCATTTATCCTTTCTTCTTGTTACACACAATTCAGTCATACCTTTTTAGTTATTTTTAAATGTACAATTAAATTATTATTAACTATTGTCATTCTGTTGTGCTATCAAATACTAGATCTTATTCACTTTTTCTGACTATTTTTTGTACCCGTTAACTATCTCTACTCTCCCACCCCCCACTACCCTTCCCAACCTCTGGTAACCATCATTCTACTCTATTTCCATGAGTTCAATTGTTTTAATTTTTAGCTCCCACAAATAAGTGAAAGCACTCTGTATAATTTCTAATTTCTCGGATTTGGCTTTTTTTCCAGTTTGTTTGCCTTGACAGGGTTCAGGACATGGTATCTCAAAATAACATAAAAATGTTTCATATATAAATATTTTTGCCTTTTCATGTCGCATGACTTTTCCTCAGTTGAATAAATACAGATACATATCATTTTTAATTACTGCAAGGTATTATGAGAGTAGGTCATAATTTTAATATTGCTTTGTCTCTCTCTGAATACTCATTGTTTCTCTTCTTGAGTAATTTCAATTTGCCCAATGGTCAAGAAGCAAATTTTGTCCCAGTGTTCTCTTACTCATTATTTCCACATTGTCTGGATTCAGTCTGGATGATATTTGCTGTTCTTCATCAGCTTTGTCTTTTCTGTTTAGAATTGCCACATATCTGTTTACTGTGCTGGAACAAAAAGAAATTCTTAATTCTCTGTGATGTTGCTTTTACTAAAGACAGGCCTTTAATTCAACAGCTTTAATACACTTTATTTACTGAAAACATGCAGTCTTTTATATGACTTTTGTACTGGTTTAAAAACTGCGGAAGATCTTTCACTATTGTGTCTTCTGGTTTTATGATATAGAACATACACACACGTAAGTAAGAATTAATTCTGTTAAGACAGAATGAGTCTGCCTACCTGTACACCCCTCCTGTTTTGAAAATGGGATATTGAATCAATATCCCAAGCATGATTGACTTCATCTAAATATATTTCCAAAGCAGTACATGGAAGGAGTCTTTAAACTTTTTGAAGATACAAAAATGAGAAGAGGTCTACACACAATCTGTTAAATAGTCAACATAAGCAGAATCATATGCAATAAACTATAAATCATATCCAGTGGGATTTTGATATTAATTTACAAGTAGTGTGTAACTATGAGAGTTTGCCTTGTTCTATCAGGCATAGATTTCTCTTTTCACATAATGTAGATTCTGCTGATCTTCCATACAGGAGTTATGATAAAACTTAATACAACAGAGTACTGAGAAAAAAGTCCTCTTTAAAATAGTGAAGGGAATGTTGAGAACATGAGGATCCAAACAATGAGGGGATAAGTAGTCTACATAAATTCTTGGTGAAACAAGAGAAGAATGAAGTTATGAGAGCCAACGTGCACGATAGATGTTCCATCTTGGGACATCAATTGGGTCCACGAAGGAGAAATTCTTTAAAGCATGACACACTCCAGGGTTGTTAGGTGGAGTCTTTGGCTTGGCTGAGTACCTTCTTGTCTGGCTTCATAGCATTCCTTTTTATGATTCCAAAGTATTGTAATTCTCAGGGATCAGAAACTTCTGGAAAGAGCTATGATTATTTAAGCAAAGAAGACTAATTTCCAACTTCCCAAGCCTTGGCGGAACAAAAGCGTAAATTATTGCATAGAAAACTGAGGAGCACTGGTGGCCAGAGGTCATCAGAGCTAGCAGGTGGTCAAGAAGAACTTTGATGATATGAGCTCTCTTACAAGGAAACAAACAGCCCTGGGTACTGGCTCAGAGAATAATACCATATTACTGTTACCCAAGCTCTTGCTATTCCTTCTAGCTGGTATGCTCTGGTGGCAATCCATTCTCTTCCTCCTTCTGTCTTTCTTTCTTTCGAAACATGCATCGGTACTTTTCATTGTCTCCATACACCTTGATGCCATTGCCTCCCACTTGAATGTGATTTTTTTGTTTATTTTCATTTTAAAAAATTTTACTTTAAGTTCTGGGATACATGTGCAGAACATGCAGGTTTGTTACATAGGTATACATGTGCCATGGTGGTTTGCTGCACCTATCAATCTGTCATCTAGATTTTAAGCCCCACATGCTTTAGGTATTTGTCCTAATGGTCTCCCTCCCTTCACCCCACACCCCCTGACAGGCCCCAGTGTGTGATGTTCCCCTCCCTGTGTCCATGTGTTCTCATTGTTCAACTCCCCCTTATGAGTGAGGACATGCTGTGTTTGGTTGTCTGTTCCTGTGTTAGTTTGCTGAGAATGATGGCTTCCAGCTTCATCCGTGTCACTGCAAAGGACATGAACTTATTCTTTTTTATGACTTCAGAATGTGAATATTTTAATGCCTTATTATTAGTTGAAAATAATATATGTTTCTTGATAAAGTAAATAGGTTTACCCCAACAGACAAATTCCTTGATAGTTTAAAAGGAGAAATTCGTTAATGTCTTCGAATGTACTTTTCTCCAGCCTGATATCTTTTGGATCCACACTAGGGGGCACTGTTGAGTTATAAACGCTTTCAACACTGCCTGTTTTGTATTAATGTTGAACTTGCAACTCCTTTCATTTATGTCAGTATTTCACCTTCTGTGCTAACAGTAGGATATGAAAAAGACGTGTGGATTTGCTTCCAGCACAGAAAAAAATAATGATGAATTAAAACAGTGCTTGTTGGAAGGTGGGGAAAGAAAAAATGCATATTTGTGAAGGAGTGCTAATTTTTTTTTCTTTTGGCATTTTTGGATTATAAATTCATATTAGTGATACAGCCAATATACAAACCACAGTTGTAGCAACCAGAGAAAGAAACAGGATATGACCCCTTTTGTAAAATGCTCATAATATTCCCAAGGAGGCAGGAGAAAACTCCATTCATCTGTAGTTTATTCAGAATGTTCTTTTCTGTTGCTTGTCATTTTGGAATGGATTTAGCTGTTGCTAAAAAGTTACAGGAACAACAGCCTCATAGCTAGAAATCATCTGTTTCTTTACAAAACAAGTTCATCTCAGATCAGCCACGTGACTTGCCCCAGCAGTGCCCAGCCCTCTGACCTGAGTCTTGCTGGAACAGTGTCTCTTTTGGGACTAAGAAAGAATTTACGTTCTAAGTTCTTCCTGCTATTTCTCTCAAGTTTGGTGCCTGCTGTGATGGAGAGTTCTTTTTCCTTTAAACCAGATACTGAAAAGTAAACCTAAAATCCCAAATCCATTCAACACAGAATTAAATGTGCAGATTTGGGATAAAATAAGCCACAAATATTTGACCACTATCATGATATACCAGTGCAAAAATTTACAAAAATTGGCCAGGATGATTGAGCTTTCTCAGTAGTAAAGCTGACATAGCATCTAAACTGTTTGCAATATTATTTAAGCTGTACTTCAAAAGATTCTTACATTAATTTTTGACCTTTTGTATTAATAGAGTCAGATCTGTCTGTTTTATTATCTACACTTAATATAATTATTATCATTTTACAAATATTTTAGAAATGATATGCCCTCATTGACTTCCATTAAAAACCGTTTATTAAAAACACACATCTGTTTATGTAGTCGCTGTGCACAACCCGTTTTTTGTGATTCCTGTTGACCCGATGTCCACTCTCCACTAAAGCACCAAATATACTTGGGTTTGCATCCCAGCCCAGCGGGTGTATTTGATTCTCTGAGTCTCACATTAATGAGGATAATAATACCTTCATCATAGTGGCTTTGTAAGAATTAAATGATGCATTAATGTGGAGTAGCCAAGTTGGCAAAGTATTCAATGGGGTCTAGTGTGCTCCTCTTTGCATTCACTTAAGAGCAGCAATGATGTAATATACAGAAACAATGAGTCCAATCTGCTGCATTGTTGTGTGTTCCCACATGACCCTAGAAAAGTATCACAAAGGCAAAAAAAAAAAAAAAAATTAGAAAGGGGGAATGCTTATTTCTTGCATTATGATGTCAAAGAAAAAACATATATATTGTTTAAAACCTAGAATAAATTTGAGCTATTTATACTCCAGAATATTTTAATCAAAGTTTTATGAATAATTTTAGATCAAAGAAATGAATAAAATAATCAACAGAAGTACAGCCTGTATTTCTTTAATGCTTCATATTCATATTTAGAACATTTAAGTACTTCATACTTACATGAAGTACAGCCCTTTTGGAAAACATTGGGAGGTTCCTCAAAAAACTAAAAATAGAATTGCCATGTGATCCAGCAATTCCACTTCTGAGTATATATCCAAAGGGAATGAAATCAGCCTGTTGTAGACATAGCTACTTTCCCGTGTTCATTGCAGCATCATTCACAATGGCCAAGGTATGGAAACAACCAAAGTGCCCACCAGTGGATGAATGGATTAAAAAACTGTGGTATGTGTATACAATGGAATACTATTTAGCCTTTAAAAAGCAGAAAATTCTGTCATTTGCAACAACATGGATGAACCTGGAGGGAATTATGCTAAGTAAAATAAGCCAGGCCCAGGGTGGCAAATACTGCATGATCTCACTTATATGTGGAGTTTTGAAAAAGTTGAACTTGTAGAAATGAGTAGAATGAGAGTTACCAGAGGCTGGGAACTGGGGAGGTAGATAGGGAAAGAGGAGATACTGTCAAAATATACAAAGTTTCGATTAGACAGGAGGAATAAGTTCTGGTGATCTGTTGCACAGCATGATAACTATAGTTAATAATAATACACTGCATACTTTAGGACTTTAAATGCTCTGGCCACAAAAATGGTAAATATTTGAAGTGATGGACATGGTAAATAGCCTGTTAAGTGTAACAATATATACATGTATTGAAACATCACATCATACCCTATAAATAGATACAATAAAGACAGGAAAAAAGATAGTTTAAATTTCTGATTACATTAATTAGTGTGAAGGAAAAGTTAAAGAAAGGCATTGTAATAAAAATGCATTTTCTTAATTTAAAAAATATGAAAAAATATAAAAAATAAATTTTGAAAAGGTAGTAGGGCTTGAGGTCCAAAGGGTACAAACGAGTGTAGTAAATGCATGTAAAGAAAATAGTTTTTCTTTCTTCTTTGTATTCCACTATCCATTGTCCTTCCCAGAGGCAGCCTCTGATAGATTTTTGGGTATCTTTCTATGGAGAGAGACCAATGGATATGAATATGGATATAGATATAGATGTTAATATAATCTTTTCACACATTTAGGATATATCTTTAGGATAAATTACTAGAAGAAATTGCTGATCAAAGTCTTTGTGCATTTTTAATGGTTATATGGCTACATTGCCCTCTGTAGAGGATAGGAGGGCAATGTAGCTATTATAACTATTATAAATATAAATATATATCTTTCTCTCTATAATTCCATACACACATGTGCACATGAATATGTTCTTATCAGCAATACCTATATACTTCAGCAGCATTGATTTTTTTGATCATTTGTTATTTTATAGGTTAAAATATTTTAGTGTAGTTTTGTGACAGAAAGCACTCTTTTTTATTTTTTATTTTTAAACAGGGTCTCACTCTGTCACCCAGGCTGGAGTGCGATGGTGCAATCATGGCTCACTGCAGCCTCAATCTCCTGGGCTCAGGTGATCCTTTCACCTCAGCCTCCTGAGTGGTTGGGACTACAGACACATGGCACAATGCCCGGCTAGTTTTTGTATTTTCAGTAGAGGCAGGATTTTGCCATGTTGCCCAGGCTGGTCTTGTGCTCCTGGGCTCAAGCGATTCTTCCACCTCAGCCTCCCAAAATGCTGGGATTACAGGAATGAGCCACTGTGCCTGGCCTTGTAAACACCTTTTAAGAGTCATTTTCACTTTTTTTCTGTGAATTGTCTTTTCATATCCTTTACCCATTCTTAATTGGACTTCATCTTTTTCTTACTAATATTTAAATATATTAGGAAAATAAGACCTTTGTAATCTCGATTATAATTTTTCGAGCTTTCTATTTATCTTTTGGCCATTTATTTAAGTTTTAATATGCAGACATATACAATTGTTTTGTAACCAAGCCATTCTAAGGTTATAAAAACATAGAATTTGCCACATGCTGAATCCCTATGTGTATTTTGATGTGTTTAGTGTTTACAACATTGCATTTTAAGAGAATTTTTTCTTCCTTTCCACTGGAATTACTATCTTTTACTCTAAAAAATATAATAAAATTTTCTAAAACGGTTTGGAGAGACCAAATTGAATTATAGAAATGGATTGTATTAAAGAACACACAATATCAAAGAGTAGAGTAAGGCTTGATGAATAGAGATAAGTGATTTTAATTGGCACGTTGATTGTATGTCTGTAAATGAATGCTTCTGATGAGCCTGAAACTAGTCCTTCTCTTGATTGGCTCTTTTAAGACAACTTTAGTTTAAGAAGAACATTTGTGAGGTATTCTGGCACTGGCTTTAGAAATATCCCATTAGTATGGACAATTACTTTTTAGCATTCCTGGGAATATCTGTTGTATATGACAGGTGCATTTTGCCCTGCCCAACAGCACAACATTACACTCATAACATAAGGTTGGAGAAATGTTTTATTAATGACCTTGTTTACATTCTTGATATATATATGTATGTGTACACACACACACACACACACACACACATTTTCCTATAAAGGATAATGCTGAACATCAGCAGATAATTTCCAAGATATTTTTAAAAAACAGTGGAGTGCAATCTGATGAGATTTCTCTACAATACTTGTAGCACTTCAAGTCATCGTGTATTATATTTGTAAATATTTAAACAGCGTCACTGGGAGAGATTTTGGCTTATGAAAAGTTATTGTAGAAATGTGCTTAAAAAGCATTTGTGTAATTGTGAGAAGAGTTTCTCAGTGATTAAAGATGGTTAAAGAAAGGTGAGAAGCTGGTTCTCTTTACTTGTTCTCCTCGGCCCCTTTCAGAAGTTTCTGGTTTGTCCTACTAAATGGCTACCCATGGTTTCACTCAACAGCTGTAACTTAAGACTGTCAGGGCTTGTTTCTTTGAGTGAAGGCTGCTGAATTGCTCTTTTTCCAATAAATATAGACTCTAATTTTTTTCATATTAACCAGACAAAGATTCCCTTTGAAACATGTAGTCTGAGCAACAAACACTGGACCCATTGTCTCTGAAACAATAAGTGCCACATTCAGTCTTTAGAAATGGTGACCAATTTGCTTGTATTCAAGAACCATAGAAGTTTTACACATCTAGAAAAGTGATTCACAGCTGAGTTTTCAATAATGCTAATACTGCATGTAGGAGTGTGATTTAATGCTGTGATGTGTACGGTGTTGTATCCTGACTGTTACATATCTGCCACTCATGGATCAGTCTTGGACTTTTCACAGTGAATTACTAGTAATTCACCCAGTGACTTCAAATGAGAGTAGAACAAATTCTTGTGGATGTTTAGTTTTGCGTATAAGCATATAGAATTTGATTATAACTGTCGTACACATTCTGGATGTAATGTGGCACTCAACATCAGGGATAGTCTTGTAGGAGTTACTCCAGGGGCAGACACTGAATCGAGGATTTATGTGCAAATTATATTAGGAAATTGCTCCCTGGGAAAAACTTGTAAAGAAGTAAGAGAAGCAGATCAGGGAACGGAAGGAATCCAGCCAAGGGTAAAATTTCAGGCAAAGTTGTAGCCTCAGTTATATTGTACAGATGAACAGTGGAGATTAAGTTATAGCTCAGAATTTGTTCCAGTTTGAGGCAAGGGGGCTGGACCTTCATAAGTCAGACATTGTTGAAGTATACTTAGGAGTCTTAAACTCTCAGACCTTCCCAACTCACAGCACAGGCAGGCCAAGTGGCATCCGTGGCTGAGGGCAGTCTTTTGAAGATGGTCATAGGTGCAGGCCCATGGAAGTAGAAGCACAGAATAGCTCAGGGTGTGTCGAAGTGGATACAAACAAATGGCAGAAGGACTTCAGGGGGATCTGGGTCTAGTACCAATAGTTGTTTGCTGCAAAGGTATTTGGGTAATAATTCTGAAGAAATTCTTTTCAATAATTAAAAATAATTTATTTAGTGATTATAATACATAATATATTTTTAAAATGTTAGATAAATGATTCTGATCAGATATCCATTTAGTCAAGGACTACACTACAGAAAATCTTACTTCTCACTATTTCTCAAATACACCACACATGCCTCTGTCTCAGGGACTTCTTATTTGTATCTTTTGCCAAGGTTTCACCCCACAGATTGATTTTTGGTAAAAAGCAGGAAAAACATAACTTTGTGATTGATCTGTTTCACCTTGATCCAGTTCTGCTGTCATTGACTAGATGTTGTATACCTCTTAATGTCAGGCAATATGAAATATACATGTTCATGAAGCGTTCTTGCCCAAAATAGAACCTGATCAGATCTTTCCCTAACTTCTGGCTCAGAATACAAATATTATTGTTTTATTTTATTTTGTTTTATTGGACAGAGTCTGTCTCTGTAGCCCGTCCTGGAGTGCAGTGGCGTGATCTCGGCTCACTGCCACCTCCACCTCCTGGGTTCAAGCGATTCTCATGCCTCAGCCTCCCAAGTAGCCAAAACTACAGGCATGCACCAACATGCCCAGCTAATTTTTGTATTTTTAGTAGAAATGGGGTTTCACCATGTTGGCCAGGCTGGTCTTGACCTCAAGTGATCTGCCAGCCTCAGCCTTCCAAAGTGCTGAGATTACAGGTGTGAGCCACCACACCTGGCCTACATATTATTGTTTTATATAGTCAATGTTGTTTAGAACATTGGATTTACCCACATATTTACCCCTTGCTTTCCTCAACCTCCCTTCTTGCACATCAGCCCTTCCATCTGGAATCACTTTCCTTCTATCTAAAGTGTATCTTTCAGCACGGTACTGACCGATATAGTGATCACTAGTCATGTGAATACTGAGCACTTGAGATATTACTAGTCTGAACTGAGATTTGCCATAAGTGTAAATTACACACTGTGTTTCAAAGGAAGTACCAAACCCAAAATATCTCACTAATGATTCTTATATCAATTACATTTTGAAATGATAATATTTTGGGTATATTGGATTAAGCAGACTCTTATTAAAATTAAATTTACTTTTTTGCTTTAAAAATGTGGCTACTAGAACTTTTAATTTACAGATTACTCACATTATATTTCTATTGGACAACTCTGTTTTAGAATGTTCTTTAATGATGGCAAATTATGAAGTTTTGTTTTGTCTGAAGATGTCTATTTTGTACTTGCTCTTGAAATTTTTTTCCACTGGATCTGCTGTGCTAGGTTGAGTTATTTCATCTTATCATATTGAGAATATTATTTTACTGCCTGCCTTCCATTTTTGCTGTTAAGATGTCAGTTAATGTTGTTACTCTTTTGGCATTAGTTTGTCTTTCCACTCTAGTTCCTGTTTGAAAAATCTTCTCCTGGTTTGTAATATCCTGATATTTTATTATGATGAATTTAGCTATATGTTTATTATTTTATATCCTGCTTGGATTCACTATTGATTTCTTCTATAAAATCTAGGAAATTATTCATCATTATCTCTTCAGGTATTACCTCTTCCCCATTCCATTTCTCCCTTTTTATGAAACTCCATTTACATGTATATTACACTTTAACTGCTAGATCTTAACCTTCTTTTTATTGTTTTCCGTCTTTTTGTCTCTCTAAGGAGCATACTAAGTTAATTCTGTCTAACCTTTTGCTAATACTTTTATCTGTGTCTAATCTTCTGGTTCAGCTCCTCATGGAATTTGTTTCATATCAATGATTTTATTTTATATTTTGATACTAGGGGCACAATTTGGTTCTTTATCAAATCTGCTTACTCTTACAATCCCTTGCTCTTTAATCATATTTAAAACACTTCATTTCTTTGAATATATTTTAAATCAACATATTTAAAAAATATTCTATTACCAGTAATTCCAAACTCTTTGCAGGACTGATTTTATTGTCTATTATTATTGCAGGCTTTCTCAGATGGTAGCTTCTTTCCTTTTGTATTTTGTAATTTTTGACTGTAAGCTGCTCATGGTCCTTGGAATACCTTTGGTGGGAATTCTTTGAGGCTTTTGCTGAGGGTTGGTTCATTGAAAAAATATTAACATTTGCTTCTTCCATGAGCCTAGGGACACTGAAAACCCAGGGGGATAACTTTAAATTAAGTTCTCAGGTTGGTTAGATCATCTAGATAGAGAAAATTTCAGATTCCCGAGGCGGTTAGCCTGTGGAATGAATTTGCATACCTTCTTTACCCCATCCAAAGTTTCAAACAGGCAATTTTCTCTCTTATGCCCTTGGTGTGTGAGGTGTTTGATTCTATTCATCTTACACTGATGTACAAGTAGTTCTTTGGGAACCCACTTGTTATTTGGCCAGTTTTCCATGAGACTGTGCATCATAGGTGAGCTTTGTCTTCTGTCCTCTGCAATCCATGAGCCTGTGAAAACAGAAGCCTAAGGTCACCTGGATTCAGAAAATGCCCCAAAACAAAGCCAGGTTTAGTTCTCCACTTATTCCTTTAGGTATTTTTTTGTTCTTTTCAGTTTTTATTGTCCAAAGGTTGTCTATTTTCTTATCAGCTTATTGAGTATTTAAAAAGAAGTTTAAAAACTATATGTGTATATATTTATTTATTTAGGGCCAGGTATGGTGGCTCATGCCTCTGATCCTAGCACTTTAGGAGGCCAAGGCAGATGGATCACTTGAGTCCAGGAGTTCAAGACCATCCTGGGTAACATGAGTGAAAGCTCATCTTTATAAAAAATACAAAAATTAGCTGGGTGTGGTGGTGCATCCCTGGTCCCAGCTACCCCAGAGGCTGAGGTGGGAACATAACTTGAGCCTGGCAGGCTTGTAGTGAGCCATGATTGAGTCACACTGCACTCCAGCCTGGGCAACAGAGTGAAACCTCATCTCAAGAAAAAGAGTTAATTAAAAAATACATATGTTTAATCTAGCATTTTTAGTCATTTTCACCAGCAGGGTCAATCATGGTCTTTAGTCCATTATGATACCATAAATGGCAGTCTTATGTTTGCTTTGAGTGAAATTTTAAAATTTTATTTGCAACAGGTTTTGTAGTTATTTTATGTGTTCTATTGTCATGTTATCTTGTCTATACTGACACTAGTGCTTTTATATTTTGACTTTTGACTTCTTGAATCCTCTTTCAACTACTTTAACTTCAGAATGTAGTTTAAGACATTTCTATCAAAGGTGCATTTGTGGAATTCTTGCTGTATCTTTAGCATGAGAAGTTTTTTCTGTTGCTTTTGTTTGTGAAAGTTGACAAAGTTTAGAATTTTAGTTCACTATGTTTTTCCCCTCAAAATCTGGCAGACATACTTCCATTTTCTTCCGGAATTTACATGTGATGAAGCTTGAATTTTTTCCATTTCTGGATAAACTTTTCTTCTTCTTGTACTCTATAGTATTTTTTTTATTCATGTAATTAAAATAATTTGCCTTTTGTGTTGGGTTTCTAGTTCAATAATTTTTCCCAGAACATACTGAACACTGTTTTTGAATAGACTCAGGATTTCTATTTTTTTAATTCCAGAGATTTTTTTTCTTTCTTTTATGTTTTTTGTTCAGTTCGTTTTTGGATCCTAATGTTTCTGACTTTTCTGTTTTTTAAAAATATTATATTTCCTGTCATTGTTTAATTTTTGTTCTTATTTTCTCTCTGTGCAGTGATAGATTCTCAAGTTTGTCTTCAATATCATTGTTTCAGTTTTACTCGGTGTCACATCTGCTCGTTACCTTCTTCAATGGAGATTTTAATTTTTTTATAAAATATTAGAATTTTTTGTACTTGTTTTTCTCATTTCAGCTAGTTCCTTCTGCATCTCTTTCTTCATTAAACTATACTCCCCATTCAAACTTGGAGTTTTTGTTTTACAAAGGTCATGTCTTCTTATAACTCTGGGAATACTAGGAAACTGTTATCATAATTTTCTTCTGACTCTTCTGGAAGTCATTTTATTATTTTTTTAGAGTCTACTTTTCTCCTGAGTTTTCATGCCTTATATTTGGCTTCCTTCTTTGTTGCACTGTCTTTTCATTGATTCTATATTGATTTATTTGTTATTCACTTAATTTTGAATATTTAGATCTCTCCAGGCATGGTATGGTCTACAAATCAGGGTGGAAGTTTATCTATCTATCTATCTATCTATCTCTCTATCTCTCTCTCTCTCTCTCTCTCTACCTGTCTGTCTGTCTATCTTCTATCTATCTACACACATATACACACATATGGTATTTAAATAATTCAGATTCTGTTAGCACAAGTGGTTTTAAAATGTGCTCTACAGGTTCCTAGATTTCTAGAAAGATCGTTCTGGGCAGCCTCGGGGGTCAAGAATGAGCACAAGCCTACCTGTCTGAGTTCTCTTATCCTGAAAACTGAGGCACTCCACACTTACCTGTTTTATATATCAAGTGTCTGCATTAAAATTTATTTGAAGAAAGGAGCAAGCTGTTTAAGACATTTCTGAAAACGATTCCTCTGATGTATGAGTAACATCTTAGGTTAAGTTAGTCACTTTGGAAACTTTGCTGTTTCAGGATATTAGAGTACCAAAAAGTATAAAAGCTGAAGGAAATAGGTCCCAAGAGAAAACAATGGACTACTAACTGCCTAAAAAGACTTAAAGGAGGGGCAAATGACTTAATAAGAGGAAATAGATGTAAATTACTTGAACAAAAATCAGCCAGCTACCATGAAGATGTGCTTAGCTAAAGCGAAATAAGTATGACTTGTATCTGAACTCTGAAATAAAGAGTGAGTCAGCTTAGAGGTTGATGAAGTTTCAGCTCCTTTGGTTTCTACTTACTCCCTTGTGACAGCATCTAAAATACAACTGTTCCAATGAATGCTCCAGGATTTGATAGTTTCTGCAAAGGGAATCCAAGGGGACTGATTGGCTGGAAGCGGGGCGCAGGACTTGAGAATGTCCATGGCGGAAACATTGTGGACAGCAGTGGGACTGACGTCTCAAGGTGAAAGACAAAACTTAAGGAACATCCAGCTCCACTAAGAAAGGATTTTTTCATATCACGCTTTTTTTTTTTTTTTTGAGACAGAGTCTCCCTCTGTCGCCCAGGTTGGAGTGCAGTGGTGTGATCTTGGCTCACTGCAACCTCTGCCTCCTGGGTTCAAGCGATTCTCCTGCCTCAGCCTCCTGAGTAGCCTGAGATTATAGGCATGCGCCACCATACCCGGCTAATGTTTGTATTTTTAGTAGAGACAGGGTTTCACTATGTTTTCCAGACTGGCCTTGAACTCCTGACCTCAGGTGATTCACCTGCCTTGGCCTCCCAAACTGCTGGGATTACAGGTGTGAGCCACCATGCCCCACTTCACACATATTTTCGTAAGTGTGTTTATGTGATAGGAATTGAGTGGATCAAAACTATAAGATAAAATTTGAGTAAGGAACTAGAATTAACATTAGTGTAGGGTTTGGATACATGGTAGAAGGTGGAGATGGGGGTGTAGTTCTGGGAGCATAATTTTCTCTTTGGCTCTTGTCATTGGCTTCTGCTGGCATCAGTTTACATTTGGGAGTAAAAAGCACACACTGCTTCTCTTCCCTTTCCTCTGTGTTCTTCTTCCTCATTACTTCATCTGTTATCTTACGGGTAATCACATGTTATCTTACAAAAGTACGTTTTTGCTTAAAAGCTTTCCTTTTCTATGCAACGAATTAATTTAATTTAATTTGTTTTTGGAAACAGGGTCTCAGTCTGTTGCCCAGGATAGAGTGGAGTGCAGTGGTGTAATCATAGCTCACCATAACCTTGAGCTCCCAGGCTCAAGAGAGCTTCCTGCCTCAGCCTCCTGAGTAGCTGGGATTATAGGCACGTGCTTCTATATCCAGCTAACTTTTAAAATTTTTGTAGAGACAGAGGTCCCACCATGTTCCCCAGGTTTGTCTCAAACTCCTGACCTCAAGAAATCTTCCCACTTTGGCCTCCCAAAGTGCTGGGATTACAGGAGTGAGCCACACTGGCTGGCCAAAGAATTGATTTTTTTTTTTAAAGGGATTATCTCACGTAATAATCTTAGAATATGTGTTTGTATATGTATGTATATGTATGTATGTGTGTACATATATAAATATATATGTGTGTATATATCTATATATCTATATGGACACTTTATCTGTAGATAGTTGATGAACTTTGAGATATGTCATGGCTAAGTGGCAGGAAATGATTGAGCCACCTCAAAGGAGTGACTCAAGGTTGCCTTGAAGCTCAGCAGAACCTTTCCCAGAAAGACGCTGGCCCCTGTGTGAATGCATTCCAATGCTTCCAATGCATTCCAATGCTTCCAATGCATTCCAATGCTTCCAATGCATTCCAATTCTTCCAGCCTGAAGCATTTGAGGCAGAGGGAGAAAGATCATCAAAAGGCCTGGAGATCCATGTTTGAGAGAGTTGATTTCTCTACTGAATGTGTGCTAGGATTGCTATGAAGGCCAGACCAGAGGTCAAACCCTCTGTTTCTCAGGCTGTATCATTAGGATAAAAGTGAGGCTACCCTATGTGGAGAAATCCTCTATCTCAGGTGAGAACCCTGCTACTATCTTGAAAGGTGGCTCAGATGTTCAGAGGGACCTGCTCGGCAGAACTGGTTTTATACCCTTCAGCAAGCCACATTGGCATAGACGAAACAGTATCACCGTCCTTGATATGGCACCATCTAGAACAAGGTGCTTAAACTGTGGCTGCCCCTAAGAATCACCTGGGGAAACTGTGAAAAACACAGACTCGTGGGCCTCACCACAGACCTACTAAATCAGAGCTTTTACTAAGGCAAAAGAAAATGAGGTAAACCTAAGACAAATTGTGCCCATATTTGTACCTTGTTGAACATATAACTCATCTTGCTAACAGTCATTATGATCGAGGAAAAGGTGGCATTGTAGTCTAGTGAAAAAGCATGGGAGACTAATCACCAGAGAACCTCAAATGTAAATAACACTCAATTATGTAATAGTTGAATGACCTTACACATTTAACTTCATCTTCAGAGCTTCAGTTTATTTATCTCTTCTCTTTTTTGAGACGGAGCCTTGCTCTGTCTCCCAGGCTGGAGTACAGTGGCGCGATCTCAACTCGCTGCAAGCTCTGCCTCCCGGGTTCAAGCCATTCTCCTGCTTCAGTCTCCCGAGTAGCTGGGAATACAGGTGCCTGCCACCATGACCGGCTCATTTTGTTTTTGTATTTTTGGTAGAGACGGGGTTTCACTGTGTTAGCCAGGATGGTCTCGATCTCCTGACCTCGCGATCTGCCCGCCTTGGCCTCCCAAAGTGCTGGCATTACAAGCATGAGCCACCGTGCCCGGCCTATTTATCTTTTCTTAAGAATTATAGGCCAGGCATGGTGGCTCACCACTGCAATTCCAGTGCTGTGGGAGGCCAAGGTGGGAGAATCGCTTAAGGCCAGGAGTTTCAGACCAGTCTGGGCAACCTAGTGAGATCCTATCTCCACATAAAAATAAAAATATTAGCTTGGTATGGTGGTGCATGTCTGTAGTCTTAGCTACTTTGGAGGCTGAGAGGAGAGGACTGCTTGAGCCCTGGAGTTTGAGGCTGCAGTGAGCTATGATCGAGCCATTGCACTCCAGCCTGGGTGACAGAACCATACCCTGTCTCTAAAAAAAAATAAAATAAAAGTAATAGGAACTGCGAAAGTTTAAGTTTCTCTCTCCTCATGTGTGGATCCAAAGAAATAGACCTTCTGAGTTTCACTGTAACTATATTATAATGAATTTGTATGTTCTCTATGTAACAATTCTACCATATTGAATAAGAAGTTTGTGATATTCTGCTTTGCTTCCATTGTATTACGGAAGTTAAAAGCATATTCCTTTGAATGTGCTTTTTTAAAAAAACGATTGCCCAAGGTGAAATAGTAGTTTACTGATCTGCCAAACAAATTAGCTGAATACTGTGTTGTTCCTTGTGCATGGCAAATTTCATGAGTGGATTTGGAAAACAGATTAAAACTATGAAATACAAAACATTTCTTTACATTGATCTGACACTAAGTTGGACTTAACTGTGTTTCTTCATATGCCAGTGGATTTACAAGCTTTTCAAGTTTGATTAGGAAAGGGGTTGTATTTTAGGTACTTATTAGTTGAAAAGAATGTGTATACCATATTGATTTGCAGACAGCTTGCAGCCCTCCACAATCTCAAATTTCTCAGATTGGGAAATATCGCCTTTTAGGAGACATTTTGGGATTGAAGGAGACTTATTTAGGTCAGAAAATTCAAATCCTCTCCTTAGTTTTATGCTGCAGATTCGTTTTTAGGTCATTGGAGGTTTCTCACATTCTAGATGAATCCTTAACATTCAGATAATGGGGACCAGTTTCAGCACCTGCAGGTTCAGCACTCAGTTGGGGTCAGATGGAAGGGCATTTTTATATCTTGTTATTTGATCTGTCACAATCTATACTGAACAACATCTCCCAGGTGTACTGGCCAGTCAATGGGCCTACAATTTGCTGTTTCTACCGTAAAAATATGAGAAAAGCATTACATTTGTTAGGTCACAATAATGACTCACAAATCCTTTCAGTATGTGTGTGTGGCGGGGGTGGGGGGTGAGTGAGGGAGCTGGGAGATGCTGTACTTTTTGCTTTGCCTGATTTTGGCTCATTGGTAACGGTAATAGTGTAAATGTGTTTTGCTTTTTATTATAACTCAAATGTTGGAACTCATCGGAGAAATCCATACATCTAAAAATCAATGCAAAATACAAAAGTCTAACTCAAAAACGTTTAAAAAACGATGATCCTTACTGTTGTTTTCTTGTGAAGATGGGGGAAGGGTTTCAGTGTACACCTTAGAACAAAACTCCCTAAAAGTCCTCTGTAAGCATCTTTCTTCTGTAAAGTTAGTTTCACTCCACATAGCAGCTGCTCTATTTCTCCCCTTTTCACTTTCTCTTTCCCACCATTTGCCTGAAACTCCTCAACCCCTTCCCTTGTGCCTCCTCAGAATTCTGCCAGTGCACCTTATTCAGGCATTCATCAAGAAAAAGTCCAGTTGAAGGCAGACAGCCAACAAAACCCAGTCGTTAGCTACAGCTCTGGCCGTCCTCGTCCCTCAAGCATGCCCATCGGGAGCTTCCATTCATCTTACCAGTCTGTTATGGAAGAGCTCAGTGAAATGGAAAATGCACAGAGGACTCAGAAGACCTGCTACCAAGAAGCAGTGTGGTACCAGTAAGCTTATTGAATGCTGAGCCCCATCTTCCTCATTCTACAATGAGGCTAGTAATTTCCACCTTACCAACCAGATAGGTTGGCCCTGTATAAGGGCTAAATTCAATGATGAATGCAGTGGAAGTGCTTTAAGAGCTGGAAACACTTTGATACTGGTATGAGTTTTAGAATAAGAATGTGATCACTGGCTGGGGGTCTTAGAGTTATCTAGTCCTATCCTTTACTTTAACAATGAGAAAATTGACAACCCAGAAAGTGTTGTAACTCACTCAAGGCCATATAGGCAGCTGGAAGCAAAACCAGGTTAGAGCCAGTTTTCCCAGTTTGATGGCCTAGAGTTAGAATGACTTTTTCAACGGTTCCATAATGGAACAAACACAAATTGATCAAATGGCTTTCGGTGTTGGAAGTGATGCTAGCAGATTAAGGATAAAATGGAGGAACAGAGTCAGTGATATTGCTGATAGTGGACAACAAGGGAAAACCATATGAAACAGGGCATCGATGTGGGAAAGAGTGATTGAATTCTTGGAGTTGTTGGTCAAGGATGATAGGGAGTCAGTAACATTTGTTATCCTACCTATTCTAAAACGCCACACAAAGATGTGTTTTGTTTGGAGCATTTATTTATTTTGAATGATTAATGATAGGTTATCATCTCAAATTGAATTCCCTAATTTCCAGTCTTAATTATGGCTATACAACAGCTGTGGATATGTGTCAGAAATTCATTTACTGGAATGAGAAAATTCCCCTTACCCATGAGTCATAAGAATCTTCTTGCCATTGGAGTTTTATTTTAATAGATCCAGTGATTTTTTTTTTTTTTTTTTTTTTTTTTTTTAGATAGAGTCTCACTCTGTCGCCTAGACTGGAGTACAGTTGGATGATCTTGGCTCACTTCAACCACCACCTCCTGGGTTCAAGCACTTCTCCCAGCCTTGCCTCTTGAGTAGCTGGGATTATAGGTGCCCACCACCACACCCGGCTAATTTTTTTTTTTTTTTGGATTTTAGTAGAGACGAGGTTTCACCATGTTGGTCAGGCTGGTCTTGAACTATTGACCTCAGGCGATCTGCCCACCTTGGCCTCCCAAAGTGCTGGAATCTGCACCTGGCCAGGCAGTGATTAAGCAACTGGCAAATTATTAGGTTCATGATGTCCAGATTCTCATAATCTGCCTACATGTATTGCTTACCTTTTATTTTGGGGTTCTCCATCACTTGGGTGAATAGACCTCAGATAAGGCAGATGGCCAGGTCATTCTCTCCTTCTAAATGGCAATGTCATGAGAGACCTGACAACCTGATGGTGGCTAGGTGAGAAGCTGGTGTTCCCAGGTAACAGAGTGATATGCATTAGGAATGAAGTGAGTTAGTTTACTCCGTGTCCTTGCTTTTGTGTTTCTTCCGTTTACATGTCACATGATGTGTGCCCTTAAAGCTTACTCTGTCACCAAGTGTTACCATTTTTCTTGAGCAATTCCTTCAAGGGAAGTTTCATTACCTCTTTCTTTGAAATGATACTCTCCATCTGTTTTTGTTGGCAACGCATGGAACAATTTCCAGTATCCAATTGAAGTTATGCAGGCTGACTTTCATTAATATGTTGCCAAACATTTCTGACTCTTGTGCATTTTTTAAAAATAAAAAATCAAGGTCCCTTGGTAGTCACTTTCTGAACTTTCTGTTCCAAAAGTCCTCTTTTTGGAGGTACTAATGCTTCTTTCTTGTTATGGAGACAGCATTTTTTTTTTTTTTTAATGTGAGGGACAATGCCTTGAAGAGCTCCGATAATGCTCATTCAGGTTCTTACCATGAACAGTGGGCCAGAGTATATGTATATTGCTGTGGTTGAAGTACATAACTTTAATATACATTCACAGTTTTGATTATCTTCTTGTACAATTTTGAAATTCTCATGTCTGAAAGCATGTTTTGTCTCATCACATCTCAAACTCTTGAACCTATTCTCAGGATGGACTTAAGGACAATAAGAATTTATCTGCTCGTTGCCACATTTACAATTCATCACAATTAATTTCATTTGATATAAAACAGATTCTGAAAGAAACTTTTTCAATTTTAACATGGTTGGATATTTCATGGAAAAAAAAAGCCATACAGAAGCTAGAAAGAGGGGGCAGATCTAGAGAGTGAGAAGAAATTATACATTCTGATCGCAGGCTCTGTGGGGGAGAGGGGAGGGAGAGAGAGAGAGAGACAGAGGGACACAGAGAGAGAGAGAGAGAGAATGAATAAATTCTAGATAGCAGGTGCTGAGATCTGAAACCCCCTTGGATCCAGTCATCCTTGTGCTGAGTGTTTCCTGGGGAAAATGACTGCTTGTGGGTGTGTATAAGGTCAAAATAAGTAAGGCACAGGCTTGAGTCTGGGCTATTGGTTGAGAGCTCTAAGAATCTGTGAACCCAAATGATATGGACCACATCCAAGCATGTGGCTGTGTTTCCTCTATCTTTTTGCCCAATAAAGTCAACAATTGTACAAGTGGGAAATTATTGGTTAATGATGTCCAGGTACTCACAATCTGCCTACACATATTGCTTATCTTTTAGCCTTGGGTTCTCCACTACTTGGGTGAATAAACTTCAGATGACATCTGTTGCCATTGGTAGAAAAGCCTGAACTAAGGGCTCTATGCCTGGAAGTGGACCACAGTTATCACAAAACTGATGGGTTGGCTGGGCACGGTGGCTCATGTCTGTAATCCCAGCACTTTGGCAGGCTGAGGCATGTGGATAACCTGAGGTCAGGAGTTCCAGACCAGCCTGGCCAACATAGCGAAACTTCGTCTCTACTAAAAATACAAAAATTAGCTGGGCATGGTGGCGTGTGCCTGTAATCCCAGCTACTGGGGGAGCTGAGGCAATAGAATCACTTGAACCTGGGAGGCGGAGGTTGCAGTGAGCTGAGATTGTGCCACTGTACTCCAGCCTGGGCAACAGAGTGTGACTCTGTCTTAAAAAACAAAAAAACAAAAAAACAAAAAAACAAACAAAAAAAACCTGATGGCTTGCAAGATTTTGATACATGTGTGGGCCAATTTTACCATAAATCTAGCAAGAAAAAAAGCTGGATCATACCCAAGTTACTGAACCACCTGGGCTTCACTAGTGACCTCATGTGGCAGTGTCAACCCCAGAGGCAGTAGAGTATGGGTCCATCTGGTGGACAAAATTTTCTCTCTGGCTGCATCCATGTTCCTGCAAAGGACATGATCTCGCTCTTTTTTATGGCTGCCTAGTATTTCATGGTGTATATGTACATTTTCTTTATCCAGTCTACCATTGATGCACATTTAGGTTAATTCCATATCTTTGCTATTGTGAATAGTGATGCAATGAACATATGCGTACATGCGTCTTTATAACAATTTCTATTCCTTTGGGTATACATCTAGTAATGGGATTGCTGGATCAAATGGTAGTTCTGTTTCTAGCTCTTTGAGGAATCATCACACTGCGTTCCATAACAGTTGAACTGATTTATGCTCCCACCAATAGTGCATAAGTGTTCTCTTTTCTCCACAACCTTGTCAGCATTTGTTATTTTTTGACTTGTTAATAATAGCCATTCTGGCTGGTGTGAGATGGTCTCTCATTGTGGTTTTGATTTGCATTTCTCTAATGATGAGTGATATTGAGCTTTTTTTCATATGCTTGTTGGACACATCTGTATCTTCTTTTGAAGTGCCTGTTTTGTGTCCTTTGTCCACTTTTTAATGGGGTTGCTTGTTCTTTTCTTGTAAATTTGTTTAAATTCCTAATATATGTTGGATATTAGACCTTCGTCAGATGCATAGTTTGCAAATATTTTCTCCCATTTTGTAGGTTGTCTGTCTTCTCTGTTTCTTTTGCTGTGCAGAAGCTCTCTTTGATTAAATCCCATTTGTCACTTTTTGCTTTTGTTGCAATTACTTTTGGTATCTTTGTCATGAACTCTTTGCCAGTTTCTATGTACAGAATGGTATTGCCTAGATTGTCTTCCAGGGTTTTTATAGTTTTGGGTTATACATTTAAGTCTTTAATCCATTTTGAGTTGATTTTTGTATATGGTGTAAGGAAGAGGCCCAATCTTCTGCGTATGACTAGCCAGTTATCCCAGTACCATTTATTGGATAGGGAGTCTTTTCCTCATTGCTTGTTTTTGTCAGCTTTGTCGAAGATCAGATGGTTGTAGGTGTGTGGACTTATTTCTGGGCTTTCTGTTCTGTTCCATTGGCCATTATCCTGAGCAAACTAACACAGGAACAGAAAATCAAATATTGCATGTTCTTACTTATAAGTGAGAGCTAAATGATGGCAACACATGGACACAAAGAAGGGAATAACAGATGCTGGGGCCAACTTGAGGGTGGAGGGTGGGAGGAGGGAGCGGATCAGAAAAAATAACCATTGGGTACTAGGCTTAGCACCTGGGTGACAAAATAATCTGTAAAAAAAGCCTCTGTGACATGAGTTTACCTATTTAACAAACTTGCACGTGTACCCCTGAACCTAAAATAAAAGTTATTTTTTTTCTCCCTAAAAGGCATTTGTAACCAAGAATGAAGCTTTGAATTGAACAGTAAATTCTTGAGGTTGGTGGACTTATCTTGGATGTGATAGTGGTGTGTTGAAGGAGGAAGAATAAAAGGCATGCTTTAAAGAGAGATGAAGGATTCAAAAATAAGTAACTTTGTTTTATATCCTAAGCTACTAAAGCAGGAACTATCTGTTGCATAATATTAATTCTATGAGATTTTCCTTAAAACTGGAAAACAGAGAAATCACTTCCCAATTGTAAAGGATGCTTATGTTTTTAATTATTACATTCCATCTAGAATATGTAAAAATCCCATAAAAGGGTAAAATGTCAATATTTAGATAACAGAGGTCAAGCTATTATGCAAACGTGGTGAATCCTAGAAGCCTTTAGGCAGATGTTCTCTCCCTCACTTGGGAGAAAGAGCGCATCCTAACACACTCTGGTTGGTGTTCTTTACATGAAAGTGGAATTTCTACTTGTTTTGAATGAAACAAAAATATCTAGGGCATACTTTGATAGGTAGAAACAAAATGTAAAGTTTCGGGGTCTTAGTATTTCTGCGGTATTTGGATAATTAGAATCTGATTTGACTGCGCATGTTCCCAAGCTAGCATACAATTCTTTTTTTTTTGAGACGGAGTCTCGCTCTGTCGCCCAGCTTGGAGTGCAGTGGCGCTATCTCGGCTCACTGCAAGCTCCGCCTCCCGGGTTCAGGCCATTTCTCCTGACTCAACCTCCTGAGTAGTTAGTACTACAGGCGCCCGCCACTGCGCCCGGCAAATTTTTTGTATTTTTAGTAGAGACGGGGTTTCACCGTGTTAGCCAGGATGGTCTTGATCTCCTGACCTCGTGATCCACCCGCCTCGGCCTCCCAAAGTGCTGGATTACAGGCGTGAGTCACCGCGCCCGGCCACAGTTCTTTTTTTTTTTAAAGCCATAAAATTACACATCGCAGAATGTAAATTCTGAATGTAAGACTTGAGCAGGAAATGGAGTGTTATGGCCTTTTAACTCTTTTGTATGACTTACCTTGCAACTCAGCGGTGAAGAAGAGCATCATGGGAAGGTTATGACTTTGAAATCATACTGACCAGGGTTTGAATTGTTGCTCTAGCTAGAATTTGCTAGCCGGTGTGACCTTGAACCTCAGTTTCCTTATTCATAAAATCTACCTTGTTATAAGAATAAGAAATCTGTGGCCAGGTGCAGTGATGCACACCTGTAATCCCAACACTTTGGGAAGCTGAGGCAAAAGAATCACTTGAGCCCGGGACTTTGAGACCAGCCTGGGCAACAGGGCAAAATGCTTCCTCTACAAAAGATTAAAAAAAAAAAAAAAAAAAAAAAAAAGCTGGGCATGGTGGCGTGTCCCTGTAGTCCTGGCTAGTTGGGAGACTGCGGTGGGAGAATTACTTGAGCCCGGAGGTTGAGGCTGCAGTAAGCCGAGATAGTGCCACTGCACTTCAGCCTGGGTGACTGAGCAAGACTCTGTCTCAAAAAAAAAAAAAAAAAAAAAAAAGGTTAAATAAAGTTCCAGGCACCTAGAAGTTACTCTTTAATGGTAACTATTATTATGACGACATGTGTTTTTCATTCATGAGTTGTGCTTTTATGTGTATACATTCATATAAAATCTATACATAATATTTTTTAGGTTCTTACATCTTTTACCATCTTGTTCAGAAATAGTATACATCATATTAGTAAGCATCAACAATTGATCACATCTGTAATCAACCCCCCTTGTCCAATAAGACAGTATAAAATTATAAAAACTGCAACTTATTTTATGCATTGTTTATATAGATATTATTTTACATTCATTTATAATCTGCATCTATGATTCCTTTTGTACTTGGGCACAAAGTCTAAATATTGTATTTAGAGTTATCTAAAACCTAAGAAAAATTATTAGAGGGCAGAGTTCAACGGAATTTTAAGGAGCAAAGGAAATAAGATAATTTCAAAAGATAATGAAGTTAAGTAAATGTGAAAAAACATTTCCATTGGAAATCAGGGGAAAGGAAGCAATAAGATGCCACTCCCCACTTAATGAGATAACAAAGAAAAGAAGAAAAATTGTAAGATAGAAGTTGAAATTCTTAAAATGACAATACCCCAAATTTGAAAAGAAAGTAATGAAAATGATTTTTTTTTTGGTTATTTTTGGTAAGAACACATTTTGAAGGAAAAAAATCATCATAGAAAGCTGATTTGATTATATGTATTTATTGAGAATGAAAATTGTTTATTTACTTTGACTCAATATCCAGCTTCTCCTGGGAATTTAGAATGCATTGATTCAGGGAAAGGCTATTGAAGATATATGTTCTTTACAACATTCAAAGCAGTGTAAATGTTTAAATTTGGGGGGTGGTTAAGCAAATCTCAGCATAGTCATTTAATGGGCTATTGTGAAGTGGGTGAAAAATTAGGAAGGCTGTAAAGCATATGAAAAATTGCTAATGACAAACTTTTAAAGAGAAAGGAAAAACATAAAAATTGATTATAGGCTATGACCACAGTATATTTTTTAAGTGGTCTTTCTTCTCTATGCTGGGAGGAGGCTGGTCTGGCTTATTTCTCAAGTCCTTGACATTCCCAGGTCTAGTGAGAGATGTTCTCCCTTGAGTCCTCCTTCCCTACACCTAAAGCCAGCTTGCTACTTACAGAAAATACCTTTTGCCCTTTCTCCGGTTCCTTTGACCCACACTTCGTTATACAGACTAAATTCTTTAAAGAGCAATTCTGCCTTGTGTTTTAGTGTCCTCATAGGTGTCTAAATCCAGCCCTTTTCTGTTTATCATTTAGTATCCACAGGGCTCCAGCACAGACCCTTAGGGGAAAGGGATCGTGCTGGAGAAAAATCTGAGTTGCATATACAACATTCTACTGAAAATGACACCTTCCTTCTGGTCCTTACCCAGTGTGCTTGTCCTAAGCGTGCGTGCCACATATTTCCTTTCCTTATGATGGGTTTTTAGCAAAGAAGCTTCTCACTTTTCTAGTAAATAGCCCTGCCTGTGCGATTCTACCAAATATCCAGTCATGCCCAAACCCATCTGAATTTAGATTGAGCATGTTCCAATGCTGTTCCACTGAAACCACCAGTCCTCCCCCGACCCTTCACATAAGCTTTTGGAGAGTATCTGTGTTGCGTATTGTGAGCTTTGAAGAGATTATATTATTACGTAAAATCCTTATACATCTTTTTTTCTTTTTTTTTTTCTGAAGTAGTTTGGTAATTTCCAGGATGGTTTTCACTGAGTCCATTTGTTTCTATGTGTTTTGACAATATAGTCTTAGTTCTGCTACTGGATCGTTGTATAAACTTACATAACCTGCTACTGGATAGTTATATAAACTTACATAACTACATAACTGTTTAATTTGCAATTCTGAATTTGCAAAAAGAGCAGGTAGACTTCCATGTGTTTAAAGCACTCATCAGAAAACTCTGGGAACTCTTGGTTAAGGACAAGATGAGCTGGGGACCTTTGATTGTCCTCTCAAATCCCCAGGGACTCAGACTGTATTCTTACTTGCCACTGCCTACTTTCTCTTTTGGGGTTGAATAGCCTTCAGATTTTCATCAGCATGAGCTTTAGTATTTTCAGATCTTATTGTCTTTTTTGTGTGTGTGTGCTGAAAGGAAGCAAATATGTCCTTGTAGCTTTGAGTTTTCCTGTTGTAAGGAGACAGACAAAACATAACCAAGGCAATAATTCTAGAAAGTTAAAAAATGATCATGGTTGTGTTCATAATCTGTGTTTCCCGAGTTCCTTTTTTGTTCTGTTTTGTTTTCAGGAGAAAGCATGAATATAGTCCCAAGGTCCCTGTTCAGTTGGTAACTGGAAATCTCTTTTAGATGATGCTGAAGGTTGCTTTTAGATAGCTGAGTTTCAGAGTAAGCTACTCATAAGGCAGCCTGCGATAGCTGCTACTGCCAGGTCTGGTGGTACACTGTATTTTCAATCTGTTTTCTAATCTTCTTTCATTTGCTGTTTTCATCCATTCTTCCATTTGTCCATTCATCTATCAATGTATTTCATGTTGAATCTCACAACTTGCTATTCAGAAATGAATAAGATTCATGACCAGGTGTAGTGGCTCATCCCTGTAATCCCAGCACTTTGGGAGGCCAAGGTGGGCAGATCACTTGAGCTCAGGAGTTTGAGACCAGCCTGGGCAACACAGTGAGATCCTGTCTTTACTAAAAACACAAAAAATTAGCTGGACATGGTGGCACGTGCCTATGGTCCCAGCTACTCAGGAGGCTGAGGTGGGAGGATCGCTGGAGCCCAGGAGGCAGAGGTTGCAGTGAGCTGACTTCACGCCGCTGTACTCTGGCGTGGGTGACAGAGTAATACCCTGCCTCAAACAAAACAAAACAAAACTAAAAACAGCCTGGCTAACATGGCGAAACCCCGACTCTACTAAAAATACAAAAATTAGCCAGGCATGATGACGCATGCCTGTAATCCCAGCTACTCGGGAGGCTGAGGCAGGAGAATTGCTTGAACCTGGGAGGTGGCGGAGGTGGCAGTGAGCCAAGATCACGCCACTGCACTCCAGCCTGGGCTTTCAATGAACTTACAGGATATAAAGGAACAATGTATTGCTGAATGTGAGAAATGTAACAATCCAATCATGCACAAAATGAAGCAGCAGCACGTTGGAGCCAATATCTGGCTAGGTTTTAAAGAAGAAAACTTTTTTTTTTTTTCATGAAGACAGGCAAGTGCAGAGACATTCCAGGCAGAGGCAATAGTATATGCAAAAGCGCTGATATAGAAAGTAGTGTGGTGTGTTGGGGCCATAATGAGAGATCAGCTGGCTGAACAGGGGCCACATCGTGAAGAGCTTTGAGTGTCTTGCTAAAGAGCTTGGATTTGATTCTGTAGAGAATGGGGAGTCATCGAGGGATTTCAGACAGAAGGAGGTGTGATTTCATTTGTGCCTTGGAAGAATGGATTGACAGTACACAAGGCTAGAGGTGTGAAGAACAACTATAAACATGTCCAAACATGAGAAGCAGGACCCAGGCATTGTTAGTTAGGATTAGAACAAAGATGGACTAAAATATTTCGGAGGTAAAATGGACAGAAATGGGTATGTTTAGTATTGGACATGAAGAAGAGAAAGGAAGTCAGGGATGACTTGTTTGTTCTGGGTTGGGAAACTGAGAAACTTTTGTGGTCATATACTTAGGGGCACTAGAGAGGTAGTTCGGGTTCCTGGTTGAGTAGTTATGATAGATACCTCCAAATACAATTGTTTAAAGAAAGATGAAGTTTATCTTTCAGTTCTCTAAATGTCAGAATAGGTGGCTCAGGCAGCTGAAAACTTTTGGAGACCTAGGCTCCTTCTACCTTTTTTTCCTGTCATTCACAACATGTGGTTTCTATATCAAGATCTGGGATAATTGCTCCAGTCCTGGCCATCATGGACACACTGCACACACACCTTCTCTTTAGGGGAATGATTCAGAGGCTGAGCTCATCATTTCTGCTTACATCCACTCTGCTCACATTTGTTGGCCAATCTTAATCAAAAGGCCATAGCTAGATGTAAGAGAGGCTGGAAAATGTTTTCACTTGGGCAGCTATGTACCATTTAAAATTCTGGTGTTCCATTATTAAAGGAATCAGGGGAGATCAAATACTAGAGGACATTCAGCAATGTTTGCCACGTGTATGCTGTTTCAAGTGCCTGTTGGATATCCAAGTGAAAAATGTCTGTATGTATTTTGAATATATAGGCTTACAGACCAGGAGAGAGGTCTAAACTGAAGAAAAAAAATTTCAATACAGGACATTAACTCTCTTCGTTCTTCCCCCCCAGCAGAGATTGCCAATTCTCCCCAAGTATCCATTCTCTCCACCTTCCTATTAGTGATAGGAGTTGCAGAAGGCTGGGTGACTGCTCAGCTACAGACTCTATCTACCAGCCTCCCTTGCAGATAGGTATTGCCATGTCATGAAGGTCTGAACTTCTTTAACTATTTTTTTTTTTTTTGAGACAGGGTCTCACTCTGTCAGCCAGGCTGGAGTGCAGTGGCATGATCACGGCTCACTGCAGCCTTGACCTCCTGGGTTCAAACCGTCTTCCCATCTCAGCCTCCTGAATAGCTGGGACAACAGTTGTGTGCCAGCCACCATGCCTGGCTAATTTTTAATTATTTGTAGAGATGGGATTCTTACTATGTTCGCTTACTATATTCCCTAGGCTGGTCTCAAACTTCTGAACTCAAGCAATACTCCCTCCTTGGCCTCCCAAAGTGAAAACTGAACCTTTTTTTTTTTTTTTTTTTGAGGTGGAGTCTTGTTCTGTCACTCAGGCTGGAGTGCAGTGGGGTGATCTCGGCTCACTGAAACCTCTGCCTGCTGGGTTCAAACGATTCTCCTGCCTCAGCCTCCCAAGTAGCTGGGATTACAGGCACATGCCACCATGCCTGGATAAGTTTTGTATTTTCAGTAGAGACAGGACTTTACCATGTTGGCCAGGCTGGTCTCAAAGTTCTGACCTCAGGTGAACTGCTTGCCTTGGCCTCTCAAAGTGCTGGGATTAGAGGCATGAGCCACTGTGCCCAGCCAGAACTGAACTTTTTAATGAAAATTGTTTTTTTTTTCTTTTTTAAAATTTCCTCTCCAAGCATAGTGGCTTATTCCTGTAATCCCAATGCTTTGGGAGGGTGAGGCAGGAGGATGACTTGAAACCATACCAGCCTGGGCCACGTAGTGAGACCATCATCTCTATAAAAAACTAAAAAATTAACTGAGCTTGCTGGTGTGCACCTGTAGTCCCATTTACTCTGAAGGGTGAGGCAGGAGGTTGAGCTCCAGAGTGTAAGCAGCAGTGAGCAATGATCACACCACTACACTTCAGTCTGGGCGACAAAGCAAGATCCTATCTCTATTAAAAAGAAAAATCTGAAACCCTAAATGGAGAAGGAAGAGAGATGTTGAGTCAGCACACTGGAGCAGTAGTGGGGAAGAGAATGCTGGCAACTTGAGACCCTGCACAGTTTGGCCTGATGCTTCCAACTTTCAAATTTAAATTACTTTTCTTTAACTTTCTTAGTTCTTTTTCCAACCATCAAACTGAAGGTCTTAGAGTCACAGAATTGCTTTATATCCATTTAACCAAGAGCAATGCTATTGTATACAAAAACAATTCTTTAATGTAGCTGTCACTTAAAAAAAAAAAACCAGGGAAATGATTGTAGCCTTCATTTCTTTCTGCTTTGTTCTGTAGTTCAGTATGTGACACTTTCCACCACAAAATTGCAAGTCCTTATCCCCATTTCTTATTTATTCATCTTTGTACCTTTATGTCTATCATCTTGTAGGTTCTGCATAAATGGATTTTGAAGTGATTAAAACCACCATTATTCCTGGCTCCATCAGCTGGTGGAAGAAGCAGCTCTCCTATTTCACCTTTCCTCTCTCTTCCAGCTCCATTGCAATCAGAAGATTATTTATGTATAAAAAGCAAAATGGAGATATTTAAAAGACTGAGAGAGAGCAGAAAGCTGCTTAAGAAATTGCTTTGAGTCCACAGGAGGGAAGCACAAAGGAGGTGGGATAATAGTTTTATACACTACATGGTAAGTGTAATAAACTCCAAGCTGGGAGGACAGCAAGGGCACTCTGTGTGGGTTAATTGGTGCCCTGCCTACACGCAAGAGAGAATAAATTTTCAACCACATCAAAGTCTTCTCCAGGAAAAAAAAAAAAAAAGCTCATTAAAAATCCCATTTCCAGGAACCCTGGCAGCCAGACAATAAGAAGGCTTAAAAAAAAAAAAATCACCTCTATTTGGCCTGCTACTCCCTCGAACATTAAACTATTTGCCTTGAGAAGAACAAAGAAAGTATGTAAGTAATATGTTTAAATTCAACTTCTTAGAAAGTGGAGTGATTTAGCCAGGGTTGGCTTCGATCAATCTGAGACCTCCCAAAGCCTCAAAATGTATTATTTAGAACTGTGTAAAAATTCACCTTTGGATACCCTTCTGTCCTGTCCTCTTGAAATGCTTACAGTGTGATACATAGACGCATACAAAATTGCACAATTCCCCTGATGGGGAAAAAGGCAGATTGGCTTCTGCATTCACTTTCAAAGGAAGAATCGGTAGTTCATAGTTTTTTTTTTTTTTTTTCCCCCGCTATTTACCTCATTTATCCCAAGATTTTGTGTCACTGTGAGATCACTGATGGCAGGGAACATACCTTACTCAATTTTTAAGACTTTTAAAATTTGGAATAATTTTAAGTTTATGGAAAAGTTGCAAAGATATTATAGAAAATTCCGGTATATCCTTCACCCAGCTTTCCCTAACATTATCATTTTACATAACCATGGTACATTTGTTAAAACTAAGAAGTTACATTAGTACAATGCTATTAATTAAACTACAGACTTTATCCAGATTTCACCAGGTTTTCCACAAATATCCTTTCACTATTCTAGAATTCATGCCAGGATACCACATTCCATTTAGATCATTGTTGCATTTAGATCTTATTCACTTTTATATTTCTGGTACCCAGGATGGTGACTAGTAGGTACTCAATGTATGTTTGCTGAAAGAACAAGCCAGAAAATACAACAAGAATTGAATGGTCAGATACTGAAGAGGGGACTGGGGTGGGGGCCATGGAAGTAGCAGACCTGGATCTAGCACTCAGCAGGGTCCACTTCTGTCTCAAAGCTTCAAAAGGGTGGAGGGGGCAGGAGACAGTTTTAATGAACTGAAGAGTGAGTGGGAAGAGGAGATTGAGCGTGGAGAACTTGCAAAGCAGATTGTCAATGAAAGCAAAGGCAGAAAAGGTACACTAATTGAAGGGGAATAAATGTCATAAAAGTAGTTTTAGGAAAGGGAATAGTGAGCTATTTTGTAGTCTGAGAAAAGGGAAATATGAAAAGGTGGGGGTGGGTTGGGGATTGAAGACCCAGTAAAGACGAGATGATTGCTGAAATAATGCCCAGGAAAAAGCAAGGGGAATATGATTTGGAGTCCAGGTAGAAATGGGGGCTTGCAGAGACTGATGAAAATTATTGGAATATCTGCTATGTAGTAAGGAAGAGTAAATCAACTAAGAATGAAAGAAAAGAATGACATCATTATTGAAGGCCCAGAGATAATCAGGTCATTATATTTTGGGTCTGGCACTAATGACACTTAGTGCTACTCTTAGACTGCCAGGCTCCCTGAGAACATGCAGTTTCAGGGAGTCTGGCAGTCTAAGTGTGGCGCCAATGTGAATCTTCTTAAGTTCACTGTTTCATTTCTGTTCATACGACTACATCATCGGTCAAATCATTTACTTTGTCCCAGGATTCGGTAACAGGCTTCACTGAATTCATAATGAATAATTTTTGTTTTGTGTTGGGATCCCATAGAGTGACCTGGATATATTAACAGTGGAATTTTTCTATGTTGTTTATAGCAAATTATTCTAGTAATATTTATCCTAATAAAAACAGTAACTATAATCAGAATTTTTTGAGCAGTTACTCTGTTATAGCAATGTACTAGACATTTTATGGACTCTACAAGGCATCTCCATTTCAAATGTGGGAACTGAGTCTTGGAGAGAGTCATTCTTTCATCAAATATTCATGAAGCATCCTCCATGTGTCAGATTCCACTTGAGGCAATTGGGATACATCAACGAGAAAGTGAGACAAAGATCTCTGACCTGTGATGTCACATTTTAGCAGAAAGTCCAAGTAAGTGAATGATGTACCTAAATTCACAAATGTAATAAGTAGCTGCAACGACCTTTACCAATTTTTGGCGGCCTTGTGTCCATTTCACCTTCTTTTGGGGGGGAATTTTACTTTCCCTATTTGATGCAGTTTTGTAGGACTGTTGGTCAAGGTGTCCTGTTTTCCCTAGTACCTATACACTAGGTACGTGAGTAGTCTTGACTAGGCCAATTGAATGCTTTTTTTCCCCCCTGAAATACGACTCTTGTATCTAGAGGAAAAAAGTACAGAGAATCATTGAAACTTATCCACCCTTCTAGTACCCTAAGATTTTTTCTGAATGAGATCCCTTGGTGTGTTTATAGGGTTTCTCTTTTCCAAGTCTGATTGGCTGGACTCCCCTTCAATTCGGAGAGCTCCTCCAAATCATTCCATCATCATCAATCATCATCATCATCATTTTCACTTACACTAGCTTTAGTTAGTTTCTGTTGCTTACTATCCAGGAACTTGGATTTGTGATTCCAGAATCAACACTTTGACTACACTTAGCTTCACTAACATACGTTCCGTCACACATTGGAATTCCTGAGAGATTGTCCAAGGATTTTTCTGTTAGCATATATATTCTGACTGGAAAATTTTCCGTCTTTAGACAGAACTGGGCATTGACTTATCTGTGTTTCTTGATTTTGAGCATGACTTAGAAAGGGTGTCCCCTGCTTCATTTCTCTTGGGATATGGGACAGGCTAGACAGAATACCCAATCAGCTTTTACTCAGTTGGCCTTCCTACAATTGTGGAATTTGGCATTTACAAGTGGTTGATGTAATCTTATTTCAGCAAGGGCCCAGTCAACAGTTCCCACAACCTCTGGAGACTTCCGTTGCTAGAATCTTATACTGCAGGCCCTATTCATTGATATTCATTGACACAAGCACAAGAGGAATAGCTGGCATTGCTGTCACTTGGAGGGTCATCCTATATTTGTAGAAACATGGAATTATTGTTGCTAGCCTTTATGCCTTGCTGCAGCATTGTACAAACCCCAGGGCACCATTCACATTGTAAGCATCATGAGTGGCACTCCCAGAGTCAGAAGATGCCTGGTGTGGAATTGGCTTCCTGCCTATTTCTTCCTGCTTGGCATGTTCTCCTGGATGCTGGCCCAGACTTCTTTCTTAGGACTCTTCATGGCTGCTTCCTCACGCTGTCTCTAGTTGAGGCTCAAAACTTAACTCTACACTCAGAATTTATTTTTCGTATCTGTTTTATCTAAGAGCTAATTCCTGGATATGCCATGTGTGTGCAGAGACTTTCACTACTCTTCCCCCTTTGCCTGCCTGACTCTTGATACTGCCTCTGCTCACTTTCTCTGTTGCATGCACCAAAGACCTGCACTACCCGTACAGTTCTCTATAGGTGTAAGTTCAGGCCCACTTCTAAAATTGGTGGAGCCCAGTGCAAGGATAGAAGTGAGTGCCCACATGCTATGCTATCTAAATATTTACAAGTGATACTTCAAGCTAGTAACATACCTTCTGTCCACCTACCTTGACTAATATGTCTTCATAATAACTTGGAAGGTCAGGGGTCTTGGACTTCTATAGGTTTTGCTTCTGAACATAGCAGCAGGGAGAACCTGTCACCTAGTCCATATTCTGGCTCTGCCTTCTCTTCTCACTCTAGGTTTGTCTTATACAATGAGAGGTCTCATGCACATGTGTGTGGAAACTCCAGCCCATATTTACAAGCTCCATTCGCATCTCCACAAATGGCTCTCTTTTGGCCATTCCCTGGGCCTAAGGATGTTCTTTTCATTGGTGTGGTCTGCCCTCAAGAGACAGGGCCTAGGGAAGAGGCCTTCTCTGGCTCTAGACGTGAGCTCAGGGACACTTTGGCAGAGAATTTTGGGGTCCAGGTACGAGAAGCCTGGTCTAGAGGCAGAGATGCAGGTTGAGAGTGAGCCTATACCCTTGGCTCCAGAAAGGTCTTCGTCTGTGAGAAGGAAGATGGCTAGAGAAGGCCAGGGGTTTTCTTTGCCTGAGCTGAAGTATGCAATGGTAAAAGGTAGAGCCAGTCTCATTCTTCTGTAATGTTGGGAGTATAAGCCAGTTTAGCCATGCTCTTCTTCTTCACAAGGGACATTTTGGGGCAATGGGAAGTAGTGGTTATCTTTATACTCAAGATGAGGAAAAAGTGTAATAATATGGTGTTTCTGACCTACTTCTTAGAAGGTGATGAACATAAAAGATATTTCCATTGTCTCTGGATCTTGAGGTAGTTATGTAAGCCATATGACTAGCTGTTTTAGAATGGTACTGTTGACACAAATGCCTAGTCCAAATGAGAAACTGTTCAAATATCATGTGTGGGGGAGAAAGCTCTACATTACTCAAAATTTCAGTGGATAAATTCACTCTTAATTTCATTTCAAGAACAAATGTCAAGTTGCTTTACAGCTACTTTGTCTTTATTAAATTTAATAATCATTTGTTGAATGTCTATTATGCTTTGAATTCTAACTGGAAGGCTATAGAACTAGATGATAAAATGTGATTTGTACCTTGAGGGATAAGAAGGGCATTACTGGGTGAGTAAATTGGAAGAATGTCTTTGAGAAACAAGTTTCCTTATCTGTAAAAAATAACGATAGTGCTTACCTTACAGGGATTTTATGAAGATTAAAAGAGTAACAAAGGCAAGACACATAGCGCATACTCAATAAATTTTAAGTTTTCCTGTTTTCTTTTCTTTTCTTTTTTTTTTTTTGAGGGGGAAGAAAAAGAAAAAGAAAGTGGATTGAGAACATAATGACTTGTTTGAGAAGCTGGGTGCAGCTTGTGTTGTTAGAATATAGTTTGCACAAGAGAAGTGACTGGAGATTAGTCTAAAGAGCTAATTGAAACCAGACTGTATTATCTGACGAGGAGTTCGTGTATGTCCTATAGGCAAGAGGACTCAGTGAATGGCCTGATGAGAGGGCTAACACGGGGAGATTTACCATTTTAGAAAATTCATTTGCATAGTATCATAGAGGATGTTTTGGAGATAGAAGAGACTGGAAACAGGATGATCTGCAATCATTTAGATAATACGTGAAATGGTCTCAAACTAAGACTCTGGCTGTGGAATACTTAAGAGAGGACCAATATTAGTGGCCAAGTCAATGATACTTGGTACAAAAGGTTAGAAAGATTAAGTGACAAAGATACTTGAACGTTTCTGGCTGTTGCAGCAACTTGTTTGGAGGGACTACCAACTGGGATAGGCATGACAGATTAGAGGAAGCTTTGTGGGGCAAACCTAGAATTGAAAACATGAGACATCCAGTGCAGATGCCCAGCTGGCCATTGGTAACAGAGAGATCACAGTTGAAATACAAATCTGGGGTCTCCTTCATTTGTATGATAACTGAGACATTCTCCCAGTGCGCTCACCTGGTGATATGGTTTGGCTCTGTGTCCCCACCCAAATCCCATCTTGAATTGTAGCTCTCATAATTCTCATGTGTTGTGGGAGGGACCCGGTGGGAGATAATTAAATCATGGGAAGAGCTACCTCCATACTTTTCTCATGGTAGTGAATAAGTCTCATGAGATCTGACGGTTTTATAAGAGGTTTCCATTATTGTTTCTCTCTCATTTTCTCTTGTCTGATGCCATGTAAGTTGTGTCTTTTGCCTTCTTTCATGATTGTGAGGCTTCCCTGGCCACGTGGAACTGTGAATCCATTAAACTTCTTTTTCTTTATAAATTACTCAGTCTTGGGTATGTCTTTATCAGCAGCAGGAAAATGGACTAATACAGCAAATTGGTACTGGTAGAGTGGGGTGCTGCTGTAAAGATACCCAAAAATGTGGATACAATTTTGGAGCTGGGTAACAGGCAGAGGTTGAAACAGTTTGGAGGGCTCAGAAGAAGACAGGAAAATGTGGGAAAGTTAATTTCCTAGAGACTTGTTGAATGGCTTTGACCAAAATGCTGATAATGATATGGACAATGAAATCCATGCTGAGGTGGTCTCAGATGGAGATGAGGAACTTGTTGGGAACTGGAGTTAAGGTGACTCTTGCTATGTTTCAGCAAAGACTGGAAGCATTTTACCCCTGCCCTATAGGGACTTTGAATTTGAGGAAGATGATTTAGGGTATCTGGCAGAAGAAATTTCTAAGCAGCAAAATATTCGAGATGTGACTTGGGTGCTGTTAAAAGCATTCAGTTTTAAAAGGGAAACAGAGCACATAAAAGTTTGGAAAATTCACAGCCTGAAGATGAGATGGAAAAGAAAAACCCATTTTCTGCAGAGAAATTCAAGCCAGCTGCAGAAATTTGCATATGTAATGAGGAGCCAAATGTTAATCCCTAAGACAATGGGAAAAATGTCTCCAGGGCATGTCAGAGACCTTTGTGGCAGCCCCTCTCATCACAGGCCTAGAGGCCTAGGAGGAATAAATGGTTTCATGGGCTGGGCCCAGGGCCCCCCTGCTGTGTGCAGCCTAGGGATTTGGTGCCCTGCATCCCTGCCACTCCAGCCTTGGTTAAAAGGGTCCAAGGTACAGGTTGGGCCATGGCTTCAGAGAGTTCAAGCCCAAGCCTTGGCAGCTTTCATGAAGTGTTGAGCCAGCAGGTGCACAGAAGTCAATAATTGAGGTTTGGGAACCTCCACCTAGGTCTCAGAGGATGTATGGAAACACCTGGCTGTCCAGGCACAGGTTTGCTGCAGGGGTGGAGCCCTTATGGAGAACCTCTACTAGAGAAGTGCAGAAAGGAAATGTGGGGTTGAAGCCCCTACACAGAGTCCCCACTGGGGTGCTGTCTAGTGGAGCTGTGAGAAGAGGACCATCATCCTCCAGACCCTTGAATGGTAGCTCCAGTGACAGCTTGCACCGTGCACCTGCAAAAGCTGCAGACACTCAATGCCAGCCCATGAAAGCAACCAGGAAGGAGGCTGTACTCTACAAAGTCACAGGGGCAGAGCTGCCCAAGATCATGGGAACCCCTCTTGCATCAGCATGCTGTGGATGTGATACAAGAAGTCTAAGGAGGTGATTTTGGAGCTTTAAGATTTGACTGTTCTGCTGAATTTCACATTTTGGAGCTTTAAGATATGACTTCTCTACTGAATTTCAGACTTGCGTGGGGCCTTTAGTTCATTTTGGCCAATTTCTTTCTTTTGTAATGGATGTATTTATCCAATGCCTGTACCTCCATTGTATCTAGGAAGTAACTAACTTGCTCTTGATTTTACAGGCTCATAGGCAGAAGGTACTTGCCTTGTCTCTGATGACACTTTGGACTGTGGTCTTTTGAGTTAATGCTGAAATGACTTAAGACTTTGGGGGACTGTTGGGAAGGCATGATTGGTTTTGAAATGTGAGGACGTGAGATTTGGGAGGGACCAGGGGCAGAATGATATGGTCTGGCTCTGTGTTCTCACCCAAATTCCATCTTTAATCATAGCTCTCATAATTCTCACATGTTGTGGTAGGGACCTGGTGGGAGATATTGAATCATGGGGGCAGCTTCCCCAATACTGATCTTGTGAGAGTGAATAAGTCTCATGAGATCTGATGATTTTATAAGGGGTTTCTGCTTTCGCCTCTCTCTCATTCTCTCTTGTCTGCTGCCATGTAAGACATGCCTTTAGCCTTCTGCCATGATTGTGAGGCCTCTCCAGCCACGTGGAACTGTGAGCCTTTTTCTCTTTTTCATTATAAATTACACAGATATGTCTTTATCAGCAGTGTGAAAACAGACTAATACATCCAGCAATGCCCTTCTTATCCCTCAAGGTGCAAGTCACATTTTACCCCCTTGTTCTCTAGTCCTCTGGTCAGAATTCAGGACATAGCAGACCTTCACCAAATGATTATTGAATTCAGTAAAGACAAAGTAGCTGTGAGGCAACTTGTCATTAGTTCTTGCATGGGTTCTCACTTATAAGCGGGAGCTAAATGATGATAATACATGGACACATAGAGGGGAACAGCACATACTGGGGCCTTTTGGAGGGTATTGGCTGGGAGGAGGAGGAAGAGGACCAGGAAAAATAACTGATGGGTACTAGGCTTAATACCTTGGTGATGAAACAATTTGTACAACAAATCCCCATGACACAGGTTTACCTATGTAACAAGTCTGCACATGTACCCCTGAACTTAAAATAAAAGTAAAAAAAAAAAAAAAGCATAAATTATCCACAGATGTTTTGAGCCATTTGGAGCTTCCTTTCACACACGTGATATTTGAACTGTTTCTCATTTGGACGTGGCATTTTAGTCCACAGTACTATTCTAAAACAGCTAGTGGTATCACTTACATAACTACCTTAGGGTCCAAGACAACGAAATGCTTTTCATGTTCCTCACCTTCTAAAAAGTAGGTCAGAAACATCATATTTTATACTTTTTCCTCATCTTGAGTATCATGGGCAATGATCAGGTATGTCAGTGAGAGTATAAAGTGATGAAGAAGGAGAATCAAAGAGAAAGTGGGGGAAATAATGAGAATGAGACGAGGTAGTGTGGCAAGAGAGTTAAAGGACTTAGGAAAAGAAGGCTGGACTTAGGTTGTAAGGTGCTATATGTGAGATGGTAAAATGAGGTAAAGACTGAAAAGTGGCCATTGGATTTGACAGTGGGGAAGTAATTGTTGATCTTAATGAGATTAAGGGTTGAACAAGTGACAACAGGAGGAAACAGCTAGTTAGATCTTGTTATAGTGAATTTTGGGGCATTCTCTTGGGAAAATTTGAGCATACAAAACACTATTTTTATTAGAAAAACCTGTATATGTGTATACACACATGTGTATATATTTGTAACTCATAGAGATGTGGAAAAATACATTCTTTATGGGTGATAGTGTTTGCCTCAAGATAATGGGAACAGAAGAACAATGGAGAGATATTAGTAATATTTTCTTCATAAACTGTATGGTTTCAATGTTTATGAGTACTTCTTTTGTAATAAAAATATTTAAAATATGGCATTTATTAATAGTTGGTAACTTGAAAAATTAGATTCATGCCTACCAAAAATAAGAAGAATATTTGTAATAATAATAGATACATCTACTGAGTATAAATCAACCACAGGAGAAAACATGCTGAATATGTATTAAAACTCTAAAGTATAGATGACTTTCTAAGCTCAGAAAAAAATAGAGAGATCTGAAAGGAACAAAGGAACATGTTTATTACTAAGGAAATATTACAAGATGTTAAAAATTAATTTTTAAAAAGTCACAACTAAACACAGGTGGGGCAAACAGTAGATTGGGAGAAGCTACGGCAAAAATAGCAGAAAGTCTAGTGTCTTTATGACACAGAGTCAGGAACGTGCGAGCTGTTATCTGATGGATGAGGCCTTCCAGCGCATTGTGGTGTACAATTTCTGCAACCCCTCTGTTTTCCCTCTCTCTTTTGAAAGTTGATCGGGCAGGACAGTGTGAGAAGTGACCTCCCAAGTGTGCTTCCTCTGTGGCAGGTTTTAGTACAAGAGAATCATTGTCTTTTCTTACTGGACTCACCCCTCTTTTGGAACCAAAATGTTTCTTTTGCCTCGAAGAGTGCCAACTTGGTCCTGTTCCCTCTCTGAACCCCAAAGCATTTTAAAATAAAATGACTTTACTCAGAATCTTCTCAATTTTCTAAAACCTCTTGGCTGGAAAATATTAAAACAAAAGGCTTGTTTCATTGAGCAACCTCAAGCCATGTTTTAGGAATTATGGAAAAAGAGTTTACGCAGTCTCTTTACTTAGGATGAGCTTTCCCAGACATTTTAGATAAAACTAGTATTTTATCTTGATATTACTGAAATCATACCAAAGAACTTTGAAAGCATTTTAAAAAGCAGAGAAACCAAGGACTTGATGATCTCAAGGCTTAAAGTCTGCAGCCTGCATTTGCTAGAGCAAGACTTGAAGGGATCTTTCAAGATACCTTCAGTGAGTGTAATTTAACAGAGTGCCATAGACAGAGTAAAATAGAACTCTATTTTATTAAAATAGAGTTCTTACTTGTTTTGTCCATTTGAGCACCAAGTCTTGGTTCAAAGAGTCAAGCAGAGTCCAACTACTTACATATAATAAATTTTATGGAACTTTGGAGGATGACGACAAAAGTTCAGAATCCATACTTTGAAATAAGAACTAATGTTCTTAATCAAACACATCCACACATAAATATGTGTAAAATATTATATTTTTTCATAAAATCCAACTCCTGCAGAATAAAATATTATTACATGGGATTCTGATACCAGTTCAAGTTCCTCCTCAGTATGTGAAGATAACTCTTTTTTTTTTTTTTTTTTTTGAGATGGAATATTTCTCTGTCCCCCGGGCTGGAGTGCAGTGATGTGATCTCAGCTCATTGCAATCTCTGCCTCCCGGGTTCAAGTGATTTTCCTTCCTCAGTCTCCCGAGTAGCTGGGATTACAGGTGTGTGCCACCATGCCTGGCTAATTTTTGTATTTTCAGAAGAGACGGGGTTTCACTATGTTGGCCAGCCTGGTCTTGAACTCCTAGCCTCAAGTGATCCACCTGCCTCGGCCTTTCAAAGTGCTGGGATGACAGGCGTGAGCCATCACGCCCTGCCCAATATGTGATGATAACTCTGAAAAGTCAAATAGTTTTGGTTCTTATCCAGTCTGGCGTTGCTTTCCCTGCATTTCTCCATGTTTGCATTAGAATGTCCCTTGCTTATTTCACATTGTGGCCTTATCAGGATTTGTACACAGTTCTTAGTCTTTGCATCTACAAATGCTCTAAGTTCACTTTCAGTACAGAATTTTGATGCACTACAATTTGTCCAGTAACATGTTCACCATATGCTTGATGTTAACATTGGGGTTTGTTGGGTCTAATGTTCCATTACCAGAGTTCACCATCCTATTTTTAATTCTCTTCTGGGTCTTTATTCTCCAATACTCTATGGCAGCATTTCTGAACACTGGCTGACCATCAGAATCACTTGGGGGAGGTTTTATTTATTTACTTACTTATTATTAAATTTTTTGAAGAGGAGTCTTTCTCTGTCACCTAAGCTGGAGTGCAATGGCGCGATCTCGGCTCACTGCAGCCTCTGTCTCCTGCGTTCAAGCGATTCTCGTGCCTTGGCCTCCCGAGGAGCTGGGATTGCAGGCACGTGCCACCACGCCTGGCTAATTTTTGTATTTTTAGTAGAGATGAGGTTTCACCATGTTGCCCAGGCTGGTCTTGAACTCCTGACCTCAGGTGATCCACCCACCTTGGCCTTCTAAAATGTTGGGATTACAGGCATGAGCCACCACACTCGGCCAGGGGAGGTTTTAAAACATACAGATGCCCAGGTCCCATCCAAGACTAATCAGAATCTCTGGGAGTGAAACTTGAGCATCAATACATTTTTAAAGCTCCCTAGTGATTCTAATGTGCAGACTGGTTTCAGAAATTTTACTCTAGGGTTAAAAGGGGGAAGATTTTTATGCTGTTTCTTTTGGTAGCAATTCACCCCCTTTTTGGATGCCAAAAGTTAATTCATCATCTGATTCTACAACACAGTGATACTTCTAGAATAACTCTATTAAATATCTCCCTAGGAGTAGTAGTTCATGAAAGCATTTCATGTCCAACATTATGTTGGCTGGTAGTTAGCATTAAGTATAGGATAGCCTTCTTCAAGAATTGGGCTTCTGATTCTAGTTGCTTGTACGTTGACATTCATGGAATAGGTAGATGGGATAGATGACTATGTGTCATCAATGTTAAATTGGAGAAGGACTGATAAATTTTCTTTTTGTTCTTGGGGTATAATTTCTATGATAAGTTTAGATCTACAGGGTTTCTGAAATATTACATTTCCTCTGTTTTCTATTTGTCTAATCCTTGCATGTAGGAATCTGAAGGTGCTACATCACCTGCTGTCTTCATGCACAGTGATAGGTTGAAACCTTGGGAGTGACTTGCTTTCTGGAATAATGAGGTTAAGGCCTTGGGAGGAAGTTGCTTTCTGGAATAATGAGGTTAAAGCCATGGGAGAGAGTTGCTTTCTGGAATAATGAGGTTAAAGCCTTGGGAGGGAGTTGCTTTCTGGAATAATGCTTGATCACACTGTCCTGTAGGGGAGGCTAGTTTGGGGTGTAATATCTCTTTTTCATAGCTGTTGTGTATGACGCCAGAGGCTAAACTCTGAGGGACAGTGTTTTATTTGAGACCAAGATGCACATCCAAGATTGGTCATAAAAGCAAAAAGCAGGCATGAGGCTAGATTTAGAAGCTTTAAGCATGGATTTGAGCCCAACTTTGAGATCAATAGAGGTTGATGAACTAGGAATAATGAGAGGTGCATAGATCTGAAGAATAAATATGAAGTCATCTTAAAGAATTCTGAAGACAGAAGTCAGTGATTTTCACTAATTTTTCACATTGTCATGCTAGGTGTCTCTATAGGAGAATATTATTTACTGGTGGCTGAGATGGTTGAACATAAAATAAACAATCCCAGGGCTATTTTGTCTGAATTGTTTGGTACATCCCAGAGGTATTGATATTACTTTTGCAAAACTCAATTTTGTGTCTGCCTTAGTTCTCGTCCATCTCAAATTCATAGTAAAAGTAATAATGTTTCACTGAAGTTCACTAAGGCATAGTTTGTAACTCTTGTCAATATAAATCCATTAATTCCTTCTTTTTTTCATTCGGAAAACATTTATTGGTTGCTGTTATGATTTGGATATGGTTTGCTTGGCCCCATGAAGTCTTATGTTGAAATTTGATTCCTAATGTTGGAGGCAGGGCCTGGTGGGAGGTGTTTGGTTCGTGGGGGTGGATCTCTCCTGAATGACTTAGTGCCTTCCTCAAGGTAATAAATGAGTTCTTGCTCTATTAGGTCCTGAGAAAGTTCCCTTAGGAGCTGGTTGTTAGAAAGAGCTTGGCATCTTCCTTCTCGCTCTTGCCTCTTCTTTCAGCAGGTGATCTCTGCACACCAGCTCCCCTTCCCCTTCTGCTGTGAATGGAAGCAGCCTGAGGCCCTCACCAGATGCAGACATCAGCGCTGTGCTTCTTGCACGGCCTGTGGAGCTATGAGCCAAATAAACCTCTTTTCTGTACTTTATAAATTTCCCAGCCTCAGATGTTCCTTTTATAGCAACACAAACTAACTAAAACAGATGTCTGCCATTTGCTAGACCTATGATACAATACCTATAGAATTCATTTCTGATATTAAAAAATTTTTTGAGATGTAATTAACATTTCATAAAATTCACCCATTTAAGATGTACGATAGATACATTTGTTATTCTGGAAATTTGCCTATAGACTTTTAAAATGTCTGCACATTTGATATAAACAGAATCACATGGTAAGTGGTCTTTTGTGTCTGGTTTCTTTCACCTCATAATGTTTTCAAAGTTCATTCATCTTGTAGTAGGTATCAGTACTTCATTACTTTTTATTGCCAGATAATATTCCACTATATGGATTGATCACATTTTATTTTATTTTATTTTTATTATACTTTAAGTTCTAGGGTACATGTGTAAAACGTGCAGATTTGTTACATATGTATACTTGTGCCATGTTGGTGTGCTGCACCCATCAACTCGTCAGCACCCATCAACTCGTCATTTACATCAGGTGTAACTCCCAATGCCATCCCTCCCTCCGCCCCCCCCCCCATAATAAGCCCTGGTGTGTGATGTTCCCCTTCCCGAGTCCAAGTGATCTCATTGTTCATTTCCCACCTATGAGTGAGAACATGTGGTGTTTGGTTTTCTGTTCTTGTGATAGTTTGCTGAGAATGATGGTTTCCAGCTGCATCCATGTACCTACAAAGGACACAAACTCATCCTTTTTTGTGGCTGCAGAGTATTCCATGGTGTATATGTGCCACATTTTCTTAATCCAGTCTGACACAGATGGACATTTGGGTTGATTCCAAGTCTTTGCTATTGTGAATAGTGCCGTAATAAACATACATGTGCATGTGTCTTTATAGCAGCATGATTTATAATCCTTTGGGTATATACCCAGTAATGGGATGGCTGGGTCATATGGTATTTCTAGTTCTAGATCTTTGAGGAATCGCCATACTGTTTTACACAATGGTTGAACCAGTTTACAATCCCACCAACAGTGTAAAAGTGTTCCTATTTCTCTACATCCTCTCCAGCACCTGTTGTTTCCTGACTTTTTGATGATTGCTGTTCTAACTGGTGTGAGATGGTGTCTCATTGTGGTTTTGATTTGCATTTCTCTGATGGCCAGTGATGACGAGCATTTTTTCATGTGCCTGTTGGCTGTATGCATGTCTTCTTTTGAGAAATGTCTGTTCATATCCTTTGCCCACTTTTTGATAGGGTTGTTTGTTTTTTTCTTGTAAATTTGTTTGAGTTCTTTGTAGGTTCTGGGTATTAGCCCTTTGTCAGATGAGTAGATTGCAAATATTTTCTCCCATTCTGTAGGTCGCCTGTTCACTCTGATGGTAGTTCCTTTTGCTGTGCAGAAGCTCTTTAGTTTAATGAGATCCCATTTGTCAATTTTGGCTTTTGCTGCCGTTGCTTTTGGTGTTTTAGACATGAAGTCCTTGCCCATGCCTATGTCCTGAATGGTATTACCTAGGTTTTCTTCTAGGGTTTTTATGGTATTAGGTCTAACATTTTAGTCTCTAATCCATCTTGAATTAATTTTCATATAAGGAGTAAGGAAAGAATCCAGTTTCAGCTTTCTACTTATGGCTAGTCAATTTTTCCAGGATCATTTATTAAATAGGGAATCCTTTCCCCATTTCTTGTGTCTGTCAGGTTTGTCAAAGATCAGGTGGCTGTAGATGGGTGGTATTATTTCTGAGGGCTCTGTTCTGTTCCATTGGTCTATATCTCTGTTTTGGTACCAGTACCATGCTGTTTTGGTTACTGTAGCCTTGTAGTATAGTTTGAAGTCAGGTACCGTGATGCCTCCAGCTTTGTTCTTTTGACTTAGGATTGTCTTGGCTCTTTTTTGGTTCCGTATGAACTTTAAAGCAGTTTTTTCCAATTCTATGAATAAAGTCATTGGTAGCTTGATGGGAATGGCATTGAATCTATAAATAACCTTGGGCAGTATGGCCATTTTCACGATATTGATTCTTCCTATCCATGAGCATGGTATGTTCTTCCATTTGTTTGTGTCCTCTTTTATTTCACTGAGCAGTGGTTTGTAGTTCTCCTTGAAGAGGTCCTTTACATCCCTTGTAAGTTGGATTCCTAGGTATTTTATTCTCTTTGAAGCAATTGTGAATGGAAGTTCACTCATGATTTGGCTCTCTGTTTGTCTGTTACTGGTGTATAAGAATGCTTGTGATTTTTACACATTGATTTTGTAACCTGAGACTTTGTGAAGTTGCTTATCGGCTTAAGGAGATTTTGGGCTGAGATGATGGGGTTTTCTAAATATACAATCATGTCATCTGCAAACAGGGACAATTTGACTTCTTCTTTTCCTAACTGAATACCCTTGATTTCTTTCTCTTGCCTGATTGCCCTAGCCAGAACTTCCACCACAATTTTGAATAGGAGTCGTGAGAGAGGGCATCCCTGTCTTGTGCCAGTTTTCAAAGGGAATTTTTCCAGTTTTTGCCCATTCAGTATGATATTGGCTGTGGGTTTGTCATAAATAACTCTTATTATTTTGAGATATGTTCCATCAAAACCGAATTTATCAAGCGTTTTTAGCATGAAGGGCTGTTGAATTTTGTCAAAGGCCTTTTCTACATCTATTGAGATAATCATGTGGTTTTTGTCTTTGGTTCTGTTTATATGCTGGATTACGTTTATTCATTTGCATATGTTGAGCCACCCTTGCATTCCAGGGATGAAGCCCACTTGATCGTGGTGGATAAGCTTTTTGATGTGCTGCTGGATTCAGTTTGCTAGTATTTTATTGAGGATTTTTGCATTGATGTTCATTAGGGATATTGGTCTAAAATTCTCTTTTTTTGTTGTGTCTCTGCCAGGCTTTGTTATCAGGATGATGTTGGCCTCATAAAATGAGTTAGGGAGGATTCCCTCTTTTTCTATTGATTGGAATAGTTTCAGAAGGAATGGTACCAGCTCCTCCTTGTACCTCCGTAGAGTTGGCTGTGAATCCGTCTGGTCCTGTACTTTTTTTGGTTGGTAGGCTATTAATTATTTCCTCAATTTCACAGCCTGCTATTGGTCTATTCAGGGATTCAACTTCTTCCTGGTTTAGTCATTGGAGAGTGTAAGCGTCCAGGAAATTATCCATTTCTTCTAGGTTTTCTAGTTTATTTGTGTAGAGGTGTTTATAGTATTCTCAGAGGGTAGTTTGTATTTCTGTGGGGTCGGTAGTGATATCCCCTTTATCATTTTTTATTGCGTCTATTTGATTCTACTCTCTTTTCTTCTTTATTAGTCTTGCCAGCAGTCTATCAATTTTGTTGATCTTCTCAAAAAACCAGCTCCTGGATTCATTGATTTTTTGGAGGGATTTTTGTGTCTCTATCTCCTTCAGTTCTGCTCTGATCTTAGTTATTTCTTGCCTTCTACTAGCTTTTGAATGTGTTTGCTCTTGCTTCTCTAGTTCTTTTCATTGTGATGTTAGGGTGTCAATTTTAGATCTTTCCAGCTTTCTCTTGTGGGTATTTAGTATTATAAATTTCCCTCTACACACTGCTTTAAATGTGTCCCAGAGATTCTGGTATGTTGTTTCTTTGTTCTCATTGGTTTCAAAGAACATCTTTATTTCTGCCTTCATTTTGTTATGTACCCAGCAGTCATTCAGGAGCAGGTTGTTCAGTTTTCATGTAGTTGAGCAGTTTTGATTGATTTTCTTAGTCCTGAGTTCTAGTTTGATTGCACTGTGGTCTGAGATAGTTTGTTATAATTTCTGTTCTTTTACATTGCTGAGGAGTGCTTTACTTCCAATTATGTGGTCAGTTTTGGAATAAGTGTGATGTGGTGCTGAGAAGAATGTATATTCTGTTGATTTGGGGTATAGAGTTCTGTAGATGTCTATTAGGTCCACTTGGTGCAGAGTTGAGTTCAATTCCTGGATATCCTTGTTAACTTTCTGTCTCGTTGATCTGTCTAATATTGACAGTGGGGTGTTAAAGTCTCCCATTATTATTTTTTGGGAGTCTAAGTCTCTTTGTAAGTCTCTAAGGACTTGCTTTATGAATCTGGGTGCTCCTGTATTGGGTGCATATATATTTAGGATAGTTAGCTCTTCCTGTTAAATTTATTCCTTTACCATTATGTAATGGCCTTCTTTGTCTCTTTTGATCTTTGATGGTTTAAAGTCTGTTTTATTAGAGACTAGGATTGCAACCCCTGCTTTTTTTTGTTTTCCATTTGCTTGGTAGATCTTCCTCCATCCCTTTATTTTGAGCCTATGTGTGTCTCTGCATGTGAGATGCGTCTCCTGAATACAGCAAACTGATGGGTCTTGACTCTTTATCCAATTTGCCAGTCTGTGTCTTTTAATTGGTCATTTAGTCCATTTACATTTAAGGTTAATATTGTTATGTGTGAACTTGATCCTGTCATTATGATATTAGCTGGTTATTTTGCTTGTTAGTTGATGCAGTTTCTTCCTAGCATCGATGGTCTTTACATTTTGGCATGTTTTGCAATGTTTTGCTGGTACCGGTTGTTCCTTTCCATGTTTAGTGCTTCCTTCATGATCTCTTGTAGGGCAGGCCTGGTGGTGACAAAATCTCTGAGCATTTGCTTGTCTGTAAAGGATTTTATTTCTCCTTCAGTTATGAAGCTTAGTTTGGCTGGATATGAAATTCTGGGTTGAAAATTCTTTTCTTTAAGAATGTTGAATATCGGCCCCCACTCTCTTCTGGCTTGTAGAGTTTCTGCCGAGAGATCTGCTGTCAGTCTGATGGGCTTCCCCTTTGTGGGTAACCCGACCTTTGTCTCTGGCTGCCCTTAACATTTTTTCCTTCATTTCAGCTTTGGTGAATCTGACAATTATGTGTCTTGGAGTTGCTCTTCTCGAGGAGTATCTTTGTGGCGTTCTCTGTATTTCCTGAATTTGAATGTGGCCTGCCTTACTAGGTCAGGGAAGTTCTCCTGGATGATATCCTGAAGAGTGTTTTTCAACTTGGTTCCATTTTCCCCCTCACTTTCAGGCACCCCAATCAGACGTAGATTTGGTCTTTTCACATAATCCCATATTTCTTGGAGGCTTTGTTCATTTCTTTTTCTTTTTTTCTCTAGACTTCTCTTCTCACTTCATTTCATTCATCTGATCTTCAATCATTGATACTCTTTCTTCCAGTTGATTGAGTCGGTTACTGAAGCTTGTGCATTTGTCACATATTTCTTGTTTCATGATTTTTATCTCTGTCAGTTCATTTATGGCCTTCTCTGCATTGATTATTCTAGTTATCCATTCTTCCATTCTTTTTTTAAGATTTTTAGTTTCTTTGCATTGGGTACGTAGTTCCTCCTTTAGCTCTGAGAAGTTTGATCGACTGAAGCCTTCTTCTCTCAACTCGTCAAAGTCATTCTCCATCCCGCTTTGATCTGTTGCTGTTGATGAGCTGCGTTCCTTTGGAGGGGCAGATGTGCTCTGATTGTTTGAATTTCCAGCTTTTCTGCCCTGCTTTTTCCCCATCTTTGTGGTTTTATCTGCCTTTGGTCTTTGATGCTAGTGACGTATTGATGGGGTTTTGGTGTGGGTGTCCTTTCTATTTGTTACATTCCTTCAAACAGTCAGGACCCTCAGCTGTAGGTCTGTTGGAGATTGCCTGAGGTCCACTCCAGACCCTGTTTGCCTGGGTATCAGCAATGGAGGCTGCAGAAGATAGAATATTGCTGAACAGTGAGTGCTGCTGTTGATTCTTGCTCTGGAAGCTTCGTCTCAGGGGTGTACCCCGCCATGTGAGGTATGAGGTGTCGGTCTGCACCTAGTGGGGGATGTCCCCCAGTTAGGCTACTCAGGGGTCAGGGACCCACTTGCGCAGGCAGTCTGTCTGTTCTCAGATGTCAGCCTCTGTGCTGGGAGATCCACTGCTCCCTTCAAAGCTGTCAGACAGGTTCATTAACATCTGCAGAGGTTTCTGCTGCTTTTTGTTTAGCTATGCCCTGTCCCCAGAGGTGGAGTCTACAGAGACAGGCAGGCCTCCTTGAGCTGCTGTGGGCTCCAACCAGTTCGAGCTTCCCAGCGGCTTTGTTTACCTACTTAAGTCTCAGCATTGGTAGGGGCCCCTCCCCCAGCCTCGCTGCTGCCTTGCAGTTAGATCGCAGACTGCTGTGCTAGCAATGAGGAAGGCTTCATGGTTGTGGGATCCTCCTGGCCAGGTGTGGGAGATAATCTCCTGGTGTGCCATTTGCTAAGACCCTTCGTAAAGTGCAGTATTGGGGTGGGAGTTACCAGATTTTCTAGGTGTTGTGTGTCTCAGTTTCCCTTTGCTAGGAAAAGGGATTCCCTTCCCCCTTGCACTTCCCAGGTGAGGCGATGCCTTGCCCTGCTTCAGCTCTTGCTGGTCGGGCTGCACCAGCTGACCAGCACTGATTGTCCGGCACTCCCCAGTGAGACGAACCCGGTACCTCAGTTGTAAATGCAGGAATCACCCGTCTTCTCTGTTGCTCGTGCTGGGAGCTGGAGGCTGGAGCTGTTCCTATTCAGCCATCTTGCTCCGGAATTCCCACATTTTATTTATCTAGCATCAGTTGACGGACATTAGGATTGTTTCTGTTTTTGCCTATTATGAATAATGTTGCTATGAACGTTTGTGTATAAGTTTCTCTTGAGTATATGCCTAGGAGTGGAATCGCTGGGTCATATGGTAATTCCATGTTAAGAAACTACCAAACTGTTTCTAAAATGACTGCATCTCTTTACATTCCTACCAGCAATGTATGGTGGTTGTAATTTCTCCACATCCTTGCCAACAGTTGAGTGTTGTGCTGAACAATCTTTTCGACATTCTTGATTTTCCAAGTTTAATGATATGTGTATGGTGTTTACAATCCTTTGGATTTTCTAAATAGTACATAACAGTACAGAAAATTGTCTACTTTGAAGTTATGCTTTTTCAATGAAATATTTTATCTGTAAAGTTTTAGTGTTTTAAAAAATAAAATGCAGTATGAGAATCCTTTTAGCAAAATAAGGTAGACTGTGTGAGACATATCAACTCTGAATGAACTCTATGAATGAAAATTACTTTGTACAGGAACATGAAACACCTGGCACAGGAAACTCTCAGTGTTTTGAGAACTGGGGCTGTGTGGTGAAGCTGGAGCCAGATCCTGGTGGTTGTTTGCCTGGTCACTATGGGAGAATACAAGGGATCAACACAACCTCTCAAAGGCTTCCTTTTGGAAAATGAAAAATATGATTGGCAGGAGTGAGGGAAAACATCAAGATTGAGAACGGGACTGGTTCCTTATTCTAAGACCGAATAATGACCTCTGGATTAGGACATGAAAACAAGAGAGCTCTGTATTGCTACTGCTGGCTCTAATGGGCATGCTCTGTCCTAGGCTAGTAATCTTTTACTGCAGGTAACAGTTGGGGGAAGGAATGGGAGACAAACATGCTGACCTCGGCAAGCTGTTTATTGTCAGCCTGCCCTGCAACATACTGATAGCAGAGTTCTAATCCTACCAGTTTTTCATCCTTTCCAACCCTGGCTACCCTCAAATGCAAGCCCTTCTTGTCACCTAATCTTTCCCATACTTGCTTGCATTCTTGTATCATGCTATAGTGCTCTTCCTTTATGCAAATCCACATGACTCTCCCCTTTCCAAAGGACTCCTCTGTGCTCTTTGGCACATTCACTCCATGCTAAACGAACTCTGTTATCTTTTATGTCTTTTCTGAACGATCCTTCCACTTCCTGCCTTAATTTAAATGATGCTCTCATTTGAGGAGTGACCCCTTCCCCTGTAGCCTTCTCAAGAGGCTGCTCCTTCACCCCAGTCTCAGCTACTACTCAGATCAACATCCTCCCTGATTACATTGCATTTACAACCCATTGCTCTTCCAGTTGCATGGGAAAATGACCTTCTTGTGAAATTCATTCTATCTAGGTAAACTGTTTTCTAAGTTCAGTTCATGCATGTCATCCATGACTGTGAGCCCTATGACCATATTCATGAACTACTCTGGTACTTGGCTCAGTCTTCTCTCCATCCAGACTCCTTGTATCATCTGAGCAAATATCATATTCATGGAACAATCTCCCAAGACTCTATCCTCACAGTTTTTTGACATTTTAAGCTTGAATGACTCTCAACCACCCACTTTCAGGGTTATACCTTAGCTTCATTATCATACACTAAAGTAGCAATCTCTTAAATCTGATTTATTTTATTTCATTTTTAGAGATTCATTCTTGCTATGTTGCCCAAGAACACCTGGGCTCTTGTGATCTTCCTGCTGCAGCCTCCAGATAGCTGGGACTACAAGCATGAGCCATCATGTCCTTAAATCTTATTTCCTAATAGCATACTGTTTACCATGAACTATTCATCCCGATCTCTGTCTTCCTTGTTCTATGCTTGTTCTTTGGCCTCATTCTGGATCTACTTTCTCTAAACTGAAAATGTTTAAGAGTAAGAAACAAGTGAGGTTTTTGTTATATTTTGCTGGGTTTGTACCCACAATTATTGTTCATTAGCTGTCTATTTTTACTATCTCTTATTTATTTGGAGTTCTTCTTTGAGTAACTTTTTCCAGGAAAGGTCATTTTTGGGGCCTTTGCATACCTGAGAATGCTTTTCTGTTACTTTCACATGTATTGTGTTGCCTGTACACAGATTTCTTTTTACTGCCTTTTCCCCAGAAAACTCAGAAAAGCATTGCTGTACAGCACTTGTTATTGTGGACTAGTATCTGGGGCCAGACTGAGCTTTCTTTGTACTTTAGTGGACTGTGATAGTTTTTTTTTTTTTTCCCCTACCCAGTTCTTCTGGTTCCTTAGGGAAAATCTACATGATCCCGTTGAGCCTGTCAATAATGATGCCATGCGGGCCCCCACCCCACCCTGCACTCCCACAGGGTGTGTACATAATGCAGGTTGATCAATCAAAGCACTGCAATCACTAGACATGCTGACTGCTTCTTGGATGGAACCTGACTCAGCCGGGGCCAACCAGAATCTTCCCTGCAGCTGATACAAGGAGTTGGGAGAAATAGTTATTTCTGTTGGGTTTGATAATTGAGGGAATGTGAGTCTGGGATTACTGATAGCTATGTTGAGAGAGAGAGGATGGGGAGAGAGCAAGAGTGAAATCAAGGGAGAGAGGGAGAATATGAACATGAATATGAAGGTAAGCAGCGGCACACAGAACTGAGAAGTGGAAAGAGAAAGACAGACCTGAAGGTATCATTTGAAGCCTAGAGTCAGCTGACTCTGAAGCAAAATTCATCCTAGACTTCCCAGATTACATGAATCAAAACATTTCTTAAGCTAATTTGAGTTGGGTTTCTTTCACTTGCAGCGGAAGGGTTTTTTTTTTAAATTAAAAATAAAAAAATCATTTTAGACTGGGTTCAGTGGCTCGCGCCTATAATCCCCACACTTTGGGAGGCTGAGGTAGGCAGATCACTTGAGTTCAGGAGTTCGAGACCAGTCGGGGCAACATAGCAAAACCCGTCTCTACAAAAAAATACAAAAATTAGTTGAGTGTGGTGGCATGTGCCTGTAGTCCCAGTTACTCAAGAAGTTGAGGTATGAGGATCACCTTAGCCCAGGGAGGTCAAGAGTGCAGTGAGCTGTGATCACGCCACTGCATTCCAGCCTGGGTGACAGAGTGAGAAGGTGTACAAAAAAAGAAAATTCTTTTAGAGTTGGGGTCTTGCTGTGTTGCCCAGGCTGGTCTTGAACTTCTGGGCTCAAGCCGTTGCTCCCACTCCAGCCTCCTGAGTAGCTGGGACTACAGGTATGTGCTACCAGGCCTGGCACGCTGAAGGATTTTGACCAGTAGTGTCTTAGTCTATTTGGGCTGCTATAATAAAATACCACAGACCAGGTGACTTATAAACAACAGAAATTTATTTCTCACAGTTCTAATGGCTGGGAAGCCTGAGATCAAGCTGCCGGCAGATTAGGAGATGTCTGGTGAGGGCTCATCTTCTGATTCATAGATGGTGCTTTCTTGCCGTGTCTACATGTGATGGAAGGGATGAGCTAGTTTTCTGGGGTCTCTTTACAAAGGCACTAATCCCCACCATGAAGATTCTGCCCTCATGACCTAATCACCTCCCAAAGGCCCAGTCTCCTAATACCATGACTCTGGGAGTTAGAATTTCAATATATGAATTTTAGGGGGACACAAACATTTAAACCATAGCAAGTAGTAATAAATCCACTTTTTCCCCTTTGAGTAGTTGCAGAATTCTTCTCCTCATGAAATTTTAAAACATCTGCAGAGTACGGTTGAGATATCTTCTCAGCAGATTTGCCTGAATTGGTAAAATCAGAATCATTAAAGTTTTTTTTCTATTATTTCTCTGAATACTGCTTTTGTTCTATTTGTTCTTTTCCCCAAATGTTGAACTTCTTAAAACCAGTAATCTATATTTGTCACCTGTTTAGTTTGTTCCCATCCTGCTATGAAGAAATACCCAAGACTGGGTAATTTATGAAGAAAAGAGGTTTAATTGACTTACAATTCTGCATGGTTTAGGAGGCCTCAGGAAACTTACAATCATGGCAGAAGGGGAAGCAACACATCCTTCACATGGCAGCAGGAGAAAGAAGAATGAGAACCGAGTGAAGATCTTGTGAGAACTTACTATCATGAGAATAGCATGGGGGGAACCACCTCCATGATTCAGCTACCTCCCACTGGATCCCTCCCACGACAAGTGGGCATTATGGGATTATAATTCAAGATGAGATTTGAGTTGGGGACACAAAGCCAAACCGTATCATCACCTTTCTTGACATTTCATCTTCTTGATCTTTTTTCTCTGTAGTCGAGAAACCTTCCAAAGTTTGTCCTCCATATTACTGATTTGATTTTCTACATTATATACTTGGTCTTGACTACTTCCAATGAAATTTTGCCTTCTCTTACACTACTTATTTCCCAACATTACTTCTGTATCAAATTCAGATTTATTTTTAAATTTCTGCCTATTTTGTAGCCTCTGTCTTTGAGTCTATAATTTTAATGAGTCTATATTTTTTCAAATTTGTGGAAAGCAAAAGAAATTCACCGGAAGTTTTTCTTCCTGTAACAAATCTTTTGCAAATGCGTATGCTTCCTCCATAGAATATTTTCATAGGCTGTTTTTTTTCCTTCTACTTATATCTTCTTGAATAAAGATAGATCTATTTGTCCTTAGTGTTTACCTGTTTATCCACAAACAAGGGGGCTGAATTATTCTTGGATCTACTCCCTATACACCTAATTACTATTAGATTTTTCTTTTCAGGTTTTAAGCTGGAGGACTAACTGGTGCATATGTATATTTCCAGCACATTGAAGTGAGTGAAGAGGGACCATGATCCTAGGCTGTTACATGGGTAAGAACTTGGTGTTTATTTATCTTCCTCTTTCCCTGAAGCTGTTGTACTTGGTGCTAATTATTTGTGCCCAGCAATCCATGCGGCATGGCTCTCTCTGTCATCCAGTCTTGTTCTGCTGCCCACTGCCTTGAAAGCCTTGCCTCACTGGGGAGAAGTGCTGTCATTTCAGAGAAGTCTTACTACACTGCCTGCTTCCTTCTTGGCAGAACAACAGCACAGTGCTTGAAATCTCCTTAGATAGTTGCTTTTGATTGTTGCTATCTTAGTCAGTTTGGGAGGCTATAACAAAGTACCATAGATTGAGTGGCTTCTAAAAAAACAGAAATTAATTTTTCACAGTTTTGGAGGCTGTGAAGTACAAGATCAAGGTGCTGTGGATTTGGTGTCTGATGAGGACCTACTTCCTGGTTCATAGACAGCACCTTCTTGCTGTGTTATTACATAATGGAAGGGGCATGGGATCTCTCTGGGGCCTCTTTTACAAGGGCACTGCTCCCATTCATGAGGGCTCCACCCTCAGAACCTAGTTGCTACCCAAAGGCCCCGCCTCCAAATCCCATCATGTTGTGAATTAGGTTCAACATTTGAATTCTGGAGACACATAAACATTCAGTCTGTAGCGCTACCCACAGCTACTGGTATAATTCTAAGGAGTGCTTCTCTTTTATTCACTGCTACCCCATCCCAGTCCTTGCTCCTTCACATTTGTGAAGGTTAGTAGGGGTATGCCAGGATGTTGTCCACTTACTTTTTTTTCATTAGAGGCTCATCAATGTTGTCTCTAGGCATTATCTTTCCATCTGGTTTCATCATAATCATTCAGAACCCATACAAAAGAATCCTTTCTCAATTTTTAGCAGGGATTCAGGTTTTCTCCCATGTTCCTTTTTTTCATTTCCATGGGGTTTGGGAGGAATAGATGAAAGTTAGGCCCAGTTTTTCTAAATATCTTAAGTCTGACTCCTTTATTTCATCCCCATTGTTACTGCCTTATCTCATATCTGAGCATATCTAACTCTTTATTGCAAGAGTTAGATATGCAATAAATATCTAACTTATTGCAGCTCTTCCTGCCTCTTTTTTGTCATTGCTCCTCTAATGTTGGTGTTCAAGTGAACAATGGTTTGAATCCTAGGAGATATTTTATTGTATTAGAATTGCGTTCAATTTCAAGTAATTAAAAATGGTTCTACTGTTGCTTTAGTAAGTACAGGGGTGGTCAATCCAGGACCAGTGGAGTGACTCGATGATACCATAAAATCCAGGGCCCTTCTGCCTTCCTGCCTTACCATTTTCAGTGATGTCTGCTGTACTTCCAGGCTGTGTATGTAATAGTGAGAGGAAGGCTAAGGAAAAGAGGCAGCACCAAGAGATTCTGCTTACATTTCTTTGTCTGGGAGTATGCCTCATGGCCATGATAGCTGACAGGAGGCAGGGAAATTCAGTCTTTTACAGACTTCATGGCAGAGGCAAGCAAGAAAGGAATGGGTTGGGGAAGGAAGTGGGTCAGTTAAACTCTCTTGTTCACCACCTTCTTAGCTCCCAACACCTGTTTGTAAGAGGAAAAAACAATGATAGGATATGGCTACTTTATTAGTCTGTTTTCACACTGCTGATAAAGACATGCCTGAGACTGTGTAATTTATAAGAAAAAGAGGTTTAATGGACTCACAGTTCCACGTGGCTGAGGAGGCCTCACAATCATGGTGGAATGTAAAAGGCACGTCTCACATGGCAGCAGATAAGAGAGTTTGTTCAGGGAAACTCCCCTTTATAAAACCATCAGATCTTGTGAGACTTATTCACTATTACAAGAACAGCACAGGAAAGACCTGCCCCCATGATTCAATTACCTCCCACCATGTCCCTCCCATGACACATGGGAATCGTGGGAGCTGCAATTCAAGATGAGATTTGGGTGGGAACACAGTCAAATCATATTCACACTCAGGTCCCAGGGTATGGTTTCTAGACAGGGGGAAAATAACAGGAGGAGGAGAATGGCTGCAAGTGGATGTTTCTCATTTTTTCCCTTAGCTCCCATCTCTAAATCTCTGTCTCTTCAAATTAAGGGATATAATGTTTCCTTCCAAATTTATTCCATTTTATGCCATCACACTGCACAATTATTTCAGTAACAGTGATATGTGGGTTTAATAGTTGTTAAGGTTGAAACATTCCCCTGGAATTTACATGGATTATTTTTGTTGAATAATTGTGCCTTTTAAAAAAAAATTGTAGTCTATTTTAGGGAGGGGTGATTTGTATATATATATTTAAGTCACAGAATTACTCAGAAATGTCCTTGTTTTTTAGATAAAGATGTTTTTGTGGCTCCAGATCTTTAGTACCTTGCTTTTCTTATTTCTAATAGTCCAGCAATCTTTTCTTTTTTTTTTTTTTCCCCCACCCTCTATGCTCTGACTGCTCCTTGGCATTTTGGACCACTCCAAAACATTAAGTGGCTTTTTCCATTTCTTTTGTGCGTCTCAATGGCCACAGCAGGTTCACAGCTGCAGCACAACTGTGGAGAAGGTCAGAGAATGCTAATGGGACATTTAGCAGCAAGCGTTCCTGCTTGACTTTTTGTTGAAAATAAAATTGAATTGACAGAAGGAGAAAGTGCAATTCTAACTTAATGTAGAAACAGTTTCAAGTTAGGGCTTTTAGATTAGTCATTGATAGATACAATTAAAGATATCATTTCACAAGAAATAATATCCTTACTCTAAAAATGGCCTTTTGAGTGAGTGATGAATCATTATATGAGTCACCAGACATACCCTACTGAGTGCTTCTTCTGTAACATATTAGAGAGATTTGGACTGTGCCTAGTAAATATGCAGTAAAATGTGTACGTTACAATTATGTTGAAATTTGAACGTGAGGATAAATGAATAATTTGGGGATGTACACTACTACAATTGTAATTCAAAAGACACCTACTTATGTAAACATCGTTCCCTGTAAGTACAGTATTATGTGCTCTTGCTTTCCCCCTTAGGCAATGTGATAAAGTGAAAAGGTCAGGTGATTTAAGATTAGACGCTCTAAGTACAAGCCCTGGATCTCACATTTACTGGCTACATGAATTCAGATGAATCACTTGATTCCTGACTCCAGTTTTATCATCCACAGAATGATGAGAGTAGAGTACCTCACAGAGTTGTTGGAAGTATCACATAGCAGGATGTAGTTTGCAAATTGCAAAGTGTTATATATAAGTACGTACTATTTTGTGAACTGATTTTTTTACATTTTAATTTTTGATGTTAGTGCAATGGCGTGATCTCGGCTCACTGCAACCTCGGCCTTTTTTATGCAGCAAAGCTAAGTACACTTTTCACGTGGATGCATGCTATTCCACTATATGGATGATTCCAACATTTAAGTTATTTCATATATATATATGAGAAACACATACATATCATATATGTAAATTATTATAAATACTGCTGCAATAAACAGCCTTGTAGACAATCCTTTGCTCGTATACATTACTATTACTATTATTATTATTATTATTTGAGACGGAGTCTCACTCTGTCGCCCAGGCTGGAGTTCAGTGGCATGATCTCAGCTCACTACAACCTCTACCTCTTGGGTTCAAGCAATTCTCCTGCCTCAGCCTCCTGAGTAGCTGGGATTAGAGGTGCCCACCACCCCACCTGGCTAATTTTTTATATTTTTGGTAGAGACAGGGTTTCACCATATTGGCCAGGCTGGTCTCAAACTCCTGACCTCAGGTGATCTGATCACCTTGGCCTCCCAAAGTGCTGGGATTACAGGTGTGGGCCACCATACCTGGCCTCATTATTATTTTTTAAAGAAAATATTAGTTCACCTTGAACATTCCTGTGACTCAATGACATGTAGAAGTTAGTTAAGCCCTTATCTGATTCCTAAGTATTCACAATCTAATGCTAACTCTGCCTTCTAAATTTGATTGGTTAGATTACAATCTCTTTTAGTTCAGAAAACATGCCTATTCACCACTGTATCTTCATTTGTTAGGTGATTAGACAAATCACTCCATTAATTGTTGCTGTTATTTTTATCGTAATTTTTCTCATTAGAAAAACTTCTTATGTTGTATGTTCTATTCATTTACAGTCATGTGTTGCTTGATGGGGTTACGTTCTGAGAAATGTGTCATTAGCTGCTTTTGTTGTCGTGCTAACATCATTGAGTGTACTTTCTGAGAAATAAAAAACTTTTAATCTAGGAATGTGAAACCCCTTTAGTGATCAGGCCCAGAGAGGCACTGAAATGCAACAGCAGTCACGTCTTACTCCCGCTTCAGTGAAATTATAACCTCCTGAAGCCACCTCTTACGTGCGCTCTGGACTAACTTTCTCCAAGGACCCGTAAAATGCAATATGCTGAACACCGTAACTTATACCCTGTGGTTCAACAATGCATAGCCAATCACTAACCCATGTAACTTCTGTAAACCAGGGAGAATTCCTGTAAAACAACTTTCTGTCAGCTAATTTCTTATCCCTTTTGCCTTTAAAATACCTGCTTGCCAACATGACAAAACCCTGTCTCTACTAAAAATACGAAAATTAGCCAGGTGTGGTGGATTCGCTTGTAATCCCAACAGCTACTCAGGAGGCTGAGGCAGGAGAATTGCTTGAACCCGGGAGACACAGGTTGCAGTGAGCTGAGATCGTGCCATTGCACTCCAGCCTGGGTGACAGAGCGAGACTTTGTCTCAAAAAACAAAAACAAACAAACAAAAAACGCTGCTTGTAGCAAAGGCTGAAGGGAGCACTCCCCAAGGCAACTTGGAAGTGTGTCTCAGGCTGTGGTCCTCGACCTTAGGCCAAATAAACTCTCTATATTAATTTTGCCTCCATTTCTTTCTTTAGGTCAACATTACACCAACCTAGATGATATAGCCCTGCTACACACCTAGACTAAATGGTATAGCCTGTTACTCCTAGGCTACAAACTGGTACAGCATGTTACTGTACTGAATACGGTAGACAGTAGTAACACAATGGTAAGTATTTATGTCTGTAAACATATCTAAATATAGAAAAAGTACAGTCAAAATCAGCATTGTAATCTTATGAGAGCACCACCATATATGTGGTCCATCTTTGAACAAAACATTGTTGTGGCACATGACTGTATTTCTATTTCGCATTTGAATCACTTATTTCTCCCAAACATGGTATGAAGCAAACAGTTATTAGACAGAAATGATCCAGATGAAGGTCCTGTATGGTTTGTTTCTCAAGTTAATTTTATTCTAAATATCCATAATCTTTACATTAAACAGCAACAAGAGTACATACAACAGCTGTTTCTCTGTTTTGTACTCTTAATTTCTCTTGCCATCATTTCTGAATGATTTCTAGATCAATTTATTAATTATGGTTTCAGCCTCATTTTTATCCTTTTCATGGAGAATTTTGCCAATATTCTCCAGTGTACTCACCTTACAAAGAGAAATCCTAAAGCATTTATATGAGCTTAAGTAGAGAGAGAACATGAAACCTTCAGGAGGCATATGGAAGCCTAGTGCTGTTTTGTGCATCCTACCATGAGAAGATCATGCACCAGTGGATCATAGAAGCAGAGTGAAGGTTTAAATTTCTTCATAATCATTGAGAAGATTTTGTATAAATTCTTCTAAAGGTCTATTTCAAATACACTTTGGTTAAAGTATACGTTAAGAAAGGAAATATATTTTCATTTATCTTTTCTAATAAGGACAATTATAAAAGTAGAGTAATTTGCTTCTGAGCACAGCTTTGGCTTCCTCTCATATTATTTTCCAAAAAAATCAGTACAGTAGTCCTCCCTTATTCACAGGGGATATGTTCCAAGACCCCTAGCAGATGCCTGAAACCATGGACAGTCTTAAACCCAATCGCTGTTAATAGAAACATGTTTAGGTCTTCCACCCACAGATTTAATGCCTTTTCCATCTTCACAAAGCACTTATCATGCACTGTAGACTTTTGCAGTTTGAGGTGCAACAGCAAAACTAGCATGAATTTCTTTTTTCTTCACAATTTCACTGATAGAAAGCTTGTTCTTATGGTAGATTTTAGCAACCTCAATACGCAATGTTTTTATTTCCTTACTAACTTGAGAACTTTCACCTTTTCGCTTAAGGGAAGCAGCTTACAGCTTCTCTTTGGCGTATCAGAATTGCCATTGTCACTATGCTTGTGCTTTGCGGCCATTATTTAGTAAAGTAAGGATTCTTTGAACATGAGCACTGGATACCATGACAGAAGAATGGATAACTGAGACAACTAGAGACAACTAATAACTGACTAGTGAGCGTGTAGTGTAGACAGTGTGGATACTCGCGACAAAGGGATGATTCAAGTCCTGGGTGGGACAGAGTGGGATGGTGCAAGATCTCATCATGCTACTCCAAACAGTGTGCAATTTAAGACTTCCTAAGTGTTTATTTCTGGAATTTTTCATTTAATATTTTCGAACCATGGTTGACCTCGCGTAACTAAAACCGGTGGGGTTGTGGGGAATACTGGTAATTGCTATTTCGATTTCTTTTTTGTGTATCTGATACTTCTTGTGACAAAAAGTGTTAAATCATACAGAAAATTTGAGAGAGTAACACAATGTAACAGATACTTTCCACCTAGATTCAATCATTGTTAATCTTTTGCTACTTGCTTTAGCTATAGATCTACATTTATTTTTTGCTCAGGCATTTGAACCTAAGTTTCAGATAATGTGACATTTCACCATTAATTACTTCAGCATGCATCTCCTAAGCATGAGATGTTCTCCTAAGTTACCACAATAATATTGTCATGCCTAGGAAAATTCGTAGTAATTTCATAATACAGTATTCTGTATGATCCAGTTTGTAATCAAGTATATCAAAAATTTCCCTCAAAGTATTTTTAAACTAGGATCCAATCAAGATTCAGCACCACATTGATTATTGGCTCTCTTTAGTCTCTTGTTCTACATATTGTTTCCCAGGGACACTGACTTTTCAGTTCTAGGCGGTTGTCCTGCAGAACGGTCTACTTCTGGGGTTGTCTATTTCCTCTTGATTAAACGTTTTTGTCAGGAATACGTCAAAGGTAATTCTGTGTTCTTCATATTACATCCCATCAGGAGGTATAAAAACCATGTTGTTATTAATACAACGCTAGTGATGCCAACTTTAGTTTTGTTACTTCGTTAAGGTTGTGAATGTTAGATATCTCCATTATAAAGGTACATGTTTTCTATTGCAATTAAGACACAATGTGTGGGATGGTATTTGGTGCCAGGCCAATATCCTGTTTTCCAATAATCTTTCATCTAATGGATTTTAGCATTCATTGATGCTAACACGAGTGTTATTACACTAAGAGTTGAAAACGGTGATTTTCTAATTCTATCACCCCTTTTACAGTTATTAGCTGGGACTCCTCTTAAAAAAAAGAGACTGTGTCTCTCTCACTTCCCTCTTCTCTCTCTCTTTTCCTTCTTCTCTCTCTGACACCATTATCCAAACATGGATTTTATTCTATGTATTAGTTCAGTTACTGTTGTTGTGTATTATGTCACCCATACTGTCCCAAAGTGGCCAATGTGAGCCCCTTCAAACTAGCTCTATGTGTGACTGACATGCCCCACTGGCCTTTGAGAATGTCTTTGCTTTCTGGCCCCTGTGTTTTACCTATTCCAGACCTGGTATTAGTCATTCCAAGGAACCCTAGCTCTTTTTAGATAGAATAATATTTAGAAACAAATATTTGGGTGTTAAGTATACTCCTTGATTTTACTGTATCATCTGCTTCTAGGATATTTTAGTGTGTAGATCTAGAAAATATATGTTTTTTAAAAATCATGAGGTCATGTTGATATTTCCAAATCAAGTTTTCATTATTGGCTATTGTCTTTGTTTACTTGTCTCTGTTGTTCTTATACTATATATCTTTTTTTTTTTTTTTTTTTTTTTTTTTTGAGTCTTGCTCTGTCATCCAGGCTGGAGTACAGTGGTGCAGTGTCAGCTCATTGCAGCCTCCACCTCCTGTTTTCAAGTGATTCTCCTGCCTCAGCCTCCTGAGTAGCTGGGACTACAGGTGCGTGCCACTAGGCCTGGTTAATTTTTGTATTTTCTTTTAGTAGAGTCAGGGTTGCATCATGTTGGCCAGGCTGGTCTCGAACTCCTGACATCAAGTGATCCGCCTGCCTTGGCCTTCCAAAGTGCTGGGATTATAGGTGTGAGCCACCATGCTCGGCTGGTGTCTTTGTTCTTAATAGCAGTATATTTACTTATTTGTTTTCTACTACAATATACATCAAATGGGTTTAAAATTAAAATAGAAATACTGTTACTACAACAAATCTATATTTTTGTTCTTTCAATAAACTTCTCTAAGAATATGCAGTCAGCATACTATGCTTAAAAGTTTTGGAAATAATTATTTATGTGATGATGTAGCCAATTTGACAGGTTCACCTGTTCCTCTTTGAGCACAAGCACAGTGATTTTTTTCTTTTTTATTTAATTTTTGAACATGTTTAAATCATTTACATGGTTCAAAATTTGAAACTATATAAAAAGGTGTAGTTGGAGAAGTCTTACTTTCATCCCTATCTTCTTGATCCCTACTCCCACAGGTATCCTTTTTTTTTTGAGACAGAGTCTCGCTCTGTTGCCCAGGCTGGAGTGCAGTGGCGCTATCTGCGCTCACTGCAATCTCCACCTCCTGGGTTCATGCCATTCTCCTGCCTCAGCCTCCCGAGTAGCAGGGACCACAGGCGCCCGCCACCACTCCCAGCTAATTTTTTGTATTCTTTAGTAGAGACGGGGTTTCACCATGTTAGCCAGGATGGTCTCGATCTCCTGACCTCGTGATCTGCCCGCCTCAGCCTCCCAAAGTGCTGGGATTATAGGCGTGAGCCACCACACCTGGCCAAGTATCCATTTTTAATAGTTTCTTGTGTATCTTTCAACATTGTGGCAGCATAGTTATCCGGTGTGTGGTGTGTGGCTATCTTAGAGGTTAATCAGTCCCCTCTTGATGGGTGTATGCATTGATTCCAGACAAATAGTGTCGCACTGAATAACCTTGAGCAAAGCATGAAGATATCTCTTTAGGATGAATTCCCAGATAAGGGATTGCTAGTGAATGCATATGTAGTTTTGTGAGAAATTGCCAAAGTCCCCTTCAAAATAGTATTTGCATTTTGTACTCTCATAATCAAATGAATAAGAGTGCTTGTTTTTCAATATCTTGTCACCAAAGGTATTGTCAAACTTTTAGATTTTTTGCTAATCTGAAATTGTAATTCAGCGTACAGTCATCCCACAGTATATGCAGGGGATTGACTCCAGGGCACCTGTGGATACCAAAATCCTCAGTTGCTCAAGTATCTTATATAAATGGCATAGTATTTGCATATAACCTGTGCACAACCCCCTGTATACTTTAAATCATCTCTAGATTAATTATAATACCTAATGCTTTAAATCATCTCTGTATACTTTAAATAATCTCTAGATTAATTATAATACCGAATGCAATGTAAAATCTATGTAAATAGTTGTTATACTATATTGTTGTAAATTTGTATTATTTTTAATGTCATATCACTATTTTGTATTGTTTTATTTCTTGAATGTTTTTGATCCATGGTTGGTTGAATCTGCTCATGTGGAACCTGAGGATATGGAAGGCTGATTGTATTTTTGCTCACTTTTTTCTTACTATGAGTGATGTCGAGCATATTTTCATATGTTTAAGGGATATGTTTCTTTCTTTTTCTATGAATTTCTGACTTTCTGCACAGGACTACCTCTTCTTCCATATGAATGCTATTCTTATCCATTTGGTCTAATTATGGATATGTTATCAAACGGCATTTTAATTTTTTCATTTTCCACCAAACTCTTCCTAACTATAATTTATATTAACCAACTAGTGTGTAATCTTTTGTTTCTCTATGCTCAAATAATCACATATATGTCCTTTTATTTTTAAAAAATGGGGTAACATTATGTACTCTTCTCTGTGCCTTGACATTTCTTTTCTCTCTTGATGATGTATCATTGGCATACCCTCCAAGTCAACCAGTATTGTTCACTGTGTCCTTTTTAAAGACTGTATAATATTCTACAGTATGGATTTGTGATGCTTTGTTCAAACATTTCCCTGAGATGGGCATTCCTTTTGTTTCTGATCTTTTGCTACTGCAGACATAGCTACTGCCAATATCCCTGTATCTAATTGCTAGATTACTCAGTCTTATAGACTGACCAAGGGGAGGTTCAATTCAGGCATTGGGGAAAAAAGAAGCTGTTGATTATTTTCCTCTGGTTCTGGAAGCAGTGCTTTTATCTGAGACTTAGATTTGGGTTTGGGGGTGGGGAAGTATTACTTAAATGGCCTATTTCATATATAAAAAGGAGTTTCCCATATGCTGCATCCTATTTTTTGGCAAGTTACCTTGGATTTTGAGGCCAAACCCCTAAACTGTAATAAAATGCTGCTTTATTCAGCTTTGCCTATTATGTACACTTATCTCCCTAAGACAGTTGTTTTCAACTGGGGGTGATTTTGTCTCCCTGAACTCAAGGGAATATTTGGTAATGTTTGAAGACACTTTTGGTTTTTACCACTGCAAGGATGCTACTGACATCGAGAAGGTAGAAGCCAGGGACACTGCTCAAAATACGGCAATGCACAGAGCAGTCCTCACAGCAGAGTTATTCAGTCCAAATGTCAACAGTGCCACTTTTTCTTAAACTTTTATTTCAGGTTCAGGGGTACATGTGCAGGTTTGCTATATAGGTAAATTGCATGTCACAGGGGTTTGGTGTACAAATTATTTTGTCACCCAGGTTATAACCATAATACCCGATAGGTAGTTTTTTGATCCTCACCTTCCTCCCACCCTCCTTCCTCAGGTAGACCCCAGTGTCTGGTGCTCCTTTGTTTCCAGGTGTACTCAATGTTTAGCTTCCACTTATAAGTGAGAACATATGACATCTGGTTTTCTGTTCATGTGTTAGTTTGCTTAGGATAATGGCTTCCAGCTCCATCTATGTTGCTGCAAAGGACATGATCCTGTTTTTTATGGCTGTGTAGTATTCCATGGTGTATATATGCTGCATTTTCTTTAGCCAGTTTACCATTGATGGGTAGGTTGATTCCGTGGCTTTGCTATTGTGAATAGTGCTGTAATGAATATGCATGTGCCTATGTCTTTATGATAGAATGATTTATATTCCTCTGGGTATATGCCCAGTAATGGGATTGGAGAAACCCTGTCATAAGTGAATTCACAGAGAACTTGAATGGTTGAGAATAGATTCAGAACATCATTGGTCTTCTTGGTCATGACATCACCAAATGCCAACTTAGTATCTCCCCATAACTGTACCCCAACTTAATATTTAATATAATACACATCAATTCATCTCATAGCCTTAGTTTCCAACAGAAACTCAATCAACAGATTGTTTATTTAAAAACTTAGGATCAGTTGGGGTCCCTTCTGATAATTAGCTAGAGGACTGGCTAAAATGTGTACATACTAGACTAACTTCCCATGTTTTACAATATTTATTTCATGTGGCTGTGCCAGATCGAGGTATGTATTCCTGTTTCCACCAACTCTTTCTTTTTCCATTTGGTATCAATAACTAAATGGATAAACATAAAAAAGGACAATATTCTGCATGCAGGATTTGCATCACTCTATTTCTCTTTTGTCCTATGGTATTTTCCTTGTTGGGACTACACCTCCCCAAATGTCCTGCATAACTGACCCTCAATTCCACCCTTTTTGATGTCTGTAATTGTTTAACTTTGGATGTAAGTTGCATGAGAAGGATGAAGAGGAAGGGAAGCGGAAGAAATTAATTTTTGGATTCTTTAGAAAGCAATACCCACACAGTGTATGGAAGGCTACTTAGTTTTCTGATTGGTTTAAACCCAGGGTCTCTGAGAAAGGAGTAAGCAATGGAGGAAGTGGTGAAATCTCTACTTACAGGTTTTCAAGATGGTAGTCTCCCTTTTTAAAGCAGCAAATCATATGTCAGCATGAGCCCTTGTTTATAATTCTCATTTTAGCTTTATGAATCTTATAATTTAGGAACATTCCTCCCTAATTTGGGAAAAAAGTTGTCTCTCAGATTTGATATTGATTATTGTCATTAACATTTGTCTCTTTCTAGATATTTTAATGAGAAGTTGAGGAAGTCTGGTTTAGACCTCCAGCCAAACCCTATCTTAATTGTGATTTTAGCTGGAATAAATTGTTCTATGTTAATTGAGATAAAAACCTAAAGAAATCAAATTTGTTCAAAGTCATCATTTGCCAACTTTGGGAAGAAGTCCAAAAGAATCTAGCTAAATTAGTCTCACACATTTCACGAAAAATGGGGAGAGACAATCCATCTGTCTGTGGTTGCCTCTAGCATTTTATTATTTAAGACTGCATGTCAATTTAGGGATAAGCTAACAGTTGAGCCAGGCGCAGTGGCTCATGCCTGTAATCCCAGCACTTTGGGAGGCCAAGGCAGTTGATTGCTTGAGCCCAGGAGTTCAACACCAGCCTTGGCAATACAGCAAGACTCTGTCTTTACAAAATAATACAAAATTTAGCCAGGCATAGTGGCACTCACACTTCTTGTCCCAGGTACTTGGGAGGCTGAGGCTGGGGGATCACCTGAACTGGGGAGGTCGAGGCTGCAGTGAGCCATGATTGTACCACCGCACTCCAGGCTGGGCAACAGAGTGAGACCCTGTCTCAAAAAAAGATAGCAGTTGATATTAATGAAATAGAAAGCCAAAAATGTTAGAAAGGACACATTAATCCAAAAGGTAGATAACCTCCTGGTATTTTGAAGTGGAAAAGTAAGATGCAGAGAAGAATATGTAATACATTTGTACATTTTATAAAACAATCAATGGCTTAAACTCCTGCTATGTATGTACATATACCTGTATGTTTGTATTTGAATATGATTTTATTACTTTATTATTAATATAATAATTAATTATTATTAATAATACTTTTATTATTACCAATTTTTGAGTGTCAGCAAAATAAGCAAACAAAGGAAAGCAAAGGCTATCTGGGGAACTGAAGAAAACCAAAGTACTGCATTAAAAATGATTATGTGAGCTGGGTGCAGTGGTTCATACCTGTATTCTCAGTGCTTTGGGAGACAGAGGTGGGAAGCCAGGAGTTAGAAATTAGCCTACACAACCTAGTGAGACCCTGTCTCTGCAATACAAAAGAAAAAAATTAGCTGAGTGTGGTGCTGCTCACCTGCAGTCCTAGCTGCTTGACTAGGACTACAGTCAATAGTAGAAAAGAGGCTGAAATAAGAGGATCCCTTGAGCCTAGAAGTCTGAGGCTGTATAGTCTGCTGAGTTGTGATTGAGCCACTATACTCCAGTCAGGGCAACAGAGTGGAGGCCCTCTCTCCAATAAAATAAAATAAAATAAAATAAAAAATAAAAGTAAAGATGATAATGTCTCATGTTTTTGAGTTTTTAACATATGTCAATATGTGTTTAGGGATAAAAAGTGATGCAAGAAAAAATGGTCACCAAAATATTAATGATTATCTCTAAGTTGGTGGTTTTCAGACGAATTTTTCTATATAATTTTATGTATTGTTCCAATTCATTGTAATGATAACTTATTGTTTGTAAATAATGAAAAACTGTTTTTGTTGCAAAACCTCACTCTCAACTTCTGCAATGCAAACAATCCTATAAATTACATAAAAAATGAAAGACCAATTGGCAGTGTCTTTTTATTACATATATAGCAAATTAATCTCTTTGATACACAAAGAGCTTTTAAATAAATCCACCAAAACCAGTTGAAAACATTAACATAATTTAGGTAAAGATCATCAACTGGCAAGAAATAAAATTAAAATTAGAGTTCATTTTTTCCACTTAACATTTTGGGAAAGATTAAAAAGTTTGAAAATACAAAATATATTTGAAGGTGTAGAAAACCAGGCATAAAATATAAATTGGTGTGACTTTTTAGGAGTCATTTCATATTTTCAAACATTTCAATGTAAAGTTTGACCCAGTATTTTAACTTCTAACAATTTATTCTATAAAAAATATAGTTGGACACTGGGGCCTGTCGTGGGGTGAGGGTCTGGGGGAGGGATAGCATTAGGAGAAATACCTAATGTAAATGATGAGTCGATGGGTGCAGCAAACCAACATGGCATATGTATACCTATGCAACAAACCTGCACATTGTGCATATGTGCCCTAGAACTTGAAGTATTATTAAAAAATTGGATAAATATAAAAAGATAGTAGTATAAGGATGTTCACCGTAACATTTGTGCATATATAAGTGTTAGCAAAACTAACTAGAAACAACTCACGTAGTCTGTCTCAACAGGGCATTGATTGAATTATGTACAATCATCCCTTGGTGCCCAGGGCGGATCAGTTCCTGGACCCCTTGAGGATACCAAAATCCAAGAAAATTCAAGTCCTTGATATAAAATGGTGTAGTGTTTGTACACAACACACACACATCCTCCTGTATGCCTTGAATCACCTTTAGATTACTTAGAATACCCAATACAATGTAAATGCTGTGTAAATAGTTGTGTTATTTAGGGAATAATGATGAAGAAGAAAAGTCTGCACATATTCAGTACAGGTACAACTATCCATTTCTTTCCCTGAACAATTTTTGATGCAAAGCTGGTTGAATCCATGGGAGTCACAAGGAATTCACAGAACACAAGGAAACAGAGAGCCAACAGTATATTCATAAAATGAAATTTCATATAACTAAAAAATGAGACTGATTTCTGTATACTACATACTGATTTGAAAAGATTTTCCTGATGTGTTGATAACTGAAAGCAAGTTTCAGGTTTGCTCTTATGCACTTAATGTTATATGATGCATGCCATCAGGTACAAAAAAATATGTGCTTATATATGTACAGACAACTTCTGGGAGGATACATAAGAAACTGTTAATAGTGAATATCTTCTGAGAACCAGACTTAAGTAAGTGAGTAGAGTTTACTTTTCACTCTATGCTTTCTCATACTTTTGGAATCCCTTACTCCCAATATTTTATTATAAGAAGCTTCAAACATACAGAAAGTTTAACAACTGTATGGTGAACACAGGAATTAAAAATAAATTTGCCAGACCTGGTGCAGTGGCTCATGCCTGTTATCTCAGCACTTTGGGAGATAGAGACAGGAGGACTGCTTGAGCCCAGGAGCTGGAGACCAGCTTGGGCAATATAGTGAGACCTTATCTCTCCCAACAAACAAACAAACCAACCAACCAACCAACCACCTAGATGTTACAATTAACATTTTGCTATCCTTGCTTTATCACTAAATTTCAAAAAGGAAGGATGATGAATTATTTTAAAAATATACCTAGTGCCCAGGCACGGTGGCTCATGCCTGTAATCCGAGCACTTTGGGAGGCCAAGGCAGGTGGATCACCTGAGGTCAGGGGTTCGAGACCAGCCTGGCCAACACAGTGAAACCCCATCTCTACTAAAAATACAAAAAATTAGCTGGGCGTGGTGGCAGGTGCCTGTAACAGCTACTCGGGAGGCTGAGGCAGGAGAATCACTTGAACCCAGGAGGCAGAGGTTGCAGTGAGCCGAGATCACGCCACTGCACTCTAGCCTGGGCAACAAGAGCGAAACTCTGTCTCAACAACAGCAACAACTACACACACACACACACACACACACACACACACACACACACACACACACACACACTTAGCAAGAAATGAAAGCTTTAGCCAGAAGAGCATAGAATAATGAAACAATAAAATAAAAAAGTACATAAATCTGCTGAAAGAGACAATTAAATAGGATAATGTGATAAATGTCAGCAGCTGTTAGGAGTATAAAGTCCAGTGTTCAGGTCTATGCAAGAGCAAAGAAAAAGACTCTGTGAAGCATACAGGAGGAGTTTCCGTCCCGCAGTTCCTCAGGCCTGTGGTCAAGGGAGGATGTTCCCAGAACAGGAGACCTCGGAACAGGTAGCTTTGGCTCCATGAGAGGTTTATGGCGGATACATGCAATGTGGTCTCTGGACCTCTAAGACTCTGCTTCATCAGGAAGATTTGCTGAAATGCATTTGACCCCCAGGAACCCTTACCTTAGATCTCATAAAAGTGTTGCAAATCAGTTTGGATTTGGATAATGCCTAAACAGGAGGTTGTTTTGTTTTGTTTGCTTTTAAAAAAATTCCTAGTTATTTAACACGAGCTATTCCTTTGTATGTAAACCTTCAATTAAAAGAAAATAGTTGGGTTCCAGAAATCTAAATTTCTGAATTCTGAAATCTGAAGTTTTAACAAGCACCCAAGGTGAGTTCATTGCAGGCAGGTGTTGCAAATATGGTCATCTTCTAAAAATGTGGTCTATTTGGGCCTCATGAAGATTCACCTGCTCCAGGAGTCTACAACCTTGTTTTGCCAGGAATGCCTTTCTTCTCAAACAGCTAGTACTTATCTTCTAAATGAGCTTAATTACTAAATTCCTAAGGGAGTTGAACATCAAGGACTTTATCTCTTGGTGTAGATAAATTAGCTCGCTCAAATGTTGTAAACCAGTTTGGACCTGGGAGGGGTCTAGAGAGAGGAAATTATTATTATTTGATACATAACATTTGTACATATTTATGGCATACAGATGGTAGTTCATCACATGTGTAGAACGAGTAATGATTAAGTCACAATATTCAGAGTATCCATCACTTGATTTATCATTTCTATATGTTGGGAACATCTCAAATCCTCTCATCTAGCTGTTTTGAAAAACATAGTACATTGTTGTTAGCTATGATTATTTTTAACTTCCTTGTTATTTAATACTGCTGCTATGTCCCTTTGTGTAAACCTTCACATGGGCATTTAATACCATCTTCTTTAACCCCTGGTTCACTGGGGTCTTCCAGATACAGGCAGTTTAATTCTTCGCTTTTCTGAGTGAGAAAAGTCTGCAAATCTTTTTTTCTAGTGTTTTTCTTTGGAAGCTTCGTCCCACTGTTATCACAGAGTATTTGAATTCTCATCAGTTTCCTTGTAACTTCTGTGGAATGTGCTGGTAGAACTGCAGCTGTTAGTCCTTGTACTTAGAATAAGTTTTCTTCCCCTGAAGGATTAATAAGGAGGCCAACTATTTGCAGTTGCTTCTACCCCATCTCTGACAGTTCTTTAACCCCCTAAGAAGGAAGGATCTCAGAGTTTCTCATTCCTTCTCAGGGTGACAATTGTTGTGAATTCTTTCTTGTCTATTGTTTTTACCTCCTCTTTTTCCATTTTGGCCTGTCAATTTGAGTTGAATTCGTTTCTGGGTGGTCTATCACCTAACAGAAAACATGGTGCACCAAGTAATGAGTAACTGAGTTTTTATTATGTTTTAAAAAATACAATAAACATTTCTTGAGCACTTTCTGTGCACTAGGCATTTGCTAAATGCTGGTGACACGAGTGAGAAAGTGGGGACAGAGGCAGCCAAGTCTCTGAAGAATCTTGACACATCCAGTTTGAGAACATCCATCAAACAAGAAACAGCATTAAGAAAAAGCCTGGAAGTAAATTTGTAAGATGGAGACAATTCAGGTATGCTCAGGATCCAGGGTACCTGGTGAGAAATAAAAGCTGCTTTTCAGACTTGAGAGCTGCTGTTAAAAATCTGAATATTACCCAATAGGAAATTATTTCTTAACCCGCTTCTAAAAGTTAAGCTATGGAGAACTCATTCTCATGCAAAAGCACAATTATACATAAAATGATGCTTCTACTTTCTTTTATAGTCAGTTTAGACAAGGGAAGTGTGGGAAGGGGTGGAGATGATAAAAGAAAAAGGGGGAAGAAATCCAGATTGAAAGATGGTCAGAAAACAGGAGGTATCAGCAAAGGGAAAGCTACGTAGAGAAAAAGGTTGACAGGTCTGTTTCTTAAGGGTCTAGAACAGCATCTGGCACATAGTAGGTGCTTATGAAATGCAGTCATGTGCTGCATGATGTTGTGGTTAATGATGGACCGTGTATACTATGGTGGTCCCATAAGATTATAACAGACCTGAAAATCCCTATTGCCTAGTGACATTGTAGCCATCTTAACATGTATGCCTAGGCTAATGTTTGTATTTGTGTCTTGGTAGTTATGAAAAAAGTTTTAAAAGTTAAAAAAAAGTTAAAAATAGAAAAAAGGTTATAGAATAAATATTTTTGTACAACTGTACAATGTGTTTTAAGCTGTGTTATTACAAGAATTGAAAAATATTAAAAAGCTGAAAGTTAAAAATGTTACAGTAAGCTAAAATTTATTATTGAAGAAAACAATTAATATGGCCTAAGGGTACAGTGTTCATAAAGTCTACAGCAGTGTGCAGTAATGTCCTCAGCCCTCACATTCACTCACTGGCTCACCCGGAGCAACTTCCAGTCCTGTGAGCTTTATTCATGGTAAGTACCCTAGACGTACCATTTTAAATCATTTATACCATCTATTTTTTGTTGTATTTCTTCTACGTTTGCAGATGTTTAGATGCACAAATACCATTGTGTTACAGCTGCCTACAGTGTTCATTACAGTAACATGCTGTACAGGTTTGTAACCTAGGAGCAAAAGACTCTACCGTATATACCAGACGTGTAGTGGGCTATGCCATCTAGGTTTGTGTGAGTACACTTGGTGATGTCCACACAACTTTCATCAGTGCCTAGCAACACGTTTCTCTGAACATAGCCTCATGGGTAAGCGACACATGGCTGTAGTTATTATTAAAGGAAAGAAGAAATCTTTTGGAGAGAAAGATAATAAAAGGGAAATAGATGGACAAGCACAGATGTACAAAGAAAAAAATGTTGAGAGAGGCAACTAATGCAGATAGAAATACAAAAAGGAGGCAGGATGAAATGGACATAGGGAAAGAAGGGATTGGGACTCAGAGAGGCTCATACATTTATGCCAAGTACTATTGAGCAAATAATTCTTTTTATGTTCTGTGTCTTAGACACTGTGTGGAGTATGTGATGTGGACCTAGGGAGAGTCATTCAACCATTTTGTGTTTATTTAAAAAAAATTCTGAAAGGAAATGGAATCAAATACAGTATTGTAAAATGTTAAGAAGACCTGGTGGGTAGTTGGGATTTTTGCCTTACTAGTCTCTATATAATGTATGCTTGAAACTTTTCATAATACAAACTCAAAAAAATTTTAGAATGATCAATAATTGAGCATGGGCCCATTTAGGCCCCATTCCCTTACACAAAGTCCCTAGAGTTAGAATTGTCAAGGTCTAGCAACAGATGGCATGTGGAAGGCAAATGGGAGAAGGTCGTGTTCACTCCAAATGTTGGTGTCCTGCTGATTAAGAGGATGATTATTCCTCATGAACTGCAGGTTTTGGAAGAAAGCTAAGTAGTTCATTTCTATTTTCCCTGATGGGGTCTCACTCTGTTGCCCAGGCTGAAGTGCTGTGGTGCGATCTCCTCTTACTGCAGCCTTTTAACCTCGTAGGCTCAAGTGATTCTCCCTGCTCAGCCTTCCAAGTAGCTGGGATCACAGGCATAAACCACCATGCTTGGCTGATTTTTGTATTTTTTGTAGAGACAAGGTTTCACTATGTTGCCCAGGCTGGTCTTGAACTCTTGGGGCTCAAATGATCCTCCCCACTTGGCCTTCCAAAGCACTGGGATTACAGGTGTGAGCCACAGCGCCTGGCCAGAAGTTTTTTTTTTATTAATGTTGGGGGAATTCTCAAGGAAATATTTGTAGTCCAAAGGAATTTTGTTCCTTATAGAACCGGGGTTTCACGAGGCACAGTGGAGAGGCTCAGAGAGAGAGAGAGAGAGCGGGGCCTGGGTGGGGAGCTAGAAGACAGGACTGGGGGCTGTGGCTTCTGGTTTTCAATAGTGAAGAAGGATGAGGTTTGGATGGAAGCCCAGACCGAGGGTGTGGCCAGGATAACAGCTGAATTGGTTGAATTATCCAGCACAGAATTCCTGGTGGAATGTTGATTTGTTGGCTTCTGCAGGGTTCTTTTGCCTCCCAGGTGCTGGGCACAGTTGCTCAAAGCGGCTCCTGCAGGGGAGGTCAAAGGGTCAGAAAGGAGGGAGGTCAGAGGAGAGAGCTGGCGATCTCAGCCTCTGCAAAATGCACTTATTTTTCTTGGCATTTAACAGGTGGACTGGATTGAATCTAGCTGAGGGCTGGGCCGGTCAACAAATTCCCTCAACTCTTTCTCATCACTTCATAACCTCCTCCCTTGTTTAAGGGATCTCTTCTTTTTAAAATTCTTTTTATTTTTATGTTTTGCCTCTGGTGGATATTCTACTTCAGTGTTCATTTGCTAAATGATGGTTTAAGGGAAGAATATTAACCTAATCAACAAAGCAGTGGTGTGAGTGTAGTGGTGTGATCATAGCTCACTGCAGCTCCAACTCCTGGCCTCAAGTTCTGTCTCGGCCTCCCAAAGTGCTGCGATTACAGGTGTGATCCACAGCACCCAGTCCTAAATTCCAGATATTTAGCACTATTTTTCAGGACTTCAAGCTGGCCAACTCAATTGAATTAGAGAAAGATTTTTTGATGTATGAGATTAAGAAGCAAAATTTTAATTTTGTCTATGTAAAGGAAGATTTCTAATGCAGTGATTACTGATTGGTTTAGAATATCACAAACCCGCCCTGTAACACGCTCATGACAACAAACAAATACCACATCAACAGGGAGTCTCAGCAAAAATTAGCATGTCCTAAAACAAACAAAACACCAGCTGAACATCATAGAGGGGGATGAGAGAATTCAAACTTAATTATTTCCTTGGTTGGAAAACAAAATCTTTAAACAAAGAGATTATATCTATAAGGCACTAGGATTTCCAAGGTTCTACCCACAATAAGGCCAGAAGACATAAAGCCAAGTCGTTTGCTGGTTTTTAAATTACTCATATAAACTCGGAAAATTACAAGAGAGTATAACTGAGAGACTGTGTCTAGATCAGCAGTCCCCAACCTTTTTGGCCGCAGGGACTGGTTTTATGGAAGAGGATTTTTCCATGGATGGAGTCAGTGAGGATGGTTTAGAGATGAAACTGTTCCACCTCAGATCATCGGGTATTAGTCAGATTCTTGTAAGGAGTGCACAACCTAGATCCCTTGCATGCGCAGTTCACAATAGGGGTTGTGCTTCTGTGAGAGTCTAATGCCGCCCCTCATCTGACAGAAGGTGGAGTTCAGGCGGTAATGCTTACTTGCCTGCCTGCAGCTCACCACCTGCTGTGTGGCCTGGTTCCTAATAGGCCATGGACTGGTATCAGGGGCCCAGTGTGGGAAAAGTTCCTAAGACAGCTGATAGTCAAAAGACCGGTCTGCTTCCTTTTCTTTGTTTTCCTCCCTGAGTGTACCAATCAGTATTCTTGTCTTTTATTCTTTTGCATCCAGGTTGTCATCAAATCTGATTTCACGCAATTGCTCAAGGATCTAGAACTAGATGTACCATATGACCCAGCCATCCCATTACTGGGTATATACCCAAAGGATTATAAATTATGCTGCTATAAAGACACATGCACACGTATGTTTATTGCAGCACTATTCACAATAGCAAAGACTTGGAATCAACCCAAATGTCCATCAGTGACAGATTGGATTAAGAAAATGTGGCACATATACACCATGGAATACTATGCAGCCATCAAAAAGGATGAGTTTGTGTCCTTTGTAGGGACATGGATGCAGCTGGAAACCATCATTCTTAGCAAACTATCACAAGAACAGAAAACCAAACACCGCATGTTCTCACTCATAGGTGGGAACTGAACAATGAGATCACTTGGACTCAGGGAGGGGAACATCACACACAGGGGCCTATCATGGGGAGGGGGGAGGGGGGAGGGATTGCATTGGGAGTTACACCTGATGTAAATGACGAGTTGATGGGTGCGGCACACCAATATGGCACAAGTATACATATGTAACAAACCTGCACATTAGGCACATGTACCCTACAACTTAAAGTATAATAATAATAAATAAATTTAAAAAAAAAAGTTAAAAAAAAAAAAAAGTACCATCTATTTCTTACGATTCTTTAATATCAGTTGCAATCCGGGCGCGGTGGCTCAAGCCTGTAATCCCAGCACTTTGGGAGGCCCAGACGGGCGGATCACGAGGTCAGGAGATCGAGACCATCCTGGCTAACATGGTGAAACCCCGTCTCTACTAAAAAATACAAAAAACTAGCCGGGCGAGGTGGCGGGCGCCTGTAGTCCCAGCTACTCGGGAGGCTGAGGCAGGAGAATGGCGTAAACCCGGGAGGCGGAGCTTGCAGTGAGCTGAGATCCGGCCACTGCACTCCAGCCTGGGCGACAGAGTGAGACTCCGTCTCAAAAAAAAAAAAAAAAAAAAAAAAAAAAAAAAAATCAGTTGCAATCAAACTGCAAAACTTGTTTGTAAGGTGAGCGATAAGAGTGAAACTTCGTTGACTACCAGACACTATCCTAAGCACGCGCTATCACCTTTCATCCTTATAACAACTCTCCAACAAGGTATCATCATCATCATCATCATCATCATCATCACAGTTTTACAGATGAGGAAACTGGGGCTTACAGCAGTGGTTCACAGCCATGCTGCCCATTAGAATCTCCTGGGAGCTTTCAAAATGATCAGTGCTCAGGCCATCATTCACCTGGATCAATTAAATCAGAACCTCTGGAGGTGGCACTGGGTTTTTGTAGTTTTTTTTTGAGACGGAGTTTCACTCTTGTTGCCCAGGCTAGAGTGCAATGGTGCGATCTCAGCTCACAGCAACCTCCACCTTCCGGGTTCAAGTCATTCTCCTGCCTCAGCCTCTGGAGTAGCTAGGATTACAGGCATGTGCCACCATGCCTGGCTAATTTTGTATTTTTAGTGGAGACAGGGTTTCTCCATGTTGGTTAGGCTGGTCTTGAATTCCTGACCTCAGGTGATCCAACAGCCTCAGCCTCCCATAGTGCTGGGATTACAGACGTAAGCCACCACACCCGGCCAGTTTTTGTAGTTTTTAAAGCTCCTCAGGTGATTACAAAGTACAGCGAAGGTTAGAGCCACTGGCTTAGAGAGCAAGTAAGCATCACAAGGTCACAAGATTGAGTAATGGACTTGCAATTGGAATCCAGGTTTGCTAGATTTCAAAGTCTCATTTTAACCTCTCTATTATGTTGTCTTTCAAAGTATTTAATTGCTTTTAAACAAAAACCAATTAATATTTTCATATTTTAGATAACTGTAGGAAAGTGCATAAAACATACGTAGAGCTATGAATGGTAAACATACAGTGGTAGTGAAACCACACACATTTCAACATAGAACACTTCCCTATGGTGCCTTCCATGAGTGTAACTTTTATCTTCTCCCTTTAAGAATCTTACGTCCTGACTGTTGAGATAATTACGTTTTGCTTTTCTTTATGCTTTACCGCTTATGTATTTCTAAACCGTACTTAAGTTTTGGCTGTTTTTGAAGTTTATATGGAAGGATTCATACCATATGTCGTATTTTGCGTCTGGCTTTTTTCACCCAACATTATGCTTGTGACTCACCTGTGATGCGTGGCTATCTACTGTTGCTAATGTTCATTGTGATGTGATATTCCATTGTAAAAATGTAGCATAATTTGTCTACTTTATGAATGACAGATATTTCAGTTGATTCCAATTTGAGGCAATGGTAGCATATTTCCTGTTGTATGTGTAAATGAGACTCTAGAAGCTGACTTGCTGTAAGTTATGCCCACTTAAACTGACAGGTAAAAATTGTACATGCTTATGGTGTACAACACGTTTTGATATATGTATATATGTGGAATAGCTACATCAACCTATTTAACATATGTATCATCTCACATTTATTTTTTTGTGGTGAGAACACTTAAAATCTACCCTTAGCAATTTTCAAATATATAACATTATTATTAATTGTAGTCACAATGATGTACAATAGAGCTCTTGAACTTATTCCACCTGTCTAACTGAAATTGTGCGTCCTTTGACCAACATCTCCCCAGTTCTCCCACCCAGGCTATACCTATTTTCAGATTGATAGGTAATGCTATTCACATTTCCAATGTAGCTTATGCTATTAGGTTGGTGCAAACAGAATTGCGGTTTTTGCCTCTAAAGTAATGGCAAATTACAATTGCGATTACGTTTGCACCAACCTAATACTTCATCTTCTACACAGTGGTGTGTGAGATTTCCTAATGTTCCATTTTCTACAATGCGTGCTAGTGTCAGAGTTTAATGTTTGCCGGTGAGGTGGTTCTGAAATAACTGTTGGTATTTTTAATTTATATTTTTCTCATTACCTATGAGGTATAAAATTTTCTCATGTGTTTATTGTCTATTTGAATTTCATATTTTGTGAAGTGCCTATTTGAAACTTCTGACTATTTTTCTATAGGTTTTCTGTTCTTGTTGATATATAGTTGTTCTTTTTGTTTGAGACAGGGTCTCTCTCTGTTGCTCAGGCTGGCATGCAGTGGTGTAATCATGGCTAACTGCAGCTTGACCTCCTGGGCTCAAGTGATCCTCCCACCTCTGTCTCCTGAGGAACTGGGACTACAGGCACATGCCACCATGCCTGGCTAATATTTTTACTTTTTGTAGAGACAGGATCTCACCATGTTGCCCAGGCTGATCACAAACTCCTGGCCTCAAGCAATCCTTTAGCCTCAGCTTCCCCAAGTGCTGGGATTACAGGCATGAGCCACTGTAGGCCTTCTTTATATATTCAGTACTTGCTCAGTAATATTATTGAAAATATTGCTGAAGTATGAGAAAAGTTCTTAATTTTAATACAGTTGAATTTTTCCTTTAGGGTTTATTCTTTTCTATGTTTGAGATCTTCACTTACCCTGGTTTAGTAAAGATATTTTCCTATATTTTAAAAACATCATAGTTTTGCCTTTCTTACTTAGGTTTTCAATTTACATGGAACTAATTTTTGTGTACATAGGAGAGAAAGGACCAATTTCATATTTCTCCATATGGGAAAAATGGTCCCAGCACCATATTTTGAGCAGTCCTTTCCCTTATGATCAACGGTGTTATTCTGTCATATATCAAGTATCTATTATGTATAAGTCTGTCCCGCTTTCTCTATTGTGTTGCTGTGTCTACTTGTCTATCCCTGAGCAAATACCACACTATCTGAATTATTATAGGTTTATAATGTCTTGATAGCTGGTGAAGCAAGTCCTTCCAACTCTATCAAGAATATTTTGGGTATTCTTAGGTCTCTGCATTTCTATAAATTTAGATGACCAAATCTCACAAAAGGAAACCTGCTGGATTTTGACTGGGATTGCAATGAGTCTATCTAATCTACTTGGGGTAATTTATACCTTTACAATTTTGAGTTTTCAGATTCATAACATGATATGTCTCTCAATTTTTTAGAGATTTTTATTAATGACTCTTTAAAAAGTTATATAATTTCTCTGTATAGGTTTTAAACATATTTTATTTGAGTTAATCATATAGATGGTATTATCTGTTTTAAAAGCACTGTTTAAATTTCATTTTCTGGTAGTATGTAATGGATAAAAAGCTAGTAGATATGAGTAACGATACTTTTGCAAGGATACTAAGAGAAGGAAAAATTACAGAGTATCTCACACAATTATAGATAGAAAATTCTTTAATCAAACTGAATACTATACAAAATAACTTATCATGATCAATTTGGACTCATCCCAAAAGTGTGAAGTTACTTTAATGATTCTAATATTAGAACTTTCATTTACCATAGTTAATTACATTGACAAATTAAGGGAAAAATATTTCAGTAGTGTAGATAAAAATCATTTTTATAAAATTGAACATTCATTCATGATTTGCAAACTAATTGAAAATTAGCTTAATCTAAAAAAAAGTTAACTTCAAAGAACATAGGGCAGGTATTATCTCTAATGGTTAAACATAGAAAACATCTCCTTTACAAGTAAGAGGATTCCAAGAATATCTTCTCTTAACATTGAAATAGGAATCCTTGCTGGATCAATTTGGCAGAAAAAAGGAAAACAAAAGGCATAAGGATTTGAAGAGAATAAACAAAACCATTACTATTAGCTAATAATGTCTTCACTGAAATTTCAAAGAAATTTATAGATAAATTAGAATTAATAAAGAAATTTGGTAAGTTTGCTTGATACAAAAATCAGTATACACAATTATATTGCTATATTCTTGCCACCTACAGTTAAGGTAATTCTAAATTACCTAGGAATAAATGTGACAAACATTTGTGAGACTTTTTAAGGACAAAATTATAATATTTTATTAAAGTAACATTAAAGTACATATCATGTCCATGGATCAGAAATCTCCAAATTCATAAAAATTGCAATGCTCCATCAATTGACCTGTAGATTTGATTGAAGTCAAAATACCAACTTTGTTTATTTTTACAGAACTTGCTAATCTGGGCCTAAAATTTACATGGAAAAGCAAAAATTAATAACCCACTCATTCCTGAAGAACAAGGGAGGTAGATTTCTTTACTAGGTAGCAAGAATTATTTTAAAGCCATAGTAGTCTGATATCTGCAAAGGCAGAGACACAGAGACAAACGAAACAACAGAAACAACAGAAAACTCAAAACCAGAACCAGATATATATATATGTATGTATATTTGACTTTTAGCAAAGTTTGCATTGAAGATAGACTACAATAAATCAAGCCACTAAAACTGGTTACTCATATTGTAAAAAGATCAAATTGTATTCCTATTTCTATCATATCTTCTCCCAACAGATTCCACACGTGTAAAAATTTAAATATGAAAGGTAGAACTATACAACCTTTAAAGGAAATTATCTTTATGACTTTGGAATAAGTTTCTTAAAGGAGACACATGCACCAATTGTAAGATAAATTATTGATAAATGTAGCTATACTACAATTAAGAACTTACGTTTACCAAGGGACACTGTAAAGAAAGTGAAAAGACAAACCTGGAAGAAGTTATTTGCAACACATACAACAGTAAAAATAATTGTAACCAGAATATAGAATAAAAGTACAGAATAATAATAAAAATATCCCAATAAAAAACAAAAGTCTTGAATGGCATTCCACAGAGGAGAATTAGCCAATAAACACATGAGATCCCCAACTTCTTTAGTTATTTGATAAATGAAAAATTAAAACACTGTGAGATACCCTTTCATATTCTCCACAGTGAAAATAATTTAAATGTCTGACAATATCAAGTGTTGACGAGGATATAGAACAATGAGTGCTATATATATCACTGATGGTAGCATGAGTTTATATCACAGTATTATAAAACAATTTGGCATTATCCAGTCAAGTTGAATATATTCATCTACCTCTGAATATATACTAGATATTCTAACAATGGAAGCCATGTATAAGAATATTTACAGTAGCCGTTTTTGTAATAAGCAAAATATAGAAACTGAAGTGCTCAACAGTAACATGGTTAACTGTGGTATGTTAATAAAATGAAATACAATATAGCAGTAAAAACGGAATGCACTCTAACTTTGCACAAAAACATGAATATTCAGGCACACAATTTTTAATAAATCAGGTTCTGGAAAACACATTTCCATTTATTCATAATCATAAGCCATGTAATTTTATATTTGGTTGTATAATATTTGGGGAAATTTCCAAAGAAAAGAGAAGGATAAAGCAGAAATTTAGGAAAGGTGCTGGGTCATGAGAGGACTACACAGATAACTTCAAATGTAACGTAATGTTCTATCAAACTGGATGGCGAGTATGCAGGCATTAAAATTTTATTTTCATAGGCATTTGCTTTAGTCTTTATACCTTATACATATTTTATAAGCATTCTTTTTATGTTGATAACATATTCTTAAAAGGTTACAGAAAAGAAGCACCATAAAGTACTTTTTAAGCAAAAAGCTAAAATAAAAAAACTAAAACAAAACCCAAAAAAGCTTATCAAAAATATCAGCACCCAGAAACACACATTAAGTGATAATCATTTCATAGTATTCTTAATACATATATACAGGAAGGATAAAATAGAAACTATTAGGACTATCTCAGTTATCTACCATGCATAACAAACCACCCCAAAATTTAGTGGTTTATAACAACAAAACCAGTTATTTACTCATGATCCTGCCACTGAGCAGAGAGAACTTGATGGGATTGCTAACTTTATTCCATGTGTTGGCTGCAGTTACATAGTTGTATTTAGCGAAGAACTCGGCTGGGGTTGGAACATCTCAGATTGTTTTACTTGTCCATTGGCAATCTTTGCTGGAACAGCTGGGATGGCTTGGGGCCTATCGGCTGGGCTTCTCTTTTCCCATAGTTTCTTGTCATTCAATGAATCTCAAAAATGGGGAAGCAGAAGCTACAAGTCTTTTAAGATCTGGGTGTGGAAGTCCCAGAATATCACTTCCGTGCATTCCATTGGTCAAAGCAAGTTACAAGACCAGCCCAGATGCAAGGCAAAAGGAAACAGGCTGTCTTTTGATGTGCAGAGATGTGTGCCTGCAGGGATTGTAGGAATTGTTTGAGGTCGTCTTTGGAAATGATCTACCCCTGGAATCATAATAAGTATGCAGCTTCCATAGTCTGTTGTCAGAACGCTGGTTTTGCCTGGTTCTTCGAACAATTTCATTCAACAATTATTACTAAATACCTACTATTTGCCAGGGACTGTTTTAGCCATGGTCAAAGCAATGAACCAAACATTTCAGAGATTCAGGCAATCATTCAGGTCATATGCAATTTTATACCAGAAGTCAGGATGGCAAAAGAGTGAATGTTTGGTTAATTTAAATAAAAGAATAGCAACAAGCAATAGCTGCTGACCGTACTCAGTGGCTCAACTGAACTCAGAACTAATAGAACAAAAGTTTCCAGAAATATGAATCTGCTTGAGATCCCATTCAAACAAATTCAGCAAATACCTACTATATAAAAAGACCTTTCCTAGCCCACTAGAGTGAGAGATTATTTTGAAAGCATTTGGTTTGATTCAATTAGGATTTGTTGGACCTATTTGTGAGTTGCCAAAGGAGATAAAAAAGATTAAAAGCACAGGATTCCTGGCCTCACGGTGTCAACGATGTTGAGTACTCGTAGCTATGATACCAGGGAAGTAAAAGTGCCATAACTTGATATTAATGCTAGGGGCATTATAGAAGCTAATATTTCCTTCATCTGTGGGAATTGTGTCTTCATGAAGTAGGTAGCATTGTGAACTAGTTCTTAAAGGTTGCCCACATTTTCATTTGGCAGGATGCCAGCAGGCTTGAAGAAGGACATACTAGCTTAATGTGCTCTGTACTATCAGCTTTGATGGTAGGTGTGTATTTCCTCTTTGTTTCTGACTGAAACTTGTGTGGTGCGTTAATGGTAGTTCAATGATTTCCATTTTCTACTTGAATTCCTTGTTTAAATGACCTATTTACATTACTAGTCTGGGTGACATCTGTGCCTAGAGATGTCTACTAGTTGAAAATGAACAAACAGCAGCTAGGTATTTCTTATCTCTAATGGATGGTCTGCAAATCCCTTTGCTTTAGAATTTTGTGTGCAATGAGTTTTTTAAAAAAAGGAATAAAAGTGACAAACACATGTCCAAGTGCTTTGTGTAAACATGATATTCTTCTTCTGTCGAGGTGACTCTAAACATAGGATATACAGTTGGAATGTGATTGATATAGAATTGTTTGTGCCATTTCTCTTACTCCGTTTCCTGTTTGAAAACTGGACTTATCTTTGGGGTGGAGAAACACTTGAGATTTCTCACCTTTCAATGTCTTAAGGTCTGCTATATTGAGATTCTTAAGGTATGCTTTTCATCCGGATATTCCTCTATAGAAAAGGCTAAAATGAGTCTGAACAGCTGACTGCAGTCAGGCCACCTTTTGGTGCTCTGGGTTCTCAGAATAATATTTCTACTGTATCATGAACATCTTTCTCTTTTTCCTCTTCCTAACAAATATTCATCCATTGCTTTGACAAATTAACATTTAAATAACTGTTGTATACCAGCCGCTATTCTATGGACTTGGGATACATTTATGAAGAAAAGAAACAAAATTCATGCTGTCTTGGAATTTATAGTCTAGCTATAAGTAATAAACTCAATAAGGAAGGAAGTTATAGAATATTAAAAGGTGACAGGTGCTATAAACAATTGAGTAGGGCAATGGGGGCAGGGTGAGAGTGTAAATTACAGCTGTAAAGAGATTTGTTGGGATGATGCTCATTAAGGAGTGAGTTAGCTTTTGGTCCTCTGGGTGTAAGAGCCTTCTGAGCAGGGGGAGCCACCTGCGTTCAGGTGCTTTAGTGGGAGCTTTTCCAGGATGTTCTAGGAACAGCCTGTAGGTTAATGTGATGAGCAGACAGTCAACAAAAGGGAGAATAGTTGGGAAGGAGGGAGAGTGGTAACAAGGACAAATTGCATGGGGATTTGAAGGAGTTTCTAAGGACTTTGACTTTTATCCACAGGAGGCTCTTCGGCAGACAAGTGACTTTTTCCCTTCTTTTGTAGTGTTGCTGTCGTATGTTTTATCTCTGCAAATGTTGTAACAGTACTTTGTTGTTTTTGCTTTAAACACCAGTTGACTTTTTTGGAGGGGTAACTTTTGGATTAATGTTTGCATGATATAACTTTTACCATTCTTTTACTTTCAACATACCTATGGTGATATATATGAAGTGAGTTTCTTATAGGCAGCATATTAATGGTTCATGTTTTTTATCCAGTGTGCCAATCATGGTCTTTTAATTGGTATATTTAGATTATTTATATTTAAGGTAATTACTGATAGGGCTTAAGTCTGTATTTTTGTTTTTTGTTTGTTTGCTTCCTCTACTTCTCATTCCTCTGTTTCCCTCCCTCTCTCTCTTTCTACCCTCTTTCTTTTTATGCCTTCCCGTGGGTTACTTGAAGATAATTTGGAATACCATCTTAACTTATTTATAGTAGATTTGTTTGTCTATACTACTTTGTATAGCTTTCTTTAGTGGTTGCTTGGGAGAAATTTTTGAAATTTTGATATCATTTCAAACTTAAAAATAGTTGCAAGAGTAGTACAAAGAACTCCTTTACCCTCTTTACTCAGATTAACCAATATTTTACACTTTGCCCCACTTGCTTTATCATTCTCTGATTTTCTCTGTGGTGTGTGTGTTTGTGTATACATAAATTTTTTTGAACCACTTGAGAGTAAGTTGCAGATATTGTACTTCTTTAACTTGAAATACTTCAGTGTGTATTTCCCAAGAGTAAGGACATTCATTTATAGAACAATTATCAAAATCAAGAAATATAGGCCAGGTGCAGTGGCTCACAGATGTAATCCCAACACTTTAGGACTCCAAGGTGGGCAGGTCACTTGAGGTCAGGAGTGCCAGAGCAGCCTGGCCAATATGGTGAAACCCTGTCTCTGCTAAAAATACCGAAATTAGCCCTGCGTGGTGGCATGTGCCTGTAGTCCCAGCTACTCAGGAGGCCGAGGCATGAGAATAACTTGAACCTTGGAGGCGGAGGTTGCAGTGAGCTGAGATTGCACCACTGCACTCCAGCCTGGGTCACAGAGCGAGACTGCCTCAAAAAAAAAAAAAAAAAAACAAAAACAAAACCAACCAACCAAACAACAAAAAAGCAAGAAATATAACATTGTACTCATTCATAAATCTGCTCCACAGTCCATATTCCAATTTTGTCAATTACTCCAATAATGTTTTATGAAACTATTTACCATTCAGTCTCTTTAGTCTTCTTTAATCTGGAGGAATTTTTCATTTTTTTTTTCCTGATGTTTTTACTCTTGACTTTTTGGAGAGTAAAGGCAATTATTCTCTAGAATGTTCTCCAATTTGGGTCAGCCTGCCTGCCTCCTTTCCTTCCTCTCTCCCCTCATCCCTTCCTTCCTCTCACTATGTTGGCCTGTTGCCCAGGCTGGCCTTGAACCACTGGACTCAAGTGATTCTCTTCGTCTCAGGATGCCCAGTAGCTGGGACTACAGGTGCATGCCACCATGCCTGGCTTTCTGATATTTCTTTTTTTTCTTTTTTTTGAGACGGAGTCTCACTCTGTCGCCCAGGCTGGAGTGCAGTGGCCGGATCCCAGCTCACTGCAAGCTCCGCCTCCTGGGTTTAAGCCATTCTCCTGCCTCAGCCTCCCGAGTAGCTGGGAGTACAGGCACCTGCCACCTCGCCCAGCTAGTTTTTTGTATTTTTTAGTAGAGACGGGATTTCACTGTGTTAGCCAGGATGGTCTCGATCTCCTGATCTCGTGATCTGCCCGTCTCGGCCTCCCAAAGTACTGGGATTACAGGCTTGAGCCACCGCGCCTGGCCTCTGGTATTTCTTAAGGAAATATTCACAATATTTATTTGTAATAGAAGAAATGTGGAAACAATCTAAATGTGACATTTAAAAAGTTTGGTTGAATACATTAAGATATACCTGTATTATGAGATATTATGTAGCCATCAAAATCATGGTATAGATATTTAAATATTAACATAAAAAGTTCTGAATACATTAAGAACAAAAGGCAATGTACAAAGCTGTCTGTATAAATGATCCAATATTTGTAAATAAACATATTATTTACAAGTGCAAATACGCATAGAAAATAGTTTGGAAGGAAATATACCATGTTATTAACAGTAGTTATCTCTGGATATCATTGCTATCTAAATGATGACCTAGAGATTTTTCCTCAAATTTTTCTTTTTAAATTCTATTTCCTGTTTTTCTATAATAAAGATTATGAAGTTTTAAATAGGAGAAAATTCTTTCTTATAACCTCATCGTTCATTATATTGAAGTTATTGTATACACTGTCACTGTATCTCAGCGTAGTCTCAATAAAAAGAAACACATCTCTGAGGTTCTGTTGCCAGGAATGGATGAGTGATTTGTTGAGCAACTGCTTTATTTTCATTTCATAGGCATTTAGAGTTATATCATTGTCTTTGTATTAGCTGGAAAAGCATATTAGAGCCAAAGCTGTGGCCCATTCTTATCAATGTGAATTGTACTTTATGGCTTACATTTTGTGTACTTAACTTTTCTTAATATCATCTTATTTTTTTTCAGACTTTGGTTTATCTTCTTTTCCCACCCTAGTTTTCTCATACCACACCTTAATTTTCTTACTGATTAAAAAAAATCCTTTTTATGCTCCACATTCATTTCACTTTGAAATCCTCTTTTGAATAAAGTATGATACAAAAAATAAAATGAATAACTTGTTAACTGACCAATTAGTATAAAATCATATATATATATAATACGGTAGAATAATAGCTATTTGAGTGCTTACTCTCTGCCAGACCCCGGGTTAAGCAATCGATAGGCATTTTCTCATGAATCCTTACAACCATCCCATATGGTTGATCCTATTTATTTCTCGTAATTTTTAGATAAGGAAAGTGACGCTTTGTTTTTTATTTCTGTATCAATTTTTTCTTTATTTGTGAATTATTTCTTAATTTTGAAAGAGTATGAAAATTTTTCCTTTAGTCTTTTGAAATTTCTGATTTGTCATATCCTAGGAAATAGAAATAATAAAAAGCTGCCAATGAGTGTGTATTGTCACTAGAGGTATAAGCAGATGCTCCTGGATTCTCAGAGGTTAAATAACTTTCCCAGGATCAGTCAATAAGAAGCGCTGCAGAACTGTCAACTACATAAAAGAAGTATGTTGCATAAGAAAAATACTGAAGGGAACACAAACTCTTAAGTAGTTACCATGAAACTGGTAATTTGTCAATATGATTGCTATTTTTTCATGTTTTCCAAAATTTTCACAAGTATATAATTTTAATTAGAAGGAAAAAAGTTTGTGAACACAGTAACCTGATCAACCATCTTAAAATGAGACCATTTCGATAATTGCCCATTGACAAAGTTGGATTTATGAATGCAGATCTGTTCAGTTATTCACAGTTGTGTCTTTCTCTTCTTTGACCAGCTCCCACCCCTGACCATTTTCCCCCTGAATATTTAAACAACTCACAACTGTATAGTATGGAAATTTCACTTCTGCAATGGCCTCTTCAAGTTGGCCGTTTGCCTACTGATCCACTCGAACAAGATGGGGAATGTTTCCTGCTTATATTTATAAGGATGGGCATTATCGATGAGGTGGTAAGATAGGGAAGATGTGTCCAGACAGTGCAAGAGGGCAGGAGTATTCTGTGAACATGCCGGTGAAGCCACACCAACTATATTGCAGTTGTGTAGCCAGATATTGTTATATGAATAGCAAAAAACTTAACTGCCACACAAATAACCTTTAGATATCTGGAAAAGCCAGTTTCATTTTCAATGTTTTAAATAGGAGCTCCTTAACTTTTCCAGAAAGCTGGGGGTATAAAAAGCCATTAGGGTGTAATGGAAAATACACTGCACTGAGATCAAGGCCAAATATCATTACTTACTTTTTGTAACATCTTGGTTAGGAGCCTTATGATTTTTTTAATTTTTATTTTTGGACAAGTTCTCAGTCTGTCGCCCAGCCTGGAGTGCAATGGCATGTTCATGGCTCACAGTGGCCTCAACCTCCTCGGCTCAAGCAATCTTCCCACCTCAGCCTTGTGAGTAGTTGGGACCACAGGAGGGTGCCACCATACCTGGCTAATTAAAAAAAAATTGTAGTCATGGGGTCGTGCTGTATTGCACAGGCTCTCTTGAACTCCAGGGCTCAAGTAATCTTCATGCCTCGGCCTCCCAAAGTGCTGGGATTATAGGTGAGTGCCACCACACCTGGCCAGATTTTTGAGCCTCAGTTTCCTCACCTGTAAAATGGAGAACATAGCATAACTTTCCATTTCACAGTCATTTTGATAATCAAATGAGATAATGTAAATTATAGCTTGTTGTAATCTTTAAAACCAAATACCAATAAAAGGCATCCTTACTTTTCACTGAAATTATTCCCAGATCATTGCATGCCAAAGATGAATTTTTCCTAAAATTAAGTACAGTAAAAAAACCCCAACAAAACCTCAAACTATCAGGCATTTGAACTTCATCTTTGAAAGTCTGCAGTATTACATTTCTTCATCCAGTGACATTGAGCAGGAAGAAGAATTAGCAAGTCAACCACTGCAACATTTATCAAGATTTATCTTTATGAACTCAAATCATTTTTCCATTTCTGCTTCAAATTTTTTTCACTTATTACACGATTGGCTATTTCTTAGTTTTGAAATAGTACAGAAAATTTACCCTTTTTCTTTAGACGTTTCTGATTTGCTGTGATATAGGAAATAGAAATAAGAAAAAGCTGTTAATGAATGAGTAGTTACATCTGGATGCTTCTGAGATCTCTGAATTTCTGAGAAAGATAATGCACCCCATTTCTGGGATGGATGGAAATGCTTCACTGCCTTCTGCTTCTACTGACACCAGGACTGCAGAGCAGAGCAGGTAACTAACAGGGGTAAGGAGAAGCAGCAGCAGTGATGGATAAGATGGCCTATAAGATGGTCTTTGGTCACAGCAGAGAGACTTCTGGAGTCATCCAGGAATTTTGCTGGAAGTCAAAAGGTGATAGAAGAGGTGATAGAAGTCAAAATAGCTGGGGAAGAGGTGCTCAATGTCACTGGATGAAGAAATGTAACACTGCAGACTTTCAAAGATGAAGTTCAAATGCCTGATAGTTTGAGGTTTTGTTGGGGTTTTTTTACTGTACTTAATTTTAGGAAAAATTCATCTTTGGCATGCAATGATCTGGGAATAATTTCAGTGAAATTTATATATATATATATATATATATATATAAAAAAGTTAGCCAGGCATGGTGGCACATGCCTGTAGTCCCAGCTACTTGGGAGGCTGAGGCAGGAGTATCATTTGACCCTGGGATGTGGAGGTTGCAGTGAGCCGAGTTTGCGCCATTGCACTCCAGCTTAGGTGACAAAGCAAGGCCCTATGTCAAAAAACAAAAACAAGAAAACCCTGAACAGACCAATAATAAACAGTGAGACCGAAAAACTAATTTACAAAAAATGACTATCCTAAGGGAAATAACTTAGCAATTTAATTTTTTTAAAAATTTATTTGTATAAACAAAAAAAGCTCAGGACCAGATGGATTCACAGCTGAATTCTACCAGACATTCAAGGAATAAATGGTACCAATCCTACTGAAACTGTTCCAAAAGATTGAGAAAGAGGGAGTCCTCCCTAAATCATTATATGAAGCCAGTATCACCCTAATACTAAAACCAGGAAAGGATATAACACAAAAAGAAAACTACAGACCAATATCTCTAATGAACATAGGCATGAAAATCCTCAACAAAATGCTAGCCAACCAAATCCAACGGCACATCAAAAAGATAATACATCCTGATCAAGTGGGTTTTATCCCAGGGATGCAAGAGTGGCTTGACATACACAAGTTAATAAATGCGATAACATCATATAAACAGAATTAGAAACAATATGATCATCTCAATGGATGCAGAAAAAGCTTTTGATAATATCCAGCATCCCTTACTGATAAAAACCTCAATAAACTAGGCATAGAAGGGACTTACCTCAAAAAAATAAAAGCCATATGTGACAAACCCACAGCCAACATCATACTGAATGGTGACAAGTTGAAAACATTTCCCCGGAGAACTGGAAGAAGACAAGGATGCCCACTTTCACCACTTCTATTCAACATAGTACAGGAATTCCTAGCCAGAGCAATCAGGCAAGAGAAAGAAATAAAGGGCATCTAAATTGGAAAACAGGAGGTCAAACTACTGCTGTTCACCAATGATATGATCTTATACTTAGAAAACCCTCAAGACTCACCCACAAGACTCTTAAATTTGATAAATGAATTCAGTAAACTCTCAGGTAACAAAATTAATATACACAAATCAGCACTGCTATATATCAACAACAACTGAGCTGAGAATCAAGAATTCAATTCCCTTTACAATAGCAGAAAGACAAAACAAAAACAAAACCTTAACCAAGGAGGTAAAAAACCTCTATAAGGAAAACTACAAAACACTGCTGAAAGAAATCATAGATGACACAAACAAATGGAAACACATCTTATGCTTATGGATGGGAAGAATCAATATTGTAAAAATGACCATACTGCCAAAGCAATCTACAGATTCAATGCAATTCTCATCAAAATACCAGCATTTTTCACACAAAAAACAGTCCTAAAATTCATACGGAACAAACAGAGAGCCCAAATAGCCAAAGTAATTCTAAGCAAAAAGAACAAATCTGGAGGCATCACACGACTGGACTTCCAATTATACAACAAGATTATAGTTAACAAAACAGCATGGTACTGGTATAAAAATAGGCACTTAGACCAATGAAAGAGAAGAAAGAACCCAGAAATAAAGCCAAATACTTAAACAGCCAACTGATCTTCAACCAAACATATATAAATTGGGAAAACAACACCCTATTCAATAAATGGGAAAACTGGCAAGCCACATGTAGAAGAACAAAACAGGATTACCATCTCTCACCGTATATAATAACCAATTCAAGATGGATCAAAGACTTAAATCTTAGCCATGAAACCATAAAAATTCTAGAAAATAACATTAGAAAAAGTATTCTGGACATTAGCCTATGCAAAGAATTCATGACCAAGACCTCAAAAGCAAATGCAAAAGAAATAAATGGGACCTAATTAAACTAAAAATCATCTGCACAGCAAAGGAAATAATTGGCAGAGTAAACAGACAATGCACAGAATGGGAGAAAACAGTTGCAAAGTATGTATCTGACAAAGGATTAGTGTCCAGAATTTACAAGGAACTCAAACCAATCAGAAAAAAAAATTTCATCAAAAATTGGGTGAAGGATATGAATAGACATTTTTCAAGAGAAGATACACAAATAACTAACATGAAAAAGTGCTCAGCATCACTAATGATCAGGGAAATGCAAATCAAAACCACAATGAGATATCACCTTACTCCTGCAAGAATGGCCATAATTAAAAAGTCAAAAAACAACAAATAGATGTTGGTATGGATGTGGCGAAAAGGAAATACACTTACACTGCCAGTGGGAATGTAAATTAGTACAACCTCTATGGAAAATAGGGTGGTGATTTCTTAAATAACTAAAAGTAAATCTGCCATTAACTCCAACAATCCCACTACAGGGTATCTATCCAAAGGAAAAGAAGTCACGAAAAAGACACATGCACACACATGTTTATAGCAGCACAATTCACAATTGCAAAGATCACAGAATCAACATAAGGGCCCATTGACCAATGAGTAGATAAAATGTGGTATGAATAACCAAGGAATACTACTTAGACATGAAAAGGAATGAAATAATGTCTTTCACAGCAAGTTGGATGATGCTGGAGGCCATTATTGTAAGTGAAGTAATTCGGGAATGGAAAACCAAATACTATATGTTCTCATTTATGAGTGACAGCTAAGCTCTGAGGATACAACGATATGCAGAGTGATATAATGGACTTTGGGGACTTGAGGGGGAGGGTGGGAGGAAGATGAGGGATAAAAGGCTACATATTGAGTGCAGTGTACATTGTTCAGGTGATAGGTTCAGTGAAATCTCAGAATTCACCACTATATAATTCATCCATGTAGCCAAAAACCACTTGTAGCCCAAACCAAAAGCTATTGAAATTAAAATAATAAATAAAAAGAGGAACTATTGTAAGCCCACAACACACAGAATCAGGGAGCCACTGAGTTTCTGTAAGAATGTTCAGCTAATTTTTTTTTAAATGACAACTTAATGTCCCCAAAGCAATCTAAACAGTTTAGGCATCATTGTAAACTACTTTGTGAAAGAATTTATTATAAACACAAAATTTACTTTCCTCAAAGATAAAGTCTACTGGAAAATTAAATCTTCAGGGTATTATTGAAGATTTTCATATTCTTTCTTAAAAATTTAATTCTGAAGAAGGAAATATAATCAGGTGAAGCAATTAGATCTGTTTATGAAAAGCATGGCAGACTTACCTCCATCGTAGAACCGTCTTATGCAGATTGCCTTTTAATTACTTAGCTGTTGCTGTATGTCTTAATCTTAGGATGTTCTAATAATGTTGACAATCTCAATGGTGTATGGAGAAGGTTCATGCTCAACATACAAATTTGGGACATGAGTCAGGCTTGGTTCAAACACATTGAGGTTTTTTTTCACACATACTTTCTTTTGGTAAGTAATCCTTCACAATATGTCAATATCATGAGATCATTATCAGTGGAATTAAACAGAAACAGCTCAAATTGATATAGTTAATTGCACCCTACATAGAACTAGATAGGAAGCAATTAAATGGCAATATCAGTGGCATACTTCCAGTAAATCAAGAATGGGGTTACAGAAGTATCCTGGCATCTTGGAGGCACATAATGAGGAACCCAAAGGAGCATCTTGATTCTGTTTTTCAATTACCACAAAGGATGATCATTGGGTTAGAAAGAACAGAGTTGCCTATGAAAAAAGGCTATTGACAATCAGTTTAGGATGGCAATACTGGGAGCGGCAGTATCATCCCTATCCTGCATTGCATAGTGAATTTTGAAGGGAAGCAAAGTCTTCCATTAACATCAAATAATTGCAGAAATAACTGCTAAGAATTAGCAATATGTTCCATGAAGTGAGAAGTAAATATCCTAGCATAGAACAAATGGAGCAAAGTCCAGAGTGGGACATAGCAAGGAAGATGGGAACCATTAGTCAAACTGGTTAAAAAGATTAACTGTTGCTTGCCATACCAAGGAACAAAGGAAGATATAGTCAAACTGGTTAAAGATTATTATGAATTTATTACTGAGTAAAATGTGGAAAGTGGAATCAGAATGTCCTAGAATAATGGATTGGAGCAAGGAGCCAAAGAGAGGATGGATTAAAAATACATGTTCTCTATGAGCCTGCAATTCCATGTCTAGGTATTTATCCAAGAGAAAAAGATATGTCCAAAAAACCTTTAACATAAATATTCATGTCAGCTTTATTTGTAATATTCCCAAATTAAGCTGGGAAGGAGCACACAGGAACTTTCTGGGGTAATGGAAATTTTCTATATCTTGATTGGGTTAGTGACTGCATGGTTGTATACATTTGTCAAAATTCATTGAACTTTGCATTTAAACTCCATGAATTTTATTGTAAATTATACCTCAGTAAAGCCAAAACAAAACAAAACAAAACAAAAGAAAACAGATGGAAGAGATTGGGGAGGTGGACGCATACCTTCAAATTGTGGCACCGAACAAGTAGAAAAATCTTCTTGCCTTCCAAGATAGCAAGTGAACAGCAACATCTCCAGGTTCAAAGCAGCTCTGTTTTCTTGAGCCAATAACCCAAACTACTTTATAGTTTGAATGTATAACTATGTACAAGTAGACCATGTAAAGTAAATAGAGTCTCAGACTACAACTGAACTATTCAAAATATCCTTATTTATTTGGACACAAAGTTATAAAAACTTGGACATGTAGAACAAATAACTATCTTTTAAAATCTGACACACTTAAGAGAAATTTGCTGTCCTGATGCTACACAATTTCTGAATATTTTAGTGGGTGTGATAGAATAATGGCCCCTGATGCTACACTATTTCCAAATATTTTAGTGGGTGTGGTAGAATAATGGCCCCTAAAATATCAGATCCTGATTTCTAGAAGCTGTAAATGTTACTTTATAAGGAAAAAGGATCTTTGCATATGTGACTAAGGCTCTTCAGATGAATATATTATCCTGGATTATTCAGGTGGGTTCCAAATGCTTTCACAAGTGTTCTCATGAGAGAGGAAAAAAGGAGATTAGAGAGAGACGCAGAAGAGGAGGAAGCAATGTGACCATCCAGGTAGAGATTATGGTGATGGAAAGCAAGGGAAAAAGGAATGAAGAAGAGCAGTACTTTATTTTTCATTACTTAAATAAACATCTATGTATAGACCTGTCATGTCTGCCAGGTGGAAATTTCATTTTTAGTTTCTATGAGTTGTTCAATTCCATGAGGTTGTGCTGCAGTATGAGGGGGCTTGCATTGTGCTAGGGTATTGGTGAGAAGCCCATCTGTTTCTTGGTCATTGGAACACCCAAGCCAGTGCTGAAAACCCTTGTCTCTGGTTCATGTAGCCTCCCCCAACCAGAAGACCACTGCTTAATTGCTATGTTGGGAACCTCATAGTTCTTCCGCTTCTGGCTCCTACTTTTGAAGTTAACTCCATGCAGACCGTCTTCATTCTTTTGGTCTAAAATCCAGGGGAACATCATTCTGGCATTGGGGGCAGCATGGGGAAGCCCCACAACCTTCTGCCTGTTATTCTCAAATATTTAATTTATGCCCCAACCTTCTTTTTGCTTCAACTTTTAAGTTCCAGGGTACATGTGCAGGTTGTGCAGGTTTGTTACATATGTAAATGTGTGCCATGGTGGTTTGCTGCACCTATCAACCCATCACCTGGGTATTAAGCCCAGCATTCATTAGCTGTTCTTCCTGATGCTCTTCCTCCCTGTGAGCCCACCCCAGCCACCGTGACAGCCCTCAGTGTGTGGTGTTCCCCACCGAGCGTCCATTGTCATTGGTCAACTCCTTTTTAAAGTTCTCTCTAAATGCTTGAAATTTTGGAGCCCCAGAAGCCAGATTTAGCCACACATTGTTTACCCTTTCTGTCACTGCTAGCTTCATAAAATTCTAGGGGTGAACAACTTTCCAGCAATTATTGTATATGAGCACCTGGGCCTGGCGGACCCTGCTTAAGGATTGGAGTGAAAATTCTGATGTTCAGAGTGGGTACATCCTGTGGAATGGTTTCCTTCAGGAATTCTATTTTTTCCTGTCTCAGGACATATGTAAACACATTCAGTTCTAGTTACAATTATTAACTGACCCAACCAGTAATCTTCTGTTTAAATATCTATTTATCTGTAAAATCTGTTAAACTACTGTTAAAAACACCCCACAAACATTATGCAAGTTTGAATATGGACTGTATTTGATGATATTATGGAAGTTTTGTTAATTTTGTAAGGTATGACAGTGGTATCATGGTTCGTAGGATAATTTCCTTATTTTAAAAAGATGCATGTTGAAATGTTATGGGTGACATGGTGTGAAATCTGCAACTTGCCTTCAAATGGGTCAGTAAAATTGTGTGTATTTGTGTTGTGTGGTATGCATGGTGTATGTATGTGTATATGTGTGTGTGGTGTGGTATGTATGTGTGTGTGTGTGTGTGTGTCCCTTGCCCCGTCTTTACCCTTTTCTACCTCAAACACAGCAGACTCCTATAAAAATAGGGATGAGGGAGAGGAAGACAGGTAAATCACATGTGAAAAAAATATGAAAAAAATTGTTAAATTTAAGTAAAGGGTTATGGATGGTCACTGTAATATTATAATATTGATTCAACTTCTCTAAAAAACCTCAACTTCTCCTAAAGTCTCACTTTCTTTTTCAGTAAACTAATAATAATGAGAAAAAAGGATTATCAAAATTTATGATGTTCTTGTGAGATAAAGCAAGCTAATAATATATGTAAAAACACTTAGCATGTGTTAGAAAATGCTCAATATTCATCACATTAGCTGTTCCATTATCATTATTGTTGAACCCTCAGACCCCTTGTGGGTCATGAGATTTTGGGGAATGATCTGAGTTGCTCTGGGGCCACTAAGCTCTGAAACAGGAAATTTCAAAGTCTCAAGTTTTGAGAATTTTTTGAAAGCTTTGATTGCATAGAGGTAGGCTATTCCTCAGCTTTATTTGAAATCAGAGCAGCTGTGGGTCTTCTAAAGACTTTCCAGATATATGGAAATACTGCGTTAGTAAGAAGTTGGAAATATGAAAGTTCTGTGATCCTTCTGTGGCTTGTTCCTCTTGGGACACATGCTAGGAATCTTTTTCTAGAGAGACCGCAGGTTATAAGGAGACAATGCTGTGGATTCTGTGCCTCCCTATAACAAATGTGTATTTTTTCAGTTGAGAGTTTGAAATACATAACATGTAGGAAAAGGAATGCTTTTTCTTCCTGTTAATGACTACCTAGTCTGGGTATTATTCATTTATTCATTCATTTATTTAATCATTTATCCATCCCTGTAATATTTATTGAGCACCTGTTATGTGAAGACATGTCTAGATATTATTTTTTTTTAATCTTGCTTCATCTGCCCCAGGCTTTTTTTCCTCAACGTACAGTAAGAGATGCCTGGAGAGAAATGAAATGCCAAGTGTATTTTAATCCCTTAGAAGTACTGAAATAACCTATTGGGTATTCTGCTGATTACCTGGGTGACAAAATTGTCTGTACACCAAAACCCCACAACACACAATTTACCCACATGACAAACCTGCACAGGTATCCCTTGAATCTAAAATAAAAGTTGGAAAGAAGAAAAGAAAACATTTAATTTCCACTCTCCTAACTTCAATTAATGTAAGTCTGGACCTGTTACTACAAAAATAGTACTATATCCAAAAGATCAATAAGTTCTAGTCAACATTTTTCTTAGTCAATTTAATATAGATAAAAATTACAGTGCAAATGAAACGATATGAATTATTCCTTATAGTAGAGACTCTCAAACCTGGATGCTCATTAGAATCAGCTAAACATTTTTAAATATTTCTCTTTTTTTTTTTTTTTAAAGCCCTTCAGAATCTACTGAACCAGAATCTCTAAAGTCTCAGGACTCTGTTGTTTTAACGGTTTCTGGATGATTTCTGATAAAACTGGTACATAGATTGGCATTTAATAAATACTTCCTCAGAGTACACTGTAATAGGGTGTGTATTACAAGACATTTTGAAATGGAAATGGAAAGGTTTTGTTTTTCTGTGTCAATCTGAAAACTTAATCCTGAAATAAAGAGGTCAACTTAAAAAAAAAAAAAAAAACTGGAATAAATTTAAGAACCCTCCCACCCTCAAAATGAGTAGACCCTTAGTTCTATACTCATCAACACAAGCACCCAAGCAGGTCGTCCTGATCTGGTGAGTAGGTTCTAGAAACCCAACAACAGTCTCTTAAAATTGTATTAAACATTTTGCTAAGGAAGACTTTTCATCTCATTTCTTCGCAGTATTGGGGCCGCACTGTGTATACTGCATTGGAACCTTACACAGAAAGCAGGTGTTGTAATGTGGTTTTCTTGTGCTGACTCTCCTGTTGATGAGACACACCTGGGGTGTTTTTCTCAGCCTTGGATCATGCAATTCATTGTTTTTCAATTTCTTCAATTTCTTTTCAATTGCTTTTCAAATCATCTTGAGGACCTAGAGACTCACAGGACTTTTGGAGGGTGTCTGATGTTTTTAGTTACAATTTATTTTTAAGTAAATATTTGAAAAACTTCTTAAGTGTTCCAAATATTAAGAATGAACCTATACTGAAAATGTAAATAAAGCAAGTTTTCCACTGAGAGGATATTAGAATATTTTAAACTATATTTCCTTTATGAAAAGTGTGCCTTAGAGACAAAGTAGAGAGATGTATCAGAAAGATAATTCTTGATATTTGAATGGCATAATTAAATATATCTTGGAATTTAAAAAGTTTGTATGCCAAAAAGAACAATATTTTGGATTTGAAGCATGGTGAATGAAATAAATTCTGCCTTCCTTCCTTTTTTCTACCCCAATGACCAATAATTCTAACTACTTAAGTAGCATGCTACCCAGCAAGTAATATATGCTTAATAAGTATATACTGAATATAATAAAGACCAACCTAAGATGAAAGTTAAAGAAAGACTTAACCAATTGCCTGAGAATTCAGTTGCTATTTTGGTGAAAGTTTTGTTTTACATAGGTAGTGGAATGGCCATAATTCAATGAAAAGATGAGGGGTATATATCCTGAAAAAGGAGAAAGAAGATTTAGAAAAAAAGGTAGAAAAACCAAGAGTACTTCAGGTTTATAGTTTATCTTTTTTTTTTTATTTCTGCTGTATGTTATTTAGTCTAATATGGTGCAAGACTAGATAGTACAATTACAATGGTTTAAAAAGACAACTGTGATTCTTTGACACTCCTCCCATTGAGAGGCAGGGTCAATATTCCCTTCCCTTTGAATCTGGGCTTACCCTAGTGATTTTTTTTCTTCAACTTTCATTTTAAATTCAGGGGTACATGTGCAGGATATGTAGGTTTGTTACATAGGCAAACATGTGCCATGGTGGTTTGCTGCACAGATCATCCCATCATCTCGGTATTAAGCCTTATTTTTTCTGATGCTCTCCCTCCCCTCCCCGCTCTGAAAGACCCCAGTGTGTGGTCTTCTTCCCATATGTCCATGGCTTCTCGTCATTGAGCTCCTACACATGAATGAGAACATGGAGAATTTGCTTTTCTGTTCCTGCATTAGTTTGCTGAGGATAATGGCTTGCAACTCCATCCATGTCCCTACAAAGGTCATAATTTCGTTCTTTTTTATGGCTGCATAGTATTCTGTGGTGTATATGTACCACATTTTCTTTATCTTGTCTATCATTAATGGGCATTTAGTTGATTTCATGTCTTTGTTATTGTGAATAGTGCTGTGATGAACATACACATGCATGTATCTTTATAACAGAATATTTCTATTTTGGGAAGTATATACCCAGTAATGGGATTGCTGGGTTGAATAGTATTTCTGCCTCTAGGTCTTTGAGGAATTGCCACACTGTCTTCCACAATGGTTGAACTAATTTACACTCCCACCAATGATGTAAAAGCATTCCTTTTTCTTCACAACCTCACCAGCATCTTTTGTTTTTTGACTTTTTAGTAATAGCCATTCTGACTGTCATAAAATGGTATCTCATTGTGGTTTTGATTTGCACTTCTCTAATGATCAGTGATGTTGAGCTTTTTTCATATGTTTGTTGGTTGCATGTGTCTTATTTTGAGAAGTATCTATTCATGTCCTTTGCCCACATTTTAATGGGGTTTTTTTCTTTCTTGTAAATTTGTTTAACTTCCTTGCAGACTCTGGATATTAGACCTTTGTCAGATGGATAGATTTCAAAATTGTTCTCATTCTGCAGGTTGTCTGTTCACTCTAATGATAGAGTTTCTGCTCTGTAGAAACTCTTTAATTAGATCCCATTTGTGAATTTTTGCTTTTGTTACAATTGGTTTTGGCATTTTTGTCATGAAATCTTTGCTCATACCTATGTCCTGAATGGTATGGCCTAGATTTTCTTCTAGGATTTATAAGTTTTGGGTTTTACATTTAAGTCTTTAATACATCTTGAGTTGATTTTTTTTTTTTTTTTTTTTTTTTTTTTGAGATGGAGTCTCACTCTGTTGCCTAGACTGGAGAGCAATGGCGTGATCTTGGCTCACTGCAATGTCTGCCTCTTGGGTTCAAGTGATTCTTCCGCCTCAGCCTCCCAAGTAGTTGGGACTACAGGAGTGCACTACCATGCCTGGCTAATTTTTGTATTTTTAGTAGAGATGGGGTTTCACCATGTTGGCCAGATTGGTCTTGAATTCCTGACCTCAGGTGATCTGCCTGCCTTGGCCTCCCAAAGTGCTGGGATTACAGGTGTGAGCCACTGCACCTGGCCCTTGAGTTGATTTTTGTATATGGTGTGAGGGAGGGGTCCACTGTCAATTTTCTGCATACTGCTAGTCAGCTCTCCCCCAGGTTTTTCTAAGATCAGATGGTTGTATGTATGTGGTCTTATTTCTGAGTTCTCTATTCTGTTCCATTGATCTATGCATCTGTTCTTGTACCAGTACCATGCTGTTTTGGTTACCATAGCCTTGTAGTATAGTTTGAAGTTGGGTAGCATGGTGCCTCCAGCTTTGTTCTTTTTGCTGAGGATTGTCTTGGCTCTTCAGTCTCATTTTTGGTTGCATATGAATTTTTTTTTTTTGTTTTTTTGAGACTGAGTGTCTGTCACCCAGGCTGAAGTGCAGTGGTGTGATCTTGACTCATTGTAAGCTCCGCCTCCTGGGTTCATGCCATTCTCCTGCCTTAGCCTCCTGAGTAGCTGGAACTATAGGTGCCCGCCACCATGCCTGGCTAATTTTTTTGTATTTTTTTTAGTAGAGACGGGGTTTCACTGTGTTAGCCAGCATGGTCTCGAGCTCTTGACCTCGTGATCCACCCGCCTCAGCCTCCCAAAGTGCTGGGATTACAGGCATGAGCCACCGCACCCGGCCTCCATATGAATTTTAAAATAGTTTTTTTCTAACTCTGTGAAGAATGTCAATGGTTGTTTACTGGGAACGACATTGAATCTATACATTACTTTGGGCAGTATGGCCATTCTGACAATATTGATTCTTCCCGTCCATGAGCATGGAATGTTTCTCCATTTGTGTGTGTGTGTGTGTGTGTGTGTGTGTGTGTGTGTTCTTCTCTGACTTCTTTGAGCAGTGGTTTGTAGTTCTTTTTGAAGAGGTCCTTCACTTCCCTTGTTAGCTGTATCCTTAGGTATTTTACTCTTTTGTCATAGCAATTGTGAATGGGACTTCATTCATGATTTGGTTCTCTGCTTGCCTGTTGTTGGTATATAGTAATGCTAGCCATTTTTGCACATTGATTTTATGTCCTGAGAATTTCCTGAAGTGGCTTATCAGCTTAAGCTTTTGGGCTGAATTGATGGGGTTTTCCAGATATAGGATCACGGCATGTGCAAACAGATAATTTGATTTCCTCTCTTCTTGTTTGAATACTGTGTTTTTTTTTTTTTTCTCTCTTGCCTGATTGCCCTGGCCAGAACTTCCAATACTATGTTGAATAAGAGTGGTGAGAGAGGGCATCCTTGTCTTGTGCCAGTTTTCAATGGGAATGCTTTCAGCTTTTCAGTATGATATTGGCTGTGGGTTTGCCATATATGAGTCTTATTATTTTGAGGTATCGTCCTTCAATATCTAGTTTATTGAGAGTTTTTAACCTGAAGGGATGTTGAATTTTATTGAAGGCTTTTTCTGCATCTATTAAGATAATCATGTGGTTTTTGTCTTTAGTCCTGTTTATGTAATAAATCACATTTATTGATTTGCATATGTTGAACTAACCTTGCATCCTGGGGATGAAGCCAACTTGATTGTGGTGGATAAGCTTTTTGATGTGCTGATGGATTCAGTTTGCCAGTATTTTGTTGAGGATTTCTGCGTTGATGTTCATTGGGATGTTGGCCTCAAGTTATCCTCTTTTGTTCTATCTCTGCCAGGTTTGAGTATCAAGATGATCCTGGCCTCATAGAATGAGTTAGGGAGGAGTCCCTCCTTTTCAATTGTTTGGAATAGTCTCAGTAGAAATGGCATCAGCTCTTCTTTGTCCCTCTGGTAGAATTCAGCTGTGAATCCATCTGGTCCTGGGGTGTTTTTTTTGTTGTTGTTGTTATTGTTGTTGGTAGGCTATTTATTACTGCCTCAATTTCACAACTATTGCTTGGCTATTCAGGCATTGAATTTCTTCCTGGTTCAGTCTGGGGAGAGGGTGTATGTGTCCAGGAATTTACCCATTTCTTCTAGATTTTCTAGTTTATGTACATAGAGGTGTTTATAGTATTCTCTGATGATTGTATTTCCATGAGGTCAGTGGTGATATCCTCCTTGTCATTTTTGATTGTGTTTACTTGATTCTTCTCTCTTTTCTTCTTTATTAGCCTAGCTAGTGGTCTATGTATTTTATTAATTTTTTCAAAAAACTAGCTCCTAGATTCGTTGATTTTTTTGGAAGGGTTTTTTTTTGTCTCTCTCTTCAGTTCACCACTGATCTTGGTTATTTCTTGTCTTCTGCTAGCTTTGGGGTTTGTTTGCACTTAGTTCTCTAGTTCTTTTAGTTGAAATATTAGGTTGTTAACTTGAGATCTTTCTAGCTTTCTGACGTGGCCGTTTAAGTGCTATAAATTTCCCTCTTAACCCTGCTTTAGCTGCATCCCAGAGATTCTGGAGTGTTGTCTCTGTTCTCATTAGTTTCAAAGAACTTCTTGATTTCTTCCTTTGTTTCATTATTTACTCAAGAGTCATTCAGGAGCAGGTTGTTCAATTTCCATGTAGTTGTGTGGTTTTGAGTGAATTTCTTAATCTTGAGTTCTAATTTGATTGTATTGTGGTCTAAGAGACTGTTATGACTTCAGTTCTTTTGCATTTGCTGAAGAGTGTTTTACTTCCAATTATGTGATCATTTTTAGAGTAAGTGCTGTGTGGCGATGAGAAGAATGTATATTCTGTGGTTTTTGGGTGGAGAGTTCTGTAGATATCTATAGGTTCACTTGACCCAGAGCTGAGTTCAGGTCTTGAATATCTTTGTTAATTTTCTGTCTTGATGATCTGTCTAATATTGTCAGGGGGGTGTTAGTCTCCCACTATTATTGTATGGGAGTCTAAGTCTCTTTGTAGGTCTCTAAGAACTTGCTTTATAAATCTGGGTGCTCCTGTATTGGGTACATATATATTTAGGAGAGGTAGCTCTTGTTGTTGAATTGAACCCTTTACCATTATGTAATGACCTTCTTTTTCTTTCTCAATCTTTGTTGGTTTAAAATTTATTTTGTCAGAAACTAGGATTGCAACTCTTGCTTTTTTCTGTTTTCCATTTGCATGGTAACTTTTCCTTCATCCCTTTATTTTGAGCCTGTGTGTGTCTTAGCATGTGAGATAGGTCTCTTGAAGACAGCATACTAATGGGTCTTAGCTCTTTATCCAGCTTACCATTGTATGTCTTTTAATTGGGAGCATTTAGCCCATTTACATTTAAGGTTAATATTGATATGTATGAATTTGATCCTGTCAAGTTGTTAGCTGGTTATTTCGTGGGCTTGTTTATGTGGTTGCTTCATAGTGCCACTAGTCTGTGTGTTTCAGTGTGTTTTTGTATTAGCTGGTTATAGTTTTTCCTTTCCATATTTAGTGCTTCCTTCAGGAACTCTTGCAAGGCATGCCTGGTGGTGACAAATTCCCTAAGCATTTGCTTGTCTGGAAAGGATCTTACTTCTTTTTTGCTTATGAAGCTGTTTTGCCAGATATGAAATTCTGGGTTGGAAGTTCTTTTTTTAAGACTGTTTAATAATTGGCCCCCAATCTCTTCTAGCTTGTAGGGTTTCCACTGAGAAGTCTGCTGTTAGTCTGATGGGTTTCCCTTTGTAGGTAACCTGGCCTTTCTCTCTGGCTGCCATTAACATTTCTTCCTTCATTTCAACCTTGGAGAATCTGATGACTATGTGCCTTGGGGCTGATCTTCTCATGGAATATGTTATGGGGTTCTCTGGATTTCCTGAATTTGAATGTTGGCCTGTCTTGCTAGGTTGGGGAAGTTCTCCTGGGTGATATCCTGAAGTGTGTTTTCCACCGTGGTTCTATTCTCCATGTCTCTTTCAGGTACCCCAATCAGTTGTACATTCAATCTCTTTACATAGTCCCATAATTCTCGGAGGTTTTGTTCATTTCTTTTCATTCTTTTTTAAAATTCTTGTCTACCTGCCTTATTTCAGAAAGATAGTCTTCAAGCTCTGAGATTCTTTCCTCTGTTTGGTCTATTCTGCTAATGATAGTTGTGATTCATTGTGAAGTTCTCATGTTGTGTTTTTTGGCTCCATCAGGTTGGTTATGTTTCTCTCTAAACTGGCTATTCTGGCTATCAATGCCTGTATTGTTTCATGATTATTATTAGCTTCTTTGTATTGGGTTACACATGCTGCTTTAGCTCAGTGCGGTTCCTTATTACCCACCTTCTGAAGCCTACTTCTGTCAATTCAGCCATCTTAGCCTCAGCCCTGTTCTGTGCCTTTACTGAAGAGGTGTTGTGGCCATTTGGCAGAGAAGAGCCAACTCTGGCTCTTTGAGTTTTCAGCATTTTTGCGTCTTCAGCATTTCTGTGTCAGTTTTTTTTTTTTTTTTTTTTTGAGATGGAGTCTCGTTCTGTCACCCAGGCTGGAGTGCAGTGACATGATCTCGGCTCACTGCAAGCTCCACCTCCTGGGTTCACGCCATTCTCCTGCCTCAGCCTCCTGAGTGGCTGGGACGACAGGCACCTGCCACCACACCTGGCTAATTTTTTGTATTTTTAGTAGAGACAGGGTTTCACTGTGTTAGCCAGGATGGTCTTGATCTCCTGACCTCGTGATCTGCCTGCCTCGGCCTCCCAAAGTGCTGGGATTACAGGCGTGAGCCACCGTGCCCAGCTGCGTTGATTCTTATCTTTGTGGGCCTATGTTTGATCTTTGAGGCTGCTGAGCTTTGAATGGGGTTTTGGTTTTTTTTTTTATGTTGTTGTTGTTGTTGTTGTTTTCTGTTGGTTTCTTCTTCTTTTAACAGGCCACCCTACTGTCGGGTTGCTGTGGTTTGCTGGGTGTACACTCCAGACCCTAGTTCCCTTGGTTTTTCCTGTACCCTGAAGGTATCACCAGTGAAGGCTGTGAAATAGTGAAGAGGGCAGCCAGCTCCTTCCTCTGGAAGTTCCACCCAGTTGGGTACTGACCTGTACGAGGTGGCTGGAGACCCTCATTGGGAGGTCTCACCCAGTCAGGAGGAGTGGGATCAGAGACCTGCTTAAAGAAGCAGTCTGGCTGCTATTTGGCAGAGCAGGTGTGCTGCATTGTAGGGGACCTTTCCTTGTCTGCACCGTTTGTGTTCTCCAAAGCCAGCAGGCTGAAACAGCTGAGTCAACTGAACCACAGACATGGTGGTTGCCCCTCCCACTGGGAGCTCTGTCCCAGGGAGAGACCAGAGCTCTATCTGTAGAATCCTGGCTGGAGTAGCAGAAGCCCCCGCACTGATGTCCTCCCAGTGAGGATAAATGGAAAGGGGTCCTGCTTAAAGAAGCAGTCTGGCTACAATCTGGCAAGGCAGCTGTGTTGTGTTGTGGGGGGACCCTTTCTGGTCCAGACCCTTTGTATTCTCCAAAGCCAGCAAGCTGAAATGGCTGAGTCTGCTGAACTGCAGATGTGGTAGAAACTCAGACCTGTCTCCTGCAGATTCCAGCCTGTTGCCATTGGCTGGCTGGAATTCCAAGCCAGTAGGTCTAAACTTGTGAGGTGCTGTGGAAGTGGGGCCACAGAATGACATTGCTTGGCTCCCTGGATTCAGCCCCCTTCCTAGGAATATGTACAGATGGATTTTCTACCTTTCTGGGGATCCTGGAACCAGAGTATGTAAAACTCCTGGGTCTCTGTGTATGACTGAGTGGCTGCTCTGCCAAGTCTCCACACAGCTCCGTGTATTGGACCCAAGGTCCTGGTGGCATGGGCTCATGAGGGGATCTCCTCATCTGTGGACTGCAAAGATCCGTGGGAGAAGTGCAGTTTCCCAGTCAGGGTCACACAATCACTCACTGCTTCTCTTGGCTGGGGGTGGGGGTTCCTTTGGCTCCAAGCCATTTCCAAGTGGACTGTCACCTCCCCACCCCTCTGCTTTTCTTCATTCTCCAGGGGTTGAGTTGCTTGCCTAGTTAGTCCCAATGCAAGAACCTGGGTGTTCAAGTTGAAGGTGCTGAATTCACTCACCCCTTTTCATTCCTCTCTGTGAGTGCTGCAAGTCACAGCTGCTTCTAATCTTGGATTGCTCTACCTTAGTGATGTGCTTGTAATTAACAGAATGCAGGAGAAATGATGTTTCCCTTCCAGGGTCAGTCAAGGTCATGTGGTTTCTGAGTTTATCTCTTGAAATTCTCACTGGGAGAAGCCAGTCGCCATGTTCAAAGTCTGACTTCTCTCAAAGCACCATGCTGGAGAGGGTGGATGTAGGCAGTTGAGTGCTTGGCTAATGGTTAGCAGCAACAGCTGGCTATGTGATTTGCTCCACCTTGGACATCTAGCCAGGCAAGCCTTTAGATTACTGCAGCCTCAGTGGACATCTGAATGCAACTGTGTGAGAGACCGCGAATGAGAGCTGCTCAGCACTGCTTCCCCCAGTTCCTGACCCTCAAACCTGGGAACAAAATAAACGAATGGTAGTTTATACCTCTAAATTGTGGAATGATTTTTATACAGTAAGAGTGACTGGAACAATTGTGTGGCCTCATACACTTTAAGGAAAAGTAGAAGCAAAGGTTTCAAGTGTCATCCTGCTAGGAGAATTTCAGAGCAGGCACATCCTTTGCCAGAATGCAGTTTTCCATTTCATGTATCACTCCCGCCTCCCATCCTCTCCCTTGGTGAAACTCCACAGCCCTGCAGCAGCCCCAAATCTTATAAGCCTGTGTGATTCAGGCTTTAACTTTTCCTAGACCTTCTCATGATTCCAACAGCCTCTAGCTCTGTAAAATCTGCATGAGGAACTGTTGTCCAAACTAGGGGAATAAAAGAATCTGTGTTTCGCTCAAAGCCACTGATTGGATTTTGAATTGCTTTCCTTCTCCCTGACATTCCCAGAACAAGATGCTTGTTTTTCCAAGATTCTTTCCTGCTGAATAACAGACTACAAACCATGGCGTAATAGACTTTTGTTGTGAACTGGCCACATGGGCTCAAAGTTCCTTTTCCCATCTCCCTTTTTTATTTTACTTAGACTTACCTTCGTTGGATTACCATGGAGGCAAGAGGAGCATGGAGGGAGCAGGATTTTTCCTAACAGATGTGTAGACTTTTCACATCTTGCTTCCATTACTGTGACTTATATTGTTTTGCACCAAATTTAAAGAAAATTTAATATACGATTTAGGGAAAATTTCATGGACCAATAACAGAACATTTTCACAATTTGACACCTATTTAAGGAGAGGCAATCCTTTCTTTCTTCCTTTCTTCCTTTCTTCCTTTTTTTTCTTCCTTCCTTTTTAATTTCTCTTACTGCATGAGACAACTTATTGTCTCGGTATTTTTTCTCCTCCAACTCCCAAAACAAAACTCATTTTATTTTTTCTTATTTACTTATTCAACAAACATTCATTGAACACCATGTGCTTCCCACTGTTCTAGCTCTGGAAATAAATATATGAGTAAAAAACACAAAGTCCCTGGTCTAATGTAGTTTGATAAATTAACTTGTATTAATGGATATGGAGAAGAATAAAGTGAGAAAGATAGGGGTAGGGATGGGAGTAGAAGCTATTTCTAATTTTATGCAGGTCTGTCATCAGTTTTTGATAATGTTTGAATTAGATCTGAAGGAAATTATAGTAGACAGAATAATGCTCCCTTCTAAAAATTTGCATGTCCTAATCTTTAAATCCTGTGCATATGTTACCTTATGTGCAAAAGGGACTTTGCAGATGCAATTAAGTTAATGGTTTTTTGGTTTTGTTTTATTTTGTTTTGTTTCTAGATGGAGTCTCGTTCTGTCACCCTGGCTGGAGTGCAGGGCACAATTCGCAGATGCAATTAAGTTAATGGTTTTTTGGTTTTGTTTTATTTTGTTTTGTTTCTAGATGGAGTCTCGTTCTGTCACCCTGGCTGGAGTGCAGTGGCACAATCTCGGCTCACCACAACCTCTGCCTCCTGAGTTCAAGCTATTCTCCTGCCTCAACTTCCTGAGTAGCTGGGATTACAGGTACCCGCCACCATGCCCAGCTATTTTTTTTTTTTTTTGTAGTTTTAGTAGAGACAGGGTTTCACCATGTTGGCCAGGCTAGTCTCGAACCCCTGACCTCAGGTAATTCACCCACCTTGGCCTCCAAAAGTGCTGGGATTACAGGTGTGAGCTGTCATTCTTAGCCAGGTTAATGGTTTTGAGATGGGAAGATTATTCTGGATTATCCCAAGAAAATAGTCCCAATGTAATCACAAGGCTCCTTATAAAAGGGAGACAGAAGGGTCAGAGTCACAAAAGGAAACGTGACATCAGAAGCAGAGTCAGAGAGATTTGAAGATGCTATGGTGGTGGTTTGACAGTGGAGGAAGGGGCCATGAACCAAAGAATGCAGATAGCCTCCAGAAGCTGAAAAAGGCATGGAAACAGGTTCTCCCCTACAGCCTCCAGGAGGAACACAACCCTGCTGTCACCTTGATTTTAGGGCTTCTGGTGTCTGGAACTGCAAGATCATAAATTGGCGTTGTTTTAAGCTACTACACTCGTGGTAATTTATTACATCAGCAATAGGAAACGAATACAGTCATGTGGAAGTATGATGTGCAGGGAACTGGGGAAAAAGAAAACCCTAAGGAAAGGGCAGCAAGGGCAAAGGCCTTGCTTGAGGTGGGGTGGGAGCATGTAGGATGGGTTGAAAAGAGAAAAGGAGTCCATATAGCCATGAGTCAAGTGATTTGGGGTAGGGCATGTTATAAGGGTAGCAGTAGATAAGGCCAGAGAGCTGGAGGATATATGGAGTTAGACCTTTTTTCTGAGTGAGCTAGGAACTCCCCAAAATAGAAAGCATTCATTACAATTGCACTTTGGGAGGCTAAGGCAAGAGGATTGCTTGAGCCCAGGAGTTCAAGACCAGCTTGGGCAATGTGGTAAAGCCCCATCTTTACAAAAAATTTAAAAAATTAGCTGGGCATGGTGAGTAGTCCAAGCTACTCAGGAGCCTGAGGTAAGAGGATCACCTGAGCCCAGGAAGGTGCAGGCTGCAGTGAGCTGTGATTGCACCACTGCACTCCAGCCTGCATAACAGAGTGAGACCCTGCCTCAAAAAAAAATTATTCATTACAGCTGAAAATATATTACCCCATTTATTCATATTTTTTCCTTAATATGTCAAAGTTTCTAAATTTCCTTTGAGGAAATTTTTATGCTTAGAAATTCTTTTTATACCTCAAATCAATTAAATAACTGCTTACTTAGTTTGTAATGGTTTCCCTTACACTTATTTTAAAAACAGTTAAAATTTTTACCCCATAATTTTTTTTTTATTAATATGTCAAATTAAAATTTCTTTGAGGAAAACTTTTCGGCTTAGAAATTCTTTTTTTACCCAGTTAAAACTGCTACTATAAGTCAATTTACTTCCAGTTTGTAATGGTCTCACCTACACTTAACTTTTAAACTACATCTTGTTAATTTTCATGCGTAGTATTATTAGGTAAGGATCAAACTTTATCGGTCTGAAATTTTTTTTTGCCCCAGTGGAAGCTAGTGATCTCAACATTTATTAGATTGTTTACCACATTTTCACTGTGGTGTGACTCCTCTATATTACACATTAAATTCCTATACGTACTAAAATCTGTCTTCTGGCTGCATATTCTGTTTCACTGATCTGTTTGTTCTAGACCAGACCTGTTATGTTTTTAGCAAAGTGCCTAGAAATAGTATATATGTATTTTAACAACTTGCTAAAGGTCTGGAGGTTAAGATAGAGTTTGACTCATTTGAAAAGTTGTTCATATTATTGGAGTACAGGGGAAAGAAGGAGAGAAGGTGAGGTGGGGGCAGTGCCTGGAGATGATGCTAGACACATAGGCAAGACTTGTAAGTCAAGCTGAGCAGTTTATACTTAATTGCAAGGGCAATGGAAAATTATTTTATTAAAAGCTTTTAAGCAGACAGTGATAGGATCAGATACAGCAGGCCAAAACAATTGTATTCAAAATAAACTCAGTGGAAAGTGAGAGCCCAAAGTCAGAAATAACCATGAGAATTTAAATCCCCTCCTTAGGCATATGCAAGATTGTGGGAGGAAGCATTGGACTTCCCCAGTGCTGATCTAAGGGTGCACCCAACTGACAATTGTTCACAGAAAATGGTTAAATAAATGGTGGAACAGTCACAGTTTATTATTTTCCATATTAAAATAAACTAGTATCTAACCCCTACCTTACCAATGACACTGTAGGAGAATTTTCAATGACATAGAAGACAAATTTGTGGCAGATTGTTAAATGAAACTGGAAAGTTATCTTTGGATAGATAACCCAGAGATGTATAGGTGATTGTAACATTTTTCTATTATTTGAATATTCTTTTAATAATAAATTTGTTATACATTTTATACTTAAAAATAAAAAATTAAGATAAAGACACTTGGATTCTGTATTTTCTGAATTCTTATATATCTGGAATGATGATTTTTTCTTTCATACAGGAATAACTATTCATTTAGAGATAATATTCTCATGTCACAGCTTTTCCCCCAGGAAATCCTATAGACTTTTCTCTATTTTTTTTTTTTTGCATTTTTTATTAGACAGAGTTTTGAGGCCACACAGTGTCTTTTTATGGGGATACAGGGTATTCCTTTGTTTGTGTGGTAATTTTATGGGTCAAATTTCCTGGGCTAAAGGATGCCTAGATAGCTGGCAAAATATTTTTTTCTGAGTGTCTGTGAGGATGCTTCTGGAAGAGATGGAATTGAATTGATAGACTAAGTGAAGATCTACCCTTCTCAACATTGAGGAATATCATCCAATCTCTTGAGGTCTGGAATAAGATAAATAGGCTGGTACGTCAGAGCTGCTGCTTTTTTCTTCAGACTCTGAGACTTATACCACCAGCATCCACTCCAGTTTCTTCCTCAACCCTTCCCTTTTTACCTCTTCCCTCCCAACCCCAGGCCTTCAAACTCTATTCCATTGGCTCTCCTAGTTCTCAGGTCTTTGGATTCAGAATGAATTATACCACTGGCTTCCTTGGTTCTCCATTTCACAGGCAGCAGATTGTAGGACTTTTGACTTCCATAATTACATGAACTGATTCCCATAATTAATTATATCTGTATCTATATAATCTCTATCCCTCCTATTGGTTATGTTTCTCTTGAAAACCCTGATACAGTAGGTCACATCCCTCTAACTCTGAAGACTTACAGGACATTTTCTTGATCTTTGTAATTCAGAAATTTTGGCCTGGCTCTCCTTGGTAATTTTACCTAGAACATGCTAATCACCTTTGATATGAATAATCTAATCTTTTCATATTTTAACTCAGAAAAGTTTTAACTTCTAAATTCTGATTTTGTTGGCCTGTCACTAATGTTTTGACTGGATTTTTATCTAATTTCTCTATATTTATAAAATCATATAGTTTTCAGGTCTGCGTCCTTTATAGCTAAATTTTAGGATGGCTCTTCAAATTATTTTCTACATTTGTTTCTTTGCCACATAATTTCTTTTCTTCACTGACTCCATTGTAGATTTTAATTATATTTCAATGCTGGTTTCTTTTTTGTTCTTCTCTACCTCACCTGGCCTCCTATTCATCTCTAAGTATTGGCTTTGCATCAAATTTTGTTGCGCTAAGTTGTTTCTATTCTCTCTTCATATTTGCTCCATTTTCTGGCATCCTGTTAAGGATGCCAAGTTTTCTAAAAATTTCCTTTGCTTCCCACCAGTTTTTTGTTTGTTTGTTTTGTTTTGTTTTTGTTTTTGTTTTTTTGAAACAAGGTCTCACTCTGTGGCCCAGACTGGAATGCAGTGGTGAAATCATAGCTCACTGTAACCTCAAACTTCTGGGCTCAAGTGATCCTCCTGCTTCAGCCTCCTGAGTAAGTAGGAGTGCAGGCCTGTGCCACCATGTTTGGCTAATTTTTTTTTTCTTTTTGTAGAAACTGGGTCTGCTACATTGCTCAGGTTGGTCTCAAACTCTTGGCCTCAAGCAATCCTCCCGCTTTAGCCTCCCAAAGTGTTGGGATTACAGACATGAGCCATCATGCCTGGCCTCCACCAAATATTCATATGAATAAGTAAGTCGCCTCTAGTCATCTGGGTGTATTATCTTTTCCTTGTGATGCATTATGTTTCTATAGAACCCACTTAATATTTTTTTCTGTTTAAAAACATTTTTAACTTTTAAATTAAAAAATTAAACAAAATTTAAAAATTGAAATAAAAATATTTTTTTCTTCTTTTACAAAAATGGAAAGAGCTATTTAGACCTGGTGTTTATCATCGGTCAAGATGAGTGGATTATCCCTGAGTCTTTGCACTATCTCACTGGGTGCCACTTAGCCAAAATTTCACTGTACTCTATACATTTATTGAGCACATTCTACTGGAATGAGATATGCCTTTTCTCTTAGCTTTGCTCTCTGAACGACATGTGCAACATCACAACCTGCATTGTATGTTCTTATCAAGGCTCTTCCTATTTCTGCCTTTGGTATCTATCTCTCCTATGGAGCCAGAGCAAGAGAGTGAAGGATGAAGAGTATCTCCTGTTGTCTTTCAACTCAGCATTGCCCTTCGTTTCATGTGGCGAAGCTTGAGAATGCCTGAATTATTTTTTCTCGATGAAACTCCATTGGCATTTTAGTCAATGGAAATTAATTGCCTTCCATATATTTCCATTATAGTATCTATTAGTCTTATTAATGGTTTCATAGTTTTCTGAATCTTTATCAGTATATTAGTATGTTTTCAGGAAAGGTTGCTGTAGAAGTTGCTAAGCAGATACTAATTTAAAAATGTTAAACTATATGTTTTTAAAGAATTTTAATTACATTATTTAATTTTTGTGGGCACATAGTATGTATATATTTGGGGTATAAGGGTTTTTTTTTTTTTTTTTTTTTTTTTTTTTTTGAGACGGAGTCTTGCTCTGTCGCCCAGGCTGGAGTGCAGTGACACGATCTCGGCTCACTGCAAGCTCCGCCTCCCAGGTTCACGCCATTCTCCTGCCTCAGCCTCCCGAGTAGCTGGGACTACAGGCGCCCGCTACCACGCCTGGCTAATTTTTTTGTAGTTTTTTAGTAGAGACGGAGTTTCATCATGTTAGCCAGGATGGTCTAGATCTCCTGACCTTGTGTTCCGCCCGCCTCGTCCTCCCAAAGTGCTGAGATTACAGGCGTGAGCCACCGCGCCCGGTCAGTATAAGGGATTTTTTTGGCACAGGTGTACAATGTGTAATAATCACATCAGGGTAAATAGGGTATCCATTGCTTCAAGCATTTATTCTTTGTGTTACGGTCCAATTATACTCTTTCAGTTATTTTTATAATGTACTACTATTGACTATAGTCACCCTGTTGTGCTATTAAATACTAGGTCTTATTCATTCTATATTTTTGTACCCATTAACCATCCCCACTTTCCCCTGACTTCCCATTACCCTTCCCAGCCTCTGCTAACCATCATTCTACTTTCTATCTCCATGAATTAAATTGTTTTAATTTTTAGCTCCCACAAATAAGTGAGAACATGTGAAGTATGTCTTTCTGTGCCTGGCTTATTTCACTTAACAAAATGACTTCCAGTTCCATTCATGATATTGTAAATGACAAAATCTTATTCTTTATTATGGTTGAATAGTACTCCATTGTGTACATGTACCACATTTTCTTTATCCATTCATCTGTTGATGGACATCTAGGTTGCTTCCAAATCTTGGCTTTTGCAAATAGTGCTGCAATAAATATGGGAGCACAGATATCTCTTTGATATACTGATTTCTTTTCTTTTGACTATATACTAGCAGTGAGATTGCTGGATCATACAGTAACCCTATTTTTAGTTTTTTAAGGAACCTCCAAACTGTCCTCCTTAGTGGTTGTACTAATTCACATTCCCACCAACAGTGTATGAAGGTTCTTTTTATTCTACAACCTTGCCAGCATTTGTTGTTGCCTGTCTTGTGGATAAAAGTAATTTTGACTGAGTTGAGATGATACCTCACTGTAGTTTTGATTTTCATTTCTCTGATGATTAACGATAAGCACCAAGCAGATGCCATTTTATGCCAAAACCTTGTATTTTTCTTTCCTTGGTGGAAATACCTAAGTCTTATGCTTAGTTGAAGTGTATTTTCTCAATGGAGTTTTCTCACATAATTACTTATTCTACCACAGCCTCACAATGGCTTGATTAATCTGTCTTTTCATATCATTTGAAGTCTTCTAAAATCCTTTTTGGAATTTGGAGGACATAAATAATAATATATGAAATGAATTTTTGCTTTAACAAAAGTACCTAAATCACTAAGATTAAAATAATATAAAACTTCAAAAATTAATAATACTCAGAATTTCCAAGTCGGGTTGCCTATGTTGAATGCTTCCTGTATATTTTAAGCTAATTGCTCACCCAGCATCCTGGGTAAACATTATCATATTTATCTCTGTGCCAAGAATAAAGAGAAGAACTGATAATTTGATGTCTACACTGCACTCTTGGTTTGAAACAGCTCATGGTCATTTAGACTTTTCATTCATTTTGAAATAGTATCCCTGAGGAAGCAAGGAAGGTAGCATTTCTATCTCTGCAGACAGTAGATAGTTTGGGGCTTATAGATGGACATATAAGCATTCTCTTTGTTTTCTGTTTGTTTGTTTGTTTTGTTTTGTTTTGTTTTCCTATTTCAGAGTCTCACTCTGTTGCCCAGGCTGGAGTGCAGTGGTGTGATCTCAGCTAACTGCAACCTCCGCCTCCTGGGTTCATGCAATTCTCCTGCCATAGCCTCCTGAGTAACTGGGACTACAGGCGCACGCCATCACTCCCCACTAATTTTTTGTATTTTTAGTAGAGATGGGGTTTTGCCGTGTTTACTAGGCTGGTCTTGAACTCCTGACCACCTCAGGTGATCCACCCACCTCGCCCTCCCAAAGTGCTGGGATTGCAGGCGTGAGCCACCACGGCTAGCTGAGCATTCTTGGCTATATGTTTTCTGGCCCAGGTCTGTCTCTTTACAAATGCTGTGTTCTTTCTCTATGTCATGCTGCCTCAGTATTACCAAATAGTCCTGACCTAATATCAAGGATGATCTCCCTACTACAATTTACAGACACACAGTGTACTGTGATAATTATACTTAATTGCAAACATTTTGGGTGCTGTCATAGTTTCTGTGAAATTTTAACTCTGTCTAAATTATCAAAGGTATAATAAATTTTCAGAAAATTTTGACACTAAGGGAAATTTTTAGACAGTTCTAAAACTATATAAAGTAGTCTTTTTCCCATTGTTCAGGAATGTGAAAGGATATAAATTATTTAGATGTATGTGCTCCACACATCATCAGGCACTCTGTCTCATATATATAATGTGTGTGTGTGTGTGTGTTTGTGTATACACACATACAAGGGAAGTGAATACTTCTACCTTAAAAAATATTTAATCTGGCATACCTAAACAACAGATTTGGCTGGTGAAAGTTACTGTGACTCTTACAACTCTCAATGAAAATTGTTCAAGAAGTGATGTTTTAGGCGCATATATTGCTAGAGTATATATAACAAATGGAGTTAGTCTTTGCTGTCGAACGCATTTTGGGTTCTATCTTGCTTAATAAGTGTGTGCACACTGTTTAGTTTGGGTCATCATGTTCCTGGTCTCTGTTTTTTTATAAAGAAAAGCCATTAATACTCAACCAGAAAGCTTTGTTAGTCACAGAAAAAGCTGGTAGACCACTGGAACTTTAATAAGATGAAATAGAATTTGTACTATTCAGCTTCTGGAGAGCTGAGTTACCAAGGAATTTGAAACACCCCATAGACCTTAAGAATCATGTATTTTACTTGGAAATAATGCTACTAAGAAGAGAAAGGGAGATATTTTGAGAAGCAGAGACGGGAGGATTGCTCGAACCCAGGAGTTTGAGACCAGCCTGGGTAACATGGTGAAAACCCAGTCTTTATTTAAAAAAAAAAAAAAAAAAAAATTAGCCAGGCATGGTGGTGTGTTCCTTTAGTCCCGGCTACTTGGGAGGCTGAGGTGGGAGGATTTCTTGAGCCTGGGAGAGTGAGGCTGCAGTGAGCCGAGATCGCACCATTGCATTCAAGCCTGGGTGGCAGAGTGAGAACCTGTGTCACACATACAAAATAAATAAAAGGAGGGAGAGAGATTACTGGCACAAAATACTACTTAGAAAAGGATAATTTTAGAGTGTGATTGATTTAAAACATTAACTTATCTAATTATCTCATTACATGGATTATTAAGTCATTCAAGTTTTTTTTCTCCTTTATTTTTGTGCCAAATATACCTATATTCCCATCTTGTGCGCTAGGCTTCTCATCAATGTTTACTGCCAGTGAATGCTGTGGTATTCATGTGCATTCTCCCTTCCATTAGTGTATTATTAGATTTTACAAGCTGTGGTAAAGAACATTGTTCTGGTCTATGTCTCCATCATGTACTATGGATGACAAGACATTAGAGAACCAATAGATCAGACAGCATTCAGATTAAACACAGAATGTCATAAAAATGCTGGCAAGAGCTAACAAAGCAGTCATTTACACAATGACTCTTGGCACAATAGTTTTTACAGATTTCACATGTCTTAGGTAGGATACAGTCATGGAAAAGAGGCTGGAATCAGATTGTCCAGGTTCAAATTCCAGTTCTACCATTTCCTAGCTGCAGGATCTTGGGCAAGTCACTTAGCCTTTTTTCTCGGTGGTGGCAGCAGTCTTCCAGATTGGAGCTCTCATATCATCTTTTCTGGTATCACCTTCCCTACTTCTTGCCCCATTTCCTAAACCTGCTCCTCTAAACTTCTCAGCAATTTTAATAAAGCTCTTATTTAAATCAACTGTAATTTATTCTGTTGATTACTACTAATGGTTCTCAATGCATACAGGCTTCCAAAAGTAGTGTGACCATGTATTCACATGCTGTGCTTCCCTTCTACCACCAAACTTCCTTTATATCTATTGCCCAAGTTTGAACAATACATAAAATCTGACACCTAACATTCCACACTATTGCATAGTGGTGCTGTGCCATCAATATTTGCAGTGTCATCTCTTTTGTCTATAAAATAGCAGTATGAAATTATGTGAATATTATTTTACTCCTCCTAGCAAGAATTTCTTGAATAAATACCAGTACTAGGTCTATGTTAGGTGTTATAATTGTATTATTTTTCCTTTTAAATGGATTTTTTATTGCACATATGATATAGTAATATATTTTTATTAAAAATCAGAACATTATAGATTAAAGACAAATATCCTTGGACTACACTCATTTCTATTCCTGTCTAAACCTTCCAAAGCAAAACAATTACTGCAAGTTTAGAGTAACTTTCCAGATACCTTTTTTACAGATGAAGTACAATAGGAACTAGATGAAAAATAGAAAACCACTCTGTGTTCTGGGTATAAGCATTTATTTACTTAAAATTTTTTTGTCCTACCCTCCCTGGTAGCTGAAGACAGAGGGCATATCTTGGGAGTGCTAGGGTCCCGACCACCGCTGGTTCCTCTTCATGCTACCACAGCTGATGCTCCCTGGAAAGCACCACTTCCCAGCAGAAGGCAAACCAACACAAAAATAGAGCATTAAGCCACCAAAGCTAAGAACCCTCATGTAGTCCATTGCACCCCCCTGCAACCTCCGTCGGAATAGGTGCTGGTATCCACGGCTGAGAGACCCATAGATGGTTCACATCACAGGACTCTACGCAGACAACCCTCAGTACCAGGTTATCCAAATACCCTCACTGAGAAATGAAACAGGAGATGTTACAACTGACACCACTGGAATACAAAAGACCATTCAAGGCTACTATGAACACCTCTATGTGCATAAACTAGAAAACCTAGAAGAGATGGATAAACTCCTGGTAAAATACAACCTTTGTGGCTTAAATCGGGAAGAATTAGATACCTTGAACAGACCAATAACAGGCAACGAGATTGAAATGGCAATTTAAAAATTACCAACAAAAAAAGTCCAGGACCAGATGGATTCACAGCAGAATTCTGCCAGACATTCAAAGAGGAGTTGGTACCAATCCTTTTGACACTATTCCACAAGATAAAGAAGGAATCCCTGCTAATTCATTCTATGAAGCCAGCATCACCCTAATACCAAAATCAGGAAAGGACACAACCAAAAAAAACAAACTACAGACCGATATCCTTGATGAACACAGACGCTAAAATCCGTAACAAAATACTTGCTAACTGAATCCAACACATATCAAAAAGATAATCCACCATGATCAAGAGGGTTTCATACCAGGGATGCAGGGATGGTTTAACATGTGCAAGTCAATAAGTGTGATATGCCACATAAACAGAATTAAAAACAAAAATCACATGGTCATCTCAATAGATGCAGAAAAAACATTCAACAAAATCCAGCATCCCTTTATGATTAAAACTCTCAGCAAAATCTGCATACAAGGGACATACCTCAATGTAATAAAGGCCATCTATGACAAACTCACAGACAACATAATGTTGAATGGGGAAAAGTTGAAAGCATCCCCCCTGAGAACTGGAACAAGACAAGGATGCCCACTCTCACCACTCCTCTTCAACATAGTACTGGAAGTCCTAGCCAGAGCAATCAGACAAGAGAAATAAAGTGCACCCAAACTGGAAAAGAGGAAGTCAAACTGTCACTGTCTGCTGACAATATGATGGTTTACCTTGAAAACCCTAAAGACTCCTCCAGAAAGCTCCTAGAACTGATAAAACAATTCAGCAAAGTTTCTGGATACAATATTAATGTGCACAAATCAGTAGCTCTTCTATACACCAACAGCAACCAAGCAGAGAATCAAACCAAGAACTTAGCTGGAAAAAAAAAAACCCTTAGGAATATAACTAACCAAGGAGCTGAAAGACCTCTACAAGGAAAACTACAAAACACTGCTGAAAGAAATCATAGATGACACAAACAGATGGAAACACATCCTATGCTCATGGATGGGTAGAATCAATATTGTGAAAATGAACATACTGGCAAAAGCAATCTACAAATTCAATGCAATCCCCATCAAAATACCACCATCATTCTTCACAGAACTAGAAAAAAACAATTCTAAAATTCATATGGAACCAAAAAAGAGCCCACATAGCAAAAGCAAGACTAAGCAAAAAGAACAAATCTGGAGGCATCACACTACCTGATTTCAAACTATACTATAAGACCATAGTTGCCAAAACAGCATGGTACTGGTATAAAAATAGGCACATAGACCAATGGAACAGAATAGAGAATCCAGAAATAAACCCAAATACAGCCAACTGATCTTTGACAAAGCAAACAAAAACAAAGTGGGAAAAGGACACTCTTTTCAACAAATGGTGCTGGAATAATTCGCTAGCCACATGTAGGAGATTGAGACTTGATGCTCATCTCTCACTTTATACAAAAATCAACTCAAGATAGATTAAGGACTGTAAGACCTGAAACTATAAAAATCCTAGAAGATAACATTGGAAAAAGCCTTCTAGACATTGACTTAGGCAAGGATTTCATGACCAAGAACCCGAAAGCAACTGCAATAGAAGGAAAGATAAATAGTTGGGACTTAATTAAACTAAAGAGCTTTTGCATGGCAAAAGGAACATTGAGTAAACAACCCACAGAGTGGAAGAAAATCTTCACAATCTATACATCTGACGAAGGACTAATATCCAGAATCTACAATGAACTCAAACAAATCAGTAAGAAAAAAAAATCCCATCAAAAAGTGAGCTAAGGACATGAATAGACAATTTGCAAATGAAGACATACAAATTGCCAACAAACATATAAAAATGCTCAGTATCACTAATGATCATGGAAATGCAAGTCAAAACCACCATACCATACCACCTTACTCCTGCAAGAATGACCATAAAAAAAAAGTAGATGTTGGCATGGATGCAGTGAAGGGGGGAACACTTCTGTACTGCTGGTGGAAAAGCAAACTAGTATAGCCACTATGGAAAACAATGTGGAGATTCCTTAAAGAACTAGAAGTAGAAATACTATTTGATCCAGCAGTACCACTACTGGGTATCTACCCAGAGGAAAAAGAGTCATTACATGAAAAAGATACTTGCACATGCATTTTTATAGCAGCACAATTCACAATTGCAAAATTGTGGAACCAACCCAAATGCCCATCAATCAATGAGTGGATAAAGAAACTGTGGTATATAGATACAATGGAGTACTACTCAACTATAAAAAGGAATGAATTAACAGTATTTGCAGTGACCTGGATGAGATTGGAGACTGTTAGTCTAAGTGAAGTAACTCAGGAATGAAAAACCAAACATCATATGTTCTCACTGATGTGTGGGAGCTAAGCTAAGAGGACTCAAAGGCACAAGAATGACACAATGAACTTTGGGGACTTGGGGGCAAGAATGGGAGGGGTGCTAGGGATAAAAGACTATAAATATGGTGCAGTGTATTGCTCAGGTGACGGGTGCACCAAAATTTAACAAATCACTAAAGAGCTTATGTTACCAAATACCACCTATACCCCAAATACCACCTGTACCCCAGATACCACCTGTACCCCAATAATTTATGGAAAAATAAATTTAAAATTATTTTTAAATTTTTCATGGGTACATATAGTAGTTATATATGTGTATAAGGTATATGAGATGTTTTGATACAGGCATGCAGTGTGAAGTAAGCACATCATGGAGAATGGGGTATCCATGCCCTCAAGCATTTATCCTTTGAGTCACAATCAATCAAATTACACACTTTAAGTTGCTTTAAAATATAAAATTATTAACTATAATCGCCCTATTGTGCTATCAAATAGGTCTTATTCTTTTTTCAGTACCCATTAACCATCCTCACCTCCCCTGCAAAGGGATTTAATACAGGTATTTTGGACTTACACAATCATTACACCATAAGAAGAGCTGGGGGGAAGGAAGGGCATGCTACTTCTAAATGGTTTTATCCATTAAAGGAATTAGTTGTATGCAACAGAAATGGACTCTAGCTGGTTGAAGCAGAAAAAGACTTTATTAAAATTGTGTACTGTGTTGAAGTAATAGGAGGATCTTCCGGATAACATTACTGAGCCAAGGATTGTTCAGACACATACACTAACTAGCTCAGGTCTGTGAAGTTCATCTATATAAAAAAGGATCAGCTTGTGTTCCTGCTACAGACACATTCCTTGCTCATGCAGGCAAATGGAGATGTGCTACCTGCATCCCTGTGGAGTTGCGGTGGAGGTCCCTACTCCTCCAACCATTGGATTCCTGGTGCCTTTCTCCATGCAAATCTACCCCATCTTTTGCCACTCCTCATTTATTCATGGCACCAAAATCTCAACTTCCATTTATCATTCCTGTGACAGAGAATGAAAAAAGTGCTTAGGGGAAATCATAGACTCACAATGATCCACTAGGATGAATGCAGGAACTGAAACAGTTCTGGGACCTTAGGAATATGGTATAATTAATATATCTTACATAATATACAGTCTCCACTGAATGCGTTAGGTAATCAGTGAACACTGTTACACCACTGCCCTGAGGAACCTTCTGGTTTCTGTCTCATGAACCTGCTTGACCATTCTTGTATTTTTGCATTTTTAAAATAGTATTGAAACATTTCTTCCAACCTTGAGCAGCATAATATTTAACAGTGAAAGCAGTGAAAGAGAGTAAGAACAGGGATTCTTGATACTACCATTAGTTTGCAATATGGTGCAAAAATTATTGCCATTGCATTAATAGCCAAGCTGTCTGGGAGCCCTTGGGAACTCTTCTACCTCATATCATCTTAATTACCTATAAAATATAAATAAAACAATTGTTTGTCTCGGTTTCCTTGGGAATACCCTGGTTCCTAGTTGTCCCAGTGCAATTATCGATAATGTCCCAGTTTGGTAAATTCTATAATCACCCTGTTTATAAAGGTCGCCTTTCCTCTGGGTATCATTATCTCAGTAAATCTCTATAGATGTTTGAATCCATAACTAGTTTAATGAATATTCCCTAATGTTTGGGGCAGATGTTTTCTAATTTTTTGCTTGTTTTCCACTCCTGCCTTTTGATGCATTGATGTAGGTTGCCATTGCCTCTCAAGCATGCTTTCATCTGGGACACTGACATTGGCTACCTTTTCCTCCATGAACATATTAGCAGGCAGGCCCTGTATTCTTTTATTCCTTTCTATTCCATGATTAGCATCCCTAATGGCGCATACCCAAAATTACAGCCTTGGCACACTGTGGAAATGTGTAATGGTTAGAAGGAAACTCATGATGTAATGTTACATAAAAGGAGAGAGACTTGAAACTATTTCCATGTGTGGCACTAATTATGATTTTTTAATAGCTGTGACTAGAAACATAGTATTTTGAATTGGTAACAGTACTTATCACCTCCTGGGGAAACAATATTATGAAACAAATATTATTTTGTCTTTTACTCATACAAATTTGCCTTTATTCCACAATTCATCATATAACAGAGAAAGGATGTTTTTAAAATAATACAATGGTGTTAGTTATCCCTTTGCCTTAAGGAGTGTAGAGTCCACAAGTTTCTAGAGGTGCTCCGGCAAAATCATTTAGTATGTAGATTTTAGATCAGTGACAAACCTCTCCAGCTTTCTTTATTTACATATGGAAAGAGACTCTGAGAGACATTTTCAAGGCCTCTCTACAGTGAGTTTAGTGGCTCCACAAGAGAGATGAGAATCAAGGTCATCTTTGGTTATCCAGAAAACTCCTCATCGGGGACTTTGAGGATCTCCTAAATTTGTCAAGCTTTGCATTAACCAGTTCACAATGAACCCAAGGAAATATGGAGCTTTGTGCATCACTGGAATTGATGGCTGGTTCTGGGCCATCTCATGTTTCTTCTTAACATTCTCAGCATGGGTTGTATTATCTAATCCAGACGTAAAACAACCAGTTAAGTATTGTGGATGATCTCTGAGTAACTTGATCTGCCAATGTCTCCCCATGAGATTTCTTGTCTCTTCAGTGGCAGCCAAAATAATTTAGTGAAAAGAACATGACTTTTCAAGTCAGGTTGTCTTGGGCTTGAATCTTCAGTCTACCACTAAATAGCTTTATGTCTCTGGACAACAGCTTTTTTTTTTTTTTTTTTTTTTTTTTTTTTAAAACCCCTGTGACTCTGTTTGCCTAGAATAATCACAACTTCTCATTGATTATTGGGAACATTTTAAAAGTTTCCTCTACGGTGCCTGATTTGTAACAGGTACTTAGTTAGCCATGTGGTCTGCTCTAGCAGCTGGGAATAAAAAGGTTGACAAGTATCTTGATTTTCAATTAATTTTCTATGAATGCAGAGGTGTACTCAGTTTAGGGGGTGTCAGTCTTACTTCCAAGTCAGGTGGAGAGAGAGGACTGGCAGTGTGACTCAATCCATTGGCGCTACTGCCTTTTGTGTCTCATTGCTATGGTAAAGCTGGTTCTGCTCAGCTTGCTGTTGAGAAAATCCTGTGGATGATCTGGATTCCTGCCGGCACTGCAGTGGTTCCTGCTTGGTCTACCAGATGTTCTGTTTTGGTCATTGTCCTTCTAATACTATGCCAGAGTGGCTAAGTCTGTAGGGCTTCCTATCTCAGTCTTTCCCCCTTAAAATTAGGCTTGCCTTGAGTTTGTGGCACCTACTTAAGAAAAGCCAATTATTATTATTATTATTTTTTCAATTTCTCTTTGGTGTGCTCACTGTCATTTTCTTTCAGCATCTCTTGCTGTGTAGTACCCTGGTTGAGCCCAAATTTCCCTAACTTTGAGGGAATAGGGGCTGGATTCTTCATTCTTTCCTCTTTGAAAAATCTGAGCTTCTTATGCAGGGTGATACATTCTCTACATAAAGCTTTCCAGAGGAGAGGCAACCTTTCTTCTAGCTGAAAAGTGACTGCTGCTTTTATATTTGCATAATCAAGAGGAACCACACAGGTGAACTGTCACAGAACAGAGATCAGCTCCTAGGTGACTTTCTTTTTAGGTTTCTTCTTAAATCGAGAGGTCACTCCAGAATAAAAATCAAATAAAACAAAACAAAGCAAACAAAACTCGTCTGCCTCATCAGTCACCATCATTAGAGCTATTATATTTCATAAATTCTAGGGCAACACTGACAGTAAATGCAGCATTATTTTATGTTCCACTAAGGAAAATACAAAAGTAGTAGACGAAGAATAAAACAAGAAACCTTTGCCAATTAAACTATGACACATGCTTGATTGTAAGACCCATCGAAATTACAGAGATATTAAAATATGAAAATAAAACAAAAACAGCCAAACCTGAGTCTTACAGTTGGTGAAAAAACGATAAATGACTTCCTCATCAGTAAGAATTAAAGAACCTCCTTCTTCAGTTGGTGATCAGGAGACTAACCAGACCAGACGGCATCCTGTCGATTCAGAGGGAGGTTAAGAGGTTTGGGGTAAGGAAGCGAGGAGGAGGGAATAATGAGGTGGCCGTCCTTGGTATGTATTAAATCCAAGCATGTTAAATTCATGAGTGAGAAGCCCCCTGCTTTAAATCCTTCACACACACACACACACGCACACACACACGTGCACACACACACACGTTTCTTCCTCATTTCCATCTGGACTTTGTTGAAAACCTCGGGTCAAGCCAGCCTGGAAAAAAAAAAAAGAAAAAAATACAGTGGAGCGACCTTCTACAGCATGACATCATGTCTCCCCTGTTTCTCATTATAGAGTTGAGTTTCAGATGTTAAAATCATATCCTCCTTACCCCTCACTGCTTTCTTCTTGCCTTCCCCCACACAATCCCAATTTGATGGAGTTCCATTGTTTTTACAGTTAAACCGCAGTGCCAGATGCACAAAATTATTAACCTGACATTGGGAAAACACATCTTATGAGTCAGACTTCAGCTTCTATAATTTTTTAACTCGGCAGAGTTTCTAGTGTATTTCTTCACCAGCTGCCAGCCTATAACTTCTTTTTAAGTATTTAGTTTTGCCCTACATACAAGAGGTTATATTTCATAAAATAAAACTTTGGGTTTGTTAAACAGCATTACTTAATTTACAAAATTTCTTAGGCACAGATGTGAAATTGTGACAGGAGTTACAGAACAATGTGTACAGTTTAAAAAATTAACAAATAGTAAAATAGTTTTAAATTTATAAAATAGTGACAATTTTGAAAATTTATAAAATAGTGACATAATTAAAAAATTAAAAATGGTGAAGATAAGCCACAAAAATGGAATAATGCTTGTTCTTCTCACTAGAAAATATAGAAAGGCTGTATAAGAATTTTGGCTACAACATACAGTCATTTCTGAAATCTTAATCTAAAAATATCCAAATTATATGAAAACTTAGTTAAAAAATTTAAAGACTAATTTATAGTGAAACTACAGTTTGAAATATATTACATTATTTTTAATATTAGTAACTGTAGTCCCTAATGTTTTATTAAAGAGAAACATTTGTGCAAGGTACTTAATATCAGCGGAAAATGGCAAACTAGCCATTTCTAAAATAAGTTACATTTCTATAGAATGATGACAATGAGATATGCGAAGCTGTCATTGTCTACCCCTCTGCCAGATGTAAGCGTCTATTCATAGAAGAGTTGTAGAAAACTGGAAAATGAGTGAAAGGAAAATAGCATGGTTGATCCTGGAAATGTAACTGACGGGTGAAGTGCTTTAGGTATGAATAGACAGGGAGAAGCCAGATGGAAAAGCAGAGTTATAAATACATACAAAACTTACAACTCCACAAAAGAAACATATTCTTTCTTAATATCTAAAGATATTTTCAAAATATATAATCATTGGCCAGGCGCGGTGGCTCAGGCCTGTAGTCCTAGCACTTCGGGAGGCCAAGGCGGGCAGATCACTTGAGGTCAGGAGTTCAAGACCAGCCTGGACAGCATGGTGAAAGTCCATCTCTACTAAAAATACAAAAATTAGCTGAGCATAATGGCATGTGTCTGTAATCCCAGCTACTCAGGAGGCTGAGGCAGGAGAACTGCTTGAACCTGGGAGGCGGAGGTTGCAGTGAGCCGTGATCACGCCATTGCACTCCAGTCTGGTCGTTGCAGTGAGGCTTCCTCTCAAAACAAACAAACAAAATTAGCTGGGCATGGTGGCATGTGCCTGTAGTCCTACTTACTCAGGAGGATGAGGCATGAAGATTGAGCACAGGAATTTGAGGCTGTAGTGAGCCAAGATCATGCCACTACGCTCCAGTCTAGGCAACAGAGCAAATCCCTGTCTCTAAGAAAAAACAAAAGAAAAATTTAAAATAAACAAAACAGCTAATAGAAAATATTTTTAAAACTGTGTAAGATACTGATAGTTCTCTACTTATCTGTGCTGTCATTTTATATAATATAGAATTTTTAATTGGGCCCACGGTCAACCAGTGAAAGAATACATTTCCTAGGATCCCTTGATTCTAGACGTGGACATGCGATCAAATTCTGGTCAACATGGCAGGTGGCAGTGATGTTTGCAACTTACACTTTGCAAATCCTTTTCTTCCTCCTTATGCTGCTTCTGTGGGATAGAATGTGGTTATGATGCTAGGACCTACAAGAGTGATCTGAAATCACGATGGGAAACTGCCTATTGTGGAAACTGTTGTGGGTACAGCAAAGAAGAAAAAGACCAAGCACCCTCAGCCCTAGACTGCCTGCATGGACATATACCTCATTTTAGCCACTGTTGGTTAGGACCTCTCATCTATAGCAACTGAACAGGATTTCTAACAAATACGCCTCTTTTCTTATGTTAAGAAGGAAAAAACTCAAATTCGAGATTATTGAAAAATGATGATGAGGATATTGGATATCAGATCTTATGTGCTGGAAACTAAAAATATACCCAGAATATATTCTCTTGGTGCATTTTTTTAATTAAATAAGGAGGAATGAAACTAAGCTAACACTCATCAAAGAGTTAGAAAATATTCAAATTAATCTAAGGAAAGCAAGAGAAAAAAATTATAGAAGCAGAAATTAAGACAGAGAAACTGCCGATAAAGTTAAATATATAGCGTGAAAACAAAACATTGCAAAATAATTTTCTCCAAGATGGATACAGACTTGAGTCATTTTTATGAGTTTTTTTCAAATCTTCTGATAACTGGCACTTGCCATGGCACATGAAATATTCCAGAGTCTACAAGAGGAAAGAAAGTTTTGTAATTTATTATACAATGCTAGCTTAACACTGATACCCGAATCTGACAAAACAGACAACTTTTTTTTTTTTTTTTTTACTTTAAGTTCTAGGGTACATGTGCATAATGTGCAGGTTTGTTACATATGTATACTTGTGCCATGTTGGTGTGCTGCACCCATCAACTCATCCTTTACATCAGGTATAACTCCCAATGCAAACCCTCCCCCCTCCCCATAATAGGCCCCGGTGTGTGATGTTCCCCTTCCAGTGTCCAAGTGATCTCATTGTTCAGTTCCCACCTATGAGTGAGAACATGCGGTGTTCAGTTTTCTGTTCTTGTGATAGTTTGCTGAGAATGATGGTTTCCAGCTGCATCCATGTCCCTACAAAGGACACAAACTCATCCTTTTTTATGGCTGCATAGTATTCCATGGTGTATATGTGCCACATTTTCTTAATCCAGTCTGTCACTGATGGACATTTGGGTTGATTCCACGTCTTTGCTATTGTGAATAGTGCCGCAATGAACATACATGTGCATGTGTCTTTATAGCAGCATGATTTATAATCCTTTGGGTATATACCCAGTAATGGGATGGCTGGGTCATATGGTACTTCTAGCTCTAGATCCTTGAGGAATCGCCATACTGTTTTCCATAATGGTTGAACTAGTTTACAGTCCTACCAACAGTGTAAAAGTGTTCCTATTTCTCCACATCCTCTCCAGCACCTGTTGTTTCCTGACTTTTTAATGATTGCCATTCTAACTGGTGTGAGATGGTATCTCATTGTGGTTTTGATTTGCATTTCTCTGATGGCCAGTGATGATGAGCATTTTTTCATGTGTCTATTGGCTGTATGCATGTCTTCTTTTGAGAAATGTCTGTTCATATCCCTTGCCCACTTTTTGATGGGGTTGTTTGTTTTTTTCTTGTAAATTTGTTTGAGTTCTTTGTAGGTTCTGGACATTAGCCCTTTGTCAGATGAGTAGATTGCAAACATTTTCTCCCATTCTGTAGGTTGCCTGTTCACTCTGATGGTAGTTTCTTTTGCTGTGCAGAAGCTTTAGTTTAATTAGATCCCATTTGTTAATTTTGGCTTTAAAACAGACAAAATTAAAACTCAACATTTATGATCACTGAGGCAAAACTTGCTAAAATGCTTATTATAGGAAAAAAATTCTATGTTTCCAATTACATGGCAAAAAACTACCTAAAATGTTTATGAAAGACAAGAATAAAACTGTGTTTACCATATAAAGGCAAAAAACTACCTCAATATTTTACAAACCAAATGTAGAACTATGTTAAAAATGATATCTAAGAATATGAAATAATAGAAACACTATTAGCACAATGTATCATGGCATCACTAGATCAAAGGAAAAAAATTTGAACATTTTTATAAATTCTGGAGATGCATTTTCTATACTTTTTTTTTGAGACAGAGTCTTGCTCTGTTGCCCAGGCTGGAGTGCAGCGGCACAATCTCTGTTCACTGCAACCTCTGCCTCCCAGGCTCAAGCAATTCTCATGTCTCAGCCTGTAGCTGGGACTACAGGCCAAGTGCCACCATGCCCAGCCAATTTTTGTATTTTTAGTAGGCTAGTCTCGAACTCCTGGCCTCTCCCAAAATACTAGTATTATAGGTATAAGCTCTATAAGTATTTTTTAATACTTAGAGATGCAAAATTGTATATCCAACCATGACTAAACAAGGAAAACTAACATGGTAGCAAACAGTGCTCTCTCATAACACTAACATCGTATCAAGCCCACAAGGAGGACAGGAACACTGGTTTTCATTACTTTTTAAAGGTAGTTTTTTTTAACAGTTCTAGCCAAGCACAAGTCTATAATATTACCATTTCTCAGTGATATTTTGAATGTAAACAAAAATGACAACACAAAATCCTAGAAGGAAAATAATAGAGATAATGATATTTTCCTCTACATGAGAAACAACATTGGTAAGTATTATGGAAAAATATATAATTAAAATTTACGTAATACCAATTCTAGATTAGCTAAGGAAAAAAACATAAAACAATGAGAGACTCAAATAAAAATGAATAAATGGAGACACAGTATGTTTCTAATAGGATGATCCAGTATGTTAACAATCCTCCTCAGGTTGATTTATATATTTAATGTAACTTCAAGCAAAACCCCACCATGAATATTTTGGGCCTATCCAAATTTTTTTGGAAGTACAGGAAGTCAAGAATACAGAATAATATGTACAATAAACATTTTTAGCGTTGTCTATGTTGAGGTAATTGATACAGTAAAATGTACAAATCTTGATTTTACAGCTCAGTGCATTTTTATGAATGTATATATCCCTTGTGATTATCACACAAGATATAAAACATTTTCACACTCCTAGAAAGTTCCCTCATGTTCCCTGCTAATCAACAGCCCCAACTCGGAGATCATTATGACTTTTATCACCATAAATTAGTTTTGCCTGGTATTGAATTGCATAAAAATGGGAGCCTATAGTATATACTCTTTCGTGTCTCTTTTTGACCATCACCCATGTAGCTGTGTGTATCAATCATTTGCTCTTTCTTATTGCTGTGTAGCAGTGCGTGATATGACTCCATAACTTGCTGATTCATTTTTCTCTTGATGTACATTGTGTTATTTCCAATTTTGGACTTTTGGAAATAAAGCTGCCATAAACATTCTTGAGTACGTCTTTTTGTGGCTATATACTTTCATGTCTCTTAAGTATATACATAGAAGTGAAATTTCTGGGTCATAGGATAGATGAACTTGATTAGAAACTGGCAAACATCTTTCCAAAGTGATTTTACCATTTTTCTTTCCCCTCTCCCATCATTGTATGTGAAACCCAGTTGCTCTATATCCTCATCAGCACTTCTATTGCTGGTCTTTTAACTTTAGTCATTTTGCTTGTGTGAAATTGTATCCCATCATTTAAATTTTCATTTTCCTGGTGAATAATGACATTGACTATCTTTTTATTTGTTTACTTTCTATTCAAACATTTTGCCTTGTGAAGTGACAGATGGAGTCTTTTGCTTGTTTTAGTTGTCTGCTCCTTATTGATTTGCAGGTATTTAAAAATATGTATGTTGGGCACAGATCTTTTTTTGTTAGGCATATGTGTTGTAAATATTTTACCCCAGTGTGTGACTTGCCTGTTTGCTTTATTGATGAGAAGTGACTTTCTGATGAGCGGTATCATTTTTGATTCAGTCTATTTTCTTTTAAAGCTAGTCCTTTTTGTATATTGTCCAATAAATAATCTCTCACCCCAGGGTTGCAAAGATATTCCCATATGTTTTCCTGCCAAGGCTTTAAAATTTTAGTCTTCACATTTAAATCTCTGATACTTCCTTGAATAAATTTTTGTGTACGATGTAAGAAATGGATAAAGATTAATTTGGAAGATGTCTAGTTGTTCCAGGACCACATATTAAAAATTAAGTTCCACAGTGAGAACACTTGGACACAGGAAGGAGAACATCACACACTGGGGCCTGTTGTGGGGTGGGGGGAGGGGGAGGGGGGAGGGATAGCATTAGGAGATATACCTAATGTAAATGACGAGTTAATGGGTGCAGCACACCAACATGGCGCATGTATACATATGTAACAAACCTGCACGTTGTGCACATGTACCCTAGAACTTAAAGTATAATAGAAAAGAAAAAAAATTAAGTTCCAGTTTATAAGCAAGATAATCTCTCCATTTATTTAGATCTTATTTAATTTTATTCAGTCATGTTTTATAGTTTACAGTGCTTTTGTCAGAAATCAAAGGCTCATATTTTTGTGGGTCTATTTCTTTAGTTCCTTTGATCTATTTGCCTAGCTTTAACAACAATAGCCCATTGCCTTGTTTATTGTAATTTTGTAGTAACTACCGAAACCTGGTATTGTAAGTTCTCCAACATTGCTGTTCTTGAATTTCTTGGTTATATCAGGTCATTTGCATCTTCATATAAACCTTATAATCAGCTTGTATATCTTTACTAATAAAAGCCTGCTGATATTTTGACTGGGAATATGTTGAATTTTTAGAGCAATATGGAGAGGACTGGCAAATTAACAATATTGAGTCTTCTAGTTCATGAGCATGATAATCTCTCCATTTATTTAGATCTTATTTAATTTTATTCAGTGATGTTTTATAATTTTCAGTTAAGAGGCTTTGTATAATTTTCATTAGATTCCCACCCTAGGTTTTTACACTTTTTGATGCCCATGTATGTAATGTTTAAAAAGAATTATTTCCAATTGCTGCGGCTAGTGTTCAGAAATACTCTTGATTTTTGTTCGCTTACCTTATAACCAGCAGTGTTGCTAAAATTCACATATTATTTATTGTCAATAAATCTGTCAGCTTATTTATAGATTTCTTTGGAATTTCCATGCACATAACCATGTCAAGTACAGAGCGTTACTTCTTCCTTTCCAATGCTTAGAACTGTTACTTCTTTTTCTTGCCTTATTTCAACGGGTAGAACCACCAGTATGATGGTCAATAGAAACAATAATAGTGAATATTTACATTAAATTTCCTATTAGCTGTACCATTGTTTTGGTAGATAACCTTTATAGATTAAGTTCTTCCTTATACCTACCATGTTAAGAGTATCCTTTTAAGTAAAAAGGTGTCAAATTTTATGAAATAATTTTTCTCTATCCAATGATAACATTTTGTGGTTTATTTTTCTGAATCATTTGATGTGAATTAAACTGACTGATTTTAAATGTTATGCCAACTTTGCATTCATTGAGTAGCTAGACTTGTTTATGATATATTATCCTTCAAATATATTACTGGATTCAATTATTTTGCATAGGATTTTTCTATGTAAACGAGGAATATTGGTCTATAATTTTTCTTTTTCTTAAATAGTCTTGTCATATTTTGGTAGGATGGTTATGTGAGCCATATAGAATGAGTCAACATGTACTCTTTCTATTTTCTGAAAGTTTATGTAGAACTGGTATTTCTTAAATGCTTGGCAGAATTTTTTTCTTTATTTTGTTTTGGCTTGTGTGTCTCTTTGAAGATTGTTAATTTCAGGTCTTATCTCATAACTCTCTCCCTCTCAGTTTTTTTTAATGTTCTTTTTTCTCTGTTCTAATTTCTATTTCTATTGCTCTGTCTTTAAGTTCACTCATCATTTCTTCTGCTGCCCTTCTAGCCTGGCATTGTCCATCTAATGAATGTCTAATTTTAAATATTACTTAAAATTATTTATTTTTATTTGATGAATAAAAATTGTATATATTTATGGTGCACAAACATATTTTGATATATGTATACATTGTGGAATGGTTAAATCATGCTAATTAACATATGCATTAACTTAAAATATTTTATAATACCTATCTCAGTACTTCCTTTTCTCTGTTGAAATTATCAAGTTTTTCATCCATTAGATATATTTTTTGCTCTAATTTTAAGAGATACTTTTAGTAGTGATTTTACAGTCATTTTTGGGTTATCTGTAATCCTTATATAGATTATATTTTTCTTTTGCACAAAAGTTACATTTTCTATATTTTTGCCTTGAGCTGTAACTTTTTATTGTGTTTAAAAACCATGGAGACTCGTGCTCGCTTTGGCAGAACATACACTAAGAAGATTAGCATGGCCCCTGTGCAAGAATGACGCGAATTTGTGAAGCATTCCATTTTCAAAAAAAGAAAAAAATAATAAAAATAAATAAAAACCACAGAGACTGAAGTAAATATTATTTCTTCCAGAAAGGGCATATCTTTTCCTCTAATCAGGCAGCTAGAATGAAAATGGGAGGCTTTTTGCTTTGATCCAATAAGGAATTTAATAGGATTGTGGCTGATTTGGAGATCTAGTTTCAGATTGCCTTTGTTTTCAAGATTTCTTGAGTGTGAAATCTTATCTATGTATATAATAGGCCCTTCCTTCTTGTAGACTTTGGCTTTCTAATCACTTTTCAGTCTTGCCTCCAGCTTCCCAAATGCTTCTGTAAGACACTGAGCAAAAGTCTATGAGAATTGGTGGCAGGAAGGCTCTGCTATCTCTGCATTTGGGGTTTCTAAGGTTCTGTTTCATTATGCCAGCTCACATGGCTGTTAAAAGTTTAACTTCTTTTTCGTACCCCAGAAGATTCTTTCTGCCTAAATTCAGCAAGTGGTCCCAGGAGGAAAGCAGTTCATAGTCTGTGTTCACCCAAGAAGGGCCTGCCCCACTTTGGAAGTCTTTAATTCTTTGCATTCATAGTCCTTCAATGTGTTAAAAATATTAATTTTACTTCATTTTTTCTATTGTTTTGGTGAGAGAAATAGTCTGTCAACATTCTATATCTGACTTTACTTGAAGTAAAGCTCTGCAATTAAATTGTTGGGGAGAAAAGGAATCTCAAGGTGATGTTTGCATCACAGAATTTTAGAGCATACTATAATTTCACACTGTAATATTGCACAGAGTAGACCAATGTAGTTTGGTAAGCAGAATAGAAACTCAAAAAATGGGTTTTAGTTTGTGATAAAGATTATTTCCTCCCAAAATTTGTAGAGTAATGTGTATTTAAGACATATAAAATACCTATTTATTTAAAAAACTTAGAGCCTTTCCTCACCAAGTACTCCAAAAAGAGATTATATAGGAGTTAATTTGAAAAATGAAGCTACAAGAGAAAATATTTTACAAATACAAGAGAACATACCAAGAGATGCAAAAAATAAAAAACAGAAACAGACTCTGCTTACAACATTAGTAAAATATTTCTAAGCGTAAAATTAAGAAAAAATGAAAAAGGAGAATAAAAATAGAATTTTTCTGTCTCAAAATTATTACAAATTTAAAAGTCCAACTTCAAAGTAGGTATATTTGCAAAATAAATGATACACAAGTGTTATCACCCTTAATATATAAAAAGCTCTTATCAATCAAGAAAAAAGCAAATAGAAAAATGCTTTAAGAGGTAATTCACAAAGACATATCAATGGCTTATGAATATATTTTAAAATTTACATCATTAGTAATCAAAGCTACCTCATACCATTTTTTTTTGTTCTCCTCCTGAGGTGAGAGGGAACTCCTTAATATTTTCATAGACTCTTTTTTATTCTGTATATTTTAGGTGTACAAAACAATATTTTGATATACACAGTGAAATCATTGCTACAGTCAAACCAATGAACATATCCATCATCTCAGTTACTCTTTTTTTGTGCAAAGAGTATCTAAAATCTGCTCTCTTAAATTTCCAGGATACAATACAATATTATTAATGTGCAATACAATATTGTATTAATAATACAATATATCTCCAGACTTATGCATTTTTCTAACTATGTCTTTGTATCCTTTTACCTACATATAACAACTTACCATCAACAGATAAAAGAATTTTACATTTTTGTTCCATCCTCATTTTATGTTTTGATGTCACAATTAACATATTTTTTCCATTAAGGAAATATTGTATCTATCATTATTTATAATACTTTTGTCTTTTGACCTTTATACAAAGTTGTAAGTGATTTAAACACCACCATTATGGTATTATAGTATTCTGCATTTATATGTTTACTTTTACCAGTGAATTTTATACTCTTATGTCTTTTTATGTTAGTAATTAGTGTCCTTTCATTTTTTTTTTTTTTTTGAGATGGAGTCTTGCTCTGTTGCCCAGGCTGGAGTGCAGTGGTGTAATCTCAGCTCACTGCAACCTCTGCATCCCAGGTTCTCCTGCCTCAACCTCCCGAGTAGCTGGGACTACAAGCATGCACCACCATGCCTGGCTAATTTTTGTGTTTCAGTAGAGATGGGGTTTTGCCATGATGACTGGGCTGGTCTTCAACTCCTGACCTCAAGTGATCTGCCCACCTCAGCCTCTCAGAGTGCTGCACCCAGCCTTCTTTCATTTTCATTTGAAGAACTCTCTAGCATTTCTTCTAAGGAAAGTCAATGGTGATGAACTTCCTCAGCATTTGCTTTTCTGAGAAAGTCTTTATTCCTCCTTCATTTCCGAAAGACAGCTTTGGCAGGTATAGTTCTTGACATTCCCTTGTATGTGACATGTTGCTTGTCTTGCTGCTTTCAAAATTCTCTCCTTGACATTGACTTTGGAAAAGCTTATTATAATGTGTCTTGGTGAAGATCTCTTCGGATTGAATCTATTTAGGGACTTTGGGGCTTTATAGATCTGGATTTTCATATCTCTCCCAACATTTGGGCAGTTTTCAGCCATTGTTTCTTTTTTTCTTTTTAAATGTATTATACTTTAAGTTCTGGGATACATGTGCAGAATATGCAAGTTTGTTACATAGGTATATACGTGCCATGGTGATTTGCTGCACCCATCAACCCATCATCTACATCAGGTATTTCCCCTAGTGTTATCCCTCCCCTAGCACCCCACCCCCTGACAGGCCCCAGTGTGTGATGTTGCCCTCCCTGTGTCCATGTGTTCTCATTGTTCAACTCCCACCTATGAGTGAGAACATGCGGCATTTGGTTTTCTGTTCTTGTGTTTACTGAGAATGATGGTTTCCAGCTTCATCCATGTCCCTGCAAAGGATATGAACTCATCCTTTTTGATGGCTACATAGTATTCCATGGTGTATATGTGCCACACTTTCTTTATCCAGTCTATCATTGATGGGCATTTGGGTTGGTTCCAAGTCTTTGCTATTGTGAACAGTGCCGCAACAAACATACATGTGCATGTGTCTTTATAGTAGAACGATTTATAATCCTTTGGTTGTATACCCAGCAATGGGATGGCTGGGTCAAATGGAATTTCTGGTTCTAGATTCTTGAGGAATCGCCACACTGTCTTCCATAATGGTTGAACTAATTTACACTCCCACCAACAGTGTAAAATTCTCCACATCCTCTCCAGCATCTGTTGTTTCCTGACTTTTTAATGATTGCCATTCTAACTCAGCCATTGTTTCTTTAAGCTTTCTCTTCTCTCTCTCTTCTCTATTTTGGAATCTCATAATGCATATACTGATTTGCTTAATGGTGTCCCATAAGTTCCATAGGCTTTCTTCATTTCTTTTCATCTTTTCATTCTTTTATCTCCTCTGACTGGATAATCTCAAAATATCTGTCTTCAAGTTCACAGTTTCTTCTGCTTGCTTTAGTCTGTGGTTGAAGTTCTCCATTGCATTTCTGGTTACATTCACTGTATTCTTCAGCTCCAGGATTTTCTGTCTGGCAACTTTTTAAATGATTTCTATCTCTTTATTGAATCTTTAGTGTTTTTTACATATTTTTTTCCTGACTTCATTGAGTTATCTATTTGTGTTCTCTTATATCTTGCTGAACTTCTTCAAAATAATTATTTAAATTTCTTTCAGGCAGTTTATAGATCTTGATTTCTTGGGGGTTTTTACTGTGTTCCTTTGTGGTGGCATTTTCTCCTCCCTCCCTCCCTTTCTTCCTTCTTTCCTTCCTTTTTTTAATGTTTTAAAAAAGCAAGACTTATAGCCTTGCATTGATGTCTGCATGTTTGATAGAGCAGTCACCTCTTCCAAACTTTACAGCCTGGCTTTGGTGGGAATCGATTTTCATCTGCACCTAAGTGAAAGACTGCAAGCTGGGTGGGGCTGTGGCAGCTTTGTTTCCAGAGGGCGTGCAGGTATAGTCTCCATGTATTGCTCCCCGTTGAGGTCAGCATTGACAAAGACTATGAGGGCCTCAGTGGCCAAGGCTGCAGGTGTTTGTAATGGCAGCAATAACAGTGTGGGCTGTTGGAGTCCCCACAAGGAAGGTTGTTGTGGTCCTTCTGTTATCCCATTCCTCACAGGAGAGAGTCCTAGCTGAGGGATTCCCTCTTGATACTGGGTCTGGTGTGGGCTTCAGGAGGCTGCAGTGGTTTCAGGCCAGGGAACAGGTGCTCAGAACAGGTGTGGCACCTGGGTCTTGGGATACTGGTGCACTCACAGAGGCATGGGTTTATGCACATCACCTACAGAGCTGGGGTCTAGGACTTTGGGGTGTGCATCTCAAGCCCAGAGAGAGGGGATACAGCAGTAGCTCAGACTGTGGGGACAGAGTGCAGCAGTGGTATGGCCCAAGGGATAGGGTGGTGCTGTGATGACTTAGGTCCCAGGGTATGCGGTAGTACAGCAAAGACCCTAGTTCCTGGGAAAGCAGGGTATTGTAGTATCTCAGGCCCTGGGAGTGGGGGTGGGTTGGGGTGCTGTGGCAGTAAGACCCCAGAATGGTGGGGCGCAGCAGCAATGCAGGTCCCATGGGGTGGGGTCCAGCAGTGACTTGAGCGCAGAGGGATGGAGTTGCTCTTCAGCAACTTGGGCCTAGGGATAGTGGGGTGCTGGGTGTCCCAGGCTTCAGGTGGTAAGGTGAAGTAACAGCAAGACCCCAGAAATGGAGAGGTACTATGCCTACTCAGGCAATCAGGGGTGGAGTACAGCATTGGCTCCCTTAGTTGGGCTCAGCACTGGCAAAAACCGCAGGGTGTTGAAGCCTGCAGGTGTCTGCGTGGTGATGAGGGCCACTGGGGTCCTCCTGCTTACCTTTTCCCCTCGGAAGAAATCCCTCTGGCTCTGAGCTGATCCCAACTGAAGAATGGAGTAGTGCAAGCAGGGTGTTTCTACACAGCCATCTTTGGTGTTTTTTGCTTCACTGAGTTTCTGCTACCTCTTTGTTCTACTCTGGAGCTCTCTCAGCAATTTCACTGGCATATAGTTATTAGTTGTTTTTGTGGGGGAGATGAAGATTGGTACCTTCTAGTCTGCCATTCTGCTGGTGCTACTCTCTAATAGGCTTTTAAATGAAAAATTTAACATGAATTAAAACTTAGTCAAGGAATGAATTGCCCACAATGAAGTATTTTTGAATCGTTCAAATAATCAAGTCATCTTTGGTTATTTGTTTGGTGTCTTTTCTTTAGCTCACATTCTTCCATCCTGCCCACCCTTCTGAAAGTCTGACATTCATGAAATCTCCTGAGCATCAGTGCACCTGGTATCTACCATGACAACACTGATGATAATGCTAAAAGATGATTTTCCAAATCCCCAGACCCTCAGGGTGCCTGAGAGATACTGCAATTGCTTCAGTTTTCACCAAATCAAAGCGGTGCTATGTTGTGGGCACAAAGGAGGAGCCTGTACCCTCCCTTCTCTGTATCACACCTTATCACCTGGGTAGCACCATGAGCCTTTGTTTCCTTGGGGAAACAGCTCCTTTACCTCTTTCATATAATACCATCTATTCCAAGTTACAATGCCGGGAACTAAGACAAAATTATACCGTATTCCAATTAACCCAATTATAGTTATACCCAGTTATCCCATTTAAAGAGCACCCTGGCAAGCAACGTTCATTTGAACTATTTCTTGTTCCACATAAAATCAATGTAGAAAAATGGACACCTAAGCTATTAGCCCACTCCTTATCTTCCATGTCCAGATATAAAGGAATCTCTTTAATGATCATCTGCAACACCCACCAACAAATTCACAGGCTGAGTTAGGAATTAATCATGCTCCATTCCCTTATCTCTTTCCGAAAATCTTCTTCAAAGTTGGCGAGAACTCTCTGCTTCAACACTTACTGTACTGCTAATACTTGTTTGATCATAGCAAAACCATTTTGCTCATAGCCCTCATTTTCTTTCTCTATGTAAGTCACTATCTTTACCTATATTCTGGAGACACAGTGAAGTACAACTAATTGACTCTAGTCAATCTATAGTGAAACAAGTGGCAGAGAAGCCCAAAAATAAGCATCAGGAAAATCTTAAGACTCTAAGTCAATGAATTAAAGAGCTAAAAGCCTCCATAAGAAAGAGAACTGACCTTCTGAGCTTTTGTCCCTTGGGGAATATTAGTTTTACCTTTTCTGCTAAAATGATGGCAGCCAGGCTGGGAACTTAGGCTAGATTATTTATTTAATGTGACAGCCCCTCCTCTCCTTTCTCTCTCTCCAACCCTTTCCCCATGACCTTTCCAGATTCTTCAAGTTTTTTTTTCTTTTTAATTAAACCTCATCAAAAAATGAGAATTAGGTGAACAGGTATTGAAAACTTGAGTTACCTTTTGTTGCTCTTTGTTTCAAAAAATGTTTAAATATTTCCCAGATGATCTTTACCTATGGAAATTAATGGCAGCAACTGCAGCCTTTAAAAGATGTTAAATCATCTCACTGATGTTCAGAAAAAACAGAAGTTCCGTAGTTCCAACTGCCTGTGTGGCAGGAAGAAAACTGAATTCTTGAAAAAGGCCTGTTAATTACAGCTTTCTCTTGTTATAAGAATGATTGCTCAATGGGAAATGGAAGATCACAAATCTTCCACTTTTGGAACTAAATGATAATAGAGTTTTAATACCCTAACACAAATAAAACCTCCTCCTGAGTGAGCTACTCAAACCCTGCATTGCTTGACTAATGTGTTGAGTTAAGTAGGGAGGCCTGCAATGTAGTAATTTCTCCAAGGAGGCTGCAGGGAGAGGAAAGTACATTCCAGACACCTAATCATTTACAATTGAGTTTAATGAGGTAGTAATTTACAGCTTTCGGGGTGGAAGTATGGAAAGGTCCCTGCCAGGAACTGGACAGACTCTTTAAAATCCTGGAGTTTAACGAAGGCATTAGAGGGTGGTTTCATACAGCCGAACTTGTGTAATTCCATCTCCTCAGTGCTTGGACAGGAAGTAAATGACAGGGCACTTGGGACCTACATCTGGAAACAACATGTTTCAGAGGATTTTATAAATCCTGCAGTAAAAGGAGAAGAAGAAAGAAAAAAACAGAGGTGAAAGGGCATAATTATGGAGGACGAGGAAGTACGACAAAGAAGGGGCTTTGCAGGTTCTTTTCGGTTTGAAAAACAACATTTTCTAATGTCAAGGTCAGCCATTGATAATAATGACAAAACACACTTATCAAGCCTGATACATGAAAACAGAAGGTACTGAAGCTTCCTTTTTGGACAGGATTTGGATGAAGGCTACAAAGTAGTTCAGGATGCACTGATCTTACCTGAAGACGCCCTTCCAGTCTTCCAGCAGTATAGCAGCTACCTTCTTTGTTGTCATCGTTCCTTGGTTTGTAATATACTGGGTTAATTTTGCTTTCTGTTCACTGTTGCCTTTCAAATACAGCTAGCGCATGAAAGGAGTCTGCCTTAAAGAGCAGGAAAAAGCTGAAGGCACGATGACATGTTGTAAGGGTAAAAAGTAGCTGCTAGACTGGTCTTTATATTATATGCCAATGATTGACATAAATCGAGATTTGTTTCTTCTCACTTAGGCTGAATGTTCTTTGTATGTCAATTTATGTTACCCCTGTTTCAACTCTCCCAAGAGAAAGTCTCATGCTCCCCAGTTTCCAAATCCTCAAAAACATTCTCCTGTTCGTGACCAAGGGTTCTCATTCTTTCCTCCTCTTGCTGTTTCTGAATATTGGAAAGAAATGAGGTTAGATCAAAGAGAATAGAGAGGAACCATTACATTCCTGGTCATTAAAGAACATGGATCTCGCTTAAAATTCATCCCTTTGTCAGGCTGTTATAAAATATTTTAGAAGGAAATATTGTGTGACTATGTGCCAGGCAGGCAAGTGGTGCTAGCAAGAGAAATCAGATGCATTCATAGTGAGCTATGTTACTTATTGGGATCTCAATCACATTGACAATCCTAATCATTGATAACAATGTTTGAACATTTACTCTATGCTATGTGGTTTACATGCATTATCTCATTTAATTCTTTCAGTAATCCTATGAAACAGATTATACTTTTATCTCAGTTTGCAGATGAGCAAACAGGTGCATAGACGTTAATAGCTCAAAGTCACTAGGATAGTAGGTGGAAGGGAGAATTCAAATTCATCTTTTTGCTCATATATAACTCACAGATCATAAGAATTAAGCCTATAGTTTCATCTCTTTTGATGTATTACCTTGAGTTTCATATGTTTGGATGTCATAGGAACGTTTAAAAGATTTGGCCAGAGTGATGGTCCTGATGACATCAGGGAAACACTTTCAATTCCTCCAAAAAGCAAAAATTTTTATCTTTAAAGTATGTCATATGATACTTAGACTACTGAGTACAGAAAAAAAGGATTTTTTTGTATCATACTTTTTAAAACCATAGACCTTAAATATAGCTCAAAGAAAAAAGAAATTGGTTTTCAAATGCTTTGTTTTCTTGTTTTCCAGAGAAGGAGCTCTTTTCCGTCTGAAGTTTGAATACATTCTTTTGCTGATTAAAAATCAGAAACAAGTTTTTTAGTGTCTCAAGATCTATAGTCTATGTTTTGAAAGTCTGGGCAAAATATCTACACTGGAATAATAATTATTCTTTGCAAAGCTATGTGTGCCTGTCCACAATGAGAACCACGTGACAAGGTGTTTAGTTACGGTTCCAATCCACATGAACTGGGAAGGAGTTTCAAGTTAAATAAATCTTCACATGTGTGACAAAAACAAGGTCCAATATATTCTACTATTGGTAATGCCAGCAAGGAAATCTGAGAAGTGCTAATAAGGGTGGAGAAAATTTGAAAGTTTTAATATTAAGCTCTCATTTCTTTCTCTTTCTGGTCTGCAGAATTAATAGCCTGATTATTGTAATTTCATTGGGTATTGCTAGTTTATTTCCAGTTTTGAGAATATTACGCTCCTAATCTTAGAAAAAACCAGTCTCTAACTTGGAAAAAGCATATTTAGTTACCCACAAAACTGTTTTCTTTCTTAAACAGATCACAGAACTAATAAAGTAAGCAATCTCCCATCTTCTGGACCAGTGAATGCAAGCTTACATTAGATTGCTGACATCAGATGTTACTTTCATGGTGCTGGAGTTGTGATATGTATTACCTCTCAAATACATTTGGCATGAGTCAAACATGTAAAAATTAAGTCCATTATTCTTTTTTATCCTTTAGAGAAGTACACTAGTGTCCCATTTATCCAGCATGGTTGGGGACTGAGATCTTTTTTTAAACAGATATTTATCCAGAAATTTTACCTTCTCAAATGCCAGTTTTAAACACTTGTGACCAGATTTTATGGATATCTTTCTGGACTGTATGAGTTATCTGCTTGCCTTCTTAAAAAGAAGATGCTGAATACAACTTCGTCTTATCTTGACAACCTCAGATCTTTGTTCTGAATGACATTGACTGGCACTACCCTGTATTCTGCTGCATTGTAGAGTCACTGCTGATGTTTAAAAGGCTATTGAGGTGTGAAGAGCTGTGCTAAGGCTGACTAGACCAGGTCATTTGAGTTCTTGCACAGGCCTTTGGAAATTGTGTGCGTATATGTGTGGGGGCGTGCTCTCTCTGGTACCATCCTCATAGTTGGTTGCTTTTACTCTCTTTGGATGGAATACCTCACCCTAAACACGTGGCTCTGAGAGAAGCTGCTAAACTCCGCCTGGGTAAGCTGGGACTTTGTGACATCTGTTTAGGTCATTTGGAGACCGTGGTTGTTCCATTTCTCATTCTGGATTGTGTAGTAGATATCCGAGACTGCCAGATTACTCACCTCTGAGTAAGCAGGCAATTTCTAATGTTATGCTTATTTTGCAAAATATTAAACAATTTCACACTCTCCGTCCCAAATCTTCTTGTGTGTGTGTGTTGTAGGCCTTACTTTACTAATGATACTACTCTGTCTTTCAATCACCCCCATTAGAGGCCCAGGTCATAGCATGGACCTTTGGGGCACATTATTTTAAAGTCCAATATCTGAGTTTGAATTTCTTTTCCCCAACTTGATATTTGCATGATCAGAATTAGGTGAACAGGTATTGAAAAGTTGAGTTACCTTTATGTTGCTCTTTGTTTCAAAAAAAAGTTTAAGTATTTCCCAGATGATATTTACCTATGGAAATTAACGGCAGCAGTTGCAGCCTTTAAAAAATGTTAACTCATATAATCATTGTTTCTGATAGGATGATCCAATATGTTCTCAATCCTCCTCAGGTTAATTTATATATTTAAGTTCAAGCAAAACCCCAACATGAATATTTTGGGCCTATCAAAATTTTTTGGGAAGTACAGGAAGTCAAGAATATAGAATAATATGTACAATAAAGATTTTTAGCATTGTTTACATTGAGGTAATTGATACAGTAAATGATCACAAGCTAAGACCCATTTAACAAATATTTTTTGGGTACCTGTTGTGTACCGAAGAACATTCTGGGCTCTTGGGATAGAGTGTACAGCCTAGTTAGTTAACAACAAATAAGCAAGTAAATGTACAGGTGTCAACTGGTGGTGGTGCAGGGGGTGTGTGGGATAGAGTGTAAGTAGTTGAGATGAACTGAAGATGTTTATGAAAGCTGCTTCAGCAGAGTGGTTGGGAGGAAAGCCTGGTAGGAATGCATCCAAGAGAGGATGGGAAGAGCAGAATTGGAGGCACCATGGATAGGTAAGCTTTTATAGAAGTTTTGTAGTAAAGAAAGGCAAAGATGTGTTATGGTAGCTGGGGTAAATGAGGGTTTTGTTTGACCTTCTAGCATTTTTGTATGCTGGTATGAATGATTGAGCAGAGAGGGAATTGAAATGCAGGAGAAAGAGGGAACAATTGTTGAAGCAGTGTTGTTATTGAGTTGGCAAGATGGATGAGATCTACTGCACAAGTGAAGGGTGTGGCCTCAGCTCAGACACCAACAGGTCATTCACAGCCCCAGACTGCTAAGAATAAGGCACATATACCAATATATCAGTAGATGTGGTAGCTGGTGCATGTCAATGCCTATTCTGATTGCTTCTGTTTTCTCAGTGAAAAAGGAAGCAGTGTTATCATCTGAAAGAGAACACAGGGTGGATGCATGGGATATTTTTTCTTTCTTTCTTTCTTTTTTTTTTTTTTAGGAGACAATGTCTTGCTCTGTTGGTCAAGCTGGAGAGCAGTGGCCCAATCAGTGCACTGCAGCCTCAGACTCCTCAGCTCAAGCGATCCTCTTGTCCTCAGCCTCCCAAGTAGCTCGGACAACAGGTATGCACCACTATACTTGACTAATTTTTAAATTTTTTGTAGAGACAGGGTTTTGCTATGTTGCTCGGGCTGGTCTTGAACTCCTAGCCTCAAGTGATCCTTCCACTTCAGCCTCTTAAAGTGCTGGGATTATAGGGATGAGCTACTGTGCCAGGTCAACATAGGATATTGAGGAGAGAGAAAAGGCACAAACCAGTCATCTTAGAAATTGAGTGAATGAACTGAAAAAAATATAGTTGAATTACCAGGAGGCTCTAACGGCCCATTTGAGATACATGATCATCAGTGTAAAACTTGATCAGTTTCTTTTTATGGAACATACTTCCCTTATTTTCCTGCCTTTTATGAAGAATTATCATATTGTCATTGCCTCTGGGAAGCACTGGATATTTCTGCCTCCATCCCCTCCTCCCATTCTTGCTTCTTAATTTCTTTCCCCTGTTCCTTCATTCCTAGGAAAGAAATTACTGGCTTTCCCTTTTGACTTTCTGGAACATCTTACACACATCTTTATTATAACACTCTTAAATAAACTGTAATTATTTCTTTACATTTCTGCTTTTATCCTTAACCTCATTATGCATGAGTTTCTAACTGAGGTCCCTAGTACAATATCTTCATATTATAGATTTCTAGGTAAATGTTTACTGAATAAAAGAAGGAAGGAAAAAAAGTTCTAGCTGTTATTTCTGTATATACAGTTCTTATAGATGCCCTCTTTCCGGTATTCAAAGATTAAAAATCAAATCGCCCTTCACTTTGTATCTCTAGAGACTGGCTAGCAGTGATTTTTCTTTGACTTTATTTTGGAGATTCCATTTATTTGTTATTTGTTATTTTTCTTCTGGTGTCTAAATGATGGAGAATATTTCTTGGCACCACTTTAGTAAGACAGAGTTAAAAAAAGATTTATTTTCTAACAAATGTTTCCCTTTCACATAATGGCAAATTACATAAAACATTTCTAGGTCAATCAAGGCAACTGAGAAATTTTGATTTTGACCACAGCTGAGGCAATTTGCTGTGGGGATGGCTGGAGGCACACAGAGGTTCCTGAAGCCAGTTGGTGGGGGCTGTAATTGATTTCAGATGTGCCTGAATAATGCTGAAGATAAATGTCCCAGAGGTAGATTATTGGAGAGCATTTTGGCTGTTTCTAATAAAATTTTCTTTAAAATTCCAAGTTTTTTTTTTTACAGATGCATATAATAGTTCTATCGTGATCTAATGGGCCTGAGTGGAAGCTACATGTTTGTTTGTGATTTCCCATTTCCCCCTAATTATGAAGGGAATACATAGTCTTAGTAGAAAAATACAGATGACTATAAAGACCCAAATAAAAAGAGTCACTGGATATTTACATACATATATTTATCTAGTTGGAATCATACAGAATGTAATTTTGTATACTAATTTTTATGTGATATCTTGAACTTTTTCCCTCAACAAGATTACAAATTTTCAAGATATGATTTCAATAGTTTTATAATATTATATAGCAGTTTTTTTTTTTTTTTAGTTTCCCATGTTGTCTTGAGGATTTATAGAGATGAGAGTCTTGGGGGCTACCAAGGGCTTTGGGGAAGCAGGAATTGGGAGCGCGGTAATTGAGCCAGCTGGCTCCAGGATCCCCTTGGATTTTTCAGAGTTCACGTTTGACTAATTTTTATATTGGGCTTCTGCACAAAATTCTCCCTGAAGAAGAATTCCCAAACATGTTAAAATTTGAAATCATTATTGGTGAGTTGTAATTTCACATTTGTTGCACATCTAGTGTTTCTATAGTTTAGTGTCATGGGGCACTTTGTACACACACACACACACACACACACTCTTATTTCTTCAGGATATATAAGTAGATATTGAATTACTGGGTCAAGTAATAGATACTGTTAAATTGTGCTAAATATTGTCTGGAGAGTTGTTATGCAACTTCAACTTCCAACAGCGGTGTATAAAAGGACTCATCTCATAACACACAAATCACCTTTCCTTGGTTGTATTTTCTATTTTGAAAAGTAACATATCACTGCTATTTTAATAAGCAATTGCTTTATAATGGTGAGGCTAAATTTTATTTACATGTTTATTAGTAATATTTTCTTGCCTGAATTTACTTGCTCATATTTTTTGCTAACATTTCCATTGGAGCATTAGTATTTCAATCTCTAAGGGTTTACTTGTATGCAAGATTTAAAGATTTAAACTGCAAGGGTCTACTTATATGCAAATTTTTTTCAACAAATACACAGATCAAAAATATAGTATTCACAGATGCGAAACCTGAGTATGGAGTGCTGACTTTTCATACATACAGGTTCCACAAGGCTGACTGTGGGACTTGAGTATGCATGGGTTTGGGTATGGGAGAGTCCTGGAACCAATCCCCCCCACATATACCAGGGATGACCATATAACTGTGCTTTGTATATTAAAGGTATTAACCTTTTGTCTTATTTGTGGCTATTTTTCTAGTTTGTCACTGAAGTGTAAATGATATTTTTATATCATTTAACATATTTTATGGAATCTGATTTGTCGATCATCTGCTTTATGATTCCTATGACTTTTAGAAAATCTCTTTCCATTCACCTATAATTTATAGTTTCATTAAAAACATTAATATTAATTCACGAGGACTTATTTGGGACTAAGATGTGTTTTATTTGTAATTTATAATAGCTTTTATGTTGCTGTTTGAATGATCCATACCAATTTCATTGAATTATTAATGTATGGGAATGTCATTAACTTTATATAGTGACCTGTTATCCAACTATCTAAACTGTATTGTTTTCTCTGATCATTTATTTGAAGAGTTTCTTGGAGTTTCTAGATGGAAAAAAAAACTATCAGAAAATAATTATTGTTTTGTTTCTTTCTCTACAACCTGTATGCCACTTATCTTTTCTTATTTCCTTACCCCTCTGGCTGGGGTGAGTACAATGTTGAACAGAAGTACTGATTGTGGGTGTCTTTATCATGTTCCTATCTTCAAAGGGAATGATCTAACTTCTTGCCATTTTGGGTGATTGTTGCAAGCTTTCATTAGATTCTGCTTATCAAGTTAAGAAAGTTCATTTTAATTTTTATTTGCTAAGAGTTCTTTAAAATTGTGAATTATTTTTGAATAATAAAAAATAAAATTTCTCCATCCATTGAAATATTCATTTGTTTTCTTTTCTTTTGCTAAAGTAATTGAATTATGCTAATTAGGTGTTCTGGTGTGAACCCATCTGAAATTGGACTCAATGCATTATTTATTTTATACATTGCTGGTTCAATTTAATAGTAATTGATGTAGGTACTTTTAAATTTATGTTTTAAAATAAATGTGGCTTATTCTCCTTTCTCCTTCTCACAGTACTTGAGTATGTTTTTGGAATCAAGGTTATAAAAGCATCATAAAACAAGTTGGGGGCTGGGAGCTGTGGCTCACACCCATAATCCCAGCACTTTGGGAGGCTGAGGCAGAAGGACCGCTTGAAGGCAGAAGTTTGAGGCTGCAGTGAACTATGATAGCGCCACTACACTCCAGCCTGGGTAACAGAGCGAGACCCTGTCCAAAAAAAAAAAAAAACACAAACAAAACAAAACCCATCTGGAAACCTCCAGTCACAGTTGAGCTGCTGTAGTCAACACAATGTAAGGTAGAAATAAACTGTTTATTCTGAGCCCTACCCAAATTTTGGAATCATGAGAAACAGTAAATAATTGTTTTGTATTAAATTCTAATGTGTGCTTGGGTCTGTTTCTGTCTCATCACTTAGTGTGATTGTATCATCTGTCTTCTCTGTTTATGTCTCATATTGTTCTTAATATTGTTTCATTATATTTTAGAATCTGGTAATGCAATTCCCCCTGCTTATTCTTGTTGTTCAAAATATTATAGCAGGAGTCTCTGAGCCTACTCTGGCTCAAGAGACTGCCTGATAGAAAATAAAAACTAATACTGTAGCTATTACTGTCTGTTTTGCCTTCAGGTGAAATTGAGAATGGTTTTGTCAGTTTCCTAAACCCTTTGGAATTTTTATTAGAATTGCATTAAATTTGTAGATTATTTTGCGAAGAATATTTGCAAGATTTTCTTTACAACCTGAATTGACAGGTCTTTTCAATATCTTCAAATATTGTTACATTCCTAATCTTTGTAGTCATTACATATTTCATGCAATCATGCATTTATTCATTCATTCCTAATCCAGAGGGCACAATTCTTTTTTTCTTTTTTCTTTTTTTTTTGTGAGATGGAGTCTTGCTCTGTCGCCCAGGCTGGAGTACAGTGGCACAATATCAGCTCACTGCAACCTCTGCCTCCCAGGTTCAAGCAATTCTCCTGCCTCAGACTCCTGAGTAGCTGGGCTACAGGCATGCACCACCACGCCTGGCTAATTTTTGTATTTTTAGTAGACACAGGGTTTCATCATGTTGGCCAGGCTGGTTTTAAACTCCTGACCTGAAGTGATTCGCTCACCTCGGCCTCCCAAAGTGCTGGGATTGCAGGCGGGAGCCACCATGCCCGGCTGCAATTCTTATTAAGCTCAAATGTGTAGACTACTGCTATTTAGTGTACAAGATTTTACAGAATGTGCTTTATATATTAATCCTGTCATCTGGTAGTAGTTAATCTCTACTTTTATTTCTCAATTTCATACATTTTTCTTTTTTAATTTTATTGTGGTACCTGGAATGATACTGTGTCAGTAATGGCTGAGCCTACTCCCCTCTTCCTTGGTCATTGAATGACCAATCTGAGGCTTCTCTGGGAAGGGTAAGACTTTGGGCAAAGCAACTCTAGGCAGCTGAGGCTGACCCTGAAGAAGCTGTCAGTTGGAGGCTCACCAACGACCACATTCCCCTTAGCTGGGCAGCAAGTCCTTTCTTGAAAGGTGACCTGGGCCATGCATTGCTGTGTTATCCACAGCCTGGTTCTGAGAAACTTGGGAAAGTCACATCCCTGGCCCTGTCATGTGGGATGGATGAGGTGGTTCTCTGTAATATCTGCCCCTTCTCATTGTTCCAAACACTGCATTTTTCTCAACCACAGCTTTTCCTCTTTCCCCTGAGGGGTGTTTATTTAAATTGCTTTAAAGTCACTGGAGTAGCTTGACTTACAGCTTTGATGTAAAGTGTGCCTGCAAGACCCTCAGCATGTAGCTGTTCACACATAAGCAAGACACAGCTGTGACAGGGCAAGAGTCCTCACTGCTGGCCCTGGAAGGAAATCCCAATTAAATTGCATTCATGGTTTTATATTTAATGAAACCGCTTGGTGTGCCGCTGCCATTGTTTCATTTTTCTATGGTGTTTTTAGTGGTTTGCAGTATTGCATGCAGTTCCCAACCTCTAAGCTTTCTGTAGGTAAATAAACCTGAAATTGTATTAATGCATTGTTGGCTGCCATTTCCATTTGTCTACACCCAGAAGCCGTCTCTGCTGTTTTCAATGAACTTTTTGTCCTTGAAGCAAATTAATCAAACTCAGCTGGTGTCACCATTTTAAAAAACCCACAAGAAAAACAAAATTATTTTTCTCTTTTTACATTACCTGTTTCTCCAGTCGTCTCAATTAAGTTCTCCTTGGGACCATCAGTCTAGTCAAAGACAAATACAGAAATGGATATGAGTAGCAGAACTGCAAATAGGTTTTTATGAAAAGAAATTATATAATTAAAGTGATATGCTTTGAATTTTCAAAGAAATATAAAAACTATTTACAATCAGATACTCTCAGCAACTAATTTGGAGCAGTAATCTGAGGTCAAGATGTTTTAAACACTCCTAGGTATGGCAACTGTTTATTTTAACAATGCTTACTTAAAGTTGGTACTACCAAATTTGCTTTTAAAACTCAGTGTGTCATATATCTTTTCCCAATATTCCATTAGAGTTTTAATGGTATAGAAAACTAACTAGATAAGGATCCTAAAACCAAATAAAACTAAATTAATAAATATCATGCAAACTATGGATAATAGGAGAGCATGTTTCAGAGAAGAAAACTAACTAACTTCTACCAGATGCAATGACACAGAGGCTGGATTGAAAATAAAAGATTATAACCTGTACAGACTTCCTTACTAATGCCACTGAGCACCGCAAGCTGGAAAATAAAGCAGAGAGAGATGTCGATTTTCCACTATCTGGTCTTCACAAAACAAAAGATTTATTGGCCAGAAAAAGGTCAGTTTCCCTCCTGACCTCATATGTGAATTCTTTTGTAAGAGCGTCAAATATGTTTTCCTCCCTCTTAAACTCTTATTCCCCATGAAATATTCAGATTTCTTTCTTTCTTTCTCTATTTCCTTCCTTCCTTCCTTCCTTCCTTCCTTCCTTCCTTCCTTCCTTCCTTCCTTCCTTCCTTCCTTCCTTCTTTTCTTTTCTTTTCTTTTCTTTTCTTTTCTTTTCTTTTCTTTTCTTTTCTTTTCTTTTCTTTTCTTTTCTTTTCTTTTCTTTTCTTTCTTTTCTTTCTTTCTTTCTTTCTTTCTTTCTTTCTTTCTTTCTTTCTTTCTTTCTTTCTTTCTTTCTTTCTTTCTTTTCTTTTCTTTTCTTTTCTTTTTCTTAGACAGAGTCTTGCTCTGTCACCCAGGCTGGAGTGCAGTGGTGCAATGTCAGCTCACTGCAGTCTCCACCTCCTGGGTTCAAGTGATTCTCCTGCCTCAGCCTCTCAAGTAGCTGGGACTACAGTTTCCCACCACCATACCCGGCTAATTTTTATATTTTCAGTAGAGACGGGGTTTCAGCATGTTGGTCAGGCTGGTTTCGAACTCTTGACTTCAGGTGATCTGCCTGCCTTGACCTCCCAAAGTGCTGGGATTACAGGCGTGAGCAAGCACGCCTGGCCGAGATACTCAGATGTCTTCTTCTTCCTCCTCCCTCCTCCTTCCTCTTCCCTCTTCCCTCCTCCTTCTCCCCTCCTCCTTCTCCTTCCTCCTCTGCCTCCTCCTGTCTCCTCTTCCTCCTACTACTGCAGTTGCATAGCTTAAAGGAGTGGAGTACAGTGATGGGTTATTTCCCAAGATGTGTGTCTGCTTCAGGTGAAGAAGTTACATGTCAGGAAAGAAAACGAATATGGAAGGTACAGGAAAGGCTTCTATGGGAGTATATCTGAACAAAATAAATCTTTAGACTGCACCAATTTTCTATTGCAGTCTGAGGCCTCGAGTTACACTAAAAGTCTCTGTACATTAGTACTTCTGAGATAGAGATTTGGTCAGGATGGAAATGAATGGAAGAAGAATGAAAATAAGCTACATATTCTGATTGTAGGCAAAAATAAAGTCTGCATGAACATCTTGTTTAAGCCTGAGAAAACAGAATAACATGAGGTCCATGAAATATTCTTAAATGTGCATTAATACATTATAACACAAACATTTTTAATGTTATCATTTACTTTAAATATATTTTAATTATTACACAGAATGGACAGATTTTTTTAGTTATTTCCCTGTTGTCAGATATTTAAATCATTTTTCGCTAACAGAAGATATAATAACCAATTATAAAAACTGTAAAATTTATAATTTTTAATTAAAAATTCTGTAATTTAAATTTTGTTAGAAAATAGTCTTAGAGACTGGGCATAGTGGCTTATGCCTGTAATTCCAGCACTTTGGGAGGCCAAGGTGGATGGATAGCTGAGCCCAGGAGTTTGAGACCAGCCTGGGCAACATGGTGAAACCCTGTCTCTACAAAGAATACAAAAATTAGCTGGGCATCGTTGTGTGCACCTGTGGTCCCAGCTACACAGGAGGCTGAGGTGGGATGGTCACTTGAACCCAGGAAGTTCAGGCTGCAGTGAGCTGAGATTGTGCCACTGTACTCTAGCCTGGGTGACGGAGTGAGACCCTGTCTGTAGGTAAGTAAATAAGAAAATAGTCTTAACATGGAAATTATTGGTAAATAGCTATCAGTTTTTAAGGAATCTTGCTACATACTATCAAGTTTCTTCCTAAAATACTATTGCACTTTTGGCCACCATCCCTTTTGGATGAGGAGTGCTCATTCTGATGGACAGTTGCCAGTAGGGGGCCTTTTGTGTTTGTTTTCCTTTAATAAAATAGCTGAAAATTTACATATTATCATTGTCATGATAATTTATCATAATTTGTTATAATTTATCATAATTTATAAATTATAATTTGTATATATCTATTTAATATACTGATGCATTATATATTGATATATCTATATTTTGTATAAATATATAATTATACATATAATTATATACCATCGATGTGATATACAATTATATATGATATATGTGATATATATAATGATATATATGTGATATATATCATGGATATATAATTGTATGTATAATTATATATTTATAATTATATAAATTATGTAAATATTCAAATATAAATTTATATATTTGTAAAAATTTGTTTATAGATTTTATATATTATGAATATATTATAAATATAATTATATATCATATATATGATTATATAAAATATATTGTTATATATCATACATACTGACATATAGATATATATCACATATATCAGTATATCATATATATCAATATGTCATATATATCATATATTGACATATATATCAATATATATCACATATATAAAACCTTGAAAACCATAGCATCTTCAGTATGCATTTTTGAAGGCCTATTTTTATTAGTTAAATATTTATGATCTAATGTTAATAATGCAGTATTTTTTTTCTTTTATTTTGAGACAAGGTCTCACTCTGTTGTCCAGGCTGGAGTGTGGTGGTGTGATCGCAGCTCACTGAAGCCTTGACCTTCTGGACTCAAGTGAACCCCCTATTTCAGCCTCCTGAGTAGCTGGAACTACAGGCATGCTTCACCATGCCCAGCTAACTTTTGCATCTTTTGTAGAGACAGGGTTTTACCATGTTGACCAGGCTGGTCTTGAACTAGACTAAAGGGATTTTCTCATCTCAACCTCCCAAAGTGCTGGGATTACATGTGTGAGCCACTGTGCCTGATTCTATGTAGTAATATTTTGAGGTAGCTACTACTTTTTTTTTTCTATGTGTAAGTATTTTAAATGTTAAATTAAGAAAAATTTAGGATAAGAACTATATTTTGTTTTGCTAATAAGCATGAAAGCACAGACTTAGAGAAGCACAGCCTAGGATTCGAATCAAATGTATATGACTCCAAACTCCAGACTCCTCTTCATTAGAGCATAGTGCTTTAACAAGTTGACATCAGTGAATCCTTTTCAGAGTCATTAAACTCTGTTTAGTGCTCAGCATTTTGTATATTTTGGCTTGTTTTCTTTTAAATACCATATGACTTTTTAAGAATGGAGATATAATCTTACAAGTAATCACTGTCCTAAGACAATTAATAAATTTTGCTGAGTCAATAGTAAAAGTAACTGATAGTAAAACTGACAGTAATTGGAAACATTTGTAAGATATTTCACATTTCGCAAACTGTTTTTCACATGTCCACATTTGCAACATATTGTGAAACAAAAATATAGTTTACAAAACAACATGTATCGCTGATGCTAATCTTATTAGATAAGTTTTCCAAAATTCATACAATGGTGAGGTTATAGGTAATTTTTAATTTTTTAAATTGTTCTTTAAAAACTATATGTATCCTTTTAATAATCATTACATTTAATCTTTTATATATTTTTAAAGCAATCTAAAAAGATTGAAAGTAAACACCAGACTTGCAATTTTTAAAAAGTTAAATATATTTTTTTGTATAGAACTTCTGTGATTTTATCAGGAACACATTAGATGCCTGTAGTTGAATGGCCAAACTTTATGGCATTCAATTCTCATAGCAATCTGAAGTAGATATGACAGACTTTTTTTTTTTTAACAGGTGAAGAAACTGCAATTTAGAGATGTTTGAATGATTTTTCCCCAACCCAGACAATTAATAATTTATGAAGCCAGAACTAGAAGAAACATTTTCTAAATATGAACAAGCAGCTGTAGACTCTTAACCCAATTATTATTCCATATTGAGGGCCAAACATAACCCAAGAAAGCAGCTACAGTCTCCTGCAACCAGGAAAATGAGGAGAAAATGCCCTGGAGAAAATGAAGTCAGAACTTGGAAAATCAAGTGGTGATGGGAACCCCCTAGGTTACTATCTGCTGATGGGTGTGCCTGTTCACAATGGAGCCAGGGGTGTCAGGACACCCTGAAAATCCAGGGGTGTGGTACCCATGGAAAGAACAACTCTAGCTGGCCTCTGGCCTCCCACGCTGCAGGGCCAGTTCTTGCTGGGTGTGCTCCAAATTACCCCAAAAGGCAACAGCAACAACTGTGCTAGTATGTCAGCCTTGGAGTCAGGCTTTCTCCTGACTCACATAAACATGACCCAAATGTGCAGCTCTAGAGCCAAGTCTCTGTTCCCTACTCAAAAATTCTGGATAAACTGGTTAGTTCTTGCAAATCCAGTTGCTTAAAATGACTTACCTTGCTTTACGTATGTTCATTACTCTCCTGTGTCTAGGTGACAGCTCTCCTATGAAGCAGTCATTCTAGAGCACTTGTTAAAAACTCCTGTTCTAGAGTGGCACTAGGGGGAGTCAGGCTGGTTCCTGGGCTTGCTCAGGTTCTGCTGTGATGTGTTGGACAACCAGATGGACCTAGGTCTCATCTTCACTAATATCCGGAGAAGAGCTTTGCAATCGGAAAATAAATTCAAATATCCCAAGTGATGTAGGTTGAGATGTACCAGTGTGGGATCTGGGATGTGAACTAGGGAAGTATTAAATTCTAAGTCAGTGCTGGTAGTGGGTATGGAGACGTTAAGCTTCCTTGTGAAATACTGGATTCTGGGGATGAGAAGGGGAGCAGATAGAACCTAGGAAATTTTGGTTGAAATATTAAGATGGTCACAAGACAGAGTTGGAATTACAAAACAAGAGAGGCAGAAGGAAGTGAAAACCTGAGTGGTATTTAGTAAGTAAATGGTATTTAGTGTCTTGTTAAGGGGTGACAGAAAAATGTGAGTCCACTCATAGTGTTTAATTTTTGCTTTGATTTTAGGCCATTTAGCATCCATTCTAGTTTCTTTTGGTAATAGCATCTGAATTTCCATTTGGAAATGATTTTTCTCCATTGTATACAGTCTAATGGACAAGGAAGACCAGTTGGAAATTATCTGCATATTAGATTATGAGCAGAATGGTGAAAGTCTGTTAATTATTGGAGTTCTTTCATGACTGCATCAGTCCCTGGGGCAATGCTACACTTCCTGCTACTACGCTCTCTGGAGCAGTCTAGTTTCTGTATGTTCTGTGCCTCGTTCAATCCTGTGAGTCCTGTGAGCTTCCCTATATCCTTCCCATAAATTCCTCATTTGCTTAAGTTAGAGTCAGTTTCTGATCACAACCAAAGAATCTTCACTAATACTCTCATACTCTAGGCAAAGTAATTGAAGTTGAGCCTTGTGATGTTCACAGTGTTAACAGTATACCGACACAACATAGCCTGTTCTGTTTTTGAGAGAATGAAGCTGTAACGCCAAATATTTAAAATGATCAGGAGTGGAGGAGGTCACTGGAGGCTGATATAGCAATGTAATATAGTTACTTCCTAATTTAGCGTTCAGCCTGAGGATATGAGTTGATTTCTTTTTCCCTCCAGCATTTTATTATCCAAAATTTTCAAACATACGGCTAAGTTGGACAAATACTATGATGAACATCCCTATGCCCGTTATCTACATTCTATTATTAACATTTTACTATGCTTGCATTGTCACATATGTATCCATCAAATAGTCTTTCTATCCACCTAACAGTCTTACTAGCCATCCTCTTTTTGTTTATGCAATTCAAAGAAAATTGCAGACCTTAATATACTAACATTACTATTCTGTATCATGAGTATCATCAAGAGTTAAATATTCATTTGTAATTGTTTCTTTTGATGTAAAATGTACATACAAAGAAATGCATGAATCTTCATGTTAATTTCCTCAGTTTTAACAAATGCATCCATTGGTGTAGCCCAAACTCCTATTAAGATATAGAACATGGCCAGGCGCGGTGGCTCACACCTGTAATCCCAGCACTTTGGGAGGCCGAGGTGGATGGATCACGAGGTCAGGAGATCGAGACTATCCTGGCTAACATGGTGAAACCCTGTCTCTACTAAAAGTACAAAAAATTAGCCGAGCATGGTGGCCCACGCCTGTAGTCCCAGCTACCCGGGAGGCTGAAGCAGGAGAATCACTTGAATCCGGGAGGCGGAGGTTGCAGTGAACCGAGATTGCGCCACTATACTCCAGCCTGGGCAACAGAGCAAGACTCTGCCTCTAAATAAATAAATAAATAAATTAGTTAATTAAAAATAAAATAAAATAAAAATAATAAGATATAGAACATGACTTGCCCAGAAAGTTTCTTTTGCTCTTTCCTAGACAATTTTTCTTCCTCCCCCAAAGTTAACCACTGTGATTTTTTTCCCAGAGAGCTTACTTCCCATAATGGGGAAACAAGTGAGCCAACACGACAGCTGCCTGGGCCTCTAGTCATGGGGGTGCTGAAGCATTATTGGGATTGTAACTGATGGACAAAATCTTAGCACTACTCTCAGAGAGAGTTCTGTGGGTGGTTGGAGGGTGTTTGCTTAGATAAGCACTCTGGATGGGAGGAACTGGCTTCTAGGAAGCATGCTTGAATTATAGTTAATGGGTCTCTGGTCCAGGGACAGTGCAGAAGAGGCTAAAAACTGTGACCCTGGTCCTCCTGGTGCAGCAGCACTCAGCCTTGTTTTTAAGTAAAGGTCACACATAGACCTATTAATATCTCTTTGAAGGGACACAAGTGATTAGGCTACCTGTAGTATCAAATTACTGGCCTATAAAAGTCCCCAGATGTCTCTGGGCATGAAGTGAAATCAAAACGTGTGCTGAATAAATGTGTGGCAATTTTGTTCATGTCACTTTAATTACTAACAGGGAGACAACACACCAGGTCTTATCCATTTGCTACAGAAGGCATAACTGAGAAGACTGGAAACTTAGCAAGAAAGGGTGGAGTTATAAATTCACAGATGGTAGACTCGGGACATTGGAAAGGGATGGGCTGGAATCTGGGGAAGACAGAATATCCTCCCCTTTCTCTGTTCCTTTTTTCCCAGGGAAGGTCCAGGAGGGTCTGTGGTTATCATGAATTGGTGAAATTTCAGATTCTGATGTTTTCGGTCTCTTTCTTTGCTACCATTTTCTGCCACAGGTCACAAGGTGACCAGACCACTTCACATAATTCTATTTTAAGCTTGCCCCCTGCAGACAGGCAGGCTCCTTAGTTTTTTCAAAGGGTGATCTTTACCTGGAAATAAAAATGTATGCAGTTGCTCAGTATTACAGCACTGCCCTTTTTCTTCTGCAGGTTTATCACTCATGTATCCCACAAGACTATTCTCTTTTTGGTATTCCTCCTCAGAAACGTTCACATGACTGAATCAACATGATACATAGGTCTTGGGATTCTGAGCTCTTTAGAAGCACCTGCTGGGAGGGCTGAAAATGGGACTCTGTGGCTAAATGGCTGCCACATATCCCTAATTACCTTGAGGATTTTAGTTTATGGCCCAAAAAACCATGGATGCAAACAGACTTCATCTATATTTTCACACATAATTTTTCTTATAAAAGTAACTTCACCCTACCAAAAAAAGTAGAAAAAAATTCGTAACCCGTCACCATAACAACTGTCATTAGCATTTTATGTTAGCTCTCCATATGTTTTATAAATTTGACATACGCTCATTACCTCTGTATATTTTACATCGTTTTTACATCTATTCAATCAAGAATTTTCCCAGGTTGCATCTTTAAAATCATGATTTTCTAAGAGTTCTGAAATATGTCGCTGAGCTAAGGTGATAGGATGTTTAACTATTTCCTATTCCTGTGCATTTTAGGTTATCTGCATTTTCTGCTGGTATAAATTGCGCTGTGATGGACACTTTTTTTCACATAATATTTCCATGTGTTGGCACTTATGTACGAGTATGAAAGGCAACTACTATTAGGGGCTATTACCGTTTGCTAAAGAAGATGGAAGCCTTACCCTCAACATACATAAGCATAATAGTGAAGAGTGCATAATAAAGAACAATTAATGAAGGCTAAGTAATAAAGAATAGATAGCGAAGATAGAGTGCCCCACTGGTGCAGTGGTGGACTCCTCTCCATTCTACCAAGAACTCTGAGCCATGGGAGCCTGTTTTGCAGAGAATATACTATTGTCCTCATGCTTTTTAATATTATAAATTATTAAATACTTTTAATGGCTTAGAACATTATTGGCTATTTTGCACTCGTGTTGCTGCCTGTTTTACTCATCTCTTCAAGTTTTTATGTGATTCCAAAACTTTTATGCTGTGTTAATGGTTTAAATAACATGTTTTTTCCTTATTGCTATTAATAAGTGTTATTCCTATTAATACATTTTTATTCCAAAGTTTTAAGGCATTTTTGTTAACCCCTATTTACTTTTTTCATGCTTTCCTCTATATTTTTTGTTATTTTAAAATGTTTTCATTAAGTAGAATTAGAAGAGTTAGTTACACAAATATTTTGTGGCTCTCTGTATATATTACTATATAAAAAGTTGCCACATTTGTTATACCTTCATCTATATTTAGCTTTTTCAAAAAAATTATTAATGCATTTAGAAATAAAACTTGAAAACAGTAATCATAGACGGTGCAGCAGGAAGACACAAAAGCATCTGGAAAAGTAGATTCTGTCTCCTTGACTGCCTGTTACAAGAATTTATTGGTTTGTAATCCAGAGGTTCCTGGCTTCTACAGTTGTCAGAAGTGGCACTTCCCTTTAATTATAAATGAAAGGATCCGTGCCCTCATTATGTTTGACCACAGTCCCAAGGTCTCTGAGACTCCCTGGAGAATATACCCATGTCACCACATCAGTCCTGGTTTGTACTGTGTGCTTTGGCCAGCAGCCCCATTCTGGCCTGCATCTCTGATCTCTGGATAATAATGTATTATTTCTTCACTGGCTTCCTTAGGCCATGATTACTCTCCCTATACAATTTCATTCCAAATATGAATATAGGCCTATCAGTTAATACCCAGAGCTCAGCTAAGATCAGGTTATAACAATTAAGCAAACTCTACTAACAATACCAGAGAACAAAAGGAGATTCGCCATATAAAAGGAAATCCTGGATATTAAATATGAACATTTCCAGAGTTCACCAGCCAAAACCGATTCCTCATTCCTAGGATCCTCCAGAGAATCTATCTTTTTCCTCCCTGCTTGCAAGTTGCAGGAACTGGTTCACATCTCCAAATTAGTGTGTCTTTGACCTTGTGCCCTGCAAGGGAGTCCAGGCCCCTCTATTCTTCCAGGACCCAGCCAAGGGAAAAATCCATTGTCCCCTCCCTAACTTTTAGCCCAGTATCCTAACTTGAAAACAAATAAACATCCTGCAATGTCTGTTTCTGTAAAAAGAAGAAAACAAACAAATATGTAGGTAAGCATCATTATCTATAACAAAGCCTCTGTAAATTTGAAAGAGCAGATACTAAAAGACATAAAAAGATTGATTATTAAAAATATATTAAGCGAAATACTTATCCTAAGGAAATTCTAAAAAATATGAAATTTCTTGATTCAAAGTACTATTTTGAGTCAAGTATTAATTCAAAATTGAAATGTAACTACGAAAAGTGAAAATGAGAATAATATGTGATCAAATATAACAAAGTATAAGTCACACATTGTGGTTGTGTAACCAGAAAACTCTAAAGAATAAATCAAAAAATTATCAGAATTAATAAAATAGTTAAGTAAAAGGCCTGAATTAAGGAAAACCTGTGCAGAATTAAGTGGTTTTTAATTATTTACCATCGTAGATAATCAGACATAAGGAGGAAATGGAAGTTTACAAAAATAAAATGATAAATCTGGGAATCCAATGAATAAAGTTATCAAATATACTAAGTTATTTAAAAATTAACATAAAGGTAGAATCCTATTATTTATGCATTTATCCTTTAATTCCACAATTATCTTTGCCATGTCTGTGTTGCAGAGACATTTACCACTGAGAATATATCAGTGAACAAGACAGATATAGTCCCTGCCTTTAAAATTCCCACCTATGTGAGGAGGGATGCATGTTTTAAATCGGCATTTTAAATAATTATATGGCAAATTAAAACTGTGATTATTGCGATATATAATGTAGGGGGTTCCCTACACATATGGAAAACATGAGGTGAGAGTGGCACATTTGAGGAATTCAAAGGCAGTTATAGTGGCTCAGTGTCAAGAAGAAATGGGAAAAAATGAAGTGGACGGGTAGAGCGAGGAATGTCCTAAAAGATCTGGGGTCTTGTTGACTGTGTTAAAAATGTTGACCTTATTCTAAGAGCAATAGGAAGGCACTGAAAGTTTTTATGAGGGTTTGGAAAAATGTGAATGGCAGGAAACAATCTATACATCCAACAGAAGGGGGAAGACTTTAGAAATTATAGCCAGAGCTAGAATATTTTTCATTACTAAAAATGTTTCTTCAGAATTATTAATGATATGGATAAAATGAAGGTAACTAAGATTTAATATGAAGTGTGGCATCAACTATGTTAATATATGTATATATTATATATATTTTTATAATATATAATTTGTATATAACATGTTTTCTACATGTGTATATATGTATATATTTTCTATATTTATGTGTATATATGTGTGTATAAGTAAATATACATATATACACACACACATGCATAGAAAAAGTTAATGGTAATCTATGATTTGGGGCTTTCAGTGAATCTTATTTCTTTGATACTTTTTCTGGGTTTTCCACATTTTCTATAATGAATGTGCATTAATTTGACAAGTCTAGGAAAGCATTGTAGTCTTGTGATCTCTTCTAAATTGGTAACTTATCAAACAATTTATTTCTGGGCTACAAAAAGTAAATGATTGGGTACAGTGGCTCACGCCTGTAATCCCAGCACTTTGGGAAGCAGAGGTGAGAGGATCACTTGAGCCCAGGAATTTAAAGCCAGCCTGGGCAACATAGTGAGACCCTGCCTCTATTTAAAAAAGAAAAAAATACAAAAAATAGCCAGGTATGGTGATAAGCTTCTGTAGTCCAAGCTACTCGGGAGGCTGCGGCGGGAGGATCACCTGAGTCAAAGAGGTCGAAGCTGAAGTGAGCCATGATTGTCCCACTGCAGTCCAGCCTGGGTGACAGAGCAAGACGCTGTCTCAAAAAAATAAAAATAAAAATAAAGTTTCGATTAAACTTTATTCATTTACTTTTTTGTTACTGTTGTTTAACTGAGTATGGACCAATCTAACACATTTTTGTACATGATTCCCATATCTGGTAATTTGGTAACTGTTCCTTAAGAGGGAACATGTATGTGCAGAAAAGAGTTAGCACAACAGTTCTGAGACAGCTGTCATTAGAAAGACCTGCTCTCAAGGTAGGGCCTTGACTGGTGTCTGGAAACTTGCATTTTTGGAAGGTTCCCACCATTTGCAGAACTGGTAAGAGTGGCTTGTTATGCTTAGATGGTTTATACAACCTACGTGGTGTACACTGAACACCCACTTTTCTGCTGGAAGTCTGGAGTTTTGGAACATGCTAGGCAGAAGGTAACCACTGTGACCAGCCCCCAGTAAATATCTTGGGTGCTGAGTTTAATAAGCCTCCTTCATAGATAACATTTCACACATACTGTCACTGCTTGCTGCTGGAGGAATTAAGCACACCAGGTGTGACTCTAATGGGAGATAATTCTTGAAAGCTTGGGCATGATTTCCTCTGGGTTTAGACTTGATTTTGCTTTGATATTTTTGCTATAATAAATTGTGCCATGAGTATAGGTTTATGCTGAGTCCTGTGAGTCCTCCTAGCAAACCATTAAACCTTGGGGGTGGTCTTGGGGACCCCCTAACACCATAGCCACCTAAATTTTCATGTCGTTGGAGCTTTTATTACAGAATTGCATTTTTAATTGACTATTAATAAACGTTTAAGTGTGGCTGGGTGTGGTGGTTCACAAATATAATCCTAACATTTTGGAAGGGTGAGGCAAGAGGATTGCTTGTGTCCAGGAATTTGAGACCACCCTGGCAATAAAGCAAGGCTATATCTCTACTAAATAATAATAACAATCATAAATCATTTAAACATAAGAGTTTAAGGAAACATGCTGAATCCATCATTTCAGTAAAAGATGGTATTTATTTATTTTTTATTTTATATTTTAAATATTGATTGGTTGAGACAGGGTCTTGCTGCCGCTCAAGCTGGAGTGCAGTGGCATGATCATGGCTCATTGTAGCCTTGACCTCCTGGACTTAAGTGATCCTCTTGCCTCAGCCTCCTGAGTAGCTGCGACTACAGGTATGCACTGCCATGCCTGGCTGAATTCTTAATTTTTGTAGAGCCAGGGTCTTGCTATATTACTCAGGCTGGTCTCAAACTCCTGGCCTCAAGTAATCCTCCTGCTTTGGCCTCTCGAACTATTAGGATTACAGGTGTGAGCCATTGTGCCCAGCCGTATTTGTATTTGCATATAATACAGAAGTAGTAGTTAAACCTGTGCTTGTAAGTAGCTATATTACTCACGTGATTGGGCATTGATGATTCACGATCATAGTCCCGTTGTGTTTGAAAATGAAAAATGTCTAAATAACTTCCAAATATTATGCAGTTCATCTAAAACCAAGTAATTCCCACTTTATACTTCACCATATATTTCTATTTTGCTTGAAGTTGTTAGAATTCAACATAGTATATAGCTTTAGCTTTAATTTTTGTGTGTTTTGTGTTAAAACATGTTTACTGTCAAAAGTAAGCAACATATGAAAACATGCATTACCCCACTATACAGTGACAAACACTGCTAACATTTCTGCATACATCACAGCAACCTGTCTTGTCTCCCTCTCAATTTTTTGCCTTTTATGCACATACATACAATATTTTTAACAGAATTGAAATGTGTGTATGTATTTCTGCTTTGTTTCACTTAACATTAAATTGTGAATATTTTCATGTCAGAAAATATCTTTTAGAGCAAAATCTCATTTGCCACATAGAATTCTATCTTATGGATATTCTGTATAATTAACCAGTCTCATCTCATGATACATATAAGCAATTTCTCAGTTGTTAGTATTTCAACAATTACCATACTTGATTCAGATTTTCCAAAAATTGTATTTTAAAAGCATTCTAGAAATACATAAAATTCAAAAATTATAAAGATATCAAAGATATGAAAATACCGAAGGTTGTATTCTAAAGAAAATGTTATTAAATATTTACATAATCTTACAGAAAGCATTTTTAGGCATGACTTCAAATAATGACAGAAATTACAAAAATTGTTAGATTTTTCTGCATAAGAAATATAAACAAACTTGTTATAGAAGAAAACAATATAAAAGGTTAAAATACAAATGACAAACTGAGAACAGATAAATTGAGAAAACCATTTGTAATCCTTATAACGCATGAAAAATATCAGCGATGGCTTACATATTTATTAGGGAAAAATAACAGCAATTGATAAATGGAAAAAAATCAGCAGGGAATTTGCAATGGCCAAGAAAAATAGAAAAGTGTCTTCAATTTCATTATAGAAGATAATAAAATGTAAATTAAGATAACACAAATATATTTATCCTGTCAAACTGTCAGTAAAAAATTATAAGACCTAATATGAATATGAATGTCTATACCTTCAGCAAGGTTTGTGACATGACTTCTCTGTCATGCTTATGACAAATGCAGACAAATAGTCTTACGTAAATCTAAAAGTGGGTGTTAGTTTTAACTGCCAATTGTTGAACACTATTCCAGACTATTGAATTTAAATCTCAAGAGGTGAGTCTAGGGAATTTACAAGCTGCCCAGGAGACCCTTAAACACACTGAGGTCTGCACACCTCTGGGCTAGATGTCAGAAGCATGAAGGGAACTGACAAGGTAGAAGGTGATTTTCATATTATGCTGCAGTCTGTGTTCCCCAAGATATCCCAATAATCATTTTAATCAGTGACTTAGATTATGATCTAAAGATTGTCCCTTTCAAATTTTCAGGTATCACAGAGCCAGTAGAGTTAATGAATATCTTGGACAATTGCACCAAATGCAACGGATTGAGACAACTAGATCAAGATGTAATTTGATAGAAATAAATGTAAGGCCACTTTATTCCAAGTATCAAGTGCCAAAGGGACACAATACTAGAGAAAGTTTGGGCTTAGCAGCACTGATGATGGAAAAAGTCATACGGCTTTAGTTAGTAGTATCAGTCAACATTATGAATCAGCTACCCAAAAAGGTTAATATGATTTTAGGATGCATTAATATAAATGAAGTAACTAGAATAACAAGAAAATTGACCTTTATCTTATGCCCATCAGTCCACATCAAATGTATTCAGGTTAGGTGCCAAACTCTAGGAGGCTATTCATAAATTAACCTATATTCAGAGAAACCAACAAGTCTGAAAAAGTGACTTGAAATCATGGATATAAGGATACATTGAAACAAGAGATTTTCAGCCTGAAATAGAAGAAACTAGCATTGGAAAAGGAGAAGCATAATTGGAGTCTTTATTTTTTAATTTGCTTTTGCATGATTTACTGCTTTATAAAAGTCACATGGTTGTCCCTAGGTATCTGGGGTGGGGGTGGATCGGTTCTAGGACCATCACGAATACGAAAATCCATGGATGCTCAAGTACCTGATAGAAAATGGTGTAGTATTTGCATAAAACCTTTGCACATCCTCTTGTATACTCTAAGTCATGTTTAGATTAGTTATAATAATATAATATAAATACTATGTAAATAGTTGCTAATACTGTATTGTTTAGGGAATAATGACAAGTAAAATAGGCCTGTATATGGTCAGTTCAAATGCAACCATCTTTTTTTTCCCCCTAACATTTGTTTATCTGTGGTTGGTTAGAATCTATGTATGTGGAACTAATGGATATAGAGGGCCAACTGTATACTTGCATTACTTTAAAAATTAAAAATTGAAAAATATCTCACTGAATGTGATTTAAACATGTTTTAAACATTTCAATATACACGTGTAATATAATATCCAGGAGAGCTAAGTCTATAACCTTACTACCCTAGATTTTATATTTTCCAGACTTTTAAATGATTCTTCCACATTTATTTTTCCATAGAAATTTTGAATCATTTTGTTAAGTCAAAAAAAGTTCTATTAAGATTTTGATTGGATCTACATGGAATTTATGGGCTAATTTAGGGAAGGTTGACATCTTTTCAATATTGAATTTTTCTATCCCAAGCAAGAGCCCTTATGTCCTTCCATAGAGTTCTTCAGAAGTTTAAAAATGGAGATATAATTCGAATACCATTAAATTCACCCTTTTAAAGTGTAGGATTGGATCGATTTTAATATGTTTGAAGAGTTGTACAGTCATCATCATTATCTAATTAGTACTTAAATTCCTACAAAGAAACTCCCACTCATTAGCAATCACTGCTCATTCCTGCTTTTCCAAGCCCCTGTCAAACACTAATTGATCTTCTGTCTATATGGATTTGCCTATTCTGGACATTTCATATAATGGGAAGCACACAATATGTGGCCTTTTTGTGTTTGGCTTCTCTCACATAGCATTATGTTTTTAAACCATGTTAAAGCATGTATCAGTGCTTCAATCCTTTCTATTGCTGAATAATATTCCATTGTATGGACATACCACATTTCGTTTATCCATTCATCAGTTGATGGATTTTGGATGGTATCCACTTTTGGGCTATTATGAAAATTCTGCATGAACATTGTGTACAAGTTTTTTTTCGAACAAAAATTCCATTCAGAATGTGTACAAATTTTTATGTGAACCTATGTTTTCAGTTTTCTAGGAGCAGAATTGCTGGGTCATATGATTACTCTGTGTTTAGAGAAGAACTGCCAAACTGTTTTCTAAAGTAGCTGCACCATTTTACAATCCTACCAGCAATGTACAAGGGTTCCAATTTTCCACATCCTTATCAATACTTATTGTCTATTTTTAAAAATTTAGCTATTCTTTTTTTTTTTTTTTTTTTTTTTTTTTTTTTTTTATGAGACGGAGTCTCGTCGCCCGGGCTGGAGTGCAGTGGCCGGATCTCAGCTCACTGCAAGCTCCGCCTCCCGGGTTTACGCCATTCTCCTGCCTCAGCCTCCCGAATAGCTGGGACTACAGGCGCCCGCCACCTCGCCCGGCTAGTTTTTTTTTGTATTTTTTTAGTAGAGACGGGGTTTCACCGTGTTAGCCAGGATGGTCTCGATCTCCTGACCTCGTGATCCGCCAGCCTCGGCCTCCCAAAGTGCTGGGATTACAGGCTTGAGCCACCGCGCCCGGCCAAAATTTAGCTATTCTATTGGGTATGAAGTGGTATGTCATTTGTGTTTCCTGATAGCTAATGATTTATTTATTTATTTATTTATTTATTTATTTATTTTGAGATAGAGTGTCACTCTGTCACCCAGGCTGGAGGCTGGAGTATGGTAGCACGATCTTGACTCACTGCAACTTCCACCTCCCAGGTTCAAGCAATTCTTTTTCCTCGGCCACCTGAGTTGCTGGGATTACAGGCATGCACGACCACACCCAGCTAACTTTTTTGTATTTTTAGTGGACACAGGGTTTCAGCATGTTGGTCAGGCTGGTCTTGAACACCTGACCTCAAGTGACCTGCCTGCCTTAGCCTCCCAAAGTGCTGGGATTACAGGCCTGAGCCACTGCACCTGGACAAATGTTGAACATGTTTTCATGTGCTCATTGCACATGACAGCACATTAATGTGTTTTCTCTGGAGAAATATCTGTTCAAATCCTTTGCCCATTTTCAGTTTAGTTACTTGTTGACTTTTAAGAATTCTGTATACATTCTGGGTGCAAATCCTTTATCAGATAAGTGATTTGCCAATATTTTCTCCCATTCTGTGGGTTGTCTTTTCACTTTCTTATAGTATTCTTTAAAGCACATGAGTTTTTAATTGCGAAGGAGTCCAATTTATCGTATTTTCTTTTGTTATTTGAGCTTTTGGTGTCATATCTAAGAAACCACTGCTTAATCCAAACTGTAAAGATTTATACTATGCTTTCTCCTAAGTTTTACAGTATTAGCTCTTGCATTTAGGTCTTTATGGTAATCATTTTGAGTTAATTTTTGACATGGTGTGAGGTAAGTGTCCAATTTCATTCTTTTGCATGTGAGCATACAGTTCTCTCAACAATATTTGTTGAAAAGCCTATTCTTTTATATTAAATTGTCTCGGTGTTTTTTGCCAGATATCAATTAAACATAAGTATATGGGTTTATTTCTAGATTCTCAATTATATTTCATTGATTCGTATGTCTATCTGTATGAAAGTACCATCCTGTCTTGATTACTGTAGCTTTATAGAAAGTGTTAAAATTGATGTGTGTGTCCTTTAACTTTGTACTTTGTTTGTTCATTTTTTTAGGGATGGGTTCTCGCTCTGTTACCCAGGCTGGAGTAGAGTTGTGCAATCATAGCTCACTGCAACTTTGAACTCCTGCCCAGGCTCAAACGATCCTCCCACCTCAGTCTCCTGAGTAGCTGGGACTACAGGCATCTGTCATCATGCCCAACTTGTACTTCTTTTGTAAAATTGTTTCAGTTATTCTGGGTTCTTTATATCACATGAATTTTATGATCAGCATGGTAATTTTGGGGGGAAAAGGCACCTGAGATTGATAAGAATTACATTGAATGTATAGATTAATTTATGGAGAATTTCTCTCTTAACAATATATATATTTTTTAATTTTTATTTTTAGTAGAGATGAGGTCTTGTTATGTTGCCCAGGCCTCTTAACAATATTAAGTCTTCCCATGGATGCAGCTGGAAACCATCATTCTTAGCAAACTATCACAAGAACAGAAAACCAAACACCGCATGTTCTCACTCATAGGTGGGAACTGAACAATAAGATCACTTGGACTCAGGAAGGGGAACATCACACACAGGGGCCTATCATGGGGAGGGGGGAGGGGGGAGGGATTGCATTGGGAGTTATACCTGATGTAAATGATGAGTTGATGGGTGCAGCACACCAACATGGCACAAGTATACATATGTAACAAACCTGCACGTTATGCACATGTACCCTACAACTTAAAGTATAATAATAATAAATAAATTTAAAAAAAAAAAACAAAACAATATTAAGTCTTCCAATCCATGAATACAGAATGCCTTTCCATTTATTCTATTTACTTAGGTCTTTTACTTTTTCAATGATGTACTATAGTTTTCAGTTGTTACATTTTGAACTTTCTTTCTTTTTTTTTTGAGATGGAGTTTCACTCTTGTTGCCCAGGCTGGAGTGCAATGGCACGATCTCGGTTCACTGCAACCGCTGCCTCCCAAAGCCTTTCTCCTGTCTCAGCCTCCCGAGCAGCTGGGATTACAGGTACCAGCTACCACGTCTGGCTAATTTTTTGTATTTCTAGTATAGGTGGGGTTTCGCTATGTTGGCCAGGCTGGTCTCGAACTCCTGACCTCAGTCAGTTCACCTGCCTCGGCCTCCCAAAGTGCTGGGATTACAGGCGTGAGCCACCGCAACCTGCCTGAACTTTCTTTGTTAAATTTATTCCTGGGCCAGGCGTGGTGGCTCATGCCTGTAATCCCAGCACTTTTGGAGGCCAAGGTGGGCGGATCACGAGGTCAGGAGATCAAGACCATCCTGGCTAACATGATGAATCCCTGTCTCTACTAAAAATACAGAAAATTAGCCGGGCGTGGTGGCGGGTGCCTGTAGTCCCAGCTACTTGGGAGGCTGAGGCAGGAGAATGGCGTGAACCCGGGAGGTGGAGCTCGCAGTGGGCCGAGATCGCACCACTGCACTCCAGCCTGGGTGACACAGCAAGACTCCATCTCAAATAAAATAAAATAAAGTCAAAAAATAATTATTCCTGATTATTGTATTTATTTTTATACTATTGTAAGTGGAGTTGTTTTGTGAAATAATTTCATTTACCCTCATTCTTTGTGTTACTGTCATAAATTTTACTTCTACATATGATATAAACGCTAGAACACATTGCCATGACTTTTGCTTTAAGTCATCAGTTGTCCTTCACGGAAATTGAGAACAAAAAATATTAACCTTTTACATTTACTCAAATATTTACCATTTCCAGTGCTTTTTATTCCTTTGTATCAATACACCTTTTCCTCTGATAGATCATTTTCTTCAGCCTAAATAACTTCCTTCAGCATTTCTTATATTGCAAGTTTGCTGGATACAAATTCTCCTAGCTATTCTTTATCTGAAAATGTCTATATATCATTTTCATTTTTAGAGAATAGAGTCACTGGCTAAATAATTTCAGATAGTTTTTTTTTCTTTTAAAGAAAATGCTGAATTTATTTTAGCATTTTAAAGATGACATTCTCTTGTGTCTTAATCTCCACTGTTTATGATAGATCAGCCATCTTTTGTATCCTTGTTTTCCTGTTTTGTTGTTGTTGTTGTTTTTTTTTTTTTTTTTTTTTTTTTTTTGAGACAGAGTCTCTGTCGCCCAGGCTGGAGTGCAATGGTACAATCTCAGCTCACTGCAGCCTCTACCTCGCCGGTTCAAATGATTCTCCTGCCTCAGCTTCTCAAGTAGCTGGGATTACAGGCCATGTCACCATGCCTGGCTAATTTTTGTATTTTTTAGTAGAGACAAGGTTTCACCATGTTGACAAGGCTGATCTTGAACATCTGACCTCAAATGATCCACTTGCCTTGGCCTCCCAAAGTGCTGGGATACAGGCATGAGCCACCACGCCTGGCCTCCTATATTTAATGACTTTTTTTCCTGTAGCTCCTTTAAAAATTTCTCTTTACTTTGACTGTAATATACCTAGGTTTGATTTTGATTTTCTTTTAATTTATGCTATTTGAGTTCTCTAGGCTTCTTGAAGCTGTAGGTTTGGTTTATCACCGATTTTAGGAATTTTCAGCCATTGTATCAAACCAAAAAAATATTTTTTTGCCCCTTGCTCCCCTTATTCTTAGGGTATGGCTTTTACTTACGGGAATGGTCCTCATTCCCTAGGGCATTTCTGGAATCTCAATGTCCAGGATTCTCAACAGGGCCTCTCAACACTGTCTCAACTAGAAACCCAACATCTCTCAACCCTCTGTGACTCTCTTATCTCCAGTCAGCTCAGTCCTGCATCAGCTACAGTTTGCTGGACCTGTGGAGATGCACCCTGTGTATGTACAGCTCAGTCTTTAGCCAATAACCCACTGGACTCCCTCATGCAGACTTCTTGACCCCTCCTCCTTTGTGCATCTCCCAAGCCCTAATCCAGCTGCTTCAGCAGCTCCAAGCTCTGACTCCCACTTCATTAGCTCAGTGAGGCTACTATGCTCTGCTTGGGCTTTACTTTCCCTACCCAGTCATCTGGAAATTGCCCCCAGGCAGCAATCCAGGGAAAATGTGAAGTTCATCTTACATATGTTCCTTCTCTTGAGGATTATGATCCTGCATTTCTTGTGGTCCAGTACCTGAAAGCAATTGCCTTATATATTTTGTCCAGTTTTAGAGTTGTTAAGGGTGGTTACACTGTCATGGCAGAGATGAAACCTGACTTTTCTTGTTAAATGATTGATTTAGAATATGCAAAATATGCAATCAGATATATGTAGCTTAAATGAGGCTAGCAAATTTAGATGTTCACAAGAATAATCCAGAGACATTAAAACCTAGTAAGATGGTTTAGGTATAACTCTTCTAGAAGCTGAGCTACATGTATGTCCTTTGAAAACAAGTTGGTCAAATAAAACTTTCATGAGTATTATAGCTCAAAATCCCTGGTGGCAACCTCTGGCTTCATAAACTTAGTCTATCTAAGTCTCGGTTTTCTCATTTGTAAAATTAGAATAATTACACTTACAAGGTTATTGTGAGGTTGAAATAAATGCTTACCAGGGAATATTCATTCCTTAAATAGCTGAGAGCTGGTTTCATCTACAGATCTTGGATTCACCATCAGCTCAGTCAAGGAAGTTGATTCTACTAGCTACTAGGACCCATGACTACCTTCCTCAAAAAGATCACTGAGGACTGGACGTGGTGGTTTCATGCCTGTAACTCCAGCATTTTCGGAGGATGAGGCAGTGGATCACTTGAAGTCAAAAGTCTGAGACCAGCCCAGCCAACATGGTGAAACCCTATCTCCACTAAAAATACAAAAATTAGCCAGGTGTAGTGGAGCATGCCTACAATTCCAGCTACTCGGGAAGCTGAGGCATGAGAGTCACTTGAACCTGGGAGGCAGAGGTTGCAGTGAGCTGAGATTGTACCACTGCCTGGACGACAGAGGGAGACTCTGTCTCAAAACAAACAAACAAACAAACAAACAAACAAGCAAATGGGGGGGGGGGGCTTCTCATTGCCTTTAAACCAGTCAAAGCGTGAGTGAAGTCCCCATCATGGTTGCTGCTTCCCTACTCTTGAACTAACCTCTCTATATTCCTTCACATCTCAAACTGTCTACCATTCCCTCTAGAATTACTGTTCTATAGCCAGTGACCACTACCTCTTTATTTTCAACTATTGCCTCCGTGTTCTCTCTCTCTCTACTTTCTTGCCTTTAAATCTGGCTCTTTCCTAAGAAAACTAGAAGTAGCTGTGGCTGTTTACCTTATTTCTTTTTTTGTTTTTCTTTTGTTTTTTTGGATCAGAGTTTTGCTCTGTTGCTCAGGCTGGAGTGCAGCAGTGTGACCATGGCTCACTGTAGCCTCTGTCTCCTGGGCTTAAGTGATCCTCTCACCCCCGCCTCCAAAAATGCAGGAATTATAGGCGTGACCCACCCTGCCTGGCCCATTTACTTTCACTAATCCTATTTACCATAGGACCAGAAAGTAGAGCCAATATCCTTTTGTAGCTCACCATTTCCACTTCATTTCTCCACCATCTCATAAAAACCTTCTCCACTGAGGCTTATTCCATTACACTTTATTCTACACTATTGCTTGCTATTTCATATCAATACTCCCAATTATTTCCCTAATATTCATTCTAAAATCTTGGTACCTGTCTAATCTCCACCTCAATTCCTGTCTTCTTTCCACATTACCTATGGGTGAAGATGGCATTGATGACCCAGTCTGTGCCATTAGCTCTGAGCTCCTTGATCTCCTAATCAGTCGTGGCCTCCTCATCTCCACTTCTGCCATGTACTCTCATGCTAATCACTAGCACTTCTAATCGATCCACTTATAAAATTACTAAATCATATATAGTTATCCGTGACCACAATCTCCTTTCCTTCCAGTTGCTTGTTCAACACTCCCATCAGAATTTTCGGCAACCTCTTTATAACAGTAAAGTAATAACTCTTTTAGCATCTCTTTTCTTCATTTCCTTCTTTGTCTCCAGATTAATGTCTGGAGCTCAGGATTTCAAAAACACTCCTTCCTGTAGTCAGAATTCTCTTTAACCTCTGTTTTGTTCATCACCTTGGTCTGGTCTGGCAAATCCCTGATTCCAAATGAATTCATTCATCTGTTCCTTCCCTATCTGTCCACACCAAGTGCTGCTGGCGGAAGTCACACAATAGGTCACAGGAGTTCAGCTATAAAACAGTAATTGACTCAGCCATTCTCCACAATGGCTATTTCAAACTTCCTACTTCCCTTCTTCCTACTCTGAAGTTTTGGTCAACTGGAGTAATGCAATCTGAGCCCCACATTATGTGAGGTATAGATAGAGGCTCAGGTCTAAAGCCAGGCACAAATGCCTAACTTTTATTCATAAACTTGGGCAAATATGTGGAGATTCTCAGTTCATCCATGAACAACACATTCCCAGTGTTCACTTTTATAGAGTGAACCCAGTTCTGACACAGCACAGCATTTGAGTCTTATGGTTTCAACATAGGGCACTAAAATCCCAGTCCCAAGGACTTGTATCTCATCTGGGTCCTCTATGGGCTTTGTACCTTAGCTCCCACTAAACACATTCCTTCTGTTTCTCATATCTTGAGATGTCTTACTCTGTCTCTTTCTCTGTTTCTCTCTCTCTCAAGTTCTATATTTTAAAAGAATATAATTTTATATAGCATTTATATTCATTTGAAATGAGAGGGAATTATTTTCACTGTGTGCATTTTTTCCATCCCAACCTAGAAATCTAAACCTCTTGTTTGCAGCAGATATAATTTTAGTTGTAGCTGATGTAATTTTATATTTGTGTGATTATTTAACATCAATATCCTCTACTGCACTCAAAGCTTCATTAAGGGCAGAAACCATGTCTGCTTCTTGCCCACCATGTGTCTTCAGCGCAGATCATAATTCTCATGTTTTATAAGTATTCAATAGTTGATCAAGTGAACAAATTATTTTTATTACATATGTAGGAATGGCTTTTAGTATCCTGGACTATTGCTATTCCTAGATCATTCCTCTCACCTCACCAATCCAAACTTCCTTCTCTTAAGGCTCATGCTGTTGGGATCAGGTCATTCTCATCCTCTGCTTGTCATCTTCAGATTTTACTCCATACTGGTTACAGTTATATGAATGTCCTCTCATTATCTGAAACCATCCTTGAATAATTTAGGATAACTTTGGCTGCGAACCAAAGTTTAATTTGCTTTAAAAGATAAGGGAGGCCAGGGGCAGTGAATCACCACCTGTAATCCTCACACTTTGGGAGGCTGAGGCAGGAGAGTTGCTTAAGCCCAGGAGTTTGAGATCAGTTTGGGCAACATGGCAATACCCTGCCTCTACAAAAAATATGAAAATTAGCCAGGCATGGTTGTGTGCACCTGTAGTCCCAGCTACTCAGGGCATTTAGGTGAGAGGATCACTAGAGCCCAGGAGGTTGAGGCTACAGTGGGCCAAGATAGCACCACTGCACAATCTGCTTGGATGACACAGCAAGGGCCTGTCTCAAAAAAAAAAAAAAAAAAGGTTTATTGTGGCACTGTTCACAATAGCAAAGACTTGGAACCAATCCAAATGCCCATCAATGATAGACTGGATAAAGAAACTGTGGCACATACACACCGTGGAATACTATTCAGCCATAAAAAAGGATGTGTTCGTGTCCTTTGCAGGGACATGGATGAAGCTGGAAACCATCATTCTCAGCAAAGTAACACAAGAACAGAAAACCAAACATAGCATGTTCTCACTCATAAGTGGGAGGTGATCAATGAGAGCACATAGACACAGGAAGGGGAACATCACACACTGGGGCCTGAAGGGGTTGGGGGCTAGGGGAGGGATAGCATTAGGAGAAACACCTAATGTAGATGACGGGTTGATGGGTGCAGCAAACCACCATGGCATGTGTATACCTATGTAACAAGCCTGCACATTCTGTACATGTACCCCAGAACTTAAAGTACAATTATAAAAAGGAGTTTATAACTCACATAATAAATTCAGACATAAAGCACTTCAGGTATATCCATATGAGCAAAGATACAAGCTAATATGAAAAAATAAAGCAATAGTAATATTAATATCAGATAAATTTGAACTAAATGCAAACAACATGAATTGGGCCTAAGAAGGCAATTCATATTAACAAAAGATCTATTACAAAATGAAGGAATAATATTCATGAGTATTTATATACATTTTAATGAAACATAAAAAGAAATAGGTACTGACAATAGCACAACACTATTAAGAAATATTTGTATTGTTTTGGTTGAACTACTAAAAGCTTTTAAGAAGCTGTTACTCTTGATTGTAGACAATATATGGTGTTTGAGGTACTTTAGAGACACAATTTTTGTGTATATGTGAATGAAAGTTCCTGAAGAATGCTCAGATCAGTGGAAGGGGGGCCTAGAACAAGCCAACTCTTAAGAGTTCTGAGAGAAACAGTGACCAGGTGTTTTAAAAGCCTAAAGAATTATGCGATATCATAAATAGTTGTGCTGATCTAAAGCATATGCTACATCCTATAGAAAAACATCCTAATTGTGCAGGGTTTTTTCTCCCAGCTCCCTTTAACAAGTCACTCACTGCTTCTATGGTACATGATACTATTAGTGAATTTCTTAGGCACATGCCCTTTAACATAGTTCTTTCACCATTTCTTGGTCAGAAATGTTGTATGGAATACCATGACAATAAATAGAGCAGTCTATAAAGCCACAGGAATTTGTATGCATGTACTTGAGGATAAATTGTTACCCCTTCTAGATTGATGATGGCAGGTCACCTTGGCAAATGGTGCCTTATCAGGACTTTAGCACTAGTCTCATTTATTGGTAGAGTGGACAATCATCAGAGTAATAGCAAAATTAGCCTTGGTAAGGGGAAATCCACACTCCAAGCCCATGTATAACTTTCAACCCTGTCAACATGGTCACTTTGTGCATAAATTCATCAAACAAGTCATTGAGGGAAAGAGGCTATCTGATATCCACAGGATGGATCATCTTGTCAACCTACATTCTGAGATCGTCCTCTATAGTAGGTACCATGTGATGAGACACAAATATCTTCACCCACTTTGGCCATTCTGTAAGGTCCATCCACATATCTCATGTCATCAGTTATGGACTTTTCATGTCTCATATATGCTGGCTGAACAGTCAGAGTTTATTTCCCATCATTTGGCATGCATATATCTTACTAAGGCAGGTAGGCCACTTTTTACATCCTGCTTACCAAATCAAATTAGCATAAGGTCATGTATATAATAAACCAGCATGATATTCTATGATATATCAAGATCCCCAAGCTCCGCCAGACTGTAAGATAATAGATATCAAGAGAGTCAGCATAGCACAAAGTCAAGGCAGTGAAGGGATACTATTCTGCCTACCATTGGAAGGCTGAGGAGGGCGGATCACTTGAGGTCAGGAGTTCAAAACCAGCCTGGCCAACATGGGGAAACCCTATCTCCACTAAAAATACAAAAAAGCCGGGCATGGTGGTGGACGCCACCAGCTACTCGGGAGGCTGATGAAGGAGAATCACTTGAACCCGGGAGGTGTAGGTTGCAGTGAGCCGAGATTGTGTCATTGCACTCCAGCCTGGGCGACAGAGCAATACTCCGTCTCAAAAAAAAAAAAAAAAAAAAAAAAGCCAGGAAATGTGTTAATTTGCTCCAGTTGAACTATCACATTTGCTCTCTGATAGCAGCTGCAGTCAGAAATACCGCTGGCAATAACTTTAGTAATCATGATGCCACTGCATACAGCAGTTACCATATTTTCATCTTCCACCATAACCCCAAGCTGGGAGGTTATTGTTATTAAATAAGAGAATAATCTTGTTCAAGAATTCTTATCCACAGGTATTGATTATGGAACCACTTTTGGTTCCCGGTATCAGTCAGAGTTCTGATAATAGATGGAATCCATCTCAGTAGCTACAATTAAAAATTTCAATTAAAGCCGGGCGCGGTGGCTCAAGCCTGTAATCCCAGCACTTTGGGAGGCCGAGGCTGGCGGATCACGAGGTCAGGAGATCGAGACCATCCTGGCTAACACGGTGAAACCCCGTCTCTACTAAAAAATACAAAAAACTAGCCAGGCAAGGTGGCGGGCGCCTGTAGTCCCAGCTACTCGGGAGGCTGAGGCAGGAGAATGGCGTAAACCTGGGAGGCGGAGCTTGCAGTGAGCTGAGATCTGGCCACTGCACTCCAGCCTGGGCGACAGAGCGAGACTCCGTCTCAAAAAAAAAAAAAAAAAATTCAATTAAAATACTACTTATAAATATATGGACAGTATTAACAGATTTTGAGGTAACCAGAGTTAACATTAACAGGGAGCCATTAGGTCTGAGAGACAAATGGCGGAAATAGTGTTACTGGAGCCCAGCAAGAAGAGAGTTGCCAGTGGAGAGCTGTATTTATGGACAGTCACGGCTATTGCTAGAGATGTAGCACTGAAGTGAAAAGCATCAAGGAATAAATATTCTGGGCTTCCTCTCATCTCACCTTCTTATCTCCATCAGCCAAACCTAGTGGGAAGTTGGTAGCAAGGGAGCCTTGGTGATACATCGGGAAGAGGTCACTTTTCCAGAGTAAACAACAGTGCAGAGAAGGGTAAATAATGAATATGAGGGTGAGGAAGCAAACAAATTATAATCAGAACAAAAATGCATGTAGAAATAAGGTTTATGTGACCCTGATTTTAGATAACAAGAACTTAACCAGATGATCTATCCAAATACAGTCTTCATGAAGAGATTTTTACAAATGATTTTCTTTTTTTTTTTTCTTTTTTGAGATGGAGTCTCTGTCACTCAGGCTGGAGTACAACCAGGCGATCTCGGTTCACTGCAACCTCTGCCTCCCAGGTTCAAGAAATTCTCTTGCCTCAGCCTCCCGAGTAGCTGGGATTGCAGGTGCCCGCCAGCACGCCTGGCTAATTTTTGTATTTTTACTATAGACGGGGTTTCGCCATGTTGGCCAGGCTGGTCTCAAATTCCTGATCTCAGGTGATCCACCTGCCTTGGCCTCTCAAAGTGCTGGGATTATAGGCATGAACCACTGCGCCCAGCCTGCAAATGCTTTTCTACGATGATTTGTAATGGACAACTACTATTTGGTCAAGGCAACTCAATACCTTTTCTGAGAATTCCATCCTCCATTACTCATCCATCTATGCAGTCTGAAGAGCTAAGTCAGTAAACAGCAAGATAAAGAATAAAGCAGATGTGCAGTGAGCATGTGGGAAAAAATGGGGGAAGCACATGGATAGAGCAGTTCCTTCTCAGTCTGTGCCAGAAACACAGTGTCATATTGCTCTCACATTCCTAGAACGAGATTTCCTAAAATCCTTCAAACAAATCCATCCCATTTTCTTAAGCTTAATTAGTTTAGGATCTGTTATTTAGAATCCTAACTAATAGATCTTCATTATAAATGCATAGTTAGGGTCAACACAACTTTATTCATTGATATATCTTGTCAATTCAAATTTGTACCAATGTGTCCTTTCTTAATTTTAGGTGGTTCTTTCTGGAAAATGTGAGAAGCTAATGAAAACCAAAAGAAACATGACATATATAGAATATAGAAGAGCCAAAGTAGAGGAGAGCCAAAAAAAAAAAAAAAAAGAAACAGTAGAAACCAAGGGGGCAAAGTTTTCTACTCTAACAGAATAACCCATTACATCTGTGTAGGCAGTTCTAGGAATATACTGACTGCAATATGTACATGAAATTCTCTATGGAAGGTAGATAATTTCTTGTAGATTTTTAAAATGGTAAAGCGTTTGACTCACAACCAGTTTGATTTTGCTTTGCCAATGTATTCACATTCCAGAAATTAATGGAGGTCTCTTCTCAAAACTCCACAAAGACCAGTGACTTAAAAAAAACTATATATTTACCACTGGTGGAACTGAAATTAAAATGCATATTCTTGGTGAGGCCAGGTACAGTGGCTCACGCCTAAAATTCCAGCACTTTGGGAGGACAAGGCGGGTGAACCACTTGAGGTCAGGAGTTTAAGACCAGCCTGGCCAACGTGGTGAAACCCCCATCTCTATTAAAACTGCAAAAATTAGCCGGGCGTGGTGGCAGGCACCTGTAGTTCTAGCTACTTGGGAAGCTGAGGTGGAAGAATCGCTTGAACCCAAGAGATGGAGGTTGCAGTGAGCCAAGATCCTGCCACTATACTCCAGCGTGGCTGATAGAGTGAGACTCCATCTCCAAAAAAAAAAAAAAAAAAAAAAAAAAAGGAAAAAAAAGACACTTATTTATTAGAACAAATATCCTCAAGAAAGTAACATCATTCTAATGTTCTCTCCTAAACCCAAGCTTAGTACAAGGAAATAAACTTAATTTAAGAATTGGCCATAGAAATTCAGTTTGGATATATGCTAAGAAACGTATTTATTACATTCTGATCTTGCCCCAAGAAAGGTTAAAATGACTTTGCTTGGTTGGTTGTGTTTAGTTGGTGGGAGAATGTTTGTTTTTCTTCTATATTGCTCTCATAAAACATGCTGGTCATTGTTTGTGGCCATTTGGTTTTGTTGTTTATAGTTGAGAGATGTTGCAATATTAAGTAGGGAAATCTCTGTCATAGAAATTATTTGAACCATAAATGGTTATTTACAAACAAAGCCAGTTTATTCATCTGTGTTTTGTTTATGTTGCTAATTATCAGAGCTAAATGAGTCTTTTCCTTTAGACATCTCCTGAGTCCCAAGTTCCCTTCAGGCAGATTTTAAATACCAGAGACTTTATTTTTCACTAACCACCATGAGCGAATATTTAACCTAATTTCCAAACTATCACTTTGTGATTGTTATTCCCTTATCATTCCCTAATCTCACAGAATCAACATTAAAAATAAGGAGATTTTGAATTCAATGGAATAAACACTGAATATCTTCATGGGCTAGACCCTGTGCTAGCCATTTAGGGTGCAAAAATGCATGTAGTTCCTGGTATATTTGGAGATGAAAGGAAACCAGGGGATCCATAAATGTTGGCCTTTTTCATAAAGTCAAGAAAGTGTTCAGAATAGAAGGCAATGGGGAAGAAAAGCAGACTCAAGTTAAAGGAAAGGCTTAAGAAAAAGAACAAAGTTTAGGATTTGCCATTAAAATAAAGGCTAGCATTAATTGAGTACTATGTGCCGGGGAGTAGAAAAATTGCTTCACATACATTGTCTTTTTAATTTATAAAACAATCTTTTAATGTCAGTACTATTGTTCTCATTTTAGAGATGAAGTAGCTGAGGTTCAGAGTTTAAAGGGTTTGCCAAGGTCACACAAGCCTAGTGAATCATGTCTACGAAAGGAGTTGACTAGAAAGCAGTAAAGAATTGCTGCATGGCACTACGAATTATATTCAGTTGAACATCTATGAATTTATAACAACACAAATCTGCAGAACTACACCAATTTTTCTAGCAAGGCTTAGCAACTCAAAAAAAAAAAAAAAAAAAAAAAAGAATGAAGACAGCTCATTGCTGCTGCATTCATCTGAAATTGATTGGGCTGGTCTGGCGATTGTGGCTGAAGTCCCATGATAGCAAAAGAATTGCACGTGCTGAAGAGTCCTGTGAAAATGAATATTAGATTGGAAAAAGAAGATAGTTCCACCAGCTGAGTTCTGATTTATTAGAAAAATTGAGCTGGATTGATAGGATATAGGATTCAACAAAGACAAAAGCAGGACTGAACAGAGGTCAGGAAGTGAAAAAGATGAAAGAATAGCAATTGCTATTCTTGTGTAATTATGTTGTTCAAATTAGATTAAATTTTTTTTTTTATTCCATGACACAGTCTTAAGAGGTCCTGAGAACATGGGCCCCCCAAATTAGATTTTAAATGTAGAGTTATGGAAGTCAAAATAGTTGACTCCCACAACGTTCAACTCATCCCAAATGATTACACTAAGCTAAGCATGGTAATCTCAGTCTCACTACTATGGGCTGATTTAGGACTAGGCCAATAATCTGTAAGTCTTGGTGTTATGAGGGAAAGTTTGAAGAGCTTCTGGGAAATGTTTTCTTAACTATAGAAAGGAAACACTGGAAAAAATCAGCTCCAATTATTCATTTGGATAATACAGTGTCTTGCTGCTTTGCCTGAAACTACTGTAGCCATCTTACTACCAATCGAAAGATAAAGCCAATGCAGAGAGGAAGACAGAGCCCAAGGGAGTACTAGAAAAACAAAATCAGAACCCTGATGGATATACTCCATTTCTGACAGGTAATTTGGCTGGAATTATTTGAAGGTAATCCCTGTTTGATTATCTGCTGACATTTTAGTGGGAGGTGAGCATATATAAAGTATCAGATAAGGCCAGGTACTTTGGGAGGCCTAGGCATGAGGATCAGTGAGCTCAGGAGTTGTAGCTTGTTGTCCCAGCTACACAGGAGGCTAAGGTGGGAGGATCACTTGAACTCAGGAGTTCAAGGTTGCAGTGAGCCATGATTGCACTACTGTACTCCAGCCTTGGCAACAGAGTGAGACCCTGATATGGTTTGGCTGTGTCCTCAGCTAAGTCTCATCCTGAACTGTAGCTCCCATAATCCCCAGGTGTCATGGGAGGGACTTGGTGGGAGGCAATTGAATCATGGGGGCAGGTTTATTCCTGTGCTATTCTCTTAATAGTGAATAAGTCTCATGAGGTCTGATGGTTTCATAAAGGGCAGTTCCCCTGCACACACGATCTTGCCTGCTGCCGTGTAAGATATGCCTTTGCTCCTCCTTCACCTTCTACCATGATTGTGGGGCCTCCCCAGCCATGTGGAGCTGTGAGTCCATTAAACCTCTTTTTCTTTATAAATTACCCAGTCTTGGGTATTTCTTCATAGCAGTATGAAAATGGACTAATATAGAAATTGGTATTAGGAGTGGGCTGCTGCTGTAAAGGTACCTGAAAATGTGGAAGCAACTTTGGAACTGGGTAACAGACAGAGGTTAGAACAGTCTGGAGTACTGAGAAGAAGATAGGAAAATCTGGGAAAGTTTGGAACTTCCTAGAGACTTGAAGGGCTCAGAAAACAGAAAGATGTGGGGAAGTTTGTAACTTCCTGGAGACTTGTTTAATGGCTTTGACCAAAATGCTGATAGTGACATGGACAATAAAGTCCAGGCTGTGGTGGTCTTAGATGGACATGAGGAACTTGTTGGGAACTGGAGTAAAGGTCTCTCTTGCTCTGCAAAGGAAGCGGTGGCATTTTGCCCCCAACCTAGAGATCTGTGGAACTTTGAACTTGAGAGACATGATTTAGGGTATCTGGCAGAAGAGATTTCTAAGTGGCAAAGTGTTCAAGAGGAAGCAGAACATAAAAGTTTGAAAACTTTGTAGCCTGATGATGCAATAGAAAAGAGAAACCCATTTTCTGAGGAGAAATTCAAGCCAGCTGCAGAAATTTGCGTAAGTTACAAGGAGCCAAATGTTAAATGCCAAGGCAATGGGGAAAATATCTCCAGGGCATGTCAGAGACCTTTGTGGCAGCTGCTCTCGTCACAGGCCTAGAGGCCTAGGAGGGAAAAATGGTTTCCTGGGCTCAGTCCAGGGCCCCCCTGCTGTGTGCAACCTCGGGACTTGGTGCTCAGCATCCCAGCCACACCAGCTGTGGCTAAAAAGGGCCAAGGTACAGTTCAGGCTGTGGCTTCAGAAGGTACAAGCCCCAATCCTTGACAGCTTCCATGTGGTATTGAGCCTGTGGATGCACAGAAGTCAAGAATTGAGGTTTGGGCCGGGCGCGGTGGCTCAAGCCTGTAATCCCAGCACTTTGGGAGGCCGAGACGGGCGGATCACGAGGTCAGGAGATCGAGACCATCCTGGCTAATATGGTGAAACCCCGTCTCTACTAAAAATACAAAAAACTAGCCGGGCGAGGTGGCGGGCGCCTGTAGTCCCAGCTACTCGGGAGGCTGAGGCAGGAGAATGGCGTGAACCCGGGAGGCGGAGCTTGCAGTGAGCTGAGATCCGGCCACTGCACTCCAGCCTGGGCGACAAAGCAAGACTCCGTCTCAAAAAAAAAAAAAAAAAAAAAAAAAAAAAAAAAAAAAAAAAAAAAGAATTGAGGTTTGGGAACCTCTGCCTAGATTTCATAGGATGTATGGAAACACCTGGATGTCCAGGTAGAGATGTGCTGCAAGGAAGGTAGCCCTCATGGAGAACTTCTGCTAGGGAAGTGCAGAAGGGAAATGTGGGGTGGGAGCTCCCACACAGAGTCCCCACTGGGGCACTGCCTAGTGGAGCTGTGAGAAGAGGGCTACTGTCTCCAGATCCCAGAATGGCAAAGCCACTGACAACTTGTACCCAGCACCTGGAAAAGCCACAGATACTCAATGCCAGCTGTGAAAGCAGCCAGGACTGAGGCTGTACCCTGTAAAGCCACAGGGGCAGAAATTCTCAAGACCATGAGAACCCATCTCTTGCATCAGCATGACCTGGATGTGAGACATGGAGTCAAAGAAGATTATTTTGGAGCTTTAAGATTTGACTGCCCTGCTAGATTTCAAACTTGCATGGGGCCTTTAGCCCCTTTGTTTTGGCCAATTTCTCCCATTTTGAATGGGTGTATTTACTCAGTGGCTGTGCCCCCATTATATCTAGGAAGTAACTAACTTGCTTTTGATTTTACAGGCTGATAGGAGAAAGGGACTTTTGAGATAATGCAAAAATGAACTAAGATTTTGGGGGAACTGTTGAGAAGGCATGATTGGTTTTGAAATGTGAGGACATGAGATTCAGGAGGAGCCAGGGGTAGAATTATATATTTTGGCTGTGTCCCCACCCAAATCTCATCTTGAATTGTAGCTCCCATAATCCTCACATGTTGTGGGAGAGACCTGGTGGGAGGTAATTTAATCTTAGAGGTGGGTTTTTTCCATGCTGTTCTCATGATAGTAAATAAGTCTCATGAGATCTGATGGTTTTATAAATGGCAGTTCCCCAGCACACGCTCTCTTGCCTGCCACCATGTAAGATGTGCCTTTGCTCCTCCTTCACCTTCTACCATGATTGTGAGGCCTCCCCAGCCATGTGGAACTGTGAGTCCATTAAACCTCTTTTTCTTTGTAAGTTACCCAGTCTCAGGTGTTTTTTTCACAGCAGTATGAAAATGGACCAATACAAACCTTGTATGAAAAAAAAAGTAGCAGATAAAAATGGCTACGAGGAATCTAAAAACATGGTAATTAAAATTCACATTTGAGGAGAAAATTCAGACTGTGGGAAATCTCATCAATAAAGTAGAATACAAAATGGCTATGTTCCTGTAAAATGCTGAAGAAAAGGTTAATGATCAAAGAGAAAATGATAGCTGTAGAAGAGACTCACAGACTCTTCTGGTTTTATTGTAAACCAGTTATCCTACAGAAGAGACCCAGAACAAGTGGAAAAATTGAAACAATTAAAGCTGCAAGGTAGGAAAATATTCCTGAGCAAAATTAATGAAAAGAAATCCATAATTAAACATATCCTGGAAACAGTTTTAATTGTAAGATTGAAGACAAAAATGCACATTTCTTGGCAAATAAAAGAGATCATTTAAAATAGAAGATACTCGATTTAGTTTTAGTTTGTGATTTTTGTCTTTTTTTCCTTGTCTTCATAGTCTTTTTAGTAAGAAGCAGACAAGCTAAATGGGAAACTGCTAGCTAGATGTCATTATAATCTAAAAGTATTTTACAGAATTTTAGAAAAGCTAGGACAAAGTTTAGTTATTGTGAACTATGTTAACTGTCCAATATATAGCTATTATTCCTTGTAGTTGGAGGTTACTAACCAACAAATGACACTGGTGCCCTTTTGCTGTCTGAGTCTGTCCTGTGGCATGTATTTGTTTTATTATAGAGATTTCAATTCAAATTAGAAGTTTATGGCTCTACATTCCGATTGAATGAGATGCAAACTCCATTTACAACATAGAACAATCACAATCAGCTATGAACAAGAATGGGTGGGTGAGGAAGCATTTTCTTCCATGAGTTTTACATAATTTCTTAAATTCTTGTTTGCCCTTGAATACACTGGCCTGAACTGGTGTCATTTATATTGGCCCTCTGAAGTCAAATTGTTGCCACAAGGATTTTGTATGCAGCTTAGCATACTAGTCATAAATTATCAGTTTTCAAGTCTTTTCTTTACAGGGTCTAGATACTGAGTGTCTCATGGAATAGTCATGTTCTCCATGAATTTGAAATGTTTTTCACTGGATAGAGACTGTTGACCAGCAGAGTCTGGTTTGCAGTGATTCAGCTGAAATAGTTGCTCTCTGTCATCAGGGACTCAGAGGAGACAACCTGTGCTATGATTTTACTGTGTCCTGCATGGTTCGTGTGTTGGAAACTTGATTCCCAGGGTGGTATTGCTGGGAAACGGAGCCTAATAGGAGGTGTTTGGGTCATGGGGCTACTAGCTCATGAATGGATTAGTGTCTTTCTCTTTGGGGTTCATTATCAAGGGATTGAGTTCCTTATAAAAGAACAAATTCAGCCATCTCCTTTCACCCTATTTTGCCCTTCCATCTTCCACCATGGGATGATGAAGAGCAAAGGCCCTCACCAGACACCAGCCCCTCAATTTTGGACTTCCTTGCTGCCAGAACTGTTTACCAAATAAATTTATGTTCATTGTAAATTACCCATCTGTAGTCTTCTGTTATAGCAGCACAAAATGGACTAAGATAAACCCCTTCTAGCAAAAACAAGCAAATAAACAAAAGGCCATCTCAGTCTTCTGGACCACTTAAATCTCTGTGTACATTTTAGCTAACAAGTCATTGAGGGGCATGGAGAGCATAATGTTGGTAGGTGGAGATTCACACTTATCATCTCTTCCTACAATGTTTTAATACTAGAAAATGCTTTGAAGTGTCAAACAGTATAATATAATATAATAAATATAATATAATATAATATAATGTAACCTAGGGTGATAGGAATCCTTTGCAAGCCCTGCTGAGATGCTGCCCTAGGAAAGGAATTATGGCTCAAAGGTACTAAGTTATTGAATGTATTCTGTCCTCAGAGCACTTGGGTGTAAATCTTATCCCAAAAAGCTGTATGTACTGATTGATTTCCTTTATGACTTCTGTTTCCTTATCTCTAAAACAAAATGGCTGAGCTTGGTTGTTATAAGGATTAATGTTAAGGGGCAAAACATATACAGTCACAGTCATATTGTGAGGGGATTGGTTCCAGGAATGCTGCAGATTCCAAAATCCATGGATGCTCAAGTCCTTGATATAAAAGGGCATAGTATTTGCATACAACCTCTGTACATCCCCTTGTGTACTTTATTATGTATTTATTTTTATTGTTTGAGACAGATTCTTGCTCTATCACCCAGGCTTGAGTGCAGTGGTGTGAACTTGGCTTACTGCAACCTTTGCCTCCCGGGTTCAAGAGATTCTCGTGCCTCAGCCTCCTGAACAGCTGGGACTATAGGTGTGAGCCACCACACCCAGCAAAATTTTTGTATTTTTAGTAGAGACGTGGTTTCACCATGTTGGCCAGGCTGGTCTTGGACTCCTCCTGACCGCAGGTGATCCTCCCGCCTCTGCCTCCCAAAGTGCTGGGATTACGGGCCTGAGCCACAGCACCTGGACCCTCTTGTGTGCCTTAAATGATCCCTAGATTACTTGTAATACCTAATAAAATGTAAATGCTATGTTAATAGTTGTTATACTATGTTGTTTTTTATTTGTATTATTTTTATTGTTGTACTGTTATTTATTTTTTAAAAACTGATTTCTATATATGGTCAGTTGAGTCCACAGATTCAAAATCTGACTATGGAGAGCCAACTGTGCAATGTTTAGTTATAATAGATGCTCAATACATGTTACTAGAGCTCCCCCCTTGATTCAATCTCAAGAGAAATAGAATGAGGATCCTTCTAGGTATTTCTGGGAGCAGTTAGAAAATTGCTTTCTATGAGGCCGGGTGCAGTGGCTCACGCCTGTAATCCCAGCACTTTGGGAGGCCAAGGCGAGTGGATCACGAGGTCAGGAGATTGAGACTATGTTGGCTAACATGGTGAAACCCCATCTCTGCTAAAAATACAAAAAATTAGCCGGGTGTGGTGGCACACTCCTGTAGTCCCAGCTACTCGGGAGGCTGAGGAAGAATCACTTGAACCTGGGAGGCGGAGGTTACAGTGAGCCAAGTTCGCGCCACTACACTCTAGCTTGGGTGACAGACTGAGACTCTGTTTCAAAAAAAAAAGAGAGAGAAAAAAATTGCTTTCTATGAATTAGACTTTATGATTTTTTTTTTTCTAAAAGTGAATGTGGCTGTTTTGGTTCAACAGTTAATAGTTGGGCAATCTGAAGAAGAAAGATGTATGCCTGTAACTTATGTTGTTGGGGTGACCTTGAAGAGGGAAAGAATCCTTTGTATTGATCAGAATTAGGTCCAGAGAGGCAATACTTTTATAGAATAATGAAAAAGTACAGATTTAAGAATGAAATTAAACCTAGCGTTGAGGTTCTCCCACTTACTAGCTGTGTAATCTTAAATAACTTCTGTTTGAGCTTTAGTAAGAGATACCACTTGTGAAAGCAATGATTAATTTTCCTTTTTTTCTCCCCTCTGAGTTCTGTTGATTATCACAGTTCCATTGATTTCCTGTTTTTTCCTTCATAAAATGAATAATATTTAAAGGAAAGTTTTCCCCAATTACCCCATTTCAATATATAGCTTATCTCATTTTTCATCTTCTATTTGAACTCTTCTCTGTATTCAGACTCATTATTATATAATCTACATTCACACTAGCACCTCACTGCTTTGATTACTCTTATAGTGTTTTGCTTGCGAATATATTTGTTGGAACTTTAAAAATGTTTATTTCGATAGATCTAGAAGTCGATGTAAAGTGAATTTTATGTCTTTACCTATCTATTGATAATCATTGATGATGAATCTATATACAGTGTTGACCCTCATTCTATAAAGATTACGCAAGGGCAAGATAATCATTTTACATTCTACATGTATAATACATAATACTCGCCATAACCTGCAAAGTATGTGTTACTGAACTCCTTTTTACAAATTGGGAAATTGAGGGTCAGAGTGATTCAATAGCTTGTTCTAAGTCGTATCTAAAAAGTGACATAGCTAGGAATTTAAAGCTAGGTCTCTTCCCATTGTACCATGGTACCTTTTATTTTTGATCTTCATCTCTCTCATTTTTTATACCTTTACAGTCCACACGAATTTAACATTGGCTTTATTCTTAAGGTTTTGGTGGCTGTTCTTGGGGCAGTTGCAAATGACCTCTACATCCTACACTAGATTTAATAGATGTTAATACCATGTCGTAATTGCTTTAGATTTGTCTTTCTATTAAAGAAAGAAAATGTTACTCACACAGCCAAAGCCCATCTTTTCTTTTTCCTTCTTCCCAGGAGCTAGCCAGTATCCTGAAACTTTACCACAAAAGTATATATCTATAAATATAGTATTCTAAATATTAATAATATAATCATATATCATTTCCTCATATATTTTTAAAAGAATCAGACATCATTTTATCTGGAATGCAAGATGAACCAATAAGCAGATGTATTACTTTACAACAACTGGGGAGGAAAATATACCAAAAGCATTATATTTAAAACAGATGCTCTGTTGTCTGAAGTGATTCAAAGAAAAACAATTTTTTAAAAATTTATTTATTATTATTATACTTTAAGTTGTAGGGTACATGTGCATAACGTGCAGGTTTGTTACATATGTATACTTGTGCCATGTTGGTGTGCTGCACCCATCAACTCGTCATTTACATCAGGTATAACTCCCAGTGCAATCCCTCCCCTCCCCCCTCCCCATGATAGGCCCCGGTGTGTGATGTTCCCCTTCCTGAGTCCAAGTGATCTCATTGTTCAGTTCCCACCTATGAGTGAGAACATGCGGTGTTTGGTTTTCTGTTCTTGTGATAGTTTGCTAAGAATGATGGTTTCCAGCTGCATCCATGTCCCTATAAAGGACACAAACTCATCCTTTTTTATGGCTGCATAGTATTCTATGGTGTATATGTGCCACATTTTCTTAATCCAATCTGTCACTGCTGGACAATTTTTTTGATCATAGAATGAAAGAGGAAAAATGGTCACTTTTAAAAAACGTTTTTGTGTTACTTTATATTTGAAGAGGGAGATATGTTGAAGTATTTTCTTTGGTTAAAACTAATCAAGTATGGAAAAATTAATAGTCAAAAAGGAAAGAGAATAAAAGGCAACCCAAGAAGGCTTTCATACATCTTGCATTGTGAGGACTATAAAATGTCCTGGCATAGAGTTAAAGACTCTTTGATTAAAGAAATTGTTCATGAACTAGATTAGTGCAGGGCATTTCTCCTTTGTCTAATTAAGCTTCCTGAATCAAGGAATGTAAATTATACCTGGTGATGCTCTGTCAAAATGGACTCCCCTGCTTCCTAAGCAATTAAAGGTAATCAATATTAGCCTGTGGCCCACAACATCTAGGAAACTTCCAATTTATTTTCAAGTTTAGACACATAAAACCAAATATCTTTAGTCTCCTAGATAGATTCCATATTTGCCCTTATTCAACATACTGTTGAATTTTACTATGTTTCTAATATTGTGTCATAGACATACCAAAATAAAACTAAGGTGGGAAAACATAATTTAAGCTTGTTTACAATTTTTCTCTATTCTTACCTGGGCCATATGTTTACCCTGGCCTCAGCTCTATTCAAAGGCATGGCATTTCAGAGTTACTCATGGGGATTTAGGATTCTTTTGTGGAATGCAGCCTCCGAATTATAGCCCCTGAGAGTCAGGAAAGATAAGGATGGAACTCAGGAAGTGGAAACATCCCTGGGCTATTAGCCTTCTAAAGCTTCCCAAACCCCTGTGACTGTCTCCCCAAGATGGCACCCAGCCCTGACTTCCACTCTTCTTTTTAGTTTGTCAGTTCTTTCTTTTGAAGTGAAGTGGCAGCTATAACTACAATTCCAAGCTATTAGGGATATTAAAATTTACAAGACTGTAAATGTTTTGATTTTTCTTTAAAAATATCTGTAGAATTCATACTAGAAATAACTAACTCTCTATAAGCCATAAAGCACTAATTTTGTTTTGTTTTCTTTTTTGTTTTGTTTTGTTTTGTTTTTAAGAGATGGGGTCTCTCTCTTCCCCATGCTGGAGTGCTGAAATGCACTGGCACGATCACAGCTCACTTCAGCCTCAACCCTCTGGGCTCAATTGATCCTCTAACCTCAGCCTCCTAAGTAGTTGGGACTACAGGTGTGTACCATCACATTTGGCTTTTTTTTTTTTTTTTGTATTTTTTGTAGAGACAAGGTTTTGTCATGTTGTCCAGGCTGGTCTCGCACTCCTGGACTCAATTGATCCTCCTGCCTTTGCCTCCCAAAGTGCTGGGATTGCAGGTATGAGCCACCACACTTGGCCATGAAGCACTAATTTTCAAATACCTGATTGTGTTTGAAATAATTTAAAGCAATCTTATAACCATTTCAGAATACCTAAGCATAAAGGAAAGTAAATTAATAGCTAAATTCTTAGTAGTTAAATTGAGATATGTACAACAGATGTTTGAAATTACTATTGATAAAATAGGACTTTAGGAATTGTTTCTAAAGTGATTGCTTTTTTAAAAAAATTGTATTAAACAACAAAAGAATCGTTTTTTAAAGCTTCTCCCTGTCCAATAACCCAAGTTTTGAAATCAAACATGAAAACTGAAAATATATTAGAAAAAGAATTACTGATTTTCAAGCGCCATATTATGAAAGACAAAGAAAAACATCAGAAGAAAAAATTGTCAACATAGTTGTAAAAACTCAAATTTTATATGCAATTTGTCTTTTTATAATGAATATTAATCCCTAGAGGAATATTTGCATGTTAGATGGATACAAATAGGTGTCCTCTACACAGATGAAATTTCCAAGGTCTCTCTCCGAAAATCATCTCCTTCATTGGTCTATCATTGCCCACACCACTGTCCCCAGTGCTATTAAAATTCTTGCCTGAAATTATCATCATTTAAAACCTCCTTGGTGAATTAGTCAATTGATGAGAGTACATTAAATTCAAAATACCTCATATTTGACTAAACTGTTAGTATTTTAAAAATTTTCACTGTAATCTCATGGTGAACTCTTGCCTCTCAGTCTTAAAATCCCAATCTGAGGTTCTATATTTTCCACAACAAGATTTTAATTGGGTATTACTTCATTTAAAAATAATTATACTAAACCTAGTACATCTTAACATGAATAACATTTTAATTTAAAATAACTATATTTTCCAAGACAAAAGAATTTGGTGAGAAGAAATGCATTGTGTTACGTTTTTGCAAATGTAATGTCTGGCTTTATAGACAGCTAGATTCTCACATCTACTTATGTATTCAATCTGCTGTAATACATTGTTTTGGCTGAGATTTATAAAAGTACTTGGAAAAGTGAGAGTGTTTTGTAGCCATTTCAGAAAATTTTAGATATACTTCTTTGACACTATACCAAATGACAAGTGATAGTTTCTTAAACGTTAGTTGCAATGTGAAATCTGAAACTATATCAAGGAACTTTTATACTCAATTATGTGACCAACCTATTGGTCTATTTTGTACTTTGAATGGACCTTTTATCCACTCATGATGTTAGAGTATTGATTCACTGAGTTATGTAGATCTTACAAATGTTGATATATTTTATTATGTAACATTGAAACATCAAAAAGATTCACATCAACATCAATCTCAGAAAAACAATTTAAGTAACTTAAAGGTAGAAATGTCTTTAAGTACAATGGTACAGGTACCATTTTTCCAAAGTTGTGATTTTTGCTTGAAAGCTCAAACATTGTAATTGGCAATAAACACTGTCAGTTGTTTCTCTTGAGGTGACAGTCTCACTTTTTTAATTTTCAAGAAAGATGCCTGTCAAACAACCAAATCTGAATAAGAATATTTGTCTTTCAGCTGTTCAAGTTAAAAAAATCATGTTCCATGAAAAAAAAAAAAAAGCTAGTTCAGCTTGCTACTCAAAATTACACAAGTGTTTTTCTTCAATGAATATGTTAATTTGGTATGTTTTTAAATGCATACTGCCAAGTTCGTTACACAGAATATTAAAAAGTAACAAGATTTAATAAAATTAATACTTTTTGCTGCTTCATCAAGGACATTTGAAAGTGAAACTGGCTTTCCCTTTGTGAATGTGTAAAGAATACAATGACTGCTAGTCCGTTAGTACATTTTGGTGTCCTGCCTTGATTTATACCAGCAGTTTCACCCAACATTGCTTTTGTACCATCAGTTCAAAAGTCAATACAGTGAAAACGGCATGATATCTTAGTATTCTTAGGAAAATCATTTTTTACCTATGGACCTTCTGAAAAATCAGGTCTTAGGGATTCTGGTTGGTATGTAGACCATGCAATGGATTCTTGTTGACTCTGCCTCATCTAAGGTGTTGGGGAAAGTAAAGGTCTTCACTTCTCTACTTCACTTCTTGAAAATTTCGCCAGTACTGATACGGAGCTGCAACAAGCTGTTAAATTCAATGCCATGACAGGGGCTGCCCACAGAACTTGGAATTACAATCTGCTGTTCTGGATATTCTTTATTCCTATAAGCTAAATTATCAGTAATAGGAAAATGAGATCTTTATAAAACCTTTCTTTCAGGTGCTAGGAGGATAGGAGGAGGAACAGCAGGAGGCATAGACTGATGTTTTCCCAAGTTCCTGCAGCCATAGGCTTCCTGGGAAGTATAATGGGCTCGTTGATCCAACACTTCTGAAAACCTGGATACCAAGGGTTGACAGAGGTTACTTTGCCTTGGAACTCTTCCACCCCAGAATTTGTAGCTTCTACAGCCCCATTTGCAGTTTACAAACCCATATCCTTCTTCTAGTCCTATGAAACAACCGTTACTCCATCCCACCTCTGCCCAAGGTATTAAAGGGAGCGAAATGCAGGACAGGCTTCCTATACCATCATAGTCAGCTCTAACAACCACAGAAATGGCTAGCAGAGTCCCTTCCAGGCTTCTGTTGGCCTTACTTGGAGAACAACGCTCATGGGTGAAGCTTGCTTCAAAATAAAGAACATCCGAGAGAAATGGGACAGGATGCATCTGAGCATGGTATAATTCATGGTATAATTCTGGTGGCATTTTGGCTTTTCCCTGTTGCTGGTCTAAGATTCACCTTTCTTGAATCTGCTAAGTTGGTTACCATTCATCTTTCTGTGATTTTAGTTTCCCCAAATTTGTCATTATTGTTTTGCTCTGGGATGAGTGGGCTCTGGGATGATGACATTAGAGCTTTCTTTTTTCCCCAGGGTCACGATGCCCTACGATAGCCATGGCCCATACATGGAAAATTTGTCAGAATCACTACATGAGGACTCAGGGCTGCTTTACATGGTTGTAAAGTTTGTCCATTTGACAAAAGGTGTCTGGCCCAGGGAATGAATGGTGGTTAGCATTCAGCCCTGCTCTGCTCACTAAGCCATGCCCCCACAGTGCTGGGTCTGTCCAGAGGGAGCATCTTTTTTATTGTCTCTACAGAGGGAGTACCTTTTACAAAGGGACTACATTTTTCTAGCTCATAAACAATGCTACTGTAGAAGGCAGCAGCTGCCTTATCAGGACTGGCCTTGGCCCATCCTGGGACTTGTGAGTGATATTTTCCTTTATGGACTGCCAATGTGTGTCCTACTTAGTAGGATTATCTTTAAGGCCTCCCACTTGTCCATTTACTTCTTGCCAAACAGACACCTGCAGAGGGCCCTGGAAAAGTGGGCCAAGAGCTATAATTCCTCCCTGTTGGCTAAGTGGACTAAATCCTCCCACCAAGTTCCAGCAACTAAGTTATCTCACCCACTAATCTCCTTCCTGTAACTACATCAAACACATACCCTGTTCCGTGCAGCAAACCATCATGGCACATGTATACCTATGTAACAAAACTGCACATTCTGCACATGTACCCCGGAACTTAAAGTATAGTAAAATAAGAAAGAAATGGCAAGAATGAGCTGGGTGTGGTGGCTCACGCCTGTAATCCTAGCACTTTGGGAGGCTGAGGTGGGTGAATCACTTAGGTCAGGAGTTTGAGATTAGCCTGGCCGACATGGTGAAACCCCATCTCTACTAAAAATACAAAAATTAGCCGGGCATGGTGGCAGGCACCTATAATCCCAGCTACTCGGGAGGCTGAGGCAGGAGAATCGCTTGAACCTCAGAAGCAGAGGTAGCAGTGAGCCGAGATCGTGCCATTGCACTCCAGCCTGGACAACAAGAGTGAAACTCTGTCTCAAAAAGACAAAAAAACAGAAATGCATACCCTGTTCCTCAGAAAAAAAAAAAAAAGGATTCTGTGAGAATCTAGGAGGGAAGAGGATCTGATAAGCGAGAGGCCAATACACAGCTGGCAAGCACCAAGTTCTCCCTGGAGAAGATCACGTAAGTGAGGACATAAATATGATTTTGCTCTCACCACAACCACCACAACCAGATGATGTAGGCTATGACAAAGTTGTGCACAGTCCTGGCAGTGAGAACTGCTGCTACTCAGTTCCTGTTGGGCAATCCACGATCCAGAGCAGCAGCTCACAACCAGAATCTGATATTTCTTTCCTCTGCACCTTCAGGTCAAAGGGTGCTGCTAGCTTCCTTTGGGTTCCTTTCATCGTGGTCTGTGTACATAGTTCTTTCATCAAAAAGTCTCCAGAAATTCCATTTAAGAGTATGGTTGGTTTCCTGTCAGGCCCTTGGCTGGTACATCATCATGAAATTACAACACCCTGGAGACAAACAGAAAAATCCTGTAAGCTTGAAGATAGAGGTGGATGGTGGGGAGAAGATGTTAGCAGAGAACAATTTTGGATTTCTCAACAGCAGGATAGGAGGCTAGAAATCTATGGATCTTTTTTTTAAATTAAAAAAATGTTCAACCTAGAATTCTATTCCCAGTCAGAATATCAGTTAAGTATGAAATGGACTGAAGATGTTTTCAGACCTTTGGAGTCTCTAGGAATTTACCCCCAAACATCCTTTGTCAGGAAGCTATGGGAGGAGATGTTCCACCACAATGAGAGAGTAAACAAATAAAACAGAAAACATGTGACCCATGAAACTAGGAGATACCCCCGAAGGCAGAGGCGAAGGGAATCCTCAGGGTGAGGCCAAGGAAGATCCCACGGCGGCAGCCGCTTAGCAGGTGTAGGGAGCCACCAAACCAGTGAAGACAGGTCAGCAAGCTCCAGGAGACAGCTCCAAAAGAAGGAATTATTAGGGTGAAAGAATATATTGAAAGGAGATTTAGACAATGGGGAAGAACTTGATGCATTTCTGATAAATGTATAGAAAAGCAAATAAAAATGTAATTAGTAATACCATAGAAAGCAAAAGTGCTGGCCCAACTGGGTTCAGTGTAAATATTGACTATTGAGTTAAACAACATTAATATCTAAACACGCCAGGAATATCAGGGGATAGGATGTATGTGTGCATGTATATGTGTGTGTGCATATATGTGTGTGAGTATATATGTGTATATGTATACATGTATATGAATGCATGTTTTTATGTATGCGTGAGCACATACATGTGCATATGTGCATGGGTATGTGTGAGTGTACATGGGCATGTGTGTGTGCACACATGCATGTATGTGTTTGGTGATGGTGGAAGCGGGGAAGAGGTAAAGAAGTAGTCTAGGCAGAGGAGCAAGCCAGCCAATAAATAATGTCTAAAACTGGCAAATCAAGAAATATCACTATAAACATGCTACTGAGATATATGGAAATAGAATTCACTGAAATAAGCAGTTGTCTTTGGGTAGCAAGAAACGGGAGAGAGCTATGGTATGAAAAATTGCCATTTTTTGTTTTGTAATTTATTTTTCTTTTTGTCACAAGCCTTATAAACTTTAAGTTATCTGCAGGTATAATTTTGAAAAATGTAAAAACTACATTTAATATGTGTCAAGATAAAATATTTAAAGTGAGTATATTAATACAAAGGAAATAATTTTGAGTTTATGTTAAGAGAGAAGCAGGATACAAATTGTATATCCAGTGTAAGTTCACCAACTAAAACAACAAAAAACCCAACAAATCTAACCTAAATATAGGAAGAAAGATGTGAGAGCAATGAGATTGATGTGATTATTTTTTCTTTTCTATGATTTGTCTTACTAACCAATCTTTCATGGGACAAAAACCAACAAAAAACATTGCTGAGCGAATCTGAAACAAGAAAGCTGGCAGAAAACATTGCTCCCATGATACCCTGGGCTGGCTCAACGGCTGTTGCCAGGTATCATGCTCAGCACCCACACAGCTTTGATCTCTGAACTGTATCAAAGGATAACAAAAAACCCATTTCACAGCCAGGCACAGTGGCTCACGTCTGTAATTCCACCACTTTGGGAGGCCAAGGAGGGTAGATCATTTGTGCTCAGGACTTTGAGACCAGCCTGGTCAACATGGTGAAAACCCGACTCTACGAGAAATACAAAAATTAGCCGGACCTGGTACACAGCTGTAGTCCCAACTACTCAGGAGGCTGAGGTGGGAGAATCACTTGAGCCCGGGAGGTTGAAGCTGTAGTGGGCTGTAATCGTGCCACTGCACTCCAGCCTGGGTGACAGAGTGAGACTCTGTCCCAAAAACAAAAACAAAAAAACAACTATTTCAGCTATAGCAGGTTGAATTGTGTCACCCAGAAGATATATCCGAGTCTTAACCCCAGGTACCCGTGGATATAACTTTATTTGGAAATAGAGACTTTGCAGGTATAATTAAGGATCTTAAGATGAGATCATCTTGGTTTAGGGCGGGTCCTAAGTCCAATGGCTGGTGTTCTTATTATAAGGAAAAAGAAAGGGAAATTTGAGGTACACAGACACAGAAAAAACACAGGGAATGAGGCCAAGTGAAGATGCAGGCAGAGATTGGAGCTTTGCAGCCACAAGCCAAGGAACACCAGGAGCCACCAGGAGCTGGAAAGAAGGAAGGATCCTTCGCTAGAACTTTTGGAAGGAGCGAGGCCAACAGTTTGGTTTCAGATTTCTGGGCCTAGGTCTGTGAGAGAATTAATTTCTGTTGTTTTCACCATCAAAACCGTGTGGTTCTTTGTTATAGCAGCCCTAGGAAAACTAACACAGCAGGCTTATGCTGATGGAGGAGATGCAAGCCTGCGAGCCAGCATGGATTTCCCAGGAACCTTGCTGTTTGCTAGGCCACGCTGGCCTCACAGCTGGTGATAAGAAGGCGAAGACAGAGTCAGCTTGACCAGGGCACTGTGGGCTCTGTGAAAGCCCTTGGCTTCAGCTTATGCACTAGAACAGGCCACTGAGGGCTCTTAAGGTGAGTTCTGTGCTTTAGAAAAAGAACTTGAGAGTGTGGGGGTTGTAGGAAGAACAGGTTGTAATGGGGGAACTGGAGAAATGTCAGTTACGACAGAGTTTCAACTGGGAAGTGTTTGGCCCCCTTACCAAATACCTTAAAATCTTGGCCAGAAGCCTGTGATGTCTGAAGAAGAAGATCCAACATGTCTATTGCTTTCATGATATAAATTATAAGAAAGGGAAGCATGAGAAAATCTTTGCTGGTAGAATTATGCAAAAGAGAGCGTGGTAAAACATGGTAGAGTGATGGATTTTAAAAGGTTAATAACAATGCGCCTTGGCTGGCACGGTGGCTGACATGTATAATCCCAGAACTTTGGGAGGCTGACACTGGTGGATTGCTTGAGCCTAGGAGTTTTAGACCAGCCTGGGTAACATAGGGAAACCCAATCTCTAAATAAATAAATAAATAAATAAATAAATAAATAAATAAAATTAGCTGGGTGTCATGGTGCACACCTGTAGTCTCAACTACTCAGGAGGCTGAAGTAGGAGGATTGCTTGAGCCTAGGAGGTTGGAGCTGCACTGAGCCATAGTGGTGCCACTGTACCCTAGCCTGGGTAACAGAGCAAGACCTTGTCTCAAAACAAAATGCACCTAATATTTTCTGAATGTTTTATTATGTATTATGCCAAGGATTGTTTGTTATTTCATTTAATTCTTCAATGGCACTATGAGGTACTGTTATTTTATTCATGAGGATTTTGAGGCTTAGGCTTGGGTGAGATCACACAATTAAAAGTGGCAGAGCTGGAACCCTAATTCAAGCAACTGTGTTTCTTAACTATTACATGGTACTGCGTTCCCTCTGAGAGGTTTGTTACGTGGATAATAGAATGGGCCAGAAATTAAAAGGGTTTGAATGGGGGCAGTGACAATCAGTATTGGTGGAGGGAAACAGATGGGGGGCTATTTTAAAAGTCATATCTATGGGACTTGGTGGCAAATTAATTGGGAAAAGGAGAGTTTAAAATGACACAAGCAGAGACGTTATAATTTTTTTCTTTCTGCTTTCGAAATAGATGATATTTAGAATTTTGTGTTTGAAATATTGAAAGTTCTACAGAGTCAACTCAATACAATCTGCCTAAAACAGTTCACTGTATCTTGAGATACAATGGGAAAGGGCCAAATCTCATCTGAGTCACAGAATGAATATAATTCCACGGAAACCTATTCATCAGTAAATTCTGTAGCAAAGATGATATAAAATCAATTAACCACTCACCAGTTTCTCTCATGGACAGCTGGATTCCTAGAGAACTTGTAAACAAGTGAATCCATTTTACATGACACAATTGTGCATCATCCAATACCCTTCATTGCAAAACAAGACTGATTTTTTTTTTTTTTTTTTTTTTTTTGGCCAGGTGTGGTGGCTCATCAGTAATCTTAGCACTTTGGGAGGTCAAAGTGGGAGGATTGCTTAAGGACAGGAGTTTGAGACCAGCTTGGGTAACAGAGTGAGACCCCCATCCCTACAAAACAATTCATATAAAGACTGATTTTGTTTTCATTTAACTTTATCTTGGGGAATTACTGGTGCGTATTTTATACCACATTAAGAATTACCTATACAAGGTCAGGCATGGTAGCTCACGCCTGTAATCCCAGCACTTTGGGAGGCCGAGGTTGGCAGATCACTTGAGGTCAAGACTTTGAGACCAGCCTGGCCAACATGGTGAAACCCTATCTCTGCTAAAAATACCAAAATTAGCCGAGTGTGGTGGGGCATGCCTCCAATACCAGCTATTCAGGTGGCTGAGGCATGAGAACTGCTTGAACCAGGAGGCAGAGGTTGTAGTGAGCTGAGATTGTGCCATTGCACTCCAGCCTGGGCGACAGAGCAAGACTCTGTCTCTGGGGAAAAAAAAAAGCCTAGGTAACATAGTAAGATCCCATCTCTACAAAAAAAAAAAAAAAAAAAAAAAAAAAAAAAAAAAAAAAAAAAATTAGCCATGCATGGTGGTACATGCCTGTGGTCCTAGCTTTTCAGGAGGCTGAGGTGGGAGGATTGCTTGAGCTTGGGAGCTCGAGGCTACAGTGAGTTGTGATTGTGCCACTGCACTCCAGCCTAGGTGACAGTGAAACCCTGTCACAAAACAAAACAAAACAAAACACGACAACAAAAAACTGCAGTGGCTCAGGCAAGTAATCCCAGCACTTTGGGAGGCCAAGGTGGGTAGATCACTTGAGGTCAGGAGTTCAAGACCAGCCTGGCCAATATAGTGAAACCCTGTCTCTACTAAAAATACAAAAATCAGCCAGGTATAGTGGCAGGCACCTGTAATCCCAGCTACTTGGGAGACCGAGGCAGCAGAATTGATTGAATCTGGGAGGCAGAGTTTGCAGTGAGCCAAGATTGAGCCACTGCATTCCAGCCTGGATGATAGAGCATACTCTGTCTCAAAAAAAAAAAAAAAAAAAAAAAAAAAAAAGAATTGCCTGTGTTAGTTTGTTAGGGTTGCCAAAACAAAGTATCGCATCCTGGATAGCTAAAACAACAGAAATTTATTTTTTCACAGTTCTGGATGCCGCAGATCCAAGATCAAGGTGTCCTCAGGTTTGCTTTCTTCTGAACCCTCTCTTCTTGGCTCGTACATGGCCAACTTCCAGCTGTGTTCTCCCATGATCTTTCCTCTGAGCATGCATGTCTGTGTCCAAATCTCCTTTTATAAATGGATTAGGGCCCACCCTAAAGAACTCATTTTAACTTAATTACCTCTTTAAAGACGTTCTTTCCCATGATAATTACATGCTGAGTTCCTGGGGTTGGGACTTCAACATACGAATTTTGGGAGTGAGGAGAACACAGTTCAACCCTTAACATTGCCCAGGGTCACAAAGGTCAGAAGAAGGGATGATAAGATCCAGTCACTCAGGCCATTTAAATAATCAGAACCAAGCCAAAAGTGACTTCACTGTGGGACGCTTAAGAAAGTTACCTCCCTCTTGCTTATTACATGGCCTGTTTCCCGGGGCTAAATAGAGATTTCAGTCATTCTTTGGCTTTACTGAGAGCCGTGGGGACATCTACATCTGATATTGGATGAGAATATGGGTGGGTGGAAGTTGAAACGATTGTTTGTTTAGATACGAGTAACGGAGAGGCTGAATGAAATGGTATGATCTCAGAGGGTGGGTTGGAACTGGCAGGATACTTTGAAGGTCAGTCCTATGGGGCTGCTGAAATTATGCCACCTGTCCCCTAGTACAGCTCTTCCTATTAAAAGTCGTCACACATTCATCAGCTTCACCTCACAGAAGAAAGGTTTCCTCTAACCCTACATATGACTCAGTCTATTTCTTAGGGGAAAAAATATTGGAGGGATGTGTATATTTCCCAATGAAACCAAGTGAGGGGAAAGATTTTTGCTACATTTTATTTGATCAAAATACATATTTCCAACAAATTTGCTTTCTAATTAAAAAAAACCACTATAATAACCTATTGTTTGGAATCTTTTTCCCTTCCCTCCCTAGTCTGCTCCCCTGTTTGATGAATGGCCTTCTTTTTCTGCATCACCTGAGGCCTACATATGAATGGTTCCCAAATCTGTCTACTGCTAGAATTTTCTGCTAAGCTTCAGGTGCCTATTGTCAGTTCCCTGTAGGTTTTGCCACCTGAATACTCTGCCATGTTGCTCAGGCTGGTTTTGAACTCCTGGCTTCAAGCAATCCTCCCACCTCCGCCTCTCAAAGTGCTGGGATTATAGGCATGAGGCACCACACCTGGCTGGTTCATGAAACTCTTAATCACCAGTTACTCAAATGAAAAACCTGGAGTTGTACCTGCTTTCTTCCCACCTCTCATCTCCCCAATCCAGACACCAAATCCTGCTGACTCCGTGTCTTACACATTTTCTGGCTGTGCTTTCGTCTTCATTCTATTCAGTTTAGATCCCAACCATCTATCACTGAGCCTGTTGTATTTGCTTCTCCAGATGTCTCTGTCTATGCCACCCACTGCTGTTTTTATTTGTACCCCAAACCTACAGGATAAATTCAACCTCCTTAGCCCAAAAGTCCAGGCTTCCATCCTAGGCCCCACTCCTTAGCCTGCATCTTATCCTAAAACACATCCTTTGCTGCAACTATTCGGAAGCAACTTGCTGTTGCTTTAATGTAACCTGATGTTTCCTGACTCAAGGTCATGAGCTCATTTGCAGTTTGTCCTTCTGGCAAACTCTTGTTTCTTTTGCAAGCATCATATCCTTGGGATGCCTTCTTTGGTCCACACGGCCTGAACTTGATGCTTTTCTATGGCTTGTGGCATGTTGTGTGTGTCCTTCACTCCCATTATCAACTCAACTAGACTGATTTCCTTGTCTGTCTCATACATTAGATTTTGGGTTCCTTATACCTAGGAAAAGTTTTTTTCACCTTTTTACCACCAGCATCTAGTCTGTGGATGTCATACAGTGGTCTCTGTAGGTATATTGAATAAGTAAATGTGAAAATGCTTTGAAAAGTTTTAAATTTGATGGAACTATTGGGTTATTTTTACTTTACAAATATTCCTTAAACATCTACAACAAGCTATTGTTTTACTGCAAGAAGAACAATAGAATCAGAGTTAAAAGTTTCAAGTGCAGGCGGGGCATGGTGGCTCATGCTTGTAATTCCAGCACCATGGGAGGCCAAGGCAGGCAGATCATCTGAGGTCAGGAGTTCAAGATGAGCCTGGCCAATATGGCGATCCCTGTTTCTACTAAAAATACAAAAATTAGCCGGGCGTGTTGGTGTGCACCTGTAATCCCTGTTTCTCAGGAGCTGAGGCAGGAGAATCGCTTGAACCTGGGAGGTAGACGTTGCAGTGGCCAACATCACACCACTCCACTCCAGCCTGGGCAACGGAGCAAGACTCTGTCTCAACAACAACAACAACAACAACAACAACAAAAAGAAGCTTCAAGTCCCTGTTTATTGTCTAGCTGTAGTAAGTTTTCTCTACTGTAAAATAAGGATAGTAGAACTACTTAATCCAGTTGTAAGAATCAATTATGGTAATGTGGGCAGAATTTATTTCTAAACTATAAATACTGTTCTATGAATACATGGGTTAACCACTATGTTCAGTTCTTTCTAAAACTGGGGATACACACACATACACACACACACACAACTTTTTTGTACTTCATCTTGCTTGACTATCTTGTGTAATGTTCCCTTGAATAGGAAGAGGGTAGTTTTGTCATTTTCAAAGGAGAGCAATTTTTAAATTAAGACTAGGCCTCGTTATTCTACTCATCATATATCAGTGCAACTGAATATAAAAGTGCTGCTCAAAAATTCAACCTGTTCTCAAAAAAATATGAAGATGAAACTGGATCCTATTTAGAGAGAATTGTTGTAAGCCACAAAAGTCAGTGATTGAGTGACCTGAGCACATGTCTTTATTTCACCTGAAATAACCAGTAGGCTCACAAAGCCATTTGATCTTTTGAGAGCAGGTGGGAGTTAAACACTGATTTTGGACCTAGAAATGAAGAACAGCTTCTCTTCCCAGCCCCCACAGGCATTTTCTGTTTTTACACAATATAGTATATAGAAAGTGCTCAATAATAAGGTGGCCATACCTCTCGTTTTGTTCAGAGACGTCCTGTTACGAGTCTGTGGTCTTGGTGGAATTAATACAGCACCCCTTATGCTCTTTAAATTGTCTATGTTTGGATAATAAATTGTATGTTCATCTCAACCCCTGTACATATTGAATGAACGAATGAATTCTTAGCCTCATCCAACCTGAATAAAACAAACATCTTAGTGATAGCACTGTGTAGCATGTCTAACAGAAATTTGACTCACAGTGTTTTACCCACAAGCATAATTCGACTATAGAAACAAAGATTCAGATTTCCTAATAGAGAAGTCAAAAGATTCTTCTCTCTCCCCACTTCTCTCTTAACTTTCCCCATTTTCTTCTTTAAAAGAATTAACATAGTGATCAGACCTGCCAGAGCCATCAAGCCACTCATGATGTTCAAGGGAGCAAAAGGCTGTTGTGATGGAAACAGAGACCTTATAATCACCAGATTTCAGTGTTATTTTCTTATGTGGGATTTTAAACTTGAACCTGGTGGTGAGATTTGTAAAATTTATCTCCAAATTTAACATTGGCTCCATTCGATCAGGAATCTGAATTGCCTAAATCTGAGTTTCAACAATGGGATTAATATTGTTGTGGGTTTATTTGGTTTGCCCTTTGACCCCTCCATTTCAGAACACCTAGAGAACGTGGGACAACAAGTCCTTTCACATGTGTAAAACAAACAACTGCTGGCCATCTGGGAGACTTGCTAAGAATAAATGCACATTTATAGAGGTTCTTTGCCCCAGGCAGGCAAAGCAGCACTGCTAAAAACCTCTCCTCCAGGCAGAAAATGTGACACAAGCACTCCAATTAGCATTAGCAGAAGCTGGTAGGCCAGGGGCCCTGTAGTGGACTACAAAAAAAAAAAAAAAAAAAAAAAAAAAAAGCAAAAACCCTGTGAAGCTATGGGTAATTGCTCCCAGGTATTTACTTAACACCTGTGAGTCCGGGCAAAGGAAAGTTTATGGGGTAGGATCCTGCTAAGGAAACAAATGCCTAAGGGAATGGAGGAGGCTAATTAAGAAGGAAAATCGGAAGCCTGCAGGGATTTCATTTCCTTAAGTGCTCCAGACAATGGTGGGCTGATTTACCAGGCTCTGCTGATGTCATCTTGGGTTCCTACTTTGGATACAAACCCTCCCGAAATGTTAGCCCCCAGGCATTTGAAAACATCTGCTGCCCCTGGGACAGCATATGCAATCGGGCCTCCCATCTGGAGCCAGAAACTGTAGAGAATACAGATAGAGCACTAGGCTAAGCATGAATGGAAAAAGTCCTATCCCAGATTGGCAGCTAGATCAGAGATAACCTAAGTGGTTGTGAACATAGGATAGTACACACAGGGAGGTGTCCCAGGGTGTCAGAGAGCATGCAGTAAAAAGTAGAGCCAAGAAGTACTACTAAATAGTATCTGAATGTCTCAGAAGTCATTACATGGGAGGGGGTGGAATTGGGACAGTCAGGACCAGAGTTAAGATGAGGAACAACAGGGCGCCTGTCCTGTGTGCCCTTCATAAAGGAAACATGGGGGTAAGGTCTGCAGAGTCCTGGTCAGCGGACAGGTGCACTGGGATAAGGGTGGAGAGAAAGGCAAGTTTTAAGCATGAGTTCAAGTTGGTTGAACAGGGGTGCAGATTCTTAATGGAGGCCTCCAGTTGGGAAGTAACTATTATCTGGCTCTGCCTGACATCACGAATTATTAAAAATGGTACTTCTTAAACGAAGAGATAAATCAGACTCATGCGAATTGAGTCTCTTGAGCTCTTGAATGAATTTCCAATGGCCTCTCAACTTCTTGTTTGGAATTTGTCTCTTAAGAGAAGGAGCTTCACATTCTGTAATCCAAGATTGTTTCAAGAGTTTGAAGCCTTATTCTAACATGCCTGAGTGTCACCTTACAAATGACTTGTCTTTGCTTATTTTGATAAGGGGGCCAAGAGAACATTTGTTGGGGTAATAATTACTGAGGAACGGGAACATATAAAGTGTTTACAACCTGGGCTTTGGATATAGATGGGAACAGATTTAAGGAACTGCTTTAGACACTTTCTTGACTTTTCTCATCCGTAAAGTGAAGCTAATGTCGAGGGGTTAAATGAGATTTAAGCTTGTGTCTTTATGCAGTAAGCCCTCATTGAATGAGACCAGATGCTTTATAAATGGATTTATTAGGGGAAAAAAATCACTGCTGCTCCTTACCAGTACCGGAGACTGAAATCTGGATTTCCCTGCTTTCCTTACTCCAATCGTCTTTAGGGAGTTACCATTTGGTCAATCGTTGATAGACTGTGGCTTTGCCTGACAATATTCCCCTCTGCCTGCAAGCTCTTTTATAATGGAGAGAAATCTCATTAAGTGTCTCAGAGCTGGTCTTGATCTCTGAGATGGGTAGGTAGAGATAGATAACCCTCCCTATCTTAAGTTTAGGTTGCACAATTTCTATTATCATAGTAAAAATAATATTGGAGCACAGGGGATTCGAGGGGCAGTGAAAACACCCTGTATGATACTGTGAGGGTAGATACATGCCATTACACATTTGTCTAAATCCACAGAATGAATACCATCAACCGTAAACTCTAATGTAAACTATGGACATTGGGTAATTATGATGTGTCAACACAGGTTCATCAATTACAACAAATGTACCACTCTGGTGGGGATTTTGATAATCAGGGACGCTATGCATGTGTGTGGGGCAGGGAGTATATGGGAAATCTCTGTACCTGCCTCTTAATTTTGCTGTGAACCTAAAGCTACTCTTTAAAAAATATCTTTTAAAAAATCTAACTTTTTCGAATATTTACTGCATGCCAGGGATTATCTTAATGCTTTAAGTGCATTTTCTTGTTTAATCCAATAATGACTCCATGAATGGTCCACATTAAATGTGTGTTCTTTGTTAAGAAAAATCAGATATAGAGAAAAATAAAAATAAAACCTCAAAAACAAGAAAAAAATTTTTTCAGGGGATTGTCAGAGGATTATTTTAAATTGCAAGCTCCTTTCCTATTCTGTAGTCATTAAAAATTTCATTTGATTTACCAAAATTCTATATGCGATTTTTCTGCATACATCTTTTCTATAAGGCAAGGTGCAGTTAAGGATTTTAGGTTTTGGACAGTGTTCTTTCAAGTCAAGTTCTTCTAATTCTTTAATTCGACGGGTCAAGAAGGGAAAGGAGGCTGGTCTGATGGGCTATCAGAACTTATTAACATTAGTGTCACTAAAGTTGGAAGACAATCCCCCACTGCTAAATTTGACTGACTTAAGAAGAAGGAAGGAAAGAAAAAAAACTTCAGGAGCCTTGAGAAGAAGCAATTACAGTGCTCACTGAGGCACATTGCTGTTCCTTGGGCAACTTGGAGTTGATGAGACAAGGAGTCATCTGGTTTGTACAGAGCTTGAGCTTTACTGCTCATTCCTAAGAATTGTGCCGTGCAGTTTCTCCTTTCTCTCTTTCATCAACCTTTGGAGCGCCATGTTGTGTGCCACCTGCCTCACTTCTTTCTGCTCCCTAACCCTTACTCTGAGACCTTACACACTTTCGTTTTTCTCCCTGTGCCCATTAAACTCTACTCTCCTATTCTTTTGTCATGCTAAGGCAGTGTTTTTAAAAATGTGGTACAAGAACTATGCATGTTGGAATTCCAAATGGGACTTAAAAATGCCGATTCTGGGCCCCATTCCAGACTTATCAAAGAAAACTCTCTGAAGGGAAGGCACTCAGTTGTTGCTTTTACACTGAATTTTGATAACCAATGCAGAAAATTAGAATAGAGGGTTCTCTCCCAGGGAACCTAACTATTTAACAGAAATGGTCACTTTATACCAAAGGCTAAAGTAAATGAAGAAAAAACATCTTTTTATAGCAGCGATTCTCAGCCTGGAGTTTATATTAAAACCCCCTGGAAAGACTTAAAACATTGTTTGAAAAACTGCCCAGGCCACACTCAAGACCAATTATATTAGAATCTCTGGAGAGAGGATCCACACTCAAGGGCAATCATATTAGAATCTCTGGAGAGAGGATCCAGGCATCAATATTTTTGAAAGCCTTTCCAGGTGATTTTAATGTACAACCACTGTTAAGAGCTACATACTCTTTTGCAGAGCAGAAGGAGGCTACGGAAAAATAGAGTAATGCTTCTCGAACTTAATGTGCATGTGAGTCACCTGGGGATCTTATTAAAATGGAGATCTTGATTCTGTGGATCCGGATGTTGCCTGAGAATCTGTATTTCTAACAAGCTCCCAGGTCCTCAGACCACACTTTGAGTAACAAAGCACCGAGTGCTTGTTCTCAAACTTAGCTGTAGATTAGAATCCGCAGGTGGCTTCACAATAGGTTGGTGTCCCAGCTGCACTCTAGACCAATTAAATCAGAATTTCTAGGAGTGGGATCTAGCCATCAGTAGTTTTTTAAGCTTCTCAGGTGATTCCAATGTACAGCAAGGTCTGGGAACCAGTGCAGAAGAGGGGTAGTCAATTTTTACTAAGTCCCACAGAAGATAGGATATTTTAAATATACTGAAACCCAAAAGAGCAGAGGACGTTGATCCTCTGATAATTGCTGATGTCAAAATCTGGCATCATGGAATTTTAAAAATCTTAATTTGTTTCACTTGGTTTATGAAAAAATTATTGTGTTCCCCCTTAAGAGTTCTACCTTCCCCACCCCTCCCTTGTTACACCCTCACGGTGGGTGAATACTCATGTGTTTCTTCAATTTCCTGGTCCCAAGCATGCCTGGGATGAACTTCATGCCCAGTTAGCCTGTCATATCACATTACTTTGCTCAGACATGGGCTCAGCTGGCTTTCTAAATAAGACATCAAGTCCAGAAAATTTAAACACATGTGGGGGTCATAGGAAATCTGTTTAAAACAAACACTTTGGTGCTCATGGAAACAAGAAGTTTAATGACATTGTCTAAGAAAGCCATCCAGAAGGACTCCTCAGAGCTCTCAAATGGTTCTTGGTTATCAGTTGCTGGGAACATCCCAACTGGCAGGAAGCACATCAGTTTGATGACATGTAGGGGCTGTTAGATGGAAGGATTTTAGAATTTCACTCTGGGTTTAACTCCATAGGGACAGATACTTCATGCTTCTCTCTGTGATCTAATCAAGAATCTTGTTTTTCAAAAAAGGAGTCCTAAAAATAAATTCATACCAGGGCCATTTGATTTGACCTTCATCTTTTCCCAGTTTGTGCTAGGATGGGTCTTGTTTAAGTTCTGTAAGTGAACCCCACTGCTCTTCTCCTAAAGTTATTCCAGCAAATGGTATAACCAGGCTAGCCTTACCTTGTGGTTTTTGTGCCTCCAGCAGGATATGACATGCAAGCTTCCTGACTTCTTCGTCTGTCTGAATCCTCTGGGTTCTGTCTTGTGATAAAGGTCTCAGCACGATATTCCACATATTTCATGCTCTCCTCTTCACAGAAACAGGCTGAAAAAGACAGCATGCTTTCAGGAGAGTCCCATTGAGAGAAGATGGACATAGGGTAGTACATAAAATGCTAATTGAAAGAATAATGGTACGATTCTTGAAACCTATAAGCAATGCTCTTCATGCCGAGAAGTGACAAGGAAGATTTGCAAATTCAAAGAATCTGACTTTGTTGACTTTGGAAAATCTCACTGTATCCCTTTTGCTAAGATGCCGGAGAAAAGGGCCTTTTGCCGTGATTCCAATAAGTGTGACCTGCTCTAGTTAATAGTCCCATTTCCTGGTCCATGCTGAGTCACTGCTGAAGTTTTTAGTCATGGACAGTCAGAAGCCAGTCTGTGTAAACTCTCCTGGCCCCTCCTGGCTTCACCGTCTCTTCCTCTTTCTCTACTTCTCTGAAGACAGTGCTCTTTGGTTTCTAATTTTCTGGAATCCAGAATACACCCTCCCCTTTAGGGAAGTGAAATAGAGACTCTGGAGATATTCCACCCCCTGACCATCAGAGACACAGGGAAGGGGTCATCGTGTGGCTAAAAGTCAGGGAGATCAGAACCAAGGCCAAGGTTGAATTTCTCTCTGAACTAACCCTCAACTCTGACCTAGAATGTCCCCCTTTTGAGGTTCTTTGTCATAGATGTAGCAACAGCAATGCAGGATCCCACAGAGAGGTCACAATGTTCCTGTTCTTCCAATTAATACAGGCCAGGATCAGGGACTTTAATTTTGAGATGAACCTCTTACACTTATCTTAGTAAACCTTGTTGCTGAAGTAGAAGGTCACTGATACATAAACTCTTGAGTTTAATCAAATATTAAAATGAGGCTGGGTACAATGGCTCACGCCTATAATCCCAGTACTTTGTGAGATGAAGATGGGAGGATTGCTTGAGCCCAGGAGTTCAAAACCAGCCTGGGCAACATAGTGAAATCCTGTCTCTACCAAAAAAAAAAAAAAAAAAAAAAAAAAAAAAAAAAAGATTAAAATGGCAATTATTCCTTTGTTTCTTTCAGAACTAATATCAGAAGATTCACTGAGTGTGGGGTAACATGCCCTTTAACTCTGTTTGGCTGAATATTAAGACAATGTTCTCTGTTTTTCTATGCAACCTATAAGTATTGTTAAATGTTGATTATATGAGAGCTTACAGAGGGAGATCTAAGCAAGTGGTGCTTGCCCTTAAGTATAGACAACATCTTTTGGGAAAGAAGGCACACATATGTGAAAAAATGAGAGTGCAACAAGTATAAGCAGAGGGAGTCACCCCCGTGGGCTAAAGTGGTCATGGACAGCTTTGGAGAGAGGTTTTGGAGAAACCTTTGGGGGCTTGGTGTTCAGGGGCAGCCCTATAGGGGTGTCGAAGGGTGATATATGCAATCCTGATAAAATCTCTGTAGATACAGAAGTGGATTATATATGACATGTATGATCATGTATGTGTATATGTATGTGCACACATGTATGTATGTGTCATAGATGATGGACTCTATAAAGGCTAAACAATGACTAACATCAGATTTTTAATTAGGAATTTAACTTTAATAAAGAGTTATTCAGATTTTCATTTTTTTGCATCAGTTTTGGGATTTTTTTGCATCGTTTATTTCAGCTGAATTGTCAAAGTTATTGACATAAGCGATTTCTAATGTTTTCTTCATCATGATCATCATCATCATCATCAATTTTTGAGACAGAGTCTCACTCTGCCATCCAGAGTGCAGTGGCACAATCATGGCTTACTGCAGACTTGACTTCCTGGGCTCAAGCGATCCTCCCACCTCAGTCCCTCAAGTAGCTGGGACTACATGTGTGTGCCACCATGCCTAGTAAATGTTTTAAATTTTTCATAGAGACGGGGTTCTTACTATGTTGCACAGGCTGGTCTTGAACTCCTGGGCTCAATTGATCCCCAAATCTCTAGCTTCCTAAAGTGCTGTGATTACAGGCATGAGCCATCACACCTGGTCCTGAGGATTTCTTACTGTTTTTAATGTCAATAAGATTCACAGTGATATCTTTTTTTCAGTTCTTCTGATATTGGTTATTTGTATTTTCTTTTATTCTTTTTTTTTTTTTTTTTTTTTTTTTTTTTTTTGAGACTGAGTCTGGCTTTGTCGCCCAGGCTGGAGTGCAGTGGCCGGATCTCAGCTCACTGCAAGCTCCGCCTCCCGGGTTTACGCCATTCTCCTGCCTCAGCCTCCGGAGTAGCTGGGACCACAGGCGCCCGCCACCTCGCCCGGCTAGTTTTTTGTATTTTTTTAGTAGAGACGGGGTTTCACCGTGTTAGCCAGGATGGTCTCGATCTCCTGACCTTGTGATCCGCCCGTCTCAGCCTCCCAAAGTGCTGGGATTACAGGCTTGAGCCACCGCGCCCGGCTTTCTTTTATTCTTGATCAGCCTGATGAAGCTCCTTAATTTTGCTAAACTTTACAAAAAGTCAGCTATTAATTTCATTGATTTTCTCTATGTTTTTTGTTTTCTCTTTCATTGATTTTCATTGTTTTATATTTTTTTCTTCTACTTACTTTGGGCTTAGTTTTGCTCTTTGTTTTCTGATTTCTTAAGGTGGTCACTAACGATCAATTTTAGTTCTTTTTTTTTTTTTTCCAATATAGGCATTTAAAGATACATATTTTCCTCCAAATACTGCTTTATCTCATCCCATAAATTTTGGTATCTTGTATTTCCATTATCATTCAATTCAAAATATTTTATAATTCCTTTGTGATTTCTTCTTTCACTCATTGCTTTTTTCCCCCCACAGAGACAGGATCTTGCTTGCCCAGGCTTGAATGCAATGATATGGTCATAGTTCACTGTAAGCTCAATCTCCTGGGTTCAAGGCATCCTCCTGCATTAGCCTCCTGGGTGGCTAGGACTATAGGGATGCTCCACCATGCCCAGCTAATTAAAGAATTTTTTTTTCTTTTCTGTAGAGATGATGATATGGTTTGACTGTGTCCTTACCCAAATCTTAACTTTAATTCTATCTCCCAGAATTCCCACGTGTTGTGGGAGGGACCTAGGGGGAGGTAGTTGAATCATAGGGGCCAGTCTTTCCCATGCTAGTCTCATGATAGTGAATAAGTCTCATGAGATCTGATGGGTTTATCAGGGGTTTCCACTTTTGCTTCTTCCTCATTTTTCTCTTGCTGCTACCATATAAGAAGTGCTTTTCACCTCCTGCCATGATTCTGAGGCCTCCCCAGCCATGTGGAACTGTAAGTCCAATTAAACCTCTTTTTCTTCCCAGTCTCGAGTATGTCTTTATCAGCAGCATGAAAATGGACAATATAGTAAATTGGTACCAGAAGTGAGAAGTTGGGGGTGGCTCCTGAAGATAATCAGTATTATTTTGCCTGGCAACTGCCTCAGGGGAGTCCATCACTGTTGCCTCTGGCAGTGCAGGGTTCATCTCCTCAGACAAAGGTGGAAAGGCTGGTGGCAGCCCGAGTCAGGGTGCGGATGTTGCCACTACTGGAGATGGGGAAGCTGTTTCTTCTGGCAAAAAACGTTCATCAGAATTTACAAACTCAGCATCTCCAGCTTCATCAGGGTCCTCCCACACATCCCCATTCCAAGTTGCAGGGTCCCATTCTTTTCTAATCGTTGCCCTCACTTTAACTGTAGATACCTGGCGAGGCTGCGGATGCACCTTTCATTGCAGGTCAGCCACTTGCAGGATAGGAGCTGTGTCTGTTTTTCCAATTTCAGCTCTTTCTCTACAGGAGATAAGATTCTCACTCAGGGCAATTTTAGCAGATTTGAGGCTCAGCATCTGTTTCTGAAGCCAGGAGACGCAATCCCTGAGTTCATTGTTTTCTTTTATCATTTTGTCCACTGAACTTAGGAGCAGCCAACCAGCTTCATTACGTATCTTGGCTCTCCACATATGGTCAAAGGTATTACATATAGAGTCACTAAACTCCTTGTCTCTCATGAGTGGTGAACCAGGAGTGTCAAATGCATTTATTTTGCATAACTCTAAACAGTTCATGCCAAGGACTATCAGTGTTTTCCATACTATTGGAAGTAGAGTCCTTAGTATTTTTGGGTCCAATTATATTAAGCAGCCAACTCCAGAAACCCCAAAACCAACAAAAGAACTCCATCCTTAATATTCTGTTCCTCTAAAACTATTCCTGGTAATAAAATCTGTATTAGTCAAGGTTCTCTAGAACGAAAGAACTAATAGGAGATATATATGTATAATATATATATGCACCTATACATATATACACATATATACACATATATAGAGAGAATATTTTTTATATATATATACAAATATATATATATGACTTTATTAAGTATTAACCTACACAATCACAAGTTCCCAAAATAGGCTGTCAGCAAGCTTGAGGAGCAAGGAGAACCAGCCCAAGTCTCAAAACTGAAGAACTTGGAGTCTGATGTTCGAGGGCAGGAAGAATTCAGCATGGGAGAAAGATGTAGGCTGGGAGGCTAGGCCAGTCTCACCTTTTCATGTTTTTCTGCCTGTTTATGTTTGCTAGCAGCGGATTAGATAGTGCCCACCAGATTAAGGGTGGGTTGCTTTCCCCCACCCACTGACTCTAATGTTAATCTCCTTTGGCAACACCCTCACAGAGGGTGTTGTGATTAATAAAGAAATTGGGCACTTTCTTTTGAAGGAGAATGATCAATACTTCACATCCTTCAATCAAGTTGACACTCAGTATTAACCACCACTGATGTGTTCTTGCTATGTTGCCCATATTGGTCTCAAACTCCTGAGCTCAAGTGATCCTCCTATCTTGGCCTCTCAAAGAGTTGGGATTACAGGCATGAGCCACCATGCATGGCCAGCTCATTTATTACTTATCGTTTATTTTAAAATTTTCATCTAGTTGGATGTCTTAGATATCTAATTCTTTTTTATTCCTAATTTAATGCCATTGTGGTCAGAGAACATCCTCTTTGTGCTTTTAATATTGTTAAATGTATCAAAATTATTTTCATGGCTCCAAGTATAGTCTATTCTAATAATTATGCACACTAAAAAGAATGTATATCCTACTGGTATTGATTGTATTGTTTTAGAAATATCAGTTGATAATGTTGATCAAATAATCTATGTCTTTGCTGATATCATGTCTAGTTCTATCAGTCGCTGAGACAGGTATTTCAGCAATTAAAATATCTAACAATATCTCTAGCAATTAAAATCCATATTATGAAACTGTCTATTTATTCTTTATGTATTTTGAAGCCCTATTACTGGCTGATACTGAAAGTTCTGGTAGTTGTTCAACTTACAGTTACACATTAGTTTTCTTTCTCTAGTAGCTGCTCTTGTTTAGTCTCATCCTATAAATATACAGCTTATATATACAGCTTATTATTTGGTTAAACAGTCTAAGGTTTATGGAGCAATTTCTCTTAGAAACTTATTTTTATCTGGTACTCCATACAAATTTAAGCCATTTTGGCCTCCCTGAACTCTGATCTCTGTGTCCTCAAGTTACTAAGACTTCTGGTCGGGTGCGGTAGCTCATTCCTGTAATCTCAGCACTTTGGGAGGCCAAGGTGGGTGGATCACTTGCGGCCAGAAGTTTGAGACCAGCCTGGCCAACATGATGAAACCCCATTTCTACAAAAATAAAATAAAATGAAATAAAAAATAAAATTAAATAAAAAAGACTTCTGTGTTGTGCTTAGATTCCTCTTCCTTGATTCATCCTGTAGAAAGCTGGGGTAATCACTGGACTCCTCATTTGTTTCTCTTCTTTCAGGCATCATAGTCTTGTGCTACCTATCATATAATATGTAAAAATAGTTGAGTCGTTTTATATATTTCGTCCAGTTTTCTAGTTGTTTATAGTGGAGGGCTAGTCTGGTACCAGATACCCCACCATGGCCAAGGATGAAAATATAAAGTTTATTTTTAGGTACCAAATCACAAGAGCTAGAAAGCTTCTTTTCTAAAGCTCCCATTCATCTGAAAACCTCCTTTCATTGGTCAGAGTGGGGTAATTAATATGCTTATATCCGAACCAATCTCTTTGGTGTTCAGACTATTAATTGTAAATCAATCACTCTGGCAAGGCAAACTATATTCCCTAATTTGTTTAATCCAATCAAGGCCCGCTCTTGAAACTGGAGGTGGAGTCAGGTGACGTGAAGTATTCGAACTCCATAATGAAAGAGTGAATACCTGAACTTAAATTATGAATAATGTTTAGTTGAAAGAAGGAGGGATTGTATTTTGAAATAGGTAACAAATATTCACTACACTAATTTTATAAATGAAACCAGAAGGACAGAGAGGTTAAGTGAGCTGCTCAATATCTCAGAGTTGATAATGACTGAATTAGGGCTTAAACTCTCACCCATTTGACTCCAAAGACGATGAGGATGATGGAACAATATTTGAATGGAACTTTGCAAATTGTAAAATACTTTATGGAACCTTCTCTTATTTTAATGTTTTCATGAATTCAGTGGCTTAAGCCACACATTGGCTCTATTTTATAGTTGACGAAACTCTGCTGTAGAGAAGTAAAGAGACTGATTCAAGAATACATGGCTCGTGTAGAACTGGGACTAGAACCCAAACCCTAGTTTTCTTTCCATTGAATACGATCATTCCAACATTCCTTTAGTTATTTAGCCCAATTTTTGGTCTTTTGCGCTTTCTCTTACCTGTTCAAAAGAATAGATTCCAGAACTTCCTTGTAATCCATTTTTTTGGTTGTTTTTAAATTTTGTAACTGAGTTCCTTTCACTGGAAGTTGCAAACCACATAATGAAAGATAAAATAATGTGTTTGTTTTATCCCTTTTCTTGGGGAAATGTCTCGGTTGATGGGATAAGTTAGCTTCTCTTGGGAATTTGAGATAATCAGAAATTGATTACTTGAATCATTTTAATCTCTATCATTTTAATCTTTTCATGCAGAATTAAGGATGGTCATAAGTCATGAACTACAGACAAGAAGAGTTGCAATACATGTTTTTTTTTTTTTCCCTAAAAGTTAAAAATAAAAAATTACAAGATGGTATCTTAGAAAGAAGAAGGGTTTTGGAGTCTGAGAGCTCTCAATTAAACCTCAGCCCAGCTACTTAGTAACTTAACTGTTTTAAGCCTTAGTTTTCTCCATTGTAAACTGAAGACAAGAATAAGCTCTTGGCAGGGTTATCGTAAAAATGAAATGAAATAAAATTCCTGGTGTAGCATCATTAAGTAGTTGATGCTCAATAGTGATAATAATTATTTTCTTAATACTGTGAAGAATTCTGGTGCTTTGGAGCTAGGGCGCTAACTCTTATCTCTGCCAGGTCCTTTCTCCCAGCCTCCTTAACATGCACCAGGAAGAACCTCAGGGTCCTCAAGTCTTAGGAAAGCTGGTTAGGTAAGATGGTTACCTTACCTTCTCTTAGCCTGGAAGCTGTAGTTAACCCTGACTTTTGAGAGTAGAGTAGAGGGTAGGTAACAGGTGCTAGAGCCAGATTGTCACTCCCTGGCTGTGTGACCTTGAGCATCTTTCTGAGCTTCAATTTCACCATCTGTAAAACAAGGATGTGATAATAAATGTATCTATTTCCAGAATTAGTTAAAAAGGAAATGAGATAATCTGTGTAAAATACTCAGTGGCTCACACATAGTAAGAACTCGAAAAGTCCTGCCATATATTGCTGAAATTATAGAAGAACTTGGAGTGGAGAATGAAGATGATTTCCTGGTTCTCCATGAACACTGCACTTAACTCCCAATATACAGGGTTTCCCGACTAGATTGAGCTACTTGTTGGTTTTGTCTAAACGCCTACATCATTTTTTTCTTTGTTTTTTGTTTCCCTAAGAACCACATTTCCCCCACCTCCTCTCTGGAAATTGAACTGCAGAAGTTGTAATAGGTACATGCAATAGGAAATGCTACGTAGGGCAGATTGACTCTGGCTAAAGCCAGTAATTCCCCAAAAGAGGATGAGAAATGTTACTGAGTTAGAAAATGTGGCAAGCAGAGGATGTTGAGGGGCATGGAATAGTGGCCACAAGGAACTTGTGGAAATGATGTTAATGCAGTAGTGAGAGCAAAAGTTTGAAGACATTGGGAGGGTAACTATGGGCTTGAGGGGCAGAGTAAAAATACATTTCTAGGTCTGAGAATGAATAAATGAGTAAAGAGATTTAAGGAAGTCAGATAATAAATTCAACTAGTGGCAGCCCAGTGGGATGTCCAGTGGGAAACAGAGGAGTCACAGAAGGTTTCACCACCCAAAGATCTTGAAAAGAAACTTTATTTATTATTATTATTGTTATTGTTATTATTTTGAGATGGTGTCTCGCTTTGTTGCCCAGGCTGGAGTGCAGTGATGTGATAGCAGCTCACTGCAACCTCGACCTCCCAGGTTCAAGCAATTCTCCCACCTCAGCCTACCGAGTAGCTGGGATTACAGGTGTCCACCACCATGCCTGGCTAATTTTTGTATTTTTAGTAGAGATGGGGTATCACCATGTTGGTCAGGCTGGTCTCAAATTCCTGACCTCAGGTGATTCACCTGCCTCGGCCTCCCAAAGTGCTGAGTAGGAAACTATATTTATTGAGCAGCTGTTATATGCTAGTTAATGTCACCTCATGTAATCCTCACAGCAACACTGTGGGGTAGGTACTCTTATCACATCCATTTTGAATGAATGGAAGTGCATTTTGAATAATAATTTTTCAAGATCACATAACTAGTCAATGTTAGAATTAGCCATGTTATTTCATTCACTTTGACATAGTTACTTGCCTTCTGAAAAACCTGTGAAATAATTCATTTTATTTTATTTCGATTGATACATAATGTACGTATTTTCAGGGTGTATGTAATATTTTAATACATTCATATAATATATAACAATCAAATCAGGGTAATTGTGATATCCTTCACCTGAAACATTTCTCTTTTCCTAATGTTGAGAACATTTTAATTATTTTCTACTGGCTCTTTTGAAATACACAAAATTAATTATTGTTTACTGTAGTCACTCTACTGATTCATCAAACAGTAGGCTTATTTCTTCTATCTAACTGTATTTTTGTACCCAATAATCAATCTATCTTTATCTCACCCTCCCCAATCCCCTACCTAGCTTGTGAAATCTATTAGAGATGACAACAATTTTGTATAAACAAAAATCAAGTAGATACATTATTGCTAAAAACCGGTCATTAAGAGAAACAGCAGTAAGTGGAAAATAAATTTGTCACAGTGAGGACAATTATTGATAAGCTAGGAATTACATGCACGGTAAATGCCAACTTAGAAATAATCTAAAATTATTTGAGTGTTCAAATGAGGACTATGTGCATTAGAATAGTTTTAATATAAAATTTACCCTCTTCCCACAACACAAGAGTACTCCCTACTATATCTGGCATCTGAAACTGAAAGTATTCAGAGAATTCGCTGCCCCACCAAAGTCTCCTAGTAGTGGGATTTTGATGTGTTCTGATCTTCTACCCTAGAGCAAAGGAAGACTGTCTTTAATATTTCCCCATGATCTGTCTTTGAGAGAATAGGATTGTGGATGAGAAAGTTGGGTTCTTACTCTCTGCAGCAAAAGAGCTTTGTAGAAGCAAGTTGAGGATTATTTGTTTGTTTGTTTGTTTGAGACAGGGTCTCACTACATTGCCCAGGCTGCTCTCAAATTCTTGGACTCAAGTGATCCTCCTGCTCCAGCCCCCAACAGTGCTGGGATTACAAGAATGAACCACCACTGCACCCGGCCTGGGGAAGTATGTAGGACTGGGTTCACTCTCAGGTATGATTTAGCATTTTTTGTTTTCAGGAAATAGAGAGATGCCTTTACACTAAGAAGAGGAACTCACTCTAATGATTCTTTTTTTTTTTTTGAGATGGAGTCACTCTTGTTGCCCAGGCTGGAGTGTAGTGGTGCGATCTCGACTCACTGAAACCTCCGCCTCCCGGGTTCAAGCAATTCTCCTGCCTCAGCCTCCTGAGTAGCTGGGATTACTGTTGCCCACCACCACGCCCAGCTAATTTTTACACTTTTTTAGTAGAGACGGGGTTTTGCCATGTTGGCCAAGCTGGTCTCAAACTCCTGACCTACCCACCTTGGGCTCCCAAAGTGCTGGGATTACAGGTGTGAGCCACTGCCGTGAGCCACTGTGCCCTGCCAAATCTAATGATTCTTTAGTGTTGTGATGATGAATGTGCATAGTGCAGGGCTGTCTCTTGTAGTCAATGACCAGTCCCCGTGGGCAGGGCTTGGACTGTAATCCCCAGTAAGGAAGAAGAGGAAGTGAGTAAGAGAAAAAGTTGATGGAGAAAGAAAAATACTGACAGCTTCCAGATTTCGTTTTCTTTCTTTTCCTTTCTTCAGTTTAGGGTGGGAGGTAAATAACAATTTTCAGAAAGTCAATATAAATGTAATTCCCTTAGGGCAACAGAGATAGAATCCTTAAAAATAAGTAAAAATAACCAAAAGTAGACATCTTTTGGAGAATTTCAGTTCATGGACAGTCCAGAGAGAGTTGTAGGATTTCCTTTCTATCCTACCAGAAGCATACTTTTACTGTCTTCCCCACTAACAAATTATAATAACTGCTAAGTAAAATAGTGGAAGTACAAAAACAAAAATAGCATAGCAGCACAGGTCAAATTTGAGACAGTTACTTTTCTTACACATTCTATGGCTATGGGAGGAAATAGGGATATAGACCTGTGGGGAAATAAATATCTTGGTATGAGAATATATTTAACAAGGGGGAAAAAACGACAACCTGTGAGATTTGCTACCTAAGGAGAAAAAAAATCATCTGCTGTCTTCATACCAGGCTTTTGTTCTCTTTTCCAGGCCAAGAATATGGCTAAAAGTTATTTCTTGCTGAAAGGCTGCTGAGGGAAGGGGAATCCCATAGTTACAGGGCTTGATTCCTGACTAAAACATTGTCAGTTCAAAAATTCCAGCAGTTCTTTGGTTGTGTGTGTGTGTATGGTGGAAGGGAGGCAAACATGTTATGGGAAGACCACCACAAATACCCTATTCTGGATTGGAGAGGAGGGAGACCACGTAGTTTCAAGGAACTAAAATACTCTGCTATTCCTTTTTTTTTTTTTTTTTTTGAGACAGAGTCTCGTTCTGTCGCCCAGGCTGGAGTGCAGTGGTGCTCTATTGGCTCACTGCAACCTCCACCTCCTGGGTTCAAGTGATTCTCGTGCCTCAGTCTCCCAAGTAGCTGGAATTACAGGTGTGCACAACCATGGCAAGGTAATTTTTGTCATTTTTAGTAGAGACAGGGTTTTGTCATGTTGGCCAGAATGGTCTGGAACTCCTGGCCTCAAGTGATCCACCTGCCTTGGCTTCCCAAAGTGTTTGGATTACAGGTGTGAGACACTGTGCCTGGCCAGTACTCTGCTATTCCTTTTGACTTCGTTGAGGATAGAGTTGGATCTTTGTAGATTTTGTAACCTTTAAGAAAATGTTACTTTTCCAAATGTGATTTAGCCTGTACTGTTACTTAAAATTATTTATTATTCATATGAAATATGTGTATGTGTGCTTTCACAGTTATCCACAGGCCACTAGGAGTTGGGTATAAGGCGAGGAAAGACCAAAAACACTGATAATGATCAAAGTCTCCCAAAGATCATACTTAGAAACTCATGGTGCTAATTCAGTCAGAATAACCTGGATTTTTGGAAATATCTTCAAGTCCGACTATTTTATTCTGAAGCTAATAGGCCTTAAATATGTATTTCCTCTGACTCTCAAGTTGAAATGCAGTCCCCAGTGTTGCAGGTGACTGGAGCATGAGGGTGGATTTCTCATGAGTGATTTAGCACCATCCCTTTGGTGCTGGCCTTGCAGTAGTGAGTGAGTGCTTGTGGGATCTAGTTGTTGTAAAGTGTGCAGCACCTTCCTCTCACTCTCTCTTTTGGTTCTGCTCCTGCCATGTGAGATGGCTGTTCCCTCTTCAACTTCTGCCATGATTAGAAGCTTCCCGAAGCTAAAACTGGCACTGTGCTTCCTATACAGCCTGCAGAACCATGAGTCAATTAAACTTCTTATAAATTACCCAGTCTCAGGTATCTCTTTATATCAATGCAAGAATGACATAATACAGATGCCTTTGGTATAGAAGAGAAGTTTCTATTGAGGAAACTTTCTGCTGTCAAGCAGGAAAAGAATGTAGACAGTTTTAACTTGATCATATCAGGAGATGTGATTTTTACATGTTAACAATATCTAGAAAATGTAGGTTACATGAGCTACTTGTTAGATATTGAAATTGGAAAATATTAAATGAATTCACATTATAATGTTACACGCTTGAACTTTACTCAGAAACAATCTGAATTCTAGAAATGCTTCTTCTTTTATTAGATAGAGCAGTAACTCTGAACTTGTTTTTTCTTTCCCTTCCTTTTGTAATAATTTGTTTTACAATATCATAGCAGATGTTTGTAATTTTTGGTTGCCCAGTTTGAACTCTCAACCTATATTGGGAAACTGCTTTATATTTGAGTCTGGGTAGCAGGCAGAACTTGAGAATGTTTCCCAGCAGAAGAGGAAATTCTTGCCACCTATACTCACTGTGCATGTGTGTTTTAAATGAAAATGGAGCATTTTATTGGTGTGTGGCCATTGAGAAAATAATTGTTAGTCAAAAAGTCCCTTTCCAGGTTTTCATATTGATCAAATAAAGTCCCTGAAGATACATTTTATTGGTTAGTTAAAATCTGGAATATATGCAATTAGAAGATGATTCTTCAACTTTTCTTTATTAGTGAGCTAAAAAATATTTAGAATATTTTTTATTAGAATGATTCTCCCTGCCTACATATTGGAATCACTTGGACAATTATAAAAATGCTGATGTCTACATACTATCCTAGAACAAATTAAATCAGTATCTCTGTGGTTGGGATCTAGATGCTAAAATTATTCCAAAGCTTCTCAAGGGATTTTAATGAACAATCAGGTTTATGAATAATTGATTTAGAGCAGGGGTTAGCAAACTTTTTGTAAAGACCAGACAGTAAATATTTTAGGCTTTGCTGGCCTTATAGTGTATGTTGCAGCTACTCAACTCTGCCATTGTGGTGCAAAAATGGCCACAGACAATATATAAATAAGTGGGAGTGGCTGTGTTTTAGTAAAACTGTTTACAAAAACAATCCACAGACCGGAATTGGCCTACCAGCCATGGCTTGTCAACCCTTGATTTAGACTAGAGAGAAGGACAAGAGGATTTTTTAAAGAAAGAGAAGCATTTTAGCAATGCTGCAGTAGTACCTTCTATCTTTTATACTACCCTCAAGATGTTGTTGGTTCACACCCAGAATGCTTTGAAATAAATAAAACCTAAATAACAGCAGAAATTACCCATGTTGGAACTTAAACATATGAAAAAAAGTTCAACGTCACTGATAATTAGAGAAATGCATATCAAAACCACAATGAGATGCCATTCAGAATGGTGGTTATTAAAAAGTCAAGAAACAACAGATGCTGGTGAGGCTGTGGAGAAATAGGAACACTTTTACACTGTTGGTGGGAATGTAAATTAGTCCAACCATTGTGGAAGACAGTGTGGTGATTCCTCAAGGATCTAGAACCAGAAATACCATTTGACCCAGCAATCCCATCACTGGTTATATACACAAAGGAATATAAATCATTCTATTATAAGGACACATGCATGCGTATGTTTATTGCAACACTATTCACAATAGCAAATACATGGAATCAACCTAAATGCCCATCAATGATACACTATATAAAGAAAACGTGGCACATATACACCATGGAATACTATGCAGCTATGAAAAGGAATGAGATCATGTCCTTTGTAGGGACATGGATGGAGCTGGAAGCCATTATCCTCAGCAAACTAATGCAGGAACAGAAAACCAAACACCGCATGTTCTTACTCATAAGTGGAAGCTGAACAATGAGAACACATGGATGCAAGGAGAGGAACAACACACACTGGGGGCTGCTGGTGGGGGTGGGGGTAGGGAGGGCATCAGGATAAATAACTAATGCATGTGGGGCTTAACACCTAGGTGACGTGTTGATCCGTGCAGCAAACCACCATGGCACATGTTTACCTATGTAACAAACCTGCACATACTGTGCATGTATCCCGGAACTTAAAATTAAAAAGGAATTACCCCTGTCCCCTTGTCCTTGAAAAGTTACATACAATTCAAGAATCTCAACTCATGGCCCATATCCCAAGGACTTGGGAAATGCAGATTTTAGCGCATGGTTTCACTTATATTCTCAAGATTACTTCTTGTTCTAAAATTGACTGCGTCACTTTTTCTATGGCTGATCTCTTCTCTCTCTTCCATGACAACCTTGCTTTCTCCCCTTAATATATGCATAGCAGACTCTCCTGAAGTTCTGAGGCAAAGAAAGATACTTATCTTACAGCAATACAAACAACTTAAGTTTGATTATTAATATCTCTCTTCTAAAAAGTCTATTGGCCACCTAAGGAGTTTCCCCAAACATTGTTTGACATTAAATGATTATAATCAAACTATCTCTCTTATTAAAATAATAATTTTTATTCTATGACATGTAGAAGAATATAGTGCTATATTATGACAACATATGTCCAAATTGGGGTACTATTTCAGTTTTAACAGTAACTGTTTAGATTCATAAACATTCATGAACCATCAGCCTGAGAGAACAGCATTATCATAGACACATGCAAACACAGAAGTCCAAACCAAGTAGCTCACAAAGTATATATATAATATATATAAATCAAATTATATAGTGTATACATCTTATATAAATTATATTTAAATAAAATAGAATATCCCATATTCTATATGGAATAATATACTATGACGGTATATATGTCTATCTTATAATATTAATGGTATATATTACACTACATATATATTGTATATACTCCATACATTATAGTATATATAGCATATCACATGATTTCATTTGAATATATTTTCTTTTTTTTTTTTTTTGGAGACAGAGTCTCACTGTGTTGCCCAGGCTGGAGTGCGTTGGTGCCATCTCAGTTCACTGCAACCTCTGCCTCCCGAGTTCAAGTGATTTTTGGGCCTCAGCCTCCCAGGTAGCTGAGATTACAGGCGTGCATTACCATGCCCGGCTAATTTTTGTATTTTCAGTAGAGATGGGGTTTCACCATGATGGCAAGGCTGGTCTTGAACTCCTGGCCTCAAGTGATCCACCCGCCTCAGCCTCCCAAAGTGCTGGGATTACAGGCATGAGCCACCACTCCCAACCTGAATAGAATTTGCTTAATGAAAATAAATTGTTAACTAGGTGGTAAGGCATCAAGGAATTACTATCCTTATTTTAACTTTTTCTGAAAATACCTCTAACAGAAGCTGAAATTTCAAGAGCTCTTAGCATACAAAAAATGGGTCAGAATCTTGCAAATGGTACTAAAGGGTAGAGCATAACCTTACTAAAGCTAAAAATGGAAATGTGGGAACAATGGAATATGAGGGTAGCAAGAAATTTAGCCTGAGAGAAGTGATGATGTTGAAAGAGGGAGTAGCATGGTGAGAATTAAAGTGGAATTCAGCAGATAGTGCCAAGCTATATGTGCACAGTGAACTTTGTGATCTGCATTAATGAATAGGTCTGAAACTTAGAATTTATAATAGAATCTGTATTTCAAAGCTCGACAGGACTTCGGAAGGAAAAAGCACATTTACCAAGCACTAACTATGCACCAAGCATAACATTTTCGTACAGGTATTTTCAGGGAGGCAATACCTTTGAAGTCAGTTAATCTAGATGCAAATCTTGGCCCTGCCACCTTTTGTGGCCCTGGAGAAATTAATTAACCTATTTAGTTATTTGGTTCCTTCCTTCCTTTCTCCTTTCCCTTTTTCTTTGCTTAGAACTTAATGGAACACACTGGGTTTACTTTGTTGGAGTTTCTTTTCCTCTCTTCTTTCTTATCTCCTTCTTCTCCTTCTCTTCTTCTTCTTGGGTTTTTTTTTTTTTTTTTTTTTTTTTTTTTTTTTTTTTTTTTTTTTTTTTTGAGACGGAGTCTTGCTCTGTCACCCAGGCTGGAGTGCAGCCATGTGACCTCCGCTCACTGCAAGCTCCACCTCCTGGGTTCAGGCCATTTTCCTGCCTCAGCCTCCTAAGTAGCTGGGACTACAGGCACCTGCCACCACACCTGGCTAATTTTTTGTATTTTCAGTAGAGATTGAGTTTCATCGTGTTAGCCAGAATGGTCTCGATCTCCTGACCTCGTGATCCACCCACCTTGGCCTCCCAAAGTGCTGGGATTACAGATGGGAGCCACCGCGCTCGACCCAGAAAGTCTTCTTCCTTGCAAGAATTTTGTGTGAATAAAATTGAAGTGGTTCTCTGAAGTGTATGGAACATTGTAGCTACTCAGTGGATGTTAATTTTCTGCTATCCCTTTAATAGTTTAGAACACTGAGGCTTACAGGTTTGGTGTCATCTTCGATGAAGAGATTTGGCCAAATTTAGGTTTTTTTGTTTTGTTTTGTTTTTTTCTGGTTTGATACCCACCTCCCCCCACCTCAATTATACTTTGTCACCACTCAAGTTTGAATGATGTCTACTAGGTAACGTGAACACATCTGGTGATGCCACATCACTAGGCAGTTTCTAAAAAGGCAACTATTCCTTTCTGTTTCCTAGAAATGCGTAAAAAGTAGCCCTAACATGGAGACAGCAAGGTAGATGACCAATCAACTGTCCCTGAAGTTACATAATTTAATCCAGTGGTTGAATTAGATGGAAAAGAACTGCAAGATATTGTATAGTAGGAAAGGACAGGCACTTAGATGATCTGAGTGGAACAGTGAAAGTATTTATTAATGAAAAAGTGTTTATTGATGGGCCACTGGGATGGTGGAGCTAAGCTTTTGGGATCCTGTGGCTATAATATGAAAGCTATTTTTTTTCCAACTTTGAGATAATATTTCATCTGTCATTTTCTGGAATAATTGGACATTAACAAGACATTAAACATTGAGCTCACTGATTCAGATTCACACAGAATAGAAGCTTCAACAAGTCTCTTTTCTTGGGAGAGGTCAAGCTTATCTAAGCACTCTGAGACTCGTGTGGTATTATTTACGCTGGACAGATGCAAAAGGGCACTGGCTTAAACTCCTTCTCTTTCTCCATTTGTTTTTTATAGCAAAATATACAAGGATGATCATGCCTGTGTATTGTACAAGTCAAAAGCCATGTGACTTGTGGTTTTATGAACTTAACTGGTAGCTCTTTCCAATGGGTAGTAGCCACCCCGCTCCTAGGAACATACCCTAGGGGCAGATATGTAGATTTGTTGATGGCAGACATGAGACATCATACCCTTTACTGGGGCTGTGGTCCCAGTGGTCAGACAAGAAACAGACATGCTGAGTGGTGTGCTCTCAGACAGTAAATGGAAGGATTGATGTCACTTGATAGTCCATATTTCACAATAAGGCACGAAGTCTAGCTCTCTCTCCCTTCAGAACTGAATCATGCGCACAAGCCTAAAAAAGGAAAACTAAAAGCAGAACATGAAGAATATGTTCCATTATAAGCTCAGGAGGGAGGTGAAAAGTTTAAGCAAATGAAAAACAGAATCATTGTCAACGGTTGGATATTGTGATTCACATACAAATGCACCAACTCATTAACCAACTGCCAATAGTCTTTTGGGGGCAGAAGAAAATATTACAAGATACAAGATGGATATTTAGCTAGTTTTCCTTAGCATAATAAAATGCAGGCTTTCGATCTTTTCCAACTCTTATGTGCTATGGAGAAAGGGTTTTAGTAGAGAGTGGAAGAACAGATCCCTGCCACAGGGACACAAAGCTGGTATAATCAGAGGAGGGAAAAGACCGTATTATTTAGGATAAACAAGAAAGGGAGAGCAATTTAATTGGTTCCTGATGTTCCATATAACACAGGCCAGGGCTTTTAAAATCCAGTGGCTTATTTTTATTTGTGAATATATTTGAGTTTTTAAAAAAACGGGTTGTCTGGCTGGGCACGGTGGGTCATGCCTGAAATCCTAGCACTTTGGGAGGCCGAGGCAGGCAGATCATGAGGTCAGAAGTTTGAGACCAGCCTGACCAACATGGTGAAACCCTGTCTCTACTAAAAATACAAAAATTAGTCGTGCGAGGTGGCACACGACTGTAATCCCAGCTACTCACGAGGCTGAGGCAGGAGAATCGCTTGAACCCGGGAGGCGGAGGTTGCAGAGAGCCAAAATTGCGCCACTGCACTCAGGCCTGGGTGACAGAGTGAGACTCCATCTCAAAAACAAAAAACGAAAAACAAGAAACAAAACCAAAAAAGCGACACAACAACCGGTTTTCCATCTGTGTTGGTGGAATTCCAGTCAAGGAACTTCGATCCTGGCCGCTTTGATCTTGTGTTCACCTTTCAAAACCATAAAAAGATCTTCTCTTTTCCTTTATGTAAAAGTACTTCCAGCCAATATTTAATATGAAAGGGATGTTTATCAGATTTGGGATGAGCATATTGAAGCTATTCAGAAGTTGATGCTTTCTTTCCCTGGCTCTTCTTTTTTTCATATACACTTTTTTTTCCCCTTACCAGTCTCAATGCCTTAACTATATTTCCTGTTGTGGATTTGTATAGCTGAGAGAAGTATAGGTAGAAATGAAGTTCTTTTAAAAGCAAGTGAGAAGACTAAGAATTAAAGGGGAATTGCTACGTAAGAGAGAAATGTGCATTAATTCAATTGCAAAACCTCTGACTGACAGTGAGCTGTGATTATTTCAGAGAACTGACAATTTCAGTACTGTGTGTTTGCCAGATCTTGATCTGAAGTCCAGACTTAGAGGCGGTATTTGGAAGATAATTCTCAGTGGGTGCTGTTGTTACATTTTTTTCCCTCCTATCTCTAGGAAAGCTATCTGTCTATAAATTATTTAAATTCAGTAAATCAAATGGGTTTCTTTGTGAACTTTTGCAAATAAAAATGGAATTCGTTATTTTAAAAACAAACTGAGGATGATTAAACAGTTTTTTTTTTCCCACGTGAAAGAAGTATCTAGTTTCTGAATCATGAAGCCTCATGACCTGAGACAACTCTAAAGCAAACTAACATGTTTCAATCCACTTTCCCCATAATATTTTTTATAAGCTGTGACACTCATAAGTTAACTTACATATAATTAACATGTTTCTGATACAAGGTAAACATACTTGCAGCGTTTGTGTTTATCTCAACCTTTAAAACAAAACACTCAGTGAAAGACATGCCTCTATTTTAAGAAAAATAATTTTTTGATCAACCTTAATTTACAAAATAAGACACAATAGGATGAATATTTTCATGTCAAAAAGAATTAATTACTTGACCAAAAAATTACTACACAATTCCTTTAAATTACAGACGCTGGCAATACTATTTAAGGATACTTTTACTAACCCTAATTTCATCAACATGTAACTTTTCAGTAACAGATTGCAATAAAGGACCACAACCTTCTAATTAGTTGCGTTTTAACTGTTTTTAATAAAACAACCACAGTCTTTGCCTGTATTACACTTCTGCAGGCAACAGTTTTTGAAAAGATTTTTTTTTCATACTCTTCTAACACAGAACTCTACTGGAATATTTAAGCCTTTTTTCATAAGGTCTATAGGATGGAAGCTTTCTTGAAAGATAATGAGCTAGTAAAATTATGGTGAAGGATAAAGGTGCCAGGACAATGTCAGCTTTTAAATATCTATTTATCATACATTCCAGATGATAGAAAAGAAATGCTGGAGCAAGAGGTCAGCTGTTTTAATGTTTCTCTCTGAATCAAAGAGGGGAGGGGACTTTATGGATCCCAGCTGTGCTTACTTTCGGGTTTCCTGGCTCGTTACCATTCCGTATTCTGTAGTCTACATGTCCAAAGCTCAAGGGAGATTTTGATCCAGCAGCTCTTGCACAAGTTAGTTTTCTTTTCTTTTTTAAAATAAAGAATATCAGATACTTGTAATGCTTAGCATGCTGCCATGATGCACTTAAATGCCAGGCCAAGGCAGGGCAGGGGTGGTGGTGCAGGGATTTGGGGGAGACCGGGAAAGGAGGAGACGGGGAGAGGCTGAGAAAAGAGAGATGAAGAAAGAGGGGAAAAGAGGAAGAAAGACTCCCAGAAAGTGAGCCCAGTATGTTCCATTAGGTGCCAAGGATAGAAAAAAGGGAACAAAGAAGGAAGGAACCAAACAACCAAGAATTGAGAGGATTAAAGGACCTTATGTATTTTTTTTTAACCTCTTTTCTAGGTCAGTAGTTCTTTTTTAAAAAAGTTTTTTTGAAACAGTCTTGCTCTGTTGCTCAGGCTGGAGTGCAGAGGAGTGATCTCGGCTCACTGCAGCCTCAACCTCCCAGGCTCAAGGGATCCTCCCACCTTAGCCTCTCTAGTAGCTGAGAATGCAGATATGCACCACCATGTCTGGCTAATATACATTTTTAAAAATTTCTTGTGGAGACAGGGTTTCACCATGATGCCCAGGCTTGTAGGTCAGTAGTTCTTGAGTGTTAGTATGCATCATCATCATCTGGAAAGCTTACAAAATACAGACTCCTAGGACCTGCCCAGAGTTTCTGATTTGTTGGGATGGGGCTGGGGTCCGGGAATCCTCATCTGAACAAGGAAATACTTAATAGTAATACTAGTGTTGAAAAGCAGTTCATCCAGGTATTGGGGCCTTGGAGAGGTTGCTTGAAGATGGGCTACATGCACTGGATGAAGTCACATACACAGAAAGAATGAACATTTCAGATGGAACTGGAGGACATGGGGAGAGAAGTGTCTAATGAGTAAAACAAAAGTAACAATAATGAGATGTGGGAGAAGGGGGGTTGAAAGAGGAAGTGAGTAGCTACAGAGATCCATTTTAGATTATAACATCTAGATTTGCCTACCAAAATGAAATAGACGACCATGTTGCTGTTAAGACATTCATTAAATTAGAACTTACGGCTAAATTTCTTGATCCCGTAGTCACATATCCCAACGTTTCTCTTTGAGATACTTACTGCACAACAGAGAAATCATAAGAAAGTACCATCAGAAGTAAATGACTGACTGAAATAATTGCCCTTATTCCCAGAGAGGAAGATGGTATTTCAAAGTAGCTGAAGCAAACCTGTTGCAGAAGAGACAGGATCGAAAAATTCACCAACAGAAGGATGGAAGCCTGTTATTCTCTGTCTCAAAAAAGAAAACTTCAAAGTTCAAGTGCCTGTTTTAAGGGTTTAGAGTTGAAAATGGTACCTGGTTAGCCACTGATGATTACAAAATTTATATGTATAAAAAACTTGGAGGCAGCAATAGGGTTGGAAGGAAGCCTAAAGTTGGATTCACACAATACTTTACCTAAGTTTGAGAAAGTCAGCTGTTCCTTTCAAGGAATAAGGGGTGACAGAGATTACTGGTATTGGAGTAGGGCTGGGTAAAGCTATCCTAGTCTCTTTTTTGGTGTGCCAACAAGGATACTATTTCCTGAAGCAGATTTACATGTCTCACTAAAATGTCCATAAAACCACAGAAAAAAAATGAAAACATGAGTCTTCAAAAAGACAAACTATCGTCTGCATTCTGGAGGGAACTCTACTTAGACTATCAAGACCTCGGAATAACCTATACACATGTCATCACTGCAGCCTCGTTGTCTCAACAACATTCACGTGCACTGGTCTACCAATCTCTTTGGTGTCCTATGTCCTCCCAGGAAGGCATGTGCTAATGTCAGGTGCCCCTGTATGGCTCACACAAATGTGGGAAGCCATCTATCCAGTCACTCTCTCGGCCAGTGCTGCATTATAGCTCTCATACATTGTTGGACATCACATTGCGCAAGTGTAGTTAGGGGTTCTCCTAGTCCCAAGAAAGCACTCCATGAGCTCCAGTGTTCTCAGTTTCCCTGACACCTTTTCTGGGTGTTTTCCTCTAAGAGGAGGAAAGTGAGGACACTGGTTTCTGATTTCATCCTCTCCTTTCTCTCAAAACTCTGCTAGAAAAAGAAAGGATGGACTTTCACTCTTTCCTATGTGGCAGGGGCTTTGTTGAGTGCTGTCTACTTTATACTTGTAATGAAACTCTATGATCAAGCTAGTAATTGTGTAAGTGAGAACTCAGATAATTAAGGAAATCCCCTTCCTGTCGGTCAAAGCCATTTGACAGTCAGAAGCTGAACATTGACTGCTTTCTTTCTCTTGCGCTCCTGCTGTTAACAGTCCTAATCATCCCTGACTATCACCCAAACTAGATGGATAATCGAAAAAGGAAAATCACATTAAAATACTTCAAAAATAATTTTCATATTGCATAAATATTTCCCCCAGTTTATCATTTTTTAAAAAATCCCTTGTTTTTATTTATAGGCATTTTTAATTATTATTTAATTTAAACCTATCAGTCTTTTTCTTTATGCTTTCTTCCAGTGGTGTCATGCCAAGCCATTCCCAAGTCAAAAGATTTTTTAAAAAATCAATCATATATTTTTCTAATGCCTTTGTATGTATTGTAGGTATTTATTTCATGAACAACCACTGCAGTACCCCCTTAGTAAATAATACTTCCTTTCTTCCCGTTGTTCAGGGCAAAACTTTGGCATCATGTTTACTCTGTCTTCCTCTTATGTTAACATATTAAATCCCTCAGCAAACCCTCTTAGCTTTTCCTTTGAAATATATTCAGAATCCAACCATCTCTTGTCTGGTCAATTGCAGTAGCCTCCTAAATGGTCTCCTTTCCCCTGTTCCCGGTAGCCTCTTAACATGGCAGGCAGATTGTTCTTCTAATACTTGTTATTTTTCTGCCTAAAACCTACCAGATTGCCATCTCATTCAGAGGAAAATCCAAAGTCCTTCCCATAGGCTGCAAGGCCCTCTGTGGTCTCTACCACAATATACACACCAACTCCCACCACACCCAACTTTCTCTGACTTTCTCTCCCAGCCTTCTTTCCCTTACTCCTTTCTCTCCAGCTATGACCTTGACCTCATTGCTGTTCATTGAATAAGGGAAGCAAACTACCATCTCAGTACTATTGCACTTGCCTTCCTTTCTACCTGGAATGTGCACTCCTGTCCCTTCCTCACCTCCTTATCTGCTTTCCTCAGGTCTCTCTTCAAAGGCCATCTTTACAAAACCTCATTCCCGATCACTTTATCTAAAATAAGCACTCACAACACTTATTGCTACCTGACATATCACTTATTAGTCAATTTTCTGTCTCCTCCCATTAAAACAGAAGCTTGAGGGAGAGCTGTGTTTTGTATATTATCGTATCCCCAAGGTCTAAAATGGGACTCTACTATCTTTATTAAGATGTCTTTTTTTTTTTAACATTTTGACCACATTTTGGTACGATTGATGAATAAAATTACAAGTCACTTTTAAACACCTAAAATTAATTGTATGTACTTATTTTTAAATTTCATAATAATGGAATCTATATAATGTTGCCTTTCAAACATTTTAATCTATACTTATGTCAGATTGGTTTGTACTTTGTTTTACTGTATTAAAATCTCCTTGTATTTCTAATAATTTTTGCTTTAGATAGTTTAAGGCAATATTGCTTGAAGCTCAAAGGTTCACTACTGTAGCTTTTTGATAAATTATGTTGTGTATTCCTATGAACTGTCCATGTTTACCTCATTTAATTTTTTCCTTGAATATTACTTAATCTGATCTTGATAATGCCACCCATGAGTTTTTAAATTAGCATTTGGCTTAGTACTTTCCCATCCTGTTTATTCTCAAACTTCTGTTTTCTTTTCATTCTAGGCATGCTTCTTAAAAACAGCAGACTTTTTAAATTCACTCAACCTTTAAAAAAATGTTCACCCCCCCCCCCCCCCCCCCCCCCCCCCCCCCCCCCCCCCCCCCCCCCCCCCCCCCCCCCCCCCCCCCCCCCCCCCCCCCCCCCCCCCCCCCCCCCCCCCCCCCCCCCCCCCCCCCCCCCCCCCCCCCCCCCCCCCCCCCCCCCCCCCCCCCCCCCCCCCCCCCCCCCCCCCCCCCCCCCTCCCCCCCCCCCCCCCCCCCCCCCTAACTTGTTTTTATTGCTACCATCCATGTGTCCTTCAATTATTTAGAAAGAAATCTCAGACATCATATCATTTTACATTTAAATATTTCTGTGAATATCTCAAAGAGAATTCTTTTAAAACATAATAGTGTTATCACACCTAAAAATTCATAATAGTTTCTTAATATCACGAAGTACTCAATTACAATTCAAATATTCCAATTGTCTCTCTTTTTTCTTTTTCTTTTTTTGAGATAGGGCCTCGCTCTGTTGCCCAGGCTGCAGTGCAATGGCACAATCTCAGTTCACTGCAACCTGTGCCTCCTGAGCTCAAGCCAACCTCCCACCTCAGGCTCCCGAGTAGCTGGGACTACAGGTGCATGCCACCATGCCCAGCTGATTTTTATATTTTTCACAGAGATGGGGTTTCACCATGTTTCCCAGGGTAGTCTGAAATTCCTAAGCTCAAGTGATCCACCAGCCGCGGTCTCCTAATGTGCTAAGATTACCAATGTGAGCCATCATGTCTGGTTCATTTTTCAAAATATAATTTATTTGTATGAGAATCCAACTAATATCTAAGCATTGAAATTGGCCAATATGTCCCTTAAATTCTATTTATTCTAAAGATCCACCTCTATCTCTGATTTTTTTTTTTCTTACTCCACTCTTCAGTCAAATTCCTCACCTAAAACTGTCCCAGAGCGAGTTGTCAAGAGAGACCCTTGGACTTTACAATGAATGGTGCATTTCACTGGTAGCCTCACTTTTATTTTATATTTTCCAGGTCTCATCAACATCTTGGACCAGAGTCAGGTGGAACAGTAGTTACAAACATTATCTTTCCCTGATATGTCTGCTATGTCCATGGCTTAGTAGTGGTTTCATGAGGTAATATGTACAATCAATGAGAAGCACATGTAGTCATTTACATGAACTTTCTGAAAACTCTTACCTTTCTGCTTTCTCTTATTATAAACTGGGGTTGGGGGAAAAAGTGTTGTTAATAGCTAGGACATATTACGCCATCTCTTATTACAGCTTGTAAGTCTGCCCCCACTTTTTAGCATCTCTCTTTAGAAAGTGCATACTTGGAAGCTCTTTATTTTCAGCTGTCAACCTTAATTACTCACTTTTGTAAAATTTGAAAACTTATACTCAGCATCATATCAGTTGCCATAAAGCAGTTGATCTCCCATATCTTTGCTTTATATTAATAACAATAGCTAACATTTATTAAGTATTTTATGTCAGACATCTAGAAGTTTGCATAGATTACCTTATTTAATCCTCATGGCAATTCAATAACAGAGGTACTACTAGCTCAATATAATAGGTGAGAAAATTGACACCTAGAAAGGTTAACTAAAGCAGTATGAGGCTAAATAGCTAAAAAGGAGTGGAGCTTGGTTTGAACTCAAGTCTTCTAACTAAATGTTCATGATGCCATCACAATGCTGCCATGGTTATACTCTGTTCTAGAAGAACAATGTATGCCAGTGACTCTAACTCATTAATTTGATTTCCAGACTTCTGCTGCTTAATTGGTTTTGCTTTTCTTTGTTGGCAGTCATGTTTTTAAATCTATTAGAATTCATTCTTCTTTTCCAATTACTACTTTCTAATACATTCTAATGGAAACATGTTTTTTATTGTATTTATGCATTATCCAAAAGATCTTATTGGAAATGCCACTTTAAAATTTTTAAAGGCCTTATTTAGTTTTCTTCATTACCATTGTTCCCACTGAGGCCATTTTTTCTGATTTAAAAAAAATTCCTTTTCTCTTCTTGTGGCTTATTCTTTTCCTTCATCTGGTGATTTTTCACTGAACTTTTACTTATGAATGAGGATTAGAATGATCAGCACCAGTGGGCTTCCCTAACAATCTGGTTGGATTGTGTTTAATATTCTTTGGTGGGGACCTATCCCTCCTTCCCTTTCTTCCTTCCCTCCCTTCTTCTCCCCTCCTTTCTTCCCTCCTCTTGCCTTCCCTTCATGGGCTTCCCTAACAATCTGGTTGGATTGTGTTTAATATTTTCTGGTGGGGCCCTTCCCTCCTTTCTTTCCTTCCCTTCCCTCCCCTCTTCTCTCCTCCTTTCTTCTCTTCTCTTGCCTTCCCTTCATGGGCTTCCTTAACAATCTGGTTGGATTGTGTTTAATATTCTTTGGTGGGGCTCTTCCCTCCTTTCCTTCCTGCCCTTCCCTTCCTTCCTCTCCCCTCCTTTCTTCCCTTCTCTTCCCTTCCCTTCATGGGCTTCCTTAACAGTCTTGTTGGATTATGTTTAATACTCTTTTGTGGGACTCTTCCCTTCTTTCCTCCCCTTTTTATGAGAAAGGAGAGAAGGCTGTGGTGAAAGATTCAGAAAATGGGAGTATTAGAATAGATGTCAAGCTGCTAAAAAAAAAAAAAAAAGTACCTCAAAATACCGGCACTTAAATAGTATACCAATTTATTTCTCTGTCAAGTATCAGTCTAGTGGTGAGTAGTCCAGGTTGGTGGGGCAGCTCTCCTACCTTCGATTAGTCATTTAAGGACACTGTTTCTTCCATCTTGTTGCTTCTTCAATCCCTATGGTGTTATCTTAACTGGGTGAAATTAGATCAAGCTAGAAGGAGAAAGTACAGTGATGAAGGGCAAGCAATTTCCTTTCATGCAAATGATATAGAAGCTGCTGCAGACATCTCTTCTACTCACATTCTTTCACACACCTGTTCCATTTCCACTGATGAGAACTAATCACATGACCATAACTGGTTGCAAAGTAGGTTGGGAAATGGAGGCTAGAGCTGAATATCTATGTGCCTAGCTAAAATTCCACTACTAGGCAAGAGGAGAAGGAAAGATTTCTGGTGACCACTAGCAGTTGATAGGAAACAGATCTCTTTAAAAGTACGTAAAGCCTGGTCAATAATGTTTCTCTAAGAGCCCAAAGTCATCTGTGTGGCTCACAAGCCAAAAGGTGAGTCTCTGAAGTCTGGTGCAGGAGCACAAATGGAACCTCTTTTTTACCACCATAAAACTGGTTTTTAAATTGTTGAAATAATTTTTTTTCCCCTTCATCCCCAAAGATTCTGTGCGAAAGTGCAGAATACTTTTCTCATGTTCTAAAAGGTAGCAATCCAGGCTATTTATTTAAATACCCTGAATGAAGAAAGTCTATTCAGGGATATCCTCAAATCCCAACTCTTGTTCTCTCCAGAGCCTTCTTCAAGTGCTCCATTGTTTCCCTTAACAAAGGAAAATGGAGAAATTCTCCCCAAAGGGGCCAGGGACTCTTGGTTCTCTTCCTTCTGTTGGAACTCCTTAGACAGCAAGGGAAAATTTAAAACTCTGAAATAAAAATGGGAATGTATTCGCTATGCAATGTAAAAGTTCAAGGAACAGACAAGAGGTACAGCTTGATCCAGGGGTTCAAAATAGGTTATCGGGATATGTCTTCTAAAGCTACTTTTCTGAGTGTTGGCTTACCCCTTTGGCAAGTTCTCAGTCACGGCAGTCTCCAACATTTGAAGTTTTTGGTTTCACAGCTCCAATTCTATTTTATTTTATCATTAGTTTTTGAGACAGGGTCTCACTCTGTTGCCCAGGCTAGAACAGTGGCATGATCATGGCTCACTGCAGCTTCAACCTCCTGGGCTTGAGTGATCTTCCCACTTCAGCCTCCTAAGTAGCTGGGACTACAGGCACATGCCACCACACCTGTCTATTTTTTTTTTTTGCCTCAGCCTCCCAAAGTGCTGGGATTACAGGCATGAGCCACTGCACCTGACCTCAACAGCCCTAATTCTAGCAAGAAAAGAGCATATACCACTTTCTCATCAGCTCAAGTGAAAGTACCCAAGATCATTAGCATAGATCAATGACTCTGACTGGATCACTGGTACATGTTAGAACTTTTCAATTCCATGATCACATGAATGTTCTGAATGGTCAGTACCACATCATCCACATTATAGGCACCCATAAAAAGCAAAAGGTTAAGACCACACAAAGTAGTAGAAAGGAAGATCAAGATACTGTTAGCAGAAGGGAGCTTGGATTGTAGGCAACAAAATAACAACAAATGTCCACCACTCATCCATTTTCCTATGGAGTTGACACATCTGGCTAATCTTAGGATGACTCTTAAATACTTGCCTTTGAGTAAGGATGTTCTCGAAATCCCTTTAAACTACTGAGTTTCTCTGAGTCTTCCTCTTGCAGTGTCTTATTCCAAGTGTTTGTGGTTATCATGTCTTCACTTTCATGTTCTTTCACTTTCGGGGCAGGCATATGTCTTCCCACTAGGACCTACTGATCCCTGAATAATATCACAATAATGACCATGTTGCAAAATTCCTTGTAGTGTTGATTTTATAGGTCACTTCCATTTTCTGTAACTTCATGCCACACTTTATTTCTTCTGCAGATGGATATTTTTTAAAATTTCATGTTTCACTTTAAGAAAATGGGGAACACCAAGAGTCATAGCAAAATAGGTTGTAAAGAATTTTAGGGATTAAAAAAAACCCTTCATTTAATAAACAGAATAATGGATCTCTCCAAGATTTTTTTTTCTTTTTTTTTTTTTTTTGAGACAGAGTCTCGCTCTGTCACCCAGGCTGGGGTGCAGTGGTGCCATCTCGACTCACTGCAAGCTCCGCCTCCCAGGTTCACGCTATTCTCCTGCCTCAGCCTTCCGAGTAGCTGGGACCACAGGTGCCTGACACCACGCTCGGCTAATTTTTTGCATTTTTAGTAGAGACGGGGTTTCACCGTGTTAGCCAGGATGGTCTCGATCTCCTGACCTCGTGATCTGCCCACCTTGGTCTCTCAAAGTGTTGGGATTACAGGCGTGAGCCACCGTGCCTGACCGGCTCTCCAAGATTCTTTAAAGACTGGACCTATCGATACGTGGCTGTATACCGTAGGGTTTTCTCTAAGGCTTGGAATAGACAAGCCATTTGTTACAATAATACCAAGGCTCTGTTCATATTGATGAGGACTAAGAGGGGAGCAGAGAATTTTGTTTTACCATTGTTCTTTTGAACAAGATAGATTAGTTGGGACTTCGACAATGTGGTGTGTGGTGGGGTGGCTAAGAACACAGACTGTATCAAAATCCTAGTTCTGCCACTTACTGCCTACTTGATCTTAGGTAAGTTACTTGACTTCAGTATTCCTTATTCTTCAATAAAATGGAAATAATAACAGTACTCACTTCGCAGAGTTGTGATGCTTATAGGAGTTAATGTGTATAAAATGTTTAGAGTAGTGTAAGAACTTGAAAGTAATATAAGAGCCAGGTAAGGACATAGTAAGAACTTTGTTAGTGATTATTATATTATTTTTCATGAAAATTCCTACATAAATATTCAATGAACAAAGTGAAAGAAGTGGTTGGGTGAAGTGTAATCTCAACCTCATGCCTGTAATCTCAACACTTTGGGAGGCTGAGGCAGGAGGCTTGCTTGAGGCCAGGAGTTTGAGGCCAGGAGTTTGAGGCCAAGAGTTTGAGACTACCCTAGACAACGTAGAGAGAATCTATCTCTACAAAACAACAACAACAAAATAAAATAAATAAAAAGTTTAAATTGAGAGAAATATGCAGTAGCAAGTTCCTTGAAGAAACAACCAAAGCACAAAACCCACATTTTCTTTTTATGAATTCTGCCTAAATTATCTGCTTCTGAGTAAGAAGGTGGAAGTAGCATACTAATGGAAAAACAGGCTAATAAGCCTACCCTAGTTTCACATTCAAGAGGTGGAATAATTTATGGGAAAGCTTTCAAAGCTTCCAAATGCTGCAATCAAATCACTATATGGAGAAAGCTACAAAATCAAATTCCAAACAATGAAGACATCAGTTTCTTAATGGAACAGTTCCAACCATCTGGCATTCATATGTTGTTTGTAGGGGTGGTTATTGTACAGATATAATGACCCAGTTCCACCTCTAGGCAAGAAGCTTTCATGAAGGAAGTTTACCCTGGCCACTTGTGGCTGGTTAAAATGACCAGAAGAGTTTTCTTTTCTTTTCTTTTTTTTTTTAACTGTGCTATTGTTAATGTTTCAAATTCAGACCTTTTCCCAGCAAAACACAAAAAGAAGTAGCTTCAAATATATTCATAGAGTGCAAGAAAGTGAGCAGGAGATTTCAATGTTTCAGAGAGAAATTTTTTCTTCAAGACAATTTTTTTTAAAAAAGAAGTGCTTTATTACATAAGCTGGATCCAGGATTAATGATACTCAGTTATTACTACTAAACAGGTTTAAATTTGGGATACTTTTTTTAAACTACACGTTAAAAACAGACTTTGAATAAAACTTGGAACACAAAAAGTAAAGACATTTCATTTTCCTTTGGATGCACTGCCAATTTTGTTAGCATAGCATCTTTTCCATTTACTATGGAACTTGACCTACAGTCTAAGGTTCAATTGTTCATTTAAAATTAATTAATTCAACAAGTATTTACTGTGTAACTAGAAAGTGCTAGATATTGAGGTAGGTATATTTAACGGAGTGCAAAAAAGTGGTTTTAAATAAATTGGACAGGCAGGTTGTGAAAAGGGCAGGTTGATACAAAATGTTAACAGCATGAGAGATTTTTTTTAAAAGATAACCAGATAAGGTGAAAAAGAAAATGGAAGACAAAAGGGAGACATCTGAGAAAAATTAAAATGCATTCTAAATAATCTATATTGGAGTAATTAAATATAAAAATGTTCTGGATAATAGTTAGTAATGTGAATTTTACAGTTTATAAGCTCTCCTAGGATGCAATGGGGAAAGGCAAAGAGATAAAAATGACAAGTGAGTGACTGAATGGGGAACAGAGATCTCAGAGCCAATATGTGGATAAGGCTATTCTCGAAGAAGACTGAAATGAGCAAAAGCAACAATTAAGTGTATGGTAGAAGAAAACTTTCCTGAACCTATTTTATGAAGGTTTATATATTTATTTATAATCCTATTACACAAAGACCTATTTGTGTAGATTTGAAGGGGTTTCTTAGTTCCAACATAGTTTTTTAAGGGAAAAAAACATTTAAAGATGTGCCGAGACTAAAATATAGATCATTGCTGGAGTGCATTTGGGCTGCTATAATAAAATACACTAAAATGGATAGCTTTTAAACAAAAGACATTTATTTAAAACAGTTCTGGAGGTTGGGAAGTTCAAGATGAAGGCAACAGCAGATTTGGTGTCTGATGAGGGCCCATTTCCTGGTTCACAGATGGTACCTTCTTGCTGTGTCTTCACATGTGAAAGGGGTCAGGGCACCTCTCTGAGGCCTCTTTTCCAAAGGCACTAATCCCATTCATAAGCACAGAGACCTCATGACTTAATCATCTCTCAAATGCTCTACCTTCTGATATTATCACCCTGGTGATTAGAATTCAACATATAAATTTGTGGGCAACACAAATGTTCAGACCATAGCAACACCCAGGAGGCCTTGTTGAAAAATGTAAAGACTAGCCCAAGCAGCTGAGTTGTATACCAAGTTGAGAGCATTTAAAAAGTATTATTAAGGGCTGGGTGCAGCAGCTCATGCCTGTAATTCCAGTGCTTTTTGAGGCCCAGGAGGAAGAATCGCTTCAAGGCTGGAGTTTAAGACCAGCAATGTAGTGAGACCCCATCTCTATAAAAAATTAAAAAGTAAATTTAGCTAGGTGTGGTGACATGTGTCTGTAGTCCTAGCCACTCATGAGGCTGAGATGGAAGGATTGCTTGAGTCTAGTTTGAGGTTACAGTAAGCTATGATTGTGCCACTGCACTCCAGCTTGGGTAACAGAGTGAGACTCTATCCCAATAAATAAATAATAAAAAATTATTAAAAAGGAAGAAAAAAAAATTAACTGAGTGTTCAGCACCAGAAAAGAAAGAGGATAACAACATAAACCCAAGGAAGTCAGTAGTTAAACCCAAAGATTTGACTCTAAGCAAAATAATTAATGAGATACACAAGAGTAAAATGAACTGCATTGATAAATACATCCTGGATCTGATTTTGCAAATTTTTTTTAAAGTATCTACAGTACTAGGGTAAACAAAGGGGTAAAGTACAGTAAGCAAATACCATAACAATTTCAGTTCAGGCAATTTGAAATCTCAACAAAAAGATTATTACATGAAAATTATTTTAAGATAAATATAAGATCAATAGGATAGTAGCTATGGAAAAGACTTGTTATAGGGTGAGTTCTCAGGAAGTAGATGGGGGAGATTTAGGAGTGCAGAGGGTTCACTGGTGAGTAACATCTGTGAATGGAAAAGGTAGAGAAGCAGGATAGGGCAGGGGATGCCATCAGATCGTGATACAGACCTTACAAAGTCTTTGCTATCCCAACGTGGATCTTGGGGGCAAAGATGGTCCATCAGAGAAACTTCTCACTGGTCCCTTGCTCAGTCATTGGGCATGGTACACCATGAGAAGAACATAACCTCGGCTATCACCTCTTTGCTCATTTATTGACTGAAAGGATGCCCCAAGAGGAATATGAACCCACTTCCGAAGCTACACAGGACCCTGAAGGCACTAAATACCATGGGCTATTAGCTAACTACATTATTTGCAGCTGGTCAGTGTGCTTTCTTGAAAGGGATCTGAATGGCACATTTCCATATCTTCTATAGTCCACCCCTTGCTCCGTGTGGAGCTATTTCTCCAAACTTGTTGAGGTAGCAGCACCTCCAAGTGTCTGATGGGCCTATTTTCCTGAGGGAAAACTTAGAAGAGGAAGACTAGCAGGATGGATGTCAGGCTTCATCACAATAGTTGGTCTCAGGATCAAAAATAGTACTCACCCTCTTCTTCCCTTATTATATATGCTAATTCTCTAAACTCTCAGTGAACACCTCTGCCGGTCTTGCTAATGTACCTCATGGTGTGACCCAAACCCTCATTCCTCACAGGTCTGTGTTTTCGTAACCGTACTCTTCTTTAGTTGTGATATTTGTCCATTCATAGCCATAGTTGGACAAGGGAGTACCAAGAGGCACCCAAGTGGGCCCTGTGAGTTTCATACATCTTCCTTCCTGCCCCCATTTAATTACAGCAGCCCTATCTCCTCCTGTTAATTATCAGGGTGGATTATTCTTGAAAGGATGGTGATTGCACTTGTCTGCTGATTTCTAGGCATAAGGACCCCAATTTGCCCAGGCAACAACCATGGCTTGTAGTTCAATGGGAACTTTGCAAGAGCGCAGAACCTCTAACCCTGAAGAGCCCAAAGTTGTGTGAAGGGAAGCATGAGATGCTGCAGGGAGTCACTGACAGTGATGTTAAGTGGGGTCACTTCTGCTTCCATCTTCTTGGTCCATGGACCCACGTATTTTTCCTGTTAGTGGCAAAGCACTGCATAAACATCCCTGATCCAATGCATATACTGCATCCTGAAAAATAGTTCTGTATTCTTGCCAGATACTGTCCCAAGTTGGTGCCTTAGCTGCATCTTCATTGCAACATTCCATCCGTTAGTAGGAAACTTCTGGATGGTGCAGTATGTGATAAGCCCATATACACCTTCTTCATTGTAAACTAAATGCCCGGGTTGAATGTTGCATGGTATTCCATGCCTGTAGGTCAGGCATTCCAGAAGCCCTGGATAGCGATACTGGCTGAGGCCCCAAGGGCAGGAAAGGAAATGACATATCCAGACTAGGTGTCTATTCCTAAGGAAATGAACTACTAATTCATCCAGAAAGAAGAGGCCCAACCTAGCAATCTTGCTACCAAGTTACTAGTTGGTCTCATCAAAGAATCTAGGGGCTGAGCTGGTCTCTGTTGTTGGCAGTTTGAAGGTTCAGAAGTAGCTCTAGCTAGATCAGCTTTGGTAAGTGGAAACCCATGCTCTTGGGCCCATGCAGCCTCCCTCTTTGCCATGGTGGCCACTTCATTCATTTGTTCATTGTGTTAGCACTGGTAGCGCTGCTAACAAAGGCTGACTCAGTGTTCCTGCTTGACAAGATAAGCAGTAATTCTACCTCTTCCCTCTCCTTTGCCTGTTGGAAGAATTATGGAAGGGGGGGGCCAGGCACAGTGGCTCCTGCCTGTAATCCCAGCACTGTAGGAGACTGAGGCAGGTGGATCACTTGAGGCTAGGAGTTCGAGGCTAGCCTGGCCAACATGGTGAAAACCTGTCTCTACTAAAAACACAAAAATTAGCCACACATGGTGGCACACACCTGTAGTCCCAGCTACTTGGGAGGCTGAGGCAGGGGAATCACTTGAACCTGGAAGGTGGAGGTTGTAGTGAACCTAGATTGTGCCACTGCACTCTATCCTAGCCAACAAAGCGAGAATCTGTCCTAAAAAAAAAAAAAAAGAAAGAAATTATAGAAGGGGAGGATTGTGTTCATTCAAGTTCATCTTGGAACTGATTATGGCACTCAGTTTAATACACTTGCCAAAACTTGTCCCTAATGGTCAGATTCATGCTCTCTCAATCTAAATTTCTACAAGTCAGGGCAGATCTCTCTCTGGGAAGAAGTCCAGTAATTTCTACTGTTAATCTTTCAGAAACCTAAAGTCTCAGAAAAAGTTTTCAAAGATAACTTTTCATACTCGTTCCTTTCTAGATGTTTTCTTAGAGATTGGAAATAAAGTATCCTCATCAGCAAATCCTAGTAATGCGCAAGTGCTATCACTTTCTTTCTTCTGATCACACTGCGTCTTCCCAAGGGGTTTAAAGTGTCCTCTGCTACTGTTTCAAACTCCTTACAGTCAATTTGTATTCTGCAAATTAGCAGTGATTTCTGCAAGGTCACCTCTTGTCTGCATAGTAATCCTCTCCAGGTTGTGACTATGTCTTATACCAAAGTGGTTCTTACTCTGGGATTTGTAATCTTTCCATGGTATAGACATGAGATGCCCAAGGATTTCTGGCAATCATGGATGAGGACTCCACAGTTAGTGGGTATTATAGGCTGAAACGTTTCCCCTTCTAAATTCCTAACTTGAAGTTCTAAACCCCAGTACCTTAGAATGTGTCTGTTTGGAGATAGGTCCTTAAAAACAGTAATAAAGTAAATGAGGTCATATGGATGGGTCCTAATTCAATACGACTCATATCCCTATAAGAAGAGGAGATTAGGACATAGATACACACAGACCTAGGGAAGATGAAGAGAAGATACGAGAAGACAAGCCAAGGAGAATGGCCTGAGAAGAAACAACCCTGCCAACACCGGGACCTTGGACTGCCAGACTCTAGAACTTTGAGCAAATAAATTTCTGTTGCTTAAGCCAGCCAGTCTGCAATATTTCGTTATACTAGCCTTATCAAACTAATACAGTGGGCTTATTCCTTTTCTTTTCTTTATTTAAATTATTTTTAAAAAAGAGACAGGATCTTTCCATGTTGCCCAAGCTGGTCTTGAACTCCTGGGCTCAAGCAATCCTCTTGCCTCGGCCTCCCAAAGTGCCAGGATTATAGGTGTGAGCCACTGAACCTGGCCAGTACAGTAGATTTGAATCATCCCATCAATAAATTTAGATATGCAAGAGTATTTTTCTTTATTTCGGATTAAATTCCTGCTCTGGTACCCTTATTCTTCAGAGTTAGTGGGAAAACAGGAGCTCAGCTTTTTGGAGTTTTCTTTCATTCTTAGGGAATTACACATAGCTACCCAAGTCAGTCAACATTCCAGGGTTTTCTGTAGTTGCAACATGTTGGAGAAGGTCCAGCTAGTTTTGGTCATTAGAGGTTAACTTTGCTACTTCATTTGCCCAAGTCCATTGCCACTATGCCATTGACGGGACATGGGCATCTGTGACTAAGCTATTCTAGGGCCCATCTACCTAAGAATTCCCATCCCTTGAAGTCTTTTATTCTCCAGGGTCTTGCTGTCTCCCCAGCCTCACTGCTGGGAAGCAGGGCAGATGACCTCTCTGCTCTCAGGATACACAGACCTCTGTTTATCACTCTTTCACTTATAGAGTATCTGTTTTTAGTCTATGGAACTAAGGTCTATTCACACCACTTTTTAAATCCCTTTCTCCTAATCTTTCTGTAAAGATTTTTGGCTCTTCTGTTTCCTGTCCTGTCATATACTTTCTTGAGCAATAAGCACAGAGTATATTACTAAGCAACAATGAGAGAGGGAAAAGTGGAAATACAGGGAGAAGACAATACAGAATAAGAATCTCAAAATAGAGTCCTGTCAATTAATTCTTCTATCCCACTACAGACAGGAAAACCATACACACTGATTATCAAAGTATATTTTATGGTTACATGGAATTAGGATGCTATCTCTAAGAAACCACAAGCTTTATGCATAGGAACAAACTATTAACTTGTTTCTTATAATTTGTCTTAGGACATGTTTATCGTGTGTCTTGGTTTTACCTAGGAGTACAATCACTTTCTGCTGTTAGGTGTTATAGTGATAATATGTGGTTAATCACAACAGTAGCTCCCAAAAGATATAATGGCTGAACATTATTCCATAATAGTTTTAGAAATATTATTGTATGGATAGACCCCAATAATTTCATTTGCTTTTTTTATTTTTTTTTATTTTTTGAGACAGAGTCTCGCTCTGTCACCCAGGCTGGAGTGCAATGGCGTGATCTTGGCCCACTGCAACCTCTACCTCCTAGGCTCCAGCGATGCTGCCTCAGCCTCCTGAGTAGCTGGGACTACAGGTGCATGCCACCACACCCAGCTAATTTTTAGTATTTCTAGTAGAGACAGCATTTTGCTATGTTGGCCAGGCTGGTCTGGAACTTCTGGCCTAAAGTGATCTGCCGCTTTGGCCTCCCAAAGTGCTGGGATTACAGGCATGAGTCACCACAACCTGCCTCATTTGCATTAAAAAATATATTATTGAGGTGTAATTTATAAATGATAAATTCTACCAATCTTAAATGTTCAGTGCAATGTCCTGCATCTTGCTTTGTGTGGTGGTTACATATACTCATGTAAATATTATTTACATATTTACATATACCCATGTAACCACCACACAAAGCAAGATATACAGGACATTTCCCTAACTGCAGTTTCCTTGTGTGCCTTTTCAGTCAATCCCCACCCCAAAGGCAATCAATGCTCATAGATTAGTTTTTTCTATTCTAGAGCTTTATAAACATGAAATCATGTAGTATGTACTGTTTTGCGTCATTTTTTGCTCATCATGTTTTGAGATTCACCCATGTTGTGTATATCAGTAGTTTGTTCCTGATATTGCTAACCAGTCTTCCATTTGTGTCCTTTAAAAAAAAATCACTGGAATGTACTCTGTCTCTGTATCTGGCAGAGTATATATTGGCCTCTGAGAAATGCAGGGGTTTGGCAGAGTCATGCAGTTCAATATAATCAGTGCCCAATCAAGCAGAGTTTCTGCAAAGGTGTCACATCTCTAACTTGTCCACTTATAGTGAGTGCTCACTCTAGGGGCAGTACATTCGAGTCTCTCCTTTTCTCTGATCCATCCACGATCTAGGCTACAGGGTGTCATTGAACCCCGAGATTATGTTCAAAAGGTGTGTGAATATATGCATTAGTGAAGCTAAGATTCTCACAATTTAATGGATCAAGGAAATTTCTTTTTCACACAAGAATCCATACTGGCTATTTATGTTAGCAGAGAGGTGCTACTCCATATGGATGCTTAGGTGTCAGGACTATGGCTGCTTATTATCTTCAACTCATGGCTTCCAAAGTTGGTGTGAGCAGCACCATCTTAGCCAGAAGGGACACACAGCACAGAGAAGCACCCATGGGAGGATTTCATAGGTAGTCTCAGAACTGGCAGAAGTCACTTATGCTCACATTCTACTGGAGAGAACTGTTACATGTCCTCAACTATCTCCAAAAGAAGCTGATGTCCAAGATGGCAACAATGGATATTGTCACTAGGGGCCTCTCCTACAATATGTATATTCTACATTTATCTATAGCTTTGATTAGGTTCTCAAAGGGACAGGTCTATACCCAGAAATATTTCAGAGCCTGCTGTAAGGGCACATGGGCACTGCTGCTTCCACCTTGCCCTAGAAGGTATACTACGCCATCAAGGCAAAACACAGAAATGACATAAAATACACATAATGTAGGAAAACCTCTTTCCTGCTGTTGCACAGGGTGACATAATACTGTTCATATTCCCTGGAATACTCATTGCAGAACTTAAGCCAACATCCTGTGAGCTACTAGATCTCGCAAAAATCCAGCATATCAGAACAAGCCATATTTTATTTGAAAGAAAGGAGCAATTCTCTGTGGTTTGTATTTTTGTGTCTTTTGTAAGAGATTCTTTTCCACCTTGAAGTGATGAAGATATTCCAAAAATCTGGAAGTTCCACTTTGCAAATTTAGGTTTTTAATTCATTAAGAAGTTTTTTAAAAAAAAAATACTTATTTAATACTCATTTTATATACAACAAAGTAACTTTTTAATTAATTAATTAATTAATTTTTAAAAATTGTACTTTAAGTTCTGGGATACATGTACAGAACGTGCAGATTTGTTACATAGGTATACATGTGCCATGATACTAAGATAATTGGCACTTTATATAGAGGAAAAGATATCAGATCCCTACGTCACACTACTTTTTAAAAGGTTCTTATAGAGGAAAAAATATCAGATCCCTATGTCACACTATTTTTTAAAGATTCTTATAGAGGAAAAAATATCAGTTCTCTACATCACACTATTTTTTAAAAGGTTAAGAACCTTTTAAAATGGCCTCCAGCTCCATCCATGTTCCTGCAAGGGACACGATCTTATTCCTCGTTATTGCTGCATAGTATTCCATGGCATATATGTACCACATTTTCTTTATCCACAATTTCTTCAGCCCATCTGTCACTGATGGGCATTTAGGTTGATTGCATGTCTTTGCTATTGTGAATAGTGCTTCAGTGAACATATGTGTGCCTGTGTCCTTATAATAGAATGATTTCTATATTCCTTTGGGTATATATCCAGTAATGGGATTGCTGGGTTGAATGGCATTTCTGTCTTTAGGTCTTTGAGGACTTGCCACCCTGTCTTCCAGAATGGTTGAACTAATTTACACTCCCACCAACAGTGTATAAGCTTTTTTTTTTTTTTTTTTTCTCCACAACCTCACTAGCATCTGTTATTCTTTGAGTTTTTAATAATAACCATTCTGACTGGTGTGAGATGGTATGGTATCTCATTGTGGTTTTGATTTGCATTTTTCCAATGATCAGTGATGTTGAGTTTTTTTTTCATATGATTGTTGGCTGCATGTATGTTTTCTTTTGAAAAATGTCTGTTTGTGTCCTTTGCCCACTTTTTAATGGGGTTGCTTGTTTTTTCTTGTAAATTTGTTTAAGTTCCTTACAGAGGCTGGATATTAGACCTTTGTCAGATGCAAAGTTTGCAAAAATGTTCTCTCATTTGGTAGGTTGTTTACTGTGTTGATAGTTTCTTTTGCTCTGCAGAAGCTCTTTAGTTTAATTAGATCCCATTTGTCAATTTTTGCACTTGGTGTCTTCATTATGAAATCTTTACCTGTGCCTTTGTCCTGAATGATATTGCCTAGGCTGTCTTCAAGAGGTTTTTATAGTTTGGGGTTTTACATTTAAGTCTTTAATCCATATTGAGTTAATTTTTGTATATAGTGTAAGGAAAGGGTCCAGTTTCAATCTTCTGCATATGGCTAGCCAGTTATCCCAGCAACATTTATTGAAAAGGGAATCCTTTACCCATTGCTTGTTTTTGTCAGGTTAGTCAAAGATCATATAGTTGTAGGTGTGCAGTCTTATTTCTTGGTTCTTTATTCTGTTCCATTGGTCTATGTGTCAGTTTTTGTACCAGTATCATGCTGTTTTGGTTACCATAGCACTGTGGTATAGTTGGAAGTTGGATAGCGTGATGTCTTCAGCTTTGTTCTTTTAAGCAAATCATCCTTGATGTATGAATTTGCATGGACTTGGACATTCACATGTAGTTGTTTCTGAATTCTCTTTCATTACGTTATTTATCAGCCACTGCACCAATACCACAATTTTTTTTTTTTTAAGTTGAGAAAGAAGCCTTAGACTATCTTGATAGCTGGATGGAAAATTTTCCCTCATTAAACTTCTCCAGAATTCTCTTGATTATTCTTGGCTTCTTAGGCTCACCCCTGAATTTTAGAATCAAGTTGTCAGGGTCTGTGAAAAACCCTATTGCAATTTTGAGTGATTGCATTATGTATACTGGAGGTTTTGCATCCACAAACATGGTGCATATTCAGGCCTTTTTATGTATTTTAATAAAGTTTTATAATTTTCCATACAGGCACTGTACTTTTCTATTAGTTTTGATTAAAGTTATAATAAAGACTTGTTGCTAATATGGGCCAGACACAGTGGCTCATGCCTGTAATCCCAGCACTCTGTGAGGCCAAGGTGGGCAGATCACTGGAGCCCAGGAGTTCAAAACCAGCCTGGCCAAAATGGTGAAACCCCATCTCTACTAAACATACAAAATTAGCTGGGCATGGTGGTGCATGACTGTAATGCCAGCTACTCAGGAGGCTGAGGCAGGAGAATGGCTTGAACCCAGAAGGCAGAAGTTGCAGTGAGCTGAGATAGTGCCACTGCACTCTAGCCTGGGCAACAGAGCTAAACTCCATCTCAAGAAAAAAAAAAAAATTTTTTTTTTAAAAGACTTTTTGCTAATATTGAGATGGTATTTGTTACCTTGACCTTGACCCCTTTCGTGGACAGGAATAGAGTGGCTGATTTCACTCAGCCAGCAGTCTGTGGATGGCTAAGTGTTAACAGCTCAGTGAAAAGTCAGGGTGACAGCCTCTTGCACCTGCCTTTTTTGACACTCAGTTCTTGTTTGGTGTCCAGGGAGAATCAGGTCACATGAACTGTTTAAAACATGAATGCAGAAGGCTTTATTGAGCAGTGGAAGTGGCTCTTAGTGAAAGGGGAGCTGGAAAGGGGATGGTGCAGGAAAAAGGTGATCTTTCCCTGAAGCCCAGCTGTCTCTGGCTGGGCTCCCTTCTGAAACTGCACCTTCTGAAGTTAGCCACATTTATCCATAGCCTCTGAGGCTTAGTTGCTTCGCTGCTTGCTGCTTGGCTGCTTGTATCCCCTCCAGTCAGCTGCTTGTGCTTCTCTTTTCCTTTTTTTTCCTGCCAGCTGGTCTGGTTTTTATGGGCACAGGATAGGGGACAGGGTGGGCCAAAAGGCAATTATTTCAGCGGAAAAATGGGGTCAGCTGTTTTCCCTTAGGGCCGAGGTTCCAGGCTTGAGGGTGGGGTTTAGCCAGAAGCCCAGCCCTTCAGGATCAGCTGTTTTTACTTAGGTCAGGGGTTCCAGGGTGGAGGGTGGGGTTTAGCCAGGAGCTCAGCAGTTCTGTATCAATATGTGTGAGAGGTCTTTAAAAAATTATTTTTTCTAAGGGGGTGTGGCTTTTTTGCATATTGATCTCATATTCAACAATGTTGCTAAGCTCTTTTTATTAGATACTTTATTGGATTTGCTTGAATTTCTTCAGCTGACAACTATATAACCTATAAATCATACTTTTCTTGTTTTCTAACTTTTATACCTTCTAATTTGTTTTTCTTGTCTTATTATATTGACAGGTGGCTTCAGTATGATGTTGAATGGAGATGGTAAAAGCTATCTTTGTTGCCAATTTTGAAAGAAAAATGTTGAATGAATTAACATTAAAAATAATGCTTCTAGAGTTGGGTTATTGGTAGCAACTCTTTATCATGTTCAGGAAATTCCTCCCTATTCCTACTTTGCTAAGATAAAAAAGATGAGTTGTGAATTACTTTACATTTTCACATTTTCATAAATATATATATACATATATATATATATATATCTTATTTATTTATTTATTGTTTTCCCCCATAGTCTCACTCTGTCACCCAGGCTGGAGTGCAGGGGTGCGATCTTGGCTCATTGCAACCTCTACCTCCCAGGTTCAAATGATTCTCTTGCCTCAGCCTCCTTAATAGCTGGGACTACAGGCGTGCGCCACTACGCCTGGCTAATTTTTATATTTTTAGTAGAGATGGGGTTTCACTATGTTGGTCAGGCTGCTCTTGAACTCCTGACCTCGTGATCTGCCTGCGTCAGCCTCCCAAAGTGCTGGGATTACAGGCGTTAGCCACTGCATCCAGCCACATTTTCTAATATTAAGCCATCTTTACATTTATGGTCTCAATCCAACATGTTTGTTATGCATATTGTGAAAACACATTGGCCGGGCGCAGTGGCTCATGCCTGTAATCCCAGCACTTTGGAAGGCTGAGGCGGGTGGATCATGAGGTCAGGAGATCGAGACCATCCTGACTAACACAGTGAAACCCCATCTCTACTAAAAATACAAAAAAATTAGCCAGGCGTGGTGGCGGGCGCCTGTAGTCCCAGCTACTCGGGAGGCTGAAGCAGGAGAATAGCACAAACCCGGGAGGATGAGCTTGCAGTGAGCCGAGATCACGCCACTGCACTCCAGCCTGGGCCACAGAGCGAGACTCTGTCTCAAAAAAAAAAAAAAAAAAAAAAAAAAAAAAAAAGAAAGAAAAAACTCAAAAAACCACAAAAAACAAAACACATTGAACATGGTTTAATAACACTATATGTAGAATTTATCATTTTTTATTCCTTATTGGATTGGTCTAGTACTTTCTTTTCTATGGGTTTGTCAGGTTTTGGTATCAAAATTTTATTAGCTCATAATGGACTGGGGTGTTTTTTTTCTTTTTCTATGCTTTGCAACCATTTGAATAGAGGTTATTTGTCTATGAAGATTTGGTAAGTCTTATCAACCAAAACTTTGAACTTTTTTGCATATTTATTTAGAAATAAGAATTTAAATTATTTAAAGGTTTTAAATACATTCATATTATTTTTGAATTAATACAATTTTATAATTTATTAAAAGTATTTCAGCTCTGTAATTTTGCTGTTTTTCAAGTTTTAAAAATATTGAGCTTTATATTACTTTAAAATTTTGCACATAAAGTAAAATTTTCTTGATATGTTTATCATACATTTAAATGTACTCTGGCCAGGCACGATGGCTCATGCCTATAATCCCAGCATTTTGGGAGGCTGAGGCAGGCAGATCACCTGAGGTCAGGAGTTCGAGACCAGCCTGACTAACATGGAGAAACCCCGTCTCTACTAAAAATACAAAATTAGCTGGGCATGGTGGCACACACCTGTAATGCCAGCTATTCAGGAGGCTGAGGCAGGAGAATCACTTGAACACAGGAGGCAGAGTTTGTGGTAAGCCGAGATTGTGCCATTGCAGCCTGGGCAACGAGAATGAAACTCCATCTTAAATAAATAAATAAATAAATGTACTTCAATTAAAATCATACAAAATGTAACTATACTGTCTTGCTAAATTACACTACAGAGAGTTTGCATGAGTTTATATCTATATTGCAAATATCATTATTTAAAAAAATATTTGTTAACAAAGGAAAATGTAAAATCATATATTATTTTAATTTTCATCTTTTATTGAATTAAAAATTAATTTATTGAAGAAAGTGTTTCAGCCAAGTTTTTTAATGTTCATAGTTTTCTTAGATTTAAAAAGTTCTACTAAAACTGTAATCATAATCTCCATATTCATAGCCTTGTTTCTTTTCTTTTTCATTGTCAATTTTACCAGAAATTTATCTATTTTACTATTGTTCTATAGAACTAGGTTTTTGTTTTGTTGACCCTTTCTATGATTTCTTTGTATCCAGATCCATTTTCAGCTTTATAGTTGTATATATAACACCCATATATTTTTTTCCTGTTCCTTTTCTGTCTTCACTCTGTTTTAGATCTAAGCCTTTTTTGCTTTGGATGAGGGAGCCTACAGAGAAAGGATTTGCTAGCCTTGACCTACTTCTGATATTACCCAGATTATTCATGCAGATGTATGTGATAAGAAAAACGTGTACACAGAGTTACTCTGTTTGGGGCTTTCATTGCAGCCTAGTCCTTGCAGGAGGCTGCTGCACGCAAACCCAAATTCTCTCCGTTTTTGGAGTCTCCTTATGCCACCTGTACTCTAAAGAGTGTTATTATTATTATTTTTTTACTAAATTGGGCTGCCCCACCCACTTTTGCCACTGGCCTTTTAAAATAGAAAGGTGTCCTAAGGAGAATGCTTTTTTTTCCCCCCTAGCCAAGGGGAAAAATACTGGAGAGGCACAAATACCCTAGTTCAAGGAGGAAGAAAACAATGCCTGCAGGCATCTGCAAAACTTTCCCGAAAAGGCTGAGTTCTCTCAGGGTATTGTTTCACCAAAACACAGTCTTTGAATCAGTCTCTACCTTAATAGACTGGAGGGAAAGTTTCCAACAGATCGTTTTGCTGATAGTTTTGATTACTCTCTAATAGAAAATTTCAAAAGCTTTTTGCCAGAGGGAAGTAAACAGAGGGAGGAAGAGAGAACTCTTCCATGAGTGTGCCATGACTGGGGAAGCTTTTGAGCAAATAATAGTGCCAAAGGCAGTGACAGCCAATTTTTCCACCCTAAATGCTTCTTAAATTATAGTCCTTGGATCACTAGCTTATATCAATAGTCTGACAAGGTCTATGGTGTCCTTCCAGATACTAATGTAAAACCCAAACTTGAAATATCCATGACAGTGTTTCATTTTGCTGAACTTTTTCTTTTTTTGAGACAGAGTCTTGTTCTGTTGCCCAGGCTGGAGTGCAGTGGTTCAATCTTGGCTCACTGCAATCTCTGCCTCCCAAGTTCAAGAGATTCTCATGCCTCAGCCTCCCGATAGCTGGGACTACAGGCATGTGCCACTATACCAGCTAATTTTTGTATTTTTAGTAGAGACAGACATGTTGGCCAGGCTGGTCTCAAACTCTTGGCCTCCAGTGATCTGCCCACCTCGGCCTCCCCCAAGATGCTGGGATTACAGGCGGGAGCCACTATGCCTGGCTTCATTTTGCTGAACATATATATATATTTAAAAATGTAAAAACTTTTTAAAGAGACAGGGTCTGGCTCTGTTGCCCAGGCTAGAGTGCAGTGGCACAATCACAGCTCACTGCAGCTTCGGACTCCTGGGCTCAAATGCTCCTCTTGCCTCAGCCTCCCAAAGTGCTGGGATTACAAGCATGAGCCACTGTGGCTAAGTATATTTTTTGTCATGTTTGACAGCTCCAGGTGTCTTTTGGTTCTTTGCCTCTGCTGAAGTCATTCGAAGAAACAAATCTAAAGAAATCCTGCTTGGCAGAGGGTAGGAGAGAAAGGTTAGGACAGAAAGCATCAGGATGACTCTTCAAGAAAGGGAATGTCTGAATGTTAAGAGGACTACAGACAGGAGAAAACATTCAAGAAAATTTATCAAAGTATTCTTTGTTCCTGTTGAAACCTCATCATCAATGTTAGTGTCTTTAGAAGCCCACTCAAATATATTATTTTACTTTGATAGAAGACAACTTGGAACCATATAAAAGACTGCACTGGTACTATCATTCCATTTTACAGATGAGAAAAGTAGCTCATTTGGAACATAATGAGCTAGGTTTTACGGATTAATCTAGAAGATGAACTGAATTCTGTATTGTATTTCATTTTCTCTGTCCTTTTCCACTGGATGTACATACGTACATTTAATTTTAAAGTTATCGATCTAAAGCTGGCTGCAGAAGCTGTCTCATTCAGACAGGTCCACGCTTGTCAGGAAGACAGGTCTGTCCAGGCAGACCTTTTAATTTGTTCTATATTTCATTTCAGGCCACAGCAGGCCAAATAAAGAGGAAATGAAGTGTTTTATAGCAAATAGCTTACTTTTGAATACACATGTCTTGTATGGACAGGCCTCCCAATTTGATGTTAGAAGGGGCCACAGAGTAGTTAAGATAGTTAATATGTACTCAAAACAGAAGCAACTGTGTTCCTTAAGAAGGTAAGAGAAAAAAATCAACATATTAAAAATATTCAAGTTGAGTGGTAAGAAACTCCTTTTACCCAACCTTTGATTTATGGGGAAAGGCTAAACATGGAAATAATTAATTTTAAAATGTTCTTTATATTAGATATAGAAGTATTGGTGTTAAGAAATCTGACAGTAAGTAGAGTGTATAGGAAGAAAGAGACAGGAAAATTAGCTAACAAGTGATTTTTCTGAATTGAGTAGAGCTATGGTTAAAAACATACGGAAACCTCTTTCGAGTATATTTTTTTCTTACCAATATATATGATACTTAGATTTTATAGTGAACATTTGCCTATTCATCCCAATATAATATTTCTTATAGTTTAGTATCAACCCCTATCATTATCTGTGAGATAAAGGAGTGGTCTGTATTCATGGGTATACGTATTTATACACATTTCTGCATGCTGTACACAAACATGGTAGCATTGTGCATGAACATATTAGCACTGTGCATGTACTAAAATTTCAATTTTTTCACATAGTAAATTGTTATAAAACAAATCATATATTGGTAGGAAAGGTATAGAAAGCAAAGTTATTTAAAGTGGATTTTTAAAAAAGATTCGATTTTTTTTTTTAAAGAGTAGAACCATTGTTTTAAAAAGGAAACAGCTTTAGATAGTAAATTATTTACAGCCAGGGCTCAGCCCTGAGCATCCTGAGAAAACCACACGAGCTTGGTCAAGGTTCTAAGCAGTCACCGGTGGGAGATGGTCATGGTCCCGTCACAGCATAACTCACTTGAGGCTTGAAAAGCTTCCGTCCAACTGCGGTTTGCAGTGACCTTTCTCTTCTGCAAAGCCCACGGTTACCGGGTGGCCACCACCAACATAGCCCTGCCTCGCTGTTCTGCGTTTCTCTCAATGGGATCAGTCCTGCTGAGTCCCCATGCCTTACTGCTGTCGTGCTGTGTCCTCTGTGCCATTTCAAGGCGAGGGCTTATGAAACTTTTACTCGCACGCTGCTATTTTTGATATGCGGTGGCCTTAGCTGTGCAGCGAGAGGTTGATAATTCTGATTACTCCGGAAATCCTGGGAAGCCAGAAGTGGGAGATGGGTGTGGTGAGGTGGCGTGGCTAGGGAGACCCCATCTAGTGGGTGTTGTTATAAGACCTGGGCGAATCCCTGTGGCTGCCACTCTCCTGAGAATGATCCCTGGGCCTTAATTCCGCGCCGCGCCCACCTACACCTCCAGGTGTGCAGTCCCCGCCCTTAATTACTCTCACTAAAATTGATAGTTTACACTTGCAAAGCTACACTGGGAAAGCGGAAGAGAAATTTATAATCATGGATATGGAGAACTAGGGGAGCAGACACACTTGCTTTGGTTTACAGATCCAGTGAAGTGAAAAATCAGAACTAGAAACGTATGCACCTTCCTAGCAGCAAAGCCGCCTCTGCGTTCTTTTCAGCCTCCAGTGTAGGGCGGCGCTGGGAGAAACTTTGCGCCTTCTGGAAAGTTTAGAAAATGAACCACGAAAGAGAGGCCACATTTCGGGGGTTTGTGGGCCCCGCGATGTTTTCCAGAGCTTTTCGAGTGGCAAGAGGAGAGCGACAACGTGAAAATGCCCCGTGCCGTGCCGGGGCGTCCACCGGAGTTCTGCCAGCTGTCCCGCGCTGGGGTGAGCTCAGGAGGGGCGGGGGTGGGACCCGAGCTGGCGGCCACGGGTCTCCCGCTGCGGGTCTGTCGGCTCGGGGGCGGGGCGGGGGAGGCTGCTGAGATAATGAATGGGAGGCTAAGGCCACCCCCTAGCCCCAGCCCTGCAGCCAGCGAGGGCTGTCGAGCCAATGAATGGAGGAAGGGGCGCAGAAGTCAGGGGCGCTGGGGGCGCCACGCCAGGTAAGGGGTCCAGCTTGGGAGCGGGGAGGGCGGACTCTGGGGTCCCGGGAGTTGCTGACTTGTGCTACGTGGAGCAAGCAGAAAAGAAGGAAGGCGGAGGAAGAGAGGACGCTGGCGTCGGCGCTGCTCCTCCGGCCCTCCCTCTGCGCCCCCTCCTCCTGCCAGCGCGCCAAAGCCGGGCCGTAGGGGCCGACCGGCGGCTGACGCTCCCCGAGTGGCTACTCCGTCTGCAGCTCCGCCGCTGAGCGCGGGCGGGATCTGGGGCGGCCAGGGCCCGGAGCCGCGGAGCCCTCCCCGCCGCCCGGCCGAGCACGGGATCCCGGCGGGGTGGGCGCAGGGGGCGGCCTCGCTCTGGGCGACGGCCGAGGGGCGGGCGGAGGGACGGGCTCGGCTGGCGGCGGGGCGGGGGCCGCCGGGACTGGGCGCGCGGCCTGAAGCCAACCCGGGGGCGGCGGGAGCGGGACGCGCGGCGGCGGCAAGCGCAGGTAAAGGGGCAGGCGCGGCGTGTGGGGACGGCGCCCCCTGGGCGCGAAGCCAGAGGCCGCGGCGACGGCTCGTTAGCCACACGGCGCGCTGGGCTCACACTGTCCCGCGGTGGACGGGCTTTGTGGTTGGGGGCGCGCGTGCGGGTGCCAGAGAGAGTGTGAGTGCGCGCGCTGGGCCGCGGCGCGGGTGGGTGGCCGTGCGTTCTTACTAGCCGGCCTGCAGGAGGCGAGGCTTCCCGGACCTCCCGCACCCAGCGGCTGACCGATCCTCGGGAGGGAAGTTGCCGCAACCGCCCGGGCCGCCGGCCCTCCTGTCTCGCTCCAGGTCAGTGCGCCCCGGGGCCCGCCCAAGTGACACGTAGGTGGCCTCCGGTTACCTGGGTCGGGGTGGGTGCGCGGGAGGGCTTACGAGGGGCCCTCGAAATTCTCCCAAAACCTCGTCCTGCTGGACGTGCACCTCCGAGGGGTCCCTGCGCCACTGGGGCTCCCACACCTCTCGTTTCCCACTGACGAGTCGGTTGTCCCCTCACACCGGGCTGAGGACTTTTAACTAAGTTTCTGTCCAGCCGCCTAACAAACGTGCTTAGCAAGTAACTGGAGGTTGTAAGGCAAGGGAGGGACCTGGCTTTGAGTTGATGGTTTTGAAATCGACGGCTCCTTTGGCTTGCGTAGGACTGCTTTGTGGTGAATGGATTTAAAGTTTATTCTTGTTTTTCTTTGCTGCCATTTGGCCTTTGAAATGTTACGAGTGAAGGCATTCGGGACTTGCTGCTGCCTGCTGTCTGGGGCCTGAGGTTGTGGCTCTCCGCTTCTGCTCCCCCCTCTTCATTTTTGTTGAAATCCGTGGATTTTTTCATAAATGTGGGTGCTGACTTGTTTCACTATGGACGCGTCGTTTCCTATGGGGTTAGATAGATATTGGTAAACATCAATATTGAAAACGTAAATAATGATCACAGCGAAATCCTCTATTCCTTCAGGCTCTAACAGTTTGTTTTTCACGTATTTGCATAAGTGTGTTTGCTCAGCTAAGCATAACTGGTAAGCCAGAGGTCTGTGATTCAGAGTCTGCAGTTCTGGTTAAGGGGAGACTGTGCACTTGGAAAATGCGAAGTTTTTAAAGAAGTTATTCCCTTGCCAGATAGAAGAGTGAGTCCAAGGAAAAAGAGGGAATGTTAAAGGTATGGTTATTGAACCAAACTAAATAGCATTAAAATACACAGGGAGGTAGAATGTCACCTAGTTGTTCCTGCCCTTGATTTCCATATCCCAGTGGGAGCGAGTATAATTGCCCCAATGCAAAATTATGAATAATAATCAGCATTGTAAGTATATTAAGGTTGCATTTTTTTCTTGATACTTGTCTAATTTGAGGATAAAAACACCAAGTGGCAAGAGAAGGAGGTAGCTTGAGGCAGGAAGGCACGGGCGAGGAGCGAGGAGGGAAGGCGGGGTTGTCATCATCCGAGCCCGCAAGGCACAACACGTCCCCTAGCGGCGCGACCTCAGCCGGTCGGGTCAGCTCAGCTCCTGGTCTCCGTCTCCCCATCCGGAAAATGGAAGGGGTTGGTGATCCTTGCTGTTCCTTCCAGCTTCCCAAATAGCTAGAAACCGGTGGGAGGTTATTTTATGTTAGAGCAGTAGGAAAAGGTAGGGGGGAAGTGAGAGGTCCAGAGAGCCAGGAAGATGGAAGAAAACCAGCAACAGAGGATGCCTGGAGGAGAAAAATCCTTGAGCTGGGAGCTCATTTCCTCTGTTTTTTTTTTTTTTTTTTTTTTTTCCTCAAGGGAATCAATAATACTTCCCCCCTCAGATCAGTCTCTTGTTACCTTTATTATTTAAAGCTTGTGAGTTTGCTTAGCTAATGCACTAAGGTGAGGTCAAGGTGATTCTTGCGGTCTGACTTCTACTAGGCATCACTTGACCCATTTGCATCATTGTCTCTCAGGGGAACAGCTCCTACTCAGGTCTGTGGGCACACAGCACTCTCCCTGTGAGTGATGGGAAAGAAATAACAGAGGTAAGAATGTAAGTGGCAGCCCTTTCGAAACTTCTATTTTTGTTCAAAGCTAATACTTTCCAGAAAGTAATTTGATTTTTTTGTTGTTGTTGTTTCAAATTATACCGTATAGACTCTGCAAGGTTTTACTGAATCTATTCCATTAGTGACCTACTGGAACATTCAAAGAATAAAAATTTCACTTGCTCAGTGTTTTTGATACACAGTGACATTCAGTCTGAAGTAAGTGATATTTAGGGCCAAGAATAATTTCAAATGCTTAGTATGGAAAGTTGCAATCTGGGCAGAATACACTGTATCATTTTCACTGGGAAGCTCCAAGTATTCAGCAGATAACAGAACTTTTAGAATTTAGTTTGAAGTCAAGATTTTAATGTCTGTGCTTGATGTGTGGCCTGTCTTCCTTTTCTTTTATGTTTTGGTATCAATATGCCTACACCCTTGAGGAACGTTATTTATTTTAAAAGCTGAACTGTGATGTAATAAAAACTTAAACATAAGCTCTTGGTTTAAAGTCCAATAGTCTTCTCTGGCCTTAAGTCAGCATCATACTACTGTTTGGTTTCTTATTTTTACATGTCATGTTACCCTCTTATTTAAATATCCTTGGCCAGGTGTGGTGGCTCATGCCTGTAATCCCAACGTTTGGGAGGCTGAGGCAGGAGGATCACTTGAAGCCAGGAGTTTGAGACCAGCCTGGGCAACATAGTGAGACACTGTCTCTACAAAAAAATAAATACATTAGCTGGGTATGGTGGCATGTGCGTGTAGTCTCAGCTACTTGGGAGGCGGAGGAGGGAGGATGGCTTCAGCCCAGGATTCAAGGCTGCAGTGAGCTGTGATTGTGCCATTGCACTACAGCCTGGGTGACAGAGAGAGACTGTCTCTTAAAAAAAAAAAAAAAACTTAGGGAAAACTATTATGGATGTCTTAGAAAGTTGAGAGAAAAGGAGGCGATTTTATTTCAGCAAACAGTTACTGAATTCCTTCCATGTGGTAGATGCAAGGATGGTGAAAAGGAAGCTCCAGAGAGAACTGCAACGCAGGGGGGAAAGACGCAGCGAGCCTCACGGTTTATATTGAATAGTATGTGCAGTGTTGTGTAGCTGGGTGGTAGCTGTAGAGTCCAAGAACTTTGTCATGCCAGGGAATGGAGAATTACGTTTTGATTCAGGGGACGCCTTTATAAATGTGGCTTGAAGAATAACATATCTTTTAAAAGACGAATGGTGGGGTAATGAAGACGAAGTGAGAGTGTGGGGTGATGAAGGCTGGAAAGTTACAAAGGGACAAATTGTGGAGGAGTTGTGCTACATGGGGATAGGGAGGTGAGGAGGAAGTATTACGTAACCTCAAGATGTGGAAAGACACTGAATAACACATATTGGGGCAGAGTGAGGGGTGCAATGATGGACGGAGGACTGGGCTTTTATTCCACTACAATCCGTGTAACTTATGGCTGCTAGGTTTTAAGACACTATTGCCAGTTTACTCAAATTATATAATGGTTGTAGAATAAACTAATAAGTGGTTTCTTCCTCCCCACTCCCCGCAAATTGATAGTGCTTTGTACTTTTGAGAAATTTAATTTAGTAAAAATTAATGATGCTATTGTGTTACAGCTGGACCTTGTGGAGCCTTTTGAACATGTGGGATTGAAGTCATTCTGCAAGCACAGAGCTGTCCAAGAAAACATTTTTTTTTCCCCTCTCTCTTTTTTGTTTAGGGAAGGGCTTGCTGGTTAATGCTAATTTAAACATGACTCTTCTGGCAACTGGCATTCTTGACCCTGTTTATGTTATACATGGTATTTAACCACAGTGGTTGGGTATTTGCAGCACAGAAGAAAAAGAATTATTATTAGTTTGAAACTGGCATTAATGCCTCTGTAAATGATAGGGCAAGGCGGTAGAGGGAAGGAGAGAGAGGGGGAAACCAAGTAGCACCCTGGGTACTGCAGTGAGAGATGACATAACGATGAGAATTCTTTAAGTTTAACTTCCAGTAGAAGTAACTTGCTTTCTATATATTTTAAATCCCTAGAGCTAAAGCATTTAACTTATTATCTTCACTCTGTGGGATCCATTTGGGAGAGGTATTCAGGAGCTCTGTAGGTTCACATGTGCTCCCCAGTACCTCTGTGTCACAGGAGGATATACATCGGTTTTCAGTTGCATGTCAGAGGTGCAACTGACTTGGATGTCTCTGAATTGCTCTTAAATCTGGAGATGCTAGGGTACCCAGGAGACAGACAGGAAAAAGAAGAGGCTGGGCACAGTGACTAACGCCTGTAATCCCAGCACTTTGGAGGCTGAGGCGGGTGGACCTCACCTGAGATCAATAGTTTGAGACCAGCCTGGCCAACATGGTGAAACCTTGTGTCTACTAAAAATACAAAAAATTAGCCGGGTGTGGTGCTGGGCATCTGTAATACCAGCTACTCAGGAGGCTGAGGCAGGAGAATTGCTTGAACCCGGGAGGTGGAGGTTGCAGTGAGCCAAAATTGTGCCATTGCACTCCAGCCTGGGCAGACAGAGTGAGACTCCATCTCAAAAAAGTAAAAATAAAAAAAAAAGAAAAAGAAAAAGAAAAAGAAGCTGGCCGAATTTCTTTCAATTACCTTGTGAATTCAATTTGAATGAATGATCTTCCCAGAAGTTTGTTTTATCTTCTGCAAGGGAACTTGAGTTTGGCATGTTTAATAAGTTAAGTTAATTAAGTTGGAGAAGCCCAAGGTTAGTACACTTCATTTTAGGACACACTTTTGGTGGGGGAAGTGGAGGGGTGGTGTGGCGGTGGTGATGATTTTATTTAAACTCCTTGGCATTTTTTAGCAGGTTAGTATGATTTCAAAGCAGTGTTGTTGTTGTATTATTAACTTGTGGGACTGCGCCAAAGAAAATTGTCTTAATACTTGCATGTCCCTGTCATCTAATCAGTGCTATAGAAACTTTAACACTGAAGTCCATGTAAAATTCTAATTATTTTTTTTTCCAGAAATGAAAGAGAACTATTTTACTACATTCATGGATTTAGGTTATAATTTATTTTATTTTTGTGTTACTGTTTAAAAAAAGTGATATAATGACAGGGCAGACCCTTAATTTTAGTCCAGTGCTAAAACAAACATGCAATAAGCTTGCATGAGGCAGGGCAAGCTGTGTTTGTTGTATTATGAAAATAAAGGAAAATGTTTTCAAAACCAGCCTTTTTCTCTAAAAGCAAAAGACTTTGACTAATACCTGGCCATGGGTGGGATTTCCAACTGTTGGTTGAAGGAAATTTTGTTCATTATGGCCATTACGTGTGCTATGTTTCTCAGAGTTTAGGATTTGCTATGCTGAGATTGCTACTGTGAACCATTTCTTTATAGCAAGTTTCCCTGTATTCATTACCTTATGTGTCTAAACAATGCTCTAGATTAGACTTTATGTCGATCTGCTATACTAAATTTTCTTCCCCTGTGTCTAGGTGTTCTCTTTGACCAACCTTTAACTGCCCTGGTTCTGAAATTCTGCCCTAATTGAAGGATATTCCTGGGTCTTTGGAGGGAGAAATGGTTCAGGGGCAGAGGCAGAGGAAACATGTTTTTTTTGTTTTGTTTTGTTTTGTTTTTTTAAGCCCCCATCTCAGGAGCACTTAACTGACTGCCTACTATATACCAGACTTTGTGCTAGTTACTAGGGGTGAGTTTGAATAAGGCAGGAATCCCACCCTCCAGGAGGAGCTTACACACGATTAACAGATAATTACAATTCAGTGTAACAAGTTTTATGAGAGAGAGAACTTTGCGGGAGCACCAAGCGAAGCACTTGACCCTTAGCGGTGAGGTGGTGGAGGTCAGGGAATGCTCCTGGAAGGTTAGGATCTGGAAGGACCCTGGGAGATAAACCAAGCCTAGAAGAGGTAAAAAAGGGATCAAGAGGCTTTCTATCTCCAGTTTTGCTACTCCTGGGTAGGTCAAAGTGCCTGTCTTTTTACATCTGGAAAATAAGAATAAGAACTGATATCTGGTTGGTAATTCTAGTTTTCATTTACGACGTGTTCCTTAATCCTTTATATTACTCTTTCTTCCATATTCAGTAGACATTTGTACCCACCCTGTACTGGGAAGATAGCACTGCAGGAAACAAGATGTGAATGGACCCCTTCTGTCATGGAACTTCCTTCTATCATATGACATTAGTAGGAGAAGTTCTTTTAAAATGCCTTCAAACTCAGGCATATGTATCTTGTTATTCTTCCATTTTAAGAACATTTTCTGCAAGATAATCTCAATACCTTGAGGTGAGCTGGCCTTTCCCTCTGAGGGAAGGAGACCACAGAGCCTGGTAATCTGATTTTCATTTCATATGCTTGAAATATTTTGCTAGGATTTATCTGTTTTGAAGTCTAGAGATAGACATAGCTGTGTTTTATCTATAGCCCTGCCTTGCTTCCATCTCATTTTCTCTATTCTTACTTTTAACCCAACTTGTGTTTGAGGTTCTTTGCTCAGTGTATAGTTTGCTTTGTAGAATAATTCAAATCTAGTGCCTGTGGAAAGTCAGACTTATTTTTTATTTATTTGAGATAGGGTCTTGGAGTGCAATGGCATAATCCTGGCTCACTGCAGCCTTGACCTCCTGGGCTCAAACTATTCTCCCACTACAGCCTTCCAAGTGGCTAGGACTGCAGGTGTGTGCCACTATGCCTGGTATTTTTTTCTTTTTCTTTTTCTTTTTTAAGAAATGGGCTCTTACTACATTACCCAGGCTAGTCTCAAACTCCTGGGCTCAAGGGATCCTCTCATCTTGGCCTCCCAAAGTGTTGGGATGACAGGTGTGAGCCACCGCATCTGGCTAATACTTATTTTGAAGTCACCCTATCATGGTGCTTTGCTTCACTAATGCATTTCACTTATGATCTTCAAGTCACTCAGGGATGTAAACACAATAGAAAGCATCCCAACCAGAGGAAGGTAGCTGCATTCATTTACAAATTTCTTTTTTGCAATGATTTAAACACTACAGATGTGTCTAAAGTAAACATAAAAAATCTCTCTCTGCCACTTTAACCTTACACATCTGATATCAGTTTGTTCCATAGCCTTCCATAGTTGTCCTTTTGCTTATACAAACCTACAAAAATTAGTACTTATGTATATTTATGTGTGTGTGGGATGAGTGTGGGTATGTTTTTACATACTCATATGTATGTTTGTGTGTGTATCTGTCTGTGCCTGCCCCCCTTTTCTTTTGCTTTAGAGCGGCTATACTTGAGGCTGCCATGAAGAGTGAGAAGTTTGAAGCTGGAAGAGCCTGCATGGGCCCTTCTTGAACTTGTGCAGCATGACATCACTCAAGAGTTCTTGTCAGAGTGATAATGAATGTCTGGCTATTGTAAATGGGAACAAGAAAACTATTTCCAGCTGTGCAACAACCAAGATGACAAAAAGCATTGCAGAGAATATTATTGCCACAAGGACCCTGCTTCATCTGGGTCTCAGACAACAGGAGGAGGGGCATTTTGGAGCATGCGTTTGGCATCTGTGAAACTTTTGTTAGGTAGAAAACAAGTCCTGGATGAAAGGCCTATCAGCCACTTCTGGAGCAGAGAAGATAGAGTTATTAATTATAGGCAGGTTTCATTGCAGGAGTATTCAATGAGAACCCCCGCCTTAGAAGTCTGTAATCAGCAGATGATAAGGATGGTGTGTTCTTACTAAGAGAATAACACAAATGAAACAGAGTTGCCTTTTGTTAAGGGGATGCTTTGCCTTCTTGGACTACGATTCTGGGGAGAAGGATTATTGTCAAGTAAATGAGGCATTCATTCTGTGCCCACTATTTATTGTAGTTCCACAGAGAGCTACTTGCTTTACTTTCTGACTAGGCACAAAGAAGTAAAGGTTCAAAGGCTAGGGCAAGGTGACTGACTTTTCCAGATTCAGCACCATATGTTCTCTGGTCACTTTGAGACGCTGTCAATTTAGTTTTGTGCAACTGAGATCTTGGAGAACTTCTGTGTCCTCTATGTTTGGCTGAGGACACTAATTTTTTTTTTTTTTTTTTTTTTGAAGCGGAGTCTCACTTTATCGTCCAGGCTGGGGTGCAATGGCATGATCTTGGCTCACTGCCTCCTGGGTTCAAGCAATTCTCTTGCCTCAGCCTTCCAAGTAGCTGGGACCTCAGACGTGTGCCACCATGCTTGGCTAATTTTTTTTGTATTTTTTGGTAGAGATGGGGTTTCGCCATGTTGGCCAGGCTGGTCTTGGACTCCTGGCCTCAAGTGAACCACCTGCCTCGGCCTCTCAAAGTGCTGGGTTTATAGGTGCAAGCCATCATGCTTGGCCTGAGGACACTAAAGTAAAAAAATTTAAGAAAGTATGGTCTCCACTCTTGAGTAGGTCATGAACATGGAGTGACATGGACTCAAATCATTAAGATCAGGTAGGTGGTGATGAATATGGTAAACCAAGGTTCAAACAAAGAGCTTTCTGCGTATGTGAGGATGGAGAGGGTAAGTCAGCCTTAGAGGGAGGAAATGACTTGCAGCAGGATGCCAGCCTCGATGGTCTGTGGAGCTCATTCCATGAAGAAGAGTAATGAGGAAGACCCATTGAGTGACAGGCTTGGGGAGGAGTGCCTGGAATTGATGGTTTGTGGCAGGAAGTGGTGGGACCAGTCTCAAAGGTTGTGGAGGTAGAAGGGTACTGGAGACTACTGAGGACAAAAAAGGGCATGTTGATGCCATTACCAGACAGGACATGAGAGTATGCTGATTGTTGCAGTAAGGCTTGTTAGTTTTAGACATGTCTAAAACCACGCAGGCAGAGATTTTCAGCTGGTAGCTGGCAATTTGAGTTTGAAGTTTAGCTGAGGAGTCAGTTGGCAGTATTCAGGAATAATTGCTAAATGTAGAAGTAAATGCCAGTGAAATGTGTGTGATAAGATGGAGAGCACTTTTAGAGTGAAAAGAGTGATATATTTTCACAAGGACAAGACTTATTTCAATTCAATATTTTTCTTTAGCAGATTAAAGTAGTTTTATGGGTTATCAAGCATTTGTTGAGTATTTACTATGGCTTCTCTTGATAGGTGGTCCTGGGGATATAGGAAGGAAATGGTGCAAATTTCAACAATATCCCGTTGGGGTGAACAAAAAATCCCTGAAACAGCCCATTCCAGCTATTGTTATCTGGAAAAAACTTCTTACCATAATTAGGTGGTGATTTGAGGTCTGGGGGAAATTGCAGATATAGTTGTTTTTTTTTTTTTTTTTTTTTTTTTTTTTTTTTTTTGAGACGGAGTCTGGCTCTGTCACCCAAGCTGGAGTGCAGTGGCTGGATCTCAGCTCACTGCAAGCTCTACCTCCCGGGTTTACGCCATTCTCCTACCTCAGCCTCCTGAGGAGCTGGGACTACAGGTGCCCGCCACCTTGCCCGGCTAGTTTTTTGTATTTTTTTTAGTAGAGACAGGGTTTCACTGTGTTAGCCAGGATGGTCTCGATCTCCTGACCTTGTGATCCACCCGTCTCGGCCTCCCAAAGTGCTGGGATTACAGGCTTGAGCCACCGCGCCCCGCCTTGCAGTTATAGTTTTAATATACTGTAGGACTAGTGACAGTGAGTGTCACATTGCTGTCATATAAAAGATAAACCTTCCAGAAGAACTTTGGAAATTTCAGTAGCCTAAAGATCACACTTTGAGAAACTCATAAAAGTTTGTCATAGAGGTTTTAAAAGCTGATCAAATAATTTTAAGCTCTAGTTGCCTACTAAAAAGTAGGATGCAGTGCAAGTTTGTCCTTTACTTGGTTAAAAAAAAAGTCTTTTTCTAATTAAGAATTTATTTTCACTTTAGATAATTTTATTGGCATGCCTTCTTGCATGCAAGATAGAAAAAAGGTAAGTTTATTCTTAGTTTTCCTTTTTCTAAGCCATTATGATTCTTTTAAATTATACTCATTTCAATTTGATAGGGAAAAACAGTACATGCTCATTTTAAAACATTTGGAATGTACAGGGGATTCATGTGTAATTCCACCACTTAAGATTGACTTTCTTGCTAGGCATGGTGGCTCACGCTAGTAATCCCAGCACTTTGGGAGGCCAAGGTGGGCAGATCACTTGAGGTCAGGAGTTGAAGACCAGCCTGGCCAACGTGATAAAACCCTGTCTCTACTAAAAATACAAAAATTAGCTGGATGTGCTCTCTTGAACCCAGGAGGCGAAGGTTGCAGTGAGCTGAGTTTGTGCCACTGTACTCCAGCCTGGGTGACAGAGTGAGACTCTGCCTCAAAAAAAAAAAAAAAGAAATTTACTTTTACAGAATATTTAACAGCATTCTCCTTTGTATCATAAGTATGTACACAGGCCATTAAAATCTTTCATTTTTAACTTCTAATGGCTACATATTAGTCACACTATTTAATGTGTGTGACTAATTAAATACACCTAATTATGTTTAGTCATTCCGTATCTCTGCTTGCTTCTTTTTGTTTTGTTTTGTTTTTTTTTTGAGGACTTGTGCTTCTCTGCCCATATTTCCTTGTTGATGTACCCAGAGTTGTATCCTTACTCTAAATGATCTCTGTTTTTGAGCTTATCCACACAGTGGACTGTGGTTTCCTGGTCTGTGTCCTTCTGCGTAGGACGTTCTTTCCTACATATCCACACACCTGCTTTCATTATTTTCATGTCTTAACTCAGAGGTCAACTCCATACTGAGGCCTTCTATCACTGCACTTAAAATTGTGTGACCTTTCCTGTCTACCCAGCTTGCCTGATATTTTCTTCTCCATTGCACTTTCCTTCTGACTTCTTAGATGAGGACAAGACTTAAAAAAAAATTCTGTTTTTGTTTTCTGCTGTTTACCCAAAATATTTTTCTTGTTTTGTTTCTTAAAGACCATGTTTTGCTGTGTCACCCAGGCTGGAGTTCAGTTGCTCAATCATAGCTCACTGTGGCCTCAAACTCCTGGGCTCAAGCCATCCTCCTGCTTCAGCTTCCTGAGTAGCTGGGACTACAAGCACATGCCACCATGTTTGGTTATTTATTTATTTATTTTTTGGGTAGAGACAGGGTCTTGCTTTATTACTCAGGCTAGTCCCTAACTCTCACCTTGACTTCCCAAACTGTTGGGATTGCAGGCATGAATGCCACACCTGGCCTGTTGATGTGGGGTGGAGAGTTCTGAAATTGAGGCAGTATTTAATAGCCTACCAACCAAAAAAAAGCCCAGGACCAGATGGATTCACAACTGAATTCCACTAGAGATACAAAGAGGAGCTGAGACCATTCCTTCTGAAACTATTCCAAATGATAGAAAAAGAGGGACTCCTCCCTAGCTCATTTTATGAGGCCAGCATCATCCTGATGCTAAAACCTGGCAGAGACATAACAAAAAAAGAAAATTTCAGGCCAATATCCCTGATGAACATTGATGCGAAAATCCTCAATAAAATACTGGCAAACTGAATCCAGCAGCACATTAAAAAGCTTATCCACCACAATCAAGTTGGCTTCATCCCTGGGATGCAAAGCTGGTTCAACATATACAAATCAGTAAACGTAATCCATTGCATAAACAGAACCAATGACAAAAACCACATGATTATCTCAATAGATGCAGAAAAGGCCTTCAATAAAATTCAACACCCCTTCATGGTAAAAACACTCAATAAACTAGGTATTGATGGAACATATCTCAAGATAATAAGAGCTATTTATGACAAACCCACAGCCAATATCATACCGAATGGGCAAAAGCTGGAAGCACTCCCTTTGAAAACTGGCATAAGACAAGCATGCCCTCTTTCACCACTCCTATTCAACATAAGTATTGGAAGTTCTGGCCAGGGCAATCAGGCAAGAGAAAAAAAGGGTATTCATACAGGAAGAGACGAAGTCAAATTGTGTTTGTTTGCAGATGACATGATTGTATTTTTAGAAAACCCCATAGTCTCAGCCCCAAATCTCCTTAAGCTGATAAGCTACTTCAGCAAAGCCTCAGAATACAAAATCAATGTGCAAAAATCACAAGCATTCCTATACACCAATATAGATGAACAGAGAGCCAAATAATGAATGAACTCCCATTCACAATTGCTACAAGAGAATAAAATACTTAGGAATACAACTTACAAGGGATGTGAAGGACCTCTTAAAGGACAACTACAAGCCAGTGCTCAAGGAAACAAGAGAGGACACAGACAAATGGAAAAACATTCCATGCTCATGGATAGGAAGAATCAATATCATGAAATTGGCCATACTGCCCAAAGTAATTTATAGATTCAGTGCTATTGCTATCAAGCCACCATTGACGTTCTTCACAGAATTAGAAAAAACTACTTCAAATTTCATGTGGAGCTAAAAAAGGAGCCTGTGTAGCCAAGACAGTCCTAAGCAAAAAGAACAAAGCTGGAGGCATCACGCTACCTGACTTCAAACTATACTACAAGGCTATTACTGGTACGAAAACAGATATATAGACCAATGGAACAGAACAGAGGCCTCAGAAATAACACGACACATCTACAACCATCTGATCTTTGACAAACTGGACAAAAACAAGCAATGGGGAAAGGATTTCCTATTTAATAAATGGTGTTGGGAAAACTGGCTAGCCATATGTAGAAAAGTGAAACTGGACCCCTTCCTTACACCTTACACAAAGATTAAGATGGATTACAGATTTAAACGTAGAACTAAAACCATAAAAACCCTAAAAGAAAACCCAGGCAATACCATTCAGGACACAGGCATGTGTGTGCCACCAAAAGCAATTGCAACCAAAGTCAAAATTGACAAGTGGGATCTAACTAAGCTAAAGAGCTTCTGCACAGCAAAAGAAACTATCATCAGAGTGAGCAGGCAACCTACAGAGTGGGAAAAAATTTTTGCAATCTATTCATCTGACAAAAGGCTAATGTCCAGAATCTACAAGGAACTTAAACAAATTTACAAGAAAAAAAGAACTCCATGAAAACGTGGGTGAAGGTTATGAACAGACACTTTTCAAAAGAAGACATTTATGCAGCCAATAAACATATGAAAAAAAGCTCATCATCACTGGTCATTAGAGAAATACAAATCAAAACCACAATGAGATATCATCTCATACCAGTTAGAATGGCGATCATTAAAAAGTCAGGAATCAACAGATGCTGGAGAGGATGTGGAGAAATAGGAACACTTTTATACTGTTGGTGGGACTGTAAATTAGTTCAACTATTGTGGAAGACAGTGTGGTGATTCCTCAAGGATTCAGAGCCAGAAATACCATTTGACCCAGCAATCCCATTCCTGGGTATATACCCAAAGGATTATAAATCATTCTATTTATAAAGACACATGCACACACATGTTTACTGCGGCACTATTTACAATAGCAAAGACTTGGAACCAACTCACATGTCCATGAATGATAGACTGGATAAAGAAAATGTGGCACATATACACCATGGAATACTATGCAGCCATAAAAAAGGATGAGTTCATGCCCTTTGTGGGGACATGGATGAAACTGGAAACTATCATTCTCAGCAAACTAACACAAGAACAGAAAAACTAACACTGCATGTTCTTACTCATAAGTGGGAGTTGAACAATGAGAACATATGGGCACAGAGGGGAACATCACACACCGGGGCCTGTCGGGGTGGGGGACAAGGGGAGGGATAACATTAGGAGAAATACCTAATGTAGATGACGAGTTTGTGGGTGCAGCAAACCACCATGGCACATTTATACCTGTGTAACAAACCTGCACGTTCTGTACATGTATTCCAGAACTTAAAGTGTGTGTGTACACACACGCACACACACACACGCATATATAAAAGATGCCCAGCACACTGAATGTATTAGCTGCCATTTTCATTATCTTCATTGGTAAGTTGAATCATATGAGATTGCTGGTATTTGCTCTTGACCTACATAATGGCAGTTTTCTGCGGTTCAGTCTAATATTACTGGCTCTTCAGATTTATCTGGCCAGTTGCATCTTCCGCATTTCCTGAGTTCAACTCAGGATTTTTTTCTACATTTGTTAGAGAATCTGTCTTGTTGAAGTTCAAAAGGTATGGTATACATCGTGCATATGGTCCAAGAACATGCTTCTTACCCATTTTTTGTACTATGTAGTTAGTGGAAATAATGCCTTGACTTTGGCTTCTTTTTCCTTGTATATTTTTAATGCTATTGCTAATTTTTGTCTTTGTGTGCACCTTCTTGAGCATTTTAATGGGAAATTGGGATGAGTTTTATTGGGCCATTTAGTTCAGTGACTTTTGAACTTTTTAATCATGACCCATAGTTAGAAATGTTCATATATGTATATGAATGAGACGTTAGTTGTATATAGTTTACTACACATAGTAAACTCTGATATTTTCTTTTCTATTTTTTCCTATGATAATTTGTTCATTTTCATTTTTAAAAGTACTGGTTACAACTAATACATTTTGAAAACACTGATCTGGTCATAAACTGCAGTTTGAAAGACACCATCTAGTCTGTTGCTGTGCTGTCTAAAATCAGGTTCATTCATTTTTCAACATCCATTTGTTAGGTACATTAGCGGTTATCTTGGTAGTAGCTGGGAATAGAGTGATGAGTAAAGCAGTCGTTATCACTGGAGGCATGATGCATAGAGTCTAGTGGGATGGAGCACATGAACCAAATAAAATCATCCAAATGTATATATACTGTGCATGATCAATTCTGTGGGAGAAAAGAGCAAAAGCGATTAAGCAGGGGAACCTCATCTGACTTTGGGGGTGATTCAGGATTTCCCTGGGGAAGCGATATTTGGTTAGGTCTGCAGAATGAGAATGGGTTAACTCTGTGAAGGACTGAGCAGGGGTGTGTGTGTGGGATTGTAGAGTCATGGAAGAAATAGTAACAGATGCAAAACAGAAAACTGGAAGGGAAAGACAGGTGGAAGGCAATCTTCTTTGTTTGATGAGTTGGCATTTTTTGTGATATTTAGTGGGTCTTCCTGTTTGTGGCTTTTTTTTTTCTTACTTGACAAAAGTCAAATAGGAATGTCAAGGATTTTTTTGGGGAGATGGGTATTAGCGTTTGTTGAAGTAGTTTTGTATTAAAGCAATATCGTATATTGCTAAATAGCAGGGTTTTTTGAAGGCTTGCTCCGTATGAGGAGCTGTACAAAGTTGTGTATGATCTGTAGGAGAAGTAGATTTGGTTGGATTAAAAAATACTTTTATATAGTATAATTACCAATTTTGTAACTATGCATAATTTGTAAGAAATTATAACACTGAAGTTAAGTTTTGGTAAGTGAAGATCAGATGGTTGGGTGAGTATTTCATTGCTTGTTGATTTTGAATATAATGATAGGAATTATTGCTGTGCTAGGATTTTTATTTTTTTAACTTGGTAGGATTTTAGTGTTCGTTTCCCCCATCCTCTTTTAAAACTGCATGAAGAGTTTAAAAGAAAGCTTTTAAATTAGAAATCCGTAAAGTAAGTTGGAGACCACATGAGATGGGAGACCATGATTCAAGTGCCAGTTCTTCCAATGCTGTGCATGGTACCCTTGACCTTTGATACCCAACCTTGGAGGCCCTGGGATCCTTGTCTTAAAATGGAGGACTTGAAATCAGTTTTCAAGAATCATTCTCCCAGTCCTATTATTAATATTAAGTGCCTTTATGCTTTCTCTTTTCAACTTTGCTCTGACTCTTTAAAGACTTGGCACCCCACCATTTAACTAACCTAGTCTGACAAGCTCAGGCCAAACTTGGGAGAACTCCAGGTATTTGCATTTTTCTGTGTCTTTGCGGAGTCAGGCTCAGGTGGCACTAATTCCTTCACATTGGGAAACACTGCTAATGCTTCTCATTAAAACATGGAAGAATGGGCAAAGATTAGAATTCTATTGAGACTTTTTTTTTTCTTTTGGTGATGGAGTCTCGCTCTGTCACCCCGGCTGGAGTGCAGTGGTGGGATCTCGGTTCACTGCAACCTCCACCTCCCGGGTGGTTCAAGAGATTCTCCTGCCTCAGCCTCTTGAGTAGCTGGGATTACAGGTGTCTACCCCCACACTCAGCTAATTTTTGTATTTTTAGTAGAGATTTGCTTCACCATGTTGGCCAGGCTGGTCTTGAACTCCTGACCTCAGGTGATCCGCCCACCTGGGCCTCCCAAAGTGTTGGGATTACAGGCATGAGCCACCGTGACTGACTTAAATCTTTAATACTTTATATCTTAGTTTGTAGTTTGACCACACTTGAAATTATTTTTTTTAATCCTTTCAGATTCAGCAAACATGGAAAAATATGATTATCTTATGATAATATGATGCTTGCTTTGGAGAAATATGCAGCATCTAAGTTATGTATAATCCACATTTTATAAAAACCCATTGGATGAGGGTGATGTTATTTTAAAAAGATTTAAAGGGCTAAGGAATCATATGGAAGATGAATTCAGTTTTAATGACTACCAAGTTTAAGGAATATTTTATAAGAAATGGGCTTATGTGGAAGAGAATGAAAGGTACTTGGCAATTCAGCTTATCTTTTCTTTTTCCTCCTAGCTTTATTGATGCATAATGACAAGCAAAACTGTACTTAAGGTCTATTTAGGATGATGATATACATATATACTGTGAAATGAGTACTATTAACTATCATCACCATGCTGTGCGTTAGATCCCCAGAACTTACTCATAACTGGAAGTCTGTACCCTTTGACCAGTCTTCCATTTCCCCCACCAACTCAGCTTTTCTTACCAGTATATTAAATCAGTTGATTCAAATACATTTCAACATTATTTTTTGTAATTCAGTATATTCAGTCTTTCAAGTTCATTTATTGTAATGTGAATATGTTATTACACTTGTTCTTATTTTTTGCTTAGAAATCAAGGGAAGAAAGATGAGATACATGCTTTTTCTGTTTGTCTGAACTCTACTGAATTCCTCATTCATGGTAAAATATTTACTCAGGAAGTCTAGGTAACTATGGAGATTTTACTTAGTGTGTTTTTGGTGCTGATTCATCAGTTGATTTTTTTTTTTATTTGTTGTTGAATATCTTCTTAAGCTAATTATTATATGGAAACCATCCAGGACTCTAGGCTTCTGATCTGAGACAGGGTGGGGGCAGGTCACACAGGCACAGGCAATGTTTGGTAATGTGTAGGTCCAAGCAGGTACTAGGCACAGGTGCTCAACGCTAGTACTAGAAACAGGTTGGGTCTGAAGGGGTTGGGGTCATGGGGTTAGGGTAGGTTCAAGGTAGACAAAGCCAGGAAGAGGCACAGAGCATGTAGACGCCTGGCCTAGAATCCCACAAAAGGCATTCTGGAGAGCCCTAAGAGAGAAGTGGTGTAGACAAAAGTCTAAAGCTCCCAGGAGAAATGTATTTTCAGAGTTGGAAGCATCAGTTGAACTTCTCTGATTGTTCAAGGGCATTTCAACACTCAAGCAGGGGTTTAGTCACCATGACCTTGGGAAAAAGTCCCAGCTTCTCTTTAAGCATTTGGCCATCTTAATTTGTGATTTAATTTGGCTTTGAAATCACAAATTCTCATCTGATTCAGGGATTAGGAACCTTGTTGAATACTATTTCTCTAGAAGCAAGAATTAGCCGAGGTCTCTTGACAAAATGTATTCTTTCTACAAGAGATTTATTATAAAACATATTTAACATTTGCTATGGACTGGATTTTCTCCCTAATATTCATGTTGGAGCCCTAACCCCCCACGTAACTGTATTTGGAGATAGGACTTTTAGGAGATAATTAGGATTAAATGAGATTATAAGTGTGGGGTCCTAATCTGATAAGATTGGTGGCCTTCTGGGAAGAGGAAGAGAGAGGTCTTTGTCTCTATACACATTCACCAAGGAAAGGCTGTGTGAGGAAACAGTGAAAAGACAGCTGTCTGCAAGCCAAAAGGAGTGCCCTCACCAGCCACCAACCATGCTGGCACTCTGTATTACATTTCTAGCCTCTAGAATTATGAGAAAATAAATTTTTGTTATTTAAGCCACCTAATCTATGGAACTTTTTTTTTTTTTTTTGAGACGGAGTCTGGCTCTGTCACCCAGGCTGGAGTGCTGTGGCGTGATCTCAGCTCACTGCAAGCTCCGCCTCCCAGGTTCACGCCATTCTCCTGCCTCAGCCTCCTGAGTAGCTGGGACTAAAGGTGACCGCCACTACGCCCAGCTAATATTTTGTATTTTTTTTTTCATAGAGACGGGGTTTCATCGTGTTAGCCAGCATGGTCTTGATCTCTTGTCCTTGTGATCTGCCTACCTTGGCCTCCCAAGGAACTTTTTAATGGCATTCTAAGCTAATACAATATGCCATTAATTTGGGTAGGGAATAAGAGTAGTAACTCTGTCCAGTAGCTGTTCAGCAGAAAGTACACACTATCATTCACCTGCCTTTCCTTTTTCCTTCTTCATCCTGTTTTAATGGCAGAATAACTCAGTGAATATTTTAGTGAACACATCTTAAAGTGTTTAAAACCGTTGAACTTATTTAAAACTAATTGTTTTTATATGAAGTACTGTTTATTATCTTTTAAAATATATCTCTATTATTGTTATTTTTAACAGAGAACGGGTCTTGCTATGTTGCCCAGGCTGGTCTCGAACTCCTGGGCTCAAGCAATCTTCCCAAAGTGTTGGGATTAGAGGTGTGAGCCACCATGCCTGGCCCTTGGTGTATTCTTATAAACATTTAAAAAATTATTTTTGAAATCACATTATGGCAATATTTACATGAACAAACCCACTTGTATTTGCAGTTCCCTAATGAATATATTTGTTATTTAGTCATGTTAGTTTTATGGCCTATTTCTATTATGTTCTATTTTATGGTCTGCTTCTACCTAGAAGTAACAAATGTGTGTTCTTATTTCTACTGATCGTTTTTAACCCACTGTTATATAAGGCAATATAGTCTGAATCATATTTTTAATAGCCTGATAATAATCCATTAAGCTGTTAAACTGTTCATTAAACCATTGCCCTATTTTTACAGTTTTATTTCCTTTGTACTTGCTGTTTTAAAAAGCATTGTACTCAACAACTTTTATGTAATTTCTGTAGACTGATTAAGAGTTAGATCACTGATTTGAAACTAATATTATTTGGTTTCCAAGTCGATTTTTTTTTCTTTTTTTTGTTTTTTTGTTTTTTTGAGACGGAGTCTCACTCTGTCGCCCAGGCTGGAGTGCAGTGGCTGGATCTCAGCTCACTGCAAGCTGTGCCTCTCGGGTTTACGCCATTCTCCTGCCTCAGCCTCCCGAGTAGCTGGAGCTACAGGCACCCGCCACCTCGCCTGGCTAGTTTTTTGTATTTTTTTTAGTAGAGACGGGGTTTCACCGTGTTAGCCAGGATGGTCTCAATCTCCTGACCTCGTGATCCGCCCGTCTCGGCCTCCCAAAGTGCTGGGATTACAGGCTTGAGCCACCGCACCCGGCCTCAAGTCGATTTTAAAAGGTAGTTTAAAAACTTGACTTTCAAAAGTAACACCTGTTTGTGTTCATTTTAGAAAACAAAGAAAAACATAAAGAAGAAGAAGGAAAAAGTGCCCATACTCCCCACCTAGAGATAGCCATTGTCAAGTGTATGGGATATTCCCTTCTAATATTTTCTCTGTAAATTTTATCTAGTTGAAATCCTACTGGGCATAATCAGTACTTTGTCCTTTCTCTTAATAGTATGCAGTAAACAGAAGTGATGTTAATTCCATTCAGCTACTGCTATAGTGAACTCACTTCAGTGAACATCTTTGCAAGCCTATTTTTGCATTTCAGGTAATTTCTTTAGAGTAGATTCCCAGTAATACAATGTGCTGCCTTAAAAGGCAGGGATGATTTTTATGACTAGAGATAGAAATGATTAAATTGATTTCCAAAACAATGATAATGCTTCATACTCCTACCGGCAGAGTTTGAGAAAAACTTAAAGATAGAAATTAGTATAAGTGAAATGTGGATTTGTAAAACTTGGAAAATGATTAGAGCAATGGGAAACTTTAATAATAATCTGTCATGGATGACATTGACTAGACCTCATTGGCGGATGTTCTCTCCACTGTGGTGATATCCTTCACTCATCCACAGTTTTGTCTTCTAACAGAGAACATTATGTTTCAAGCTTCCCTTAGTTTTTATGTCCTTTAATATGCTGTGAAAAGGTTTTTTTTTTTTTTTTTTTTTTGTTTTTTTTTTTGTTTTTTTTTAAAAACAGAGTTTTGCTCTGTCGCCAGGCTGGAGTGCAGTGGTGTGATCTCTGCTCACTGCAACCTCCGCCTCCTGGGTTCAAGCAATTCTCCTGCCTCAGCCTTCCTAGTAGCTGGTACTATAGGCATGTGCCATCATGCCCAGCTAATTTTTGTATTTTTAGTAGAGATGGGTTTCACCATGTTGGCCAAGATGGTCTCGATCTCTCGATCTCGTGATCTGCCTGCTTCCGCCTCCCAAAGTGCTGGGATTACAGGCGTGAGCCACTGCGCCCGGCCAAATTTTGTTTTTAACTGTATTCACTGCATCAACTGATGGTAGGGTATTCCTGATGAGTATACTTCTGTGAAATAACTGGTTAACTATTAGAAAATGGAGCAAGTACTCTAAAAATGGATAGCAAAGAATTAAAAACTAATTGGTAATTATATCTGTGCTGGTTTAGTGTGTATTTCGCATATTTACCCCCATAAGCTTACTTTTCTTCTAGATGCCATTGATATTACAGTCAGGGACCACTTTTGTGCCTTGGGGAAATAAAGTGAGCTTCCTTAGGAGGTAATAGATTTGCAATTTCACCCATTACTGGAAGTAGTCACATGTAGTCCAATTAAATTTGACATCTAATTAGTGATCACTTACTAGACCCTGGAGATACAAAGGTGAGCAAGATGGAGGCCCACCTTCAAAAAACTCAGACTTGAGGGATGGGAACTGAATGAAGATACCATATGATAAATGCAATGTTAGAAGTTAGTTGCATATCTATTTTCCTATTAAATATAGTGAAGTTTAATAAGCATAGGAAGGAAATGGGGTAAGAGGAAGTGAGAGTGTGAATTTAAGCAGAGACCAAGACCAAGGCCCACCTTAGGGTGCTATTCATGTATTAGAAAAGGGCCACATGTTTTGCTGTTCTTCCTCGTAGTTGACATGAAGAGGGGACTCAATGAACTGTGTTACCATGAAGATAAGGACTAACTAGGGGGGACAGCTCTTCATGTGCTGGGAGGAGATGGGATTTTATCCATGGTTCTCCAAACATTAGATAATTTAATGTAATGAGTCGTGTCTCCAAATGCAATCTTACAATGAATGTGACAGTGGGGTTAAAAAAATTGTATTGCTCAATGTAGGTTAATGGCATAATGCCAGTTGCTTATCTCAGAAAAGCCATTCTGTAAGAGCCAAAGCAAGACAGTTCAGACAAGCAGCTCACTTCTGGCTCTGTCCAAGGATAGACATTCCATATTCTTTGTGGAATGCTGAATTAGATACTTTTCAGGATGTTCCCTATGAATATTACTTCATCCAAAAGGATATTTTTGATAAGAACTGAGTGGCAGTGAGTTCAAGGTTATTAAGCTCAATACTGCATCCTGTCTTTGTGGTCAGTTAAGTGTAGGTTCCTGTGCTTTAAGCGCTGGCTTGACTGAAGATAGCATGAACAAAGATCAGCCTATGAGCATGGATTTTCTGGAGTCTTTTTGCTTCAGGGAGTAGAAGGAAGAGAAATGAAGGCTCTGACGCCTTTGGCCAGAGTTTGCAAGACTGGAAGTCTATGTGCTAAATGAATTTGGCCCCACATACAATTTATTTGCTCAGGTCAAGTTTCAAAAGTCAACATAGACAGGTGGACATTGTGATTGTTCCTCGTGCAAGTGTAGTTTCTGTATCATGGAAGTTGAAGGTCTGTTTTCACTAGGCACTTCATGTATTTATGTATGATACCTGGTTGGTCCCTGTGGGTATTTGTGTTTGTGACATTTGCTGGTATATGGTCACAGTATAATGATGTATGTGTAAGTTCAGAAGCAGCATAGAGGTGGCGGTGATTAATCTGGGTGGGGAGTAGGACCCATAAAAGGCTTCATTGAAAAGCTGTGACTGGAAAGATGAGTAGGTATTTGCCAGGCATGGAATTTGGACAAGGGAGGGTATTCCAGGAAAAGCCAAGTGCATATGCAAAGACAGTTGTGTGGATTAGCATTATATGTCAGGGGATTTCTGAGTAGATCCAAAGTGCTGGGGCTTAACAAGCAAGGTGAGTTATAGCCTAAGCCAGAAGTACCTGAAGGACTCAGTTTGCTGTACATGAGGAGGCTGGGCTTGGGGCAATGCGGAACCGTGGAAAAGGTTTAAAACAGATCATTGCCATACTAGATTTCTGTTTTAGGAAGATTATTCTCCAAACACCCGAGAGAAATAGTTGCAGGTAGAAGGGACTAGAATAGCTTTTTTAAAAAAAAAGTTATTTATGAAAACATCTTTATTTTTCCTGTAAGTAGTTTTCCCACGTGTAAGAATTACTTCCTATTGTCAAAAAAGAAATACACACATAAAGTTAAAAGCAAGGTTTGGAAAAGAAGAGAAAGGTGGAATGTTGGTTCTCTGAAATTATTTTTGTTTACAAAAATGATACTTGTATTCAGTATCACAGAACAATTTAATTGAAAAAATTACCCATAATTATATTATTGAGAGATATCCATGACATATCATTCTAGGTGACTATTGCTGTTTTTTTAATCCCAAATTAAATAGCTTTAAGCAATAATTTATTGTTATCTTTCACTGTACTGGGATGAAAGATCAGGCACTGAGGAAGGGCTTGGTTGATACCACTTGCGGTGGAAGGTTAGAGGAGTCCCTGATTATCGCTTTCCTTGTGGACTCCACTGAAATTATGAGGAGGACAGCAGGGTATGAATTTTTTTTACACCCTTTATTTACATCTATTGAGATGATCATGTGTTTTTAAAGATTATTAATATACATTGTATGTATCAAAATATCACTATGTACCCCATGAATATGTACAACCATAATTTTTTAATAAGAAATTTAATATTTTTGATTGACAAATCAGAATTGAATGCATTTATAGGTACAATGTGATGTTTTGATCTATGTATACAGTGTATGATTAAACCAAGCTAGTTAACATATCCATCACTTCACTGACCTATATCATTTTTTATGGTGAGACATTTGAAATTTAGTCTTATTTTGAAATACAGAGTACATTATTATTGACTCTAGCCACTCTGCTGTGCAGTGGGTCTCAGAAAGAAGTTATTCCTCTTATCTGTCTGAAACTTTGTACCCTTTGATCAACAACTCCCTATCTCCCACCCTGCTGTTCTTCATCCCTTGCCCGCAGCCTCTGGTGACCATCATTCTACCCTCTACTTCTTGGTTCAACTTTTTAAGATTCTACCTGTAAGTTGAGATCGTATAGTACTGGGATATCTTAAGAGAGATAATTAGAGCTTGAGTTAAGGCAGTAACAGTGGGTTTGGAGGGAAGAAGGTAGACACAAAAAACATTTAGGAGGAAGAATTGATACAACTTGGCTATTGAATAGATATGGTGGGTGAGGGAGAGGGAAGAGTGATAGTGAATGGATGGCAATGCCGTTGAATGAGACGAAGTAGGAGAGAGTAACAAGGACATGGGAAGTGTATTTATATTAGATTGCCAGGGCTACCATAAAGTCCCATGGACTGGGTGGCTGAAACAGCAAAAATTTATTTTCTCATAATTCTGGATGCTGGAAGTTGTAGAGAATTGTGAGGACTGCTTTCTTCTGAGGCCTCTCTCTTTGCCTTGTATGTGTGATCTCCTCCCTACGTCTTCATGTGGTTTTTCCTCTGTACTTGCCTGTGTCCAACTTTCTTCCTCTTATAAGGACACTAGTCATATTGGATTAGGGCCTACTCTAATGACCTCATTTTAACTTAATTACCTGTTTATAGACCCTGGCTCCAAATGTGGTCACATTCTGAGGTACTGGGAGTTACTACCTCAGAATATGAATTTCTCGGGGGGACACAGTTTAGCCTAGAACAGGAAGGATAAGGAGTTTGGTAGATGTTGAATTTGCAAACCCTGTGGAGTATGTACTATAATGCATTTGGATATGTGAGAACACAGCCCAGAAAAGAACTCCAGATTTCGTATTTAAAACCATGGGCATGGATAAAATTGTCTTCACCAGTAATACCCAACCTTGGCTTATTTTAAGAACACCTGGGGGAGCTTTTGAAACATACAATGTGCAGGGGGCTCACTTCAGGCCATGACTCAGTCTTTGAAAGAGAGGCCAGGGCAGACACATGGTCATTCTAATGTGATCCAAGGTTGAGAGGATGTAGAGAAGATATCTGAAAGAATGGCTTGAATCATTTAAGTGGTGGTTGGTAAGAGAGAGAAGGATGGGAAGGATGGGGGTTTGCGGGGTTTCTTGCCTGATGTCCATCCACTTCTCCATGATGGATGTGCAAACTGGGGAGTTTCTTTGAGGGGATTTAAGGCTTGGAAGAGGTGCTGAGAGAAATGGCAGCATTGATGGCTTCTCTTTGTGGGCTCATCTGAGATTAGAACGCATTGATTAATAGTGACAGCTTTAACTTGTCCTTAAGTTTTCCCCACGAGGCCTCTGGAGGCTGTGAATGGGAGCAGAACAGGCAGTTTGGAGTTTAATCATGATTGCGGTGTTAAAGGGCAGATTGACAGAAAGGAGCATGAATGGTAGGTAGCAGACTGGTGTGAGGGGAGCCCAGAGGGCTGACCATGGTATTTAGGCTGGGCATTGTGAGAATTGACCTTGGATAGGGCTGTTGAACAGGAAAGAATGGAAGGAGCAGGAGGCTGGGTATTTTGGAGGGCTGAAATAGTGTGTGTGAGCGCAAACAACTGCATAGATGCACAGTTTCAGATATAAAGGGGGATTTTGAAGTGTCACAGGGAATTCTGAGGGATGAGGGGCTAAGTGGTATAGTCAGTTCAGAAACTAACTTGACAGATCAGACTGCTGGGTGTGATGAAATTGCCCTTGATAATGACTTGCTTGATGATTGAGTTGTTTGCAAGAGGGAATGAAGGTTGGGGAAATTTACTAGATAACCTTTAAGGTTTCTTCCAGCCTCAGGATTTAACAAAATGTCATTGTTTTGTGCCAAGCTCCTTGATCTCCCTTTTTTTCTTTTTCTTTTTGGAATCAGAAGAATAGAGCAATCTGAAAAATGCCATCTAAAAATCTAGTTCTTATTGATCCCATTGTAATTGTAAATGTTTGACAGGTTATAGCCTCTTTAAATGCCTTTGGAATCCATTAATGCATGTTTCATAGAGTTCACACAGGGTAAAGTGGTACTTTGGTCAGAACATGCTTTGCTGAATGTCACTGATTTGTCTCTGCCACACAGCTGGCTTCTGAGGCTTATAATGGGCAATTAGGACAGGAAGGAGTTACTTAAGTTCTTTTTAAGGTAACATTAATTGGATTCATCTTTTACCACATGGTGAGGATCATGGTTATTACATTTACCATTTCGGGTTTGGTGTTTAACCTCTTTATTGTGGATTGGTTGGTTCTGGACATTTTCAGATTTAGTTTTGTGGTAGGATGTTTTGTCTGTAGTTTGCATGTGTATTTAGAACCGGAATGAAGTGTACTTTGTAAAACTGTGACCCCAACAGCAAAAAGGATTTTACAAGCACTTTTGGCCTTCATTGTTAGAGTATCTTCTTGTTCTCTGAGGACGTAAATTTGACCTCATCCTGGAATTAAAAATAAATACTTGAATGTATTTTTTGTTCTTGCTGCAGCAAATGCAGATATCAGCGACTTTTGTGATGAGTTTCCTTATTTAGGGGAGAACATTTTCTAAATCACATAAAGCTTAATATTAACAGAAGAAAATTTGAAAATTAAAATTATGAGAGTGAAATCCTAGACCTTTCACAAAGTTACAGGCTGAATCCAGCTGTTCTACCCTGTCCAGTCACAGGAATTCCTCCTTACTATTACTTGCAATTTTCCTTCCTTCATCCTCTCCTCTCTCTTTCCTTGCCTTTTTCTCCCCCTCTCTTTTGGCATATTTCTCTCAATTAAACAGTTTCTTAGTCTTTTACCACCAACCTCAAAGAATCAAGTGTGAATGAAGTAATTGCTTTATTTTAGGCTCTTTATTTTGCCCCATCAGCCCCATTTAAAACTCTGTCTCATCCTCCTACCAAATCCCAGATAGTGTCCTCTTCTTTCTTCTTGGACTGGAACTGAAAGATGTGATTACCTCGGTCTCGTTCTAATCCCAGCTTTACCATCAACTGAGACCAACCCAGATTCACTTCCGCTTTTGTGGACTGCCAGGACACTGAGTGTGTGTGTGTGTGTGTGTGTACAAGCGTGTGTGCATGCATGTGCATATTTGTGTTTGTTAAAACAATAACAATTTGGCAAGCATAGAGTAAGGCATTGGTTCTCACTGTTTACTGTCATCAGAAATGCCAGAGGTGTGTATTTAAATGCAGAGTTTTCAGCCTGCTCACAGTGTTCACGATTCAGACAATTTGGGAAGGATCCAGGACTCTGCATTTTTTGTTTGTTTGTTTGTTTGTTTGTTTTTGTGAGACAGAGTTTTGCTCTGTTGTCCAGGCTGGAGTGCAGTGGCATGATAACTGCTCATTGCAGCCTTGAACTCCTAGGCTCAAGCAATTCTCTTACCTCAGCTACCTGAGTAGCTGGGACCACAGATGTGCACCACCATGCCTGGCTAATTTTTAAATTTTTTTGTAGAGACGGGGTCTTGCTATGTTATCCAGCCTGGCTTTGAACACCTGGGCTCAAGTGATCTTTCTGCCTTGGCCTCCCAAAGTGTTGGAATAACAGACATGAGCCACTGTGCTTAGCTGAGACTCTGCATTTTTGATAGACAACTGGTGGGCCACAATGTTCTTTGAGAAACAGTGGATTTGGGGACTTCAGTTATTATTATTTTCCATCTCACGGTACAGCATTTTTCAAAGTTGGGCCAATTTGAAATGGCTGTTTTATCAAACTGTAGGCAGTTTTTTTGTTTGTTTGTTTTTTCATTATCATGTGCTCTCTAAACACCTCATATCCAAACATTAAGAGCAAGTGGGTTTCATCATATTCTGGACTGGTCAGAACTAGCCAGCAAGGGTACCATATTGTGTTTTAGGTGTCATCCTTGAAGGATGGAATAAATCAACTGTCGTGTTCTCAGTGAAAAGTGGAAAGAAGTTGTAAAGGATCTGCAAAATAGAATTATAAGACAGAGGAAAGAAAGAAACAGACAATCTGATCTCTATCTTCATCGGCCAGATAAGCTTTGAAGTGTTTAACGAATGGGATTCAGTTTGGTTACAAAAGAGTAGCTGGGTCCCAGGGATGGGTTTTTCAGTTGAGATAATGTGAACTACATTTGAGAGAGAATTTCTAGCAAACTCTCTGTCCAAGGACCTCATGACTGGCCTTGGAAGGTAGTGAGCTTCCCGTTATTGGAAGTGTTCCAGCACACATCATACAGAATAGATTCTGCAGTGACTACAGGATTGGATAAGATGTAGAACTAGATGATCTCAGAAGTTTTCTTCCAATCATGAGATGCTATAAATTTTATGAACAACACACTTAAAATAGCTTTAGGACACTCTACACGAATTCAAGGCTGAAATAGGACTAGTTAAACTACAGTCAGTCAATTGATTATTAAAACCAAGCACAGATTTACACCCACTACACACACTTATGCCCACAAATGATAAATGCCAGGATAGTTTGGATTGCCTTTGAAGTTTATTATTTGCAGGTGTAGAAGCTCTTAAGTTTTAGTTTGTAGTGTTTCTAAAAGTGAGGCATTCTCTTGAACTGTCTTTGATGATTTGATGTTTATACATTGTGTCTGCTGTGAATTTGGAAAGCACTGCAGAATCACTTTTTCAAAGATCAGAGGAACGTGGGATAGAATAAATTAAGTTTTGGCTAATATTTGGTATTCTTCTTTAGGGATCTGCTTTCAGAGATCTGTTTCTGGAAGGAGAAGGGAAGCCATTACATTTTATGTGAACTCAACTGGACAATGTGAAGTTTTCCTATCATTAGCTAATAATATACATTTAAAGTCACATGGAAGTCTGTTGCCTGTGATCTGAATTTTTATTCCTAAATAAATTCGAGATTAAAATCTGTGGTTTCCAGTTCAAGGGTAGTATACCAAAAAAATTTGTCTGATGTGGGTTTTTATGTCATTAAGAAAAGTGGCAACAGTTAAGCATTATTGGCTTTTCCCTTTTTCTTGGTTGATTGGTCCTTTTCCCTTATCTTGAAGGGCGGTAGTAAATGTTGACTTTTTGCCTCTAATTCACCTCAATGATTGTACATTTTAACATGTTTTAAGATAGGTGGTTTTAGCCCCTGTCTTATTTTCCTGGTCCTCTTGCTTCCACTGCTCTGGTTCCCAAGAATCAAAATTGAGGCCAGATGTGTATTAACATCAAGAAACTCTGACTGGCTCTCTTGTTCTCTCCCTCCCCAGATATTAATGCAAGAAGGGAACTAGGACACCAGGAACAGCTACTGTTAACATTCTCCTGTAATTTCTGCCTGTTATTCCTCTGCAAGACCTTTATGAGAGCTGCATGTATTTTTGTTCTGTGTTTTAAAATTTTAACATTTAAAGGCAGTGCTTTCCCATAACATTGTCTCTGAAAACATTGTATGTAAATATATAGATATATTGCATATTTGTTTTCAATTTTAAAATGGGATTTTATTGCACAAAGTTTTGTACACAATTCTAAGGCCAACTGACCTATCTATCTATCTATCTCTATATATCTTTTCCTAATTATGAAATGATAAGTGAAAATATGTAAAGTGTAAACTATATAAACAACAAAAACAAACGAGAATTTGTAAAATATAAAAATCATAGTAACTTAGCATCCATAATAAAATCTCTATTAATGTTTTTAAGTACCAAGTCTTTTCCCCTCCATATTTAGACATATAATTTATTCAATTATTGATTAGAAATTATAGGTAAAAATCATCCAAATCATGCAAATTCTCACAAACTAGAAATAGCAGCTGTTAACAGTTTTGGTATATGTCCCTTCATATACTCAAATATATATATGTGTGTATATATATATGCCCAGTATTATTTTCTATTAATTTTTAAATAACTTTTTTTTACTATAAAAGTGATTCACATATAATTCAGAATCCCTGGAAATTATAAAAATTTAAATTAAAAATGGACTGAAATATTTCCACTCCAACATAAACCAATCATTTTTACCAGTTCTTCCAAATATGTACACTTATGTCTGTAAACCCCACACTTTTCAAAAAATAAAAATGACACAAGTATATATTGGTTTGTGGCTTTTAAAAAAGTATTTAGGAATGTGTCAAACATTTTTATGTCAATAAAGGCTCAATAAGATTTGTTTTGGTATGAATTTTTTTTGTTTTAATCTCATTCCTGACTCTAAACCTCACTTTGAGATTTCCCGTCTGTGCCTCTGTGTAATTTGTTTGTAGTGATGGTCCAGTTCACTGATTATCTCTTCAGTTGCACTTAATCAGCTGTATTACCTACTGAATTTCTAATTTGAAATACTGTGTTTTTATATTTCTAGGAACCCTGTTTCTATTTTTATTTTAGGAACTCTGTTTATATCTTCTTAAAAGTTGTATAGTCATTTTTAATATCCTTTAATATGTCCTCTTTTGCTCTTAAACCTATTAAACATTTTTATTTTATAGTCTGTATTTGATAATCCTAGTATCTGTAGACTTTGTAAATCTGTTTCTGCTATTTGTTCTTTTTGATGACTCCTGTAAATGTTGACTTGTTTCTGTATGTGCTTTGCGATCCCATCCCACTCCCCACTCTCCCAATGTAAGCTCATGTTTCTAGGAACTTTTTCTCTGGGAATTCTTTGAGAGCTTAAGGTGAATCAGTTCAGAAAGAATTTGTGTTTTCTTCTGTTTGATGCATTAAAGGCACTCTCAACCCATGTCCACATCAGATTGAATTATTAGCTTGAGGTTTTTGGGTGGCTACACCAGCAGTATAAATTCACGTCTTCCTCAGTTTATTAAGGGCAAGTGTCCGGATATAAATTCTCAGGGGCGACTGTTTCCTACCTAGATCCATGTGTGAGACAGTCACATTTTCTGACCCTCTCCCTGTGTGACATGGGTCAGTATTTTTATTATTAGTTCAGCTGTTAAGGGTAGGATGTCCCAGCTTTTTGTAGAGGTCTTTGATCTGACTTCCATTTTTCACTTGATTTCTGCTTTTAAAGCCAAAACTCAAAGTCACCTGGGATTATTGGGATATAATCGGCTGACAGACTCCGTTGTTGTTTTTTTTTTTTCTCTTTTCCCAGTTGACTTCTTGACTTATATTTGTTTCTTGGTAGATTCATGACTTTTGCCAAGTTGGGTAAGCATTTACAGAGGTGGAGGTGTGTGCTTGTGTATGCGTACACACACAGCAGTTTTACACGTTTTTGTGCTAGGAGAGTTTTCACTGTATTTTGCGCTTAGTATTCTGGGAAAAGATATCTATAGTGTGACTTTTAAAATAGTAGGACACATTTTGTCCTTCAAATATATTGTTATTTACTTAATAACCTTTTTTTTGTTGTTGTTTTTGAGACAGAGTCTTGTTCTGTTGACCAGGTTGGAGTACAGTGGCACAATCTTGGCTCACTGCAACATCCACCTGACAGGTTCAAGTGATTCTCCTGCCTTAGCCTCCCGAGTAGCTGGGATTACAGGTGCCCACGATCACGCCCAGCTAATTTTTGTATTTTTAGTAGAGATGGAGTTTTACCATGTTGGCCAGGCTGGTCTTGAACTCCTGAGCTTGGGTGATCTGCCTGTCTTGGCCTCCCAAAGTGCTGGGATTACAGGTATGAGCCACCACACTCGGTCTCTTAAATTAATACCACTTCTTGAAACCTTAAGGTTGCTTTCAGTTTCACAGATAGAGTTTTGTAATGATTGTCCTCAATAGGTATGTTAGCACAGATTGTTGATTCTTTTCCAATGATAAACATCTTGAAGTAGAATTGCTAGGTCAAAGGGTGTGTTTGTCTGGCTTTTGATACATATTGCCAAAATCATCCTTCAGGGACAGGATGAGGTTGTTCCATACTGAAACCCCTGATCACAATGCACAAAAGTCCAGCAACTTCATTAACCTGAGTATTATAAATTTAGAAAAATTATCAATGTGTTGGGGGCATTTTATTTTTAAAATTAGATCACTTGAAGTTAGGCACAATTTTTTCTTATGCTTATTGATTGTTTGTATTATTTCCCATAAATTTCCTGTGGATGTTTGTCAACCATTTTTCTATTAGGATGCTCATCTAAAAATTTACTTGTTCAAGCTATATATTTAATACATATAATTTTCTTTTTTAAAACTTTAAGAATGTTAACAGTTTATGATGTGATATAAAGCATTTTTTTCATATATGCATTTGTTTAATATAATGAAGCTTTAAATGTTTAGGGTAGTGTATTAGGCCATTTTTATACTGTTGTAAAGAAATACCTAAGACTAGGTAATTTATAAAGAAAAGAAGATTATTTGGCTCACAATTCTGTGGGCTCTACAGGAAGCATGGTGCTGGCATCTGCTCAGCTTCTGGGGAGGCCTCACAAAATTTACAGTCATGGCAGAAGGTGAAGGGAGAGCAGGCACCTCATGTGGTGAAAACAGGAGCAAACAAGCACCACTGAAGGAGAGAGAGAAAGGGAGAGAAGGAGTGAGTTAGTTGGGGTGAAGTGACACATGCTTTTAAATGACCATATCTTGAGAGAACTCAGATCACTTACCACCAAGAGGATGTTCCAGAACCATTCATAGGGATCTGTCCCCGTGGTCCAAACACCTCCCATCAGGCCCCACGTATAACACTGGGGGTTGTATTTCAGTGTGAGATTTGGGTGGAGACAAATATCCAAACTATTTTAGGTATTTACCTTTATCAATCTTTTCTTTGGCCTTATGCTAAAATAGCCTCCTCTCAATCTGTGACTATATAAACATTCTACTATATTTTCTTCTGGATCTCTTAAGGCTTTATTTTTCATACTTAATTCTAATGCATAAAAATTTGTTTATGTGCTATAAAGAGTTATACCTTATACCCCTGTGAATTTATTTGAGTTGGCTTGCCTGTGTACCAATTTAAGGTGTGATTTGGATCAAGCCAAATTATTTGGGATTTTTTTTTTGTGTTGAGTCTGTAACTTTTGAATATGTAATTACCATAGCATGGAATTGGTAATATAGATGTTTGCACAGGTAATGGTGAACTCCAAATTCATGATGGAACAAGCAGGTGAGTGTGTTGTGTGTTAAGGAAGAAGGAATAAGGTAAAGGATGTGCCAAGACAGAAAGTTAATTATAATGCTTAACCATTAGGGAGCATTTCCCCAACATTTTGTATATGTTTCTTTTTCTTCCTAATGGCCATTGGGAATGGAATGTGTGGGATTGACTAGGAAGGCTCTTGTATCACCAGAATTTGCAGTGACTTGAGAAAGCTGGGAAGATTATATTACCAGCACTTTGTGTCTTGTGTATAGCCTTTTGCATGCATGCATGCATGAATGAAGAAAATCATTGGACCGGAAATAGTTGTGTTAGAATACTTGAACTTTTGGGCAAACCAATTCTTCAGTTCATTTTTCATTTTTAGTGGCTATATGCCTTCATTAATTCCTCCTTTTCTTGTTCAATTACCCTTTATTGAGCACTGTCTATATTGCCAGGCACACTGAGCATTAGGATAAAGAAATAATTATAGTGCTGGCTGTATCCTCAAGAAGTTCAAAGTCCAGCAGTTGTCTCATAACTGAATAGGGTTTAGTGTGATGAATGTTATGACTTATGTGCAAGGTACAGAGGTGATGGCATATAGCAGGGCACACCAACGCACTGCTGATGATGTGTGAGTGGCAGTGATTAAGAAGGAGACTCCTGAGACATCAGCTGGGCATTGGAAGATTGAAAGATAAAGGGAGTTCATCTTGTGGATAGGCAGTGGAAGAAGGCATTTTAATTGTGAAAACAGAATATGGAAGGCATGAAGTACCATGATATTTTCTAGGAACTCCAGGTAGTTTTGTTGGTAAATGATGTAAGACTTGCTAGTGGACGAGGCAGAGGCTGAATCAGAGGAGGTCTTGTGGAATGTAAAAAGGAATCTGAAGTTTGCTTCCTCCCTCCTAATTCTTTTTTTTTTTTGAGACACGGTCTCTACTCGTTGCTCAGACTGGAGTACAGTGGTGCGATCACAGTACACTGCAACCTCCCCGCCTCCTGGGCTCAGGTAATTCTCTCACCTCAGCCTCCCGAGTAGCTGGAACCACAGTCACACACCACCACACCTGGCTAATTTTTTTCACCATGTTGCCCAGGCTGGTCTCCTGAGCTCAAGCAATCCACCTGCCTCGGCCTCCTACAGTGCTGGGATTATAGTCTTGAGCTGTCTTGCCAGGCCTTCCTCCCTCCCAATTCTTAACAATTGAAAGATTTCCACAGTTTTGTTAGATCATTGCAAGAGGTTAAATTGGAGAGAGACAGAGAAATGAAATGAGATTAGAGATAGAGATCCTTGTAATTGTCCAGGGGGAGGTAACTTGAACTCAATAAGTGACAGTGGGGGCTGGAGGAGAAAGAATTTTTTTTTTTTTTTTTTTTTTGAGACTCTGTCACCCAGGCTGGAGTACAGTGTTGTGATCACGGCTCACTGCAGGTTCGACCTCCTGGGCTCAAGCAATCCTCCTGTTTCAGCCTTTTGAGTACCTGGGACCACAGACACACGCCATCACACCCAACTGTTTTTTTTTTTTTCCTCTGTTTTTTTTTTGAAGATGGGGTCTCACTTTATTGTCCAGGCTTGTCTCAAATTCATGGGCTCAAGTGATCCTCCCACGTTAGCCTCCCAAAGTGCTGATATTATAGGCATGAGCCACCATGCCCAGCCAAGAATGGATTTGAATCTATTAAGTTCGAATGTTGGATTACGTTCTGGAATGGGGATGCATAATTAAGCATCACCAGACTGTAAGTGTCTGTGGAATTTATTGGTATGAATAAGATGGCCTAAGGAGAGTAAGCAGAAGTAGAATAGGAAAGGGCTAAGTACAGAGCTTGTGGGTAAGCCAACATTTCCTAGTCATCAGGGAAAGAAGGTCCTCCGAAGATGCTTAAGAAAAAGCTATCACAAAGATAATAATCAAGGGAGCATGGTGTCGTGAGTAGGGCAAAATTAAAACGAGTGATAACTGTTGCAAAATGCCAACAAAAGGTCAAGTAAGATAAGGACAGAGAAAGATCCTTTTTAGAGGACAGTGATCTTACAGTTTTGAGTTGGTGGAGGAAGCCATGGTTCATTATGTAAAAATGTAAAAGCAATAAGCACTGTTTCTTCAGTATCCTGGGCCTTGCAAAGGGAGGATGGAGAAGAGAGACGGGAGAGAAGGAAGAGAAAGAAGTTGGGATCAAGGGAGTATTTTTTCTTTCTTGAATAGTAAATTTAGCGTGTTTATATTCTGAGGACTGGGAACTGAGAAGAAAACAAAACTGAAGCCACAGAAGAGAGAATAATTGAATTAAGTAAACTGCAGTTCAAAACAAGATGTGGCCAACTGAAGACTAGGATGAATGGGAGAGATGTCTTGCAAAGTCATTGTTAGCCAAAATTGACAGTGACTATCATTGGAGGATCAAGACATGCATTTCACAAATGTTTATGAGCACAAAGAACTATGGCAGCTGTGTACTGGGTGAAGGATGGAGCCTTGATTATGCCCTCATGGAATGATTAGTTTTTCTTAAGTCTGGGTTGTTGGGATGAACTTCATTGAAATAGTTAATGTGACTTTGACACTACTAACAGTATGAATATTACATGTTAGTTGGAGTAGTGGTCCAAGACACATATAAATCAGTTATTTCTGAGTTACGAATTCTGAGCCTAATTATTGTTACCATTATATTTTTGTTTCTGTGAGCCATATAAATCTGAGATACAGCTGGAGGTTTGGGAGAATAATTCCTAGAATATGTGGCTGCAGCATCTCCCCTTAACCCCACAAAACATGGTTTGGTTTTCATGGTCCAGCTCTGTGGGATGGTGGAGGAGGAAGCTCCTGACGTGGCCACACTGCATTGGCTCCTGGGTGACTGCCCTTTCTGTGATTGCAGCCACCACTTTTTAGTCCCTGAACCCCAAATAATAGGTCACCATACTTATCCTCCCTTCCTCAAAGAGGAGATTTTTCTTCCAAAAAACAAAACTCTTTAGGGCATCCTCAGGAATGCCTATGTCTTTGTAACACTTTAAGCACCCAAGATAGCCCTTTGTCTTTTGGTTTGTGGTTCACTGTATTAAGCAAATTACATTCATTGTCCCTAGAGAATGGGTTCTAAGTAGATTTGTGTGCCACCCTGCTGGTCTCACTCTTGCCTGCTTTTACTTGAGATGTGAGGGTGCATGTGTTGACTCTTTCTTACCTTGGAGTGTTCTGGCTTGCCTACTAAACTCCAGGGATAGGGACAGCCATAATCCTCCCTTCTCTGTTTGTGACTTAATCTCTGTGGTTTAAATACGTTATATAAAACGTACACATTTCAGCTGATTAATAACAGCTATGCAGGAAATTCAATTCTGAGGCAATTTTAACGTAGTCATTGATAAAATACAAACTATCATAATAAAATGATTCAATTTACAGTTGCTTCCACAGGATCAGGGGATTTCCATTTCAAATGGGATCCTGATGATCTGCCTGGATTCCCAGAATTTCTCATCTGGGTATACAAATTAAGTTTCTTGTAACCAACACTTCATATTTTATTTTATTTTATTTTTGTACAGATGGGGTCTCACCATGTAAACCAGGCTGGTCTCAAACTCCTGGCCTCAAGCAGTTCTCCTGCCTCAGGCTCACAAAGTGCTGGGATTACAGGTGTGAGCCACCATGCCTGGCTCCCTTCATATTTTAAAGAGAAGTTACACCTATAGTGCTTTCGACTTTTGATGGACACATCTTTCTAGAGCATAGTTCTTGTATTTATCTTTTACTGAAAGTTGTAATTGCTTATTTCCATTAGCCTCAGCAGGAAAAATCCTATCTCTGGAGTTTTAGGTCCCTTGGTTTATCCTTATTTCGATTAGGAATAAAGAATACCTACCTATTCAACTCTCAAACAGCAATGAATATTGCACTGTGTTCATCCTCACTATCTCCCATTATTAGTTTATATTCTGGGACACTTTTTCTCTCTTTCAGGATAAGTTCATTCAGAAATATGTTCCCACATTGAGCCATACTTCTGGTTTTGTGTGATTAACTTTGGCACCCCATGAGTAGTGTCTGTTAAAATTAAAGGCTTGTTTTGCCTCAAGAGAGCTAGAATACATATACATATTGCTGTGATTTACTGTTAAGTGTGCAGATTGAAGTGGTTTAGAAGTTTTAAATTAGTTTCCCAAAGGAAATTTACAACAGAAGTATAATAGATGAATATGTGATTAGAACTGTATTCCTTTTGTAAGTAAATTAAACAGTTTTATTATGATAGCTTGTATTTTATCAATGACTATGTTAAAATTGCCTCTGGAATTGAATGTTCCTGTGTAGTTGTTATTAATCAGCTGAAACGTGTAAGTGTTATATAAAGTAAAAAGAGCTATAAACAGAGGAGAAAGTCTCAAGATACAACTTTTAAAAACCACTGTTATTTCCAGGTAAAATATTTAATTTCCAAAGAAGGTTAGCATATATTAAAAGCTAAATCTTATTCTGCATTTTTGGCTACATTTATATGAATTTTATATGGAAGTTTCTATCCAGGGTATTTATTAGTCATTTTAGAAGTTTTTATCCAGGGTATTTATTAGTCAGCATCTTATATGTTCTTTGAGAAGCTATATATATTATTTTTTAAAACAGAATTCTAATTGAGCTTTTAATCTGTCTGCTGATCAGGAACATTACATGACTCTCTTTGGAGGGGAAGGAAGCCAGTGGTTAGTTTTAGGTATAAAAGAGATCTTCAAGCACGATATCAACTTTTTAACTTCTTGTTTCTGTATCATTTCAGGAGATAGAGGCAGCTTTCCCTACATTAGATTGTTAGCACAGAGTAACAGTAGAAGGGTTCAGAAATGAAGCTAAAAGGAAGTAAGAGACCAGCATGATGCTGGAGTTCCCCGAGGCCAGTCAAATTATGTTCAGGCCTTTAATCCATCTGGATGTTAGTTCTGTTTATGATGTGAAGTTAGGGTGTCTGATTATGTACATTTTTCCTTTTGCCTTACAACCACTTTTTTTTCCAGTCCCTTTGTGTCCCCACTGTAATGTCATGTGTATCATCCATGTAAGACTGTTTTGAGACTCTGTGTACCTCTGAATGTCTAGCCTGGAACAATTGCCACTTTACCTTTATTATATGGCTTTTTATATATCTTACTCATTCGTAGGTCAAGTCTTCTACTTCTGTTCTCTTAATTTGTATTGACTGTTTTGGTCCTTAGCATTTCATTGGAAATTTTGGAGCAGGTTCATCTGTAGACTTTCTTGGACTTTGAATTTAAATAATCATTTTGATTACAAATAAGGAGAGTTTTGACTCTTTTACTCCTTGCATGTTATTTATTGTTGTCTTGTTTCATTGAATTAACTAGCCTGTCTAGAACTGTGTTGAATAATAGGAGTAATAGTGAGATTCTTGTTATTCCTGATATTGAAGAAAATGCTTCTAATGAGAACCCTATTCCTTTTTGAGGAGTATTATTTAAAACAGCTCAGCATTTCCATGTGTTTGATTTTAGCATATTAAAACATAGGAAACACACAGTGAACAAAAGGGGTTATTATGAGCTTAGCGTACTAGCTGTCTTAATGTTTTCATTGTTTTAGAGGCATTTAGTTAGATTTAATTCTGACTCCAAAATGACCGACCTCTCTGGAGACTGTATTTTGTAGGAGAGAATAAGAGTATTTCCATTTTAATTGAAAAGTGGAGAAGTGTCCTTCCACTTCGTAATTTTTGTGGACAGGATTCCAGCACCGTCCAACAGATTTTTGCGATAATGGAAAATGTTGTATTTCTGCACTGTGCACGTAGAAGAGCAACCATCATATTGGACAATGCGGGCTTAGACTTTGGAGTTCTTTGGAGACCATGCCCCATTTACTAGCTGCCTAGTTCCTGCCTGGTTTCAGAAGGCTTATTCTTTTGGGCGAGCACAGCTCACCCTGAGGCACGTGGCTGGGGGCGGTAGTGCAGTCCTTGCTGGATTGCAGCCATGGGTCTCCTTTTAGCCTGGTGCCTTTGTGCAAGTGAGAAGCTGGCACCATTGACAAGGGTGATCCCGGTGACTACCTCTGGAGGCTCTGGGCCCTGACTGCTGAAACAGGAGAAAACCCTGGCCCCATGCCCCTAAGAAGTCACCCGATCAAAGTGGAGCCCGTTGTTTCCTCAGTCACAAGTCAATGCTAAGAGATTTGGTTAGTGACAAGGAAATTTTTCATGTTAGAATTCTTGTACCCAGCTCCTTTAGAACTGGACTACTGTTCTCCCATATTCAGGAGGCCATGAACCAACCAGTAGATTGTTTATTGTGCTTACTGATTTATGAAAAAACTTCTTTGTACAGAACTTCTGAAAGGGGTAAGAGAAAGGGAAGAATAGCAGTGTTATGGACTGAAGATTGTGTCTCCCTGAAATTCATATGTTGAAATCTCAGTCTCCAGGGTGATGGTATTAGAAGGTGATTAGGTCATAAGGGCTCTGCCCTCATGAATGAGATTAGGGGCCTTATAAAAGAGACACTACACCCGGTGTGTTGACTCACACCTGTAATCCCAGCACTCTGGGAGGCTGAGGCAGAAGATTTGCTTGCGCTCAGGAGTTTGAGACCAACCTGGGCAACACAGCTAGACCCTGTGTCTACTATTAATAACAATTTAAAAAAATTAGCCTGGCGTGGTGGTGTGTGCCTGTAGTTTCAGCTTCCTGGGAGGTTTAGGTGGCAGAATCACTTGAGCCTGGGAGTTTAAGGCTATAGTGAGGTATGATCGCGCCACTGCAGCCTGGGTGGCAGCAAGACCCTGTCCTAACATGCTCTTAGGAGTTTCATTAAATGTGACCCCAGAAGAGCTCTCTAGCCCTGTTTCCACTTGTGAGGCTATAATGAGAAGATCACAGACCACAACCCTGAAGAGGGCCCTCATCAGAGCCCAACTTTGTTGGCACCCTGGTCTTAGACTTCCAGCCTTCAGGTCTGTAAGAAAGAAATGTTTGTTGTTTAAGCCACCCAGTCTGTGGTAGCTGTCATAGCAGCCTGAACTAACTAAGACAAGTGGATAGCTGTTTGGTTGTTTTAGAAAGCAGGGCTGCACAGTGTGGGGATGCTGTTGCTGCTCATTCCTGCTGATTCCAGTGTTCTGGAAAATGAAGTAGGGTGGGGGAGGTCTGAACCTTCTAATTTATTTCTAGCTGTTCTTTTTTAGCAAGCAAAGCATTCATTGGACACCAATTGCTTTTAATTCAGTTCCGTCTGCACTGTACTTAATAGATATTACTCCCAGGTTCTTATAAATGGCTGGCTGTTATTCTTGGTTTCTTAGCTATTTTGAGTTTTTTGTCTTCATGTATATTTTGAGTGGAAATTGGATATGGACATATTGGGGAATTGGGGCTGATGTTGTCTTTATTCAGAAGTCACTTTATGACCATTTGCGGGATATATTAATTTCACCAGAGCTTTTGATCTTAATAAAATGTCTCTGGGTTGAGGTGACTGATCATGAAGATTTTAGACTTTAATGTTTCTTAAGAGGATTGATACAGCCATCCAGAGAATAATGTAGTATATGGGAGTTATCTTTTGACAGATCAATTTCCATTTCCAAATGGTATAAAATCCACCTGTGTCCACAGCCTTATGCCTTCTTTTGAATCTATGATTTAATAACTTAAGAAATCTATCTATGCATTAGATATTGCCTTTCCGATAGAGCTATAGTGTGATCTTATGCTCATGAACAGAAAATGAATTTAAGAATCCTGAGACCTATTGGCCAATTCTTTTATTTAAGGAGAACTTGCTATTGACTTTGTCAAAACTAAATCTGTTGCCTTGGGCGGCACCCTCCAAAATTCAGATTCAGATGGATTACACTAAATACCTTTATGCTAGAGATCAAGTCATATAATGTGGAGGTACATTTGCAGCTCCCTTATTGTTGTACATGCTTGCCGGGATGAAGTTCTCAAACTTAACATGCTCTTAGGAATTTCATTAAACATGTGTGTGTATTTTTAATGTCCAAGGTTTATAAATGGTAACACCTGCCCTCAATTCTTTTTTCCACTGGTCCACGGTGTTTCAGTTATAGTCTTTATTGAATCATTCAAACGTTCTCTCCTAAAACAGTATTTCTGGCAGTCCTTATAATTGACCAAGTGGAATGGGCTTCAGTTTGGATGAAAGTCCACTTTATTTATTTATTAATTAATTAAAATGCCAAATTTGTCTTTTATGCCAGGTATTAAAAGCACTTAAAACTGTTTCTAATCAACAATACTAAACACTTAAGATACTTATCAGAGACTTTAGTCTTGAATTATATATTATTTCAAATTATTATTTCCAGTTCTATTAAAGACCATGTGAAGCCACTGATTTATTAAATGGACAGTTTAGTGAGTGGTTCTTAAAGTGTGGCCCCATGACCAGCACCAGCATCACCTGGAGACTTGTTAGTAAATGCAAATTCTTGCATCCACCCCGGACCTACTGAATCAGACATGCAATGGGGTGGGCTCATACATTTGTGTTCGAACAAGCCCTCCAGTGAATTCTGTGTGCCACATATTACAATTTGAGAACCACTGGTGTAATGCAGTAGTTAACACCCCTAGCTTTCAACCTAGACCCACTTTGGGTGCTTGTTAAAATACAGATTCTTGGTTCTCTCTCATACAGCATCTTATTCACCAGCTTTGGAGAAGACATAGGACTCAGTGTTACTATATTCTGCAGTAAAGCTTGCTCTGCTCACCTTGTATCATATTAGATCACTTACTAGCAATAAATGTAGAATATAATACATTTGTTCTAGTCCAAGTATCTGTGAAGAACTCTGATTTAAGATAATGGCATGTAATCAGATATATGCTTCAGAATTAAGGGGACTTAAAAAAATACAGGTGTCTAGGTTCTACTAAATCAAAAACTCTGTTTTGTTTAAGTCTGGTTTTGTTTTGTGTTTTAAGTTTCATGGGCGCTATACCATGCAAGAACCATTTATTTTTATCTTCAGCTTTCACTGAGAGTTGATAAAGAAGAAATAGCCATATTAATATTTTTGTATATTTTATACCATTTGATAACTCTTACTAGGATTTAGTAGAAGAAAATAACATCTCTTTCTCTCAATAGTTCATATGCAACTCTTCATTTTCCCTTTTGCTTTGGTTACCAGAGAGCTCAGAGTAAAATTTTGCACTCAGTTTTGAAATACCTATTTCCCTTGCTTACTTTAGTCCATGACTCGTGTTCTTTATAATCTTCTGTAACATATCTGAAACTTATTTGGAAGTAGATGAGGCTCCAAAACTAAGTAAATGATGAAATATCTGTCCTTTGCTTTGAAATGGGCTTCTTGATGGACTCTTTCCCAGCTTGGGATCAGTGTCTTCTTTATAGTGTCCTTCTTTTCATAGACACAATACAGTTGTTGGTAGCCTGACTGTGAAAGAGTTAATGTTTCCCAATACCAGGCACTGACATAGGCAGTAGGAAAAATCTGGTTCATTTCATTTCAAAATACACCATACCATGAATAAGTACGAACAGCTGCAATTTGGGCTTGGGGCCAAAGGAAATCAGTGTGGTGCTATGAATTCCAGCTGAGAGGAGGAGTTCATGTAACTTGGATCAGAGATCAGTCTCCATAACGAGACCATCAGACCCCAGAAGGAGAAGGGTCCTCGTATGTCACTTCAGTTACCTCCACAGTCACCACCGAAAGAAACTAGGGTAGTTCTTTGGAGAACTGGCCTTTTAGAAATCTAAAATTATACCCTTGGAGCCACTTCTCTGCAATGGGTTGAACACATCACATTTTATCCCTTGCCCCCAGCACTATATTACTGTAAAATGGGGAAATCTGGGAATACAAAAGATTTAGAGACTTGCCACCTGCTCATTTTATCGCTATGACTTGGCTTAAAACAACAGTCACTCTAACCTCAGCCATTTGGCACATGCTTCCTTCTCAAGCCCCAGGAAATTCTTGGTCAGGTCAAACCCACAGCCACTGAGTCTGGTTGTTTCTTCTTCTCCCAGATTTGTTAGGGAATATCGGTTTAGTAAAACTTAATTTTTCGTAAGTGGACTCCTTTTGTTTCAGAATTCCCTTCCTTTAAAAATATTTTTATATTTATTATTATTTTTTAAGTAGAGATGACATCTTGCCATGTTGGCCAGGCTGGTCTTGAACTCCTGGTCTCAAGTGATCTTCCTGCCTTGGCCTCGGAGAGTGTTGGAATTACAGGTGTGAGCCACCACACCCAGCCCAGAATTCCCTTTCTAATGTCATAATGCCTTATCTCTTTTTTGGAGTGGTCATCAAATCCCTTTTCACACTAGTTAGAAGTTTTCTGTGTGACATTCTCTATTCTCTACATATTTGGACTATCCCCCTGTGTTTTTTGGACATGTAGGACAGCATCTTTCAGGCCAATTAGCAGATAGAAGTCTTTCAAGTGGGGCCTCACAGCTGTTTTTAGGTCTCCAGTTGGTTTTTAGGTCATGTTCAGACATAGGGACTTTGTGGCTACTTTGTGGTTTTACTATCTTCTCATAGTTTATTAAAAAAGAGGCTTCTTTTCCCTTCCATTTTCTGCTGCTTTCCTGATAAAATACTTCAGCCATTATTTTTAAAAGTGTCCGCTATTATCTTTTAAACTCTTTCATAACAGGAAAACAGGAGTTAACCACTCACATAAGTTAGAGAGGGGACCCCTCCCCCCTTTTTTGGTGATTTTCATAGTTACTAAATCATTGTGAACAGAGAAAAGTCACTTAATTCCCTTTGCTTCACTTCCTGATTTCTTCAACAGAGTGGTAACATTTGAGATGTTATTCATAGAATTGTATATCAAAGAACGAGGCCAGCTCTTTCTTGGTGCCCCCTCAAGTTGGTAAAATCACGTATATGACTTCTCAGGAAGCCGGAGTATTTACATATCCTCTACCCAGCTGGGAATAATTCATCCTCTAGCACAATACTAGTTTTCTTTAGATTCCCCTCTATTCTTACTGTTTTAGAGAGGTATTGCCAAGAGGGTTTTCAATGAGGAAGAATGGTAATATGCTGGGAGCAGGAAAGGAAATGAAATTCAAGCGTCTCATTATTTTTCCCATGCTGAAGTAGATACTAGGATTGTATTCCACAGGTCTTATTTTCTTCCCCGTCCCCCGCTCAAAACTTTGGGCAGGATGTATAAGTCTAGACTTAGGTTATATACTGATTTTTTTAAAGCTTTTATCTCCAGTTTAATTAGAGGCTGGTGAAGGAAACTGGCTTTCTTATTTGGCTCTCAAACTTTGAAAATAAACAAAACTTTCATATATTTGAATAGCACATTTGGGCCAAACAACATCTGGAAGAGATTAGTCTCACTGGTAGGCAGAAGAAATTTCATAATGTACCATCTTCAAAGAACATGGTACCTCGTCACATTTCTCATGTGACATGTATCCTGGAAACAGAAGTACTTACGGCCACATTGCTGGAGCATCTGCTTTTATCTTTGTTTTGTGTTGAACATAAATGTATCTTTCTAATACTGTGATATTTCTTTAGCTTTTTTGAAAACACAGCTAAACCTGGTGGTATGATGCTGCCTGCACTGTTGACTGTGGTCTAGACTTCTCCTTTTTCAGAAGACCTATTTGATTTTTGGCAACATGCCTCTTAGAGTTTGTGATTTGTTTGAGACATCTTTTCCTGTCTTCTCTAAAATCAGGCACATGTGTGTCTGGGGTAGTCATGTACTTTGTAATAGTCACTTCTAGCCAGATCTTGGGGATGTCTATTCTTGTGGTTAGTAGTGACACATGAACCCTCTCTTCCACTTACAATTATTTTATGTAAGATGACTGCCTCTCCTAGCCCTGCTCCTTCCTCTGCTCCTCTACTCTGCTTCCCTCAAACTTATAGAAAAGTTGCAAGTACAGTAAAAAAAAAAAAAAGTGTGAAGAACCTTTTATTTCCCTAAGTCAATTAAGAGTGAATTGTTTACACGGATGCTCTAACATCCTCAAATACTCTGTTTTTCTCACAAACAAGCACATTCTTCAACATACTCACAAAGCAACCACTGAAATCAGTAAATTAACCCTGTTATCGTACTATCATCTAATTATCAGATCCCATTGAAATTTTCTCATATTGTCCCAACAATATCCTTGATAGTGAAGTATCCAGCTAACCATCTTGCATTGTATTTATTACTAGGTCTTTTCTAAGTCTACTTTATTATGGAATAGTTTCTCAGTTTTTTCTTAGCTTTTATAACCCTTGATCTCTTGATTATAGGCTGTTTATTGTATAGAATGTTCCTCAGTGGGTTTGTTTCATGTTTCCTGTTGATTCAATTCAGATTTCGAACTTTTGGCAGGAATATGACAGAAGTGATATTCTCATTGCATTTCATCAGGTGGCACACACTGTTGATTTGCTCCATTATTGGTGATATTATTTTAATCACTTGATTAAGGTGATGTCTTCCAGACTTACTTACTGTGAAGTTATTATTTTGCATTTTATAGTAAGTATTTTGTAGGGAAGTGTTTGAGTCTCTGTAAATATCATTTTTTTGGTCAAACTTTTATTCATATTAAAATGAACTTATGGATTCTTTTTTTGTTTTCAAAGTTAGAAATAATTAGACCAGTGAGTACCTTTGAAACTAGTTTCCTTGTCCTTTTTACATGTCTACATAATTCTTTAAGTGCTGTCTTAACTGTCTGCTCAGGATGTCCAAGACATCATGTATTTCCCTAATCTGAAGAGCAGACATATCTCCAAGGAGCCTGGCTCCTTTCTGTAGAGAATGGTATTAAGAGACCAAGATATAAGTGTTAGGTGTGCTCATTGTTATTGGGATATCACTACTCCCAAGCTTCTCACTGTGCAACACACACATTGATAACTGTTTTTATTTCTATTTCTATTGAAAACCTCTCTCCTTCTCTCCTGGATTACCCCAGTCTTTCTCTCCTGGTTGACCCCTCATCTTTCAGGCTTTGACACAAACTCTGGGCTGCCTTCCCATGGGGACATCCTCTTCACTTCACTTAGACTCTGACATGCTGCATTGGGTTGCCCTTGCATTGTTACAAACGTATAGTTTTTAAAAATTAGTTTGTGGTATCAGGCAGGGGAACATCACACACTGGGGCCTGTCAGTGTGTGGGGGCTGGGGGAGGAATAGTTAGGAGAAATACCTAATGTAAATGATGAGTTGATGGATGCAGCAAACCAACATGGCCCATGTATACCTATGTAACAAACCTGCACGTTGTGCACATGTACCCTAGAACTTAAAGTATATTAAAAAAATTAGTTTGTGGTTAGTGGTCATATTTTCTTGTATGCCAGAGTTTGCCATTTAAGGAGAATGTTCTTTAAATATTACATTTTAAAAAGTTGTAAAATAGCATTTTTCTTTAAGACTTATGCTTTCTTTTAATGTTTTCATTGATAACATAGACTGCATATATTTATACAATTTGATTTGTTTTGACATATGTATATACTCTCAAAATTATCACTGCAATGAAAATGGTGGACATATCCAACACTCCTCAACTTTTCTGCTATTGAAATCCTTCCCTCATGTCATTCTGCTCTTGTACTCCCAGGCAACCACTGAACTGCTTTTGGTCACTATAAATTAGTTTGCATTGTCTACAGTTTTATATAATGGAATCATACAGTAAGTGCTGTGTTTTGTCTGGCTTCTTTCACTTGGCTTATTTTGAGAGTGATAGATAGTATTATGTATACCAGTAGTTCATTTGTTTTTATTGCTGAGTAGTCTTCTGTTTTATGGATATGTAACAATTTGTCCATTCATTTATGAATTGACATTTGAACTGTTTCCAGTTTTTTGGCTATTTACAGATAAAACTACTAGAAGCATTTGTGCTCAAGTCTTTGTATAGACAAATACTTTCTTTTCTCTTGGGTAAATACCTAGAAGTAAAATGGCTGAAGTGGATAATTAACTTTTAAAGAAACTGTCAGATTATTTTCCACACTGATTCTATCTTACATTCCCACATCAGTGTGTAAGAGTTGCAGCTTCTTTAAATCCTCACTGACACTTGGTATGGTTGGTTTTTTCAGTTTTATCCATTCTAATAGACATGTAGTGGTGTTTCATTGTGGTTTTAATTTGCATTTTTCCTAATTGCTCTTCTATGCTTATCTGCCATCTGTATATTATCTTTGGTAAACTGTCCCAATCTTTTGCCCCTTTTTGAATTTTGAAATTTCTTATGTGCTTTGGATACAAGTTCCTTATGAACGTATACTTTGAAAGTATTTTCTCCCAGTTTGTGGCTTGCCATTTAATTTACTTCACAATGTCTTTTAAAAAGTAAATTTAAATGAAGTTCAGTTTTTCAATTTGTTCTTTATAGATCATGCTTTTGATATTTTGACTAAAGAAAAAAAACAAGCTTTTAAAGAATTGTAAGTTAGTTTTATTCAGAAGTCTTACTGAGAGCTATAGCCTGAGGACTACAGCCTAGGGGGAGTCCTTCAGAAAGGTTCTATTGCCCAGGAACGGTGGCTCACACCTGTAATCCCAGCACTTTGGGAGGCCAAGGTGGGCGGATCACCTGAGGTCGGGAGTTCGAGACCAGCCTGGCCAACATGGAGAAACCCCCGTCTCTACTAAAAATACAAATGGCACATGCCTGTAATTCCAGCTACTTGGGAGGCTGAGGCAGGAGAATTGCTTGAACCCGGGAGGCAGAGGTTGTGGTGAGCCGAGATTGTGCCATTGAACTCCAGCCTGGACAACAAGAGTGAAACTCCATCCAAAAACAAAAACAAACAAACAAAAACCCAGAAAGGTTCTATCACACTGCTCCAAAATAGTGTTTCAACTCACAGGTTATATACAGGTTCAGTACATATAAAATCACATCAGTTTGGGTGCAAGAGTCTATCTAGTTATAGATTACAGAAGCATAAGCACTAACCCTGTCAGGTGTTCTCTTATGTGTAGGAAAAAGCAAGGCAAGGACTAGAGCCGTTTATCTTTTTTTTTTAAGGAGCCGTTTATCTTTTAAGGAATACAGTGATTCAGGCAAGAGCTGGAGGGTGGGAGGCCCTGTTCTTTATTCTGTTTTGTCTTCGATGAAACTTTCTGGAGAGCTGCACATTGTCACAGAGTCAGGGGCTTTGGGAGGGTATGCTGACAAGCAGAAATGAGCAAATATGTCTTTTTACATTTGTTGCTGTGTCTCACAGGTATCTTATCTAAGGAAACTTTGCCTACCCAAAGTACACAATGATTTTCTCTCATGTTTTCCTCTAGAAGTTTTATGGTTCTAAGTTTTACATTTAGGTTTATGACCCTTTTCAGTTAAAATTTGTATATGGTATGAGGTATGAATCAAAGTTTGTTTTTTCAGTTTATAGTTTTGCTTACGGATATCTAATAGTTCCATTATGATTTTAAAATTGTGACTTCATTTTTAAAAGTGGAAAAAAGGCCATACTACACTGTCTTAATCATTTATTATACTTTTAATGTCTCTGACAGGGACAATAGTAATGACCCCTCTTTCAATTTTATTATTAGTCATTTATATCTTCTCACCTTTTTTCTTGACTAATCTGGTTAGAGGGTTAGCAATTGTATTGATATTCTTAAAGAAACGTCTTTTGGATTTGTTTTCTAGTTTCTATATAATTATCTACTATTTTATTTTTTCCTGCTTACTTTGATTTTAATTAGATTATCCTTTTCTAGTTTCTGATGGTAAAAGATGAGGTCATTTATTTGAGACTTTTCTTCTTTTCTGTTGTATAGGTGTTTAATGCTATGATTTTCCTCTTTGGCACTGGTTTAGTGGCATCCCACAAATTTTGACATGTTTTGTTTTCATCTTCATTTAATTCAAAATATTCAATTCAAAGTATTTTTTAATTACTTCCTTTGACTTCTTTGATTTATAAGGTATATAGAGATATATTACTTATTTTCCAGCCTTTGATGATTTTCCAGAGATCATTCTGTTATTGATAATTTAAGTGTGGTCAGAGAACAGACTTTTTATGACTCAAATTCTTTTAAATTTGTTGAGACTTGTTTTATGGCCCAGAATATGGTCTATATTCCTACAGATTTCTTTTGTTCTTGAAAGGAATGTGTAGTCTGGTGTTGGGTTGAGTCTTTTCAAAATGTCAAATTAGATCAAGTCGACTGTATTGTTCAAGTCTCATATCCTTACTGATTTTTTCTGTTCTGTTAATTAATGACTGAGGAGTATTTATCTCTGGCTATATTTGTAGATTTGTTTATTTCTCCAGTTACGGGTTTTTACTCCATATATTTCAAAAATCTGTAATTAGATACATATGCTTGTAGGATTGTTATGTCATCTTGATAAAGAGACTATCATTATGAAATAACTTTTTTTTTAAATCCCTGGTAATATGTTTTGCTCTAAAATCTACTCTGTTGGCTTTTAATATTGGCACTTCAGCTTGGTTTTGTTTAGTGTTAGCTGGGTATTTCTTTTTTTTATCCTTTTACTTTTAATCTATTTGTGTCTTCATATTTAAGGTATGGTTCATGTAGGGAGCATATAGTTGTGTCTTGCTCTTTTATCCAGTCTCATAATCTATGCCTTTTAATTGAGTTGTTTAGACCACTTACATTTAATGAGTGTATATATATATGTGTTTCCATATGGTTATGTTTAAATCTATCGTCTTGCTTTTGTCTATTTGTCACATTTGTTCTTTTTTGTTTTTTGGATTTGGTGTACTTTATGATTTTATTTTATCTTCTTATTGGATTATTAGCCACAATTATTTATTTTGTTTTTAGTGGTTGATTCAGTGTGTGCAGTAGGCTTTAATTTATTGTAGTCAACTTTTAAGTGACATTGTATCCCTTTATGTATAGTACAAGAACTTTACAATAGTACAGTATACTTACTTTACTCCCTTGCTTTTTAAAACTTTTGTAAAAAACTCTATTGTTATTATTTTCATTATCTTTTTTTAGAACAACTTTATTGAGATATAATTTAATACCATAAAAGCCAACCATTTAAAATTCAGTAGTTTTTGATATATTAAGAGTTCTGCAGCAGTGGCATGTGCCTGTAGTCCCAGCTATTCATGACGCTGAGACAGGATCACTTGAGTGCAGGAGTTTAAGGCCAGCCTGGGCAACATAGCCAATCCTTGCCTCCAGATAGATAGACAGATAGATAGATAGATAGATAGATAGATAGATAGATAGATAGATAGATAGATACATAGATAGATAGATAGATACATAGATAGATACATAGATAGATACATAGATAGATAGATAATGTGCAACTATCACCCCAATCAAGCTCAGAAAATGTTTATCATTCCAAGAGAAACCTCATATTTTGTTTTCAATCACTCCCTATTTATCCTCTTCCAAACTCCTGAAAAACACGAATCTACTTTCTCTCTCATAGATTTACTTATCTTGGACGTTTCATGTAAACAGGCTCATATATTTGTGGCCTTTTTTGATTGGCTTTTCACTTAGAAAAAAATACACAATACTGCATGTTGTAGTATGTATCTTTCTTTCCTTTGTTGTTGTTGCCCAATAATATTCCATTGTTTGAAAATACCATATTTAACTTTATCCTTTCAACAGTTGATAGACATTTGGATTATTTCTACTTTTTGATGATTCTGTAATGCTTCTGTGAATATTCTTGGAGAAGTTTTTGTGTGGATATATATTTTCAGTTCTTTTGGGCATATACTTAGGAGTGGAATTGCTAGGTCATATGAAAATGCTATTTAATATTTTGAGGAACTACCAGATTTTCACAGTGGCTGCACCTTTTATATTCCCATCAGCAATGTATAAGGTTTCCAATTTCCTCACATTCTTACCAACATTTGTTATTATGTCTTTTAAATTATAGCCATCTTAGTAGTTATGAAGTGTGGATTTGACTTTTGTTTCCCTAATGGCTAAAGGATATCCAGTGTCTTTTCATATTCTTGTTAGCCATTTGTCTATTTTCTTAGAAAAATATCTATTCAGATATTTGATCATTTTAAAATTAGCTTGTCTTTTTATTATTGAATTGCAGGAGTTCTTTATTCTGGATACAAGTCCCTTATGATTTGCAAATATTTTTTCTTTCTATGAGTTGTTGTCAATTATATTTTTAAGATACTTATATAATAAAATGGTTTTTATATTTATCCATGTTATTACTATTAATATTTTTGGTATCCTTCATTTCTTTATGAGGATCCATGTTTTCATGTGGTATAATTTTCCTTCTGTCTGATGAACTTCTTTTTAACATTTCTTATAGTCCAATGTCTGCTTATGAATTCTTTCACCTTTTGTATGTTTGAAAATGTTTTTATTTTACTTTCACCTCTGAACATTTTTTTATGTGTATAAAATTCTAGATTGATTGTTCCCCCCACTTCCCATTATGTTAAAGATGTTGATCCCCCGTCTTTTTGCTTGGATTGTTTCTGATGAGAAATCTGCTGTCATTCTTATCCTTGTTCCTCTCTATGCTACATGTCTTTTTTTTTTTTTTTTTTTTTTTTTTTTTTTTTTAATCCAGTGACTTCAAAGATTTCATTGCTATGGTTTTGTAAATTTGATTGTGCATTAATTATTTTTTGTTTCTTGTGCTTATGCTTCGTTGAGCTTGTTGAGTCTGTGGGTTTACAGTTTTTATTTTTATCCTTGTTTTTTCACTCTCCTTCTTTCCTTTGGGGACTCCAAATACATGTACAGTTGACCCGTGAACAACATGGGTTTCTACTGTGCAGATCCATTTATATGCATATTTTTTTCCAACCAAATGCAGATCAAAAATACAGTATTCATGGTATGTGAAACCCACAGATATGGAGGACCAACTTTTTATATATATGTGCAGGTTACACAGGGTTTTCTATGGTGTAACTGCCCAATGAGTTCTCCTTACCTACTCTCCAGATAGAACTGATTTATCAAGACAGGAGAATTGCAATAGTGAAAGAGTTTAATTCTTATAGAGCCAGCTGAATGGGTGACTGGAGTTTTATTACTCAAATCAGTCTCCCCCCAAATTTGGAGACTGAGGTTTTTAAAGAATAATTTGGTGAGTAGGGAGCCAGGGAGTAGGGAGTGTTATTGATAGTGCTAGAGATGAAATTATTGGTGGTTGAAATATTATATAAACATATATATTATATAAACATATGTATTATATAACTGAAAATAATACCTATTATATATGCAATATATTATATAGAATAAACATAATTGAATAGATATTATATGATAGTTGAATTGAATGTAAATGTAGTTTTAATAACAAGGTTGCCAAGTACTGTATTACTCGATGCTTAGACTGTTCCTAAAATTTTCCTATCATACATGATATTGCATTAAGCATCCTTGTACCAAACTCCTTGTCCTTTATATTGTTCCCACAGTATAAATTCCTAGTGGTGGAATCACATGCCTTCTGATTCAGCATACTTTTTAGGATCTTGATGCTAACCATACATATACACACGTATCCCTAATATTAGCATTCCAGAAAGGTTACGACAGTTTCACCTATACCAGAAATTTATTTGAGTGCCTATTTTCTTATACTTTGTATATAAACACATCAGAAAACCATCTTTAAAGGATAACTTTCTTATGTTGAGGCAGTTTCAAATCACAATCCTTCAAGCACTCAGTATTTTGATTCATTCTCCCAAAGGTGCTTGAATTTTAAGCTACTTGAAACCTTAAATAATGAAAGACGTCTCTGTTAAGAGAACCCTCTGCTATTGAACACTGTTATTCAGTGCTGAATCACTTTACTTACCACAGCCACAGACTTCTATATTCTGACTAGCTATTTTGACACTTCGTTTCCACCCCCATTGGTCTCTTTTCTTCCGTTTTTCTTTCCTTCACTTCATATATTCACATTCCTTCTATTTTAGGCCATTTGGGAATTACTGTTTTTCTTTTTTTTAAAGAATAGTTTACTTTTTAAATTTTTGTTTTATTTTAATTTGTGTAGAGACAGAGTTTCACTATATTGCCCTGGCTGGTCTCCAGCTCCTGGACTCAAGCAATCCTCCGGCCTTGGCCTCTCAAAGTGCTGGAGTTACAGGCACGAGCCACCACACTTGACTGAGAATTACTTCTGATGTTAGAAACATGCACTTACTCTTAGAATAAAATACTTTTCAAGACTCATCAGTGGTTGGAAGAGTCTAGGCTGGCTGAAGCTTGGTTATAGGGGTTGTAATTCTCCTTGTTCTGAAAACCATGGACTGAAAACACCCCAGCTTGGCACAGTGGCGCCCTCAGTAGAAATGTATCCACCCTGTAGGGTGCTTCTCCTGTAGGTGAAAATCCTAATTCTAATTTATATTTGAATTGGTCTAGGTCCCTATGCAAATGGCTGAGGGTCATGGCGTGTACACACTAAGAAGATCAAGAGTTTAGACGACTCCGGAAAGAAACAGGGCAGAATGAAGTCTGTCTCTTACTCAGAGTAGAATTCTACTTTTCAAGAGGATTTTTTTTTTCAGTCTTCTTTGTTGAATCTTCTTCATTTTCCCTTAAAATGTAGATCTCATTCCTTCTCTTCTTGCTCTCTGCCTTCATGACTGATCACACTCCCTTGAGTTCAATTTTCTCCAACTCAGAAATCTGTAGTTCCAGGGCCGTTCCTGATTTACTACTTCTAAGTAGAGATTTTCTCCCATTTTCTAAGCATTGTAACACAAACTAGCTTGACCTTGAGGCTAAACAGTTTGGCCAATATATCCTTTGCCTTCATGGTGACACTTATTCTAAGATAGTAATCTCCATAATTTGAATTTTACAATTCTTGGTTTTTTTGGTAAGTGTAAGGATAGCGTTCCTATCCATCAGGACCACTTCTAAAATGAAAACTATATAGCTGGCAATACAGTCTTTGAAATTAAGACAGTGAGTTTACTTATATAAGTTTTGGTCAGTTTCTCCAGCTTCTAGAATACTGTACCCTGACCTGATAAAATACATGTAAAATGGCGCAATTGTGTTAATTGTGTTTCTCTCTCTGCATTCAGTGTGCGCAGGATGGGCTAGTTGTATTTCTTCCTTGGAATGCATCAGCTCTGTGCCCTGTAGAAAAAATGATAGACTTTTAGACCAATTTGAGAATAAAAGGTCTAATTGAAAAGCTGGAGTAGCAAATGAAAAGACTGATCTTATTTGTGAAAAAGGATTTATGAACATGAAATATATTGTATCCTGTGAGTACACTGAAGGCCTGATGCTTTGAGGAAAAGAGGAAAGCCACAGAGAGGAAAGTAGCCTGTAGCCACAGGTGGCGATGGTATTTTAAAACAAAACATAAGGTAGTCATTTGGTTTCTCAAATGCATTTCTGATTTCTTTGTCCTGAATCTGCATGTGAAGCAAATGGACCCATAGCCTCCTTCATCCCAGCTAAACCATTTGCTTCACTGTCAGTGAAGGGGATAGAGTCGGTAGTAGGGATAAGTAATCCAGATAAAAAGTTTAGCATGGCCGTATCTCTGTCATCCTGTTTTCCCCTTTCCTTTTTCCGATTCTTTAAACCAGAAATTCTGATTTTATCAACTTTAGAAATGAAATAGTACTGATTGGCTCCTTTCTCAAAAGGTGAAGAATGGTCTCCTTTTTCTTGTGATTTTCTGTAGTTTTCATCTTAGCTTATTAGTTACACGTATTTCAACTATGTGTGTTAAGTGAAATAAGCTAGTCACAGACAAACTTTGCATATTCTTATTTGTAGGAACTAAAAAAATTAAAACAATTGAACGTATGGTGATTAAAAATAGAAGGATAGTTATGAGAGGTTAGGAAGGTGGGTTGGTTAATGGGTACAAAAATATAGTTAAATAGAATGAATAAGATCTAGTGTTTCGTAGCACAACAGGGTGAATTTATTGCACATTTAATAATAATTAAAAGTATAATTGGATTATTGGATTGTTTGTAACACAAAGCAAGGATAAGTGCTTGAGGTGATGCATACCCCATTTACCCTGATGTGACTATTACATATCACATGCCTGCATCAAAATAGCCTGTATACCCCATGAATATATACACCTACTATGTACCCACAAAAATTAAAAATATTAAAAGTGGCTTGTTTTTGTTATTGCAGGTAAACAAAGGCTTGATTGGCTGTAGAATTTTTGAATCATTCCGTATTTCTGACAAAATCTTGAAATTTATTCCTTCATCTTATTTGTTGGGGTGAGGTTAATGGCTGTGTCCAGCCCATTTTTTTTTTCCCATTATGATTTGATTTATTTTCCCCATTTGATTTTTTTAATGGGATTTCTTTTAATTTTTAAAGCTTATTAACTTAAACTTGTTTTTCAGTTATCATTTACTTCATAGTTTTCCTGGAATTTTTAATCGTGGTAAAATACATATAACATAAAATTTACCCTCTTAACCATTTAAGTGTGTAGTTCAGTAGTGTTAAGTGTATTCAGACTGTTGTGCAACCAATCTCCAGAACTCTTTTCATCTTGTAAAACTGAAACTCCATACCCATTATACAGCAATTTCTCATTCATCCTTCTCCCCCAGTCCCTGGCAAGTACTACTGTACTTTGTCTCTATTAATTTGACTACTCTATTAGCTATCTGATATATGTGGAGTATTTGTCCTTTTTTGACTGGCTTATTTCACTAGCATAATGTCTTCAGGGTTCATCTATGTCACAGCATTTGCCAGAATATCCTTTTGAAGGCTGGATGATAATCCATTGTATGTATATACCAATTTAGTTTATGTCTGTTCATCTGCTGTTGAAAACTTGGGTTGCTTCTACCTCTTGGCTCTCGTAGATAATGCTACTTTGAACATGGGTATACAAATATCTCTTTGAAAGATCATTTTCAATTATTTTGGATATATACCCAGAGGTGGGATTGCTAAATCATATGGTAATTCTATTTTTAATTTTTTGAGGAACCTCTATACTGTTTTCCACACTGATTGTACCATTTTTGGTCCCACCGGCCGTGCCAAAGGGTTCCAGTTTGTCCGCATCCTTGCTAATACTTCTTTTCTTATTTTGATAATGGCTATCTTAATGGTGTCAGATGTTATCTTACTATTTTGATTTGCATTTGCATTTTACTGATGATTAGTGATGTTGAACATCTCTTCATGTTTGGCCGTGTGTGTGTGTGTGTGTGTGTGTGTGTGTGTGTGTGTGTGTACATTTTTGTAGAAGTGTCTACTCAAGTATTTTGCCCAATTTTTAAGTTGCTTGTTTTTGATTTTGAGTTGTAGGAGTTAGGAAAGTTTACTTTTATCGCTAAGTAACTTCTGTTCCACTTATTTTTCTCAAGTGTGCCGATTATGTTGAATCTTTGTGTTCTGTAATTTATATCCATAATTTCTTTTTAAATTTTTGTTATTTTTATATTTTATTATTTTACTTTAAGTTCTGGAGTACATGTGCACAACATGCAGGTTTGTTACATAGGTATACATGTGCCATGTTGGTTTGCTGCACACATCAACTTGTCATTTACATTAGGTATTTCTCCTAATGCTATACCTCCCCCAGTCCACCACCCTGTGATAGGCCCTAGTGTGTGATGTTCCCCTCCCTGTGTACATGTGTTCTCATTGTTCAGCTACCACTTATGGGTGAGAATATGTGGTGTTTGGTTTTTCTCTTCTTGTATTACTTTGCTGAGAGTGATGGTTTCCAGTTTCCTCCCTGTGCCTGCAAAGGGCATGAACTCATCCTTTTTTATGGCTGCATAGTATTCCATGGTGTGTATGTACCACATTTTCTTTATCCAGTCTATCATTGATGGGCATTTGGGTTGGTTTCAAGGCTTTGCTATTGTGAACAGCGCTGCAATAAACATATGTGTGCATGTGTCTTTATAGTAGAATGATTTATAATCTTTTAGGTATATACCCAGTAATGGGATTGCTGGGTCAAATGGTATTTCTAGTTCTAGATCCTTGAGGAGTTGCCACACTGTCTTCCACAATGGTTGAGCTAATTTACACTCCTACCAACAGCGTAAAAGCATTCCTATTTCCCCACATCCTCTCCAGCATCTGTTGTTTCCCGACTTTTTAATGCTCACCATTCTAACTGGCGTAAGATGGTATCTCATTGTGGTTTTGATTTGCATTTATCTAATGACCAGCGAAGGTGAACATTTTTTCATAAGTTTGTTGGCTACATAAATGTCTTCTTTTGAGAAGTGTCTGTTCATATCCTTTGCCCACTTTTTGATGAGGTTGTTTTCTTCTTGTAAATTTGTTTAAGTTCTTTGTAGATTCTGTATGTCCATAATTTCTAATCAATCTAGTAAATTCCATTATTGTAAGTACATGTACTTTTTCCCAAGCCAGACTTCCATGGCACCAACTCAGTTTTCTGCAGTGGCACTTCTGTCTTTTGTAGTTTTAAATTTTTAGTTTCTGCAATGTTATTATTAATTTTTAAAATTTTCCTAAAAAATTTAAAAATCAAACTTGTAAATTTTTATAATTTAAAAATATATAGGTAGATACTTTATTTGGCAAACAATTCTAGCTATCACTTTTACCATGTTCACTATATTGTTCACAGTATCATAAGTATTACTGCAGGTGTCTTAGGTATATTAATCAATTCAGTTCTTACAGTTATATGTGGCAACCTTACTATTATCATACCCATTTTACAGAGGAGAAACTGAGACAAGGAGACATGACATAACCTGCCCAAGGTCACACTGGCAAGACAAGGATTTGAACCTAGGCAGTTGGATTCCCTAGCGTACTGTACTTGTAACTACTATGCAGCACTGCCTGTCTCTCTTCCTCCTTTTCTTAAAAAAAAAAAAAAAAAGAAAGAAAAGAAATGTATGTGCTTTATTTGAATTCTGATTCAACCAACCAAAGTGTTAAAAGTTATAAGAAAATTAGGGGATTGTGAAATTACTGAATATTTGATGATATCAAGTACCTCTGGTTAATTTTTTAAGTGTGATGATGGTAAGGTAGTTTCCTTATACAAGGGTTCTTTTAAGGACAAAACAACTAAATTAGTTAACATAAAGTTATTTACAACGTATATTTTATGCTGAGTTATTTACAGAAGAAATTAAATGATGCTTGGGATTTGTTCCTCTATATTATCTTTTAATATATTCATTTTAATTGATGTACAGTTATACATATTTATGGGATATAGTGTGATATTTTGATACATGCATACAATGTGTAATGATCAAATTAAGGTAATTAACATATCTATCACCTCAAACCTTCATCATTTCTTTATATGGGTAACAGTCAAAGTCCTTTCTTCTAGCTATTTGAAAAAATACAATAAATTGTTGTTTGCTATAAGTCACTCTTCAGAGCTATAGAACACTAGAAGTTATTCTTGCTATCTAGGTTTAACTTTGTATATCTGTTAACCAAACTCTCGCTATCCCTCCCTGTTCCCTAGGCTTCCTAGTACCTAGTAAGCACTATCCTACTCTCTACTTTTGTGAGATAAACTTTTTTAGCTCCCTCATAGGAGTGAGAACATTGCAGTATTTATCTTTCTGTGCCTGACTTCGCTTAACATACAGTCCTCAAGGCTCATCCCTGTTGCTGCAAATGACAGGATGTATGTAATTTAAAGTGTCAAGTAGCTCTGAGGCTTGCCAGGAAAGAGGAGTCCTTGCTCCCTTCCTACAATTTTATCTTCCCCAGAGACCACTGTCAGTTGTTTTAGCAGCCTCATTTGATATTTGCATTGAATCTGTAAGATTTTTTTTTTTACTTCTTTTTGAAAATTTTTAAAATTGTGAATATATTTTGAAATATGTACTTTGTGGAATTCTAAGATTTTTATTTCTTTTTGTCTTCCTAGTTTTGAACATTTAGAGATGTACCATGTGCAAAGTGTACTGTTCACATACTCCCATCCTGAACCTCCTTGTCTTAGTATAGTTAGGTCAAAATTTTGACTAGGCCATTATTCAGTGTTAATAGGATGATGACTTTGTTAATGCCTTTCATATCTGAGCCATGTAGAATTCTATGAATCCTTTTCCTCTTCTGCAAATTTTTTGTTTTATTTAAACTAATTGTTCTTTTGATGTTTGCTTAGTTTTCTATGGGCTTTTTACTCATTCAGTCCTAAACGCTCTTGGTTATCCAAATCTCCACTTGATATACTACTTCTTGAGTCTTCTTGTGTATCACCCAAGGATTTCCCTTCACAATTATGTCAGGAGTTCCCTTTTTTCCCACTCCTGTATTGGACTCCTGTTTCCTGTATCACATGCCTGTCTTTTTCTTAGTTTCCTCTCTGCTTTGCAGAAGAACATCCGCCAATAGAGTTCTAGCTTGTAAACTGCCTTCCTCATTGCTTCATTGTATTCTAGCTTTCAGGGTTGCTGTTGAAAAGTCCAAAGACTTTCTGATTCCTAATCCTTTGCTTATGAGCTTCCCTACCTGCTTTATGATATTTTATAGGACCTTTTTAATATCCTTACAGTTAAAAAAATACAACTCTTGATGACCGATACTGTGTTTAATGTGGGCATATTGAAATCAAATGAAATGGGCAGGTAGGCACTCAGTGAGCCCTTACAGTCTGCACAATTATGACCTTACATTTTAGGAAATATTTTGAGTTAGTCATTTGACTTCACTCCCACCCCCATTTCCTTTACTCTTTTATTCTGGAATTCTATTTGACTATTAGACCTTCTGGACTCATTTTGTAGCCTTCTCACTTTTACTGTTCTAGTCTCCTTTACTTTTTTTTTTTTAAACTCTACATTTTGGGCACATTCCTTAAAGTTATATTCCAGTCTGTCTACTGAATTTTTTTTGAAATTCTTAAAAATTGACGTATAAAATTATATGTATTTATCATACACAACATGATATTTTGAAATATATATATATACACACACACATACGTACATAGCAGAATGGTTAAGTCTAGCTAATTAACAAATGCATTACTTCACATAGTCTTCATTTTTTTGTGGTAAGAACAGTTAACATCCACTGCCTTGGCATTTTCCAAGAATACCATGTATCATCATTATCTATAGTCACCATCCTACATGATAGATCTGACCTTATTCCTCCTAACTGCAGTAGATCTGACCTTATGCCTCCTGTCTAACTGTAAATATGTATCCTTTGATCAACATCTTCCCAACTTCCTCTCCCCACAACCACCCCAGCCTTTGGTAACTACCACTTTGCTCTATACTTCTGTGAGAACAACTTTTTTAGAATTTTGAATTACCACTTTTTAAGCATCCTGTTTTTGTTTGAATAAGTGCAATATATTATTCTTGATGTTACTATTGTTAAACCTATTCATCTGCTCAGATTCCAGAGAGAAAAATCCTTCAGCCTCAGGCCTTAGATGGTGTAAGACTGGCTTTAGATGCTATTTAGCTCCAATACAGGGAAGAGATAATAAGAAACAATACAAGCTTCAGCTCTAGCCTGCCTGTATCTCATCTTGTTCCTCCAGGTTTGGGGTTCAGGAATTTTTTCTATTTTGTTTCTATCAGACCATAGGGCTCTCTGAAGAATGATACACAGTCTGAAAAATTTCCCCATTTTATCTAAATTGTTGTTCATCTATAATAGTTTTCTAAAGTTTTGAGAATAAATTTGTCCTTTCCTGGTTTCAGCAATGATGGTTTCTTCTTTCCTCCTTTATTGCTTTTTGTTCATCTATTCTGTTTTGGGGATGAAGGCAAAAATCTTTACCCATGTAGCTTCCCCCAACCACCTCTGAAAAGTCTGTTTTATCTTTTGCATCACTAATTTTATTTTTTGCTTTTTAAAAATATTCTACTTTCTGCTTCATTGGTTGCTTTTATTCAAGTTCATAATTCAGATTTTCTTTTCTGGTTAACACACACTCTTTTCTGGTCTCACGTTTCTTTCTATGACTACCTGCTCTATGTGCAAATGTCCCCTGGAATTTTAAGAACATGAGCTAGAAATTTTCTGTTAATAGAGTTTTCTCTTTTATGTAGTATACCTATTTCTTAAGTAAATATTTTCTCTGATTCTAGAATCTTCCCCTTTTTTGAACCATAATGTGTTCTATTTGCTTGGTGGATTTAGATTTTTCTCCTTTGCTTATCCTTAGGGAAGTCAACGCATATTCAGTATCGGGTATTGCCCTGTGTTCCTCCCTCCCTCCCTACCTCCCTCCCTTCCTTCTTTCCTTCCTTCTCTTTTTGTTTTAAAAATTTACTTTAAGTTCCGGGATACATGTGCAGAACATGCAGGTTTGTTACATAGGTATACATGTGCCATGGTGATTTGCTGCACCTATCAACTCATCTAGGTTTTAAGCCCCGCATGCGTTAGCAACCCTGTGTTCTTTCAAGAAACTTGGATGAGTCACTATTTGACTCAAGTCCAGACAAAGGAAAAAGGTTACATTTGTAGTAGATTAATTTACCAATTATGAATTCATATTCCTGTGAGGCCTGGGAAAAGTGCCAGGATCAGTTCCAGAAGTAATCACAGGGAAGTTTGCCTCAAACCAGAGACTTTCTTTTAGGTATTTGGTGTGGCACTCAGTAATTAGCAAGGTCATTGTCACTTGGCGTGGCTGCCGTTGCCAGGAGCCAGCTGGGAGTGTCTTTTTCTCACGTGTTTTCCGTGGTAGTCATCATAGCCACCTGTCAACCAGAAGTAAATGCAGCCAGAGGTTACTTGCTTGGCTGGCCTCTGAAGCCAGGAACCCTTTTAAAGGAGTTAGTGTATTTTAAATGTACCCCGAGTCTCCCTGGGCTTCAGCGCCCCCATCCCACTGAACTAGGGGTATCATTATGGGTTTGGTGGATTCTCATTTGCTTATTTTCTGGTCGTGCAGTTGCAGTTTCACATGAAGAGGATATCGTGTTTTAGTCCTTTTGTCAACCTCCCATGTTGATTCTTTCAAGTATATATTTCTGAATGTTTAAGATCTATCTCTAGTTTCCAGGGCTGATTCAGGATATTTCCTGTCTTATAATCAGCTGGTCATTTCTTTGGTAATCTGGCACAAAAAAATACGCTTATAGCTTTCTTATTTGGAAATTGTATTTTATACATGAGATTTGAATTGTAGGGGGATACTGAGGTAATTTAGACCCAGTGATTATAAAGGAATGGATGAATGATCCAATAAATAAATAGATGACAAAGCTCATCTTTTGCAAGTGAGAGGCATTAGAGGTAATTTTACGGTTTTGAGAAGAGAAATATAGATGAGAAGAGATGCCTAGGAGAATAGAAAATGGAGACAACTAGGAAAGAAGAGAAGGGGCAACAGTAATGCTCCAAGGGCAGTTGGAGAGCCTGATGTCAGCCGGGCAAACCCACATTGCTTCATGGTTTTCTATGGCTAGAACATAGTTTTGAAGCTCAAGCAAAGGAAATGGAGAGTTAGGTTGATGGCAGGCTAGAAGAGTTGCAGCACAGGTGTCGAAGTACTTGGAAGAGTTCAGAGGGGTATATTTCTTAGTCTCATTCTGTTGCCCAGGCTGGAGTGCAGTGGTGTGATCTTGGCTCACTGCAACTTCTGCCTCCTGGATTCAAGCAGTTCTCTGCCTCAGCCTCCTGAGCAGCTGGGATTACAGGTGCCTGCCACCATGCCTAGCTAATTTTCTTTTTCTTTTTGTTTTTCTTTTTTGTATTTTCAGTAGAGATGGGGTTTCACTATCTTGGCCAGGCTGGTCTTGAACTCCTGACCTCATAATCCACCCGCCTCGGCCTCTCAAAGTGCTAGGATTACAGATGTGAGCCACCACGCCCTGCCCGGGGTGTATTTCCTTAAAAATTATTGTGCAACTCTCTAGTTGACAGTCTGGGGCTCTGGTAAGGCAGGGAGTTTGTCTGTCAAAGTGAACCAGCTTGCTCAGCTAGATACTGCATGGCATGATTACTTAGGGTGATGTCTTTTTTGTCTTTAGTTCCCCCATGATTTGTGCAGTTTCGTAAATAAGTTGAGAAGCAAATAGATTTCATAATATAATTTTAAGACTTTGCTCCCAAAAGAAAACTGATTTGTACCTTTGAAGTTAAATGTCGTTCAGCCCTTGTATTTGGCAAAGTAACCATACGCTATTTTATAAAGCATTCTCGTAATGTGTGAATAGGTTCAACAAAATTAGACATGTCTCATGTTTTAGGAGAAGGCAGTTAATTTTCTGTCTTATTTTCTTCTTGAAAATGTGAAACTAACCATCTGTCATGTTTATTAGGCATCTCAAGGAAATGAAACATCCAAATGAGGGTCACATGATTAAAATTTTATATAGATGAGAGGAGCACAAGGTTCTCTGTCTCAGGGTCACTCTGCAAGTCATCTGACTTTCATCCTACTTTCTCCATTTTTTATCTGACATTTTTGCTTAAAGATTCCACATGCTTTCCATCTCTTTTTAATCTTTGATCACTTGGAGTATTGGCCTGTGGAAAGAGTATGAATCTTAGCGTAGGCCCTGGTTCATACCTCAGCTCTTTCAGTTCCTGACTGTGTGACTGGGGGTATGTTGCATAATCTCACAATACCTTTCAAAGCCTCAGATGTCTCCCTTGTAAAATAATTGAATAGTATCTGCTTCAAACTCTAGGGTAAATTACTGCTCCAAAGCTCAGCATCCAGTGGCCTTTCATTAAATTCCAGTCTCCCATCTTTCCCTCTGCTGTTGTTAGTAATAACGCCATATGACATATTTGTTTGGTGGATCTCATCCATTTCTATATCGCTTTCCTTACTATAAGCTAGCTGCCTCTATTTACCTTTCAGGCAACTCTCTATATTCTGAATATTGAATATATTTTAAGGTTCTATTGCTTAATGACATAGCTTGGTGAAATGATGTTAGACCCGAGCATATAGTATGCATCCTTAAGAATGGAATGTTGTGTGCTTGATTTTTTGCTTTATAGTTATATTATTGATATATTCATTTATGTCACATAGAACAAGATAATGTGAATTATAAATACATAAGAGGGAGAAAGGAAAAATGAAAGTAGGAGTGGGCAAAAAATAATGCTAGGAATAAGTTCAATATAAAACAGTGCACCTTGGGGTTCCTGTAATTTTCTTGGGTAAGTTCGGCACTCTAGCAGTCATCTTGAAAAAAGAAAGTTCCTGTATACATATACTTTTCTCCTGGGTTGTTTATTTACTTTCACAGTGTGATAAACAAGTCTTATTTGTTCCTATAACTGAGACTAAGGAGAACATCAGTATTGTCACAAGGCAGCTGTGGAATTTGCTGTTGAATGTCATGACAAGATAGCTTGATAACTTTACTACTTATTTGTCAATGAAAATAATTGCTCGAATGGGAGAAGAAAATAGGAAGGCTCTATAGTTCTAAGCAGCTAGAACCTAAAGTGATTGAAACTGTAGTATGAAGGATACTGCACAAAAATGTAGCAATTAAATTTAAGCTTATAAAAGTTGCTGTCAAACCTAGATTATTTCTTAGAAAAGCAGCACTTCTGAGCCTCTCATTTGCCTGGTATTCCTGAGCTAATATAGGGTAGCACCATGGGATTTGGGGGACAAAGGACTTGGATTAAATGTCTAACTGCACAGTTCCTAGCATACAAGATTTGGATCTTGTGACCTCTGGTTCATTACTTTTACTATTATGAAAATTATCATTTCCCAATAGTTTAAAAAGTGTTCAGGTAGCCAGGTGCGGTGGCTCACGCCTGTGCTTTGGGAGGCCGAGGCGGGCGGATCACCTGAGGTCAGGAGTTCGAGACCAGCCTCAACATGGAGAAATCCCATCTCTACTAAAAAAAAAAAAACAAAATTAGCCGGGCGTGGTGCTGCATGCCTGCAATTCCAGCTACTCGGGAGGCTGAGGCAGGAGAACTGCTTGAACCTGGGAGGCAGAGGTTGCTGTGAGCCGAGATCGGGCCATTGTACTCCAGCCTGGGCAACAAAAACTCTGTCTCAAAAAAGAAAAAAGAGAAAAAAGGTGTTCAGGTATCATCTTGCATGCTGGTGAAACTAGAAAGCGTATTTACTGACAAAAGCTCCTTAAAGGCAAGGTTGACTTAGCCTTACTTCTTGTGCGCCCAGTTCCCTATTGATGCTCAATAACTCTTTTTTTTTTTTTTTTTTTTTTTTTTTTTTTTTTTAGACGGAGTCTCACTCTGTTGCCCAGGCGGGAGTGCAGTGGCATGATCTCGGCTCACTGCAACCTCCGCCTTCTGGGTTTCAGTGGTTCTCCTGCCTCAGCCTCCCGAGTAGGTGAGATTACAGGCATGTGCCACCACACCCAGCTAATTTTTATATTTTTAGTAGAGATGGGGTTTCACCATGTTGGTCAGGCTGGTCTCAAACTCCTGACCTCTAATGATCTGCCCCCATTGACCTCCCAAAGTTTTGAGATTACAGGCGTGAGCTGCTGTGCCCGGCCAATAACGTCTTTGAATAAAAGAAAGGATATTGTTAGGGGGTATGAAAATCACCAGAAAATGAAAATGTTTCTTAAAAATGAAAGAATTTTTAAAAGTTCTTTTCTTAAAATGAAAAATTTTTTTCTTCTGGACTAAATTGCAATGTGGAAAGAGTCACATCAGCCTTTGGACAGAACTAGGGCCGTGATTTAGTGTGCGGAAGTTAGCATCTCTCTGAGTTTTCTTAATGAACATGTGAATAAGAGAAGATTTGGTTATACTTTGTGCTTATTTAGCATCCTCTCTTTGAGGATGTCAAAAGGATTTTAGAAATGTTCTCTTTCTCACACAGGTGGACATCTGATTTATGAAGCTCCCCATCCACCTGTCTGAGTACCTGACTTCTCAGGACTGACTCCTACAGCATCAGGTATCTTGCCTTTCTTTAGTCTTAAAAGCGGTGACTAAGTTCCTTGAGTAAATATAGGCAGGGAACACATTCACTTTGTTATGTTTCATATAGGCCTGGGAATTGGAGTTGCTGCTGTAGTACTGGTCCTACCGTTAAATGTGTGACTCTAGTCCCTTTTGTTCTCTAAGCCTCAATTTTTTCTTCTGCAAATAGGTGGGGTTGGACTGGGTGATATCTAATTACTTGACGGTATTATGGTAGTCCACCCTTATCCGAAGTTTCACTTTCCACGGTTTCAGTTACCTGCAGTCAAACTTGGTCCAAAAATATTAAATGAAAAATTTCAGAAATAAACAATTCACAAGTTGTAAATTGCACTCCATTCTGGATAGTGTGGGTGAAATCTCATACTGTCCATGTGATTCATCCCTTTGTCCTGCATCTCCACGTATGCTACCTGCACATTAGTCACTTAGTAACTGTCTCTGTTATTTACAAGGTTGGGTACTATTCACAGTTTCTTTTTCTTTTTCTATTTTTTAAAGATGGAGTCTCGCTCTGTCGCCCAGGCTGGAGTGCAGTGCTGCCATCTTGGCTTACTGCGACCTCCACCTCCCAGATTCAAGCAATTCTCCTGCCTCAGCCTCCTGAGTAGCTAGGATTACAGGCACGTGCCACCATGCCCGGCTAATTTTTGTATTTTTAGTAGAGATGGGGTTTTGCCATGTTGGCCAGGCTGGTCTCAAACTCCTGACCTCAGGTAATCCTTCCCTCTCGGCATCCCAAAGAGCTGAGATTATAGGCTTGAGCCACCACGCCTAACCCACTATCCACCGTTTCAAGTATCCACTGGGGGGCTTAGAATCCACTCCTCAGATAAGTGGGGGTGGTTACTGCATTCCCTTTGCCCTCTATGTAAGCCATCAGCTCTCCACTATGGATTATTCAATTCCTTTATTATTTAATGGCAGGATGGCTTTTCCCACCGACTCACCCTCCCCAGCTCTGCAACTTGAAACTGTCTTCCCAAAACATCTACCTGGCATGTTGGATTCAAACCTATGAAAATTCCTCAACTTAAGAGTATTTGGACAGATAGCACAGAAGTCATGGCTTTTAGACCTTAGCTTTTCCCTACAGGCTTTCTGTTTGCATTAAGCTAGTATTTGAAACTTGACTCTAGGGATTCTTACCTCCTTTGGCCAACGGTACTTCACACCCATATGCTAGTCCTTTTATGCTAAATGTGGGTTTTCCTGTTGTTTTCCAGATACACAGCTTCTCCTAGCATGACCTTGATCTGATCAGCAAACAAGAACATTTGTCTCCCGTAGTTCTGGGGCCTATTCACCATCTACAACCACAGAGCTGTCATGGCTGCCATCTCTACTTCCATCCCTGTAATTTCACAGCCCCAGGTAAGGGCTTCAGACTAGCAGAGGTCTGACGTAATCATAAGTTTGTCAAATATTTAAACTGGGTTTCAGGAAGTGTGTTTGACTCTAGGGATCATGTATATCTCTCTCGCTATCATTTGGTGAGTATTTGAATAATGGTGCTTTTGTGAGTGAGGTGCCATTTAGTTCAGGAAGCAGCTGGAACAATGAACAAGTGATTTTAGTGAACTGGCCTCTGTTCATAGGAGGCCTTGGTTTTCAGTGCTTAGGATGCCCGACTGTCACTATAGGCATCACACTCTAAATCAAAATAAGTCAGTAGTAAACCCTGCTGCTTTTCCTCTCTTGGCTTTTTTTGTGGGCTGGGGGTTGGGGTGGGGTTTAATGAAATATATCAGAATGGATCTAACTTTAACAAGTTTTTTGAGGGCTGTCTTGTCGTCCTCCTCCTACACTTACTCTTTTGCCTTGACCTGTTCTAGGAACTTTGAAAACAAAATGCGATTCCAGGAACTTCTGAACAGCAATCGTATGCGTTATCTTTTTCTGTCCAGTGAAGAGCAGTAATACGGCAGGGACATGGTCTTTGTTCGGATGATTTTACAGCCTGATTTAATCAAGCATTCACTGGACTCTTTCAGATTCAGCAGGCAGCAGGGTACAATGTGGAAACAGACTTCGGAGTCATAAGGCCACAGTTCCCATCCCTGCTCCTCTGATTGCGGGATAAAAAGCCTTAGTCATGCCAACCTCGCTCAGCTTCAGATCTCTCTCATGTAATCGTTCCTCACATGATGGCTACATGGATTAAATGATGGTTTATATACATGAGGCATACAGAGGTGCGCAGGAAGTGTAGTTTCCCATTTACTCTTCATTTATCTTCTTTCTATAGTGTGACCTCCTCTCTCATTCGTGACAATCAAGTTTTGGCCAACTTTATTTTTATTTATTTATTTTTTTGAGAGGGAGCCTTGCTCTGGTACCCAGGCTGCAGTGCAGTGGTGTCATCTTGGCTCACTGCATCCTCTGCCTCCTGGGTTCAAGTGATTCTCCTGTCTCAGCTTCTCGAGTAGCTGAGATTACAGGCGCTTGCCACCAAGCCCAGCTAATTTTTGTATTTTAGTAGAGATGGGGTTTCACCATGTTGGTCAGGCTGGTCTTGAACCCTTGACTTCAAATGATCCACCTCCTTGGCCTCCCAAAGTGCTGCGATTACAGGCCTGAGCCACTGTGCCCAGCCTCGGGTACCTTTGAAGAAAAAAGCATACTTTCAAGAAAGAGCCATATTGATTGAAATTTGAACTTGATACAGAACGTTATTCCACACTGTTTTTTTCAGTATGATTTTGCAGGCTCTTCAATTTTGTATGTATTTTAATAGGGGTTTGTGTGTTTGTGAGAGAGGGAGAGAAGAAGGAGAGGGAAAAAGGAGAACAAGGGGCATTTTTCCTTCATATAGTATAGTGTTTTCTCCTCAGCACCATTTGGGATGTCATCATTGTTATCCACCTTGGGATTTTATCTTATGAATAAAGCCCTTTATTCATATCATATGAATACAGAATAAAGTACCAAGGCCTTCAGTATTATTTTCCAGAATGTTTAGTGTTACCATCGTCATATGCATTTCTCTTTCTGGTAAGTGGACCATTGTCCTTTCAACACTTCATTTACTTTGGGTGTTTGGTTTCCCTTATCTTCAGTAGACTTTTTTGGTATCCGAGAGACTTGGAGAATGGGCAAAGAGATTTAGTGCCTGTTACCTGAGGTCACCATTTCAAAGTCCACAGAAGCTGTTCCCATGTAATGACTCTTCTTAGTCCTTTTGTGAAGTGAGTTAGGCTAGTGCAGGTTTTCTAGACAAGGCATTTCCACATCCCGGTGTTGCTGCTGTCATCTGTCAGCATTTCCAACAGCTTCTTCTTATCTATACATCTTCTCTGTTACACAAGCTCCTATCGGCTGGTGAGGAATAGAAATACTTCTAAATGACTCATTTAATTAAAATGTTTAACACTGCTCAAAGGAGAAAGAGGTTCTATTTCATACAATTACTGGGGGAAATGTGTACTCTTGTAAATTCTCTGTGGGAAAGTAAATTGGTACAGTTACTCTGGAGGGTAATTCAACAGTATCTATTCAAATTATACATTACTGCACATGCCCTGCTGCTGTCTTGGAATCTACATTAGAAAAACACTCACACGTGAGCCCAAGGAGTGTATAAAGATATTCATTGAAGCATTGGTTGCAAACCATGAAATACAAAATTTTGTGAATATCCAATAGTAGAAAGACTTAATGAATTCAGGAATGTGGACATGATTGAAATACTATTCAGTCATTTTATTTCTTTTTCCTTTTTCCTTTTTCTTTCTTTCTTTTTTTTTCGAGACAGAGTCTTGCTCTGTTTCCCAGGCTAGAGTGTAGTGGCGCAATCTTGGCTCACTACAACCTCCGCCTTCTATATTCCAGCGATTCTCCTGCCTCAGCCTCCTGAATAGCTGGGAATACAGGCACGTGCCTCCACGCCTGGTTAATTTTTGTATTTTTAGCTGGGACGGGGTTTCACTGTGTTGTCCAGGCTGGTCTCAACTCCTGACCTCAGGCGATCTGCCCATCTCGGCCTCCCAAAGTTCTGGGACTATAGCCGTGAGCCACCGCGCCTGACCACTATTCAGTGGTTTTAAAATGAGGATATCTACACAGCCATATATTACTCCAAGATATCGTATGGAAGAAAAAGGAAGCAAGATGCAAAATAGTACTTATGGGAAGCTACCATTAAAATTCTAAAACAAGACTGTGTATTTTTAGGGACAAATATATGGTACATTAATGGAAATGGGTAATGTGAAAGTCCTAGAACATACATTCTTAACATAGTGATATTGCCCCAAGAGGACAAAAAGTGGGTTTGGGGAGATGAAAAAAATTCCTCCAAAGCTTATACCTTTATCCAACAAAATCTTATTCCTTAGTATTTAGTTTTTTCTCGTTATAGAAAATTTAAATATAATTAATTTTTCTCCTTAAGGATCACTAATGAGAAAAAAATGTGGCCAAGAAACACTGGTTTCTTGAGGGAGAAACATAGGCTCACCAGTCACCCTGCTTTGATTTACTAATTACCTGAGCCTGAGGGGAAGGTATCCACCCTCTTAGTGCCCCTATTTCCTTACCCACAGAATGAGCATGGTAATAATGAAGCCAACCTGATAGGGTTATTTTAAGGAGGAAATGAAATAATTTCTATAAAACTCAGAATAGTGCCTGGCACATATTCTGGGCACATATTGCCCAGTGTGTGTTAGCAAGCATTGTTACTATTGTTCAGCAAGCCTTGTGGCAGGCCTGGGGGATACAAGAATAAGTAAGAGAAATAAGTTTTGCTCTGCCAGAGTTTAGAGATAAGTGGGAGATATACAGATAAAACAAAAAGTTACAAGGTTTTGTCACCAATGCAGGAATGCACAAATACAGGAAGTATGGGTGCTCTGGGAGGAAAGTGGAGAACCCGGAAAAGATTTAGAGGATCAGGGAAGACTTCCTGAAGGAAGACCACTAGGCTGAGAACAAATGAATATGGGTTATCTTGGTAAAAGAGAAGAAAAAGCATGGGTGAATGTCAAGTGTCCCAGGGTGGTGTGTGTGTGTGTGTGTGTGTGTGTGTGTGTGTGTGTGTGTGTGTGTGTGTGAGAGAGAGAGAGAGCAAAGCATTTAGAATTCTGTTTTGGTTGGTTGCACTACAGTGGGGTGTGAGATTGTAAACAGTAATGTCCCTAGAGCCACCTATACCAACTCACAGAGGCGGATTGTTAAATTTTCAGGAATTTTGTGAGCCAGTTGACTTCATGCTAGCTTCTTGAAATCAGCCATATGAAATAGGTACACTGCAGAAATTGGCAAATGCTGGAATTAGCATAAATAGGTTAGGTTATAAAATTGGAGATTTTATAAGGCCTTTCAAACCATATTAACAAATTTAACATTGATCTTAAAGAAGTCTGTGTTAGCTTAATGGTCCCAGCCTTTGAAATAGACTTGGGTTCAAGTCCTGACTTTCGATAATTGTTTTATTGAGCAAGTCTGTTAATTAACTTTAACCAGGGTAGTTCCATTATCCTCGCTGTATTTTGGGAATAGTGGCAGCCTCTGATGGTTGGGGAACTAAGCCCACGGGGAAGGAGCCAGCTATACACTCGGGCATTAGGTCATAGAGATAGATAGCTGCTTCTGGAGAGATGCAGACCATTGGGTCACTTGGTTCCCAGGATCCTTTGGCCAGTGATGGACCTCCTAATTATATGTCAGTTCCTCGCATGTAATTTGTACAGTCAAATTTAGTTCAAGGCTCACTTGCCCTTGCCCTGAAACTTCTACTAATGTCTTCTCCCTTATTATCAGTTTTGCCCATGTTCAAAGAAGGTAAAAATAATTTAGATATAGCATCTTCTTAGGCAAAGCATAATAAGCAGCTCACTCAGTCACCTTAGCCTGGTATTGTTTGGCACATCAACTTGCATTCTTTTCCAGTGAATTCAGGGACTTTGTAAAGATAAATCCACATTCAAGTGTGAAAGGCCTAAAAACCCTTTTCTAAGGCCAAAACAACAATTTTTTAAAAAAGCTTTTGATTTTGTTTGTTACTCTATTCATTTAGTAACAAAGAGCATTTTTCTAATCAAGGCTGCCTAATACTACATATAAACTAATTAATATGAACAAATAGCTTGTGATTGTTTCAAACAATAATAGGGAAGAAAGCTTGCATTGTCATGCCTGCTGGGATTGCTGTTTAGTTAGTTGAAAGATATGCCTTGTGCTTTGAAGTGGAGCAAGTTCGTATTCTCTGCTTTACCCCTGCCTTGACTCTGAGACAGATTTTTATTTTCTCATGCTGAGAGAGCACCTAGCTCTTACAAAGCTAGGTGATGAATACTAAGACAAAACTGGACTAGCAGCAGCAAGAAGATGCTGTGTTTGTAGCCGATTTGTAACTCTGCTGGTCCAGACACAGAAAAAGAGTTTTCTTATCCAAAGGAAACTCCTGGGATGTATTTGCAGACAGGAACCTGTTCATCATTAGGCTGAGTTAATGTGTTCATGTCCTGTGGATATTGGGGGCATGGGGATGGGGTAGTAAACCAAACAAACTTGCAGCTCTCCAGAGCCATTTTCTGTTTCTAGCACTGTGTTAGGCACATTACCCTGTGCTTGATCAGGTTACTGTGGATAGAATTTGGATTAAAAGTTTCATTTTCGTTTTTCATGAAAGAGTCAATAGTTCAGTACCAGAGTGAGCAGTTTGGCTTCTCACAAACCTAGGATTATATTAGAGACGAGAATAGGTATCTGAGAACCTCAAAGGTATTCGGGTCTCACGCCTGTGATTCCAGTAAGGAAAGATTCTTCTATATCAGTATTTTTCAAGGTGTATCATGCTGTCTCTCATTTGTTATGTGATCATTTTGTTATTTTTTAATTTTAATTTTTATATTTATTTGAATTTAAATTATTTTATTTTAAAATATTTTACTTTAAGTACCGGGGTACATTGCAGAATGTGCAGTTTTGTTACATAGGTATACATGTGCCATGGTAGTTTGCTGTACTGGTCAACCCATCATCTAGATTGTTTTTTTTTTGAGATGGAATCTCTCTCTGTTGCCCAGGCTGGAGTGCAATGGCGTGATCTTGGCTCACAACAACCTCTGCCTCCCGGGTTCAAGTGATTCTCCTGCCTCAGCCTCCGGAGTAGCTGGGACTACAAGCGTGTGCCACTATGCCTTGCTAATTTTTGTATTTTTAGTAGAGATGGGGTTTCACTATGTTGGCCAGGCTGGTCTTGACCTCCTGACCTCATGATCTGCCCTCCTTGGCCCCCCAAAGTGCTGAGATTACAGGTGTGAGCCACCATGCCCAGCCCATCATCTAGGTTTTATGCCTGCATACAATAGGTATTTATCCTAATGCTCTCCCTCCCCTCTTCCCCCACCCCCAGACAGGTCCTGGTGTGTGATGTTCCCCTCCTTGTGTCCATGTGTTCTCATTGTTCAACTCCCACTTATGAGTGAGAATATGTGGTATTTGGTATTCTGTTCCTGTGTTAGTATGCTGAGAATGATGGTTTCCAGCTTCATCCATGTCCCTACAAAAGATGTGAACTCATTCTTTTTTATGGCTGCATAGTATTCCATGGTGTATATGTGCCGTGTCTTCTTTGTGCAGTCTATCATTGATGGGCATCTGGGTTAGTTCCAAGTCTTTGCTGTTGTAAATAGTGCTACAATAAACATGTGTGTGCATGTGTCTTCATAGTAGAAATGATTTATAATCCTTTGGGTATATACCCAGTAATGGGATTGCTGGGTCAAATGGTATTTCTGGTTCTAGATCCTTGAGGAATCACCACATTGTCTTCCACAATGGTTGAACTAATTTACACTCCCATCAACAGTGTAAAGGTGTTCCCATTTCTCCACATCCTCTCCAGCATCTGTTGTTTCCTGACTTTTTAATAATCACCATTCTAACTGGTGTGAGATGGTATCTCATTGTGGTTTTGATTTGCATTTCTCTAATGACCGGGAATAATGAGCTTTTTTTCATATGTTTGTTGGCCACATAAATGTCTTCTTTTGAGAAGTATCCGTTCATATCTTTCAACCACATTTTGATTTTTTTTTTCTCTTAAATTTGTTTAAGTTCCTTGTAGATTCTGGATATTAGACCTTGGTCAGATGGATAGATTGTTGGCCACATAAATGTCTTCTTTTGAGAAGTATCTGTTCGTATCCTTCACCCACATTTTGATGGGATTTCTTTTCCCTTAAATTTGTTTAAGTTCCTTGTAGATTCTGGATATTAGACCTTTGTCAGATGGATAGATTGCAAATTTTTTCTCCCATTCTGTAGGTTGCCTGTTCGCAACCATTTTGGTTTTAAGCCAAGAGCATAAAGGTATTTTGATCCCTCCAAGTGATTTCCTGTAGCTTTCACTGAAGTTGTGAATTTGGGTAGATTTTCAATGTCTTAGTTGAGAGATTGTTCCTCCAGTTCTCATTCAGTGTTCTGATAAAAGGTGATTGAGGCTGGACGTGGTGGCTCATGCCTATAACCCCAGCACTTTGGGAGGTCGAGACCGGTGGATCACCTGAGATCAGAAGTTTGAGACCAGCCTGGCCAATGTGAAACCCCATCTCTACAGCAAATACAAAAATCAGCCGGGTGTGGTGGTGTGCACCTGTAATCTCAGCTACTCAGGAGGCTGAGACAGGAGAATTGCTTGAACCCAGGAGGCAAAGGTTGCAGTTAGCTGAGATTGTGCCACTGTACTGCAGCCTGGGTGAAACAGTGAGACGTCTCAAACAAAATAAAAAGCAAAAAACAAAAAAACGTGACTGGTGTCTGCTTGTTGTCTTTTGGAAGACACTTTTTTTTTTTTTGGACATCCTTACCAATAGGTTCTCTCAACAAAATATTTATTTTCAAAATCTGTGTTTTGGAAGGTTTTATTTCTGATATTAGAAAGTGGATTTTTTTTTAATCAAAGCAACTGAATTTCACATTAAGTGGGTTGCTTTTTTTTGAGGCTGAAAGATTTGTTTTTTTGAATAGAACTTTGTACTATGGCAGTTTTCAGACATTCACAAAAATAAAAATAACAATGAATCTCAATATAGCCAACACCTAGATTCAGTAATAACATTTTGACATACTTGCTTCACTTGCTCCTTTTTTTGGGGATGAAGTATTTCAGAATCCCTACCATTGTCATCTTTTAAAAAGTCCGCTTATGTTAATATGCATATCTAAAAAATAATTTGCTTAAATAACCACACTGCCATCATCACACTTAGCAAAAGTATAAATAACTCCCTAATATCACTTGATACTCAATTGGTATTCAGGTTTCTTCAGTTGCTTTTCTAAAATGTGTTTTTGTAGTTGGTGGGTTATTTATTTTTATTTTTTAAAAACGTTGATAAGATCAGTTTACTCTTCTACATAAAATGATTCAATGACTCTTACGGTTTAAAAAGGCAATTCCACTTCCTCTCTTTATTTTCTAAGTGGGAAAATAGATTGAAATTATAACCAGAATATTTCACAACTGAAAAATACAAAAATGAGACACACAGAAGGCTCCAGAGTAAGGGAATTAATACAATGTTTGCAATTATTAAATTATGAGTTTCTGAAGTAAGGGATTATAGATTATCTTGATAGTGTTTTCTTTCAAACTAAAATGTGAACAATTAATTGCAGTATGAAGTATGTTTCCAGTGCCGCACAATAATTTCATCTAACATGGAACTGGGAAAAGGTAATGCATGGGCGTAGACCCAGGTGGATTTTGGTTCAAATCTAGACTGTTCTACACCATAGCTAGGGGATCTTCAATACATAGGTCTTTTTCAGCTTTATTTTTTAAAATCTCTAGAATTCAAATAACATACACTGTGGTCACAAGTTTAAATGGCAAAAATAACTGCTAATTGCTTTGTAGAGTATCAGCCTTTTAATAGATACCTGACATATGTTAGTTCTTTCCCTTTTCCCCTTGATTATTCTATGAGTTCTTTACAGGGAGAAACGGGGAACCACTACATATGGTCTGTGTATGTGGTATGCCAGAAGACCCATCAAAGGAAGGCCACGTTGGATAAACACTCTATGGAAAACTCTAATGTATTGCCAGGAATAAATGCATCTGGAGATAAACATTGAGACTTCTGACTTCATCTTGAACCATGTTTCTATTAGAAGTTAAATTTGTTTCCATATTGCAATTTAAATTCATCTTGTACCTCCTTTTGTGTTTATAAACTCAGATAAGGTTTGAGAAGAGATATTATTTTGGAATCTGAAAGCCCATTTTGAATTTTCTATTCATAAGATGAAATTGTACAGGGGCACCTAGGGTAAACCACGTATGACACCTTTCATGTTTGTTTATTTTTCTTTCTAATACATCCTTTTTAATTGGTTTAGTCTTTAATGGTTAATGAAGCTACTCCTTTATCCTTCAAAGTGGGTCTGGCTTATTCCCACTTCTTGCCCATTAGGAAACTGCTCGATCTCCTTTTCATACCCCTGGATTCTCCAGTCATCTTTCTTTGAACTTTTGTTGCAGTTTTGCTGTGACTACACACTAAGGTGGGACAATGGCCTGCTGTTTTTTTCCATCTGAGGAAATCATAATTATAGAGCCCAGGGAATTTCTATCTTTTAATATCTGTACCTTGCCTTAGTAAGACTGTCACTAAAAAAAATCAACCTTTCCCTGCTGTGTGATAATATTAATACGCCATTCAGTAGTATAACATCACTTAAGAGCTGCCCTTAAGTTAAACTTATCCCATTTCATACATGATTGTGTTAGGCAGGCTCAGACCAGGAGAAAAGTAAAAGTGGGTTGATACTTGCTTCTCAGCATCAGAGAATATGTTTATTAGAGGGCCATGGAACATATTAGTTTCTGAAAGCATAGCTTGGAAATAAAACAACTTTCAATGATTCAGACAGCCTTTAATAGCAGGAATTCCAATCTTGCAGGAAGAAGAGTAGGGTGTGTGTGTTGGTGAACTAGGTGGCTGATTTCAAAGTCAGAATGTCCAGCAGGTAATATCAAAACATTTGCACTTAGATGGTTTTCCACCACCAAGCATAGGAAGGTTTTGGAGTGGATCAGGTGTAGGCCCCAATTCTCAGAGCTTTGCATACTTAGAACTCTGTTTAGTATTACCTTAATTGTGGTTGATCAGGTTACTGAAGTAACCTAGTAAAGACAATGGAGGAGAAGACCCTGGAAGCATCCCAGCTCAATGGCATAGGTCATAGTGCAGGGCTCACCTCTGACATGCTGGATTGTGTAGAGATGACTGATGGGAACTTAGGAATGAGCTGTCATGGTCAGATGTAGATCCCACTATGTAAGATAGGTCAAGATGGAAAGACTCAGCCATAGATCATTCCACTGTCTCATTCAAAACTAGCTGGAAAACTAGGGCAACATTGAAGTTGCAGAGGGGAATTCAATGCTATGGCAGTAGAGAAAGAAAAGGCAGAAGAAACAAGGTGGCAAGTGATTGTGAGGATTATAGTAATCAGTTACACCATGGTATTTTACTCTTTCAAATGATGTATCACGAATATACATGATATGGTTTGACTGTGTTCCCACCCAAATCTTATCCTGAATCGTAGCTCCCATAATCCTTATGTCATGGGAGGGACCTGGTGGGAGGTAATTGAATCATGGGGTGGGTTTTTCCCATGCTGTTCTCATGATAGTAAATAAGTCTCATAAGATCTGATGGTTTTATAAATGGCAGTTCCCCAGCACACACTCTCTTGCCTGCAGTCATGTAAGATGTGCCTTTGCCCCTCCTTCACCTTCTGCCATGATTGTGAGGCCTTCTCAGACATGTGGAACTGTGAGTCTATTAAACCTCTTTTTCTTTCTTTTTCTTTCTTTCTTTTTTTTTTTTTTTTTGAGATGGAGTCTCACTCTGTCACCCAGGCTGGAGTGCAGTGGCACGATCACAGCTCACTGCAACCTCTGCCTCCCAGGTTCAAGTGATTCTCCTGCCTCAGCCTCCCAAGTAGCTGGGACTACAAGTGTGTGCCACTACACCTGGCAACTTTTTGTATTTTTAGTAGAGACGTGGTTTCACCATGTTGGTCAGGCTGGTCTTGAACTCCTGACCTCAGGTGATCCATCCGCCTCGGCCTCCCAAAGTGCTGAGATTATAGGTGTGAGCCACCACACCTGGCCCTAAACCTCTTTTTCTCTATAGATTACCCAGTGTTGGGTATTTCTTTATAGCAGTATGAAAATGGACTAATACATTTACTCATAGGAGTCTTAGGAGCACATTTGGCTTTTTTTTTTCCCCCATTAAAATGGTTATAAATGAATTAATCTCAGTATCTAAAATATTAAATGCTGCTTTAAAAAAATTGTATAAGTTTATTGCTGTCTCTTAACTCGTCACAGAAAAAAGATAGTTTATAGAGATAAGCTGTTTCATAATTTAAAAAAAGGACAATAATGGAAGGTAGTAGAAGATAATAAAAACTAAAATAGATAAAAAATTCCATTTTTAAAATTGAAATGGAATAAATTTATAAGGAAATATATTGTTATTAGCCTTTCAGCAAAATGAGCTAATGGAAAATAATTTTTCATTTTTGTTAGGATGAATTATTATATTGTTTTGACCTGTCAGTTCAAGTAAGGCTGCATTTTAGAGCTGGCATTTGGTTTATGAAGGTTCAAGTCTTCTGGGTTGACTGATTAAAAGTTTCAGGAGAATAGAGTTCACAGAGATAGAGTTCTCAATGCTCAACATATAAAAAAAGGTGATCTTTTCCTCTTTGTTTTATGGATGAGTAAACTAACATCCCCTCCCGTTTCTTCCTCTCCCTCTTAATGGCTCAGACTGAATTCAATTTCTTTCTTTCCTTTTTTTAAAAAAAAAAATTAAGCAAAATGAAATGCATACAGGGAGTTATAATGCAATAGCATAGCCATTACCAAGCTTTGTAAAATGTTAACATTTTGATGTAATTTCTTCAAGCTCTTTTGGGACTTAATACATAAAACAATTCAGTAGTTACAGATAAAGTTGGAGCCCTTTTACTGCTTCCTAATTCCATTAGCCTCCTCTTTGCCCAGGCCATTAATTGATACTTATCATCTCTCTGCATGTGTTTGTGAATGTATATGTATGTGAGAAAAACATAAAAAACATATAGCAGGCTTCTGCAGGTTTATTTATAGATACATAATGTTTGTACATGTTTACAGGGTACATGTGATATTTTATTACACACATAGAATGTGTAATGATCAAGTCAGGCTATTCATCACCTCATGTACTCATTATTTCTGTTGAGATGTGTTGGTAACACATCCATGTGTTCCCGTCCATATCAATGTGTAGGGAACATTTTAAGTTCTCTCTTCTAGCTATTTGGAAATATACCATACATTTTCATTAACTATAGTCACCCTACTGTGCTATCGAATGTTAGAACTTACTCCTTCTATCTAACTGTATATTTTTTGTACCCATGAACTAACCCCTCTTTATCCTTACCTCCCCATTACCCTTCCCAGCCTCTGGTAACCACCACTCTATTCACTATCCATGAGATCAATTTTTTGTAGTCCTATGTTCATAGACCCCATGCCTGGGATATTTGTTGTTCTGTGTCTGGCTTATTTCACTTAATATAATGACTGCCCCCTCACCGCCCCCCCGGCCGCACTCCATTCATGTTGCTGCAACTGACATGATTTCATTCTTTTTTATGACCAGATAGTATCCCACTGTGTATATATACCACATTTTCTTTATCCATTCATTAATTGATAGGCACTTAGGTTGAATCTGTGTCTCTGCTGTTTTAAATAGTGCTGTGGTAACACATGAATGCAGGTGTCCCTTTGATATAATGGTATCTTTTTCCTCTTTTTTTTTTTTTTTTTTTTTTTTTTTTGAGATAGGGTCTCACTCTGTCACCCAGGCTGGAGTGCAGTGTTGTGATCTCAGCTCACTGCAACCTCCATCATCCAGGCTCAAGTGATCCTCCCACCTCAGCCTCCCAAGTAGCTAGGACCACCAGTGTGTACCACCACACCTGGCTACTTTTTTTGTATTTTTGGTAGAGATGGGGTTTCACCATGTTGCCCAGACTGGTCTTGAACTCCTAAGCTCAAGCAATTTGGCTGCCTCGGCCCCCTAAAGTGCTGGGATGATGCCCTCCCTCCCTTCCTCCTTTCCTTCCTTCCTTCTTACCTTCTCTTTTTTTCTTTTTTCTCTTTTCTGATAAATAGCCAGTAGGGGGATACCTAGATCATATGGAATTTCTGGTTTTAGTGTTTTTTGTTTTTGTTTGTTTTAATAGTGGCTGTACTAATTTACATTCCCACCAACAGTGTATGAGAGTTCCCTTTTCTCTGCATCCTTGCCAGCATTTGTTGTTTTTTTTATCTTTTTAATAATAGCCATTCTGGCTGGCATAAGATGATATCTCATTGTGGTTTTGATTTGCATTTCCCTGATGATTAGGAAAGTTAAGCATTTTTTTTTTCATATACCTACTGGCCATTGGTATGTCTTCTTATGAGAAAGTGTATTCATACCCTTTGCCCACTTTTTAATGAGATTATTTGCTTTTATTATTATTTTTTTTAACTCTTGACTTGTTTGAGTTCCTTCCATGTATACTCTGGATATTAGTACCTTGTCAGATGAACAGTTAGAGAATATTTTCTCCTCATTCAACCAGTTGCCTCTTCATTCTAGTGATTGTTTTAAAGCATTTAGTTTAAAATAGTCCCTTTTGCCTGTTTTTGTTTTTATTTGTGCTTTTGAGTTCTTAGCCGTAAAATTTTTGCCTAGATCAATGCCCTGAAGTGTTTCCCAATGTTTTATTTTAGTAATTTTATAGTTTGCAGTCTTAATAAAGTCTTTATCTTGAGTTGATTTTTATATATGGTGAGACCTAGGGGTCCAGTTCTATTCTTCTGCATAAGGATATCCAGTTTTCCCAGCACCACTTATTGAAGAGGGTTTCTTTCCTCAATGTAGGTTCTTGATGCTTTTGTCAAAAAATAGGTTGACTGTAAATACAAGGATTTATTTCAACGTTTTCTATTATGTTCCATTGGTCTGTGTGTCTGTTTTTATACCAATACCTTGCTGTTTTGGTTACCATAGCCTTGTGATATATTTTGAAGTCAGATAGTGTGATGTTTCTAGCTTTGTTCTTTTTGCTCAGGATTGCTTTGCTATTTAGGCTTGTTTTTGGTTCTGTATGAATTTTAGGATTGTTTTTTCTATTTCTTTAAAAAATGACATTGGTATTTCGATAGGGATTGCACTGAATCTGTAGATTGCTTTGGGTAGTAAGATCATTTTAACAATGTTAATTCATTCCATCTATGAGCATGGGATGTCTTTCCATTTGTTTGTGTCCTCTTCTATTTCTTTCATCAGTGTTTTGTAGTTTTCCTTGAAGAGGTCTTTTCCCTCCTTGGTTAAATTTGGTCCTAGGTATTTTATTTTATTTTATTTTATTTTTATAGCTTTGGAAAGGGGATTGCCTTATTTCTTTCTTTTTCAGATAGTTCATTATTGGTGTGTAAAAACACCATTGATTTTTGTGTGTTGATTTTGTATCCTGCAACTTTACTGAATTTATCCAGTGTAGGAGATTTTTGGTGGAGTCTTTAGATTTTTCCAGATATAAGATGATGTCATCTGCAAAGGGGGGCAATTTGCCTTCCTCTTTTCCAATTTGGATGCCTTTATTTCTTTCTCTTGCCTGATTGCTTTGGCTGCAACTTCTAGTTTTATGTTGACTAGGAGTGGTGAAAGTGGGCATCCTGTGTTGTTCCAGTTCTTAGAAGAAAGGCTTTCAGCTTTTCGCTATTCAGTATGATGTTAGCTGTGGATTTGTCATATATAGGCTTTATTAGGTTGAGGTATGTTCCTTTTATGCCTAGTTTGCTGAGAGTTTTTGTCATGAAAGAATGTTGAATTTTATCAATTTTTTTTGCATCTATTGAGATGATCATATGGTATTTATTCTTCATTCTGTTCATATGATGTATTGTGTTTATTGATTTGCGTGTGTTGACCCATCATTGCATCCATGAGATAAATCCTACTTGATCATGGTGCATGTGCATCATGATGATGATGATGATGATGATGATTATTATTATTATTATTATTTTGAGACAGAGTATTGCTCTTATCACCTAGGTTGGAGTGCAATGGCATAATCATAGCTCCTGTTCTCAAGGGTTCCTCTTGCCTCAGCCTCCCATGTAGCTGGGACTATAGGTGCACACTACTATGCCTGGCTAATTAAAACTTTTTTTTTTTTTTGTAGAGATGGCATCTTGCTTTGTTGCCCAGGCTGGTCTTGAACTCCTGGGCTCAAGTGATCCTCCCACTTTGGCCTCCCAAAATTCTGGGATTACGGGCATGAGCCACTGAACCCAACGTGGTATATTATCTTTTTTTATGTGCTGTTAGATTCAGTTTGCTGATATTTTGTAGAGGACTTTTTTCATCCGTGTTCATCCGGGATATTGCCCTGCAGTTTTCTTTTTGTGTTGCATCCTTTTCTGGTTTTGATATCAGTGTAATGTTGGCCTTGTAGAATGAATTAGGAAAAATTACCCCCCTTTGATATTTTGGAATCCTTTTAGGAGCATTGTGTTAGTTCTTTGTAAGTTTGGTAGAATTTGGCAGTGAAGTCATTTAGTCCTGGAATTTATTTTCTTGGGAGACTTTTTATTACTGATTCAGTCTCATTATTCATTATTGGTCTGTTTAGGTTTTCTACTTTTTGATTCAATCTTGGTATGTTGTATGTTTCTAGGAATTTATCCATTTCCTCCAGGTTTTCCAGTTTGCTAGCGTACAGTTGTTTATAATAGTCTGATGATCTTTTGTATTTCTATGGTATCAGTTGCACTGCTTTTTTTTTTCATTTCTTACTATATTTGGGTCGTCTTTTTTCTTGGTTATTCTAGTTAGCAGTTCAATTTTGTTTATCTTTTCAAAACAGTAACTTCTTGTTTGATCCTTTGTATTGTTTTTTAAAGTCTATTTTATTTAGTTTTGCCCTAATCTTTCTTTCTTTATTTTTAAAATAATAACTTTTATTCTCTACTACACATAGTATTTTTATTATTATTATACTTTAAGTTCTGAGGTACATGTGTAGAATGTGCAGTTTTGTTACATAGGTATACATGTGCTATGGTGGTTTGCTGCACCCATCAACCCGTCACCTACATTAGGTATTTCTCCTAATGCTATCCCTCCGCTAGCCCCCCAACCCCCCGACAGGCCCCCGTTTGTGGTGTTACCCTCCCCATGTCCATGTGTTCTCCTTGTTCAACTACCACTTATGAGTGGGAACATGCAGTGTTTGGTTTTCTGTTCTTGTGATAGTTTGCTGATAATGATGGTTTCCAGCTTCATCCATGTCCCTGCAAAGGACATGAACTCATCCTTTTTTATGTCCTAATCTTTATATATTTTTTTCTTCTATTTATTTGGGGCTTGATTTTGTTCTTTTCTAGTTTTTTTGAGATACATTTTTAGGTTGTTTATTGGAAATCTGTCTAGTTTTTTGATGTAGGAATTTATTGCTATGAATTTCCTTCTTCACACTGCTTTGGTTGTATCCTATTGGTTTTGGTACATTGTGTTTCAATTTTTATTTGTTTCAAGAAATTTTTTGATTTTCTTCTTAATTTCTTCCTTGACCCAGTGGTCATTCAGTAGTATTTTTTTTAAATTCCATGTATTTGTATAGTTTCCAAAGTTACTCTTGTAATTGATTTGTGTTTTTGTTTTGTTTTGTTTTGTTTTTTCTGTTGTGGTCTGAGGAGATAATTGGTATGATTTTTATTAAAATTTGTTGAGACTTTTTTGTGTGGTCTATTCTGGGAACTGTTCCACGTGCTGATACAAAGAATGTATATTCTATAGCAGTTGGATGAAATGTTCTCTAAATGTCTGTTAGGTCCATTTTTGTGTAAAGTGTAGTTTAAATCCAGTGTTTCTTTGTTAATTTTTTTCCTAATGCTGAAAGTGGGGTGTTGAAGTCCCCAACAATTATTGTGTTGGAAAATGTCTCTTCCTTTAGATGTAATAATATTAAACATCTAGATGTTTGTGTATTTTGTGCATATGTTTAGAATTGTTATATCTTCCTGGATTGATTCTTTTATCATTATATAATGATCCTCTTTTTCTCTTTTTACTGTTTTAATTTAAAGTCCATTTTATCTGACATGTGTATAGGTACTTGTGTTCATTCTTGGTTTTCATTTGCATGGAATATCTTTTTCTATCTTTTTACTTTCAGTCTACATGTGTCTTCACAGATGAGATGAGTTTCTTGTGGGTAACAATATAGTTGGATCACATTTTTAAATCCATTCAGCCAGTCTATATCGTTTAAGAGGGCAATTTAATCAGTTTACATTCTTGGTTGTTATTGATATATGAGGGATTATTCCTGTCATTTTGTTAATTGATTTTTGGTTGTTTCATGTATCCTTTTTCCTTTCTTTTTGTTTATCATTGTGGTTTTGTGGTTTTCTTTAGTGGTAACATATGAGTTCTTTCTCTTCCTCATTTATGTGTTTGCTCTACCAGTGGGTTTTACACTTTTGTGTGTTTTCATGATGGTAGAAATTATCCTGTCACTTCCAAGTCTAGGACTCCCTGAAGCATTTCTTGTAGGTATGGTCTAGTGGTAATTCCCTCAGCTTTTGCTTGTTTGGGAAATACATCATTTATTCTTCATTTATGAAGGATAACTTTGCTGGGTATAGTATCTTTACTGGCAGGATTTTTTCTTTCTTTCTTTTTCCCTCCTTCAGCACTTCAAATGAGTGTGTCATCCCATTCCATTCTCTCCTGGCTATACAATTTCTCCTGACAAATCTGTTAGTCTGATGAGGGTTCCCTTATAAGTGACTTGATGCTTTTTTTTTTCTTGTGGTTTTTATAATTCTCTGTCCTTGACTTTTGACAGTCTGATTATAATATGCCATGGAGAAGACCTTTTTGGGTTGTATCTGTTTGGGGATCCCTGAGCCTCCGATATCTGGATGTCTAATTCTCTTGCTAGACTTGGGAAATTTTCAGTGATTATTTTGTTAAATAGGTCCTCTATCCATTTCATTTTTCTCTTTGCCTTCTGGAACATGTAAAATTCAAATATTTGATCAGTATATTGTGTCCAATATGTCACATAGGCTTTGTTCATTCTTTTTTTATCCTTTTGTTTCTCTTTTGGTCTGCCTGGGTTATGTCAAAAGACCTGTCTTCAAATTCTGAAATTGTTCTACTTGATCTTGTCTGTTGTTGAAGCTTTTTGAAAATATTTTGTATTTCTTTCAGTGAATTCTTTAATACCAATATTTCTGTTTGGTTCTTTTTAATGATATCTGTCTCTGCTAAATTTCTCATTTATATCATTAATTGTTTTTCTGATTTCTTTTTATTGTTGAATCTGAATTCTCTTATAATTCACTGTTTTTTAAAATATTATCATTTTGAATTCTTTATCCTGGATTTCATAAGTTTCTTTTTCATTAAAGTCTATTGCTAAAGAATTATTGTGCTCTTTTGAAGGTGTCATGTTTCCTTGCTTTTTTGTGTTTCTTTTGTTTGCATGTTGATAATTTACACATCCGATATAAAAGTTTCTTATTCCTGTTTTGGGAATTTACTTTCATAGGGGAGGATGTTTTCCTGAAGATGTATCTGTGGTGTTGGTTGTGTAGGTCACTTTGGCTTTGATTCTGAGTATGTGAAGTAGTGTAGTCTCCATATAATTTCTTTGGCTGTAAATGCATCAGTAGTATCTGTAATTTTTTTTTTTTTTTTTTTGAGACCAAGTTTTACTGTTGTTGCCCAGGCTTAGTGCAATGGTGCGATCTCAGCTCACCACAACCTCTGCCTCCTGGGTTCAAGCGATTCTTCTGCCTCAGCCTCCTACATAGTTGCAATTACAGGCATGTGCTACCATGCCCAGCCAATTTTGTATTTTTAGTAGTGTTGGGGTTTCTCCATGTTGATCAGGGTGGTCTTGAACTCCTGACCTCAGGTGATCTGTCCACCTCGGCCTCCCAAAGTGCTGGGATTACAGGCATGAACCACCACACCCGGCCTACGTGTCTGTAATTTTTTAAGTGGCTTAGGGTATGGTTGGTTGTGGAGGCTGTGGGAAAGATTTGCTGGGGCCGGGGATGTCAGATGGGTCAGTCCTGAGCCTCAGTAGTGGCAGTTGCAGGCTGAGCATGCCTGTTCTTGGTGTATGCTGGTACCAGTGTAAGAGGTCCAGGCAGGCTGATTCTTGGGCTTCCAGGCTTGCCTGAGTGGCAGCAGTGGGCCAGGCATGTGGGTAGGTCCTTAGGTCCCTTTGAGTGTTAGGTGTGGTGTGGGAGATAGCAGTATTAGTGATGGGACAACCCTGTGGGATCCAAGTGGTCCATACTGTGTTGACAGTGGCTGCAACAGACTGGGAGCGCCAGTCGCTAGTCCTGCAGGTGGCACATATGTCTGTGTGCCAACTGAGGTGATAGTGGCAGTTTGGGTGAGCCCATCCTGAGGCCCCCAGGAAGCGTGCTCAGATGCCAGTGGTGGTGGTTGGGGCAGGGAGATCCTGAGGCCCCTGGATGGCATGCTTGAGCACTGGGGGTAGACGGCGGAGCTGGGCCAGGTGGTCGTGTCCTCAGGCTCCCAAGTGCTGTGTGCTGGTGCTAGCTGTGGTAGGCAGGGGCGGGGTGATCCTCGGTTCTCCAGTGGAATGCTTGGTGGGGGTGGCAGTGACTGTGCTGTGGTCCTACTGCTGGAGAGGGCGGGGTTGCTTTCAGTGGCAGCAACCATAGACGGGTGGCTGGAGAGCTCATGCTTCAGCCCCAGGTGGCAGCTATAAGCAGAGTTGCCTTTCCTCAGGGCACTTTTAAATGTGTTGTAGCTCTGCTGTTGCGGGCAGCAGAGTTGCTGCCAGTGGCAGTCAGCTGTGGTGGTAGATGCAGGCAGGGGGTGTCAGTGTAACTTCAGATATGTGGAGCGACGGGGGTCTTGGGCCCCTTGGGTAGAATGCAATGTGGTGGGGGCTGGGCTCTCAAAGTGGTGCTTTGCTGTAGCTGCTTAGGACTAGAGGGTAAGGGGGAAGGTGGGAATTGGCATGAGCTGCATCTCTGGAGTAATGCTGTTGTATGGTCTCCAGGCAGCTCCCTACATGAGTCTCAGGGCTTTTGTGGGTTGAGGGCCTCTCCTGTGTCTAGGATTGGAATCTGTGGTGGGATTGTGGACCACTGGGGGTCCCTTCCGCTTTCGCTGCATCAAAGAGCCATTCCAGGCTTCTCACCAGTCCCAGAAAAGCAGGCTGCCTTGCTTCCCTCTTCTTCCTTGCCTTAGATGTTTCCTGTCACTTCTCTGTTGAATTCTAGTACTCTTTCTTAGGTGGTCTTTTTGAGGTGTGATTATCCACTTGCTATTTCCATTCTTTGTGGAGGAGGTGAGTACCACATGCCTCCAGTCAGCCGTCTTGGCTTCTGCAAGTTTTTAATATTCACGAGAATAATGTACTGCATGCATCCTTGTGCAAATTGCTTCCATCATTAGCATATTTAAAGCTATACTTTGTTTATTTTAACTGCTTTATAATATATCTTTCTGGTAATATTGTGGTTTATTCATTTACCAGTTGATCAATATTTGTGTTGCTTTTGATATTTTGATATTATAAAAAGTGGCAACTGGAATTCTTGTGTCTCTCCTTAGGCACATGTGTGATTTTTTTTAACTAGGGTTAGAATCTTTTGATCTAGTGTATGAACATGTTCATAGTTAATAGTTTTTGCCAAACTGGTTGTCAAAGCTATTGTACTAAATTTTACTTTCACCAGCACTGTAGGACTGACCTCACTGACTCTTGACATTTTCCGACTTGGTAATTTTTGCCAACCTGATGAAAATAAATTGGATCTCACTGCAGTTTGTAATTAATTCTCTGATTCCCTGTAAATGTAATTTTCTTTTCATGTGATTATTGGCTCTTAAGGTTTTCTTTTCTGTGAATTGCCTATCCACATCGGTGCCCCTTTTTCTATTGGATTTTTTTTGATTGGCAAGAAGTCTTTACATTTCACTGTAGAGAAAGTCTTTCTTATGTGTGTTTCTAAAGTTTCTACTAATTTAGTTTTTCTTTTCACTCATTAGATTTTGCGGCACAGAAGTCTTAAAATTTTGATTGGTTTAGTTTTATTGATGCTTTTTGGTCATATTTAGAAATAGTCCCCTCTTCAGAGCTTATACATATATTTTTTCATTTTCTTCTTAAAATTGTATTTTATTATATGTATATCTTCATATTGCCTGAAATGGATTTCTGTGTTTAAAATAAATATTAAGTTTTTAAGTATTTTTACATGAATGAACAGATATGTCATTTTCTTAATTGATGGGCAAAATCATATCTCTCATATCAAGTTATATTATGTGTGTTTCAGGCTCTCTATTCTGTTCCATTGGGTTATTCATGTATTCCTATGCCAATATCACAATGTCCTGACTATCGTCACTTTAAAATGTAGTATTCAATAAGGTATCTAGTTATTAGTTTTCCAGTTGTCTTGGGTGTTGTTCTTTTGTGCTTTCATATCAATGTTCAGGGAGTCTGTCAAGTTCCATGAGAAACTCTTTTGGGATTTTAATTTTATCATGTTAAATTTATATATTGATACTGGGAAAACTGACGTCTTTACATCTTTATTCACAAAATATTTTATTTCTTCATTTAATTAGGTTTGCTTGTATGCTTTTGTAAAGTTAAACTTATTCCTGGATACATTAGAGCTTTCATTACTGTATATGTGTTCTGTCTAGAAATAATAACTAGAATTTTTTTTCTGTTTTTTTTTTTGAGACGGAGTCTCGCTCTGTCGCCCAGGCTAGAGTACAGTGGCACGATCTTGGCTCACTGCAAGCTCCGCCTCCTGGGTTCACACCATTCTCCTGCCTCAGCCTCCCGAGTAGCTGGGACTACAGGTACCTGGCACCACGCCCCGCTAATTTTTTGTATTTTTAGTAGAGACCGGGTTTCACCACGTTAGCCAGGATGGTCTCGATCTCCTGATGTTGTGATCCGCCTGCCTTGGCTACCCAAAGTGCTGGGATTACAGGCGTGAGCCACCGCGCCCGGCCTTTTTCTGGTATTTTTATAGTAGCAGTTGATTCATATGGCTTGATGATTAATTCAGAAAATTTGTTAAACTCTCTTAATACAGTTTGTTTATAGGTGTCTTGCATTTTCTGTGTAGCTGATTATATTATGTGTGGATAAAAATAAGGTTTTTAAAAAAATTTCATGTTCTTTTTTTTTTTTTTTTTTTTTTTTTTTGGAGACAGAGTCTCTGTCACCCAGGCTGGAATGCAGTGGTGCTATCTCTGCTCACTGCAACCTCCGTCTCCCAGGTTCAAGCAATTCTCATGCCTCAGGCTCCCAAATAGCTGGGATTACAGGCATGTACCACTATGCCCAGCTAAATTTTGTATTTTTATTAGAGATGGGATTTTGTCATGTTGTCCAGGCTGGTCTCAAATTCCTGGCCTCAAGTGAGCCGCCTGCCTCAGCCCCTCAAAGTGCTGGGATTATGGGCATGAACCACTGCACCTGTCCTTGTTTCTTTTTTTTTTTCATATTATTTTAAGATTTATTATTATTATTATTTATTTATTTATTATTATTATTATACTTTTAAGTTCTAGGGTACATGTGCATAACGTGCAGGTTTGTTACATATGTATACTTGTGCCATGTTGCTGTGCTGCACCCATCAACTCGTCAGCACCCATCCACTCGTGATTTACATCAGGTATAACTCCCAATGCAATCCCTCCCCGCTCCCCGCTCCCCATGATAGGCCCCGGTGTGTGATGTTCCCCTTCCCGAGTCCAAGTGATCTCATTGTTCAGTTCCCACCTATGAGTGAGAACATGCGGTGTTTGGTTTTCTGTTCTTGTGATAGTTTGCTGAGAATGATGGTTTCCAGCTGCATCCATGTCCCTACAAAGGACACAAACTCATCCTTTTTTATGGCTGCATAGTATTCCATGGTGTGTATGTGCCACATTTTCTTAATCCAATCTGTCACTGATGGACATTTGGGTTGATTCTAAGTCTTTGCTATTGTGAATAGTGCCGCAATAAACATACGTGTGCATGTGTCTTTATAGCAGCATGATTTATAATCCTTTGGGTATATCCCCAGTAATGGGATGGCTGCGTCATATGGTACATCTAGTTCTAGATCCTTGAGGAATCGCCATACTGTTTTCCATAATGGTTGAACTAGTTTACAATCCCATCAACAGTGTAGAAGTGTTCCTATTTCTCCACAGCCTCTCCAGCACCTGTTGTTTCCTGACTTTTTAATGATCGCCATTCTAACTGGTGTGAGATGGTATCTCATTGTGGTTTTGATTTGCATTTCTCTGATGGCCAGTGATGATGAGCATTTTTTCATGTGTCTGTTGGCTGTATGAATGTCTTCTTTTGAGAAATGTCTGTTCATATCCTTTGCCCACTTTTTGATGGGGTTGTTTGTTTTTTTCTTGTAAATTTGTTTGAGTTCTTTGTAGGTTCTGGATATTAGCCCTTTGTCAGATGAGTAGATTGCAAAAATTTTCTCCCATTCTGTAGGTTGCCTGTTCACTCTGATGGTAGTTTCTTTTGCTGTGCAGAAGCTCTTTAGTTTAATGAGATCCCACTTGTCAATTTTGGCTTTTGCTGCCGTTGCTTTTGGTGTTTTAGACATGAAGTCTTTGCCCATGCCTATGTCCTGAATGGTACTACCTAGGTTTTCTTCTAGGGTTTTTATGGTATTAGGTCTAACATTTAAGTCTCTAATCCATCTTGAATTAATTTCCGTATAAGGAGTAAGGAAAGGATCCAGTTTCAGCTTTCTACTTATGGCTAGCCAATTATCCTAGCACCATTTATTAAATAGGGAATCCTTTCCCCATTTCTTGTTTCTCTCAGGTTTGTCAAAGATCAGATGGCTGTAGATGTGTGGTATTATTTCTGAGGACTCTGTTCTGTTCCATTGGTCTGTATCTCTGTTTTGGTACCAGTACCATGCTGTTTTGGTGACTGTAGCCTTGTAGTATAGTTTGAAGTCAGGTAGCGTGATGCCTCCAGCTTTGTTCTTTTGACTTAGGATTGTCTTGGAGATGCGGGCTCTTTTTTGGTTCCATATGAACTTTAAAGCAGTTTTTTCCAATTCTGTGAAGAAAGTCATTGGTAGCTTGATGGGGATGGCATTGAATCTATAAATTACCTTGGGCAGTATGGCCATTTTCACGATATTGATTCTTCCTATCCATGAGCATGGTATGTTCTTCCATTTGTTTGTGTCCTCTTTTATTTCACTGAGCAGTGGTTTGTAGTTCTCCTTGAAGAGTTCCTTTACATCCCTTGTAAGTTGGATTCCTAGGTATTTTATTCTCTTTGAAGCAATTGTGAATGGAAGTTCATTCATGATTTGGCTCTCTGTTTGTCTGTTACTGGTGTATAAGAATGCTTGTGATTTTTGCACATTAATTTTTTATCCTGAGACTTTGCTGAAGTTGCTTATCAGCTTAAGGAGATTTTGGGCTGAGACAATGGGGTTTTCTAAATATACAATCATGTCATCTGCAAAGAGGGACAATTTGACTTCTTCTTTTCCTAACTGAATACCCTTGATTTCTTTCTCTTGCCTGATTGCCCTGGCCAGAACTTCCAACACTGTGTTGAATAGGAGTGGTGAGAGAGGGCATCCCTGTCTTGTGCCAGTTTTCAAAGGGAATTTTTCCAGTTTTTGCCCATTCAGTATGATATTGGCTGTGGGTTTGTCGTACATAGCTCTTATTATTTTGAGGTACGTTCCATCAATACCGAATTTGTTGAGCGTTTTTAGCATGAAGGGCTGTTGAATTTTGTCAAAAGCCTTTTCTGCATCTATTGAGATAATCATGTGGTTCTTGTCTTTGGTTCTGTTTATATGCTGGATTATGTTTATTGATTTGCGAATGTTGAACCAGCCTTGCATCCCAGGGATGAAGCCCACTTGATCATGGTGGATAAGCTTTTTGATGTGCTGCTGAATCCGGTTTGCCAGTATTTTATTGAGGATTTTTGCATCGATGTTCATCAGGGATATTGGTCTAAAATTCTCTTTTTTTGTTGTGTCTCTGCCAGGCTTTGGTATCAGGATGATGTTGGCCTCATAAAATGAGTTAGGGAGGATTCCCTCTTTTTCTATTGATTGGAATAGTTTCAGAAGGAATGGTACCAACTCCTCTTTCTACCTCTGGTAGAATTCAGCTGTGAATCCATCTGGTCCTGGACTTTTTTTGGTTGGTAGGCTATTAATTATTGCCTCAATTTCAGAGCCTGCTATTGGTCTATTCAGGGATTCAGCTTCTTCCTGGTTTAGTCTTGGAAGAGTGTAAGTGTCCAGGAAATTATCCATTTCTTCTAGATTTTCTAGTTTATTTGCATAGAGGTGTTTATAGTATTCTCTGATGATAGTTTGTATTTCTGTGGTGTCGGTGGTGATATCCCCTTTATCATTTTTTATTGCGTCTATTTGATTCTTCTCTCTTTTCTTCTTTATTAGTCTTCTAGCGGTCTGTCAATTTTGTTGATCTTTTCAAAAAACCAACTCCTGGATTCATTGATTTTTTGGAGAGTTCTTTGTGTCTCTATCTCCTTCAGTTCTGCTCTGATCTTAGTTATTTCTTGCCTTCTGCTAGCTTTTAATGTGGTTGGTCTTGCTTCTCTAGTTCTTTTAATTGTGATGTTAGAGTGTCAATTTTAGATCTTTCCTGCTTTCTCTTGTGGGCATTTAGTGCTATAAATTTCCCTCTACACACTGCTTTAAATGTGCCCCAGAGATTCTGGTATGTTGTTTCTTTGTTCTCATTGGTTTCAAAGAACATCTTTATTTCTGCCTTCATTTCGTTATGTACCCAGTAGTCATTCAGGAGCAGGTTGTTCAGTTTCCATGTAGTTGAGCGGTTTTGATTGAGTTTCTTAGTCCTGAGTTCTAGTTTGATTGCACTGTGGTCTGAGAGACAGTTTGTTATAATTTCTGTTCTTGTACATTTGCTGAGGAGTGCTTTACTTCCAATTATGTGGTCAATTTTGGAATAAGTGCAATGTGGTGCTGAGAAGAATGTATATTCTGTTGATTTGGGGTGGAGAGTTCTATAGATGTCTATTAGGTCTGCTTGCTGCAGAGATGAGTTCAATTCCTGGATATCCTTGTTAACTTTCTGTCTCGTTGATCTGTCTAATGTTGAACCTGTCCTTGTTTCTGTTTGAAAGTGAATGCTTAAATATGACATGAATGTCGTATTTAAATATGATATGAATGTTTTGAAAGCGAATGCTTAAATATGACAATTGGTGTACATACTTGATAGCTACCTTTCAATAAGTTAGGGAAATTAATTGTCTTCTAATTGTAGATTGTCAAAATATCATGAAAGTGTATTAAAAATTACCAAGCACATTTTCCATGTCTTTTGAGATGATCATTGACTTGTTTTCTCTCTTTGAATTTGTTAAAGTGGTTAATTATGTAACCAAATTTTTAAATGTTAAATCATCTTTGCATTCTGGAATAAACCCTATTTGGTCATAAGAAATATATATACATACACACAACCCATTTAGTTATACATACACGCACCCTATCGTGTGTGTGTGTGTGTGTGTGTGTATCTTGAAGATGCATGTTTTATTTACTTGCATTTTATTTAGAAACTCTCATTTATGGTCTTAAATTAGATTAACTCATCATTTATCTTGTTCTTACTCTCCTTGTTTGTTCTTGTAACATAATTCTACTGGCTTCTTATGGGGTAACCAAATAAACTTTGAAAATAAATAATAGCAAGTAATTTTAGGTAGGCTTCAGAACAAACGGAAGTCGAATGTTGAGCCACAGTAACATGTAAGATGGGAGTGGAGGCAATGGAGAGAAAACGTATCAAGGGAAGAGGATTACCTTCAGACTTCTTGTCAAGTGTGCATGTTAGAATATTAAGACTAAGCATTAAGGAATAGAAACAGTGTATAACTGTTGAACCAATAGAAGTGGAAAAGGGAGAATGCAGTTAGTTCAGTTTTGTCTTTAATCATTTATTATCTGACATTCTTGGGTCTAATCCTGCTGTGGACTGTTCTGGGGATTCTCACATGTGGCATCCTCCTGTGTTTTTTCACTTTTGGAAGATTAGTTTATATTCAGTGGAGCTGGTTTGAGAGAATCCCATGTGACTGTGTTGAGGTCTCCTCCTCCAGAGAAGTTTGGTGTTCGCTAGTATTAGGCGGTGAGTGGGAGGAGAATGGGGATATCCCAAACTCGGGACCTTGGTTTGTGTTAATTTTTTCTCCTGGGGGTTCTCAGACTTGACGTAGTCTAACTTCAAATCCCAGCCTTGTATGATTTATGGGACTAGAGTCATGATTTCTTAAGGGACTCTTTATTTATTTATTTTCCAACCTGGAGCCTGAGCTCGACAAAGCTTCCTTGTTCTTCCCAATGCAAGTAGGGATATCTTTTTTTTTTCTGATATACACACTTACTGATATGAAGATCTTTGAGGCTGCTAGCTTGATGGGTGGGTCTTAATTCCAACTGACTGCCTCAGTCAAGCCCAAGGGCTTATCTTGTTTCCCAGTAGTATTAAAGCCCTGTCCCCATGATCTCTGACAGTCTGCTGCCTGGACAGCCTTTCACCTTGGTTTAAGTTCCCTCTTAGCTTAGCAGTGCATCTAAGGACTATTTATTATGCTTTATCCAGTACATCTTAGTGTTTTTAGTGAATTTTTCCATTCCTTCCTCTTAGGACTGACACAGAATTCTCTTCGGAAATCTGGCAAGTACGATGATGTGTTCCTTTTCTCAGCATGGTAGAAAATGGGCTATAATAGATAAAAAGTGCTTTTATTAACTTACAATTTATGTGTTCCACAGTTTCTTTTTGCCTATGTGTATATCACATTGATATACATTATTATTTTATAAGAAGTAGCATTTTATGTACTTTTTCAGATAAACCTCCTAAAATTTACTAGTTGCATATTCTTCAGCAATTTTAAGTATTCTAGTTTAAAATCATTTTTAGTGGATCTCAGTATTGTTTTGTGGCCCATTTTCTAGTTCTTGTGACAAAACACCTCACTTTTGAAAATGTCCAATTTGAAGCTCTAAGAAGGGCGAGGACTTTTTTCTTGTTAATAGAGACTTAATGGAATTTAATTAAATTCTATGCTGTCTCTTTTCTAATCTTTTTTGGAGAAAGAAAATAGGCCTGATTATTTTGAATTTAAGAATAAGAATTTAAAAAGTCTTAGAGGTCATCCTTACCTTAATTTACAAATGAGACAACTGAGATTCAGAACAGTTGTGGAACGTACTGAAAAACAAATTAGCTGGTTGAACATGAGAATGCTTAACCAAAGCTGCAAATCAGGCACCCGCCTTGCCTCACTCTACTGTATTTTAATGGAAGTGGAGGAAGTAAGTTTTTTTGATTTATATCTTATTACTAGTTCTTTATCAGCAGAGATTACAGTCTCCCTTAGAGTATCTCAGTAGAGTACATATTTACATTCATATCTAAATACTAAACCACATTGATGTAATTACTAGTATGTGGGTTTATGCCAACTGTTCCTTTTTCCTCTTGGCTAATGCGTATGTAATTGTCTTTCAAGAGATGAAAGAACACATCAGATGTACTATGAGTGGCTCCATGGCAGGCACTTGGGTGCATTAGTCGTACCCCTAGAAGGCATAATGCAGTGCCATGCCCAACTTGGTATCCTATTAAAGTTCATGAATGTGTACATGGATGAATGAAGTGCATGGTGAAGGTGAACACCATATGTGACGCTTTAGAGTTTAGGCTTGGCAGATTTGTTATAACTTATTTTGAGATCACACAATAAGGTGAGGTAAATTTCTGAGATTTGGAACATCTACTGTACAGAGCAGCCAGCGAGATCACTTCCTTTGAACCCTCTCATCTTAAGATAAAATAATTGGTGGATGAGAAAAGGCCATGAATATGAACTTCTCTTTTCAGTTTTGAGGACAACTTAATTTGGGAATAATGCTATCTTATTTAATGTTTTTGTTGCTTGGGCAGGGTAAAATTCTATAACTTCTTATTACAGAGAAGTTTCTAATTATAGTGATTTGGATTTCATAATGAACTTTTTAGAAAAGTACTTATTGAACTTTGTATGATGTATTTTTGTTCTTCCCAAAATTTCTTGCAATAAATATGAGCTACTTTCTAAAGATGAAAAAATCATCTATAATCTCACCTATGTAAATTTTGCAAAATTGTCATTCTGTATATTGCTTATGCATTCCTCCTATTTTGCACTCTGTTTTTCTCCAATAATACAAAAAGTTGTCATTCTGCTTTAGTGTAATAATTATTCAATTCAGTGGTTTTTGAATCAGCATATTTAAATTTATTTTTGAAAACTTGTCACAATTTAAATCGTCTCATTTTTACCTGAGTAATAAGATAAAATTAATATGTTTACATTCTGCTTCCCCATTTCAAGTTTTTATCTACACAGTAAGTAATTTTAATCCCAGATTATTATTAAATTGCTATTTTATTAATAGGTATAGCTTCTTTCAATAATTATTTTTGGTATTTGCTTTAAGTTTTATAACCCTATGAAGAACAATTATTAAGAATCATGTTCTGTGGGTTTTAATGCTTGCTGCCAGGGTCTTGTATTTACTGTATGTGTGTATTTGTTTTTTTCTTTTCTCATGAGCTAAATAGTATATATACTTTCTCTACGAAGGAAATGTAGATGCCATTCTTTCTGAATACTTACATTTCTGTGACTGTTCTTTGTTGTCCTCATATGAAAACATCAGTGTAGTTGGCTGTGTATCTCAAGAAATTTCTCTGCATAATGGATCTGGTTTTTGAAATTCTGATTTTCTCTCTCTTTAGATATTTGACTTGTTATTTATTTTTTCTCTAAACTCTTACAATTTTTCTTTACCATTGAGATCCCAAAATCTCATCAAGATATGCCTACGTTTTAGTTGCTTTTAATTAACTTTGTTTTGTAATCTATATAAGTTTAAATCAGTAATCTGAGACCTTTCTTTTCAGGCAGTAACTTGTCTTCTGTTTGGAGCTGTGTTTCTTCAGGTTCCTTCTGATCTTCCTTGGATTCCTGGTGCATCTTGAATTTTATTCCTATATGTGCCTTCTTTTCTTTTGTTCCTGCCATCTCTGACTCTTTTCTGAGTGTTGGGTGAATTTCTTAAGTCTTCTACCTGCCATTTCAGTTTTCTGTAATTTTTATACTTCATTTCATTGTCTGCATTGCCATTTTTAATTCAGAAATTGTTTTTCAGTTTGTTCTGATAGGCACAATGATGGCTTCCAAAGATATCCATTACTTAATCCTCAGAACCTGTGACTACTACCTTGCATAGAGAAAGGGACTTTTCAGATATGTTTCAGTTAAAGATGTTGAGATGGGGAGGTTCTCCTAGATTTTTGGGTGGGCTCAGTGTAATCACAAGGGTCATTGAATGTGGAAGAGTGAGAGAGAAGATTGAGTGTCAGTCATGTGAGGAAGACCTGACTAGTCATTACCAGCTTTTGAAGATGACAGGTGACCATGAGCCAAGACATGTGGGCAGCCTCTAGAAGCTGGAAAAGACAAGGAAATGGATTCTCCCCTAGAACTTCTGGAAAGAAACGCAGCCCTGCCCTCTCTGTGATTTTAGTCCCATGAGACCTATTTTGGATTTCTGACCTCTAGGACTGTAAGATAATAAATTTGTATATTTATGCCACTAAATTTATAGCAATTTGTTAAAGTAGCAATAAAAAACTATTTTTGTGAAGTTTTTACTGATTTCTTTTGTCTTCCTAATGGCTTGTTCTATTTTCAGTGTTACTATATTAACGAAACACATTGAGGACACAAATCAGAGATGTCCCATCATTTAATCTTTTTCTCTTTCTCTCTCTTCTTTTTTTTTTTTCCCCCTCCCATACATCTGCTTCAGTGGGAGGTGATTTCTTCTTTGGTGGGAGATGAGTGGCCACCTCCTTTGATTATATTTTTCCCCGTTATGTTCCATAATTGTTTTTCTGTCATTATAGCACTGACTATCTTACTGGCTTATAGTCCAATCGCAGTTAGATTGGATTCTCTCTGAACCATGTGGGTTTTCTAAGTCTGTCAGCTCCTGAAGAAGTAGGAAAGCCCATTCCCACTGCCCTTCTGACTGCCATTGGAGGTACTTTCAGGGTCTCCACTGCTTATTCTTTCGACCTGTTGCTTTCTGCAGACGATAAGAGAGGGGGTTTAATTCCTCTCTTTTAATTCCTCTATTGTCATAAAACCAACTGAAATTCCTCTCACTTCTTCTGAAGCATATTATACACTCCCAATTTTTAATTCCTGGTGTATTTTCTACTCTTTCAATATTTAGCTGCTAATTTTCATGAAATACAGAGTTCTTATCCAGAATCCTCTTAGTATAGGATTTTAAATCTGAAATAGAACTTATGTATAAGTTAGTCCAATTTCCTCATTTCACAAATGATAAAACTGAGTTTCAAAAATCATTTAAGTTATGCCATTAAATATGTATGGTTTTTATGGCATTACAGTTAATTGTTGAGAGAAAAGAAATGGCACAAGACAGGGCACTTTTCTCTACCATTAGAGAAAATCTGTCAGTTTTACTCATCTTTGTACATTGTGGCTTAAAGAGATAATTTATACTTTTTAATTTTGCCATCCTTAACTTTGTAGTTTTTCCCTGTGGAAAGGGCTAAGAAGCTTCTTGTATCTCTGCTTAACTTTGTTGCTACTTGGTGTTCAGAAGTTGGAATGCTGTGAAATAATATATGCTTGATATTTGGTTTAAACCTTTCTTGATTCAGAGAAGGTAAATGGTTATAGAGACTAATGAAAAGAACAGACTTTTATATTTGTCTTGACAAAGTTTTAAATATCCTTTGCAGAAAGGAAAGTTGTAAAGTTTAAACATTTTTGGAAATATCTTTAATTTATTAAGGAAATCAATATGTATTTAGCATGTAGTCCATAGAACAGTTGAATACTATACAACAATGAATATAAGCAAGCTAGAATCTCTGCGTTTATAGGGTTTCATAGCCTAGTGTAGAGGGGATCAACAAATAATTAAGCAATTATGATACAGTGATTCCTTGCACCAGCAGCCTTGGGATTACTTGGGACCCTACCTCAGATCTACTGAATCAGAAGTTCTTGCGGGGTATGTCAGCAATCAGTGTTTTACAAACTCTCAGGTAATTCTGATACAGGAAACCAGTGTTTTCACTGTTGAGAACCAGAGTTGAGAGAGAGAGCACAACACATTAAATAGAGCTGAACCTGAGAGTTTGGAGTCATTAATATCTTGAGTTGAGGCTGGAGAGGCAGGTAAGTAAGGTCTGATAAGATGATTGAAGAGTTTAGACTTTTATCTAACGTGTACTCATAAGCCATTAAAACATGTCCAGTGGGGAAACAGCTTGATCAACTTTGTCTTGTTTTTTTGCGATGGAGTCAGGGTCTTGCTTTGTTACTTAGGCTGGAGTGCAGTGGCATGATCTTGGCTCACTGCAACCTCCACCTCCCGGGTTCAAGTGATTCTCCTGCTTCAGCCTCCCAAATAGCTGGGATTACAGGTGCCCACCACCATGTTAGTAGAGAGGGGGTTTCACCATGTTGGCCACGCTGGTCTTGAACTCCTGACCTCAAGTGATCCACCCACTTTGGCCTCCCGAAGTGCTGGGATTACAGGTGTAAGCTACCGTGCCTGGGACTGTGATCTCTTTAAGAAGCAGACAAGTAAACAGATAAATAATTATACAGTGTATTAAGTATAATGTTTGAAGCATAGTCTAAAAGCTATTGAAGTCTAGATAAGGAAAGAGACTTTAGATGCCTGGGTAAGTCAGAAGACTAACCACTTAAGTGTTTCACATTGTTCTTGGAAGTTTCAGTGTTTGGTAAACATTTATGTACAACCTACGGATATTCAGTAGAATATTTGATCAAAAATAGTGGTTAAAAGTGTCATATGTTTTGGGTAATTTATTAGATGCAAAGCAAAATAAAAATGAAATAGTAGAATGTGAACTGTCTTCAAGATACATTTTTTAATTTTAAGGGTCCCAGGTAAGCTTACAGCTTCAAGAAAAATGACTTACTCTATGTGATGTACAATTTTCTAATTTCTCTTTTGTTACTTATTTTCTAATTTTGTTTAAATATATTATTATATATAATTACAATTTATTATATATTATGATATATGTAAGTAAATATATATTATTCTGTTTTACACTGTCTCAATCCTTTTTAGATTTAAGTGAGATTATAAATAATAAGGAAATATATTCTTATCAATGATGTTGAAGAATAAGTAAACATGTTATAAAGCATTGTCACTCCATACTTTAAAAAATACGCTGCATCTAATCTAAGTATATTTTACTTGTAGAGAATTGTCAAAGGGCCACCTACTCTTTGGAGGTTACGTTGGGTCCTCCAAAAAGAAAAAAATTCTGAAATGTCATAGATTGGTTGACGAGTCCTATTCTGAGGTTAAGGAGTTATGGGGGTAGGCAGTGCTGACCACAGGAATGTTGTGCAGCAAATGCTGGCTTTGGGCAAAAAACCTTTGATGCACAGTGACTTCTTTGAAATATTCGGAATGATGGTCCTTGTGGGAACCTGCATTACAAAATGTCTGTCCCACATGGAACATACTATGTGAGAATAGAAATGGAGAATAATAGGGCAATGATACCCTATCTAGAAACCAACTGTGTTTACAGATTCCCTAAATAACAGATCAAATAGATTTTACTATGGTAAATATCCAATTGCAATGTTCTGCAAAATTTTTGTCTGTCTCATATATTTTGAGCAAGATTTCTTGGCCATGTGGCTTTTCTAGTAGACTTCAATGACGTGAAACCACTAAACAGAGACCTTGTCATTTATTTAACTCCAACTGCCTTTAATCTTGAGGACAGTAATATTGTGAGAAACCTTGGGGTTTCAACATAATCACAAGATGGTATGCAGGATCAAATGTTCAAATTATTTGCTTTTGTTTTTCTGTTGCATGTACTATAGAAGTCTTGTGTTGTCTATATAAGCTTTAAATTTGGACCTGTGGCTTCTTTTTCATCATCTTTTCTCCTTTTCTTTTAGTTCACAGCCATGAATGAACCACAGTGCTTCTACAACGAATCCATTGCCTTCTTTTATAACCGAAGTGGAAAGCATCTTGCCACAGAATGGAACACAGTCAGCAAGCTGGTGATGGGACTTGGAATCACTGTTTGTATCTTCATCATGTTGGCCAACCTACTGGTCATGGTGGCAATCTATGTCAACCGCCGCTTCCATTTTCCTATTTATTACCTAATGGCTAATCTGGCTGCTGCAGACTTCTTTGCTGGGTTGGCCTACTTCTATCTCATGTTCAACACAGGGCCCAATACTCGGAGGCTGACTGTTAGCACATGGCTCCTTCGTCAGGGCCTCATTGACACCAGCCTGACGGCATCTGTGGCCAACTTACTGGCTATTGCAATCGAGAGGCACATTACGGTTTTCCGCATGCAGCTCCACACACGGATGAGCAACCGGCGGGTAGTGGTGGTCATTGTGGTCATCTGGACTATGGCCATCGTTATGGGTGCTATACCCAGTGTGGGCTGGAACTGTATCTGTGATATTGAAAATTGTTCCAACATGGCACCCCTGTACAGTGACTCTTACTTAGTCTTCTGGGCCATTTTCAACTTGGTGACCTTTGTGGTAATGGTGGTTCTCTATGCTCACATCTTTGGGTATGTTCGCCAGAGGACTATGAGAATGTCTCGGCATAGTTCTGGACCCCGGCGGAATCGGGATACCATGATGAGTCTTCTGAAGACTGTGGTCATTGTGCTTGGTAAGTTTTGTCTTGACTGTAACTTACCTTATAGATTCTCAATGACTTAACATAAACCACATTTTTTTGTGTGACAGAGGTAACCAACAGTATGAATATTCACCAGGTATATATGCAGGAATTACAAGGGGATGAGGCACCTTTATATTAAATGTCAGCTTATGAGTCTTTCTAAAATTATAGAATTAGTGTTAGGGAAACATGGGTCTCAGTGGTGTAGTATAAATGATGATGATGTAAAAAATGTCATTGAAGAGTTTGGCTGTCTAATATTGAAAATACCAGAAATACCAATCAAACTCGTTTTGTTTTTCTTACAGCCTAAATTGTGAAACTTTTGCATTGTGGTTTCTGTATTACGTATTTTCAGACAGAAAGTGCTTTCATAGAATATGAATATGCTTCCATGTATAGTTATTTTTATTAGTCTATTCTGTAATTGCTACTACATTATAGGTAAGTATATCAAAGTTTTGTATAGATTTACTGAACAAAACAGATTGGAATTAATGATATTCTCTGACCGTCATCTTCATGAAAACTTCCTTCTTTTCTATTAATTTTCTATTTGTATTAATGGAGGTTAATCCATATTTCAAGGTGAAGAGCAAGATTTGTAGAGTCAAATACCTTCTGCTTTTAAATAAGCATTGTTTTTCTTGGATGAAAAATTCATAGTAGTGATCAAGAGGAACATATTTATTCAGTTATGTATGTAGAAGGTAGTTAAAGAGCACCTACTATGTTCTGGCTCCTGGAGGTATACCCATGAAAAGGACAGATGCAGACATTTCCTTTGGAGCTTAGAATGAGAATTTTTAAAAATAATTACCCAATGGAATTACACATTCTCCATAGACTGTATTCAGGTTAACATTTGATCACATTAAAAAATCTTTTTTGAAAACCTTTTATCATTTCATCTTTCCCTATGGAAATTGAAAAAAAAAAAAAAAAAAAAAACAAAAAAAACCATTTTATCACCTCCTCTTTCCCCGCAGAAATTCAATGGGAAGTTCCTATAATTCTCTGTGCTCCAATTTGTATAGCATTTTTGAGTGACTGTAACATGGGATTATGTGGCTCCTCTGAAACTTTGGGAGTGACCTTAATTTTAGCCACTGAAATGAGACAGGGTCCTAATGATCATTATATAAAGTAGCATTCGGATTGATGCATAGGTCTTGTCTGTTTTGGTTAGGGTGAATGCATCATAGACATCATTTTCAGCTATACTCATTGTTGACTGTCTTGTAGACCTGTGAGAATAGCAACTAAGCCTTGGGATCACTGACACACCTAAAAGCCTGCCTCACTAACTGAAACACAGAGGACCCCGTCACCTCAGATATGAGATTGTCTTATTTCATCCAATGAAAATTAGTAGTAGAACTACAAAAATGGTTTCTCTGTATGTTTATTAACAGGACCTTAAGCACACCTGTGCCACAAGGCCGTATTTTCCATAATGTGGATGAAACACATCTTCGTTTACCATGGATGCTATTTTTGTATGAAATAAAACATGAGACATTAAATAACATGAGACTTTTTATCTGTATTGACTCAAATGTTTATTTGCTGATGATCTAAATGTTGGTTGACATTTTTTATATGCGTGAACTTTTTCTATTACGAAAAGGGCTACTCATAGTTCACAGAATTGCCAGCAGCAAATGACTACTGAACTTGGACTGTTAACTTGCCAAGTTCTTGTTTTAATTTTGACCTTTCTATAATATCTTGTGTATTCCAGTGTGCAAAGTACTGAATGCTTGACATACTTTTGTGCCTCATTGGGTTGTTTTTCACGTTGAAATAATAATTTTGAGGCTATAGGAGCTAGTGTTTCAGTGTACATCTGCCCTAAATGCCTCTTTCTCATGCCCAACTACTACCACTATACAACCACTAACTTTAAAATAACAGAAATAATATTTAAACTAGTATACTTCACAAAGATAGAATGCAGTTGACATCTCTGGAATAAAGAGCATGATTTCTAAAGCTGTGGGATGGAAGAAGTTTTAGAACATGGAAAACCCCATCACAGTGATAGGTGAAGGTATTTGGTGAAGAAAGATGGGAATATGATTGTGATAGGGGAAGCAGAAATTAAATGGACCGTAGCCTTTTTGAGAAAAGTGGTGAGAATCAGAGAATGGGCAGGATGTGGGCAGGGAGTGGTTGGAAAGCTTAGAATAGGGAAGTCGCAATCTTTACAGATGTTTTTCAAGGCGTGGTGCCTAATGCCATTCCTACAATGTGCTCTCCTATTTGAATTGTAAGTGTCCATCCTTAGATAGGCATGGTAACATGGGAGACATGGGTTGGTCTTGTCGTAGTGTAGGCAAACCCCAAAATTGGGGCTTAGCCTGGGAGAGTTCTTGACTCTGCCCAGGAAAGAATTCAAGAGTGAGCCAACAGTGAAAGAAAGCAAGTTTGTTAGGGTAACAGTGTACAGCAAAATGACTGCTCCATAGGCAGAGCAGGGCTATCTCATAGGCAGGGTAGCATAGAGCAGCACTAATAGATTGCTGACTAGTTATATTTGTACCCATTCTTTTTTCTTTTTCTTTGAGACAGGGTCTTGCTGTATCACCCAGGCTGGAGTGCAGTGGCATGATCTTGGCTCATTGTAGCCTGGACCTCCTAGGCTCAAGCAGTCCTCCCACCCAGCCTCTCAATTAGCTGAGACTACAGGTGCATACCACCATACCCAGCTACCCAGATTTTTTTCTTTTTTTTTTAGAAATGAGGTTTTGTCATGTTGCCCAGGCTGGTCTTGAGCTCCTGGGTTCAAGTGATCTTCCTGCCTTGGTCTCCCAAAATCCTGGGATTGCAGGCATAAGCCACCATGCCTGGGCGCCCACTCTTAATGATAAATATAATTAAACAGGTTATTCATGAACTTCCTAGAAAAGGGATGGGGAGTTCTTGAAACCATGTAAGGTTAACTTCCATTGCATTTGTAAACCGTCATGGTGCTGGTAGGAATGTCTAATGCATATGTATTATGATTCCTGGTCCTTGCTGGTTTGGGTTGGTTTCTTTGCTACATCCTGTTTTGATCAGCAGGGTTGTGAAAACAAGTCCTGCTGATCTCCCACTTCAGTAGGAACAAGAATTCTGGTCTACTCGAAGTTCTTCTCTTTGTAAATTAGTCCATTGATAATTCTGGTTATTTTACCTTAGTTTGTGCACATTTGGTTTTTAATATTTTTCTTCACTGCCAGATTTCCAGGTGTGTGAGAGCAGGCAAGATTGTAATGATTTGTTGTCTGTTTTCTCCACATTGCCACATTGCCTGCCATGGCTATCTAGTAGTCAATGAATGCCGAGGAAATGCATGTGATGACAAAACCAAGTTTCTGTGCCTTCAAAACTGAAGACCAGAGCCATAGTGAATTCATTACAGTAAATGCCACTTTATTCAACTATGTGGGAGCCAAACCTAGTGACACCTTTATGTTCCATGCCTTCTAAAACACAACAGCCTGGAAGATGCCTGGCTACAATGGGTGCTCAGTAAATAATATGTTTGTTTTACTTCCATTTATTCTGGGAATGATTACTCAGTTTCCATTTTAACTTCATCAAAATGATCCCTGGGTTTTAGACCTATTCAGTCTTCATGATCAAGAGAAGAATTTGTTGGTCAGCAACTGACTTCCTGTGAGTCAACTTATATTAAAATAAAGGCATCTTTGAGATTAATGGTGGGCAATACCAATGGCTGATTTTTAAGCATGATCTTGTATTAAGCTGCTTTTGAGTGAGTACTGGATCTTAATAATTATTTTTGGTTGTGAAATACTTATCTGGCATAAATCAGGTGCTACCTTAGAAATTTGTATTTGTAAATTACAACCCTATGGAGTATAGGTACTGTTACTGATTTGTTATCCTTATTTTCCAGATGATAAAAACTGAGGTAAGGAGAGGTTAGGTAACTCTCCCACAGCCACACAGCTAGTAAGTATAGGAACAGGGATTCAAGGTCAGGAGCTGGGATTCAAGGTTGGGCACTTGGGTTTCAGAGCCCAAGTGTTTTTCCCCTCCATGTTATTCTACTTCCCTTTAATCAAAACAACTAGCAGCACATGCTGTATTTAGTTATAACATTTGAACGGCCAGCAATGTGCTATTAAATTGAAACACTGTGATCTCATTTGTTTCTGTTGAAACTGCCTAGTTTTGCTGCCTGGGCAGAGAAAGCTTTTAAGGGAGCAATCTTTTCTTCCTTTTGCCTCTGATGACTCTCATTTCATCCACCCTTTTCCACTGTTTGGTATTGCATTAGCACTAACTGATGGCTTCTGATTGAGGGAGGATTTTGTTCAAGGTATAGTTAACTTTAAGGTTCATTGCCCTAGCATGAAGTCATGTTATACCCCTAGGCTTGAAGTCTCCCTACTTGACATTTTACCAAGAATTCCTTCTGAGTCGGTTCCACTATTGAGTCAGAGTGGCAGTCAAGATGTTCTTCCTTATTTGACCACAGCGTGTCTTGAATTATAAGTCCTTTCCTTTCTGGCTGTATTCTTTGTGATGACACTTCTGTCTGAGAAACTTAGAAAGGAGGAAATCCAGAATTTGAAGAGAGAAAATCATGGTTAAGATGTGGAGGTTTTTACATCTGAGTCCTGGGGAGAGACATAAAGTAAAATGAATCCAGGTGTGACTTACTTCTTTGGAGAAGAAGAGGGAGACACTGTTTTTCTAGTTTGATCTGTTCTGGTTGGAAACTATCACCATGGAAATCAAATTACTCCTTATGTCTTACATACTCTGTGCTAGGGTCAGTACGCAGCCCTACTCTTCCTGTGTTGTTTATAATCTTACATCAAGGAGTTACATTTTCTTCATTTTACGTTGAGGGAACTGAATTAGGATAGGATAAATAACTTGTCTAAGATCATTCTTTTGGTAAGTGGCAGAACTGGAAATCAGCTTTCAGATTCTTGTAGACCATGCCTTTTGACCACAGGACACTGACTCTTCACATACCATGGTGACTGTCACCAGTGGTGACGAAAGTGGCGGGAGTCAGATAAGTTTAAGACCATTGTTTTCTTGTTCACTCTGATGAAAGATTTAATTTGGCTAGTATCCTGTTAGCAAATCTATATGTGCTTCTCTTTTCAGTTTACTTCAATAAACATGTTGTTGAGTGCTAATTGTGTGCTAAGGGATAAAAGAAAAAATTCTTTACAGAGCTTATGATGTAGTAGAGGAGACTAAAAAGAGTTGCAAAGCACTCGGGTTCATGTGCTAGTAGAGGTATGGGCAGCGAGTGATGATGAGTAGAGGGATGGGAGGGGCTCCCAGAGGAGGCAATCTTGAGCTGGGTCTTGCTGGATGTAGAGGAGCTTGCCTTACTGTAGCACTGGGTGGAGGAGAAGGTGACCAGTTCATGAGCAATGATGATCACCTTTGAGGAACTGAAAGTAGTCAGGTGTGATTAGCATCTAGTGGATATGCCGGATGGAGTTTTGACAAGAGGGTCAAAACCTTTGTAACATACTAAGAAATTTGAGCTTCTGTCTGTGGGAGATGGGAGATGGTGAAGGGTCCCCCAAGATCAAATGAACACCAATTCCTTATAGGCAGCATCCTCACATAATGTATCATCCAAACACGCTTTTGGGAGCAAAAACAGACACTAACTGTTGGGAATCTGGGATAACAGGAGTAAATCAAGACTGTTTAGGGCAACCTAGGATGTATGTTCAACCTCCTCTGAGGCTCTGCTCTGTTTGTTCTTTTTTTGTTTTAGAGACGGGGTTTCACCCTGTTACCCAGGCTGGTCTTGAACTCGTGAGCTCAAGTGATCTGCCCACCTCAGCCTCCCAAAGTGTTGAGATTACAGGTGTGAGCCACCATGCCCAGCCAATATTTTTTCTAGGTTCTCTTTCAGCTTTTCAAATGCAGCTTTCAACACTGGACTTGTATTACTGTGTATAATTGGTAAAGCTTTTTTTTTTTTTTCTTTTTTTGGCTGGAGTCGGTCCAGATTTAGAATTCTTAGAACTTGAAAGGATCCCTAAAAATTACATCATTCAACTCCTACATCTTACAGATGAGGAGACTGAGACCCCCAGGTTAATTGAGAACTTCAGGTCTTAGTTAGCTCATGATCCAAGGCAGGATCCAGGTTTCCTGACTTCCACTAAGGTGCTGTTTTTACTGCCCCTGCCTTGTTCACTCCCATCCACACTTTCCATCTTCATCTTTTTTGGGAACTTCAGCCATGTGTTTATGTGGCTAGCCAGGATTAGGTGTAAACATTGTGGCTGTGAAGGTAACTGGTTCTCACAGAAAGAGTTTCCTTGAATAGGTCTTCTTATAACCAATTGGTAATCTCCCTCCCTAATGAAACCTTGAAAAAAGTCATTGAAACCGAATTGCTTGTGCATTATTAGCTTTTCACATATATTAACATCCTGTTAGCTTTCTTGACAACAGCATTACTATTTTTCATTCCACTTGGTTTTTATATTAAGTTTGTGCTATCTCTCTCCTCTCTCTCTGTCTCTCTCTCTCTGTGTGTGTGTGTGTGTGTGTGTGTGTGTGTGTGTGTGTGTGTTCACTTATATTCAGTAAGTCAGGGCACCTCTGGAATCTACTCTTTGACAAGAACTCTCTGGATGATTCTGGGCAAATTACTTTCCCTGTGTGTTAATTTTTTCTGTAGGATGAAGTTGACCAATTTGATTTCCAAGATTTCTTAGGACTCTATTCTATAAATAAAATTATAAGGACGGTAACTACTGTGGATCAACCATGTAGAGCTTTCTAGAGGAAAACTTGAAAGGGGATTAGGACAAACATAAGAGACTATGATTCTTCTTTGTATAAACGGTGCATCCCACCTTCTTTTTAATTTTTTAAGGCTAGTCAAGTAGAATAGTGGGAGTGGAGAAAGAACAAAGAAATCTGTAATTGGTTATGATCAATTAGTTGTACACCTCCCTGCACTCGGACCAGCCATTACCTTCTCTAATATTAAGCGTTTAGATGCACTATCCCCCATTAAAGGGAGTGGTGAGTGTATAAAGGATCCTCTCAAAGAGATGAATCTGGGGGCTTTACTTTCCTGTGGATTGCCATGTGGCAGGAAGGGAAGACTTCCCAATTGGTCCTGTTGCTGGGGGCAGGGAGTGGACACAGAGTCTCTTATTCCCTGGCCACAGGTGACCAGCTACACTTTCTGTTACTCTGAAGAGGAACTAAAGCTACCCCAAGTCTCCTCAGGTCCCAGTGGCATCCCTGTAAAGGCCTCTTTGAGGAAGAACCTGAGAGAATATCCATGAGAGCCTCCATTGTTTGGCTAGCCACTAGGCATGGGTGGTGGCCAGGAGACAGTCCTTGCAAAAGTCCCACAGTGCTTCCCAGACCCCACACCCTGGGCTTGGGTCAAAACAGAAAACAACTTTCAAACACCAGTTCTTTATACCCTTTTGTTGCCCATCTCCATTCAAATATTTTTTCTCAGAAGAAACGTTTAAACAGAAACAGAAACCAAAAATACCGCGTGAACCTAACAGAGTTCCTTTTGAAGTGTGGACAGAGGAACCAGAACATGAAGCTCTTATTTTAGGTCTGTTGAGTGATTCAGGCCTTGTCTGGCCGAGACTCGTGTTCATCCAAATATGAATGTTGGAAAGTCATTTAATTTTCCTTGTCGTTAAAGGTAATAAATGATGCAAAGATTTCTTAAATGAAGTGTGGTGACCACTGAGAATCACTATTGCCTAGGGGTTGAGAGTTTAAATTTGCAGTAAGATAGGCCAGAGTTTGAAGTTCAAATCCTGGCTCCTCGCTTACGAGTTCCATAATCCCGAATAACTGACTTAACCTCTCTGAGTCTTGGTTTCAGAATTAATAAAGTAAGAATCGTAGGACCTTCCTTAAGTGGTTGTGAGCATTAGATGAACTGATTTATGTAAAGCACATACATGTGGCTTACAGAAAACACTTAATGGTAGCAAGTATTATTACTCTTAGGTTGTGTCCTCATGAGCATTCCCCTTCTTTTTCTTTCTCTTTTTTTTTTTTTTTTTTTTGACACAACCACATCCATTCACATCTACCTACACACCAAGTCCACATATAATTTGATGTTTGAGAGGGTGCTTCATTTCTATGACGTAGTATGAAATTACTATTGTGTTCTGGCAGCTGTTGGCTCGAATTATACTCTGCAAATTTTTATCCCGAATGAATGGCCTTTGCTTTTACTGCAGCTTTGCCTACACCCTACTCATTGAGCCTCAGCCTTGTGTATGAAAAATCCTGTTAGCATCACAGGAAATGCTAATAGTTTTGACCTGCTAACTCTTCAGAGATGGTTAAATGGCATTGACTATTAAAAAGAACTTTGGAATGGAACAGGCCACTTTGTCAATATAAGAAAGTCATGAGCTCCTTCAGATGGATCTGCAGTACTTAAGGCACAGCTGAAAGCCCAGGTATCATCTAGGGCAGTGATCCCCAACCTTTTTGGCCCCAGGGATCAGTTTCATGGAAGACAGTTTTTCCACAGATGGGTTGGAGGAGGGGGGATGGTTTTGGGATGAAAATGTTCCACCTCAGATTGTCAGGCATTAGTTAGATTCTCATAAGAAGCACGCAGTCTAGATCCCTCACATCTGCAAATCACAATAGGGTTCACACTCCTATGAGAATCGAATGCCACCACTGATCTGACAGGAGGCAGAGCTCAAGCAGTAATACTTGCTCATCTGCTGCTTACCTCCTGCTGTGCGGCCCGATTCCTAACAGGCCATGGACCGGTACTGGTCCTTGACCTGGGGGTTTCGAACCCCTGATCTAGGGTACCATTCTGTTATTCTGTTTCCTTTTGATCAGCAGTGAAGGGCCATGTCTGGCATGTATAGAAGAAATGGCAAATGGTTGGGGTCATGAGACTTGATTGCTGTTCTCTAGCCAGTCCTAACTTCACAGTGCGACCACCTATGAATCCTTTAGTCTGGAATTCATCATCATTTACTTAGGAAGAAAATGATATTTATTAATAACTCCTAATCTCTCACTGTTACCTCATGAATCTCTGTGAAGAATCATCATGGCTGTTCTATGATGCTGGGGCTTTAATCCTACTTCCCAGCACCTAGAATAGGGCCTGGCATTCTAGTTATTTGTTGAATGACTACATGAAATATACCTCTTGTTTTGGATTGGGAGTTTTACAGGTTGCCTAGTTACAATAATAATATATCCAGGTATCCGAAAATTCAATGAGGTTTAATAATGGGTCCCATTCAAAGGGATATTTGCCATAAGGTCATTGAAATGAAGCAGCTATAACTCCTGCCTCTCAGGACTTTTTTTAAGGCTAAGTTCCAGTGCAAACTTGTTGATAATAGTTTACTTTGTCAGCAAACATGCATTGAAGTCTTCTAGACCCTCTGTTAATGAGGATGACTGCAAAGATCAACAAAAATATGTATCCTGCTTTCAAGAAGCTCTCATCATAGTAGATGGCATATAATTTAAATAAGTGCAATATAATATGGTAAATAAATACAATATAATATGATAAAATAGGCAAAGTGCTATATGAATGCTGTATTTCACCTGGCAGTGTCTGGAAAAGACTTCGAGATGAAATTGATGTTGGAATTTCATCTTAGATGGTGTATAGAAGTTTTCCAAGTAAGCCTAGGCAAAGGAATTATTTCTATTAGATATTCTTTATACCCTGAATTGAATGAAATATTTAATTACCTTTCTTATATTGTAATTAGTATGTCACTTAGCTATGACAATAACCCTTGTTAGGCATGTACATCTTGTATAAATCCTTAGAGTGGAAAGGGAAGCTTCCAGAATTGTCAGGCAATATTTACTTATAACTTTTTGGCTGCATTTTGCACTGGCATAATATTTACTTTTTTTTTTTTTTTTTTTTTGAGATGGAATTTCGCTCTTGTTGCCCAGGCTGGAGTGCAGTGATGCGATCTTGGCTCACCGCAACCTCTACCTCCCGGGTTCAAGCAATTCTCCTGCCTCAGCCTCCCGAGTAGCTGGAACTATAGGCATGTGCCATCACACCAAGCTGATTTTGTATTTTTAGTAGAGACGGGGTTTCTCTATGTTGGTCAGGCTGGTCTCAAACTCCCAACCTCAGGTGATGTGCCCACCTTGACCTCCCAAAGTACTGGGATTACAGGTGTAAGCCACCGAGCCCAGTCCAATATTCACTTTTTAAATTGAGTAGAGATAGCAGTTTGACATCATCAAACTGGTTATGAAGTAAATGGGTTTTGAATGGTTACTGACTTATAAGGAAAGGGATTCATTTCTTTTTTTTTCTTTTTTCTTTTTCTTTTTTTTTTTTTTGAGACAGAGTTTTGCTCTTGTTGCCCAGGCTGTAGTACAATGGCGTGATCTCCAGCTCACTGCAACCTCCACCTCCTGGGTTCAAGCGATTTTCCTGCCTCAGTCTCCCAAGCAGGTGGGATTACAGGCTACTACACCCAGCTAATTTTTTGTATTTTTAGTAGAGATGGGGTTTCTCCATTTTGGTCATGGTAGTCTCAAACTCCCAACCTCAGGTGATCCGCCCGCCTTGACCTCCCACAGTGCTGGGATTACAGGTGTGAGCCACCGCGTCCGGCGGAAAGGGATTCATTTCTATATGTCAGAATAACATCCTATGGAGAAGAAGGGATTGACAGTGACATGTATGTGTTTCAGGATCTGAAAGATCATTGCCAGGAGAAGTTGACACCTATACCTGAAGCATAATGGGAATATAATTTTCTATGGTATTTTACAGTCTGTAATGGCCTGGTTGAGGTTTCAGAATGTCTTCAGGTGTTTTTTGTTATTGTTACAGCAGTAGAATTCACAAGCAGCTGTTTCATCTAGAAATGTATAGTTCTATTTTCAGGGGTTTACATTCTTTGCAACTCGAAGCATCATTTCTGATTTCCTGATACAGATTGAAAAAATGAGAATGAACATAGGAGGCACACACATGAATTGCCGAATTCAGCCAATAAAAATAATTGCATGGGCTATACTTATACTAAAAACAAAAGAAACACAATACTTCTTTATTTGAAATTAAAATTTAACTGGGTGTCTTGTGTTTTATCTGGCAACTATAACACACACACACACACACACACACACACACACTATTGACTGGGAAATACAGCATTTTGGATAGCAATTAATTCTATGTTACATGGATTTTCTCCTTTGTCTTATAGGCTTCCATATTATCCTGGAGTTCAATTTAACTACACAAGAAGTTTCACTTATTTACTACTTCTGCATTTTATTTTGAGTTGCCTTGAAATAAAGGATTGTATTCAGGTTATAGAATCATGTATTTGTTTCTCAGAAATTTTGTTTGCTTATGAACAGGTAATGTTGTATACTTCTATGTCAAAATTGAATTTTTCCCTTCTGTTACATAGTCTTTGTCATGCTCTTTGAAAAAAGCATTTTAATGAAATTTGTTTTTTCATATAAACAATTTTTTTCTTCTGTTGGTACCTTTGATATTTTTTTCTTTGAGGCCTAACTAGAGCCTATGCCTCTGAGAAGTTACTTTCTATTCATGTATTTTAGTGAAGATGATAGTGTCTAGACTGAATGTGGTCATGGCTTTACTTAAACCCTGGCAGGGCTCCTGCACCCATAGAGGAGTTATTATAATGATCCAAAGCAAATATGAAGTTCTAATAGGGTGACACAGCAATAACAGGGTCTTTTTGAAGAAATGGGATTTAATCTGGCATTGGGAGACTGGAAATTCATGGCTTCACTTATTTATTCTGCCCAAGTAGACTTTTGTTGACACAAAGAACACTGCATTTTAAGTTGGGTTTTCCATGAGTTCATTCTAAACAGGTATTTCTGTGCTTCAAAAAGCTTCCCATATTTATATTGCAGGCATGAACTCATTCACTCAAGTTATTTTCCTTTCTCTTGGGAGAGAGAGAAGGTAGTCACTTAGGAGCCTAGCCTTAAAGAACATGCAGAAAAGATGGATGAATTGAACAGTCAAGAAGCTTTTGCTGTAGCCAGCAAGTGATTCACCATTTTATGCTGAAGAGACTGGGTTTGCTAACCTTGCCAAGCACGTGGTACTCCTTTGTATATTGGTCCAGTCTGAGAGGAAAGGCCAAGCTATAAATTGAGGAGCTGGAATCAGTCAGTTTCTGAACTAAAGCAAAAGAGGCTGCATTTAGACATTCTTTAAAAAGTGTGTGTGTATATATGTGTGTGTGTGTGTGTGTGTGTGTGTGTGTGTGTGTGTGTATAAAACGATCAGATGGTAGAGATTAGAGCACTGGCTTTGTTTATTTTGGCAAATTCTAATGTTCTAGAAGAAAAGTGAAGATGTTTTAATTAAAAACACTATTTCTAAGGCATCATACATATACTCTAGATTACCAGTACATGAGAACTACTTATTTAGAGTGGAAGAGCATGCTATAGAAACAAAATTTGAGTAATTCTAACAGTAGTTTATGTTATTATATAGCATAGTGAGATAGTAACATTAATAGAATTCCTTAGTGGAATTTCATAATGCTTTAGTTCAATCTAAATTAGTATTAATACTTTTAAGGCAAGAAATCTGTCTGAAAGCATTTGTAAATTTAAAAAGCATTAAAATTAGAAGCAGAAACAAAAAGTATTCATTTCTATGTATTGCTGTATCTATATTACATAACTGATTTACTACCATTAAATTATAAAATATTACATGTTCAATGTATTTTCCTTCTACAGTTACCGATTTATAACTTTAATAGTAACAGATATAACTTTATTACTAGGAAGCTTATTGAGATCATGGGACATTTTGACCCATTGTTTTGATTAGACTTCAAGGACATTTTTGTAGTATCTTTATAAATATGGATATTTAAATCAGAATTACAGTAACATTGATTTTTATTGAGAAGACATTTCTAGAGTGCATATTATTTATTCACTTTAATCCCTTCAACATATAGCACAGTTAAAATATTTCTAGTTTGCCACAATTTTCAGATACAGCTAAAATTTTCATAACAATAAAATCTTTGTGTGTAAGTTACACAATGAAGGCTTATTGATTAGTTTTTTAACATATCTATCTATTATTGTGAGTTATTTTTCCTCTCACATTTACTTTTCTAGTTTTTTAACATATCAAATTGCAGTAACTTTAGTTACTGCATCTATCTATTATTGTGAGTTATTTTTCCTCTCACATTTACTTTTCCTTGGCCCCATTTTACAGCTAAATTTTATAAAAAGATTTGATTCATTTTTGAAGTTCTAATATGTATTAAACTTTGTTGCGTGCGGTTTGGCTGTTTTCAGTTTTGTTTTCAATTTTCCTACTTTTCTTAACTTTTCCTAGGTCAATATTTTTAGTTTTGAGAGTTTCTAAAAAGAAAATATAATAATGTTTAACATTTGAGTGCTTACTAGTTATCAGGACTCATTAAGTCCTACTTTGTCCCAAATTGAGTATAATTTTGAGCAAGAATCTTAATCTCTCTGAATTTCAGCCCCTTCATCTGCCAAATACAGAAAATATATTTTTGTGAGGATCATATTGGATAATGAATGTGAGAGCTCTTTTTATAGGAAGTGCCACACAAATGTAAGCTATGAATGTTTTTGCAGCTGCTGCTTATAGAGCAGTGACCCAAATTAAAAAAAAAAAAGTGCGGAATGCTAAGTAAAAAATGTGATGTAGCGTACTTGCAAAGGCGTTAGCTGTATTCTAATTCCAGATTTGCCGCTTACTAGTTGGATTGACTTTGGGCAATCCACTTAACCTTTACACAACCTCTTTATCTGTACCACGAAGGACTTCGCTACCTCAGTGTTTCTCCAGGTGTGGTCCAAGGGCCACCTTGCATCTGAGTCACCTGGGATGCTTATTTAACAGGCTGATTTTTGGGCCTGAGCCCAGACTATTGAAGCAGAATCTTTGTGTTGGGATTCAGACATCAGTACTTACATCACACAAACCTCAACAATGACCATGTGAGGAGTTGCTGGCTTTGGTTTAAATTACATGGCATTCAACCTGTCCTTGCTCAATTTTAAAACCCTTTTCACCTTTTCCACTGGAATGGATACATTTTTGGTACTGTGAGTATCCGTGACTGCCCCAGGCATGTGAGTTTGCACACTTGCTTTACAGGGGAGAAGATCAGAAGGGAAAAGGAAAGGAAAGGAGAGTTAGGGAAAAAAAACCCCACAAAACCACTAGGACAAAATTCTTGGCTCTTGAAGAGCTATCAAAGAAAATAGATTGTTTCACACTAAATAGACTTTCCTCTCAAAATATTTGAAACATCCACACAAATTAGTTTTATCACCCTAGGAAAATTTGTCACCTGTAAATTAATGTCTGAAAATCACCCAATCTACTAAAAGGTATCTTGAGAAATCATGGGGTATCTAAGAATGTTTCAAGTAGGCATATGATTTTATATTATTCTGAGGAGAAACCATTTGTTTCCCGCAAGAATGGGGATGGACCAACAATGTTTATTTTTGCATTAACCTAATACAATTGTATGTGTCTGCATGGAAACTTTTGTAGAAAAAGGGTAAATCAATCATTTGCTTGTTCATAGGCTTTAATTTCTTCCTGAGTCAGCATGGTATAATCTGAAGAGCTTGGGAGTTGGACTTACATGTCCTTGTGTGCAAAAGCCCAGTTCTGCTGACATATTAACTGTGTGATCTAGAGCAGTATATTTACCTTTCTGAGTTTCTATTCCCATCTATAACTGGGTAGAGTACTCTTCCCCCAAATGGGGAGGTTGTGGAGAAAATTAGATTTGTTCAAGTGCTTAGCATGCTGCCTGGCACATGCTGCGATGAATGTAATGTTCTTATACTTTCCCTATGGCTCACATACATGAAAGGGCCACCTGTGGCCTGCTGTGGTTAGTGGTTGGAGCTACCTTCCCAGGATCGTCATTCCTTGAAGTTATCTAGCTTCTTTTATAGGCTTGTATAATGATGAGTGGCATTTTCCCATTCTCTGCCTGTACAAGGTGATCTGAAGGTTCTATATGGGGATTCCACCCATTAATTTGTATATTTGTCCATAAATTCATTCTCTAATCATTCATTCAATCAATGAATGTAGAATCCCAGCAGGATTCTATAAACTGTCATCTATCAGGATTATGAGACTATCAGGACTATGATGTTCATACAGTCTTCCAAAGCCAGGCTTGAATTGTCTGTATGGTAGCAATGATAAATGGTTTTTCAGCATCTGCTCAAACATCTTGGATACAGGGATACTGGCTCCCTAGAGGCCAGACAGTCTTTAGATATATGGACTATTTTATATATATAAGATATATAAAATTAAATATATATTTTGTCATATATCTATATCTATCCAAAATCTTAGAAAAAAATTGTACTTTGGGGTACCATCCACTAAGTGTATTTGTCTCCTTGGGTGCCATAAAGAGCACTGCAACTATATACAAACCAATTCAACTTGGGTGGCATATTGCCTATTGTGTGATGGGAAAACAAAAACCAAAATGTATAATCCCTATTCACTTACAAATATGACTAAAATACAGGGAGAATGGGAGTCAGACTCATGGCAGATGTAATTATGAAGCAAATATGGCCCTGACATGCCAATGCCTATAGTCTCGTAGGAAGGATGGCACATATACATAGACAGTTATTGAGAAAGGCAAAAGGTGACAAAAGTACCGTAAAAGAAGTACAAATAAAGCTGTATGAGAATTTAGAGGAGAGAGACTATCTTGTTGGAAGCAAAATCAGGAAAGCTTTATATAAATGAATTTTATGACTTGGGTATTGATGTATAGGTGATGTTTACGGAATGAAGTATTAGACTGCATTTACCTTGTTAAGTACTGAATCTTATTTTAATCACATCACATTTCCTCTTTTTAATTTTTTTTTTATTTTAAAAATAGTGTATTGCTATTTGCTCAGGCTGGAATTGAACTCATGGGCTTAAGTGATCCTCCTGCCTCAACCTCCTGAGTAGCTAGAACTGCAAGTGCATGCCACCACACCCAGCTTACTCTTTTTTTGATTAGCAAACTAATGCATATTCATTAAGGAAAAAAAAAAGAAAATCATTTAGAATGTTACCTTTTATAGTTAAAAAAATATTAAATTGAATATACTGTTTCTTTCTAGTCCTCTGCTAATTGTTTACAATTCAATTCATATAACACATACAATTTTATAGATTCTTTAAAAGATTGTCTTGAGCATTTATTATGCCATTAAGTAATCTTTGAAAGTGCGATTTTTCTACCCAAAGTTTGGTACATTCATATGATGAAATAAATATATAATCACTGGACATCTAAGTTTTCTTTTTTTTGCTATTATAGCATTAAGATAAATATCTCTTATGATTCCTTCCTCAGAGAGTAATGAATCATAATGACTTATTGTTAAATGTTCTTCAGAAAGTTTGTGCCAATTTATACTCTTATCACAAGGGGATTGGGACTCTTTTGTCACATTCATGCCAATATTGGATTTTTTTTAATGGCGCTATGTTACGACCATTTATGTTATCTTTATTCGTGATGATAAACATTAGCAAACCTAAAAAAGAGATGGAAACTTTTTAAGGATTTAGAAACTAAGAATAAACAAAAATAGGAATGCATTTGGCCACATTTAAATATACGTACTCCTTTGAAGTACTTTGTTCCATGTGAAAGTCTAGTGTATATTTACTTCTTTAGAAACCGAAAGGCCTAACAGCTGAACAGTACAGCATGGTGATTAACAGTGTGACTTTTGAAGTCCCAGCTTCCTGGATTCTAATCCTGACACTACTGCATACCAGCAGAATCCACTTGAGCAATGTATCCAATTGCTGCAAGCTCCAGTTTCCTTGTCTGTTAAATGAGAGACACAGCAGAAACAGTAAAACCTCAAAAGGTTAAGTAAGATTATTACACAAATGTTTCCAGACTTAACAGTGAGTGGGTTACATCTCCATAAACCCATCATAAATTGAAAATATTGTAAGTCAAAAATGCATTGAATACACATAACCTTGGAACATCATAGCTTAGCCTAGCCTACGTTAAACATGCTCAGAACACTTACATTAGTCTACAGTTGGGCTAAATAATCTAACACAAAGCCTGTTGTACAATAAAGCATTAAATATCTCATCGATTTATTGAATACTGAAATGAAAGTGAAAAATAGAATGGTTGCATGGGTACCCAAAGTACAGTTTCTAAGGAATGCTTGTATCACTTTCACACTGTCGTAAAGTCAAAAAATCCTAAATCAAACTATTGTAAGTCAGGGACCGTCTGTATAAGATGCCAAGTATATAAGTACTTAGCAGGTACTATTATAAAATACATGATACATAACTTGTTTTCATCAGATTATCATATTGCCTTGCTGAAATCTAAAGTCCCTGAATTAATCCTGTCATTGTGGCAGATCTTTATTATGCCTTGAGCAGGACCAGACTACAAGGGTCAGGACCCATGATGCTTCTGGGACTCAGTGGGGCAAGTTTCCTTTGTATTGAGTGGTGTTGCCATGTCAAAGCATGGACACAGGGAGGAGAATACCACACACCGGGGCCTGTCAGCGGTTGGGGGCTGGGGGAGGGATAGCATTAGGAGAAATACCTAATGTGGATGATGGATTGATGGGTACAGCAAACCACCATGGCACGTGTATACCTATGTAACAAACCTGCACGTTCTGCACATGTACCCCAGAACTTAAAGCATGATAATAATAATAGAAAGGCCTTGAAAAGAGATATGCAACTCCCTGCTGAGATCCTTTACTTTTCTATCTTCCCTAGACAACTTTAATCCCTAAGTAATGTTCCCACGACTTCTCAGTTCAGTGCTCATACTATCTCAGTTTTTTTACAGTGCTCCAAAGCTAAAAGAAATACCTAACAGTTTCGTTTATTAAATCAACTTAATAAGTATATTCAACTTAATTAGTTAATTCAACTTAATATGTATATAGGTCCTAATAAATTAGTAGCCATTTTGTAAAACAAAACCATAAAAATTGAAAGAAAAAATTATTTTTATCTAATTCTTCATATTTACCAAGGTATGTATGCACCTGTTGGGCACTGCACAACTTCTCAAAACTTGAATTCAGATTGGAAAACACCATCTTCATTTTCTGTTCCACACTGAGTTTTATGTTTACACTTCATTTTTATTGTAGCAGATATCATATTGCAAGGACATGATGTCATTGAAAGGAATGTAATGCCATCTAATGTTGAAGCGCTGAACTACTACATGCTAGTAGTTCAGAGGGTGTCTGATAGATGTCGAATGTTAGTTGCCCTCAAATTAAAAATATCTAGTAGTATTGCTCTGAATTCACTGTGGCACCCCAAGGTGCCTTGGGGCACAGTTTGGGAACCAGAGCCCTACTGTATTTCTGGTTTCTGGCTTTACTTCAGTTTTTTTGGTCTCATTGACTCTTCTTCTTCCTCAGTTCCTACTTTTATGTCTTGGTTCCAGCTCTTTGGTTACTTTCTTCATTGCTCATCTGCTCTCTGCATAGTCACCATCAAGCAGCAGCAGTCTCTGTAGCCTCCGGACCTTTGCAGACCTAGATGCAGACCGGTAGGCTCTGATGTGGTTTGGCAGCTGGCTGTAGGTCAATCAATGTGTTCTAAATTCTACAGGACTTCTTCAGTTCACAACTCCAGGGAGCATTATGTCCATCATAACCTGCCCTAATGGCATGCCTTTCATGTGGCTGGCCATTAGATTCTGTCTGTGGCGGTCTTCCTGCAGTGTGGGTGGGCTTGTCCTCCACATCAGGTCTCCTAGCTCACTAGTAACACTTTCTGCTTTACAACAACAAAGACCACCTGTATGCCGAGACCACATCTCATCGCTCCTTTTCTTGGAGTATCAACCCAGAAAATGTATTTGAAACAGTTGAGTGGTTAATTGTGGACTCTGGATTAATCTGCTTAACTTTTTTTATTACAGGTGTACCACTTACTCTTTAACTTCCTGAAACTTCAGATTCCCTATCTGTAAAATAGAGATAATTGGTTTCCTTCATGTGAGAATCAAATGAGAAGTTATGTGATGCCCCTTAGTCAATGTCTGACATTTATTAAATGTTAACTGTTACTATATGTATTTTTCTGACAGTAACTTTGTAATTTACTTTTAACTATTTTAATTTTTTTAGGAACAGAGTAATAAACTACTGGCTTTTAAAGTTTAGTTTGTCAGTTCATGAAAGGAAACATAAATATTGAAATGAAAAATACATTCATATAATTTTTTTAAATTAAATTGAGATAAGGTCTTGCTCTGTCACCCATACTGAAGTACAGTGACTAGATCAAAGCTCACTGTAGCCTCAGCCTTCGGGGCTCAAGCCATCCTCACACCTCAGCCTGTCTGTTTTTGTTTTGTTTTTATTTTTGTTTTTTGAAACAGGGTTTTGCTCTGTCACACAGGCTGGAGTGCAGTAGCGATCACAGCTCACTGCAGCCTCAAACTCCTGGGCTCAAGGGATTCTCCCACTTTAGTCTCCTGTGCAGCTAGGACTATAGGCAAGTGCCACCACATCTACCTAACTAAAAAAAAGTTTTATTGTTGTTGAGATGGGTTCTCATTATGTTTCCCAGGCTGGACTGGGACTCCTGGCCTCAAGCATTCCTCCCACCTCAGTCTCCCAGAGTGCTGAGAATACAGGCATGGGTCACTGTGCCTGGCCACATTTGGTTTATTCTACAATATCTTGGTAGACATATGATCTGTGATGATTTTTATGAAATTATAGATATGATAGTGCAGATAGTGTTTTACCCATTTTAAAGATGATAAAACAGATTCAGAGAGATGATGTGAATTGCTGAAGGAATTCAGTATTTGCTGGACCTCATACCCTAACCTAGGACTTGTAGTTTCAATGCTGGTGCTTATTACTTGTTATTTTGCTGCCTTTAGTATTTCAAAAGTTAAAAACAAAAGAGGAAGGAAAGAAAAAAAAGGAAAAGAAGATTGTTATTCTCTGATTTGTTTTTAAACAATGAAAATTTGCTATTTCTGCTTTGTCTAGTATATATAAGTATTATAATGGTTTTACTTAGTGCATAAAAATCACACAACACTTGAAAAAAATTGCCAATTCTTTCTCATTAGAAATAATTTCAAAAGATAAATTGCTTGTAGACCTTACTTAAACTATGCATCCAAAGCATTATGTTCCTCACTCAGAAAAGTATAATGTAAGCATTGGTAAGTTTGATTTCCAGTTGACAGAAAAATGCTTCAGAAAAAGAGACAAACTTTCCCTTCCCCCAATTCTCTACTTTTCTAAATATTCAGATGCCTAACCTTTCCACCCATGCTAGAGCTGTTGCTGCCTAACCACCTTCTGGGCACAGTGGCATGGAAATACATAATCAGGGTATAATTTTGTGCAGAGTAGAGAGAACATGCTATTATGGAATCAAGTCTCAGCTGAATAGCCTGGCCTTTGGCTGTGTTTTGATCTCAGTGCTAAAATGGAAATGAAACGTTGCCTCCTCCTTTGAGGCCTATACAGCCTTTGCTGATTCTGTGCTCATTTGGTGATTTTCATGCCCAAGTAGGTGAAGGGAGAACAACTATATACATAGATATGCAGCTTTGGGGTTGAAGGCATGGGTGTGTGTGTGCTGAGTCATTATGACACTCTAAAGAGGACTCTCTGGTGGCTGATTAGAAAATTGTGGAAGTTACAGGCTGTCTGGGTTAAACATTTCCTGGTTTATTGGAGGCAGATTTCCTTGGGCAAGCAAGCATTGAAACCCCCACAATGGTATCATGTGATGGTTCTCCAGCGAAGCATTTTGGATATGGTGACAGCTGCTTTAGTTTAAGTATCTGGAACATCTAGTGTGGGAGAACTTGGCTAAGTGATGTGAGAAGTTAAGAGAGGAGTCTGAAGTTTCCATTACATTTTTTTTCTGTTTAGTTGATTAAAAGGCAATTTCCAAGCAAATTGTCTCTGTCTTTAGATGTTGTATTCATTTTCTATGCTATATCACAAATTGTCACAAACTTAGTGGTTTAAAACACACCCATGAATTATCTCTCAGTCTCTGTAGGATAGAAGTCCAGGCATGCTTAGCTGGGTTCTGTGCTCAGGGTCTCACAAGCTGAAGTCTGCATGCCAGTTGGGTTGCATTCTCATGTGGAGGCTCAACTAGGGAAGGATCTGCTTCCAAGTTCCTTAGGTTGCTAGTAGAATTCATTTCCTTGTGGCTGTAGAATTCATGGCAACTTGTGTCTTCAAGGCCAGCAATGGGTGGGGGCAGGGGGTGGGCAGAGGGAGAGAGGGAGGGAGAGAGAGAGAGAGAGAAATCTGTACTTCTTCCAGTCTCTGGCCTCTGTAAGAGCTCACTTAAGTAAGTCCAACTGACCCAGGATAATCTCCCTTTTGAGCAATTTATTGTCAATTTAATTACATCTGCAAAACCCCTTCACTTTTGCTATTTAACAGAACCTAATCAAGGGAGTGGCATCCTATAACCATTGTCATATTCTGTGGTTAGAAGCAAGTTACAGGTTCTGCTCACATACCAGGGGAGGGGGAACTACACGAGAGTGTGACTCATTTTGGAATATCTTAGGGTGTGTCCACCATAGATGTACCCTTTTGAGTACAAATGGAAAAAAAAAATCAGCTTTTCAAAAATGCTGTTTTAAAGGAATTGATGTTGTTAGGTTGAAGACTAAAGGATGGAATGTTATGTATTTAAATGTATGCTTAGTTTTTAAAAAGTTTGTGCCAGGAATATTAGTCATCTGTTAAAGAATGTATCATCTAGTACTTCCTTTTTGAATTTTTCTCTAATTTTGGCTACAGAGACATTACTCTTTTCTGAGTCTCATATCTCTTTACCTGTTCCTTCACTTGCACTTCCTTCATCCCTTCTGTTTGTTTTTGAAATGCTGCATCTCTAACCTGATGGTCCCTTCTGTCCACTCTCCTCAAGGATGGCTAGAAATCTTATACCCAGACCAGTTACTTCCTGAACATAGTGGCATGGAAACACATAATCACGATGTAATCATGACCCCATAGATAAGCCAGCTGCTCTGTTGGGTTCAGGTTGTAACCTGAGTGTCTGCTGAATGACCTGTGGGTGAGAGACCTTAGATTGTTTCAATCTCACTGTTAAAATATAAATGAAAATTTATTTTCTTTTTAGTGTAGGAAATATGCTGGTTTCATTCATGTTGAGTGGTGTTTATGTATAATAGCAGTATTGCATAAACAGTCTTACAAAAGTGGACAGAGTATGTGTCTGTTTATTTATACTTAATCTTTTATTAAAAAAAGAATTTGACTGGGTGCAGCGGCTCACACCCATAATTCCAGCACTTTGGGAGGCCAAAGTGGATATGGATTGCTTGAGCTCAGGAGTTCGAGACCAGCCTGATGACATGGAAAAACCCCATCTCTACAAAAAAAAAAAAAATACAAAAGTTAGTCAGGCGTGGTGTCTTGTCCCAGCTACTTGGAAGGCTGAGTTGGAAGGATAGCATGAGCCCTGTAGGTGGAGGCTACAGTGAGCCATGATCGTACCACTGTACTACAGCCTGGGTGGCAGAGCGAGACCCTGTCTCAAAAGAAAAGTACCTAAGACAGCTTAAAAAGATGCATTCAGTTCAGAGGACAAAGCTGAGTTTAAAATAAGAAAAAGGAGGGAAAGGGAAAAAGAAATCTAAGAAACTGACGTGGAGTCAGGTAAAGACATACTTTCCAGCAGTTAATGAAGATGTAAAACACAATAAGATTCGTGATTTGGTGGCCATAAAGTAAAATCAGGAGAAATAATCCTTCTAACTACTGAGTCCAAAGAGACATTTCTCATGTGGGTGTTGCTCTGTGATGGATGCATCAGCTATGATGTGATGTTCTGGAGAGCTCTACATTCTTTATAGCGCATTCAGTGCCATGGCCTATAAAGTCATGTCATATCATTTCTCAGTGAAGGTTGGTGGTCTATAACCAAAGTGCAGTTCAATGAAAGCAATTCTTTGGGGCTTAAAAGATACAGCCCAGTCATGTGGCTTTCTAATATATTTGGTTGGCTCCCTCAAGAATCAGGTTTAACACAGTGTTTCTTAGTCTTATTAAAAACTTATTGCCCTGCCCCCAAAAAGCTTAAGAACTTTATTATTATTATTGTTATTTTTGAGATGGAATTTAACTCTTGTTGCCCAGGCTAGAGTGCAATGGCACAATCTCAGCTTACTGCAGCCTCCAACTCCCAGGTTCAAGCAATTCTCCTGCCTCAGCCTCCCAAGTAGCTGGGATTACAGGCATGCACCACCATGCGTGGCTAATTTTTTTTTGTATTTGGTATTTTTAGTAGAGACGTGGTTGCACTTTGTTAGCCAGACTGGTCTCGAACTCCTGACCTCAGGTGATCCACCTGCCTCGGCTTCCCAAAGTGCTGGGATTACAGGCGTGAGTCGCTGCATCTGGCCAAGAACATTTTGAAGTTTTGTTTTTCGTATCTTAGCTTATATTTGAAAAGAAGTTATTTTATCTTCCAACTACAAAGTTGTTACAATATTGACAATGTACACATTCAACACTAGTTATTCTACTGTATCTGCCCTCAACAGTGTTAAAAAAAAAAAAAAAAAAAAGAAAGAAAAAGAAAAAGAAAAAGAAAAGACATTGTTTTGGCCTATCCAAAAGAATGAATTATATAGTTCTCCATGCATATTGTTACAGTTATTTTTTCCAAGTTTAAAAAATATTATCTTTATTGCTAACATCTGGATATACCTTTTTAATAATTTCCAGTTAAAGTCAGTGGAGTTCATTTTAGGGAGTGGTTTGGGAGTAATTAGCATTCTCTAGAGAAAACTGTAGGAATTTAAAAAGACGTCTGCCTCATTAGGAGACTGTTCCACGTTACCTACAAGAAAAGAAGAGGAAAAAAAAAAAATCATGGCCAACCCAAGGGTCGATTCCTCAAGGATCTAGAACTAGAAGTACCATATGACCCAGCCATCCCATTACTGGGTATATACCCAAAGGACTATAAATCATGCTGCTATAAAGACACATGCACACGTATGTTCATTGCGGCACTATTCACAATAGCAAAGACTTGGAATCAACCCAAATGTCCATCAGTGACAGACTAGATTAGGAAAATGTGGCACATATACACCATGGAATACTATGCAGCCATAAAAAAGGATGAGTTTGTGTCCTTTGTAGGGACATGGATGCAGCTGGAAACCATCATTCTCAGCAAACTATCGAAAGAACAGAAAACCAAACACCGCATGTTCTCACTCATAGGTGGGAACTGAACAATGAGATCACTTGGACTCGGGAAGGGGAACATCACACACCAGGGCCTATCATGGGGAGGGGGGAATGGGGGAGGGATTGCATTGGGAGTTATACCTGATGTAAATGACGAGTTGATGGGTGCTGACGAGTTGATGGGTGCAGCACACCAACATGGCACAAGTATACATACGTAACAAACCTGCACGTTATGCACATATACCCTAGAACTTAAAGTATAATAATAATAATAATAATAATAATAATAATAAATAATAATGGCCTTCCTACGGAGGGTCTGAGTGATCCAGGCCACCTGGGTCTGAGTCACAAAACCTGCATGCAATATTTATTATTCATTAATTTATTTCTGATTATAAAAGTAAATCATATCCTATATCAGTGTTTTATAGTATACAGAATCATTTAAATAAGGATACAAAATTGAGTCTGAACTTGACTACCATTTTGACATACTTCCATCCAGTGTGTCTTTTCTTGTGCCAATATAGCATAGTGGCTAGGAGCAAAGGCCTCTGGAGGTATCCAGATCCAGAGTAAGATCCCAGCCCCGTCATTCCTAGCTGTATTGCCCAGAGAAGTTTCATGACCTCTTTGAACCTCAATTTCTTCATTTGTAAAATACAAACAGTCCTATCTCATAAGGTTATTGCCGAGAACTACCTGAGAAAGTATATTCAGTAAGCTTATTAGCACAGTGCCAATTATATGACAGGCCTCAGTAGATAATGGCTATTGCATGCTTATATGTGTTTATACATGCATTTAAATGTATATAGTAGTGTTATATAATTGATATTATACTCAAGATTCCTTTATCCTTTAAATTTAACATCTGTCTAACATTTTACCATAAGGTTATATCACTCTATACTTACCTGTTTGTTTGATTTTAGTCATTCATGTTATTACCATGATTTTCAAATTGATAATTTGATAACTTATTATTATATTGACAGACAGAAGTAAGAAGTAAGACACTCAGAAGTAAGCAAGAGAGAAAAATAAGGCACACTTGTTCAATTTTTCTTCTTTCTTAGGGTAGTCAGTGTTTCGTTTTTGATGATAACATATGGAAAAATAGCTAAAATCTACATCTAAGGAATTTAAACCATTCATATCCATTTACATCTTAATAATTCCAGAAATTTATTCTAAGAAAAATGAGTATGTACAAATATATTATTGTGGTTATATGTGTACATACACATGTGGACATATGTATGTGTGTATAGACACATGTACATGCTTTGTATCATATGTTCACAGATTGGATTTTGGATCCTGGAGATGGAATTATAGATACTTTTTTGTTGTATATTCTTTTTTTTTTTTTTTTTTGGAGAGACAGAGTCTCACTGTGTCTCCCAGGCTGGAGTGCAGTGGCATGATCTCGGCTCACTACAGCCTCCACCTCCTGCGTTCAAGCGATTCTTCTGCTGCTGCTGCCTCAGCCTCCCAAGTAGCTGGGATTACAGGCACATACCACCACCACTGGCTAAGTTTTGTATTTTTAGTAGAGATGAGGTTTCAATATGTTGGTCAGGCTGGTCTCCAACTCTTGACCTCCAATGATCTGCCTGCCCCAGCTTCCCAAAGTGCTGGGATTACAGGCGTGAGCTACCACACCCAGCCTGTTGTATATTCATTTTCAAATAGTCTATAATGCATACTTTTTATTCTCGTGATCATAAAATAGCAATAAATATTACTGTTTTTTAAAACAAAAGAAGATAAAGAAAAACTATGAATCATAAGCACACTTTAGAGGATACAATTATATGGGAAGTTTAAAAACCATAGAAATTATCCTTAAGGACAATGTCTGCATCTTAAATGAGAGACCTCCTTGACTGTGTTTGCATTCAGCTTGCACAAAGGGGCTCTCACTATCATTCTGATCATTAAAGTCTTTTTTTTTAATTTGTGAAATCTGTTTTATTCAAGTTTCTTTCAAGCTAAGTGGCTAGAACTAAGGATAGGTTTCATTTTTGAGGATGAGATTAGCATTTGACTTAGCTCGAGAGCTAAAACATTAATTTTGAAGGACGAAAAGTAAAACAGAAGTATCATCTCAGCAAGCAAAATAAAACAAGCTTTTTTTTTTTTTCCTTGAGTCTTTAATGGAGGAAGGAAGTGAAAAGAGATAAAAAGAAGCCTGTCTCTGCATACTGTACTAAGCATCTTACATGTCAGTATCAGCATTCTGCCTCTCTCGATAAGACTGTCAGCCTGGGAAAGAAGGAAACCAAGAATTATTCTCACAACCAGAATTGTTCTAGAAATTTTGTAGAAACACATTTATTAAAGACTGATATAGTTTGCCTGGGTCTCCACCCAAATCTCTTCTTGAATTGTAGCTCCTATAATTCCCATGTGTTGTGGGAGGGACCTGGTGGGAGATAATTGAATCATGGGGATGGGTCTTTCCCGTGCTGTTCTGGTGGTAGTGAATAAGTCTCATGAGACCTGATGGTTTTACAAGGGGAAACCCCTTTCTCTTGGCTCTCATTCTCCCTCTTGCTTGCCGCCATGTGAGATGTACCTTTTGCCTTCCACCATGATTGTGAGGCCTCCCCAGCCATGTGGAACTGTGAGTTCATTAAACCTCTTTTTCTTTATAAATTATCCAGTCTCAGTTATGTCTTTATCAGCAGTATGAAAACAGACTAACACAAAGGCATTTGTGTACACAATGATAAAATGGTTTAAAAGTTAGGGAGACAGTGACATAAGACGAAGGGAAACAGGATTAGAATCAGGCAAAGGAGTTTGTAAGGTCTTAGGTGTGGAGCTTGCTTGTTCCTGGGAAGAGTTGTCTTTTGAGATGCTGGCATCCTTTGTGGGCAGGAACCAAAGGAAAAAAGCAATGAGGGAACTTCTTTTTGTCCCAAATCGCCTGCCAAAAATAAGTCAGTGATGCTTGTCAAGCTTGGACGTGTCTTGTTCACACAGTCTGGTAATAACCAGCCTTCTTGTGGAAAAATATAGCAGGTACCCAATCGAGCTTCTTAGACGTTCTCTCCTCTTTGAGCATGTAACCTTTCATCTACATTCTACAAAATAGTCACTTTGATCTTCCTACTCAACAATTTAAATGGATCCCCACTGCCTAAGAAGGAAAGCAGAAATCTCTTACCCTAATGTTCTCATCCTTCCAAAATCACATTGCAGCCTGTCCTTTAGTCTTTTTTTCCATAACTCCACTTCACTTGCTTTGTTCCATTCAGAATGTGCTTTTTGTTTCTGGACATACTTGATTAGGCTTATCTGCTGATCTACTCTGATTATTACATAGTTTTGTAATATCTGAAGCTAAAAATGGATATATATACTTATTGAAATGAACTTGATACGTGTGTGTACATATACATATATATATGTATAAATACCTTTCATCAATACTTTTGCAAAACTTTCATTTAGAGACTTTTAGAAACAAATTGTGTGTATGTATATTATGACAAGTTGGCACTGATTTTAATTTCTTTTAGGATAATGAACCTTTCTGATTTGGCTGACTTGTAGTAGTGGTAAATACTACCTATTGGAAACCTGTACTTAATCTAACAGGTGCTCTAAAAGTCTGTACTTTCTATGCAGCGTGGTCTGGCAGAAAAATGCTTTTGGAGTCAGACAGTTCAACACCTATCTGATATATATAAACAAGAATTATCTATATAGATACATAGCTAGATTCCTAGATAGATGGCACCTATTATATTCCAGATGGTTTTCTAGGTCAGGGAATATAATGAAAGATCTGGATTTGAATACAGACTTCAGTTTGAATGGAGCTTGACAAGTCAATTACTTTCAAGTTTAAGTTCCGCTCTGGGAAACAGCACAAATAGCACACATGACACCACTTCATAGGATGTGCTAAAGAGTAACTGGCTTAATGCCTATTAACCTCCTAACCTTGTTCCTGTGACAGTACTTTCTGAGGCAGAAAATCTGATCTTCCCAGGTTTGACCAGTTGCTCTGTTTAGCTAAGGTCAGCCCATTTATTATTTGGGACAGTCCCAAGAGAGGCAAGATTAGCATCCTTTGAACTGAAAGGAACCCTTCTCATCTGGTGGGTGAAGAAGGAAGAACAGAGTGTCCTGGTGACATTTAGAATAGAATCTCTAGCCCTTCTCCTGTTTGAGTAATGAAAAAACTGTGATATGGAGACACTGTCTCCAGCAAGAAATTGATGGCTGTATTTCAATAGTTGGTTCAAATTTAGACTATGCCAGCTTCCATGGTTGATGAAAGCCTGAATATCCAAATACTATTTCCATTAATAAAACCTCAATGTTCCCAGAATGAGGAATGTCTGAAAACGGGTTTTATTGTGAAAGGAGAAGCTCATTTGGTGTTTCCTCTTCTCTTTTTGCTTTTAGAAGAAAAAAAACCGAGGAAACTCTGTAGTCAGCCAAAAGATCTTTGCCCCCTAATAATTCTTTTTTAAAAAACTGTCATGAAAAGATAAGAGTTTTACAGTTTTGTATTCTATCCCTGGGTCAGAGATCAAATATTTGCATTTGTAAAGAAATCGGAATTGTCTCTGAGGGGTGGAGATTCCTGGCAATGTTCAAGCTCACAAGCTGCACAATTCTGTAATGTGAAGTTCTAGTCACTTTGATGATGGAGAGGGTCACAGCAAAGAGTTCTGGCTTCATGGGTGGTCAGAAGTAGGGTGTGTTTAGAAAGAAGTAGTTTTTCTTTCCATTTTCTATTATTAAGTATTTAAAAGCTGTGATGTAGTCACATGGTTTCTGCATTGATACTGTGCTTTCCTTTCTCCCTCCCACAGCCCTCAGTAACCCAGATGTTTATTCTTCTATCTACCTGCCTTCACTTCCTATCACCCAAGGGTTTCTGCCTTTTAGGTTTTCTTCAGACTGAGATACTGTCTCCCTAGACTTTCTGCTTTCCAGCTGGCCCTTAAAACAATCACCCAGCCCTTTTCTGTATTACAAGTGTTAATTCTGATCTCAATTGGGAAATAGGCAAGTGGGAAAGATACAGGCATACCTTGGAGATATTGCAGATTTGGTTCCAGACCACTGTAATAGAGCAAATACTGCAATAAAGTGAGTCACACACATTTTTTGGTTTCCTGGTTCATATGATAGTTATGTTTGTAATATACTATAGTCTGTTAAGTGTGCAATAATAGTATGTCTAAAAAAAAGTACATACCTTAATTTAAAAAGCTTATTTCTTTAAAAATGCTAACTATCATGTGAGTCATAAGTCATAATCTTTTGAAAATATTTTTTCTTTTACTTAAATTTAAAAAAAGTATCTTAAGTTGTTTCTTAGTTTTTCAAATCCTCCACTTTTTTTTTTTTTTTTTTTTTTTTTTTTTGGATAGGATCTTCTCTGTTACCCAGGCTGGAGTGCAGTGGCACAATCTTGGTGCATTGCAGCCTCTGCTTCCCAGGCTGAAGCAATCCTCCCACCTCAGCCTCCCAAGTAGTAACTGGGCCACAGGTGTGCACCACCACGCCTGGCTAACTTTTGTATTTTGGGTAGAAATGACATCTTGCTATGTTACCCAGACTTGTCTCAAACTCCTGGGCTCAAGCAATCCACCTGCTTTGGCCTCTCAAAGTGCTGGGATTATAGGCGTATGCCACCATGCCCTGCACAGGTCATGATCTTTTTGCTGGTGGAAGGTCTGGCCTTGATGTTGATGGTTGTTGACTGATGAGAGTAGTGGTTGCTGAAGGTTGGGGTGACTGTGGCAATTTCTTAAAATGAGACAGTAATGAAGTTTGCCACATTGATTGAGTCTTCCTTTCATAAAAGATTTCTCAGTAGCATGTGATACTTTTTGACAGCATTTTACCCACAGTAAAACTTCTGTCAAAATCGGAGTCAATCCTCTCAAACCCTAGTGCTGCTTTATCAACTAAGTTAATGGAATATTTTCAATCCTTTGTTGTCATTTCAACAGTGACAACCAGGATATATTCTATCTCCAGAGACCACTTTCTTTGCTCCTCCATAAGAAGCAACTCTTCATCCATTAAAGTTTTATCATGAGATTGTAGCAATTTAGCCACATCTTCAGGTGCCACTTCTAACTCTAGTTCCTCTTGCTCTTTCTCCCAAATCTGTACTAACTTCCTCCACTGAAGTGTTGAACTCCTCAAAGTCATCAATGAGGGTTGGAATCAACTTCTTATAAACTCCTATTAATGTTGATATTTTGGCCTCCTCTTATGAATCATGGATGTTCTTAATGGCATCTAGAATGGTGAATTCTTTCCAGGAAGTTTTCAACTAACTTTGCTAAGATCCATCAGAGAAATCACTATCTATGGCATCTCTAGCTTTACAAAATGTACTTACTAAATAAGATTTGAAAGTCAGAATTACTCCTTGATCCATGGGCTGCAGAATGGATATTGGGTTAGCAGTCATGAATACAACATTAATATCCCTGTACATGTCCATCAGAGCTCTTAGGTGACTAGATACATTGTCAGCGAGCAGTAATATTTTGAAAGGAATCTTTGTTTCTTAGCAGGTCTCAACAATGGACTTAAAATATTCAGTAAGCCATGATATAAACAGATGTGTTATCCAAGCTTTGTTGTTCCATTTATAGACTACAGGCAGAGTAGCTTTAGTATAATTTTTAAGGGCTGTAGGATTTTTGGAATGGTAAATGAGCACTGGCTTCTGCTTAAAGACACACCAGCTGCATTATCCCCTAACAAGAGAGTCAGCCTACCCTTTGAAGCTTAGAAGCCAGACATTGACTTTTCCTCTCCACCTATGAAAATCCTAGGTGGAATTTCCTTTCTGTACTTATTGGTCAGTTATGTTGTGAAACTAACCTGCTCTAAAAATAACATTTGGGTTGGGCGTGGTGGCTCATGCCTATAATTCCAGCACTTTGGGAGGCTGAGGCAGGTGGATAGCTTGAGCTCAGGAGTTTGAGACCAGCCTGGGCAACACGATGAAACCCTGTCTCTCCAAAAATTGCAAAAAATTAGCCGAGCATGGTGGCAGGCACCTATATTCCCAGCTAGTCCCAGCTACTCGGGAGGCTGAGGTGGGAGGATCACTTTTGAGCCCAGGAAACAGAGGTCGCAGTGAGCCGAGATCACACCACTGCACTCTAGTCATGGCAACAGAGCCAGGCCCTGTCTCTAAATAAATAAATACATAAATAAAACACTTTATTTAATAAATGAAGCAAAACAAAAAGATCACTTGTCACAGATCACCAGAACAGATATAATAACGAAAAGTTTGAAATATTGTGAGGATTACCAAGATGTGACACAGACACAAAGTGAGCACATGCTGCTGGAGAAGAGATGCCACTATCCTTATGTGATATGGGGCTGCCACAAACCTTCAGTCTCTAAAAAATGTAATGAGCATAGTGAAATGAGCTGTGCCTGTACAAGTAGGTGCTAGGATCATGTAACTTATACTGTTACTGAAACACCAGGGGTTTGGTCTAGGTCCTGCTGCCTGCTGCACAGAAAGCCAATCACTGAGATGCCAAGCATTGCCAAGGAAGAAGGCTTTACTTGGGTGCTGCAGCTGAGGAGATGGGAGCCAGACTCAAACCCATCTCCCTGACTGACTAAAACCAGGGGTTTATATAGAAGGGAAAAAAAAGTCACAATGTGTAAGAAACAGGAACTAGAGAGGGGCAATGATGCAATCATGACGAGTGAGGGATGTGGCATTTGGTGCAGTGATCTGGTGAGTTTCACTTCTTTGATACTTTTTTGAGAGGCCTGAAGGTCCTTTCCTAAGAAAGGAACTCAGATAAAATAAATATAAGTTTCAAGTACGCTTTAAAACAAAAAAGGTCAATTTCTATGTTTATCAAAAAGAACAGTCTGTGGAACAATGGGGTTGGTTTCAATACTACCCTGGCATCTGATTGGTAGTTCTCTTGTCCCTTCTGAAATGGAAACTATAAGACTCCTTGAACATTTTTCTCTATGTGACCACACCAGTTCTTCTGAAAGGATGCTGGTCACACCTGCCCTTTCCCTTCAATATAGTTCTTTCCAGGAAGGGCAACTCCAAGAGCTGGCCCTTTGCATTTTCATGGCCTCTTAGGAAGCCGTATTCGTGTCAGGGAATTCCTGGTCCACAGAAGAAAAGGTACTTCCTCATAGTGCTTAGGTAACTTCACTAACTAATGAATCTTTCTGAAATACCAGAATGTTCCATTCAACCTCAAAATGTATTTTTTCCTTTAAGGTTATTCCGCTTTATATTTCCCTTTGGATTTCTCTTGAATATAATATATGACAAGAGACTAATTTCAGTAGTAATTTCCTGTTTTAATACTTTATGATGAAAATAATTATAATTCAGTACATTTAAATTTTAATAAAATAGCATCTAGACAATAACTTATTAGTATCAATTTACTAATATATAGTTAATTATAATCCATATAAATTTATTAATAGTTTATTAAGCATTAATGAATTATAAAAATATTTAAACAAATGTTATTTTAAAATAATTTAAGTAAAATATTTTAAAATAGCTTACTATTTATAAACATTTAGATATTTAAACTTAATAATAATTTAGTTCCTAGTTTAAATAGAAAAATGTTCCTAAAATATGCATAAGGGAAAAAAAAAGAAAAGAAGAACACACTATTTATTTCCGAAGAACAAGTAAACAAGAAGCAACTGATGAGAAGCAGAATTATTTGGGTTGGATATAAGCCTTAGCCTCCATCTTCTGTAGTGTAATTTTCTTATGAATCTATTTTAGCTTTTCCCTGAAATCAGAATAGCTGTGTGTGTGTGTGTGTGTGTGTGTGTGTGTGTGTGTGTGTGTGTTGTCAAAGGTTAAATCTTTCTTTTTTGATGTGAAAGTTTTAGAACAATTAAACTGATGTAAATCAAATTACTGTTCTTTGCATAGTAAGCCATCCTTATGCTCTCTGTAGTTTCTGCTCTTTCTGTTTTAATCTCTGCATTATTATTAATAAAAATTATTTTCTTCTGTAAAGATAACATATGATCAGTACAGATATATAGGGAAATATTAAGAATCAAAGAGAGAAAATAGTAACCTGTAGTCCCACCATGTAAAGAAAACACATATCCTTTATCTGAGATTTTCCTGTTGTCCAGACATGTGAATGTCAAGAGAGAATATAGAATTAATGAATCAAAACAGTTTCTGTGAACTCATATAGATGTTGCTTTACTGGAACCTGATTTTTAACATTGTTATAGAAAAGTCTGGGATCAGTCTGATTATTCTCCCTTTACAGGTAACCTGTTTATTTTGGCTGAGGTGGTTGTGTGTTCTTTATCCCTATAGTTTATTCCCTTTCTTTCACCAGAGTCTGTTCCATTAAAGACCAAGAATGATTACCCCTTACCTTTTTACAGAGCTAAGGGTATTAGAACCATCAGTGGCTCAGGGCCCATCAAGTCTCCAGTGAGTCATTCTAGGTTGTTCACCATATATCTCTGTTCATCTTAGCTTCTCTCTTCCTCTCTTGATTTTTCGCCGGACAGAATATTATCAGGAATATTTATTGTCTATGACATCGGGGCCATCAAATTCTTAAATAAGATTTAGTCCTTTCTCAGAGGTAGTATTATCCTTTTCTCCCTTTTGTTAAAGTGATATGATCAATGTAATTTTTAACATTTTTCAAATATATATCAACTTTTGAAATCAGATAGCTGCATGTAATACCAGAAAATGTACGTTCATAGAAGTTGTTTTGTTCTTAATTCTAGTTTTTTAAGTTACATAATTAAAATGTTAATGTGAATCCATTTTGCATTAATAAAGGATTTTTATATCATAATTTTTAGAAACTTCCTTTATCCTCAAGTTGGCCTTCAAAGCATATATATCCAGTGTCACTCCATAGATACTTTGGTTTTGCAAGTAAATATATAGTTCATTTACTTTATGTGATGTATTTGTTATGTTTTGTATTTGTTACGTTTTGTATTTGCCGAATATACTTATGCATTTTATGTGGAAAAGCATTTTAATTTAAAAAGTTTCATTCTAGAAGAAAATAAGCTGTTTTAAAAGTATTTTGATAACTGATTATGAGCCATAATAGTATTGTTGTTGTGAAGCATTTTATTTTCCTAAGTTTCAGAGTCAAACCCAAGAAAAATATTTTAATATGAAAAAATGTTCTACCACACAATGATCAGAATATGTACTTTTATTAGATAATATTTGGAGGTGACCATTTTGGCATATGTTTGGTTGGTACTAAAAATGAAAAGATAAACGTGCATTCCTAGCACAGGCTAAAATTATGTAGATGATACTCTTCATGATTATGTGTCTTTAATCAGAAGTAATCAGAAGTTTTCACCCAAAGAAAAGAACACACGGCTTGAAATAAGTTTTTTAAAAACATCACCAGTGTGAATATTATATTATACAAATTAAGAAGTAGGATTTTTTCCTTTTTTTTTTTTTTTTTTTTTTTTTTTTTTTTTGAGACGGAGTCTTGCTCTGTCGCCCAGGCTGGAGTGCAGTGGCGCGATCTCCGCTCACTGCAAGCTCCGCCTTCCAGGTTCATGCCATTCTCCCGCATTCCAGGTTCACGCCATTCTCCTGCCTCAGCCTCTCGAGTAGCTGGGACTACAGGTGCCCACCACCACGCCTGGCTAATTTTTTGTATTTTTGGTAGAGATGGGGTTTCACAGTGTTAGTCAGGATGGTCTTGATCTCCTGGCCTCGTGATCCGCCCGCCTCGGCCTCCCAAAGTGCTGGGATTACAGGCGTGAGCCAGGGCGCCTGGCCGGATTTTTTCCTTTTTTTAATGAAACACATTACACCAAGGTAGGAAGGGTTAACATCATCCTACATGTAATAGAAGACAGAGAGTGGACCAGCAATGTAGTCAGATGGTTGATTCTAGAGTTCCAAGGATCTTAGAAGTCCCTAACATAAGCAGGGAGAATTTTGGCTTTAGAGGTAACATCTATCTTGTCCATAGAACTTGATGTATTTTTGTGCTATAACCTTTACTAATCTGATTTCTTGAAATGTTTTACTTTGTTTCCAAATCCATTGCTACCTATGGTGAAGTTTCTGACAAAGAGCATGCTCCTGGATTATAATAGCTACTGTAGAAAGCTTATTACATGTCAAGTGTTTGAGATACAGAAATTCATTTGGTTCTTATAGCACTGCTATAAATTAGGTATTACCATATCCTTTTCATAAACAAAGAAACTGAACCTCAGCGTATTGAGCCAGGACACTCAGCCAGCAAGTGCACACACTGGCATGTTCTAGCCCAGGTAGGTTCACCACTATCTGTCTAGGAAAAATAATTCCGTAGAACATAAGACACTGAGGAAATGTTTAGAGCCTTTTAAATCTTTACATATGACTGATAAGAAAATGGAAACCTTTTAACTTTTACGGTAAATGGTGCAATTAAGGTGTTTATACTTATTTATAAAACATAGCAGGCTGGGCGCGGTGGCTAATGCCTATAATCCCAGCCCTTTGGGAGGCCGAGGCAAGCGGATCATTTGAGGTCTGGAGTTTGAGACCAGCCTGGACAACATGGTGAAACCCTGTCTGTACTAAAAATAATAATAAACAAAAATTATCTGGGTGTAGTGTCACACGCCTGTAATCCCAGCTACTGGGGGAAGGTGAGGCAGGAGAATCGCTTCAACCTGGGTGACAGAGGTTGCAGTGAGCCAAGAGCATGCCACTGCAATCCAGCCTGGGTAACAGAGTGACACTCCGTCTGAAAAAAAAAAAAAATAGCAAAGGCATATTTTGTTTTAAATGCATGTTATTGTACAGTGTACCCAACCATCCATATATGACCTAGCACTTCTCAAAGGCAAATTATCTTGCCACTTATGCAGACTTGGAATAGGATAGCGTGGTGAACTGAGGAAGAAGTGAGAGCATGTTAAGTTGGTGGACCATGATCGGCATCAGCCAATTTTCATATAGTTCCTTTAGTTCCAGGGATTTGTTATAGCTGATCTAAGAGGATGCTGAATGAACAACAGTAAATAGTTAACTCTGCTTTTCTTATTTGTGTTCCGTACCAGAGGTGGGAAAGAAATGAATAATTCCTCTAAGTGGAAATGGTCCATGCTCCAGAGGGTTTATGCTACACTTGAAGTGTCTTCCTTCTGTCACTTCCTCTCCTCTCTACTTTGGGGTTTGTGAGAGATTGAAGTGTGTCATACAATATCCTCTTTGGATTGTGAACTTGCTTACAGTTTTCAGAGCACTTTGAAAGACATCTGAATCATAAGGGATAACACAGGATGGATGAGAAGAATTAAAACCTGTAATAATGTATAGAATTATCACTGGGTGTGGTCCAGGTTGTCTTTCAGACCTACTTCTCCAGCCACTCCTATTTCAAAGATGTGGCAGTTAAGGTCCAGGAATTTCTGGTGATCCACATTCCTAGTTAAGAGTCAGAAACATGCTCCAGTGTAGTTCTGTCTCCGATTGAGGTAGCTCATAGCCTAGGGCTTTGCTGTGAACTTTATGCTTTTATTTATATTGAGTCATTTAATATGCAGAATCTCAAAGATATTGAGGACTTTTGGGATTATACTTCAATTTATTATGTCTTTGAATATACCTCTGAATAATTTTCCTTTTGGTTGCTCTCTCATTACAATACACATATGACTTATCACAGTCTACTGATATCAACATTTTACCACTTGGAGTGACACATGGGAGCCTTATTTTCATTGAAACGCTTTTACCTTTCCCTCTTTTAAATATTATTATCTTGAGTATCAGATGGTGTTATAATGTTTGTTTCAGTCATCTAATATGTCTTATGAAACTCATGAGGAGAATCATCTATCATATGTAGCCATATTTCAGCTTGTTTTTTTGTTATTTTCTTTCCTCATGCTCCAAGATTCCATCTTCCATCATTTTCTTTCTGTTCAAAAAACTTATTTTAGCAATTTTTAAAAGGTCTGCTAGCAACACAATCTTTTTGTTTCTTGCATCTGAGAATGTTTCTATATTCCCTTCATTCTTGAAGTATCATTTTCCTGGATATAGAATTTGAAGATGACAGTTCTTTGTTTTCAGCACTTGGAAAATGCACCTTGTCCTTCTGGCCTGTATGGTTTCAGGTAAGAAATTTGCTGTTATTTGAGTTGATGTTCCCTAATGGGTAATATATTGTTGCTCTCGGAATGTCTGAATGCTTTCAAGACTTCCTTTTTTCAATTCACTTCTCAAAATTTTAATTATGAAATGTCCTGATCTGGATTTCTTTGGGTTTATCCTGTTTGAGATTTATACAGCTTATGAATCTGTAGATTTGTATTTTTTTGCCAAATTTAGAAAATTTTAAGTCATTTTTTTAAATATACTTTTTCAGACCCACTCTCTTTTTTTCCCTCTGTGCTGGACCTCTGTAATATGAATGTTGAACATTTTGTCATTGTGTTACAAGTCCTGGAGGGTCTGCTATTTGTCGGGTTTTAGTCTATTCTTGTTCATAGTGAATAAATTTGGTAATTCTGTTGATTTGTTCTCAGGTTCACTGATTCTGTCCTTTGTTGCCTTCATTTTACTATTGAACCCACTAAGTTTATATTTGTTGTACTTTTTAGTTTTACAATTTCCATTTGGTTGTTTTTTTAATTTCTTAAAAAATATGGAACACGTCACGACTTTGCATGTCACCTTTGTGCGGGGGACCATGCTAATCTTATCTATGCTATTCAAATGTTAGCGTATTTGCTGCTGAACTGTGAGCGCTGTGGTTCTTTTTTTGTAACTTCTAGTTCTTGGCTGAGATTTTCTGTTTTTTCATTTGTTTCTAAATAATTTGCAATTATTCATTGCACCATTTTGAGGATGGGTGCTTTAAAATATTTGTCAATAAGTTCTTCATCTGATTCATCTCAGGGTTAGTGTCCATTGTCATTTCAGAGTCAAGTTGTGATTTTCCTGATTTTTGGTTTGATGGGTAATTTTTCATTCTATCCTGGAATTTGGCTATGGTGTTAGGAGACTCCGAGTCTGATTTAAATCTTTTGTTTTAGTAAGCAGTCATCCCATTTAGGTTTAGCAAGAAAATCCTGGCCTAATTTTGTGGGCTGTGCATCCAATAACAATTACATTTTCAGAGACTTTGTGGTGCTATTTTGGTTTGCTTGGTTTATCTGGGGCTGCTGGGGTTCCTCCTGGTACCTGCTGGTGCTGCCTGAAGGAGTGGAGCTCCTGGGTAAAGCCTCATGATGCCTCTGATGGGGGTAGAGGGAATACAAACAGATATCCTGGAGACAGGCACTAGTGCTGAGGACTGCCCCTCTCTCCAAGGAAAACCACTTCCCAGGTGGAGCCTTTTTTGTGGCAGGATCCCCTTTGCTAGTGATGCAAGGCACCTGCTGTTTCTTATTGGAGGAAGGAAGTCTTAGGCTTGGTGAGTAAGGAGAGTGCTTTCCTGTCTCATAGTCAGCAGGTATATTGGTCTCACGCTGCTAATAAAGACATACCTGAGACTGGGTAATTTATAAAGGAAAGAGGTTTAATTGACTCCCAGTTCCACATGGCTGGGAAGGCCTCAGGAAACTTATAATCATGGTGGAAGGGGAAGCAAACACATCCTTCTTCACAAGGCCGCAGGAGAGAGAAGTGTTGAGCAAAGTGGGAAACACCCCTTATGAACTCATCAGATGTCGTGATAACTTAGTATCACAAGAACAGCGTGAGGGTATCCACCCCCATGATTCAGTGACCTCCCACCAGGTCCCCCACAACACGGGATTATAGGAACTACAATTCAAGATGAGATTTGGGTGGGGACACAGCCAAACCATATCATCATGGCTCCTGCTCCATTTTCCCTGGCTAGTACCGCTGGCCAGCCTGGTAGTGTTATTGGGACTCCCCTTTGGTCTGAGTGGGAATGAGCCTATTTGGGCTGGCCACTAGGATGAGGCTCTAGAAACACTGGGCTTAGGTGACCTTCTGTGAGGTTGTGGGTTGTAAGACACTGTCACTATGACATTCCTCTAGTTGTGAGGTATCTAACCAGTTCATCTTTTGGAGTTCTCTGGCTTCTTTTTGTGTTTTTTCTAGGGTTTATATTTATACTTAGCTGGGAGGAACAGGGAAAAAGTATCCATACAATCTTGTCCAGACCAGAATTCTTGTGCAGGGATTATTTTTGGGTAGAGGTGGGGTGGGAGAAGACCCGTAAGACTACTCATAATAGAAAAAATGAATTTGGTTAGTGGCTTTGTTTCAGTAGAAAGTTCTCTATTTCTTTATGTTTCTACCTTTCATAGTTCCCTGTAAACAAAACTGAAATGCAGTCTACCTGCCTTCTTTCTTCCCCCTACTTCATAATCACGCTGTGATATGGTTTGGCTGTGTCCCCACCCAAATCTCATCTTGAATTGTAGCCGCCACAATTCCCACATGTCATGGGAGGTACCTGGTGGGAGGTAATTGAATCATGGAGGTGGGTCTTTCCCATGCTGTTCTCATGATGGTGAATAAGTCTCATGAGATCTGATGGTTTTATAAAGGGCAGTTCCCCTGCACACACTCTCTCTTGCCTGCTGCATGTAAGACATACCTTGCTCTCTCACCATGATTGTGAGGCCTTCCTAGTTATGTGGAACTGTGAGTCCATTAAACCTCTTTCCTTTATAAATTACCCAGTCTCAGGTATGTCTTTATTAGCAGCATGAGAACAGACTAATATATGCTGCCTCTATGGGCTTCAATGAGCTGAAATTCTTACATCTTTAGGAGTGTGGAGGAAGAGTTAAAGCCTCATTTTCAGTTTTGCCACTCTTGTCGTAGTGGGAATGTGAGTCAACAAATACTCTATCTTTAGGCCACCACTTCTCCTTCTCACCACTTCCTCCTAATCACCTCTTGTCAAATTCACCGGCTGGGAAAAATGAGCTTTTAAAGACAGTCAAATCTTATATGTCAAACTCAAAAAGGGAAAGAAACCCTAAGTGTAAATGCCATCTGGCTTTATTTACTCATCCTCGCCCATCTCAGAAACATTTTGAGCAGATGCAGGCTTTCACTCTAAAGAGCAGTTTATAGGAACAGATTGAAGAAAAGGTTTGTTTTAAACATTTCAGCACTATAATTAGATTCAATTAAATTTGTCACTAAGTGTTCTGTAACTTAAGATGTCCTAGCCCTTGGCACATATGAGCAAAAATCTAAAAAACACAGGGAAGGTGCTGATGAAGGTTTTGGATGAGGGTTCAAATAACCAAATACTACCTTCACTTTTAAGATATATCTAAAAGAAAAATTTAAAGTAGTAAATATAAGTCTATAAAATACAAATGGAATTCTTAAATTTCAGGAAACACCCAGAGATTCAGAAATGAATCATATTTCCTCATTTGTTGGGCATTAAAAATGTAATTTTATACTAGTGATAGCAACAGGGTCAAGAAAGCCTGGGAATGGTGCCAGAAACTGTAACATTGGTTGTTCTTTAGATGAATTTATGTGTGACTATAAATGCTATGAAATGTTCTCAGGTAGGAAAGTACTTGTGGCACAGAAGAAAATTCCTGTTCTCTTGAATTTTGGGGGAAAACTTTATCATAAGTTATTCTAGGTATGAAATCATTTACAATTGTAATTTTAATTTTAACATGGTGGAAGTGAGAAATATGGATCACTAAAGATGCTCACATCCTTTTCCCTGGAACCTGTGAATATGCCACTCCACATGGCAAAAGAGACTTTGCAGATGTGATTAAGTTAAAGGCCTTGAGACAGGGAGGTTTTATGCTGGATCACTGGCTTTGGAGATAGAGGAAGGGTCCATGAGCAGTGGAAGCTTCTGGAAGCTGGAAAAGTCAAGGAAACCGATTCTTCCCTGGATCCTAAAGAAAGAATTACAGCCCTGCTAACACTTTGATTTTAGCCTAGCAAGGACTCACATCAGATTTCTGACTTCTAGAATTATAAGATAATAAATTTGGGTTATTCTGAGTCACAAAATTTTGTGATAGTTTGTTACAGCAGAAATAGAAAATGAATACAAATAAGTGGGTTATTTTAAAGAGTGTTGCTATTTGTCTCATATAACTTTTTATGTAAAAGCATTATCTATACCACTGACTTTGCCCTGGGAAAACATTTGGCAATGTTTGGAGACATTTTTTGTTTTCGCAATTGGGGCTGTGGGGGGTGGTGGTGTATTACGGGCATCGAGTGGGCAAAAGCCAGCTGTGCTGCTAAATATCTTACAATGGAATGAACAGTCCCACAAGAAAGAATCATCTAGCCAAAGTAGAGAAATTCTGAGCTAGGTTAATTTATATACTCAAAGCATGTAGGAAATTGAGGCTTCCCTATTCAGTTTGCTCTAAACTAACTGCATAGTCTAGAGCTGCACTGTCCAATAGGGTAGCTATTAGACACACATGTCTGTTCAAATTTAAATTCATTACAGTTAAACAAATTGAAAAATTCAATTTCTCAGTTGCACTCATCATTTTTCAAGTGCTTGATAGCCATATGTGCCTAGCGGCTACCACATTCAACAGCTCTGATACAGAACATTTCTATCATTGCAAAAAGTTCTATTGAGTGCTGATCTTCTAGACTCTTGCTACCCAAAGTGCTGTACATGGATGAGTAACATTAGCATTACCTGACAGCTGTTAGAAATGCTGACTCTCATGTCCCACTCCAGACCTACCGAATCGGAATTTGTGTTTTAATAGATCTGTCAGTGATTCATGTACACATTCAAGTTGGTGAAGCACTGGTCTAGGTGACTTTCTCTTGCTTTCTTTCTCTCCCTGTCATTTCCTTTCTCCTCCCTCTGCTATTCCCTGCACTTATGTTTCCCGTTTACCTACATAAATGCCTTTCTTCTCAGCTTCAGTTTCTGGTCTCCTCAAGCCGGGTCTGTGTTTTATTTCATCTCTATATTCTCCCAAAGACACTGACCACATTGCATTGCACAAGATAGCTGCTTGACACTATTTATGGATCAAATGAACTTCTGAAAATTCTTGATGTAGATAATTTTCGTTTTAACTGAATGGATGGATGCCATCATTTTTACTTTGTACTTTAATTCAGACATTTCCTAGAGTTTCAACTGTGAAAAAAGATAGTCATTTCAAATGTCTAGAAATTTCATAGTAAATTGAAGCTTCCTAATGATTTCACATTGTGAAGAAGGAAACTCATCCTAAGTATCCTATATTCTGATTCTTTATGTGTAATAAAATGTAGCCAGTATTTCCATTCTTAACATTAATTCTCCAGAACAATCATTTGGGTAATGGAATAATTTGTATTATATTTTAAAAAAAACAATTATCTGATATTTGTCCAAGGAACCTAAGGGGATTATCAAGTTTTTGGTATTTATCAAAATCTGTTACTTTATATGATGGTTACAACTACAAGGAATTATCTCATTTTTTTTTCTTTGCACGAATGCAGTGAAAACACTCATAGGATGTTTTGGAGTTAAGGTGACACACATTATGTGAAAGGCCTGATTTTATGAATACTGCATCTTACAATAAAAATAAGAATTCAGTGCTGCAGAAAAGGAGCAAGTTAAAAATTCTAGTTTAATTAGCCAGAGATTTCTCAGGCTGTTAAGTGATCTCCTTCATTTTGCAGATGAAGAATTTGAGGCCTAGAGAAGTTGGTGCTAGTCAAAAGATCAAACCATTGCATGTTTTGTGGAAAGGACAATATTGGAGGCTTGCTTTTAAACATAGCTGTCTTCATCTCGTAAATTTGTGCTGTAAACCAGATGACCCTTGAGGACACTTGCAACTTTTAAAACATTTTAAATCCGGTTCTCCCACTCTAAATATAGTATTCTTAGAGTTTCATACTGCCTCACTGTAGACTATTTCTGTCTGGAGAAAAGGATGGGTAAATGGATGGAAGCTGTCACTACAATACTAGTACAAAAGTTAGATTTAAATTCATGTTTCTTTGCACATGGTAATCTACATAAAAATGTTTTTACTTCATATGTAAATGAATAAAAGTGCCAAGTTATGTTAATTCTCTGATAAAATAATTTTGTAATTCCAAAGCTACTGGGCAAAGTCAAACAGACACATATTTTTTAAATTTCTAAAAGCAAAACTAGCACTGGAAAAAATAACTTGGTCTAGAAATATTGGTTTGTATTGCTTGGAATTGTAAGCGTTGTGCTGTTTTAGGGTCCTTTTTACCCTTCAGGATAGAGCCTTAGCTTTCACTGGACTCCCAGAGGCACCAGTGTCACAGAAATGAGTCACTAGTTTTTTCAACTCTTGAAATACGTATCTGAAGACCAGTGAAAATCTGACTTGTCAAGACTATGATTCTAATTACTAGGGTTTCTTGAGCTCACTGTTTTTGCTATTAAATATTTTCTTCCTTCCTCCAGAAATTCTGCGTTTGAGGATTTTATGTATCCCTTGTGAAATAATCCCCAAGTAATGCAAATTCAACAATAACAGCAACGCAGAGACAATGATCCTTGACTACAGTAGTGTGGATATCTGCTCATTAAAAAAAAAAGAAAAGGAAAAAGAAAATCAAAGGCCTTATTTTAATCTATAGTTATTTTTTCTACTTTTAAATGTTTCTCCCTGTCTTTCTAGAATTAGTTCTCCAGTTATCTTTTTCCTTCTACCTTAAGTTGTCTTATCTTCAAAGACAGTGTGATGGAGCTTAGTAAGGATGCTATGATTTGAAGAACACAGATGCCTCTAACTTATGGAAGAGGAAGCCAAATGCTGTTCCACTCTCAGATAAACAGATGACACGGATGCAAAAGTTTCTCCCTATAAGATCTGTTTGTAATTCTGATGCGTAAGAACTTTGCCAGCATGCTAAGGGGGTTGAAGCATACTGTATTAGTCTGTTTTCACACTGCTGATAAAGACATACCGGCGACTAGGCAATTTACAAAAGAAAGAGGTTTATTGGACTTATGGTTCCACATGACTGGGAGGCTACACAATCACGGGGGAAGGCAAGGAAGAGCAAGTCACATCTTACATGGATGGCGGCAGGCAAAGAGAGAGCTAATGCAGAGAAACTCCTGTTTTTAAATCAGATCTCATGAGACCCATTTGCTATCACGAGAACAGCACAGGCAAGACCCTCCCCATGATTCAGTCATCTCCCACCAGTCCCTTCCATAACACGTGGGAATTATGGGAGCTACAAGATAAGATTTGGCTGGGAATACAGAGCCAAACCATGTCAGGTAGGAAGGCAGGATTCAGGAAAATAAATGTCTCTGTCTGATTAAAGAGTTCACTAAAAAGTTACATATTCAAATACAAGTCATTTAACTCACCCCCTCCCAAATTTTAAGTCATGCTTCAATGTATTCTGTGTTTACTTCAAGTTCATACAGTGCTTAAATCCCAAAGTCACCAATCTAGTAACCTCACTCTGGGTCATCCTTAGTGTAGTATTCTACCAGATCCTTTCCTTTGTTTTTCTTGCCTACTTAAGTGTAGGGTTACTTTCTAGATCATACCATGGAGTACAATGGGGAATGTTGTAAAAATCAAATACTTAAGTGCAAAACACAAAATAAGTTGTAATTGAGTTATAATCAGACTAAGCAAATAAAAAGCATTCTGAGATGCCTTTTAAATGTTTCAAATGTGGATTGCCCCTGATAAATTTAATTAGGCATTATAAAGATATATAAATGCATTTAAAAGATGTAATTGCACCTCAAAACTTTACATAGTTAAAAATCAAAAGGCCACAAATGACCTGAATAAATAGCAGGAGTCTGAAAACTAACTGTCAAAAAGAAAATTGTCAGCAATGTTTTTGAAAATAAGAGGGCCCTAGAAAGTATCCAGCACAGTTAAAAATCTTTCGTGGTAACAAGAATAATTATGAGCAGGACTTGAAGTTCTTCATTAGCATCATATACCTGGATTAAATGGAGCAAGTACATTTCTCCCTCTAATCTAAACTGGAAGCGAGCACTTTACTGGTTTACAGTTAAAGGAAGACAAAGGAATTGACCCAGCTTACATCTTCCCTAATGAAATTTTTCACTCTGTAAACCTGATCTGGTTAAGATCTTTGACAAAGAAATGTATACGAAATGGATGGGTGAATGGCATGACAAGCAAGAGAAGTGCCCAGGTGTCCCAAAGGCTGTCTTTCTATTCTTCACACGGGGCCAACATGAAGCCCCTCTGGGCTGCATCTGGTTCTCTTTTGTTGCTACTTTATTTCTTAGGAAAATTCTTTTTATTGTTTTTTAGCCAGAACTGTTCTGCAATGAAATTCTCTCAGTGCTGGCCTTTGCCCAGCAGTCCAGCTGTTTCTGTAGGGTGGGGTCCAATCTTACCGAGGTGGCCAGAGTGCATCCAGCTCCAAACACCCCCGGTCAGTGCTATGTGGTCTGATAAGTCTCCACCAGACCCTCCCAAGCTGTAACCTGTGAAAAACAGAAATACAAGGCCTGCATGTTCGCTCCCTAAAGAGTTCCCTCCCTGGCTTATCTGTTTTCCTCAAACATCTCAACTAGGTCAGGCCCTGTTATTGAAAAACAAGTGGGTTTCCCCTAGTTTCCCAGCTAAGAAGATCTGGCCTCTGCCTTAGGCCCTGACTGGGGGTCCCCGTGCAGCAATAACTAATTGTGCAGCCTACACAGCCAAGTGACCAGGCCCTAGTGTCTGCCCGAGAGGAGAGGTTGGAGCAAGCCACCCAGAAGCTTTGCTGGCTACACCTGGCTGTGGGCAGCTGTTCTGGCTATGTAGGGGCATCCACTACACCCTGTCTTCCCAGGCTCTCTAAAGCCAGAAGGATTTCATCCTTTTCCAGAATGTGGTACTTTAGCAGGCTGAGATAGCCCATTCCTCTTAGAAATTATTCCCCTTTACTTGAAGGATGGTAAAATAAAGGACCATTTAAACTTTTAAACTTACCTCAAATTCTTTTTCAAATGAGATAGGGTCTAAAATTAAGACATTAAAAGCAAATACTCATTTTAGATTTTTTTTTATTTTTTAAGACTAGGTCTTGTTCTGTCCCCCAGGCTGGAGTGCAGTGGCGCAATCATAACTCACTGCAACCTCGACCTCCTGGGCTCAAGCGGTCCCCACACCTCGGCCTCCCATGTCGTTGGGACCACAGATGTGCTCCACTGCACCTGGCTGGTTTTTTTTTTTACTTTTTCTAGAGATAGGGTTTCACCTTGCTGCCCAGGCTGGTCTTGAACTCCAAGGCTCAAGCGATCCTCCCACCTCAGTCTCCCAAAAGGCTGGGATTATAGGTGTGAGCCACTGCACCTGTCCCTTATTTTTAATTTTAAGCAAAAAGGGGATTGGCTCTGAAGTTCAAGAAGTCATCAAGAAATGCTGATGGGTGACTTCAGCATCGTTTCAGATGAAAGGACAGCCTGATGTCACTCTGTGACTAGGGTAATGTCATTGTAGGGAGTACAGCTTCCCACTTTGCTATCTCTAGGTTGGGAGAACCAATAACAGTTCACCCAAAATATCCACATTTCTTGGAGGCCTAACCTTTGGGTATTCACTGAAGAGGAAAAGGAAATAAATGAAGGGAACCCATTAGGTGGCTCTGTGCTTCATATTCCACTTGCAGTGTCTCATTCAGTCCTCACAATAGTGCTGAAAGTAGATCATATCCCCATTTGACGCATAAGGAAATTGAGGCTGGACAAAAGTGAATAACTTGTCCAATGTCCCATAAGCAGTAAGGAAAAGAAACAGTATTTGACCTCAGGTCTGTCTCTTTCCTCCTGTAAAAGATGAATACATACCTTTTAAAGTCCTCCAAATTATGCAGCCTTGGAGATTAAAAGAAATTTTATTTCCAAGATATCTCTAGTTTTCTTCCTCCCCACTAACTAGCTTCTTGAGTTCCCATGTGAATATTGTCGTTCATTTCCTTAATTATTTTTTTGTTTTGTTTTGTTTTGTTTTTTTTGAGACGGAGTCTCGCTCTGTCACCCAGGCTGGAGTGCAGTGGCCAGATCTCAGCTCACTGCAAGCTCCGCCTCCCGGGTTTACGCCATTCTCCGGCCTCAGTCCCCGGAGTAGTTGGGACTACAGGCGCCCGCCACCTCGCCCGGCTAGTTTTTTGTATTTCTTAATAGAGACGGGGTTTCACCGTGTTAGCCAGGATGGTCTCGATCTCCTGACCTCGTGATCCGCCCGTCTCGGCCTCCCAAAGTGCTGGGATTACAGGCTTGAGCCACCGCGCCCGGCCCATTTCCTTAATTATTAAAGAAAAACATGTTTCTTTTTTTAATGGTAAATAGTGTTTAATAAAGGTTTTATCATTATTTTAAAAACATTTTTAATGAAGTTCTTTCCATTGAAGCATTTCTAATTTATTCTAATGAAGCATTTCCACAGAATTAAAAAAAGTAATAATTTAGGGTTAGTTATCTACATCAATATCATTATCAAAGTCCACTGTCTGTCTTTCCTCTTTTCTCCTCCTGCTTAGACCAGGGAGCATAGTAGATGTACTTCATGCGGGCCAGCACCCTGAGGCCACGTGTAAGCAGGTGGGAAAATGATGTCCATGAAACAGACAGTCCCATACCACTTTTAGTTACAAACACTTACCCTGGATGAGAGCAGGAATTGAGACCAAGTTTGTGTCCCAGTGGGTTCCAGGACTTTTTTTTCCCGTCAATTTCCACCCTATCCTGGGCAGGCTTAGAAAAACGTATTTCTTACCAAAAAATTTACAAAAACAATGTTTACATTAAAATTTAAAGTCCATGCAACTGCCTCTGGTTCCTAAAGGTAACTGCTGCCAATGATTTGGTGTGTATCCTTCTAGACATTTTTTGAAATGCACATAGGGTACACATGCATATAAGACCTATAGCAATTTTATAATAAGCGACCTATTGTAAATGATGTAACTTTACAGACTTAATGTAATGTGCATATCTTCCCATGTGGGTAACTATGGTAGAGCAGTGCCAATCTGCTTAATGGCTGCTTACTACTCCACTTATGTATCCTATCAGTGGATATTGAGATAGTTTCTAATTTTCTACCATTATGAATATTTCATTGAACATTTTGTGGTCGTATTTTTATATGCTTCTTCAAGTATATCTGGATGATACACTTCTAAAATGGAATTGTTGAGTAAAAAAGGACATTATACATTTAGATAGATATTGCCAAATTGCCCTTCAAAAAGATGGTCAAATGACTCATCTATCAACAGTGTATGAGTGTGCCCATTTATTTATTACCATTATGTCATTAGTAGGAGCATTTTAAATCTTTCCCACTCTGCTAGCTATTCTTTTTAAGATCAGAATAACATATTTAATACTGATGAGCTTTAGTTCTGAAGCCAAAGCACTTGCTAACATTTCGTCCCTGGATCAACAGACTCAACCACCCAGCCACAGATATTGCTGGACAATCATGGGTTTCCCCAGAAAGGGCACAGCCTGCACCACTAAGCTTATTGAGTGTTTTTGAGCCAGCCAGCCTGCCTGCCTGCCTTCCTCCCTTTCTCCCTTCCTTCCCTCACAGAGTGAGACTTCTCTTGGAGTCTCACTCTGTCACCCAGGCTGGAGCGCAGTGGCATGATCTCAGCCGACTGTAACCTCTGCCTCCCAGGTTCAGGCGATTCTCCTGCCTCAGCCTCCCAAGTAGCTGGGATTACAGGCACACGCCATCTCACCTGGCTAATTTTTGTATTTTAGTAGAGATGGGGTTTCACCATGTTGGTCAGGCTGGTCTCGAACTCCTGACCTCATGATTCACCTGCCTCAGCCTCCCAGAATGCTGGGATTACAGGCGTGAGCCACTGCGCCGGGCTGAGCTATGAGCTACTTTATACAGGTAACAAGAAAAAGAAACTAAAGATGGTTGGTGCTGGCCTTTCTAGTGTTGGTCAATCTCTTCCTCACTCTCTCTCTCTGTCATTCTCTCTTTCCTACTTTATTCAACTATAATTGACATATAACATGTTGTTGCATATATTGATAGTTTGTTTCTTTCTATTTATTACTGACTAGTATTCCATTGATCACAAATACTACTGTATATTCATCTGTTGATCTGTGGATGGACTTTTAGGTTGTTTCTAGTTATTGACTATTACAAATATTTTGCTCTGAGCATTTCATACACATCTTTGTGTGGACATATTCTTTCCTTTCTCTTGGATAAATATTAAGGAGTAGAATGGCTGAGTCATATGATATGTGAATGTTTAACTTTTGAAGAAGCTGCCAAACTGTTTTCCAAATAATTAATACCATATTACATTTTCACCAGCCGTGATGAAAGTTTCAGTTCCACTATATCCAAGTCAGCATTTGCTAGGGTCACTCTTTTAAAATTTGGACATTCAGTGGGTGTGCAGTCATATCTCATTGTGGATTTAATTTGCATTTCCCTGATAACTAGTGAAGCTGATCACCTTTTCATATGCTTAATGGGCCATTTATACATTTTCTTTTGAGAAGCATCTATTAAAATATTTTGCATTTTAATTGGATTATTCATTTTATTATTGTATTGATATATAATGGGAATCTAACTTTGATATCCCTCCCTCAACCTAATGTCAAATTATTCCAAGACTATTTATTGAGCATTTGATCTTTTCTTCATGTTTTAAAATATGTATTAGATTTTGTTATGCAGAGATTCATTTTTGGATTCTAATGTGTGCCACTAATCCTCCTGCTAGTACCAAACTAGCTTAAACCTGTGGCTTTATATCATGTTTTAATGAGATAAGCCCTTCATTAACTTGCCCCTGCAAATGCGTTTAATACACTAACTAATTTTGAAAGAATTCCTATTTTAAAAGTATTGAATCTTCCCTTTCAAGAATATGGTACTAGCTCCATTTATTTAGGTATTTTTTCTTAAAAGTTATATAATGTTCTTTATTGAAGAATAACATAATTTTGCTAAATGATGATTATCTTGAAAATGGGACCTACATATTTATTGTAAGAAATCCATTTAGTTTTGCACTTTAATTTATATATGCCCACTTTTCTGAGGTACAAATTTTTTTCCAATAGTTGATTGAATAGTTATCGGGTATTTTAGTTTCTCTATTAACAAGTAGGCAATCTGAAGACAACTTATTTTCAATTGTTTATCAGTTTTTTTCTTTTCCAGCTTAATTCATTGACTAGAATGTCAGTACAAACAGATATCCTTTTCGTATCCCTTATATTAATGGAATACTTCTAGTATATCATTGTTAAATAAGATTTCTGTTGGTTTCTAATAAGTTTTCTGTAATTTCCCCCTATTCCCAGATTACTAAGTGTTGTACTTGTAATTATATTTTGATTTTTTGTTGGTGGTGTTTTATCTTCCTTTTAAAAAAGCAAATGTTGGATTTTACCATGCTAGTCATTGGTGCTAATATTTTTTCTTAATAGTGTGGTGAATTGCATTAAGCGATTTCCTAGTGTTAACCCTTTTTAGTTGTATCATAGCATTCTGCTGACGGATTCAATTATACTCATGAAGTTGACGGTCTATACAGTTATTCTCAAGGAAAGGTGGTACTTCCTGCTGAGTATTCTCCAGGGACATTTGGGAATGTGAGGGAGTAGTTTTTGCTGGCCACAATGGGCAGGGTGCTAAGGACCCTATAATTCATGGAACAGTTACCTGCAACAAATAAGTTTTTCATCCCCAAAGCCAATTCCGATCCCATTGAGAAAAACTCATCTACAGTTTTGTGGTGGAGAGATTTGTTTTGTCAGTTTTTTATAGTTTATTTTGGTCTCTTAGAATGAGTTGGAATTTGTTAAAACATTTTAGTGCTTGGGGAACAATATAAATTCCATAGGAAGTAATACATCCCTTAGGTTTGATAAATTTCATCTACAAATCAATCAGAATCTGTTGCCTTTTGAGGGGGTGAAGGAACTTTTTTAGTAATTATATACTCTATGTTTTTTGTTTTGGGTATATTCAGATTTTCAAACTATTGCATCAATTGTCATAGTTTGTTTCCTTAGAAAAACATCAATTTTAGCCATACTTTCAAACTTATTGGGAAATAATTTCATGTAACTTCTTCTAGTGTGTGAACTTCATCATCTATGGTTATCTCTTCTTTCTAATCTGTTTTATTTTGTTGGTCATATATAAGACACTTGTCTCTTAGGTTGTTTCTTTAAATACCAGATTTGTTGTCTTAATCAAGTTTATTATTTTTTATTTTCTATTTCAGTCACGTGTTTTAATTTCTTTTTTCCTTTTGGGGATGTTATATATTTTTGCTCAACTTCTTGAGTTTAATGCATGGTTCATTTCTTTCTCATTATTTGTATTCATTTGTAAAAATATTTTGGCCTCTGAATGCAAAACTGTGCCGTTAATGGATTTCTAGTCTGTTACAGTCATTCCATTTGGATATAATGCAATCACTTAATTAGGGTATGTGATTTGTATTACTAGAACCGATAGTGATTATGCTATTTGCACAGCAAACAAACCTAAAGCCGCTTTGAATTTCCAGCAGCTCAGTTGGTATCCTGTTGTTATTGACAGTTGTAAACTCAATTACAATTTTATAATTAATTTTAAAGTAATGATTTGTGATAAAAATTCTAGTAGTTAAAAATACACAATGAGTCTACTTTCTCACCCCAATCTTTAGCCATGGCAATACTAATTTCTGATGTAGAATTTTAAAAAATTATCTACATATATAAGCGTAAGCGAGTGTAGGAGGGCACTTGTGTATCTGCATATACACACTGAGTATATGCACCTATTCTTACATGACTTTTCACCAACTTAATGTGTTAACAATAGTTTTGTGAAACATACTAATTCATGCCCATAGCCACTTTTCTATTCTCTTCCAGTAAAACTGCTTCAAAGACTTGTATATCCTTGCAGTATTCAGTTTCTTTCCTGTTCTCTCTTGATCTTACTCCAATCAGGCTTCTGTTCTCATGACTCCACTAACTGTCATCAGTGACCTCCTTGCCACTAAATTCATTTTTTCAGTTTTCAGGTATTTTTGACTTTTCTCCTTCTCTCTAATGTCCAGTCTGTTAGCCATACATATCAGCTGTGTGGTCAAAATGTGTCTATGATCTCCACTTTCCCGTATTCAAAGCCACCATTATCTCTTGTCTGATTTATTGCGTGAGCTTCTACCTGCTCTTCTTTATCCACACTTGCTCTTCCATAGTCTCCAAATATTATTCCCCTCTAAAATGTATCTTACTTATTTTGTATTTTGTTGATTGTCTTTCTCATTCCTTTTAGAACCTAAACTTAATGAAAGCAGAGAATTTTTTTTTCTGCTGGGTTCATTGCTGTATCCCTAGTTACATAACTAATTAAATAATTATACTGTCTAATAAAACAAGTGCAAAAAGAAGGCATTGTTTCTATGAAAATTAGGTGAATGCTTTGTTAACATTCAATTAAGGTAAATTGGGGGGAAAAAAAAGAGCTGATGAAAACAACTGTCGAGGTTTGAAGAAACCATAAAAACACTCCACAAGGTTTTTCACTGAAATTGCTTTGCAAGAATTTTAAGTTCTGACTATTCTGGAGGAGCCAAATTGGAAGTAGTATGGGATGCTTAATTGGGGTGGCTTTTGCTTGGAATATGACACAGAACTCCAGTCAATGGACCTGTGTTCAAATAAAAAGCCTTGACTCTATGTCAAAAGATTGGTAAATGAATACAAATTTATTTTTTTAAATAAGATGTTTAAAGTATCATTTTTATGATTTGTTGTTCTAAACACTATTAGATGCATTGACTATTATCCTCAGTTAAGGCTTACTGTAGGGCATCTGATGATTTGGTATCAGTAAAGGCAGAATAAACTGGTAGAAGTTGAATAGGATTTTACTTTATGGGTGCAAGTGTACCTTATTTTACTTCTCTATTGATGGTTATCTAAGTTATTTACAGTTTTTAAAACAAAGAATGCTGCAAATCTTTGCACATGCATAATTGTATTGTGTGTAAATATATCTATAGGATAAGTTTCTATCAGTGATATTGTTGCAGTTTATTTTGACAGCTTTAGAACTGATTGACTTTTGCTTAGGATTTATGGGCTAGTCAGAATTTGCTTTGTGATATTTAGACTTGGTGTTGTCAATTGTATCAGCCAGCTTTTGTACTCTACCCTTGTAGTTAAATAATTGAAATTTATGTAGAAAAACTATGTTTATGATTGTGAATCTGGAATTCTATAGCCTAAACACCCACTTCCCAATTGAATCATTGTTTTTATAACCTTACTTTAAGGAAATTTTTTAATTTATAAAAAGTTTTTGATAATGAGAGATATCTTAGATACACAGCTATCATCTTAGAACAGACCATACCTCCTTTCTGCTCTGCCTAGAATCTGTGCTTCCTAAAGATCAATCCAGGACGTTTGGCAGCTATAGGAGATGTAACTAATCTCAAAAAGAATGACAATGACCACATTTACAGTTTATACTGTTCTTCTTTTCATGTCTTTTGGCTATTAAAAATTATACAAATATAAACATTTTTAGGTTATGTAAATAATTCACAAAGTTTTCTGAATTGGCTTTTAGATTAAATTTTTAGTATTTTCCCCATTTTGGTAGTAAGGAAACGAATTGTAAATAAAATTTCCATTACGTTTCTCTATCTTTGAAGTTTGTCTCTTGGGTAATACATATCTTGTGATTCATGAAATGCAAAGAAAAAAATCCACAGGATTTTGTCATCAGCTACATTCTATGAGCATTTTCAGCCAGATTTCTGTACTTGTTTAGATTTACATTATTTTGGGAGAATCTTAATTTGTAGTTAAAAAATTAAATATGTTGCAAAACCAATTATAAACTTCCTGTTAATGTTGAACTTTTGCTAGGGAAAGATTCTGAGGGGAATTTCCTTTATCCTTTTAAAGGGATAAATATTATTTAAATCACCTTAGTAACAGTTGGACCACAGTCATGCAATTAGTTTAGTATCACTTTCTCAGTTAGATGGTGTTGGTCTGGAGTTGACAACATTGATTTTCTGTGAAGTTTATTATTTATTATTTTTTAAATAAGGGGGAAATTTTGCTTTTTAAAACATTTGCAGTCTATCACTAGGTTTACAAGGCAAAATAGATTTAATCATTTTGAGAATTGTGAATTATTTTCTGTGTGAAGAATATATGTGGCACCATCGTTTTTGATTGAGTCTCATAGTGCACATTATGTAAAAGAAAACAAATCTTATTGTCTTTTTTATGATACAGTAAAGTGAAGACTGTCCTGAGTGTGCATGGTGCATACATGTTATGTATGTGTTATATGTGTATGCATACATATGTGTGTGTATATCTATTTTTTCTACAAATTTAAAATAATATCAGTGACTTGAAAATAGTAAGGGCTTACCAGGTAATCTCTTTGTAGGCCTTGGAGTAGCTTTTTTTTTTTTTTTTTTTTTTTTTTGGTTATTGATGGGTAACCGTGCTCCGGTAAATCAGTCTTTTTCTTTTTTTTCTTTTTTTTTTTTTTTGAGATGGAATTTCGCTCTTGTTGCCCAGGCTGGAGTGCAATGGTGCAGCCTTTGCTCACTGCATCCTCTGTCTCCCAGGTTCAAGTGATTCTCCTGCCTCAGCCTCCTGAGTGGCTGGGGTTACAGACATGTGTCACCACGCCCAGCTAATTTTTTTTTTTTTTTTTTCTTTTGAGATGGAGTTTTGCTCTTGTTGCCCAGGCTGGAGTGCAATGACGTGATCTTGGCTCACGCTTCCCAAGTCCAAGCAATTCTCTTACCTCAGACTCCGGAGTGGCTGGGATTACAGGCGCCTGCCATCACACCCAACTAATTTTTGTAGTTTTAGTAGAGACAGGGTAACAACATGTTGGTCAGGTTGGCCTTGAACTCCTGACCTCAGGCAGTCCACCCGCCTCATCCGCTCAAAGTGTTGGGATTACAGGCATGAGCCACCATGCTCAGTCTAATTTTGTATTTTTTTAGTAGAGACGGGGTTTCATCATATTGGTCAGGCTGGTCTTGAACTCCTCACCTCAGGTGATCCACCCGCCTTGACCTCCCAAAGTGTTGGTATTATAGGCATGAGCCACCACGCCTGGCCTGGCAAGTCGGTCTTAACCTCAATTACTTCACCCTAAGACAGAGCTGGGTAGAAATCAGAAGACAAGAATTAGGAAAAAAGGAAGAGGCAGTGATCCATCTTAACAAGGTTTAGACTGTATTGGTTTTATTGCAGGTAAATTAAAGCCTTTCCTTTTTTGTATGCTTATAGACCTCAGGGGTTGCATTCTATTCCTGAGAATAGTAGCTACCATTGGCAGTGAGGTATGTGTGCATGAATCCTGGATCTAATTAGGTGGCCTGTGCTGCTTCCATATTTTTGGAACATTATTCTGACTTTATTTGTTCTATTTGTAGATAAGAACATTCAGAGAAACACTCTCTGCCCATGTAATTATCTCATATAGCATTTTGCCTACTCAGATGGCATGGCTGAATGTTTTAGGTATAGGGAAAAGCTGACTTTGGTGGCAACTCTTTTTGCTGTCTTCTCAAATTAAGAGGGTCCTCTATTCAGGAATGTTTCCTGCATAATGAATAGACATTCCTTGAAGCATGATGACCCCCACCCACTGCGTTTGAATGTAGAGCAACATTTTACATGAAAACAGTGATAGTATAGGAAGCACAAAATAACATCAAATAAACTCTAATTAATAGCTTCACAGATTCAAGAAGATACCGTGTTGACTAAATTAGTACACATTACTATGTAAAATGATCATTCAGAGAACAGTGTTCCTGAAAATAAAAAAATCTGATCACTTGCCCTCCTTTACCCATTACTAACAAACAGACAAACTGAAAGTCACTACCAGGTAGTGACATGGATATAGCTAAAAATCAAATATTTGACCTTGAAAATAAATCCAGGATATCACCCGGGATACCAAATCAAAAGTAAAGTGTTAAAAATATAAATGGAAAATTAAGACATGTCAAGGGTCAATCAGTTTTTAAATGTAGATTCCCAAATATCCAACATTCATTGTAAAAGAAGTCTCAAATGAACAGAAAAAATGGAGAGAAAAGTAGTCAAAGTAATAGGATATTTCCTTAATCTAAAGACAAATGTGAGACTGTAGATAAAATTGCCGATCAAGGGCAAAGCAAGAATTATGAGCAAAGCCGAGACATCATATTCTAGTGATATTTGTGATCTCCCAAAGTTAATGAAAGACATTGTGACAGTTTCAGGTAGGAGAGGATGAGAAAAATGTTTGGTTAATGGCCTAGGTAGCTAGCTTACTAGATCCTTGTTCTTTCTTTCACTTACTTTTTTTATTCATTCAACAAATGTTTATAGAGCACTTACTATATGCCAAAAATTTTGTTAGGTAATATAGACACAGTGGAGTAAAAATAGTCGGATGAGGGACAGAAGTAATCAATAATCACACTATAAATAAAAATAAATTACACCTGTGATAACTTCTACCATGGAGGGTTTTATTGTGCCAAGAGATGTTACAAAGGGATTTTTGACTTAATCAGGGAAGGCATCCCAGAAGTAGCGGTAAGTAACGTGTGAGTAGGAATTAGATTGTGAGGAGAGCAGGTAACATCCCAGGAAGAAAGAGTAACATGCACAAAGGCCCATGGTTAGGGGGATTGCGATAGATTGAAAGGAATGGAAAAACTAGTAAGTCCAGAAAGCAGACATGCAGTGCAAGACAAAGCTTGGTGAGTAAGTAAGGACCTGTACTATGCAGGTGTTTTACACGAAAAGAATGGGAATCATACATCAGACTTCTCATCTGTAAGACTAAATACTAGAAGACAGTGTTCTGAGAGAAAATGATTTTAAGCTTATGCAAACTTTCTAGAAAGAATGCTCATGGTACACTCTAGAAAATGGGGGTGGAGGAGGGAGAAGAAAAGAGGTTCCAAAAAAAAAGATGTACGTTTGAAGAAGCAATGTACCACCTGGGTATGTAAAATAAGCAACCCCCAATGGAAGTTGAAAAGCAGGCCTAGAAATCAATGGGTTCGATTGGGTTAGTAAGTCATAGGGCTGCAGGAAATGTCTTTGGGGATAAATTGTATAATTAAAAAGTTGGAAATACATCTGTGGTATGCTTCTGCTGTAATAAACCACGTGTTTCTTATCTGTAACAAAAGAGAGAATAAAAAGAGAAAGCAGTTAGAAGTTCAAGGGAAAACAAAAATTTGTTCAAAAGTCATGGTGTTGAATCTGTTTTTAATAAGAGAATTAAGGGCATCACATTTTGATGTCTAGTCCCATGTTTGGGCTTATTCTTGACATTCTATTTACGTGTGTGCATTTCCTTGCTTTTGCTTCTATCTTTTCTTTTCCTACCTTTTGATAAATTGAGTTTTCTTTTCAAACTGTTTTGTTCTTCCTTCATTTTTAAAAAATATTTCTTTCTTTTGTGGTTTGAGTGGTACATCCAATATCTATTTTTAGTAGTGGCTAACTTTAAATTTTAAAAACATACTTTAAAAAATTCAAGATACAGGCCAGGCATGGTGGCTCATGCCTATATTCCTAGCACTTTGGGAGGCCAAGGCGGACAGAACACCTGAGGTCAGTAGTTCAAGACCAGCCTGGCCAACATGGTGAAACCCCATCTCTACTAAAAGTACAAAAATTAGGCATGGTGGTATGCACCTGTAATCCCAGCTACTCAGGAGACTGAGGCAAGAGAATTGCTTGAATCTGGGAGGCAGAGGTTGCAGTGAGCCAAGATCAAGCCACTGCACTCCAGCCTGGACGACAGAGTGATACTCAGTCTCAAAATAAAATAAAAAATAAAATAAAATAAAATAAATTCAAGATATAGTTCAGTATCTACAGTAGCCCCCAAACAAGACAAAACTATCAGCAAACTTTCTACTGTTCTACCTGCTCTTCTTACCTCTTACATAAGAAAAGAAAAATCAAGACTCCTAGTTTCTTGTTGTTAACATTTCTAAATTTATAAATATCTGAATGAGAGAGTCAAATATATAAAAAACACAAAAAGTGATGTGACAATCATCTAATTGCCAAACATTAAAATCAAACATGCTAACATTTTGTGTAATTTGCTTCAGGTCTCTGAAAAGAATTGTAGATATAACCAAAGCACCGTCCCCCACTCCTTCCTCCTGCCCGTTGTCTCAGAAGTTGTCCGGAAATTGCTGCTTCTTGTTCTCATTCATGTGCTTGCACTTTTATTATCTATCTGTGCACTTATTTAAAAAACCCTCACACTTAAAAAGAATTCGGCCAGGTAATACAGGCTAAAATTATAGGATACAAATTCTGAACCTTCAAAAGTGTGTAGGAATTGTTCCACCATTCTAGAATTTGGTCTTCTAGGGTCTTCCTTATGCTCCTTTGAATGTCCTATAGCATCCATTTAAAGACCTTACACACGGTAGATGTTAATGTTTATTTTCCACCCATAATTTAATGACATTTCTACTCATTAATTTTTCTTGTTTGGGATATATGTACTAGGTGCTTAGCTATGACTTGCTAATTCATCCAATGGAAGACACTGAGTGTCTACTGTCGCCAAGTGATATTCTAGATTCCAGAGATACAGATATGAAAGAGGTAGCATTCTTTCCTTCATGAAGTTAATATTCTTGTTGAGGGAAGATAAAACAACAAACATGTAAACCAATAAATACAATAATTTTGGGTATAAATAAAGGATATGTCATTTGGGTATATCATGATGTGGTGATAATAAAATGGGAGAATATGGTGATGGTGGTGGGCTGCTGCTTTGGCTAGGATAACCAAGGATAGCCTTTTTAAGAAAGTGACATTTAATAAGTAAATGGACATAAAGAGCTGCAGAGAGAGTAATCCGAGCAGATGGATCTATAAATGCAAAGATCCTGAGACAGAAATGGGCTTGGTCTGTGTGACTGGAACCTCGTAAATGGGGAGTGAGTGAAAAGAGATGAGATCCAAGAAAGTGGCAGGGGCCAGTCATGTGTAGGGCATTATGGATAGCAGTAAGGATTTCAAGTAGGAAGATTTTGGAGGGTTTTAAGCAGGAGAGTGACTTAATGCAAATTGATTTATACTTGTTGTGTACAAGCTGGACTTTAGGGAAGCAGTGTGGAGGAAGAGGAATTGGTCAAGAGCCTGTTGCAATTGGCAGATAAAAGGTATTGCTCACTTGTCTAGGGGAGGTAGCAATGGAGAAGTGGTTTCTCCTGGCTTTTCAGCACCTGAATGGTCTGTAAGAATGGCACTAGCATACAAGTTATTTCAATGTGGACTTTCCAATGTACAGTTGCAGGATGAGAGTTAGAGTCTGTTGGAGGTTATGGAGCTTGTACGTGTGCGATACACACTACTTGAGAGTATGCCAGAGGAAAGGCAGCTTTGGCATTCTCTTGGGTACAGGAAAGGTAGCATGTGGTGATAGAGTCTAATGAAGCTAAAACTGTCACCCAGGAATGTTAAAAAGAGAACATAATGAGTATTCTGCTTGCTTTAGAGCTCTGTATGGTGTTATTATCCTTCTCTAAAAGATAAATGTTGCTCTCAAGAGTAATGAAAATACTAGAGCACATCACACAGTAAATGAAATTGTGAAACTTTAAACATATGCAACATGTGCTGTGACCAGGAAGGAATGGCAGTGTTGAACACCAAACTATATGGAGTAAAATTGGTATCAGGGTGGAAATAACATAGAACAATAATACTTTGGAGATATCTCAGTTAAATTACAAAGTTTCAATAGTCAGGAAAAAAGATTTTATAATTAATCTGAGTTACTCTTTTAGAAAAAGCGTTAATCTCAAAAAGCCATCCACCTATACCCCCATTATAATGAACCCTTAGCTGCGAGATTGAGGAAGAATAAGCTTTGCATCTGTGGCCTATTTTTCTGACATAGGCTCTGTTAAGATACATAGCATCGAAGGATTTCCTAGCTAACTATATATTATGTGTGTATCTTAATAGCAGAAATCACAATGTAACTACAGAGATGAACTAAAATTTGATTAGATTCTGGGATACAAGCTGACTGACCTGAGGGAATAAACAATTTAGGGAAAACAGAAAAAGAAACTTAGGCACTCACCTATTTTCTCCCTTGATTCCCACCCCAGGTCTCTGAGATAGGACTGTTTCTGGGATCCTCATTTGAAAATCAAGAAGAGTGAGGCCACCTTGGGCACAGTGCTGATGTAGAATTGATTTACCTTGACTTGTTTTGGATCTGTGGGATGTCTGGTTCTTTTGTAAAAACACAACTTTGCCAGCCAGACTGGAAATGCTTTCTGTGTTTTTCATCAAAAATCTTGGACACTCTCTCTAGAGGTCTTCTCTGGCAAGGACTGTTTTCCTCTTTAACTTTGGTTCTTGCATTCCATATGTAAGCAAAGTTCAACTAGTTAGGAAAAAGTCATTCTAGAAAAAAAGATTGTAATTGTGAGACCAGATGGTAAGCATTATTCAGCTGATGAGGTTGTGTAGATTTGAGGGAAGGTGTGGTAATATGATCTCGATCTGCAGCTGTGACCTGTTGTTCCAAAACAGCCTCATTCCTTCCTGCCTTTTGCGTCTGCATTCCAGCACCTCTCCCTCCATCTTTGTGGGCATTGGAGTTCTCACGGATTGCTTTGACAGATGCATCAGGGAGGAATAAAGCTTGTTCAAGGAAGGACAACCCACAAATCTGTTTTCAATATCCTCTGCCCCATGTTACTTGTAATATTGGCAAATCCGGGGGAATATAACCACTTTTGTTCAGCACTCTGAGAGACAGTTTCCCATGACACAAATTGCCATGAGCCTATTTAGATGTAATTAAGGCATTTCTATTTGATGTCTTGCAGGTACCTCAAACTAAACACATACTGAACCCAGCTCATTAGCTCTCTCCTCCTTACCTCCCCTAACAAAACACCAACCAAGATTTTCTCCTGTGTTTCCTCCTTCAACCAAAGGGAAAATTTAGAAGTCATTCTAGACTTCTCTGTCTCATCCATCTCATGGAGTCCTTCTCCTAAATACTTCTCCAGTCTTCTATATCTCTTCCCAGTGCTGCTGCCCTGATTCTGGGTTTCATTATTTCTCTTTTGGAATTTGGAAATAGTTTTGCCTTTACTTTATTTTCTTCTTCCACTCTGTCACCAATGTTGTGTCTTAAATGAAAATCTGACCAGTAAGGCCAATGAGATTACAATCCCACAGTGGGAGGGGTGGATGAAGGTCTTTATTTTTTAAAGAAGCTCTGCAGGCTATTGTAATATGTGGCTATGGTTGAGAATGTATGCTGGACTGGACAAATTTCAAATATCTCAGCCAGATATACAAGATGTTTGTGACCTTGGGCATCGCATCTTCTGATTTTTCTTCTGTTTCTGACTTTATAATAAATAACCATAACTACTTGTACTTCCTCTAACTTTTTTTTTTTTTTTTGATATGGAGTCTTGCTGTGTCACCCAGGCTGGAGTATAGTGGCGTGAGCTCGGCTCACTGAAACCTCTGCCTAGTGGGTTAAAGTGATTCTCCTGCGTCAGCTTCCCAAGCAGCTGGGACCACAGGTGTGCGCTACCATGCCTGGCTAATTTTTGTATTTTTAGTAGAGATGGGGTTTCACCATTGTTGGCCAGGCTGGTCTCGAACTCCTGACCTCAGGTGATCCACCCGCCTCGGCCTCCCAAAGTGCTGGGATTACAGGCGTGAGCTCCCACACCGGGCCCTTCCTCTTTCATACTGTTGCATACTGTTCATCGGTGTTGTGCCTGGGTTTGTGGGATTCTTCTATCAGAAATGTGCTGGAAATATACAAACTAATAAAACACTATGACTACTGAGTACTGTATTTCATTCCCCATCTTGGTAAGTGTTGGCATTGACCCATGAGAACCTCCAGAAAGATTTGAGGCTTACATGCTTCCCTGTGTTCTCTCTCTATTCCCTCTTGTTATCTTCTTCATACCCAACTGCAAGTCCTAGGAATTTCTTTATAATCAGGATAGTATTGTCTTAGAGCCTTTTGACATGCCAGCTCTTCCTTGTCCAAAACACATTTTCACATTCTGCCCTTGGAGAATCTGTCCTAGGGCTCTGTAACAGCAGCTGCCACAAGTCTGTGCCACTCACATAAGTCATGGTGGTCAGGTAGATATGCAGTTTATAGAGGACTTTTACAAGTTATATCTAAGTTTGATCCTCACTGTGCCATATGGAGTAGGCAGGGAGCTATTATTTCTCCACTTTACAGGTGCTGAGATGGAGGTGTTTTAACTCGTATCAACCTGTCTTTCAGGTGTACACTGGACTCTATAGATTACATGTTGAAGGGTCCACAATGCACATCTCAAGTACTGTAACCTGATTGAATTATGGTTAGCTCCCTATTATTAAAGGACTTTAGGTGTGGTTTATTATTGTTTTCAGAAGCTCAAGGGGAAATCCCTAATTTGAGCAAACTTTATTTCAGAATATCCATTCATTATGGGTTAGGAGCCTCATCCCTTGAAATTTTCCAGCCCCCATTTTCCTCTTCTGTATTGCATCCTCATCTTTTGGTCAGTTTGATCCTTGAGGCCTCTGTGAAATAGAAAGGAGGGGGAGGGGGGCATGGAATTTCCATATGATTGGTTTTAGATGTTGATTTCTGAGGCCTGTACTGTGAGTCACTGAAATGATTGGATTGAGTCTTGAAGATCCAAACACAGAGTGTTGGGACTGTGTGGTGGGGCCTAATCCTAGTACAAAAACCAGTTCCTTTCAGTGAAGAGAAAAAGGGATAGGACTGTAGGTTCCTCAATGAAGCATCCATACATAGTAGCTCCTGTGTCAGGCTGTGGCATTTCCCACTTCCTGCCTTCAGTCTAGCAGGGTTCCTTGCATTTCTTGGTCTAAAAGTAAGGCTCATGGGCTCTTTCTGGAAAGATCTTACACCATTTAAATTTTAACATTGGGAGAAATTATAAACAAATGACAGTATTTGAATTATCTCACTTTTGAACAAAGTTAAGCAGCTTAAGTATGTCAGAATAAAGATATTCCCTTCTGCTGCCCAGGAGAAAAAGATCATTTTATTTAAAATCTAGCTATTGACATGCATGTTCCTTGTGTCTAATCAAGTTCTGAATTTGAACTCAATTAGAGCTTTGATAAAAGAAAGGGGAAAGGAAACTTGAAAGAATGCTGTTCCATTCATGAAGGGCCTGTGTGTTTTTAGTTTCCAAGTAAATGGCATAATGGGACCATGTATTTTCCATCCAAGCATTTTCCATCCTGAGAATAATTCCCTTCCTGGCTTCTCAATGAATAATGCATTATTTTTGAAACCCAAGAGGCATTCCTTTGATTTTCCTTTATGTTTAGCTTTCTGAGTGATTTTCAAGCAAGGAAATTCAAGGACTTGGAATGAATGCTTTATTAACATTTTTATTGAAGTTCAAATCGCTCCTTGGCTATTATCTCCTGATATTTGAAATATTTTTTTTCTCTCCAAGGAAAGTCTAAGGTATTGTATTTATTAGAAAATGAAGTACCTTGGCCAATCTTCAAAGTGAACAGCAGTTTAAAACCAATACACATTTGTGTTGTAGAACAAAGAGCTTTATGGGGGTACTTTTCTCCTTTATTTTCATTTCCCTGCTGAAAAGTTTCACAAAAGAAAGCTCAGATTCAAAAGTGGGCTGTTTGGAGACTAAATCTCATTTGTTTACATTTTGTGAAACTAATTCCTTGAGGCTGGACCAAATCCATGACCCCAGTCCAAGCCTGCATCCACCAAAGCCAGTGCCATTTAAATCTGAAGATGCAAATGCCCTTCTGGGATTGCCCCTACTTCCGCTCTGCCTGATTACACATATGTAGCCTGCCTGATTACACATATGGGGCCCATTAGGTGAGGTGTAATGGGACACAGTGGTGCCCACCGCTATTGGCTCATGTTCTTTCAGTAGAAGATCCCCAACAGAGTCTGGAGTAACACAGTGGTAGGTTTTAATGCTATTTTATGCCTCCATTTTCCTGGGATCCAAATGATGAGTGATTTCAGAAAGTAAATGAAATAGAATTAAGCATATCATCTATATTTTAATTCCTCTTATAGTAAAATTGTAATGATTCAGAATAATTGGGGGAAGAAAGAGAACAAAATTGATCTAAATTAATAAAATATCTAAAACATTAAATGTGGTTTAAAATATTTAATGTTATCATTTTCAAGAAGTAGAAATGTAATATTTTCTAGAGCTTGAACTCTGGAGGCAGCCTCTAAGAGCAGAAACTCTGGGATTTTTCTACTTTCCAGTACTGTGGCCTTGAGCCAGTTATGTAAACTTTCTGGGTCTCAGTTCCTTCACCTGTACAATGGGGATATTAGTTTCTATGTCATATGGCTACTGTGAACATTCAATGAGTTATTACTGGTACAGCATATAGGACAGCACTGTGTAGGTAGTTGTTGAATAAAAATAAAACATAGATCTTATCATTGAAAATCACAATTTCCAAACAGGTCCATGCTACTCAGCAGGTAATATTATTGTTATTGTAGGTACAGGTTGAGTGATTATTTCCTTAACACTCTTTTAATCCATACAACAAACCTCATGAGGTGTAAATATAATCATCTGCATTTTTCAGATGGGAAGATTAAGGAAAGAAAGTAGTTTGCCTAAGTTCACCCGGTTCATTACATGTCCACCAAGGATTTGGGCCCAGACAACCTGAATCCAGAAACTATGCCTTAATTAAACATTAAAGGACACTTAATCATTAGTGCTTATCTTTTGCGTTAGTGCTTATGCAGTTTTTCATATCTCAATTGCTTATCAAACTCTTTGTGTTTTGCTCAAAATAATAATCATCAATGTCTCATAATTACTTGATTTTAGTAACGTCCGAAATAAAATTTTAAGTTGACTATCGTTAAATTTTTTCTGATTATCTCAGGAAATGAGTATTTCATTTGCAACAATGATTTGTGGCTTCCAACTTCAGTATTTTTATATTGAACTGAAATCATTTCACTTTATGGTTGCATGTTTTATAATGTTTTTTCATTCTCTTTTTAAAAATCCTCCTGATCCCTATCCTTGTCCTTGTAGGGGCCTTTATCATCTGCTGGACTCCTGGATTGGTTTTGTTACTTCTAGACGTGTGTTGTCCGCAGTGCGACGTGCTGGCCTATGAGAAATTCTTCCTTCTCCTTGCTGAATTCAACTCTGCCATGAACCCCATCATTTACTCCTACCGCGACAAAGAAATGAGCGCCACCTTTAGGCAGATCCTCTGCTGCCAACGCAGTGAGAACCCCAGCGGCCCCACAGAAGGCTCAGACCGCTCGGCTTCCTCCCTCAACCACACCATCTTGGCTGGAGTTCACAGCAATGACCACTCTGTGGTTTAGAACGGAAACTGAGATGAGGAACCAGCCGTCCTCTCTTGGAGGATAAACAGTCTCCCCCTACCCAATTGCCAGGGCAAGGTGGGGTGTGAGAGAGGAGAAATGTCAACTCATGTACTTAAACACTAACCAATGACAGTATTTGTTCCTAGGCCCCACAAGACTTGATATATATTGAAAATTAGCTTATGTGACAACCCTCACCTTGATCCCCATCCCTTCTGAAAGTAGGAAGTGGAGCTCTTGCAATGGAATTCAAGAACAGACTCTGGAGTGTCCATTTAGACTACACTAACTAGACTTTAAAAAGATTTTGTGTGGTTTGGTGCAAGTCAGGATAAATTCTGACTAGTTGAATCCACAGCTTCATTTATATACAGCCTTCCCTTTTTTATTTTTAAAGGATACGTTTCACTTAATAAACATGTTTATGCCTATCAGCATGTTTGTGATGGATGAGACTATGGACTGTTTTTAAACTACCATAATTCCATTTTTTCCCTTACATAGGAAAACTGTAAGCTGGAATTATCTTTTGTTTAGAAAGCATGCATGTAATGTATGTATGCAGTATGCCTTACTTAAAAAGATTAAAAGGATACTAATTTTAAATCTTCTAGGAAATAGAACCTAGACTTCAAAGCCAGTATTTGTTTAGGTTATGAAGCAAACAATGCTCTAATGACAATATTAACTGTTTAATTAAAATGTTGTAACAAGTTTAAAACAGGGAATGTAAATTTTTGCCAAAGTGATATGTATTCCAAAAAAGTCATAGAAGATGAAGCACTGTAATATTGTTCCCACATATTTAAAATACCCAAGTACATTCTAATTACCAGTGTATCAGAGGAAAGTTTTCGTAGTCTTTGTAAAATAATATACTCATCATAGAAAACTTGAAAAATGCAGAAATGTATAAAAAAGCAAAAATTGTTACTGATAATATCACAACCCAGAAGGAACCACCTTTCAAAAGCAACCCCCATATATGCCTATGTATGTATTGTATACCTTTTTTACATAATTGGAATCATACTGTAAACAGTTTTATAAGTAGATCTTTTTCATTACAAAATTGCCACATTTTCTTATGGTATTAAAAATTTTACAAAAACAATTTTAATGGCTATATTATATTCCATTGAATGGATGCAACTCAGTTTATTTAACCATTCCCATGTTGTTAGCTGTTTAGGTTATTTCTAATTTTCATTTTGCAGAAATTTTGTGTGCATAAACTTTGTCCATATAATTGATTATTAGGACATATTCCCATGAAGGATTCTTTTTTTCAAAAAATGTGAAATGTCATCTTTTACTTATACCTTTCATAAAAAGGGATTTCCTGCGTTTGCACTGCATGGGTGGCAGTTGTGAGGAAAAGCCAGTCAAATGACCTTTTTACAAAAGAAATGCAGTGGTCAGTTTAGTTGAGAGTGACTTTTTAATATAACAAGATCAACTAGAAGCATTCAACTGTCTCAAGAATCAAGGTATCCCAATATATCTCGCAATTCCAAACTTTGTTTGAGTGACTCGTTATCCAGCTCTTGGTAGCCACACCTGCAATGTAAAATTGAAGAAAATTCAAAGAAACCAAATGTGCTGAGTGAATAAAGGATTGTCATATCAATTAGTTTGGGTCCATCTGTAGCAAATGGGTTGAGTGTGTCAGTATGTGATTGGTTACTGTGTATTCTCCAGGAATCACCCCAATAGGCTGCTGCCCTATTAGGTGATACCTGTTTAATACGTTGTCCAGGTAGAGTAGTAGTTGCATCAGTTTGCTGTAACAAGTGACCAGTGAAGTAACACAGTGGTGAAGCAGGTCAGGGGAGGTCAGGAGGATGTCTGAGAGAAAGAAGTCTGGGAGATGAATGACTGTCTAGGAAGGAGGACATCAGTGCACGGTTACTGTTTGAGCAGAGGGCAGACTTGTAAAGTACCCGTAGTGAAAAGAATGTGGGGACTCAATTAGCAGAAAGGTGTTTGCACATACTTTTTACAGAATACAGAATACTTTATATTGGAAGTGAAAGAAATGAACTTGGACTTTTACGCATGTGCATATTTTTCTGGAGGCTGTATGGGTTATTTGAAATGAAAAGCATACTAATTGGACGTTAATAAATCATTTTCAATCAGCGCTTGGTAATGTGTGGTTCTGGTCAGTGCTATTTCTCTTGTTCGAGAGTCTTCCAGCTTGCCTTGCATGGGTGTTTTTCCCGCTGTGACCTCCTTTATTTCTCTGTTACAAGGGCTGCTTAACCCTGAGGTGGAGCAACCATGTGCTCCCCCAACCCCCAACTCTTTTTTTTCAATCTGAGTAATAAATCTTGCCAGTGTCTGTAAGATAGTAGTTTATGTTCCATGAGAGGAGACAATTTATTAAGATGGTACTTTACCTCAACAGGATAACTGTTAGAGTGAGTTTCTTTTTGAAAAACTCTGATTTTACAAACAATGTTGACAGCTTTCATGAAACACTCTCACTAGTTTATAAAATCACAGTAGTATTTCTATTTATAGATTTAATAACCAATAAGATGAAAGTTACATATATCTTCCAATGATATAACCATTATAACATTTTCAGTATATCACTAAGGTGCTGGAAAAAGATAAAATATTTATTCAAGTGAATGTCTCAGGATTTGGAAGAGAATTCTGAACCTTTAATTTTAGGTGGATATAAGATTGTTAGAAATCAAATGTCTTTGAATTGTTCTTTACAAATTAGCCACCCCTCACATATTCCTCTTTTGAAATTAGTGAAACCATAATTTTCAAGACCTAAAACCACAGCTAACATACAATTAACGAATCTTATCAGCCTTCCTTTTCTCCTTCCCAGTTAGCTATTGTTTTAGGTTCCACTGTTCATCTTCCTTCTAATTTACTCCAGAATTCTCTCAGCTTCTGAAAAATTATATACTGCTTCTAGCTCCTTCCCTTAAAACCGAGAGTATGCACTCATGCTAGGTTAAAAACTGTAGAAACACCTCTTTTATCACATGCCTTCACTATAGCAAAGTAAATAGAACATTTTAATGAAAAGAGCTTTTGAAACAAAGTGCTAATTGTTTCATACCAACTGAGCTTCACCTGATTCCAAACCCCATAAGAATTAGGGATTATTTGTGGGTTTAGAATGGGTGGTTTGTGAACGAGGTTGGACACTACATGATAAAAGAGGTGTATGTAACTAGGAGCCAGGATGTATTGTTAATCTTCCTAAACAGGGTCTGTTCATGTTCTAGCATTCACCTGCATCTTGTATAGTCTGACAGCAAATTCTCTAATTCTTCCCTTAATCTTATAAAGCTCATATTCACAGACTATTAGCATATTATTAAATTATAAACTTAAATCATAAATTATTAGCAAATAGTCTATGAATATGAGCTTTATAACTCTGAATATGAACTTCAATGATGTGACATGTAATGATCATTTGAAAATATGCTGGAGTTGCAAACTAAGGCACATCAGTCGAATCTACTTATTTTTGTATGACCTATGAGCTGAGAACAGGTTTTAAATTTTTAAATAGTTGGGAAAATATTTTGTGACACATGAAAATTTTAAGAAATTCAAATGTCAATGTCCATAAATAAAGTTTTATTGGAATACAGCCATCCTTATTAGTTTATTAATTCCCTATGACTGCTTTTGTACCATTAAATACTAGCACAGAGTGGAGTAGTTGCAACAGAGACTATAATGGCCCTCAAAGTCTAAGATATTCACTCTCTGGCCCTTTATTGAAAAAGTTTGCCAATCCTTGATTTAGGAGATTCCATTTTCAATCATGCTATCCTCATTTGACTATGGATGTTCATTAGAAGAGGAAGAAGGAGAAATTGGGCACAAGATTCCTTAATCTAGCCTGCAGAGAGAATTCTCAACCCAATTTTTTATGCTAAAGATAACTTGTATTTTGGAACTTACGGAGAAGCTAACCAAATTTACAGATATTTGTGAATAAATTGCCAACATGATGCCCCATCACCCCTGAATACTTTCTTATGTAATTCCTACAGATAAGGACATTCTCTTTCGTAACCTCAATGCAATTATTAAAGTGAAATTAACATTGATACAGAAACAACCATTTCATTCACAGATCCCACTCAATCTTCATCAATTTGTCCAATAATGTCCATTATAGCAAAATAACCTAGTCCAAGCTGGCTGGCTGTATTATCTCTCTTTGAGTCTTCTTAAATCTTCAACGGTCTCTAAGTTTTTTCTTGACTTTCATGACCTTGTCACTTAAAGATCACAGGTCATTTTTTAGAGTGTCTCTCAACTTGGCTTGTCTGACATTTTAAATTGTATTTAGGTCATTTATCTTTGACAAAACAAGACAGAAATGCTGCTGTGGTTCTTCTGACCACATCCCATCCAACAGCACGTCATGTTGATTTGTCCTATTAGATACTTTGATTATGCAGTTAAGGTGGTGTCTACTAGGTTTGTCCACTATGAAGAAAACAGATACCTGTTGCACACACACCCTCAATCATTTTTTCCTTTGTAATAAGCACCCTGTAGAGAGGAAATTGGGACTATGCGAGTATCCTGTTCCTCATCAAATTTTAATGTCTAGTTTTAGCATCCATTGATATTTCTTGGATGAATTAATTATTATTCTGATAGTTGCCAAATGATGAATTTCTAATTCTCTTTTCAAAACATACTGGCATTCTTCTGTGAGAAACTTTTTTTCTCATTTATTCACTCATTTATACCAGTATGAACTCATGGGTTCCTGTTTTGTTTAATTGCTTATACTGTTACTGTCGCTTTCCAGTTAAATCTTTCCTTTTGAGATAATTGTAGATTCACATGCAGTTCTAAGAAATAGTATAGACTGATTCCGTATATCTTTTACCTGGTTTCTTCCAGTGGCCAGTATCTCACAAAACCATAGCATAACATTACAACCAGGATGTTGACATTGATATAATCAAGGTACAGAACAGTTCCATCACCACAGAGATTCCTCATGTTGCAATTTATGGCTTCATCCAACTCCCTTACCCCCATTCTGACTCCTAGCATTCACTAATCTAGTCCTCATTTCTTCAATTACATTTAATAATTTTCTCATGCTAAAACTCATAAGACTTCTCTGTAACAATGGGTATGGTGCTGATACTTCCCTAGAGTTAATAGAAAGGGGGAGAGAGTCCCTGTATACATGAACTATAGACTATATATAGTCCAGAGAGAAGTCATGCAAACAAATATTTCAAGGAATACAGAAATGAGTAAAGTAGAAAGTGGAAGTCTCCCCTACAGTTTGGAAGTCAGACGACAGATAATCTGTTGCACACATTACCTGATCAACACAGACATTCACAAAGTGATTTTACTTTTTTTTTTGTTTTGAGATGGAATCTTGCTCTGTTGCCCAGACTGGAGTGCAATGATGCGATCTCTGCTCAATGCAAGCTCCACCTCCCAGGTTCACGCCATTCTCCTGCCTCAGCTTCCCGAGTAGCTGGGACTACAGGTGCCCACCACCACACCTGGCTAATTTTTTTGTATTTTTAATAGAGACGAGGTTTCACCATGTTAGCCAGGATGGTCTCGATCTCCTGACCTCATGATCCACCCACCTCGGCCTCCCAAAGTGCTGGGATTACAGGCACAAGCAACCACGCCCAGCCGTGATTTTTATATTTTTGTTTGTTTTGTGGAACTCTCAACATCTCTTTGGCATCAGGAAAGCCAGACTTCATTTTGTTTCATGTGTGGCATTGTTTATAATTTGCATCATTTAGCTTTCATCTTTCATGAAAGGAATCTTTGTATTTTCTATTATGAAGAACATATAGTGCTAAGTAGTACTTAACACTTGTTTATGTAAATGAAATGTGTGAACTACAAGTAAAGGCATGCTTAATCAAGAAATGCTCTTTAATTCCATAATTCTGATAAAGAGTTTCCTTCATGTTTAAGAATATTACAGTTAAAATTAAGTCAGAATAATGTTAAAAAACAAAAAAGAAAAAAACTTAAATCCTTTGAATGATATGACCTACCAATGTGTTTGTGTTTTCTGAGTAGTGAACTTATTTTGCTATGCTTTGGGAAAATTTTTAATAGCACTACTGTGTTGCATGGGTAATGGATTTATTGCTCACAGAAAACATTCATATAATTTGTATTTTGATCTTTGTGATAACTCTGACACATGAAGGAACGGTCTCAAGGAAAAAATTGGAGGTCTAATATTTGTTGTTTATAGCATTATTTGATGCCTAATTACATATTCTTTATATTGTAATCCATAATTCCTTATATATATTTATCTATTGTGGCTCCCCAAACAAATTATGAGTACCTGTTTATATATTTTTTAATCCCTCAAAGAATTTAACACTGTAAAAGTAAGAGAAGAAAACATAATGTCATTAACAGGTGCATGAACTGTGCTGTGCGGTGTTCATATTATTGCAGGCGTGCTTGTATTCTAAGCTAGAAAACAAGTATTAATATTTGAGAGTAAGATAATCTTGTGCTTTCCATGACCTTTGTATTATACCAATGACTAGAACAAAACTAGAAATGTGGTGTCACTCAACAGTTCTTAAGTGAAAATTTTATGACCATAATTAGATGTGGTAGTTGTTATCACTATCTGCCACTCATTCTTTGACTTACTCATCTACAAATATTTTTTCAGAGTCTTCTGTGTACCGGACTCTTACGTTATTGCTGGGAATGTGATAAGCAAGATCTTTAATAGAACTTAAAATTTAGTTGCAGTGAAGGAGAAGAAAATAAGTTAAAAATAAAAGTACAAATTGTGTTAAGAGTTATGAAGGACACGATGGCATGACACAGAAATTAAAGGAAAATGAAATGGATGGTGGAAGGTAGGGAGAGGAACTATCTTTGAAAGGATAATTTAGAATACTCTGTCTTAGAATGAGAACTGTACTGTCAAAGCCATTCACCTTGAACCTGAGTTGCACAGAGGTGTACCCCTGTTCAGCTCTTGAACTTGCACTCACTCTGGTAATCAGTTTACATCAAAACAACCCTTTAGAAAAATTGGCATGCATCTATCATATGCGGATAGGAATTTCAGACAAGATGTGTAAATGCTTAGTGAGAGAAAGCATGCCATTTGGGAAAGAAGGGCAGGTATAGACTGTGAGGATGAGGCTTGAAAGGCAGGCTGGCATGATGACTTGAGTGATTTTGGAAGTGATTTTATCCTTGAGAATGGTAGGAAATAAGCTAAAGGATTTAAGTTAAAAAAAAAAACACACAATCTGGTTTATACTTCAGAATAAATTGGAGAAGAAAGACTGAAGGCAAAAGATAGGATCAGAGGCTGTCACATTAACTGAGACAAAAGGTGAAGGTGACAATGGTGGTGCAGAGATGAATGGATTCCAGGGGTGTTTGGGACACGGTGATTGTTTGGATACGGATGTTTTCCTGAGTTGTGACCTCGAACACTGGATGAATGGGAATGTGATATGTTGAGATAAGGAACATAAGAGCAATTTTACAGAGAAAATATAATGAGTAGAGCCTTCAAATGAGAATTTTGTGGTAGGAAAGTGGCTGTGTGAAACTTGAAGCTCAGGATATATCCCTGGACTGAAGACTTAGATTTTGGAGTCTGATTTTTTTCAGCTGCCATCTTGCTATATTCTTCCCCAAGATGAGAAGCACATAGCCTCTGATCTGCTTGAACAAGAAGAGGGGAATGAGCTAAAACAAGGAGAAATAAAAAAGCAGAACTTAATATCTGAATATATTATCCAGAAACATGTGAAACTGTTTCTTTTCAACAAAATAAGTTTATCTATTTACAATGTACTTGATTTTTAACTTGATAATACACTATAGTTATCTATCCAAGTTTTAAGTATGTGTCTGCCTTACTCTGCAGTTGAAGTAGAGATTATTACAGGTCATCAATGTTTTGTTTACCCCTGCTTCCTGGAATCTTGGAAAGCTACAACTCTGTTAGGCAGGTCTGTGCCACTTGTTATGGCCAATGGCCTGTGAGTGGATGTGACATCTGTCATTTCTAGACTTGATGAACTAAAATACCCCATGCTACTTTTCAGATCTTTTTTTTCCCCCTCCACCTTCCAAAAGCCAAAAATAGAGGCGGCAGAATAAGAGAGTGAAACCCCCATCAGCTTGAGTGACTATGTAGAGCAAACTCCCTGATGTCTCATATTGAATGGACAGCTTTATCAAGTCTGAAAGGAAAGTAAAATCTCACTATGAAAATCACTATGCCAAAAGGGAAAAATTCAGCTGAAATCTAAGTCATGCAAGAAACTGCTTTTCCTTTTTTCCCTAAGCACATGGTTGCAGATAAAAGGCCAGATATCTTCACATCTATCTATGTTCACCTTATCATATATAAAGTGCTGATTTACTGAGCACCAGACAAATATGTAACTGACTTTTCCCCTACCTGCTCCTTTTCTCGTGCAACATGTGGATTCAGTAATATGACCATACCTTCTCTCTTTCGCAACAAACTGTGTTTCCCATTTAAATACTGAAGCCTTTTTCCCTTTGGAGAAAGGCACACAGGACAGACTGTTTCTGTGATTTCCGTGTTCCTTTCTTCAGGGGATGTCCATAATGTCGACAAAATAAACTTCTAAATTGATTGAGCATTGTCTCCGATAATTTCTGATTTATACAAGAAATAAGCACGTGCTCTGTTTTCAGTGAGATTTTGGCATTCATTTGTTACTGCAACATAGGTTATCCCAACTGATAAATAGTATTCAGTCTTGATGAGCATTAAGATTGATTTTTGCCTTTTCCTGATTATAGGAAATGGACATTTAAATTTTCATTTTTTTGTAAAGCATACCAAAGTGTACTCCAAAAATATTGTACCAGTTTATAGTACCATAGTGTATGAGATTATCTTTTAACCCATCTCTTTGTCAATATTGGATACTATCAGTCTTTTAAGTTTCTTTAATTAAAAAAGAGTTTGGTCAAAAGACCCCAAAAGACTTACATGTTAAACAACACACTTCTAAATAACACATGGGTCGAAGAAGAAATCTCAATAAATTTAAAATTTGAACTAAATTTTAAAAAATCAAAATTTGTGGGATGCAGTGAATGCAGCGCTTCGAGGGAAATTTTTAGCGGTGTATTCATATACTAGAGAGGAAGAAAGATCTAAAATCAATAACATTCCTCCTTAGGGAACTTTTTTAAAAGAGTAAATTAAATCCAAAGTAAGCCAAAGAAAAGTAATAAAAATTAGACAGAAATCAATGAAATTAAAAATAGGAAGTCAATAGAGAGAAATCAATGGGAGCAAAAACTGGTTCTTTGAAAAGACAGAAAATTAATAAACCTCTAGCCAAACCAAGAAAAAAAGAGAAAGTCTCCAAATTACTAAGATCAGAAAAGGAAGAGTGGACATTACTACAGATCCCATGAATATTATAAGGATAATAAAGAAATACTATGAACAACAATTCTATGTCCACAAATTTGATAACCTAGATTAAATGGACCAAATCTTTGAAAGACATCTTCCAAAACTCACAAAAGAAGAAAGACAATCTGAGTCAACCTATACCTATTAAATACATTAAATCAGTAATTAATAACATTTTAAAACAGAAAGCACTGGACCCATGTGGGTTTATTAACTAGGAATTCTGCCAAACATTTAAAGAAGAAATTATACCAATTCTCTATAATCTTTTCCAAAAGATAAAAACAGAGAAAATACTTCCTAACTCAATTCTATGAAACTAGCATTACCCTATACCAAAATCAAATATATTATTAAGATGAAAACAATATCTTTCATGAACATTGATACAAAAATTCTCAACAGAATATTAGCAAACTGAGTCCAACAATGTATAAAAAATACGCTATGACCAAGAGGATTTTAATTTGGGCATGCAAGGCAGATTTAACATTAAAAAATTCAATGTAATCCATCACATCTATGGGCTAAAGTAGGAAAATCACGTGACTATATCAATAAATGAAGAAAACCATTTAAAAAATTTAATATTCATTCATGATAAAAAAAACTTTCTAACTAGGGATGGAGAGTGAACTTCCTCAACTTGATAAAGAACATCTTCAGAAAACTTACAGCTTATATCATACTTAATGGTGAGAAACTAGAAGCTTTCCCACTAAGATAAGGAACAAGGCAAGGCTATCCCCTCTCACCATTCCTTTTCAACATCATACTGGAAGTCTTATCTAGTAAAATATGTTAAGAAAAGGAAATAACAAGTTTCAGAAAGGAAAAATAAAACTGACTTTAATGATTGCCTAAGAAATCTGAAGAAAATGACAAACTCCTAGAACTAATAAGCTAACTTAACTATAACTAACAGGGAATTAAAAAGCCCAAAATACTGGCAACAACAAATGCTGGTGAAGTTGTGGAACAATTGGAACTCTCATTCATTGTTGATGGGAATGCAAAATGGTATAGCCACTTTGGAAGATAGTTGGCAGTTCCTTACAAAACATATTCTTACCATATGACCTAGCAATAATACTCTTTGGTATCTATCTGAATGTGTTGAAAATTTATGTCCACACAAAAACCTGCACGGAATACTTAAGGCAACTTTATTCATAGTTACTGAAACTTGGAAGCAACCAACATGTCCTTCAGTAGGTGAATGGATAAACTATGGCACATCCAGACCATGGAATGTTATTTAGCACTCAAAATAAATGAGCTATCAAGCCATATAAAAATATGGGAAAATTTAAATGTAGATTACTAAATAAAAGAAGCCAAACTGAAAAGGTTACATTGTTCTCCAGGTCTCTTAGTGTTTGTAGGGATGATGGTGATGGTGGATGAAATCATTTGTGTTAAGAGTCTGTCGTGTCTATAGGGTGAGGCCTAATTAAGAAGAGGTTCAGAGGAGCCTGACTAGAGCAGAGCTTAGTCAAGGAAAGAGCCTTTGTCACATCTTCCAAGGCTAGTAATCCAAGAAACCAAGGCTGAAGTGGCTGTGTATTTAACTTAGTTGGGAAATCACACTCTATCACTTCCATAATAGTCTATTGGTCACATGGTCAGCTCTAATTCAGTGTGCAGGGAATCACCCTAAGGCAGAAATACCAGGAGGCAAAGATCACTGGGTGCCATCTAGAAGTCTGGTTACAACAGTTTTCACTCCACTCTCCAATTATTTATGTTTCTCCACATGCAAAACATATTTATTCCCCCTTCCCAGAGTGCCCAATAGTCTCTCCTTTTACAGCATCATCAAAGTACAAGATCTAACCATTTGTGTTTCTACACGTGGATGAGGCTCTTTGACTGTGGTTCCTTAAGGACAACCCCTCAATAGGATTTCTTTCAATATGAAGACCTGTGAACTAAGGAGAAATAGTTATCTGTGCCCACATCCCCAACCCCATCCCCAACAAATCAAATAACTGATGGGACAGGCATAAAAATAACCACTATAGACATTCAATAAAGGAGAGACATGGAAGACACATGTAGGGAATACATTATGCTATCCAACAAGAGAGCTGTTGGCAGTTCCTTGATTATAACTTAAAACTTGAGAATGATTTTCCATGGTTATTAGTGCCACATTCTGAGTTCTTGGTTTGTCATTTGAGTTTTCCTATCTTCTCTATGAAAGTTAGCTTGTGTTTGCCACTAAGTTGTTTTCTTAGCCTGCTTTCAGACTGTAGAAGTCTGGGCATTCAAACGTTTCTTTGCATTTGTGCTGTGTCTACTTCAGTTCAACCTGACAATGATTCTGATAATATATTTACCTTAAAACATTGTGGGTTTTCTATGAGTTTTATTGAGGTTTACTCCATTAGACAAAAGTATCAACCACTAAATAACAGATCCCTTTGAAATAAGACATTTTTATCTTTGGCTTTTGCTGAAGCTGCTAAGAAACAGAATCTTTTAGTTTCTTAGAAGCCCTATTGTTTGAATTATTCTTGGAGGCATCAACTTAGACCTTTTCCAAATCTGAACAAAATGTTTTAGTCACTAACTTAGCTTCATTTTTAGATCATGTTTTCTTGAAATCGCCCTCAATTTGTTCTTTGCCTGAAGCTATTTTTTACTTAGCATCATTTTCCATTGTTGGAAGTGGACAGTTTTCAAACCAAACAATTCCTGGATCTTTTATATTTAACAGCACTTTCTTTAGCTCTTCTATCTTCTCTTGCATTTTACTATAAATGGCAAAAAGGAGGTAGAAAAAACCTCCAATACCCCATTTGGAAATTTCCTTAGCAAAAGCACTGAGTTTATAGGTACCTCTTTTACTTTCCATGTTACTGTAGGTGTCAGCACTGCTAAACTTTCTGCCCCAACCTGAGAAGGATTTCCCTTCCTTCTAGTTTCCAGTATCATTTTTCTTGCATTTCCTTAATTCTTCACCAGTAGTGGCCTTGAAGTCCATCATTTACAACTCTGGCTTAGAAATTTCACATGATCACTTCTTTGGTGTTTGTGTTAGTCCATTCTCTCACTGTTATAAAGAACTGCCCAAGGCTGGGTAATTTATAAAGGAAAGAGGTTTAATTGACTCACAGTTCCACAGGTGCTAGGGAGGCCTCAGGAAACTTACAATAATGGTAGAAGGGTAAGCAAACAGGTCCTCTTCACATGATGGCAGGAAGGAGAAGAATGAGAACCAAGCAAAGGGGGAAGCCCCTTATAAAACCATCAGATTTCATGAGAACTTACTATCATGAGAATAACACAAGGGTGACCACCCCTGTGATTAAACTACCTCCCATTGGATCCCTCCCACAACACCTGGGGATTATGGGAACTTCAAAATGAGATTTGTGTGGAAACACAGCCAAACCATGACATTCCATCCCTGAGCCCTCCCAAATCTCATATCTTCACATTTCAAAACAAAATCATGCCCTTCCAACAGTCCACCAAAGTCTTAACTTGTTCTAGCATTAACTCAAAAGTCCAAGTCCAAAGTCTCATCTGAGACAAGGCAAATCCCTTCTACCTATGAGTCTGTAAAATCAGAAGCAAGTTAGTTACCTCCTAGATACAAGGAGGGTACAGGTGTGGGGTAAATACACCCATTCCAAATGGGAGAAATTGACCAAAACAAAGAGGCTACAGACTGCATGCAAGTTAAAAATCTACTAGGGCAGTCATTAAACCTTAAAGTTCCAAAATGATACCCTTTGACTCCATGTCACACTGATGCAAGAAGTGGGCTCCCATGGCCTTGGGCAGTTCTACCCTGTGGTTTTGCAGGGTACAGCTCCCCTCCTGGCTTCTTTCACAGGCTGATGTTGAATGTCCGTGGCTTTTCCAGGTGCACGATGCAAGCTGTCAGTGGATCTACCATTTTGTTATCTGGAGAATGGTGGCCCTCTTCTTACAGCTCCACTGGGCAGTGCCCCAGTGGGGACTCTGTGTGAGGGCTTCAACACCACATTTTCCTTTCTTACTGCCCTAGCAGAGCTTTTCCATGAGGGCTCCACCCCTGCAGCCAACTTCTGCCTGGACATCCAGGCATTTCCATGCATCCTCTGAAACATAGACAGAGGTTCCCAAATCTCAATTCTTGACTTCTGTGCATTCACAGGACTAATACTATGTGGAAGCTGCCAAGGCTTGGGGCTTGCACCCTCTAAAGCAATGGCCCAAGCTGTACCTTGGCCCCTTTTAGCCACTGCTGGAGCAGCTGGGATGCAGGGCACCAAGTCCCTAGGCTTCACACAGCTGGGAGGCCCTGGGCCCGGCCCACAGAACCATTTTTTCGCTCCTAGGCCTCTGGGACCTTCTGGGAAGGTCCTTGACATGCCCTGGAGATATTTTCACCATTGTTTTGGTGATTAACATTTGACTCCTCTTACTTTTGCAAGTTGCTGCAGTAGGCTAGAATTTCTCCCCAGAAAATGGGGTTTTCTTTTCTATTACATTGTCAAGCTGCAAATTTTTCAATCTTTTATGCTCTGCGTCCTCTTGAACACTTTGCTGCTTAGAAATTTCTTCTGCCAGAATTCGGGCAGGGTGGCTCAAGCCTGTAATCCCAGCACTTTGGGAGACCAAGGTGGGCAGATCATGAGGTCAGGAGATCAAGACCATCCTGGCCAATATGGTGAAACCCTGTCTCTACTAAAAATACAAAAATTAGCTGGGTGTGGTGGTACATGCCTCTAATCCAAGCTACTCTGGAGGCTGAGGCAGGAGACTTGGTCGAACCCTGGAGGTGGAGGTTGCAGTGAGCCAAGATCACAACACTGCACTCTAGCCTGGCGACAGAGCAAGACCCCATCTCAAAAAAAAAAGAAGTTTCTTCTGCCAGATACCCTAAATCATTTCTTTTGAAGTTCAAAGTTCCACAGATCTCTAGGGCAGGGGCAAAATGCTGCCAGTCTCTTTGCATAGTAAGAGTGACCTTTACTCTAGTTTCCAACAAGTTCCTCATCTACAGCTGAGACCACCTCAGCCTGGACTGAGCATTTTGGTCAAAGCTATTCAACAAATCTCTAGGAAATTCCAAACTTTCCCACATCTTCCTGTCTTCTTCTGAGCCCTCCAAACTTCTGCCTGTTACCCAGTTCCAAAGTCACTTCTGAATTTTTGGGTATCATTACAGTAGCACCCCACTACCTTGTACCAATTTACTATATTAGTCTGTTCTCACGCTACTATAAAAAACTGCTTGAGACTGGGTAATTTATAAAGGAAAGAGGTTTATTTGACTCACAGTTATGCTGGACTGGGAGGCCTCAGGAAATTTACAATCATGGAAGAAGGGAAAGTAAACATGTTCTTCTTCACATGATGGCAGGAAAGAGAAGAATGAGGATCAACTGAAGGGGAAAGCCCCTTATAAAACCATCAGATCTTATGAAAACGTACACACTACCACGAGAACTCATAGAGGTAACTGCCCCCATGATTAAAGTACCTCACACTGGGTCCATCTCAGTGGGAGTTCTTTAAGGGAACTACAATTCAAGATGAGATTTGGGTGGAGACACAACCAAACCATATCAGTCTAATATCTTGAATAGTTTCCTCTGCTGGAGTCCTCCAAAGTTCATTCCCGTGCCTATACTCTTCTTTTTCTATCATTTTTACTATGTGCTTCTATCTAGTTCCATGATTTTAAAAACACCTGTACACTGACAACTCTTAAATTTTTATCTCTAATCCTGTGTAGTCTCTTGGGCTCCAAGTTTATGTTTCCTATTGTATTTTCAAAATTTTCCTCATTTTTATATAGAAGCTATTTTTATATAAGGGGAAATAACTCTGTCTATTAAAATATTGCAAATATTTTCTCAAATTTCACATCTTTTAATTGTGTTTTTAGTTTTTGTTTAGATACACTTATCAATCTTTTCTTTATGGCTTCTGTTGTTTTGGTGTTTTTTGTTTTTTGGTTTTTTTTTTTTGTCTTGTTTAAAGAAGTCTTTTCACCTACATGATAATTTAACAAATCTTTCATTTTTCTAAAATTTTGTGACTCTGATTGTTATACTTTAGATACTTATCAATCTTCAATAACCTATTCTTAAAATTTTGCTTTATAGTATATTTATGTGTGTGTGTGTGTGTATACAAACATGTATGTATACACATACATATATATTTGTTTTGGGGAACTTTTATTGGTACTAATGATCAATTTTCTACTATTGTTCATTTTGTTTATGATAACTTTAAAACATCATCATTATTATTATTATTATTATTATTATTATTATTATTATTTTGAAATGGAGTCTTGCTCTGTCACCCAGGCTGGAGTGCAGCGGCACAATCTTGGCTCACCGCAACCTCCACCTTCTGAGTTAGAGCAATTCTCCTGCCTCAGCCTCCTGAGTAGCTGGGACTACAAGTGTACACCACCATGCTCCACTAATTTTTGTATTTTTAGTAGAGATGGGGTTTTCCCATGTTAGCCAGGCTGGTCTCAAACTCCTGACCTCAAGTGATCCACCTGCCTCAGCCTCCCAGAGTGCTGGGATTATAGGCATGAGCCACTGCACCTGGCCTAAAACATTATTTGATATCTGGTAGGACTAATCCCTCCTAATTAGTTTATATCTCTAGTATAATAGTTCTGGCTACTCATATATAACATTTCATCTGTTACAAGTATAACAGTTGTTCAATATAGGAAAATGTAAAAGTGGGAAGAAAGCAAAATAATAAAATGTTTTCAAAATAAAACAAAACATAAAAATCACTCGTGGTTTTCCAGCTATGGTAGAACTACTCTTTATATAAAATTTTGGGCTACATTTGAGATATAATCGTATAATCTCTACCACTATAGTTGAGGTAGAGACCGCTAGTGGTCCACCCAGTATCCATTTATTTATCTCCTTTGCTAAGAAATTCCTCATCCTCCCTCACAGATAAGGTTGGTCATGTGTCATAGTTCAGATCTTTGAGATGTAAGGAGAATGTGCTAGGTAGAGTTTTTAAGAAAGTTCTTTAAAGGGGGCTAACTTAGATGATGTATACTGTTTTGCTCTTTGCCCTTCCCCTTCTTTCTGGAATGTAGATGTGATGGATCAAATTATCTTGTGACAGCTGTGCAGGCTCTGGACTCCCTACATTAATGTTCTTCATGATATAAGAAAAGTGAAATCACTAATGTGTTTTTCACATTTCTGTTGATCACAGCTGAGTGCATTTCTGTTTATACATTCGTCATAGCCTATAATAGATCTCTACTTGTGTTTTTCAAAAATAGAATCATACTTTACCTTCTCTTTTCCAAACTTCTTTTAAATGTTTCTGTGGTTCCTAATGAAGCATTTATTTAGCTGTACTAAACATATGCTGCATGTTTGAGAAAGTGGTAAAATGAGAAAGATATGGTACCTATCCTTACAGAGCTTACAGTCTAGAAAGGACATCCATTGGGAGAGTAATTATGTTATTATTATTATTTTTTACTCTCTTGGAAAGGAGAGAGTGGGTTGACCTCTGCGAAATTAGATCAGTCGGGTGAGTAATTATTACAAGTGAGGGTGAGGTAACCTTGTCTAAGAATGGGGTTGGAGTTGCAAATAAGGCTTGCCTGAGAAAACGATTTTAAAGTTTACAGCTAAGGACTGTGTAGAAGTTATTTAGGTGGAAGGGACACATGGGAATGAGAATGGAATGTCATGTGTAAAGTTTTTAAAGCATGTATTTAAGGACTTGAATGGTTACATATGTGGAGCATGTGAAACAGGGGCTGGAGTTGGGATAGTTATCAGTAACTATATTAGGCTGACCCTATAAAATTATGCTCGGGAGTTTTTTCTTTATTCTTGAAGGCAATGAGCCACTCAAAAGTTTCAAGGTAGGGAGAAAAATGATGAGATAGGCAATTTCAAAACCTGCTAATTAGATAACTGTTTAGATGGGGCATGAGTGGATGGAAGGAGAGCAATTGAATGCTACTAATATATCTGAAGTGAAAAATGACATTAGCTTGAGCGAGGTGCTGGTGGTGTGCATGGAAGTGGGTGTATTTTAGATATATTTAGAAGGTAAAACCAATGAAGATTTAGTGATTGATGGGATGAGGTTTATAAGGGAAAATGAAAAAATAAGGAAAACCCTCTTGCTTCTGGCGTAAGCAATTGCATGGGTAGTGTTGCCATTTATGAAGATGGGAAATTTTAGAGAAGGAACAGATTTGGGGTGAGGGTCGGGGGAAGAATACAAGTTTAGTTGCAGATGTGTATGGTAGTAGGTATCTCTGGAACATCCAAGAAGGAAGGTTGTGTAGGAAGTTGAGTTGTACTAATTGCACATATAGGACTTGCTTTAGAAGAAAGGAGTAAGTTTGAGATAAAAATCTATAACTGGCATATGGATGGCAGTGGAAACATGAGCATGTTCGAGATTTCTCAAGGAAAGCATGCAGAATGAGAAGAAAAGAAAAAGCCAAGAGCAACCCTGGAGAATTGCTAACATTTATGATTAGAAAGGAATTCATCAAAAAGACTGAAGAAAGTTATCACAGTGGCAAAAAAGGGGGAAGAGAGTAAGAGGAATCCCATCATGTCAAATGTTCCCAAGATATTATACAAGATAAAAAATATAGCTTCTAGATTTACCTACAAAGTTGTCATTGGTGAGAAAAGTTTCAGAGAAATTATGGAGAAAGAATCTAGATTGAATTAAGTAGTGATGTAAATCAAAGGTGAAAAATTGAAAACAGCAAATATAGCCAACTTTAAAAAGATTGGCATCTAAAGGAAGAAAAGAAAATGGTTGCAATGAAAGAAACAGGTGGTTGACGGATTATCTATCTATCTATGATTTGAATATAGTTAAATGCTGGTAGGAAGAAACAATTGATGATACAATTGGGGATTACACAATACAAAATTGTTGATTAGGAGGAGAAAACAGCTTTGAGCACAGGTAGAATAAATGACCTTATTTAGGTATGCTGTAAGTAGGCTTGTAGAGTTTGTGATGTAAAGTCAAATAGCTCACTACTGATGACTTCCTGTCAATTAGTAGGTGAAACGTTTTGTGGAGAATAAGGTTTGAGGTCAATAAAGACAATGGAAGACAGTTGTAAGTGATCTGACTATAAAAACTTTGTAGGATTGTCAGAAAGATTTGAAATATTTTGTTTAGTTTCATTATCATGATTAGTTCTCAAAGTAACAATATACCAGCTTTCTGGTTGTGGTTTCTTTTTCCTTCAAAATATGCAGCATCTCAGAGTAGGCCAAAGAAGGCAGATAATTTAATTGATACCAACAAGTGACACAAAAAGACAGAAATGTGAATCAAGAGCATATGTTAATGAAAGGGACAGGAGTGTTGTTGACAGGCTTAGTTTGGATTCTGTGGTCGAAATGATGCTTTGTCAGTTATGGGTTTAGCTCTGAGCCACACTGGAAGATATTCAGGTTACTCTATAGGACATAGAAGCCCTGTGAAGGAGTAACAGTCAGGCAAGTAAGTGAAGAAGTCATCTTAGACTTTCTAGCTCCAGTAGACACCATAAGGAAGAAAACCAAGCCAACCCAGCTGATAGCCACAACCAAGGTGTGATACTGTGATATAAGAATTTTCTGTCTGATTTTCATCCTCAGTTCCTAGCCTAAGGGCTTCTAAAGCCCTAGAAATTTCCTTTGAGATAGTGAGAGAAGTGACGTGTGTTATTCTTAAAAAGCCTGTTTAAACTGTACCTGAGTTTATGCTAATGTGGTGACTCTTGGTGGGCACCTAGATAGACTCAGGATAGGGATTGGTTGCCAGAGAAACTAACCATGTGATAAGAGGGTTGGTACTTTTAGCCCCCACCCCCAGACCTCCAGGGAGAGGAGAGGGGCTGGATATTGAGCTCAATCACCAATAGTGAATGGTTTAATCAATCATGCCCACATAACAGAATGTCCATAAAAGCCCACAAATGGTGGAATTCAGAGAGTTCTAGTTGGTGAGTCTATTGATGAAGTGCTTGGAGGGTGGTGTGCCCAGACTGGGTATGGAAGCTCCTGCCACCATACCTTGCCCCATACATCTATCGTTTCTGAGTTGTGTCCTTTATAATAACCCAGTAGTAATTTGTGAACTGTTTTCCGGAGTTCTATGGGCTATCATAGCAAATTATCAAACCTTAGGAAGGGGTTGACAGAGCTCCCTGACTTATAGCCTATTGGTCACAAGTATAGGTGGCTCAGACACATGATTGACGTCTAAACTGACACAGCCCTTGTGGGACTAAGCCCTAGTGGAGTCTGTGCTAACTCTTCACAGTTAGTGTCGGAAATGAACTGAATCCTAGGACACCAAGTTTGTGTAGAGAGAGTTGGAGACTTAGTTGATATGAGAAGTCCTCTCCCATATTTGGTGTCAGAAGTGTAATATAGAACATTATCAGATGAAGCCTCAGACACATGTGCCCAGTTAAATAGGCCCTCCATTTCTAGTCACTCAACTAGGTCCCCAGAGAGAGTAGAGCTGAATCAAGCTACCCCTGCTATGCCTTTTCCAAAATGCTGACACATAGAATCATGAACATAATACAATGATTGATGTTTTATGCCACCAATTTTGAGATAGTTTATTACACAGCAATAGTCAACCGGAAAAATTCACAGGGGTTGAAGTGAAGGCAGAAAAGTGCTAATGAATAAGGAGGAACTAAAAGGGCCAATACAATGAAAGTGTCAATAAGATAAAGAATTAAAACAAAAGCAAATATAGGTAGCAGTAGTCTGTTTTTTACATTATTTCTGTTTTCTCCACAGTCAGTTCTGTGGGTTTATCTTATTCCTTTTCCACATCATTTGCTTTTCTTTAATACCTGATGACCTTGAGTTCTTCATTCATATTTAAGAGTAAGGGCCCAGGTAGATTGGTATTATTACCTGACATGGATTTCTTCTGTAGGTGTGCAGGTCTGAAGTACAGGGCTTGGTGTGGACTCTGTAAAGAGTTCTGTACAGAGCAGTTTGGCAGGTTCTACACTCATCATAACAATAGAGGCATTTCACTGGAAATGAAAATATATTCTATTTTGTGACTGAGTGGAGTTGTTTTTTTTTTCTTGTTTTACTTTCCTAGTTCATGATGGAGGTCCTAAGTTATCTGAATGTACTTCTCTGTTTGGCTCTAACACATCCCAGGTGCTACAATAAATTATGGTGCAGTCATGCAATGAAATATACCACTTAATAGTTAAAAAGTATAATGTAGACATAGAGGAACAGATATGTTAAGATGTCTAGGATACCCATTACAGAAAATATATTTGATATGAATTATTTAATAATGAAGTATACTAAAAATATACCCCTGCACACATATGCACCCTATCCTGACTGACAGACAAGGTAAAGATACAGAACATTATTAATGGTACTTACTTTTATGGAATGTAATTGGTGGGGGAATGTTTGACTTTAAATGTTGTATTTCTATATTGTTAAAATTTGTTAAAATGAGTATATATTATTCCTGTATTTAAAATGAAGACAGGCCGGTGTGGTGGCTCACGCCTCCCAGCACTTTGGGAGGCTGAGGCAGGTGGATCACCTGAGGTCAGGAGTTCAAGGCAAGCCTGGCCAAAATGGTGAAATCCTGTCTCTACTTAAAAAAAAAAAAAAAAAAAAAAAAAAGCCTGGCTTGGTGCACCTGTAGTCCCAGCTACTCGGGAGGCTGAGGCGGGAGAATCGCTTGAACTCAGGAGGCAGAGGTTGCAGTGAGCTGAGATTGCGCCTGCACTCCAGCCTGGGCAACAAAAGTGAAAGCCCTATCTCAAAATAAATAAATAAATAATAAAATGAATACAGATTTTTAAGAATTCATATCATAGGAGAAGCAGGACCAACTTCATAATTTGTGGGACCCAGTGCAAAATAAAAATGTGGAGCCTATTCTTCAAAAATTAAGAATATCAGGACATCCATAGCAGAGCACTAAACCACATGCAGTCTCTCATAAGTGTGGAACCCTGTGCAACTGACTACACTGATCTTATGTCCGTGAAACCAGCCCTTAGGGGGAAATTCAGCCACCAAGTTAGAATGATAGGAGCTTATGGCTGGCTCAGAGAGTAGAATATCTGCATAAAGAGATTTGGAGGGTGGAACCATTTCAGATTCTAAGGTGTGAGGAGAATTGGTGGTTCAGGTAGACAGGAAAACAAGGTTCATGGAGAGGAAAATATTGAGAGACTGAATGTCTAGAGTGATGACCGGCAAGTCCATGTGAACGATGAATGGTTCACTTAGGATGCTGGCTGGACTTAAGGTGGAAGGTCATGTTAGGATGCCAGCTGGATTTAAGGTGGAATGGAAGCCTGTGAATCAGGAGCCAGAGTCTTCAATGAATCAGGGGGATCAGGAGACACATCCTGGGGGCCAGTAGATGACAGCAACCAGGAAGTATTGGAAGTTTTTGGTAGAAGGAGGCAGCGTTGCATGTCTAGAAGCAGCCCTAGGGAATGAGGAGGAATGATTAGCTCCCCACTCCCATTCCTAATGTACTTAAGTTTTACAAAAGTGAGAAGTTAAATGAAGAAATGAAGAAGGATATGGCCGAATGTGTTCATCTTTAAAACATGTAGTTGAGTCCAGCAGCATTTGTTTCATCTGGGAGCTTGTAAGAAATGCAGACTCTCAGAGCTGACCCAGGCCTGCTGAATCAGAATATGTATTTTAACAGGATCTCCAGGCTATGTGTGTGTACATTAAAGTTTGAGAAGCTCTACTCTAGAAAATACAATAAAAATGTTTGGGAGAAGCAAGAGAATTGGCACATTGGGCAAGGAGGAACAGAAAATTATTTTGATGAGAAAATGGAGGGGCAGTTATTTTGAAATATATATTAGAAGAAAAATTAAGTTTTAGGGAAGGGATATTTTTATTTTTTCTTAACTAATATTTAGGAAAGTTTTCATGTAGTACATATATTAACACTTTTCCATATGTGCTATGAAGGTTATCATTTTCCCTTTTAATAAAGGAAACTTTCTTGTTTATTTATTCATTTATAAATCTGTTTCACTTTACATAATTTTAAACAGTATGGGGTTTATTATACCAATCTTTTACTTGAACTTCTTAGCTTCCATAGCTTGTTTACAATTTTGCTTCCTATACTTAGGTTATGTCAATAGATACCTATGTTTCCTGCTAGTAGTCTAATGACTTTTTTAATACAATAACAATGTGAAATCATTTGGAATTTATATTTTTAGAAGGTATGAGGTATATAGTTAACCTTCAAGAAACCAAGTTTTAAAATCATTTTTGAAGTTACCCTGCATGAGTGAGATTGATTTTTCTTTCTACCACTGAATGGAAGTAGGGTTTTATAAGAAGGCTAAATTTAGTTAAAGCAATAAAGTTAGAATATTGTACCTTAAAGATGTAACTATGAATTTTAATCAACATCATTCAAAAATTGGATCTTGGCATACAAATTGCTTTGTAATATGCTTTTGGTTTTGTTTCTGGTTTTGTTTTCTACAAATTTTGGGCAACTCTGCATACCTACACATATATATGCATCTCAGCTTTTCAGTTGCTACGTGAAATTCCATTGTGTTCATGTACTGTAATTAAAATAATGCTTCCTTGGTGGCAATTTAAGTTTTTATAATATTTTATTTTATTTTATTTTATTTTATTTTATCTTATCTTACCTTATTTTATTTTATCTTTGAGAGAGGGTCTCGCTCTGTCACCCAGGCTGGAGTGCAGAGGCACGGTCATGGCTCACTGAAGCCTCAACCTCCCAGGCTCACGCAATCCTCCTGCTTCAGCCTCCCAGATAGCTGGTACTACAGACGTGTGCCACCAAGCCCAGCTGATTTTTGTATTTTTTGTAGAGACAGGGTTTTGCCGTATTGCCCATGCTGGTCTTGAACTTCTGAACTTAAGTGAACCTCCCACTTCGGCCTCCCAAAGTGCTGAGATTACAGGTATACACCACCACACCTGGCCAATTTTTTCTTCTTATAAAAAAATGCTGAGATAAGAATCTATATCTTTGTGCAATTATTACTTCCCTAAGATAAATTTCTAAAAGTGAAACTGCTGCTACCTGTATGAACATTCAATTTTTGTTACTACTGATGGGATATTCTTCGAGATTTTTAGTTATTAGAGACCATTTTCCCATGTCTTCATCAATACTGGTTATGAGCAATCTTTTGATTTTTAGGCACACTGGTATGTGATTATTTCTCACTTTTAGTTTTCAGTTCTTTGTTTATTGGTGAAATTGAGGATTTTTTCATAAGTTTATTCTTTTCTGTGCATATCTTTTATTTTTATGAGTTGATGTTTTTGTTAATTTGGAAGCTATTTATTTGTTAACAAACTAGCGCTTCATCTTTCTTATATATTTTTTCAGCTTTGAATATAATGTCTTTGGCTATATAAAAATTTTTCATTTTTTTCTTAATCCTATATAATTTTCATTGATGGTTTCTGAATTTTGAGACAAGATTAGACATGCTTTTCCCTCTGATTTTTAAACTTATTTGACTATCTTTTCTTTTATTTTGTGCATCTATTATTTTTAATTACTAAGTATTCAATTTCAGTGCAGTTTATTTAAGTATATTGTAAGAAAATGTACCTTTTTTCCCCTAAAAAGCCAATCTTTTAACAGCAGTTACGGAATTTTAAAATATTTGTAAATGAGTGTTACAGATTATGTGCATATGGAGAAAGAAAAAGAATAAGAAAGAAAAAGTAGCTTGTTGATCTCAACTCTTTCAGTTTAAAAATTTACATATTAGGCCGGGCGCGGTGGCTCAAGCCTGTAATCCCAGCACTTTGGGAGGCCGAGACGGGCGGATCACGAGGTCAGGAGATCAAGACCATCCTGGCTAACACGGTGAAACCCCGTCTCTACTACAAAATACAAAAAAAAAACTAGCCGGGCGAGGTGGCGGGCGGCTGTAGTCCCGGCTACTCGGGAGGCTGAGGCAGGAGAATGGCGGGAACCCGGGAGGCGGAGCTTGCAGTGAGCTGAGATCCGGCCACAGCACTCCAGCCTGGGTGACAGAGCGAGACTCCGTCTCAAAAAAAAAAAAAAAATTTACATATTATAATTTTACATTCATTTTAATAATATAATATTTAAGTCATCATAATGTTAAATTTTTTAATATGTGACATGGAAACTCATACTATTCCTCTGTGCCAATATTTTTGTACGTATTCTTACACATTTGTTTCATTTACAATTTAGAATTAACATGTCAAATCCCTAAAACTTGAAAAGTTTGTAAGTTCTTTACTGGGTATACGGGTCTATATTTTATTTTTCATAAAGTTTGGAACTGGTATGTTTAATATATCTTAATTTATTCTCTTCTACTTTAATTATGAAGTTAATATAGTTTTTATATGATCTGTCATTATGATTGTGATTTGGCCAGTCTAAATGCTTTTGACTTAGATTGACATTGGTTGAACATTTTATTATGCAATCAAATTTTTTGTTTATTTGGTTTTAGATTACTCTAAATATTAGTATCTCCAAGACTGCTCTTTTTAAATTCATTTTCCAACTCTACATTATTTTGTTTTAGGCATACGTCTTATAAACAGCAGAAATCTTGTTTTTGCTCTATTATTCATTCCATGAGGCTTTTCATAATAGGGTTATTTAGTTTTTTAAATTTCTCTTTATTATGCTTTTGTACATCCTTGTTTTTCTTTGTTCTAATTTGCCATCTTGAAATTATTTTTTCCAGTTACTTTGAAGTTGTCTGTTTAAAAAGTATTTTCCAAAAACATTTTAAGCTCTATTAATCATGAGATTATATGTGTGTGTGTTTCCCTTTTTCAGATTCAGAAATTTACCAGAGTTGTAGGTCCTTCCTATTCTTTTCTCTAAAATTCCTCATCTATTAAAACAACTCCATATTTATTTTCAGATCCTTTTTTTTCCTAATGATGTTTCTCTTTGAAGGATTTTTGCTAACATCTGCCAAGAAGTCCTTAGATAACTCTAGCCTGCCGGTTATGTTGCTTGTTAGGTTTTTTTTTTTTTCCTTTTTTTTCCCCCCATCTTCCTCTTTCTTTATCTCTTTATGCTGAATCATTTTTCTTTTGGCTTCCATAATGACTTTTTTCCCCCAGAAAGCATACTTTGTGACTGCTTATATGTATGAAAACATATTTCATTTTTCCTCTTATGTGAATATTTTTTGGCTGAGTTTATAGTTCTTGTGTAATAATATTTTTCTTAAGAAATATTAAAACATTGCTTAATTATTTCTAGCATTACGTGTTTCAGCAGTGATAAATGATGCCAGTCTAGTATATAATCTTTTAGGATGTAATATTTATTTTGGAATTCAGAAGCCAAGAGTTTTTATCTTGGTATCCATATTCTAAAAGTCTCTTGCAGGCTTGAGAAAAACTAATATTCTCCAATGGTTGGATGCAAAATTCTATGTTTTCATTAGATCAGTCATGCTGATTATGTTTGAAAATCTTAGCTATTTTGTTGTTTTCTGCTTTTTCTATCTGCAATTGAGAAAGATTTATTGATATCTCCTACTTTGATGGTGCATTTGTCATTTTTTCTCTGGGGGTGGGTCTATGAATTTCTGCCTCATATATTTTGAGGAGTATTCATGTTTAAAATTACCTTCCTAGTGAATTAAATTTTATATCATTATATGGTGATGCTTCCTATATCTAGTAATGCTTTTTAATTTATATGCTCTTAAAATTTGATATTAATATAATTGAATGCACTTTATCATGTCTCCAGAGAACTCAGTGAGTCTTTTTGCTGTAAATCTCAAGCAGCTCAGAGAAATTTTCTTCTACTCTTTCTTTCATTTGCTCTCTAGTGTTCTTCTGGAATACCTAATTATATAAATACTGTGTCACCCTTATCTATTGTCCATATTACTGACAATTTCTCTTATCATTTATATCAATATATTTTTCTTCACCAAATTCTGTAACATTTCTTGCAAGGATGAAAGCTCCATGGGACTGCAGTTTATTTTCTTGATATTATATATTCAAGGCTTACGTGTGAGCCAGAATAGAGAACAGAGGAGGTACTTAAAGAATATTTGCTGAATAGGTGAGTGAATTTCTAGGTTGCTGTTCTAACTTGTTTTTCAGCAGTACAGTGTTCATTCTGCTATTTCTGGCCTCTTTTATTCATTTTTTAATTTTATAAATCATTTTTCCCTTAAGAACCCATTCTATTTTCTGATTGCTTACTTTCCCATAGTCACATAAGTTAGTTTCATGCATCCCTAAAGCCTGTCAAACTGCACTGAAAATATGCATTGTGATCTTTTAGAAAAGTTTTTTTCCTATTTTTTCTATTATCTCTTTTTCTCTGAGAGAAGGGGCTTTGACATTAAACTTGTGATCCTTTCTATAGCAAGGTGTTTTGATGAATCTACCTTTTTTTTTTTTCATTTTTTAATCAGTGAAGGGTAAGCTTGATTTATACTGGAACTGATGTAAGCCCTTTCAGCAATTACATATGTCGGTTTTTAGTGTCCCCAGGATGGCACAACCTGACTAGCTACTGACTGCAGGAGTCTGAGACCAAGCTTTTCTCTGGGTATAGTAAATGGATGGAGATTCCCTTAGGTGCTCAGCACTAAAGCTTAGATCGAGCCCAATGTTGAGGGAAGCAGAAAATTGCGTAGATGGATGCCAAAACTCTGTGGGTTTTTTCTTTTCTTTTTTTTAAATGGTATTTAAGAGTGTTTTAAAGATTTTAGTGATTTGAATTTTTATTTCTTTTCTGGTATTATGCCTTCTGTTTTCTTTGACTTCCTTCAGAGTTTCTGGCCTACTAAAAAATAAAAGATTTGACCTTATCTCTTATGGTTCTCATTTTGTTTCTCCGCTTTGCTACAGAACTTCTCAAATTTTGTTGAGAGTCACTATTTCCACTTCCTTACAACACATTTTCGTTTCATTGTTCTTTACTTTTCTTTTCTTTGAGGCAGAGTCTTGCTCTGTTGCCTAGCCTCGAGTGCAGCGGCACGATCTCAGCTCACTGCAACCTCTGCCTCCTGGGTTCAAGCGATTCTCATGCCTTAGCCTCCCAAGTAGCTGGGATTACAGATCTATACCACCATACTTGGCTAATTTTTTTGTGTTTTTAGTAGAGAGGGGGTTTCACCATGTTGGCGAGGCTCGTCTTGAACTCCTGGCCTCAAGTGATCTGCCTGCCTTGGCTTCCCAAAGTGCTAGGATTACAGGCATGAGCCACCACCTTTTCAAATTTTTAAAAAGAGATTAAAAATTTTCTTTTTAATCCACCCTAATTGGGCTTTAATTTCTACCTCTCTCTTAAAAGCACTCTTGTCTTTCTAAATTTGGTGGTCATTTCTCTTATCTTCTCTTACTTACTCAGCAGCATTTGATGGGTTTGACAAACATCTCCCTCACTAGGCTTCCATAATTAAACGCTTCCATGGTTTTCCTCCTACTTCTATGGCTGCACCTTCCATGTCGGCCTTTCTGGTTCTGTTTCCTCTTCATAATCTCTAAATATTGTAGTGCCCCAGGGCTTGGTCCTGGGCCTTCTTCTAAATACCGTCACACTGATTTCTGTCAATTATAACAGGACTTTAAATATACCAACGTGTCTTTTAAATATATGTGCCTAGCCCTGTGCCCTCCCTTGAATCCCAAACTACCTGACAACTTCATCTCACTGTTTAATAGACCTTTCAAACCTAAAATATCTAAAACAAATCACTTCACATCCATTCTCTTCCCCTGCCCCAAAATAACCATCATCTTTTCCTATCCCAATACCTATCTCAACAAACACACCCTACTAGCCATCCAGTCACTTGAGCCCCATATTCAGAGGCACCTTCAGTACCTCCTTTTCTTCATTCACAACACAATCCTCTAGCAAGTGTGGTCTGCTTTATTTCTAGAATGTAACTCAAATTCAAATACCTGCTTTTCATTTCAGTTGCTACCTCTCTGGTCCCACTTCCTATCATCAGCCTCTAAATTAATTTAACAGCTTCTTAACTGGTATCCCTCATCTACTTTTGAAAAAAAAAAATTGATGTTTTAAAACAGTTTCAGATTTACAGAAAACTTAGGAAGATAATAGAGTTCCCACATCCCCTATACCGGGTTTCCACTATTATTAACACTCTACATTTCTATAGTATGTTTGTTATAATGAATGAATCAATATTGATACATTATTATTAACTAAAGTTCACAGTTTATTCAGATCTCATTAGTTTTTCCTAATTTCCTTTTTCTGTTTCAGAATTTTATTTAAGATACCATATTTTATTCCGTTATCATATCTCCTTAGCCTTCTCTTTGCTGTGACAGTGTCTCAGGCTTTGCTTCTTTTTGATGCCCCTGAAAGTTTTGAAGAGCCTTTCCCTTTGTGCTCTTTTTGTTCACTGGCTGCTATTTCATGATTTTGGGGCATCGTGGAAGTGCAAGAGGTATTAAAAGAAAAGGGCAATGGCTTATATGGCTTTTGTGTCATAACCTGACACTGGAACCTCCTGCATGTCAGATTCTCAATTCCTGTTTTTCTTTTATGGGTCACTTTTATGTATTCTTTGCAAATTATCTGGGGATTTTTAATCTGGCACTACTCCCTAGTATTAGTAATTCAGTCTGCATCTGCCACCTCTGATATCTTCTTATCGTCAGCTTTTGCTTCTCAGGTTAAGACTACAGAGCTCTTATCACTGAGGTCCCCTTGCCCTGACCAATTTCTCAGGTAGAGACCTTGCAAGATGACTCAAACTAGGCTTCACTGAACTTCACTGCTACTCTGAGAAGGTCTGAAACTCTCATACAACCCATTAGGAAAATCTCAGCCCAAATTCTCTATGGATAGGTATATCAGTCCGTTCTCACATTGCTATAAAGAATTACCTGATACTGGGTAATTTATAAGAAAAGAGGTTGAGTTGGCTCATTGTTCTACAAGCTGTACTGGAAGCATGGCCGGGGGAGGCCTCACGAAACTTACAATCATGGTGGAAGACGAAGGGGAAGCAGGCATGCTCAACACAGCTGGAGGAGGAGGGAGAGAGAGTGAAGGCGGTGGTGCTACACACTTTTAAACAACCAGATATCATGAGAACCCAATCATGAGACAGCACTAGGGAGATGGTGATAAATCACTAGAGACCACCCACATGATCCAATCACTTCCCACTAGGACACACCTTCAACATTTGGAATTACAACTCAACATGAGATTTGGGTGGGGACACAAAGCCAAACCATATTAATAGGCTACTCTCCCATAAGCCCTATATCTTTGTTTTGCTATCACAGGTGGCCCCAGACAAGAGAAAAGTTTTACTCTATGGACCATCTACATTCCAGGAGATCCATGTCAACTCTCCATGTGCCTCCCTGTTTCCCCCAAAACTGTGTCCAGTTAAACTTGGGAGAAACAGTGAAAATCATGCTTGAGGAAATTTTGGGAAGCATGCCAACATTTTTAAGTATGGCTTGAGATTCTAATTTGACTTTAAGATTCTCTTCTATTGTTTACTACCTTCATTATGTTTTAAATTTGGTAGTTGTGATAGTAGTCTGATATTCTTGGAATATTCTTGGAAAGTCTTGGAATACTTTCCCTTTGGGTCATAAAGACTTCATCTAGGAAATGTTTTTCAATGAGCTACTGTGAGAGGAATTCAGAGAGAGTCTGACCTGCCTTGAGTAGTTCAAGGCTCAGTCTGCCTTTACCAGAGGCAGTTAGATTCATCTTTCACCCCCAACACACACACATCTTCCAGCTGGAAGACGCCCAGAGGCACAATCACAAGGGCCGTGACAGGTATCCCCTGTAGAAGAAAAAGAGTGGGGAAGTTAGACTGTAAATAAAAAGAGTTTCTGGGATCCCCACTTAAAATAAGAATTTTTCTGTGTGTGTATATATATGTGTGTGTGTGTGTGTATGTTGCGAAGTTGGGGGCGTGGTAATTTTGACCAGAGGGGCAGAGAGACATAATAAAAATTAAACTGTATAAGTCACTTAAGCATCCCAGTTACCCCAAGAGAAAGCTGTTTTCCTACCTAGGGTAATCTCCACCCACTGCTCTCTAAGGAACATTTCTGTCTGCCCCACCAGCTCCTGGATGCAGAAAAAGGCACAGAAATAGCTGATGGGGAAGGGACCATGGTGGCTGGGGAGAGAGATAAGAAGTTAGTCTCCACAGAAAGATAGGAATGCTTTTACACTGTTGGTGGGAATGTAAATCAGTTCAACCATTGTGGAAGACAGTGTGGCGATTCCTTAAAGACCTAGAACCAGAAATACCATTTTGTCCAGCATTCCCATTACTGGGTATATACCCAAAGGAATATAAATCATTCCATTATTAGGATACAGACACACATGTTAATTGTAGCACTATTCACAATAGCAAAGACATGAAATCAACCCAAATGCCTACCAGTGCCAGACTGGACAAAAAAAAATGTGGCACATATACACCATGGAATACTATGCAGTCATAAAAAGAAATAAGATTATGTCCTTTGCAGAGACATGGATGAAATTGGAAACCATTATCCTCAGCAAACCAACTCAGGAGCAGAAAACCAAATTCTGCATGTTCTCACTTATAAGTGGGAACTGAGCAATGAGAACATTTGGACACATAGAGGGGAACAATACACAATGAAGCTTGTTGAGGGGGTAGGGGGAGAGAGAGCATCAGGATAGATAGCCAATGCATGTGAGGCTTAATTCCTAGGTAATGGGTTGATAGGTGCAGCAAACCACCATGGCACATGTTTACCTACATAACAAACCTGCACATTCTGCACATATACTCCAGAACTTCAAATTAAATTAAATTAAATTAAAAAAAGAAGTTAGTCTATACAGTAACTCAGAGAGAATACAAGCAAGAGTTTTGAATGTACATTTACTGTTTTTGTTGTTTTTAAAGGTTGCATGTTGAAGATTGCAAAAAATTTTTTTTGGCCATTTCTGCCAGTGCTTCCTCGAATGTGACATCATCCAAGGGCCAGGTCCACTGTACCCGTGATTCTTAATAGTCACACGGTCAGCCTTACCTGCCGCATCCCCCTTGCTGCTGATCCCTAACCCGAGTCCAGAATTCTGCCTCTTTTTGAATGGGCTCTCCAAGCCTCAGCACATGAACCTCTGACTGTGACCTCCTCATTTCTATGATAGAACGGACTTGACCCTTAACTCCCCATTTTAGTATCGTAACCCATCTCCAAACTCTTCCTGACCAATCCTGTCCCTGATGCTGTCTTTCAATAGTCTACTCCCAGTGTTCCTGTTTAAATCATTCTGTTAGCCCTGCAGAGCAAGGGGCATGTTCCTGTCTTATGGTTTTATAAAGCTGTATAGCTGTATATTCCCCTTCATTAGCACCCAAACAGAATATGTTCTAAATAGCACTCCTGCCATTTGGTTATTCCTATAGAAATCCCATACTGATTTCTTGGTTATTAGAAGCTAGTCATTCCATAAACATATTATTTCTAACTCTAGGCCTTTTCCCCAATCAGCACACAGATTGTATGTATTGCAAAACATCATGCCTATTTGTGATTTCCTATTAGATAAATTGATTTTGGTACAGGACGATGTCTTTGCTTACCTCCTCTCCCCTCCCCACCCACCTTACATTCAGCTTTACAGTACAGGCAATGCTGGTGATATTGGTACCAATGCAGAGTGTTCCTTTTAGATGTCTTCAATTAAATACCAATGAGGAGATATACACAGGTATCCAGAAAAAATCTCCCCTCTTTTTTTTTTTCCTGGAAAACAAAACATAGGGGGTAAAGCCAAAGTCAATCAGAGAAGGTGGGTTAATTTGAATAATTAAAGCTGATGGATAGTTTTAACATCAAGTGCCTGAAGGGTTATTATGAACAAGATAGGAAAGAGATAGGGACAAGCTGTTTTCACTCATATTTGTTAAACGTTAGAACAGGCTGTATATGGTGCATGAGGCTACCAAATCGGATAGAAACTTGAATTTGGAGATGAGGTATGAAAATTTACCTCTGAAATTGAAATAAAAATGAGCCTTCTCTTCTATGCATACGAGCACTCAATAATAAAATGAAGTGTATTTGCTGATAAAATATTTCTAACTCTTCAGCAAATGACCAAGGTTTATGTTCAGTCAAGAAAACCAGTCAGGAGTATATAACTGGCATATAATTGAAGTAAACAGTAATCTTCTCAATTGTCATGTATCAGAAGGGCTGTAGTCTGTGTGGAGTCTAGAAATCTAAAGCCAAAGAGTGAGTCATGTGTCTCTAACTCAGTTTGGAGAGGAAACTGTGATGGACTGGAATGAATAGTGGACCCCTTGGTAGAATATCCCCATAGGAATACTTGGGCAACGTTTCCCCACTGTTTTGATCTCATTCAATGCTCACTGAAAAACCTTTCTTTTTAAATTTTCAGCTTTTGTTTGTAGATATTATTTTATGTGATACATTTATTATTTTTCATCATAAAGTTATATTCCTACGTATTTTGTAAAACAGATATATTTTAAAAATTTTCTTACCTTCACTCAATTAAATCCCTTTGGACATGTATTTTCTTATCTTTTTTTTTTTTTTTCTTGAGACAGTGTCTTGTTCTGCTGCCCAGGCTGGAGTGCAGTGGGCTCACTGCAGCCTCAACCCCCTGGGCTTAAGCTATCCACTTACTCCAGGCTCCCAAAGTTTAAGATTGCAGGTATGAGCCACCATGCCTGGTCAGGCATGTATTTTCTATCAGTCAGTTTTCTAGGAATATGTTATTAAATGATAGTGTACAAAACAATTTTGCTTTCTGTTTTTTCACTTAACATTATATCATTAGCATGTCCCATACAGCCCAGTCAGGCTCGTAATCATTGTTTGTAATGTCTCCACACAAGCATCCAAAAGCTTATTTTGCGGGGGCAGAGCAAGATGGCCAAACAGGAACAATCCAGTCTCCAGCTCCCAGCACGAGCGACACAGAAGACAGGTGATTTCTGCATTTTCAACTGAGACTCCACCTCTGGGGACAGGGCAGAGCTAAACAACAACAACAACAACAAAAGCAGCAGAAGCCTCTGCAGATGCAAACGACTCTGTCTGACAGATTTGAAGAGAGCAGTGGATCTCCCAACACGGAGGTTGAGATCTGAGAAGGGACAGACTCCCTGCTCAAGTGGGTCCCTGACCCCTGAGTAGCCTAACTGGGAGACATCCCCCACTAGGGGCAGACCGACACCCCACACCTCACACGGTGGAGTACACTCCTGAGAGGAAGCTTCCAAAGCAAGAATCAGACAGGTACACTCGCTGTTCAGCAATATTCTATCTTCTGCAGCCTCCGCTGCTGATACCCAGGCAAACAGGGTCTGAAGTGGACCTCAAGCAATCTCCAACAGACCTGCAGCTGAGGGTCCTGACTGTTAGAAGGAAAACTAACAAACAGGAAGGACACCCACACCAAAACCCCATCAGTACATCACCATCATCAAAGACCAGAGGCAGATAAAACCACAAAGATGGGGAAAAAGCAGGGCAGAAAAGCTGGAAATTCAAAAAATAAGAGCGCATCTCCCCCTCCAAAGGAACGCAGCTCATAACCAGCAACGGATCAAAGCTGGACGGAGAATGACTTTGACGAGATGAGAGAAGGCTTGAGTCCTTCAAACTTCTCAGAGCTAAAGGAGGAATTACGTACCCAGCGCAAAGAAACTAAAAATCTTGAAAAAAGAGTGGAAGAATTTATAACTAGAATAATTAATGCAGAGAAGGCCATAAACGAACTGACAGAGATGAAAACCATGACACAAGAAATACGTGACAAATGCACAAGCTTCAGTAACCGACTCGATCAACTGGAAGAAAGAGAATCAGCGATTGAAGATCAAATGAATGAAATGAAGCGAGAAGAGAAATCTAAAGAAAAAAGAAGAAAAAGAAATGAACAAAGCCTGCAAGAAGTATAGGATTATGTAAAAAGACCAAATCTACATCTGATTGGGGTGCCTGAAAGTGAGGGGGAAAATGGAACCAAGTTGGAAAACACTCTTCAGGATATCATCCAGGAGAACTTCCCCAACCTAGTAGGGCAGGCCAACATTCAAATCCAGGAAATACAGAGAATGCCACAAAGATACTCCTCGAGAAGAGCAACTCCAAGACACAAAATTGCCAGATTCACCAAAGTTGAAATGAAGGAAAAAATCTTAAGGGCAGCCAGAGAGAAAGGTCAGGTTACCCACAAAGGGAAGCCCATCAGACTAACAGCAGATCTATTGGCAGAAACTCTACAAGCCAGAAGAGAGTGGGGCCAATATTCAACATTCTTAAAGAAAAGAATTTTCAACCCAGAATTTCATATCCAGCCAAACTAAGTTTCATAAGTGAAGGAGAAATAAAATCCTTTACAGATAAGCAAATGCTTAGAGATTTTGTCACCACCAGGCCTGCCTTACAAGAGACCCTGAAGGAAGCACTAAACATGGAAACGAACAACTGGTACCAGCCATTGCAAAAACATGCCAAAACATAAAGACCATCGAGGCTAGGAAGAAACTGCATCAGCTAACGAGCAAAATAAGCAGTTAATATCATAATGGCAGGATCAAGTTCACATATAACAATATTAACCTTAAATGTAAATGGACTAAATGCTCCAATTAAAAGACACAGACTGGCAAACTGGATAAAGAGTCAAGACCCATCAGTCTGCTGTATTCAGGAGAACCATCTCACATGCAGAGACATACATAGACTCAAAATAAAGGGATGGAGGAAGGTCTACCAAGCAAATGGAGAACAAAAAAAAGACAGGGGTTGCAATACTAGTCTCTGATAAAACAGACTTTAAACCATCAAAGATCAAAAGAGACAAGGCCATTACATAATGGTAAAGGGATCAATTCAACAGGAAGAGCTAACTATCCTAAATATATATGCACCCAATACAGGAGCACCCAGATTCATAAAGCAAGTCCTTAGAGACTTACAAAGAGACTTAGACTCCCATACAATAATAATGGGAGACTTCAACACTGCACTGTCAACATTAGACAGATCAACGAGACAGAAAGTTAACAAGGATATCCAGGAATTGAACTCATCTCTGCAGCAAGCAGACCTAATAGACATCTACAGAACTCTCCACCCCAAATCAACAGAATATACATTCTTCTCAGCACCACATCACACTTATTCCAAAATTGACCACATAATTGGAAGTAAAGCACTCCTCAGCAAATGTACAAGAACAGAAATTATAACAAACTGTCTCTCAGACCACAGTGCAATCAAACTAGAACTCAGGACTAAGAAACTCACTCAAAACCGCTCAACTACGTGGAAACTGAATAACCTGCTCCTGAATGACTACTGGGTACGTAATGAAATGAAGGCAGAAATAAAGATGTTCCTTGAAATCAATGTGAACAAAGATACAACATACCAGAATCTCTGTGACACATTTAAAGCAGTGTGTAGAGGGAAATTTATAGCACTAAATGCCCACAAGAGAAAGCTGGAAAGATCTAAAATTGACACCCTAACATCACAATTAAAAGAACTAGAGAAGCAAGAGCAAACACATTCAAAAGCTAGCAGAAGGCAAGAAATAACTAAGATCAGAGCAGAACTGAAGGAGATAGAGACACAAAGAACCCTCCAAAAAATCGGTGAATCCAGGAGTTGGTTTTTTGAAAAGATCAACAAAATTGATAGATCGCTAGCAAGACAAATAAAGAAGAAAAGAGAGAAGAATCAAATAGATGCAATAAAAAGTGATAAAGGGGATATCACCACTGACCCTACAGAAATACAAACTACCATCAGAGAATACTATAAACACCTCTACACAAATAAACTTGAAAATCTAGAAGAAATGGATAATTTCCTGGACACTTACACTCTCCCAAGACTAAACCAGGAAGACCTGAATCCCTGAATAGACCAATAGCAGGCTCTGAAATTGAGGCAATAATTAATAGCCTACCAACCAAAAAAAGTCCAGGACCAGATGGATTCACAGCTGAATTCTACCAGAGGTACAAGGAGGAGCTGGTACCATTCCTTCTGAAACTATTCCAATCAATAGAAAAAGAGGGAATCCTCCCTAACTCATTTTATGAGGCCAACATCATCCTGATACCAAAGCCTGGCAGAGACACAACAAAAAAAGAGAATTTTAGACCAATATCCCTGATGAACATCGATGCAAAAATCCTCAATAAAATACTGGCAAACCGGATCCAGCAGCACATCAAAAAGCTTATCCACCATGATCAAGTGGGCTTCATCCCTGGGATGCAAGGCTGTTTCAACATTCGCAAATCAATAAACATAATCCAGCATATAAACAGAACCAAAGACAAAAACCACATGATTATTTCAATAGATGCAGAAAAGGCCTTTGACAAAATTCAACAGCCCTTCATGCTAAAAATGCTCAATAAATTGGGTATTGATGGAATGTATCTCAAAATAATAAGAGCTATGTATGACAAACCCACAGCCAATATCATACTGAATGGGCAAAAACTGGAAAAATTCCCTTTGAAAACTGGCACAAGACAGGGATGCCCTCTCTCACCACTCCTATTCAACATAGTGTTGGAAGTTCTGGCTAGGGCAATCAGGCAAGAGAAAGAAATCAAGGGTATTCAGTTAGGAAAAGAAGAAGTCAAATTGTCCCTGTTTGCAGATGACATGATTGTATATTTAGAAAACCCCATTGTCTCAGCCCAAAATTTCCTTAAGCTGATAAGCAACTTCAGCAAAGTCTCAGGATACAAAATTAATGAGCAAAAATCACAAGCATTCTTATACACCAGTAACAGACAAACAGAGAGCCAAATCATGAATGAACTCCCATTCACAATTGCTTCAAAGAGAATAAAATACCTAGGAATCCAATTTACAAGAGATGTAAAGGACCTCTTCAAGGAGAACTACAAACCACTGCTCAGTGAAATAAAAGAGGACACAAACAAATGGAAGAACATACCATGCTCATGGATAGGAAGAATCAATATCGTGAAAATGGCCATACTGCCCAAGGTAATTTATAGATTCAATGCCATCCCCATCAAGCTACCAATGAGTTTCTTCACAGAATTGGAAAAAACTGCTTTAAAGTTCATATGGAACCAAAAAAGAGCCCGCATTGCCAAGACAATCCTAAGTCAAAAGAACAAATGGAGGCCTCATGCTACCTGACTTCAAACTATACTACAAGGCTACAGTAACCAAAACAGCATGATACTGGTACCAAAACAGAGATATAGACCAATGGAACAGAACAGAATCCTCAGAAATAATACCACACATCTACAGCCATCTGATCTTTGAAAAACCTGGCAAAAACAAGAAATGGGGGAAAGGATTCCCTATTTAATAAATGGTGCTGGGAAAATTGGTTAGCCATAAGTAGAAAGCTGAAACTGGATCCTTTCCTTACTCCTTATATGAAAATTAATTCAAGATGGATTAGAGACGTAAATGTTAGACCTAATACCATAAAAACCCTAGAAGAAAACCTAGGTAATACCATTCAGGACATAGGCATGGGCAAGGACTTCATGTCTAAAACACCAAAAGCAATGGCAACAAAAGCCAAAATTGACCAATGGGATCTAATTAAACTAAAGAGCTTCTGCACAGCAAAAGAAACTACCATCAGAGTGAACAGGCAACCTACAGAATGGGAGAAAATTTTTGCAATCTACTCATCTGACAAAGGGCTAATATCCAGAACCTACAAAGAACTCAAACAAATTTACAAGAAGAAAAAAAAAAAAAAAAAAACAACCCCATCAAAAAGTGGGCAAGGGATATGAACAGACATTTCTCAAAAGAAGACATGCATACAGCCAACAGGCACATGATAAAATGCTCGTCATCACTGGTCATCAGAGAAATGCCAATCAAAACCACAATGAGATACCATCTCACACCAGTTAGAATGGCAATCATTAAAAAGTCAGGAAATAACAGGTGCTGGAGAGTATGTGGAGAAATAGGAACACTTTTACACTATTGGTGGGATTGTAAACTAGTTCAACCATTATGGAAAACAGTATGGCGATTCCTCAAGGATCTAGAACTAGATGTACCATATGACCCAGCCATCCCATTACTGGGTATATACCCAAAGGATTATAAATCATGCTGCTATAAAGACACATGCACATGTATGTTTATTGCAGCACTATTCACAATAGCAAAGACTTGGAATCAACCCAAATGTCCATCAGTGACAGAGTGGATTAAGAAAATGTGGCACATATACACCATGGAATACTATGCAGCCATAAAAAGGATGAGTTTGTGTCCTTTGTAGGGACATGGATACAGCTGGAAACCATCATTCTCAGCAAATTATCACAAGAACAGAAAACCAAACACCACATGTTCTCACTCATAGGTGGGAACTGAACAATGAGATCACTTCTACTCAGGAAGGGGAACCTCACACCCTGGGGCCTATCACGTGGAGGGGGGAGGGGGGAGGGATTGCATTGGGAGTTATTCCTGAGGTAAATGACGAGTTGATGGGTGCTGACAAGTTGATGGGTGCAGCACACCAACATGGCACAAGTATACATATGTAACAAACCTGCACGTTATGCACAGGTACCCTAGAACTTAAAGTATAATAAGAATAATAAAAAAAAAAAGCTGGAAAGAAAAAGCTTATTTTGTATAAACAACATAAAAGAATTATACACAAACTTTCTGTGTCACCATGTGAAAAGTTTTGCAATAGAGGTTTTCCATATCAGCCTGTCTCCCTCTCACCTATGCCAGAGGCTGAATGGTCCTCTAAACAACGGCAGTAATACCTTCTCATGAGTGTTAGAATTGGATACCCAAATTGCTTTTATTGGTACTCATAGTGGGATTCACTGCCTGCCTGTTTCTCTGGGTTTGGCGATAAGTTTGGATTGTGAGCCAGCCTTTTTATTTTAGCGTCATCCCAAGGCAGTGCCTTTCTGGTTTCTTCTCTCACAGACAAATTCCTGAGCTACCATCACTCTTGCAAGACATAGGCTTCTAGAATGCTGAGCCCTGGATGGTGCCTAATGCCCCAAGTTTTTGCTCCTGGCAAAAACAAACAAACAAACAAACAAAAACCTCAAACAAAAGCATTGAAAAATAAAAATATTTCTACTTGCATAGTTTTTCAAGTTACTCCAGATTTCAAGAGAGCTGGGCTCCCTGAATTAAACAAGGTGAAAGTTGGTTTGTTCATGGCAGAAAATCAGGTACTTCTTCACTTGATTGTCATATAAGTAAATAAAGGTTCCCATATATATGTAGAATATATTGTAAAAGTTAAGGATAAAATTATTTTGGTTAAAGAATTAACAACTTAAGGGAAAGGGCTGAAGTCTTCATTTATTTGGAGGAATAGTACAAGGCAGGGTGTTATTATCTTTTGGAAAACTATTAGAAAGCAGAGAGGATGTTTTTTCCCCTTTGACTAAAGTTTGAATGGCAGCAGGTCAAGGTGCCAGTTTTACTTTCTCATTTGTCTTGGAGAAGAGCTGGACTAACACATGCAGAGTGGCTATGGGAGGACAGAGGACAAATAAACTACACTAAATGTTTTTGTTAATCTACAACATACCAAAAAAGAAGCAACCACACCTCTAAACTGCACATACCAGTAAGGATTTATCTGATATGTCTTTTGGTCCTCTGACGGTCAGCTGATTGGAGAAGTTCTCCATGTGTTTCTCATGATCATTTTGAGACAGGCTCAGACAGCTTCTTCTCATAGGGATGTCATAAGTTTGTTTAAAAGGGTTTGGAACTGGCACATTATTACCTCTGCTTCTGTGCTATTGGCCACAGGAAGGCACAAGGGTGGGAAAGTCTACTTTGGTCATGATGAAGCCATGGCAAAAATGTATAGGCAGAGAGTGGTGAGCAAATGCAACCTATCACACTGGGGAAAGGGCAGACCTCTTTTGAAAGGAATAAATGAATTGATCCTAGGAAGATGAGAAAAGAATAAGTTTTGAGGTTTGGAATGGCATTCCAGTAGAAGAAATGAGTGTAGGAAGGCAGTGATACATTAAACAGCATGATGTGTTTGGGAAAATCGAGATAACGATTGAGATGCAAGGGATGTGGGATTGTAGATGTGAGTCTAGAGGTAGAATAAAGCCTGACCATGAAGGGCCTGTGTACAAAGCAAAGAAGCTTAAATAACTCTAGAGCTATGGAAAAGCCATTTAAGAGTCTCAAACAGGCCTTTGATAAAGGTGATTATGGGAGGACTACGTAAGAAAAATTGGCATGGCCCAGCAAGGAGTCAGGGAGATCAGTAGAGAGAGCAGAGAGGCTGTTGAAGGAGGTGTCATTCACTCTTGAATTAAGGCAATGGAGGTGGGGATGATGAGGAGCGAGGGGCTATAAACAAGGAAGAGTCTGCAAGACTTGATAATCCAGTGTTGGAGCCATGAAAAAAGTTCTCGCTTCTCAAACTTGCTACTCAAAGTGTCATTCATAGATTAGCAGCATCAACTTCACCTGAGGAGTTAATTTTCTGAATTGGACAGTGTGGGGAAGGCATAAGGGTAGACACTTAGTTCAGTTTGGGGTCTGTTGAGTTTAGGTCTCCAAGGTTTGTTCAGGCAGAAATGTCTAATCTATAGTTCTGGGTCTTAGGATAAAGGTCTGGGACTTGAATCTATGGATCTGGATGAGGCTACCCAGGGAAAGGAATTTGAACCCTAATAGTTGAGTATTAAAGACAGATCCTAGATGCAAAGGATAAGATAAAGAATAAGGAGAAGGATCAGCTGACAGGTAAGTGGAAAACCAGAAAGGTGGTGTCATGAAAACTTAAGGAGGAAAGGTGATCAGCAGGGTACAAGGCCATGGAGAGGTTAAGTGAGAGTTAAATAAAAGAGTGTATTGTACTTGGGAACCAGCAGGTTATTGGTGACATTGGTAAAGCTAATTCTGGTGGAATGACGGGTCTAAGTGGCTCAGCCAGGATCACACATAGTATTTAAATGACTAATTTGGGACTTGGACCAGGGATTCTGACTCCAAGTCAGTTTTCATCTGGTGTACCCCAGCTACTGATGTATTTCTAAAGATAAATTAATGGACTGACATCTTAGCCACCAAAACCTCTGTGGGAAGGAGGCAGGTAAAGACGCATAAATGACTGGTTTATATATTTTTTAAAAATCTGGTAAGTTCATTTAGTCAAAGCTCTTGGACATCCCAGAATAACCTTAGTTGAGCAGATTTATTTGGGCTCTTGGACCTGCAAAGCTGAAGACTCCCTTCAGCCTAGAGCCCTGGGGTCTCCAGCAGCCGGCAAGATGCTCCATGACATTGTTACTCTGTAATTTCCTTGAAGTCACACAGACTTCAAAGGACTCTGGGGCCTTTCTTTTTTCTCTACATTACTGGAGGTTTTGGATAGTAGGTCAGGGAAGACGGGAATACACAATATTGGCCCTTAGCTTTTCCACTCTTCCTTTGCAAAAGTTCTTCCTTTTTTTTCATGTGGGCAATAAATCCTATAACTAGTAAAAGGTCAAATCATTATAACCTAAAGATCCACGAAAAATTTTCTCCTCTTCCTTCCAGTTAAAATACTGACACACAAAAATAAACTATCTGTCCAACATTGTGGTTTCAAGCATTTTTCCAGGCAAAATAGGCAAGGAAAAAGAATGTAAAGAATTTTAACTGGTATGCATTCTTGGGAGGTGAAACAGGACTTAATGATTTCCAGTTTATGGGGACTGTTCAGCCTGAAAGATGAATTTGAGCTCTAACCCTCCACTCCCATTGCCACTCCCACACACGTATATCTTTTTATTTTCACAGACTTTCAGTTTCTTGGATTACTGAAATGTTGCATTACTAAAGATGATTTTGAAGTTGGTTTTCTTTTATTTTTCTATTTATACAGACATAATTATTTTACATTTTCTTTTTCAAGAGAAACCTCATATTTTCCTTTTACTGACTGCATTAGTTAAAACATGTAGAATAAATTTAAGTTAGGGTAATGATAACAGATATGTTTTATTTTTTATTACTTACATATGACTTTCTTGTGTCAATGTTAGGTATTAATTACAGTTATTTCAGATAGACGTGTAAGCATGCTTCTATTCTTGTTTACTTGTGGGGGTCATCCATCTATTTTTTTCTGCTAGAGATAGATACTGAGTGCTTTTGGGGTTAGTATTTTTTTCGCTATTATTATTGGTGTGATATGTCACTTTGCGAGATTTATTCAAATTGAACAATCTTTATATTCCTGGAGTAATTTCTACTTATTCATGAGCTTTCATTTTTGTAATATAATGTGGTAGGGCATTGCGGAGTAGTTAGGAGAATGTATTCTGAAGACAGATTGCCTGAATTTAAGTCCCAATTATACTGTTTACTAGTTGTATAACTTAGGCAAGTTTCTCAACCTCTTGCTACCTCAGTTTTCACATCTGTATAGTGGGGCTATTCACTTCTACCATCCAGCATTGTTGCAAGGATACAATAGATTACAGAAGTTAAGTATTGGTGTGATGCCTGGGGTGATGGGGTGGTGATGGGCTCACAGAAGTGGGATTTCTTTTTGGGGTGATGAAAATATTCCAGAATTGATTGTGGTGATTAATGTACAACTCTGTGAATACGCTAAAAGCCATTGAATTGTACCATTAAAAATGGTTGCATTATATTTTATGTTGATGTCCAATAAATATTAGCTAAGAATATTAATATTGATAATATTTAATGTTGTGATTGAGAGCTTGGGTTTTATAACAGTGTTGTATAGTAAGCTCAACCACTTGCTAGTTGTATGATGTCAGGCAATTTACACAACCTTTTATGTGTTCCCTCATTGTAAAATGAAAATAGTAATAGTGTCTACCTTTTGGGTTGTTATGAAGAATAAATATATTAATACATTTAAAACACTAAGAACAGTGGCTGTCAAATAGCAAGTTCTCAGTAAACGTTAACTTTCATTAAAAATGTTAGGTAACGCTTGTAATCCCAGCACTTTGGGAGGCCGAGGTGGGCGGATCACGAGGTCAGGAGATCCAGACCATCCTGGCGAACACGGTGAAACCCCGTCTCTACTAAAAATACAAAAAAATTAGCCAGGCATGGTGGTGGGCACCTGTAGTCCCTGCTTCTAGGGAGGCTGAGGCAGGAGAATGGCGTGAACCTGGGAGGCGGCAGAGCTTCCAGTGAGTGGAGATAGCGCCACTGCACTCCAGACTGGGCGACAGAGCGAGACTCTGTCTCAAAAAAAAAAAAAAAAAAAAAAAAAAAAAAAAAGTTAGGTAACATTTATTTCTAAAATCTTTAAAAAATCTTTTTTTCTAAATTATATTGGTTCATTGTTCTTTTGGTTTTTTGTGTGTGTGTTTTTTTTACAATAACCTCCTCTTGTAACAGAGGGGATACTCTATTATTGTATATCTACTTAAGAAATTATAAGCAAAAAAAGAAATAAAATAAACCCACAACCACATTGTTCTGAAATACTCGTTGTTACCATTTTTATAATCTTTTTCCTTCTCACTCTCATTCTCTTTCTCCCCAGAAATATATGTGTGTGTTATGTGTTTTGTTACATGTTATAAATTAAAATGTACATTACATGTAATATATCTATTAATGTGTACTGAATATAACACAATTTACAGGAATAATTCGCAAAATGAGTTTGTACCCTATAACTTGTATTACCTAATTTTAAAACTCAGTGATCTATTGTGAAATCTTTCCATATAATTAAATATCCTCTAATTCTTTTAAAGAATGCCTGACAGTCGTGTGTGAGGCACCATAATTAACAAGCAATTACATACTGATAACTTCAAGATGTTTCCAATGCATGTTATTATACACCATACTAACATATAGCGTAATACTTCAAATACTAAAAAATATCAGTTTAAATGCCTAAACGTATCTATATTTTGTTATATTTTATTATTTGGTTCTTTTACATTTAAGGTATCTGAGGATTATTTTGGTTTGTGTAAATTGCTCAGCTCACCATCTAGTCCTCCTCCTTCTAATGCCCTTCCTTGCATTGCACAGGCTGGAAAACTAAAACCTGCAGTTTCCACACATCTATGTAACGAGTGTTGCTGACGTGACTTAGCTTTTGTGGATCAAATGTACTTGTGTGAGATTTAATTTGGCAAGTGAGTTGTGCAGAAACTAGCAAAGGCAGTATGCCTTCAGACCTAGCCACTGTAGAAGAAATTTAGCAAATTGGCACCAACTTTCCGAGCCCAGACCTACCCTGTGGCTTTAGGAGCTGTTCCTGGAAGTACAGACTATGGGTTTTTGTTTGTTTGTTTGTTTGTTTGTTTGCCATTTCTCTTAATGATTCCGTAAGCCCTTTAGTACCATGTAATAAATTTCCTTCTGCTTAAACTAGCTAATAAATACGCTGGATTTTTGCAGTTGACCTTGACAGATACATAATGGTTCTAACTTATTTTTTCCCAAGTATAATTCACTAATCCATCTTGTTCTCACTAATTTGAAATGCAACCTTTATCATGTTTCATTCCTTTCAGATTTATCATATTAATCTGTTTTTTAAAACTGACTTTTTCTTGTTTATTCTACTGCCGGTTCTACACTTTTTTGATTACTGTAGCTTTATGGTAATCTTTAAAATATGTTTGGATAAGTGCCCCCATTAATCCAACATTTTATAAGCCCCATAGGTTTTTCTTTCAGATGAATATTTTGTCAAATTCTAGATGTATCTTTGTTGAATTTTAATTATATTCAGGAAATAACTTACATCTAATAATACCAATTATCCCATCTCAAGACATATATCTCTATTTAAACCACTTTTACTTTTAAAATTAAAATTTAGGGGGCTTTTTGGGGTTGCTATTGCTATTTATATACTTCTTACACATTTATTTTCATGCTCACCAGTGGGATCATTCCCAGATTTTTTGTGTCTTTGAGAGTAACATAATACATATTTTAACCAGCTTTATTTAGAATATATTGATTGGTACATATTTAACTACCTACTCACCTGAACTCTTTGATAAGTTTCATAATCTTCAGTTACTCATTGGCTAGCAGTGTAGTCAGTTCTACAAAATAATTTCCTCCATTATAATTCTTATATCTCATCTTATTATGTAAAGTTATGATTAATACATTGTGGCAGAGTAGGTATCCTTTTGATGGATCAGCTTTGGACACCAGTGGGATCATGAGGAAATCTTTATGGGTTGGGCAATTTCCTTCAGACCTAAAAGGTATCCACCATGTTCAGTTCCTTTTCCATTGTGATGCAGCACACACTTATCCATCCTTCTGTCCATTCATTCAAAGATCCCCTTGCTTAGCATGATCTTACTATTCCATATTTAGCCATAAATGATCTCATCATTTTTTTCCAATGGAAGAGAATCCAAATTTATATCAATAGGAGTCCCTGTTCTCTGAGTCTAAATCTCTTAGCAGTATCCATCCCTCCTATATTTCTGTGGCAAAGACAGTGTGCTATTTCTGAGTAAACTGGTCATTAGAATATAAAAAAGAATTTGTAAAGAATTGAAAGAATGAAAATATCCAGTTAGTAAGAATGGAGGGAAGCAGGCACCTGTCACTGGGTAAATGAATCCCATGCACTCTCTGAAGAACTACTTGGCAATATGCTTCCAGATCTTTATAACGTACATATGCTATGTTAATAAAAATTCTTTGGTTACAAGTAACAGGAAACAACAAAGAAGAAGGGTTGGAGAATTTACTACAAGAATGCAGAAGTATCATAGACAATCCAATAGCAGAGTTACAATTGGGCTTTGAAACCGGATTAGAACCAGGATACTATAAGTGTCAAGAGCTTAGTCCTTGAGCTTCATGTCTTTGTCCCCTGTGGATCTGTTTATCTGTACTTGTCTGTTCATATTTGTTTTTGCCATGGATACCCATCATACACTCTTCTAAATTCTATGTCCTTGACTACCTATGTTCCTCTTTGACCCTGGTGTTCAGGCTCCCTATGTAGTCATTTGGTGTTCTGAGCTCTTAATTTTCAGCTTCAGCCTGTACTCAGTTTGGTCAACATTTACACTTTGCCATTCTGTCTGTTTTCTCCCAGGTGTTTGATCTTAGTTTTGGGCTTTGTTCATGCTTGCTTAGCAATAAGCTGTGTCTAGCATTTTATCACTAAAGCGTCTAAAACTACTGCTTCAATATAGAGATTAGTGACTTTTAAAATCTTTTTTTCTTTGATGCCATTGATTCCAAAATAAATTCCATTGATCAATTCCATTGATTCTCAGAATAAATTACTGATCTCTGCCCCCCCACCCCCCCCCCGCCCTATAATTAGGATAAGTGTTAGAACAGAGCTTTTGTACTGGTTTTGGTGTGGAGTACTTGCAAGAGAAATAGGATTTATTCAAGCATCGTTCTGATTTGGGGTTGCCAGTCTCTGCCCTAGAATACTAAGGATGTAAACCGGCTGGGTCTAATTTCAGGTTTCTTGGCTTATAATAACAAATTATTCAACTTGGGATTTTATAAAACAATGATGATACGGGAGTGCTGGGAAGGGTAGAGTGTGGTCCCTTTAAATGATAAGGAATGGGAGAACAGAAGTGCTGGTTAGAGACGGGGGTGGTCCCTGGTTAGGGCTCCGTCCTCACAGACCTAGGTGAGTACTGGCACTTCTGCCTTCTTACCCTAATGTTGCATTTTCCAAGACCACGCTGGCCAGTCACGCCCCCATCCTGGGACTATAAAGACATGAGACCCTAGCAAGGCAGAGACACAAGCGGCAGGACGTCCTGCGGAGGGCATTGGAGGAAGAAGACGCAAGCGGCTGGTCATTGAGAGGACGTCGAGAGGAGCATGACGGCGGAAGAGCATATAGAACAGGCACAGGCACAGGCAAGCCGGCCGGCCATCCACAGGTGGGACCAGGTGGAGTTCAGTGGGGCAGTCGGAGGACAGCCGCCCCCGAGCCGCCCAACTCCAGGAGAAAACCATCTCCCTTCTGGCTCCCCCATCCGCCGAGAGCTACTTCCACTCACTAAAACTTTGCACTCATTCTCCAAGCCCACGTGTCATCTGATTCTTCGGGTGCACCAGGCAAGAACCCAGGATACAGAAAGCCCTCTGTCCTTGTGACAGGGTAGAGGGTCTAATTGAGCTGGTTAACACAAGCCACCTATAAACGGCAAACTAATAGAGCACCCTTTAACACACGCCTTTTGGGGCTGGGGAGCCTAAACATTCACCCCTAGACACTGCGGTGGGGTCGGAGCCCCACAGCCTGCCCGCCTGTGTGCTCCCCTAGAGGTTTGAGCAGCAGGGCACTCAGGAAGCGAGCCACACCCCCATCGCATGCCCTGTGGGGGCCAATGAGTCAACCCAAACTAAGGAATAAAGTAAAGCACTTGTGTTTAGTAACCTTTGTCATCACAACCTACCCCCACCCCTTTTCATGTGCATATCTGTGGTATGTTCCTTTTTTTTTTTTTTTTTTTTGTCTGGGACGGAGTCTCGTTCTGTCACCCAGGCTGCAGTGCAGTGGCGCAATCTCGGCTCACTACAAGCTCCGCCTCCCGGGTTCAAGCAATTCTCTGCCTCAGCCTCCGGAGTAGCTGGGATTACAGGCGCCCGCCACCTCTGTGGTGTGTTTCTATTGTTAGGTACCCATCCTTATTACTAGGTTATTGGTTAAATCTTGAGCCTGGAGTGATCACTACTAGTGTGTTCTACCCTCGACAGCACGTTGCACGGAATAGCCTATCTTAGTTACTTCTCGATTTTAGACAACACAATTTCACAGAACTCCCTGACTTGTAACATAATCAGTTTACTCTTTATGGAACTTCTTACTGTGACTTTATGATTTCATCCATGTTTTCCATTATTCTGGCTTTTGGAGGGTTATTTTTTGCTATCTGTCAAATGTAGGGATGATAGAATTCTGCCTGTTCTATAATGTTAATGGTTCTGAGGAAAAATGCCATCTAAAAAATTACTGAAATTGTGGTTGGAGAGGGTTAGAGACTTCTCTGGTTTTCGGCCAGGAAAAGGGTATCTTTTAAATTGGATGGTTTTTGAAAGACTTGCCCTCATCAATCAGAAATTATTTCTTCTGTGTTCACTTTCTGTTTACCAATATTTAATATCCCTTAGCAGCAGGAGGTAGAGTTAAAAGCTGTGCACCTATAGCCTTTCTGAGATAATTCTGCTGTTTTCCTAAAAATGAAAAGCTTCATTAATTAGTGTCCAAACTATTTATGGTTCTAATCATCATATCATTGCATGGACTGATTTTTAAAATATTAACATGTGTGGAGAAAATATTTCTGAGAAACAAGACAGGATACTTAATACAATAATACTAATAATCTACTTTTAAGTACGCTAGCAACTAATGAATATAACAACCTAAAGTCCTTAAGAATGATTCTCATTCATTCTTGATACTAGTTGTCCAAAAGACTGTTAGTAGTTACCCTTATTTGAGCACTAAAAGGGCTTTAGAAAAATCAGCCATTAAAAATTGGCTCTGATTAACAGGCTTTCTCCTTTCTCAAACAACCAAGTGAAGTTTTATAGTGGATTATTTTGGTGATTATTTTGGTGATTAATTTGCCAATTGTGGTTAACAGATACTTTGTAAGGAAAATTAATTGCTTTATTGTCATAACTAGTATTTTTTCCCACAGCCTTACAATTTTAATTTTTTTGGTTTTGGTGAACTATTCAGTACACATACTCTCCTAATCTTCTCATATGTGTGTCAGCTGCTGGTCCCTATCCAAATGCTGAACTCATTTGACTAAGTACTGCCAGGGCCTTTTCTGTGTGATTTCCTGCCTCCCTTCCCACTTCTGGGGACTGGAGACTTCTATTTCTCCTGAATGCCTCTGTCTGGGAAAGATTATCTTGGCAAAAAAAAAGGGGGACTTTGGGAAATAAGAGAAGGCAGCTTCTTTGTTGCCAAGCAGAAGTAGTGCCTCACTGACTTCAGAGAAATGTGGGTGGGAGAAGTGGGAAGCTCAGGGCGTCCCTCTGTCTTTAAAAAGTGTAAGTGATCTCATTCCTTTCCTTAAATGATTTCAATCCCACAAAGCAAAGAAAGATGCCTGAGAGCTTGACATTCGAGCTGATCAATCTTGTTTTTACATAGCCTCAGATACATGATTTGCGGGCACTAAGATGACGTTACTGAGCACTCAAAAATGAGCCACTGCATGTATTTGTCCAGTCCATGAAACTTTGTTACCATAGCACATTACATGGTTGTCCTAGCCAGCAGAGTGGTGTTCAAATGGTATGCACTGGGGGACAGACCCGTTGTTAAAATGTTGAACTACTTCAGGGATCCTCTGGGTCTTCCTTGGGTCCACTAAAATGTCATCTGGCAAGAGGGGGCCTCCAGGCCTTCTATGGATGTCAGTCTTTCTAATCTGTCCATGCCTGGGGCATATCAATTAGTAAATTCTTTGATCATCTATCCTAATACCAATCTTCATTCCAGTTATTCCTTCCACCAACGTATTTATTCATTTTTAATTCATTCAAATTTAATTTATTCAACAAATACTTCCTAATTACCTGCTAATGGCTAGGCATTGTTGTAGATGCTAGAGAAACAAACACTAGTGAATAATATGGACAAGGTCCCTGATCCAGTGGTGCTTTCATTCTAGTAGAGGAAACAAACAATAAACATGAGCACAATGATATAAACAAGATAATTTCATTAATGAAGGGTGATACGGTTTTGCCGTGTGTCCCCACCCAAATCTCATCTTGAATTATACTCCCATAATTCCCACGTGTTGTGGGAGGGACTTGGTGGGAGACAATTGAATCAGGGGGGCGGTTTCCTCCATACGGTTCTCGTGACAGTGAGTAAGTCTCATGAAATCCTATGGTTTTATAAAGAGGAGTTCACCTGCATAAGCTCTCTCTTTTTGCCTGCTGCCATCTATGCAAGACATGACTTGCTCCTCCTCGCCTTCTGCCATGATTGTGAGGACTCCCCAACCATGTGGAACTGTAAGTCCATTAAACCTCTTTCTTCTGTAAAGTGCCCAGTCTCAGGTATTTCTTTCTCAGCAGTGTGAAAATGGACTCATATAATGGGTGCTATGAAGGCAGTATAAAATTAGCGAGATTATTGCCCAAGGCAGGGTTCATTAGGTGGAGGGGCCAAGGAAGCCTCCCAGGAGAGGAGCATTCAGCTGAGACTTAAACAGGTGGTTCTGATCTCTGTCAGGCTTGAGAGTATCTTTTTTTTTTTTTTGAGACGGAGTCTCGCTGTGTTGCCCAGGCTGGAGTGCAGTGGCACGATCTCCACTCACTGCAAGCTCCGCTGCCTCCTGGGTTAACGCCATTCTCCTGCCTCAGCCTCCCTAGAAGCTGAGACTACAGGCACCCGCCACCGCACCCGGCTAATTTTTTTGTATTTTCAGTAGAGAGTATCTTTGAGAGTCTACAGGCTGCCCCTCGAGCTCTACTCCATGTGTTTCTTACATATGTCAAGAAAATAATGACTAAGGTAAAAGAGAAGGAACACATTTTTCTAGATTCTGCCTGTGTCACATTTGCTAGCATCATCATTGGTTAAAGGAATTCACATGGATGAGCTCAGAGGCAAAGAGGGAAGGTGCCATGAAGTTAAATAATGAAGGACTTGGATAAAGTGAGGGGTGAAGAAATGGGATAATTAATACAGTCAATCAACCATATATTCTTTTTGTTTCTTTTTACGTTTTGTGAGTACATAGTAGGTATATATATTTGTGGGGTACATAAGATGTTTTGATACAGGCATACAATGAACAATAATCACATTAGGGTAAATGGGGTATTCATCACCTCAAGCATTTATCCTTTCTCTGTGTTACAATCAAATTATACTCTTTCAGTTATTTAAAATGTATAATAAATTATTGTTGAATGTAGTCACCCCATTGTGCTATCAAATACTAGCTCTTATTCATTCTGTCTAACTATACTTTTGTACCCATGAATCATCCCCTCTTCCCCCACCCCCATCTTCACTACCCTTCCCAGCCTCTGGTAACCATCATTCTACTCTCTATCTCCATGAGTTCAATCATTTTATTTTATTTTTTAACTCCCACAAATAAGCAAGAATATGTGAAGTTTATCTTTCTGTGCCTGGCTTATTTCACTTAACATAATGTCCTTTTGTTCCATCCATGTTGTTGCAAATGACAAGATCTTATTCTTTTTATGGCTGAATAATACTCCGTTGTGTATATGTACCACATTTTCTTTATCCATTTGTCTGTTGGTGGATATAAATTGCTTCCACATCTTGGCTATTGTGAATAGTGCTGCAATAAACATGGGAGTGCTGATAGCTCTTTGATATACCGATATTTACATATGCCATGCCACTAACATTTGTATTATGTTTTCTGGGTGTTTTGTTGTTTTCTTTTACTCCTTTCCTTCCTTTCTGTTCTTCTTTTAGTGAAGGTGACTTTCTCAGGTGATATGTTTTAATTTCTTGTATTTTTGTGTGTGTATCTGTTGTATGTTTTTTGATTTGAGGTTACCATGAGGCTTGCAAATACTATCTTATAACCTATTATTTTAAACTGATGCCAATTTAACACTGATTACATAAAGAAGCAAAGAGAAAACTAATAAAAATTATACTTAAACTTTATCTCCCAGCTTTTTAACTTTTTGTCATATCTATTTATATCTTACTATACTATTTACATCTTGAAAAGTTGTTGTAGTTATTATTTTTGATAGGTTCATCTTTTAGTCTTTCTACTCAAGATATACCACAATTACAGTGTTATGACATTCTGTGTACTTACTTTACCAGTGAGTGTCATACCTTCACATGATTTATTTTTGCTCATTAACATCCTTTTCTTTCAGATTGAAGAACTCCCTTTAGCATTTCTTGTAGAACAAGTCTGCTATTGATGAAATACCTCAGCTTTTGTCTGGAAAAGGCTATTTACCCTTTATGTTTGAAGGATATTTTCACTGAATATACTATTCCAGGATAAAAGTTTTTTCTTTTAGCACTTTAAATATGTCATGCCACTCTCTCCAGGCCTGTAAGGATTCCACTGAGAAGTTTGCTGCCAAATGTACTGGAGCTCCTTTGTATGTTATTATTATTATTTTTTATCTTGCTGCTTTTAGGGTCCTTTCTTTATCCTTGATCTTTGGGAGTTTGATTATTAAATGTCTTGAAGTAGTCTTCCTTGTGTTAAATTTGCTTGGTGCTTATAACCTTCATGTACTTGAATATTGATACCTTTCTCTAGGTTTGGGAAGTTCTCTGTTATTATCTCTTTGAATAAACTTTTTATGCCTATCTCTTTCTCTACCTCCTATTTAAGGCCAATAACTTTTAGATTTCCCATTTTGAAGCTATTTTCTAGATTCGTAGGTATGCTTCATTGCATTTTGTTTTTTTTCCATTTATCTCCTCTGACTGTATTTTCAAATAGCCTGTCTTTAAGCTCACTAATTATTTCTCTTGCTTGATCAGTTCTGCCAATGAGATTCTCTGATGAATTCATTCTTCAACATGTCAATTGCATTTTTCAGCTCCAGAATTTCTGCTTGTTTTTAATTATTTCAGTCTCTTCATTAAATTTATCTAGTAGGATTCTGAATTCCTTCTCCATGTTATCTTGGATTTTGTTTAGCTTCCTCGAAACAGCTATTTTGAATTCTGTGTCTGAAAGGTCAAATATTTCTGTTTCCTCAGGATTGATCCCTAGTGCCTTATTTAGTTCATTTGGTGATGTCATATTTTCCTGGATGGTCTTGATGCTTGTGGATGTTTGTCAGTGTCTGGGCATTGAAGAATTAGGTATTTGTTGTAGTCTTCACAGTTTGGGCTCGTTTGAACCTGTCCGTTTTGGGGAAGGCTTTCAAAGTATTCAAAGGAACTTGGGTGTTGTGATCTAAGTCTTTGGTTACTGCAACCATATCTGCTTCAAGGGACACCCCAAGCCGAGTAATGGTGTGGCTCTTGCAGACTTGTAGAGGTATCACATTGGTGGTCTTGGATAAGATCAGAGAGAATTCCCTAGATTACAAGGAGACTCCTGTTCTCTTTCCTTACTTTTCTCCAAACAGAGTCTCTTTCTCTGTGCCAAGCTGCCTGGAGCTGGGAGAGGGATGATACAGGCACCCCTGTGGCCACAACCACTAGGACGGCATGGGGTCAGGCCCAAAGTCAGCACAGCACTGGGTCTCGCCCAAGGCCTCTAGTGACCACTGCCAGGCTACTGCCTACTTTCCCTCAAGGCTCAAGTGCTCTACAATCAGTAGGTAGCAAATTCAGCTGAGCATGTGTCTTTCCCTTCAGGCTGGCAAGTTCCCCTAGCCCTGGGTGGTCCAGAGACGCCATCTGGGAGCCAGGGCCTGGAGTCGAGAACCTTAGAAATCTACCTGCTACTCTATTATACTGAAGATTAGCTGGCACCCAAACTACAGGACAGTTTTTTCCACTCTTCCCTCCCCTTCCCTCAAGCAGAGAAGTCTCTCCCGTGGCTGCCACTGCCTGAGGCCTGTGCTGAATGCTGCCTGGCTACTGTCAATATTCACTCAAGGCCCAAAGGCTAGTCAGTCAGCTTGCATGATTGCTGTCAGGCCTGAGTCTCTCCTTGCAGGGCATTAGATTCCCCTCTGGCCCAGGGCAGGTCCCGAAATGCCATCCAAGAGCCAAGGTCTGGAATCAGAGACCCCAGGAGCCCACAAGGTACTGTACCCCACTGTGGTCCAGCTGGTACCCAAGCTGCAAGACAAAGTCACCTTTACTCTTTCCTCAAGTAGGAGGGGTCTCCCCATAGCCATCTCAGCTGAGAATGTGCTTGGTCACACCTGAAGCCAGCAGGGCTCTGAGACTCATCCAAGGCTCATAGCAAGTACTGCCGGGCTGCCACTGCTGATTATTCAGGGACCAAGGGCTCTTTAGTCAGCAGGTGATGAATCCTGCCAAGGATGGGTGCTTCCCTTCAAGGAAACGTTTTCCCTTCTGGCCCAAGGTGTGTTCAGAAATGTTGTCAGGAGTTAGGGCCTGAAATGGGGGCCTCAAGGACTCTGACCAGTGCCCTATCCTGCTGTGGCTGAGTTGATATCCAAGTTGCAAGACAAACTTTTCTTGACTCTATTCTCTCCTCTCTTTAAGCACAGGGAGCTGTAAGCTGCACTGCCTGTGGTTGGGGAAGTGGTGACTCAAGCATTCCCATGGCCACCCCAGCTGACAACCATATATTCTTATATTGACTTTTCTCTTTTAGCTAAAATAGTTACACTTTAAAAAAAATCTTAATTTTTTCTCCTTTTCTATAGCAATCTGCTTTTATAGTTTTGGATGCAATATCTCAATATCCTCTCAACCTTCCCTGAGAATACAAATTAGAATTTTTTCCTTAGATCTTGTCAGTTCTATGAAAAATTGCTTTTTCCTCAGGGGTCATTATTATTTTTGTAATGTGCTCATTTGGTTCCTCTCATTGGTGTTGTGATTTGTCTTGGCTTTCTGCTAATGCTTGAGTCTCTCTTCCTTTCGTGAAGGAATGGGTTGGTGAAACTCAGGCACAGCTGTGAGCTTTTTCTATAGATTTTTCCTTCAATAGGCCTCTCCCCTGAATCCTCATTTTGGCATTTGGCTATTTGCTCATCACTTTTGCTCTCCAAACTAAAGCCTGCAAAGTTCTCTGAAGTACCTGGATCGTCAAGGGTAACTATAATCCTACCCAGATAAATGATTTACTATTTTAGAGAATAGCTTCTACTTTGGTTAAATGTTGGTGCCACCCATTACTCTATATGGTCAGGGGCCTAGAACAGAGATGCTGGCTGAGCGGAGCAGCCATTCTAGTGGCTGAAGGTGACTTCTCTTTCTGTTTCCCTTTCTACTCTCTACGCCTGCCTCTGCCTAGCCAGAAGCCTCTCAACGGTTCAGCCATGAAGAATGGCTTCTACTGCCTCGTTCTCTTGTTTCCTATGCTCTGTTATCTGTCAGCCTGACCCCATCTGCTTTCCATATTCCACATATGTTTTCAATCTGTAGTCTACTGAGGCCACAGGTATTGAGGCAAACACATGTGTTTCCTCTTCCATCTTGAATTGGAAGCTTATCTAAAATGTAAAACCTCACAATAAACCCCTCCCAAATTAAGATTACCAAGCACTAAATCTTCAAGTTAAGGAATATAGGTAAATCAATTTATATTTAACATCATCCATTTTATATCATAGCATCTTACTATTCATGTTTTCCTTTTTAACACAAAAAAGAATTAATTTTAAAGATTTCTGTTCAAAAGGTACACATCCATAAAATCCCCCTATGGGATTTTGGTGCTGACTATTCCAGGAGCAAATTGCCTGTAGGAATTATAGGTTTAGCCTAACTTTAACTGAACACTTTCTTCTAAACCTGTTCTACAGCTCTTAGAACCTTGTTTAATCTCTCTAGAAGACATATTTAGATATGAATGACGATTTTTTGGAAACTTATATGCTGAGAAACATCTCAAGTAAAGTAGACCTTTCTGCCCCCCACCCTTCTCCCTCCCAGTTGCCCCCAGCAAAGAAATTTCCTGGAGATAAACTATTCTCAAGCAATGATTCTGCCCAAGAGATTCCAGGCTCACAACTGCTTAGGCAAATTGCCCATCCTGCACTGCTGGTCCACAGCCAGGGGTTGTCCAACAACACAAAGCCCCAATTTAGTTGCCCCCTTCTTTGAATTTAAAGTTTAGGGAGGGTGAGCAACTCTTTCATCCCTTTCTCCTGAAGTTTTGGTGGGAGGCTTCTCCATTTTTCTGACTTTGGAGAATTGAAAAAAAAAATGTTGATATACACAATATCATTGTAATGGCTCTCAACACATACTTGATAGCAGGCCCTTTTGTCAGAACACTGGAAAACTTATCTCTGGCAGGAATTTTGTTTGACCATTCATTCATGAAAGGTATATAATTATAATTCCTAGTACTTTAAAAAAATATTTTGGGTTGTTTGGGAATCTGTTAACTTCAACTAACTAGAACATATTGAAAGAAGAAAAATATGTAAATCAAGTCAATAAGGCCTTCATATACACATTGTAATTGCAATACTGCTGTGAGTACTCTTATACCGTAAATATCCCTCAATATTTCAGCTATTTTCAACTGAACTATATTTATTTTGTGTACACTTTAGGTAGGAGGTAGAGACTTTGGGACAGGGCCAAATGGCTTTGACCATGGTCTCTGGTCATACATACTAGTTTGTGACTAGTAGCCTATGCCTCAGTGGTCAGTCAAGGAGACACACAGACAAGATTTCTGCTGTAAGACCAGCAAGGATCCAGAGGCACTGCATGTAATGTTGGGTCCTCTTTGTTGCTTTCATAAGGTCAGGTAATCATTTTGCCACTGCCCATATCCCATCCTGAAGAAAGAGGATGGGTCACTCCATCTAAAAATCTGAGAGCCACAGAATTTTGTATGAGATGACTGAGTTTCTACAAGGGCTGCTTAAATAAAGTTGGTGGACCAAATTTACTGTAGTAAACTCAAAGATAGATATCCTTTCTACACAGCAGGTAAGATTACTTGAAGAAGCAACAAAGAAGCTATGATTTTCTGTCTTTTCTCTGGTTGTAAATAAATCTGTGACTCTGATAGTATATGTATGTATTGACCTGTTTTTCCAGCTTGGGACACAAGCATGTTCACATGTCTAATTTTTTCAATTACTACTTCAAACACCCACCAATTCCTCCTCTTGTGTTCTCTCATTCTATATCCTCAATTACCCAAGGACCCTAGGCAAAAAAGACTAGCTGTGCTTCAACATCCCAGAGGAGACAAGGAACTGGAAGGAGGAATCAGTCCATCAGCTCTACTGCTGTAGTTACTGCCCACAACACTGTTGCTGCTGGAGACCTGGTCTATGCAGACTGGCGGATGCTTGGATGCTTATCCACTGTGCAGTGATCTCTTATCTAATCCAATCTCATGCCCGTGCTTTGGCAAGGGCTTAGGCTAGCAAGACTTTCTGTAAGTCACTGGTCCAGAGGGGCTTCCTACTTTAGCTTCACGCTGCTACAGAACCAACCTCCCTTCCCAATTTTCATACCTTGTGTTGAGTTCCAGTACCATCCCAAACTTTCTTTCCCTTCTGGTGAGTGTTTCTGGGGGGCTTTGCTTGCTTTCTTGCTAGAGGAACTTGCACGAGACCATCTCAATCCATTCTGATGAGTCCTTCTAACTTTGAATCTTAGGCATGAGGAGTTGAGTTTCCTCCAGGAAACCAATGGCTTCCTGAAAATTACTCTGTCTCACCTTCAGAGTATAACAAGGTGTTCATGGGAAAAGTGGACTCCAGCAATTGACAAAAAGCTTCTCTTTTGTCTGTCATGACATTAATGACCTCACCTTACATTTGCTTAAGTAAGCAGGCACCTCAAATGATATATTGTGCTTCTACTATTTGAATGTATCCCAAGAATACAAATACCAAAGAAGAATTTTTTATAGTGTTATTTATATTGATGCAAAATGTATAATAATTCAAATATCCTATATAATCATTTGTTGAATTGTTATTAATTTTTTTGCTGCTGGAAAACAGATATTTGAGATGCTTGTCCTTCTGGAATTTGTTCCCAGCTTTGTTTATTTATTTATTTATTTATTTTTATTTTTTATTTTTCCCCCTAAATGGAGTCTTGCTCTGTCACCAGGCTGGAGCGCAGTGGTGCAATCTCTGCCCATTGCAACCTGTGCCTCCTGGGTTCAAGCGAATCTCCTGCCTCAGCCTCCCAAGTAGCTGTTACTACAGGTGTGCACCACCACGCCCAGCTAATTTTTGTATTTTTAATAAAGACGGGGTTTCACCATGTTGGCCAGGATGGTCTTGATCTCCTGACCTCATGATCTACCCCCCTCGGCCTTCCAAAGTGCTGGGATTACAGGCATGAGCCACCATGCCTGGCCTGTTCCCAGTTGTAAGGCCTTTGTTCCTTTGCTATGGATGTTTTTTCAGTGCCTAAAGCCTGAGTTGCTTGAATACAAGCTTTCTTTTTGGCATTTGGAAAAGCCAAAAGCAATTGGAGAGAAAATGTTAAATGTCTCAAAAGGGAAAGGAGGGAGAGAAAAAATGCCTTTTTTAAACAAGCAGGATAAAAAAGTAGCAAGAGAATGAAGCTTCTCTAAGGCTGAGGAGACAGGTCTTTGGGTTCCAGTGGTGATGGAAACCCACTCTCTAGGTGTCCTGGTGAAATGGCATGACTCCCAGGGCAAATGGTTGCTTAGAGCACCTAAGGAGACCAAACTGTAGGCACAGGAGTTCCTAGACTGACTCTGTAATGATTTGAATGTCCAAGTGTGGCATAGACATGGCAGAAGTCCCAAACTTCAAATGACTACATATACTTGCAATGGGCATCTCAGTGGTGGTCAGTGTAAACCAAACCCTAGAACATTCTTACCAAATACTGTACTCTGCTTAAGACCCCAGAGTCTTTGCATGACCCACTCTGGCAGGAGTGAGTAGGCCCAATAAAGATTAATAATAAAAGTGAATTTCTACTTTGAATCAAAAGATCATACTCTCGACAACTACTGATTTTTATCATCTTTGAGAGTCATTTTTCTTGCTCACAAGGTAAGGTTATACACAATTAAGTTTCTGTAAATTTTTCCCTGAATATTAAAAAAATATGAATTTTCAGAGAAGTGACACAGTTTTTTCATTTCCTCTGGATAAATTTTCAGAGGCAGCTTTTAGGTTGAAGGCAATGGACTTAGAGATATAATAAACACTTCAGCTCTGCCCTCTTCACCTTCCCCTCACTCTTGTCTTGAAAGCGTTTTGCAGTGAGTTACTTATAATTAAAGGGCCCTCCAAGATTCTAGCAGAGAGAGATGGGAGAGAAATGATTGAGATTTTAGGTGAATGTTTAATATATAACCAAGTTGTATTAAAGTTTTCTGAGGTTTTGTTTTGTTTTGTTTTGTTTTGTTTTTTGAGACAGAGTCTTGCTCTGTCGCCCAGGCTAGAGTACAGTGACGTGATCTCGGCTCACTGCAAACTCCGCCTCCCAGGTTCAAGCGATTCTCCTGCCTCCGCCCCCAGAGTAGCTGGGATTACAGGCACCCGCCACTATGCTGACTAATTTTTGTTTCTTTTTTAAAGTAGAGACGGGGTTTCACCATGTTGGCCAGAGTGTCTCAAACTCCTGACCTCATGATTCGCCCACCTCAGCCTCCCAAAGTGCTGCTGGGATTACAGGTGTGAGCCACTGCGCCTGGCTTCCAAGTTATTTTTAAAATAACTATTTTGGTAGTAGAAAAAAAAATGCTCATTTTTAACTTTAAATTTGAGATCTATGTACAATTTTAATAAAATCCCATCCATGAAAAAATAAAATAAAATAAAGAGCCCTCCTTCCTATTTGTTTTTGTTCTCCTACTAGAGGCTGGAATAGATTGTCCTGCTCTCATCTTATTTGCTTGCCTACCTTGGACCTATCTTTTAAGACTTATTTCAGAAACTGTCTTCCTCTGGAAGTACCCCTTGACTCCATGGTCTGGGTTAAGTTTCCTTCGCCGCATGTTCTTGCAGCAAGCTGCTCTATATAGCACCGGATCCACCCTGTTGTTGTAACTAAGCAAGTCGCCTTCTCCAAGAAAATCATGTTGTTTTTTTGTTTGTTTGTTTGCTTTTACAAAGCAAATTCCAAGGAAGATTGTGATACACGTCAAATTTATCTAATCTAGAAATTCACAAAGGGATGCAAAATTGAATTTTAATGGTGAAATAGGAGTACACATTTTGGAACCAGGCTGCATGGGATCAAATCTTGGGCCCACCACTCACTGTGTGGCCTGGTGCAGGTTATTTAATCTCCCTGTAAGCATATTTCCCATAAGGTTATTGTGAAAATTAAATGAATATATTTATATATAATATATTGTAATTCATATAATATATATATTTGTATATACATATATGATACTGAGAATAGTGCCTGCCAGTCCTGACTGTACGTGCCACATAATAACTCAATTATTACCTAAACTGAATACTATTTATATGGAGAGTTTTAGGACTTTCAGAGGTCTTGCTGAAGTACGGTCGTGTGGGAAAAGCTAGGCCCTGGATCACAGCCCTTCTACTCTCTTTTCCCACCCCTGAGTTTGCCCAGTACATGAAGGGTCTTGCACACATATCTGTGTTCATTATTCTTACAATGGCTGCTCCTTGGACAACCCCCAGCCTAAAGATATGACTGCCAGAGGTGTCCACTCTACGGTAGAGGGACTCAGAAAAGGGCCAGTGCCAGAGCTGAAATTCTGGGGTCCCTCATATCTGAAATATGGTTTAAAAGAAGGGAGTCAGGTTCTAGGTAGGCATAGCCTTTTGACCCCTGGGACCCTCACCCCATGAGAAGGATGGTGCCTGGAGAAAGACCAGAGTGAAATCCTCTTAATAACAGTGCCCAAGTTAGTCTCCTCTTGCCCAAGTCTAAGAGTGGTACTGGTCTGTGCTGTGGATCATTCAGACCAAGTGAGACTCACTGGTGCCAGTTGATAGATTACATTGTTTAGTGCCAAGCCTGGAATTGTCTTTGCTGAGCATGGTCCTTTTGTGGCATTTGTGAAATATTGTCAAATCTACTTTGAGAACTTTCCCATGTGTGAGCAAAGATGTGAAATCCTTTGACAATAGGAAGAATTATGGTTTACCAGACTCTAGCTGGGACATTTCCCCTTTCTGGTTTCCAGCACATAGAGACATTGGCCTCCGGGAATGTTCTTCATCAAAGTTACAGAAAAATCTCAGTTCCTTCTTAAATGCCAAGAAACCAGATTATAACAATGAAAGAAATAAGGGACACACTATAGTTTGTAAATACTAAAGGGGATAGAAAATTGTTTCTCTGTACTTTTTCTTCCTCTTTCCTTGTCTGTTCTCAGCATTTGTGACACTCTGAGAACTCTAAAACCCTGGGAAAAATCTTTTTTCTTTTTTGAGACAGGGTCTCACTGTAACCCAAACTGGAGTGCAGTGGCATGATCATGGCTTACTGCAGACTTGACCTCCTGGGCTCAAGGTATCTCTCTGCTTCAGCCTCCAGAGTAGCTGGGACTCCAGGTGCACACCACCATGCCCAGCTAATTTTTAATGAAAAAAAATTTTTTGTAGTGATGGGGTCCTACTATGTTGTCCAGGCCAGTATCGAACTCCTGGGTTCAAGTGATCCTTCTGCCTTGGTATCCCAAAGTGCTGGGATTATAGGCATGAGCCACTGCACCTGGCACACATATTTTATTACTGGTAATCAGTAGTATCTTTTTTGAAGGGAAGACTTAATTAGTGGACTATTGTTATTATTGCATAAAAAAGGTAGAATGGGCAGCTTCTATTTTATTTATTTTGTATCTAGCTCAGGTTGAATTTGGAAAGTTAGCTCTTTCCTTTAAAGTTCACTTGCTTCTTCAACAAGAAGGAAAATGGAATCTTGGACCAACCAAAAAGAATTGATTTTGTTACAATGATTTATGCCACATCTGTCAGCAGTTTTAAGGGAGGTCTTCAACATATAAGGCTAGTGTGTCACTATTATTTAATAAAATGACGGTTTCTATAAAAATAAGCTAGACAATAATAAATCTTCCCAGATTGAAAGTTGGGAAGTTAAGAAACCCTTCTTGAGAGGATTGCCTTTGAATGACAGGAGCTGTCTCAGCCCAGATTGAAAGTTGGGAAGTTAAGAAATCCTTCTTGAGAGGATTGCCTTTGAATGACAGGAGCTGTCTCATGTGAAGATGCCTGAGAGGTTACCCACCTCTGGCCCTTGCCCTGGGGTGGCTCATATCCAAAGGCCAAAGCAGAAGTATAACAGTTCAATCTCCTTTGCCTCTGGGTAGGACAATCTTTGTGGTACAAGTCATACTCCAGAGCTCTCTGTGAGTGCAAGCTGAGGTCACACTTCAGCTGATAACACACCTTTGCCCAGCTCCTTCACTAAACAAACCTACTTCTATCACTCCCAGAGGCATTTCCTCTGAGAGCACTCTCTCCATAAACCACTTGCACAGGAATCCTTACCTTAGGCTTGGCTTTTTGAGAACCTGATCTGATATGGTTTGGCTCTGTCGCTATCCAAATCTCATCTTGAATTGTAGTTCCCATAATCTCCATGTGTTGTAGGAGAGACCTGGTGGGAGGTAATTGAATCATGGGGGCAGTTACTTCCACACTGTTCTCCTGGTAGTGAATGAGTCCTCATGAGATCTGATGGTGTGGTCTTTTCCCCTTTTGCTCAGTACTTCTTGTTGCCACCATGTGAAGAAGGACATGCTTGCTTCCCCTCTGCCATGTTTGTAAGTTTCCTCAAGCCTCCCCAGCAGTGCGGAATGGTGAGTCAATTAAATCTCTTTCCTTTATAAATTACCCAGCCTTGGGTATGTCTTTATTAGCAGCATGAGAATGGACTAATACATGACCTAACCCTGTATTCTAAGAGTAGTCCTAGGAAGCATACCCTAAGGTTGGGATTCTGGAGTAAGATCATTTGCTGATAGCAATGAGAACTCCAGCCCTTGGAGAGGTGGAATTTCAACAGCCTTTGGAATGTTGTAGCAGTGCAATTACTAATAAATTTATTTGTGATGAGCAGGTGGAAGGATATGCACCAATTCCTGTAATGTCTCTGCCTTCATAGAACTCACTACTATTTAAAATGATCTGTTTATATTTTTGTTTTCATATTTATTATTTGTTCATTAGTAGAATTAAAACTCCCCCAAATCAGCCTTGTCTATCTTGTTCACTAGTATTTCCCCAGCATCTGTGACAGTGCCTAGCATTTAGTAGCTAATCACTAAGTATTGGTCAAATGAATGAATACAAAATTAATGGAGGATTTTAAGGAAGGAAACTGAGAAAAAGAATTGTTGTCAGGAGTGAGGGGTATGGCCCAGGCACTGACACCAGAAAGGTAATCATCTATTTGGAGTTCACCACCGCCCCTCCCCGCAACCCCCACTGCTTCCTGCCAGGTGATAGTATTTTAGTTAGTAGAGCTAGTGAAATAGTCTCTAATTAGCCTCTCAAGGGTAGAACCAAACAGATGGTTTCTTTCTCTATTGTATCACTCTTTTGTTTACTGTGCGTTTTGGCTGTTAGCATGATACCATGTGTTTTCCATCTTGCAGAAATTTATCCAAATCTGTAGTCCATTGAGACCCCAGGTGGTGAGACAAACACATGCGCTCTCTGCATCTTGGACTGGAAGCCCACCTAAACATTGAAAATTCTATGATAATTATACTTAATGTAATTATTACTATGTCGAGGCTTAAGTCTGCCATTTTATTTGTTGCTTTTTATTTGCTCTGTGTGTGTGTGTGTGTGTGTGTTTTTTTTTCCCTGTTTTCTTGTTCTTGCCTTCCTGTGGGTTATTTGAACATTTCTTAGAATTCAGTCTTGATATTTCTATAGTGGGTTTTGTTTGTTTGTTTTTGAGATGCGGTCTTGCTCTGTCACCCAGGCTGGAGTGCACTGGTATGATCTTGGCTCATTGCAACTTCTGCCTCCTGAGTTCAAGCTTTTCTCCTGCCTCAGCCTCCCAGGTATCTGGGAGGCATGCACCACCACACCCAGCTGATTTTTGTATTTTTAGTAGAGACAGAGTTTTGCCATGTTGGCCAGGTTGGTATTGAACTCCTAACCTCAGGTGATCCACCTGCCTCGGCCTCCCAAAGTGCTGAAATTACAGGTGTGAGCCACCACGCCCGGCCAATAGTGTTTTGAAGTATATCTTTTTGTATATCTTGAAGTATATCTTATCTTTTTGTTATGGTAGCTCTAGGGATTCCATTATATGGCATTATACAGTATGTATGTAACTTATCACAGTTACTAGTGTCGACATTTTACCAGTTCAAACAAAGCGTAGAAAGGACCTCCTTTTATATCGCTTTAGCTTCCTATGTTTATAATACATTGCCTTAAATATTTCCTCTACACGTATTTAGAGCTCAGGCATGAAAGTCTGAGTTGTGGAAGAGGACTTTTCTGACTCACACCTGTGGGAAGTTTGAGCCCCTTATTACACCTGGTGAGGGAGAAGTCTAGGATCCCCACTCGGTCTTTGCTGGCGTGGGTGAAGGTGAGGCCGGTTTTTTTTCTTTGTTGTGTGTGTGTGTGTGTGTGTGTGTAGTATTTCGCTAGAAGACAGCAATTATCTTATAAAAGGTTTCTGTCTTGCTAGGTGCCCTTTTCCTGGTGTTTTGTCTAAAGATAGCAGGCTTTAGTTGGGGCATTTTTTTGTTTGTTTTGTTTTTGTTTTTGTTTCTGGTATATGCCCACTGGCGTTTCTGTGTTGCTGGCTTCTTAAGCTTCAAGTCTGAGATAACTGAGGCCCAAACAAAACCTAGAGAGCTCACCAGAGTATCATTCCTTGACTCTGTCTTCTTCCTAGATGGACTGTCTACTTCTCTCCACCTTTCATAGTCTCATATTGGTTTTCTATGTGATGTTTGAGTTTTCAGTTGTATTTAGTGGAAGGAAGAGGAAAAAGCACATCCACCCCCTCTTCCTATAAGTAGAAGTCTACTGTGTAGATTTTTATGTCTTCGAATGCTGACCCAAGTGAATGTATTATTATTTAAAATAATTAAATAAAAAATAATGCAATGAAAACAGTAAAAAGCAGATAGGAGATGTAATGAATTACAAAATCAGATTAAGACATTTACCTATCTCAGAAGAAATTGATACAAAATTTACACAATGAAACTAAAGATAAATAAATGTGAAGGGCAGATCTAGAACATACATTCTAACAGGATTCCCAAGAAAAACTAGACTGTTCCATGTGGAGGACAATCAGTAGAAGACAAACAGTAGAACATACTTGATAATTCACAAAATGCCCCAAAAAAGCTAGTAAAAATTCTGAAAAACAAACAATATTTGCAAGAATTTAAAAGAAAAATCAAATGTAAGCAGGGAGCTAAAGCTTCTCAGTTATCAAACTGGCTAAGAATTAAATTTGATGATATGCTAAATTAGCTGAAGTATCAGAAGTAGGCACTTTCAAACATGGCTATTGGTTGTGTAAATTGTTGCAAGATTTCTGGAGGGTAATTTTGTAACATATATTAAAATTCCTAAAAAGGTTTATTGCATCTGACCTAATTATGTTAGTTCTATTACTGTATCTGTAGGAAATAGTAAAAAGATCTGTGTAGTGATTTAGCTATAGTATGCCAGTTTTCTATATAATTGAAAAAAATTAGACACAATTATATTAGCAAAATCCTTGGTAGTATTTACTGTGTATTAGGTACCTTTCTAAGCCTTTTCTACATATTAAATCATTTAATCTTTCCAATAACCTATGAGCTTGGTGCTATTCTTATTCTCATTTCATAAATGAGGAAAATTGAGCACAAAGGGATTAAGTAAATTGCTAGGATTTGACAGGCAGCAGATGGAGTGTTGAAATACATGGATTCAGCCCTGAGTCCATATATTTCAACACTCCATCTGCTGCCTGTCTTGATAACACTTATGCAGCATCTATATACACTTGATAACAAGTATGCAACATCTAATGATTTATTATGTCATCACCAAAATAATGCACATGTTGATATTTAAATATAAAAAAGTTCTAAATTTATTGTTAATGGAAAGTTGTTAGGTTAGTAAATAACAAACAACAATCTTAGAAAAAAAATCTAAGTGTAGATTTTTGAAGTGTAGAATCTAATTGTAGAATATTTATCTCAAATAATTAATGGTTTTTCCTTTAGGGCTGTGTTTTTCTGGAATCGTCTTGTTGGTTATGTTATAAATATAATGAATTACCTGTTAACGCTAAGTTTGGGCAAGTGCCAGCTAAATTCACAGTTACTGCAATAAGAAAATAGATCTTTCATAAGAATAACTAAACTTTCTCAGAGTTCTCTGAAATTGGATGAGTAGATACCTACTTTCTTCCAAAATTGTCTCTAGTATACAAAAATTAAAAACTAGTTTCATATAGCTTTGTAAAGCTTATTAGAAACAGTTTGACAGTTATAGAAACAGAGATAAAGATGTTTTCCCTAAAATATTTGGGGTTTATTGTTTTAAAATGTCTTAAAAATTGTGTCTCCTAATTGCTTGAACCTGGGAGGTGGAGTTGTGGTGAGCCGAGATCACTGTACTGTGCTCCAGCCCAGGCAACAGTGCGAGATTTGAGAAATTATTTGAGAAATTATTTGAGAAATCGATGAGAAATGAATGAGAGTTGATCTACCATTTGATACAGCAATCCCATTTCCTTTGGTATACTTAAAGGAAAAATCAATCATTCTACCAAAAGACACATTGTACCCATATGTTCATTGCAGCACTATCCACAATAGCAATGACATGGAATCAACACAGTTGCCTATCAATGGTTGATTGGATAAAGTAAATGTGATACATATACACCATGGAATACTGTGCAGTCATAAAAGAACAAAATCATGTCCTTTGCAGCAAAATGGACACAGAAACAGAAAAGTAAATACTAAATGTCCTCAAGTATAAGTGAGAGTTAAACATTGAGTACACATGGACATATAGATGGGAACAGAAGACACTGGGGAATAGAAGGGGCAGGTCTTTGAAGAAGGGAGGCAAGGGTTGAAAAGCTATCTATTGGGTACTATGCTCACAACCTGGGTGACAGGTTTAGTTGTACTGCAAACATCAGCATTACACAATATGTCCACATAACATACTCGCCCATGTACTCCCTAAATCTAGAATGAAAGTTGGGAAAAAAAAAAAAAAGGAATATCATACCCTCTTCCTCCAAAAAAAAAAAAAAGTGTTTCCTGAGGCATTTCCTGGTCATCTTTGCTTTGTTCTTAGAAATGAAATTTATTTGTGGTTTTTTTGCTCTCTCAGTGTCACTCCTCTGTAAGCCTTTCTCTCATCTTCGATCAGTTTATTCCTTATTGCCTGTCACTTGTGAGGGTACTCTGGGAATGGGCTGAAATTAGGGCGGCTGCTTTTTTAGGTTGCCATAAACAAGGCAACTGAGTGATGTCAGACATAATGATGCTGAGAGTCTCCTGAGAAGGTGATCTGAGTCAGAAAGTGACTTAAGTGAAGAGAAGATAAATACATAATACTAATGGACTTTCTTAAGATTCTTAAATATAATGCATCCCAATAATTTTAAAAATCAAGATAGCAGAAGTGGAGGTGACTTTAAATTATATTTCGTCCATACTTGAGTAAAACATCAATTGAAAATAAGAAGGAGCAACACTAACATGGCTAAAAATGAAAGTCAGAAAGCAGTGTCATGCCAACACTTCTAATTTTAATCACAGCTCTAAAGGGTAAAGAACACACCCAGAAAATGATAGTGTGTATCTAAGTCTGGATTTTTTTGTGGTTAACATCTCTCTGACATAACCTTAGATACTACAGGTGGTTTCTCTTCTTATGGGCAAAATTCTATATACGGTGTGTACTTTCCAGAGACTGTGGTTTGAAAGAGCAGTGCTGGCCAGTTGCATAATTACAGGTCTGATGATGAAGGTTGTAAGAAAAACTAACCCTGTTGAATCTCTTAGAAGTTTTTAATTAAGAGGGATTCTATAAAGAAGACATGTAACAGCTTACACATAAAGGCTTACCTTGATTTTGCTTCATTCAGATGATATGACCTCTTAGAAGGCAAGGTAAACATCTAGACACATAAATCTTTGTTTATAATGATAAGAAATGTACTGGCAAATACATCAGGCCCCCACACCTATGGGTCTTTCCTGTTGATGTAGTTTCTGACCTTCCAATATGTGATGACCCAGTACCGAAGGCCATGTGCGAGTGGTGAGTGGTTTCTCTGGTGATCTATACCAAAATAAAGGCTTGTAAGTGTTCTGTCTTGCTGGCTGTGCTACTTAAATAGATCTGAAACAAGTAAAAGAATAGTTACCAGAAATACGCTTGCTATAAAGCTTTGACTCCACTGTAACAGAGATACGGCCTCTTCATAATAAAGAACACTTTGGTTAAAATGATGGAATGAGCACCATATCGAGTTTTCCTCTCCCAAATTCTCATGGAGTGACACATAGACCATGCAGAAAAGGAAACAGCCAATCATGCTGCAAATCAGGAATGGGTAACAGATAAATGCAACCCATTTGCAGCTGGGGAATTTCTACAGCTGTAATGGGAATGGGCGAGGGTATTGAAAGCTATTAAAATGGACACAATCTACCCTCTTTAGAATAAGTACGTAAGTCAGCAGCACTAGGACACTGCAAGTGTGCATTTGCATTGGAGAGGCTCTGAGACTCCTCCTTGGTATGAAGGCAACACCAACCTCCATAGTTTTCAGCTTTGCTCCTAGATCAAGCAGAAAGCCTAGTCCCGGGGAGGAGAATCTAAAGTTATCATCCATAACATACAGTTAGAAATGTGCGTGTAAAGTTGAGGAGAGAGGTTTGAGCTAAAAATTAAAAAAAAATCTCAGCATACAGGTGGCATTTATAGCCTTGCAACCAGAAGAGATCACTAGGGATGAATACAGAGAAAAGGGAGATGTCATCCAAGGATCGAGGTGTGGGTTGTTCCAACATTAAGAAACAGAAAGAGGGAAAAAATAAGTCTGGAAACAAACAAGACAAAGAAGGAGTGAACCGGTAACTCCTAAACTATTTCAACTATTCCAGAGAGGTCTCTTGATGAACATGGTAGTCAGAACCTTTTCTTTTCCCCTCAAGATTTCACCAATATGACAGTAAATGTATATGAATAAGAATCAATCTATGTACATGCTGAAACCAATCCAAGTGCCATCACTTTGACAAATATTCGAAAAGTGGAAAGTATCTTAGTGTTCTTATCCATGGATAAGACAAGGTGCAGGAAAAAGTAAATTGCAGCTTTTGCAATACACACAAGCCAAGCGTCAGGGGAGGGGAGATGTGATTTCACGTGTATGAAGTCTCCATGCTCTGAGTCAGCAAATACTGAGACAGGGATGGGCTGTGGGTTGTCAATCAGGATGGTCGACCAGAAGATTGTGTATAGAGCAGGTGGACCAAGAGGCCTCATGTCTATTCCTGTGAACTGCTATCTGAATAGATCAATTTGCCTGAGAAAGGTCCTTGGTGTGAGTTTGAAGGATCCTGGGTGGGAGGCAATACAGAAAATGGGGAGAACATCATACTCTTTCGGGTAAGGGAAACAGTGAAAGAATAGCAAGTAGCTCTCCCTGGGAGTGAAATACGTCAAAATATTGTATCTCAGAGCACAGTCTTTCATCACTTTGGAACTGTGGGGTTCTGACTCCGGCTGCCTATACTTCCCCATGAGCCACATAATCAGAGCCCAGAGATAGCCATCCTATGGAAAAGAGGTCACGCTGGGTGAATATACCAAAAAACAGCATAGGGACCCCACTCCTGCTACCAGTACTAACCAGAGCAACTCTTCATTTGTAATTATGTGTGGTAAATAAAAAAAACATCAAAATAATTTTCAGAAAAAAAAGGCATGAAAGAAGAGAGGCAGCAGAAACAGGAACCATAAAACAATGTCAGGAAGAGAAGTGAATGTAAAACTTTTGTGATTTTTAAAATATTCTCTCCATAAAATAGAGAAAATAAGAATTAATGTATATCAAATTTATCAAAATAATGAAATACCATTATTTGGCAATGCATACATGACCACATAATTGCAGATATTTTATTTTTATTTTTTGATGTTTAGAATCAACCTAGTCAAAGCACCTAAATCTTCATTTGTTGCAGAACAAAATGCAAATATTACAGATTCATAGAAATGAACATATAGTTGACAGCATAGAAATAGGTGTGTAGTTGACTGATGGTGAGAGTAGAGGGCAGGGAGAAGTGACGGAGGGAAATTTGAAGCTCTAATTTTATCTAGCATAATCCAGAATCAGTAGGTAACCTCTATTTAGAAATATTTGTGAAAGTTATGATAAACAATATAATATTAGAAGTTAACATATCTCAGGAAAAGAAAAGGGAGTTTGAGTAAGAGTGCTGCATATTTTTTAAAAATTGATCAATTCAGAAGGAGAAATGCAAAGCTATTTGTTAGAATTGCACTGGTAATCACCAGAAGAACTAACACTGCAAATGGGTGAAGTGGTTAGCACTTAGGCTGGGACTAGAGATAAAAAGGAAGAAAGGAACTTTTATTTATTTTTTTTATTTGTACCCTCTTGTGAGTTTTTTTAAACAACATTTTTACATATTACTTTCATAAATAACAATTATTTAAAAATAAACTAACCAAGATTATAGAGAAAAACTCCTGAGTTTTTCCTAATACAATGTTAATACAAATGCTAATGCCAATACAAAACTCTAACAGAGAGGAAAATGATAAACTTTTAATTTTATGAACTTATTAACACTGATGCAAATATATGTTAATAAATTTGGTAGTTAAGTAAAAGATTGATGTGATTCACCCAAAAAGTTTATTCCTAGAAGACAAGGATATCTCTATACTAGGAAATAAATGCATACAATTGTACATATTAACAAATCAATTAGGGAAAAAAGCCACAATTATCCGAATGGACAGAAAAGTCAATGTTCTTTTCTGATTGATAAAACCTATAATAAAAGATAAATAGAAGTCTATATTTTTAACATGATAAAAGTAGTTGAAACATTGTATCACAAAATTTAACTCCTTAATTTGTAAAGTGCTCTTACAAAGCAACAAGAAAAATATATACCCAATAGGAAAATAATAGTAGGAGGGAAATCACCAATCAAGTATCCTCAAAACATTACAAAATGTTCAATTTCATTAGTATTTAAAGAAATGTAAGCGTAAGCTATGAAATAACTTAAAGCTATTAGCTATTATATTGGCAATGATTAAAATGTTATACTGAGTATTGGTGAGGTTGAAATAAATGGGCTCTCTGATCTGACTAGGAGAGGTACATATTAATAAAATAATTCAGGAAGGCAATTTTTTAATACATTAAAAAGTATTGAAAGTGCATTTATCCTTTGATTTAGAAATTTCACTTCTAGGATTTATAGATAAAGAAATCACTTAAATGCTTTCAAAATTTAGCAACAGGATGATCAAAACATTATATTTTATAATGGAAAATAGAAATAAACCAAATGTCTAACAGTAGAATAATAGTTATGTGAATTATGATAAATCTGTATAATACTATTCAACCTTCAAAATTAATGTTGCATATGCATACTTGTTCATGTAGAAGATATTTAAGATATATTAAGTGATAAAAGCAAGGCTTGAAGTAATGTAACAATATGATCTTGTTTTTGTTTAAATTATCTATCTATCTAGCATCTATCTATTTACCTACCAACCTACCTACCTACCTATCTATCTGAAAAAAGCTGGAAGAATATTTATTATGATGTTAACGTTAATTACCACTGGTTGGTGTTTTTTCATTTTTATTATTGTTTACTATGATTATACATTATATATTGTATATTATTACATATTATTTTTCTTTTCAAACATACTGCTTTTACATGAAAATAAGCAAATGTTATTTTAAGGTAAAGTAAGTATATGTGATCTCTTGTGTAAAGTATGAAAAAGGCTTAATATGCTTTTTACGAGATAAATCCCACAATTCAATAGAAAATGAACACAGTAGAAAAATGGGCTGTAGACAATTGCCAAAATAAAAACTGTTAATGACCTAGGAACAAGAAAAATTCAACCTGACTAGTAATTTAAAAAATAAAATTAAAAAGAGATTCTCTTTTTCTATAACCAAAGAGACAAAAGATTTCTAAAAAACAGAAAATTAATTCTCTACGAAAGCAAATGTTTAGGGCTATGAGATCTCTTGTCCAATGCAGAAGTGGGAGTCATATTTCTGCAGAATATGAAACCACATAACAAAAGTGTTAATATTGTACGTGCCATTTGGTCCAGACATTTCCTTTCTCTGAATTTTCATAAAAAGAAATGTGGACATGCACAAATAAGGATGTTAATTACAGCATTTTTTATAATGATGAAAATTGGAAAAAACCTAAATGTTCAAAAATACAAGATTGATTAACTAAATTGCAGCATATGAATAAAATAGAATATTACTCCAAAATTAAATTGGGTTTTTAGAAGAATAATGACGTGGAACAGGTTTGTAATATACTGTAAAATGAAAAGAAAGTGTTCTTTTTCTGCTCCCCCACAACACCAGAGAATATGTTTTTGGATGTCATGTGAAAAATACTCTGGTATCTTACCATGTTTGGCATTTGACCACTAAAAATGACTGCTGGTGCCTTACTGATGTCTGTCCTGGCGCTTGGTAACAGTGACACTGTGAGTGTCTCTCTTTTGTCTACCTTTTTGAATTTATATGATGATTCTACCATGAAAAAATACCTTATTTAAAAAAGAAAACAATATTGGTGAATAATGCATCTATATTCCTGTGATTCAGAACATTAGACCGAGCCCTTGCGAATAAGGTAGTGATCTTAACTTGAAAATGCAATTAGAACTCATGAAAAAATAAGCACGTCACCTATTAGATGTTTTGATTAACTTGATAATGCTAAAGTATGCTTTTTTGCTACTCATTAAAAAGACTTAGGAAGTTAACAGAATAAAAGGTATAATGTGTGCTTGAAACTACATGCAAATTGCAAAGCACGTCCACAGAGTTACTGAGGTTCAGTTATTGCTTCTATAATGTACAGAGGCTCCACAGTGTGGTGGTTGAGAATTTGGCCTTTTTTGGTCAAAAAGTAAGCTCTGTTACTGTGTGTGCTTGGGCCAGTTGCACAATCTCTCTGTGACTGTTGGAGGCGGAGCCTGCAGTGAGCCGAGGTCACACCACTGCACTCCAGCCTGGGAGACAAAGCGAGACTCCGTCTCAAAAACAAAACAAAACAAAATAAAGCAAAACTAAAATGTATATAATGATAGTACCAACATTACAGGGATGTTGTGAGGTTTAAGTTCATATATTTAAAGGCCTCAGAATCCGCATGGTAAGATTTCAATACATGCTAGCTGATATTACAATTTTTATGATTACTGTTACTCTATTTCCTGTCAGCCTGATTTCTATGTCTGTCTTTTACAACAAAACTTTATCCGTGGAGAAAGCCCGAAGCTGTCTTTGAATTTTGCAGAGCATACATGAACCATCTAAAATAAGCCATGGATATCTATGCTAAAGTTCTAGACTTGCTGGTGGCCCTCTCCAACTTTTCTGCTTTCTTGGCGTCTGACTTTCTGTTTTGGACGCACACTGCAGCTTTATTCTTCATTCAGTCCTTTGGATGACAGTATCAATTTTGGACTTAGAATCATGATTTTTATCTGAAGCACTTCTCTAGGTCTCAGTCCTCAACGCTGACCTCGCTATTTGTGAACCAGAACTGTGACTAAGGACTGCCGTACTGTCATTGTATCCTGCAGAATCTGTTCAGGCCTGAAATGAGAGGAAGGCCAGATAATAGACAGGTGGACAACGGTGGAGGTTCAGTCGTCGGCTCTTGGGTTGAAGGGAAGAGGATGTCAGCAGGAGGATTTTAGGAAGTGAAACTAAATGAAAATTGAGGATGAAAGAGAGGGCAAAGTTGAGGAAAATTTCTACATTTTTATCTTGGTTGCCTGGAGGCACTATGAATAAGAAATGGCAGGTTTCCCGTCAAAGATGTCAAGTTGTTACATGAGGCAGATTTGGGGATTTCAGGCAGAGTTTTCCAGCAGACAGTGAAAATCTACTTTCAAGAACTCACACCATTCCTCCAATGCCCTAACTACCAATTAGTTTGAATTAAGATAAGCCGGTATAGAGTAGACTGTTATTTTCTCTTCCCTGTTCATTTTCAGGAGAATTTGGGTTCATGCTATATTGGAAATAAACTCAGATCATGTATGGACTTAGATAAAGATGTATTGTGTGAGGGTCCACTAAGAAAAAATCTGAACCTCCAGGAATCTGAGTTCCAGAGGTTCTTTTTTTTTTAAAAAAATAAAGTCATGAAATACAACAAAATCAGTTAATTCCACAGCCAATTGAATTTGTTTCTAAAAGGAATAAAATGTCAGAATGCACAGATATATCAGTTTTGAAATAACTCAGAGCCACAAGTGTATCTTTTGAAATCCCATATTATAAATTATGGTTAAGAGATTTAAATAGACTCTAGTAATAATATTAATAGGTGAGAATTTTGAAATGTGTGGCTTCAAAGGCAAATGCAGAAAAAAATAGTGATACTTTGCAAAAGGCATATACATGTCAACCTACAATGTTATTTAAAATGTTATTATTTCTGCCAGAGTGTTTATTATATGAATGAAATAAAAGGGAAAAAATAGCTAAATAACTAAAAAAGGACAGAAGTTCTGGAAAGAAGAAGAAATAAAGATTAAAGCAATGGAAAGGACACCAATACAATTTTTAAAGGAAAAGGTAAATCAGTAACATACAAAAACTTGTTTCAAGGAAACTGGAGGAATAAAATAAGCAGATTTAATTCATGACAAGTGCACAGAAAGGAAAAAAGGAGGGACACAGGACAGAAAAGTGAACTCAAAGTCACAGCCTTGCTGATTTGCTGTTTCATTCCTTAGAAACCCTCCATCAATAAAATATAACCACAACTCCGCAGAATACAAACAAATATAAAATTATGCATTAAATGCAAGAAAGATTTAACAAAACACTGAGACTCATCTTTGGGTGGAGAGAAAATGAGTGGCTTTTCCTTCTTTTTAGTTTTCTGTACTTCACCTAAGTGTCTTACATGAAGATTAAGCTATTTTCACAATGGACAGGAATTAACTCGATTAAAAAATGAAGCTCTGAATCCCATTTCATATTAAAATTTAATACAGGAGAGCTTTACTCTGTGACCAGCTAATTTGGAAACTGAACAAGATGACCTTCTTCCCTGTGCAGTGTCTATTACAAACCTTCATAAAGAAAAATAGTTGTCTCCATTATCTGACACATTACCTAGCCTGTGTTTCCAATCACTGGCCTTCAACAGGTCCGTCTACCACATGGGTTTTGCACTGTCTTTGCTCTCCCTGGGAAAAAACATGCTACTCATGTCTACTCTTACTCTTTCCTATGTGGGTCTTGTCGGGCCTCTGGTGTAGGATTCCCCTGGCTCACAGAGTCTGAGAGGAAACTGCAGCATTTTATTTGAACGTCTTCAACCTTAGACACTCACAGTTCCCTCTGCCCTCTCACACATGCGTTCCAGAATTCGGTGAATACTGGTGAAACTGGGTCTGTCTGCAGGCAGCTTGCTCCAACATAGACGCATGAGATTGTACAGCTCCACGGGGCAGTTCTCAGGGCAGGAGAGGATGTTGCCATCTCGCACGTAGTAAATGACCTCCTCATGGGCCATCCCATAGTAGGGCTGCAGGCCATAGGAGAAGATCTCCCAGAGGACCACGCCGTAGGCCCACACATCAGACTCTGTAGTGTAGCGGTTATAAAAAATGGACTCTGGTGGCATCCAACGGATAGGGATAGCGTCGTTTTCATTAGCTTTGTAGTAGTCTGCTGAGTAGATGTTCCTGGAGAGGCCAAAGTCGGCAATTTTTACCACCATGTTCTCGCCCACCAGGCAGTTCCTGGTGGCTAAATCTCGGTGAACAAACTTACGTTCTGAGAGGTAAGCCATACCAGCTGCCACTTGCCTGGCAATGCAAAGCTGCTCAGCACAGGAGAGGGGTGGGGGTCCAGGGCTGGAGACCTGGGCCCTCATAGACAAGTCACTGTGACTGAGGCTGCACATGGTGTGAGGGGACATGCTGCGGAGGAACTCATTGAGATCACCATAGGCCATGTATTCAAAGAGCAGGCACATTGGCTTCCCGACAGCACACACGCCTGGAACCAAAAGACCATCCTCTGTTAGTCTCAGTTTCTACAATGAAACAATGGAAAGAGCACTCCAAAAGCAAACAACCAGGTCAGAACATATGAAGCCCTGTTTTTTGTTGTAGTATATTTGTTTTTTAATATTTACATCCTTTTAATCACAACACAAAAGAAGTCTCAGCTAGGAAATGCACTCTGGTTAGTGGGATTTCCGTCCCTTGGCTAAAGTTTTTGAGGACTTCCAGCAGAGCGCTGTTGTCCTGGGCACTTGTCACAAGTGCATCATACATGGCTCATCAAGTACATGGTGCATATAAGTACATGGTGTATCAGTTCATTGGGGTGGCTCTTCTCTCTGAGATCTGGAGGCTCTGGTTTTTTGTTGACAACACCATAGTTGAACCATGACCCTGTTTCTCTGCCTAAACATCTCTCTTTGCCTTTAAGATTCAGTTTATTTATCTCTCTCCCTAGGGTGCCTCAGCTCCTGACCCTTCCAGTAACTGTTAGATTTTCCTGCCATCATCCTTTCACAGAGAACCTACCATCCTGTTTTATAATCATTTGACTATTTGAGGTTTCTCCCCGACATTTTAGCACTTTGAAAGGAGAGATTGCACCTTATTCTTCTTTAAAAATTCCCCACACCTACCACGTGTCTGGCAGAGCAGATGTCTCATAATGTTCGGTGAATTAATTTATGAATGGATGCTTGCTCTGAGTATGTAATATAATTGCTGTCTGTTTCTGTTTACTTCTATGAAGGATGTTAATAAGAAAGATGTGTCAAGTTTGGAAACAATAACAAATACAATTCAAGTGTCTTAGATGAAGTATTTAAGTTGCTGCCGTAAAACATTTTGAAATTTAGGTTTTACAATGTTCATGCTACCAAAAAATGTTAATATAAATAAAGTCTTAGATTTAAAGCCAGAAGATCATTTTCAAATCTTAAAGTCTTGATATTTGAGAGGGAAACTGGAGAACCTGGAATATTAGATAAGATGGGCATAATTTCACATCACCTTAAAAATAGATTATTAGATCTATTGGGTTTTTTTTCAGGCAAAAGTTAAAAGTAGCTGTTTGAAAAAGAGGAGAAATGAGGAATACTGCTATCTTGGTTTATTTATTTTGGCATTAAATTTTAATTGCAAGGACCTCAATTAGCATATTTATATAAACTAAAGGGAAAAAATAAAGAAATACCAACTGGGTAATACTTAGAAATTTCCTCTATGGGATCCTTTCTGGATAATCTTTAGTTAACAGGGACTTACCTATCTCATCAGCTGGCTTTACCATTGTTACGTTGGTTGAGTTTATTTAAAAATAATTTCTTATACTGGAAAAAAGTGAAAAATATTTCTCTCAGAAATAGAAAAAATTTCTAAGTTTATTTAATGAAATTTTCCAATCTGATAAAGAAAATATTATATAAAAGATTTCTACTTTGTGATCATTATGAACAATTACATATATATGTGTATAGATATAATTTATAATTATATATGTATATACATTTATTTAAGACCTTGAAATGTTTTCTATATTGTAATTACTCAAAACCAACTCTTAGTTGGGACTTCAAAATGGAATAATTATTGAGAGGAAGACTGTGTTTTATTCATCCTTGTAACCTCAGGTCTAACATGGCTCACTATGGGTTTTCAATATATGTTGATGGGTGGATGGATGAATTAATGGATAGGTGGATGCATGGATAGATTTAAGGATGGATAGGTAGATGGATGGGCATAAGAAAACCTCATGCCTAGCCCAAGCCATGTCTTTAAACTTTGGCATGACATCTTCAATGAATAATCTCACCTGATTGTTCTACTATTTGCTCCACTGCCAGAACATTCCGTAAGAGTCTACAATATTTAATGCCTACTCCCATTCTAAAATTCTACATATTTCTTTAATTATACCATTTTTTCCCAATTTATGACTACAAAACCATTGTACACTTTAGGATTTCAATAAAGGGGAGTCAATTTTTAAGATACGAACATGTTCAGTAAGTGGCTGATATTTCAAATATATAAAACAAAGTAGATTTCTTTTATTGATAGAAGTGAAATTTATGGACTTTCCCAATTCCCCTTTCTTCCACTGTTGTCATCTTATTTCATTGGGATTCACTTCCAAGAAACTATGAGACTAGTGGAATCACTTGCGTGAATGATTACTGCTTATGCATACTTGATAAAAAATAGAACCTGTGTTCATTGGATATTGAAATGGAATTTAGATATAGCATTTAACAAATGGCAACATAAGTTTCAGTTCTTGTTGGACAATAAAAATGAGAGAAAACTCCAAGTAGTGATGTGTAAGTATGCTACTGTGGTGATCATAATTTGAAAATTGTACATAGTTTGTGTTTGAGTCAATTTCAGGAATTCAGGATGTTATAAACTGTATATGAACACAGAGTCAACATTTTAAGAAAAGTTGAAATAGGAATTGCTTGATAATCTTGAAAATATACATGTGTATATGTTCGTTTAATGAGTAAATGTATACTATTTGAGAAAGTAAATAAGGAGGGTGGGGGCAGAAGCCAGATTCAGATTTTTGTGTGATGAAGAATGAATAAATGAATGTTCAGGATTTGAGGAAAGGGAAGAAGTATTTTCGAGATGAATTGTTATGTACTGAATATCTTTTACTCATTTATTGAACAAATATTTATAGAGTACCTACAATGTGCCAGAAAGTATTCAAGATGCTACTATAGAAATTCTTGATTTTGATATTTATCTAGATTCCTTCCAATATCCTGACCACTAAATTACTTTACTTCTTTCCTTAGTCCTCTGCCCAACTTCAGCTAATTACTCTCATTGTCATACTCCTGACCTTGTCATTCCATACATCTGTATACCTCCCATAATCTCATTTTCAGTTACTCTATTTGTTCATCACTTCCTCCCTTTTTCACCCTAGTTCACTGCCTCGAGTGCCCTAACTCTAAAAATCCTTTGACCCAACTGAAACTTTTAATCTATTGATCCTACCCCCTTTTAATGATCCCTCACTTTCTTCACGTTTTGTCTTCCTTCCTTAAACAACTTAAGTTCCTTGATCAATCATAATAATCACTCCTTTGCATATACCCCTCTTATTTGCCTCAATTTGACTTCAACTTACTTGCGTGGCAAAATGCTAATTCTGATAAAATTTAATTCCTCATTAATGGGTCTATGCCCATCTGGTGGCATTTGGATGAATACACAACCATGCTGACCAGTCTCATGTTAAATGTGTAATCTCTAATTTCAAGTAAGTTTTTAATTTTCTTGCCAATCATACTATATTTCTCTAGTCCATTTTATATTTTATGTAAAAATGGATTTTCTTAGATGACGATTTATTTCTTCTCTTCCCTCAAATCTTCAACTCTTCTCCCATTCCTCACTCTCAGATGAGATCTTGATTCCTACCTCACAGAGAAAACTAAATCAGTCAGAAGAGACTGTCTACAATCTTCAGTCAATACTGTCTTATTACTATGGTTGATCTGAGCATTCTCTTAACAAAGGCCAATCCATCCAACAGTGTCAAGATTCCATTCCCTCTCACTGTTCAAAGATGTTACTTCCACTATTTGCCAACCCTATAATCAATTTTTCTCTTTACTGGATCATTCTCATTAATTTACAAATATGCTATTATTTCTACATGAAAGGAAGCATGCCTCTTTCTGCCCCCTTCAGCTCTATCCATGTTCCTTGGTTCATCTTTATAGCAAAACAAGTTGTTTATACTTTTTCTCCAAATTTTCTCTTCCTCTTCTTTTGAGCTCACTTACATTTCCTCTTGCCCCCAACATTCCTAAGAAACTTCTCTTCTCGGGGTTACCAATAAACCTCCATGTTTACAAATTCAAAGTCACTTTATAGTCCTTCTCTTACTAGACTTAATGCATAAGACACGCTTACTTTCACCTATTTAAAATACTTCATTTGACTTCCAGGACACCACACTCTCTTGATTTACTCTATTTCATTGATTGCTTGTTTTCAGTTTGTTTTTCTTGTTCATCTCCTCTTTCTCATCCTAAATGCTGGAATGCTCCTGGCCTTGGTCCTTGGACCTCTTCTCTGTTCTGGCTTGCTTTTTCCATCCTTAGGTGTCTTGCCCAACCTCATGGCTTTAAATACTCTATATACTGCAATAGCCTTGGATTCATGTCTAACCAGATCATCCTTTTTGAACTCTAAGCCTCCATATCCACATGCCTCCTTAACTTCATGTGGATGTTGAATAGGCATCGGCAAAAAGCACATCTTTTTTTTTTTTTTTTTTTTTTTTTTTCAGATGGAGTCTTGCTCTGTCACCCAGGCTGGAGTGCAATGGCACAATCTTGGTTCACTGCAACCTCCGCCTCCTGAGTTCAAGCAATTCTCCTGCCTCAGCATCCCAAGCAGCTGGGATTACAAGCGTGTGCCACCACGCCAGACTAATTTTTGTATTTTCAGTAGAGATGGGGTTTCACCATGTTGGCCAGGCTGGTCTTGAATTCCTGACCTCAGGTGATCTGCCCGCCTTGGCCTCACAAAGTGTTGAAATGATAGGTGTGAGCCACCGCGCCCAGACAAAAAGCACATATTTAAATGAATTCCCACTCTCTCCACTAAAAGAACCTGTTCCTCCTGGGTATTCCTCAACTCAGCCAACGCCACCTCCATTCACTCATCTGCACAGCCAAATACCTTGATACTATGTTTGACTTTTCTCTTTTCTGCACATCTCAGATTTGGTCTGTCAGCAAATTATTTGGCTCTACTTTCAAATTACACATGAGAATCACTTCTCACGATCTTCACTACCACCACCTGGTCCATTCCACCACCTTCTCTTGCTGCATCATTGCAATACCTGTTTGCTGTCTTCCTGAGTTTATTGCTTCCTTTCAGGCAATGCCCTAGAAAGCAGCCAGAGAAGATCTGAAAAAATGTGAGTTGTGTCATGTCATGTCTTGGCTGAAACTCTCCATTTGTTTCCCAACTTAGATTAAAAGCCAATGTTTTTAATAAGGCCTGACAGAACCTGCCCACCTCCCCTATTACCTCTCTGATCTCACCTTTGATAACTCTCCCCATCTTTCACTCTGCTCCAGCCACATTCATCTCCTCACTATTCCTCAAGCATGCCACATCTGCTCTTGCCACAGTACCTTTGCAAATGCTTCTCATTCTTATTGGAATGTTCTTTTCCAAAATATCCACACTGTTATTCCCTTGCCTCTGCCAGGTCTTTATATAAATGTAATATTTTCACTGAAGACTTCAAACATTGTAGCTCACATTCCAAAAACGTCTCTGCTTTAACATTTTAAAAAGTCTTTAGAACTTAATATCCAGCATCCCATACTTTTGTGTTTATTTTTATTATCTCTCTCCTCCAATAGAGTGAATGTATGCTCTATGAGAGCACAGATTTTTTTTTTCTTTCTTTTTTAAAGATGGAATCTCCCTCTGTCGCTCAGGCTGCAGTGCAGTGGTGTGATCTTGGCTTACTGCAACCTCCACCTCCCCAGTGTAAGCAATTCTCGTGCCTCAGTCTCCTGAGTAGCTGGGATTACAGGCCCACACCACCACACCCAGCTAATTTTTCTATTTTTAGTAGAGATGGGGTTTCACCATGTTGGTCAGGCTGGTGTCAAACTCCTGACCTCAAGTGATCCACCTGCCTCAGACTCCCAAAGTGCTGAGATTGCAGGCTTGAGCCACTGCTCCCAGCCAAGAGCACAGATTTTTGAAAGTTTTATTCATTGCTGTGTAAGTAATACAAGCTAAATATTTGTAAAATTTGTGTTGAATTTATGAATCTGGGAATAAACTGGAACTCAACAATGAATAGAAAGATACAAATCACTGCTCATGACATTCTAGTTAGGGAAGAAAGAGGAGAAACAAAATAAATAAGTAAAATATATAGACTCTTCAATATTGACACATTTTGTGATGGAGAAGCAGTATTAATTTTTTACAATGGGGACATTTTAAACATTTTTGTAAATAGTAAGGAGGCAGCAAAGACAGAGACAAATTGAAGTGATGAATGTAAAGAGGGATAATCCATTAAGCCATGAACGTCCTATAGGGTTGGGATAGACCAAGGTGAAGAAGCTAACTTTGAAATGGAACAGAAATGTCTCACTGATCAAAGGAGAAAAGGAAAAAGCATAAACAAGGGAAGAAAACTTGGAAATCCTCTGTTTTCTGATGAAATGCATATCCTCACTTGTATTTTCATACCTAAGAGCTTCACAATGTTAGGGTTGTCAAATTCTGCCATGAGGGCTGCCTCCCTCTGAAAGTCCGCTTGCATATCTGCCGAGGCTTCTTCTTTGAGCATCTTTACTGCCACCATAGTGAAAGGTTCATAGGGAAGTAAACCTGGTGCCCTGAGAGATACATTTATTGAAAAAGAAACCAAAGATCATGGACATCATACATATTCCCATTATACCTAACCACATTTATACATATCCTCCCACTTCCCATGTGTAAAAGGCTCGTGCAGCCTTTCCCAGAGCCATAGGATCAAAGAAAACATACTTGAAACTCCTTGATGTCAACTAATAAAAATCACTGGTGTTATTTTCAATAATTTCAAACAATGAAGTTTGAAAGATGCATTATTTACAAATTATAGGAATTCTAAAGTATACACCCCCAATGGGATTACCATTGCCATCCTAACCTTTTTTTTTTTTTTTTTTTTTTTGAGATGGAGTCTCGCTCTGTCCCCCAGGCTGGAGTGCAGTGGCGCAATCTTGGCTCACTGAAAGCTCCACGTCCTGGGTTCATGCCATTCTCCTGCCTCAGCCTCCCGAATAGCTGAGACTACAGGCGCCTGCCACCATGCCCGGCTAATTTTTTGTATTTTCAGTAGAGATGGGGTTTCTCCATGTTAGCCAGGATAGTCTCGATCTCCTGACCTCGTGATCCGCCCACCTTGGCCTCCCAAAGTGCTGGGATTACAGGTGTGAGCCACTGTGCCCAGCTATATCTTAACCTTTTAATCTTTGTCCAGAATCTAAATTCCATGATGTAGGAACCATGGCTTACTCATCTTTGTACCCTCCATTGAGCCTAAAGTGCATCTTTGTACCCTCCATTGAGCCTAAAGTGGTGCCTTGCAAATTTTGGTTTCCAATACATATTTGTGTGAGATTTTCATTATGTATGTAACCTCTATGCCAGGGCCACCATGAGTGGAGATTAAGTTGTGTCTTCCCCAAGAGCACCAGGCCAAAGTGACAGTTGAAGATTAAAACCAAATTCATATTCTCTGGCTCAGCTGTGTGTCTGTAGAGCCACATCCATGCAGCAGAGAGGGTATTTTATTCCAGTTCACGCAAAGGTGATAAATAGGCTAATATTGGCCCTAATACATACTCCTTTCTTGAGCTCATTGTTTTATAAATTTTTGCCTTTTTATTCCTTTTCTGTTTGTCATTTCATGAACATCTACTTAATATCTACACATTATAATGTAAGGAGTTATTATTTAAAACAATGTAAGAAATTATGATTAAAAATATATGATAAATTCTTTCCTGAAAAGGAAATATTATTGAACTGTATTACTAATTTCTTATTTGAAAACTGTAGAAGTGAAGATACATTTACATCTCCCATAAATTACTTACTTTAAATGCAAAAAAAATATTATCTCCATATATACTACTATTTTCCAGCAAAGAGGAGAAATTAAGATTTGAAGTGTATTATGTAATACAAATAAGGTTAATGATGTAATGATGTAAATAATTAACTAGTCTTTTTTTTTTTTTTTTTTTTTTTTTGCGGGGGACAGAGTCTTGCTCTGTCACCCATGCTGGAGTGCAGTGGCACAATCTTGACTCACTGCAACCTCTGCCTTCTGGGTTCAAGCAATTCTTCTGCCTCAGGCTCCCGAGTAGCTGGGATTACAGGTGTTCACCACCATGCCTGGCTAAATTTTGTATTTTTAGTAGAGACAGGGTTTTGCCATGTTGGCCAGGCTGGTCTTGAACTCTTGACTAAGGTGATCCTCCCGCCTCAGCCTCCCAAAGTGCTGGGATTACAGGCATGAGCCACCACACCTGGCCAGAATTAACTAATTTGATAAAAACTTTTTATATAGTATATGAATACTATATAATACTGTATATTACACTGTGTGTGTATATATGTATGTGTGTATGTGTATATGTGTGTGTATACACACACATTATACATATATGTACTATATCATTAGCTTGATATATACATGTGTGTGTATATATATAATATATATTACATATATTATGATGATTTAATATAATTATAATGATTTAATATAAGGGGATATATTAATATAACATATTACAAAGTCAAAATAAAACCTTTATGGCAGTAGATGCCTAAAGCCATTTGAAATAGGACACTTGCAAAATTGGAGGTTACAAGAGACGCCCATCTATGACTTCTTAGTCTGAGTGTAGACCCAGTGATTATGCCCTGAGTACCAATGGCTAATATTATATATATATATATATATATAAAGCTAATATATATATATAAAGCTAATATTATATATATACCAAGCTAATAGTTTGGTAGCTTTTCAGACATAACATATTTCAATGGAGACTGTTTTTCCAAACATAACTTTACCTTGCTTGAAACACCCTTCCAAACGCTCCCTCTCCAATGTCTCTCACATATTCAATGTTATTTCTTGGATACTCCAGGCTGAGCAATTTGGGGTTCAGAAGGAGCGGCATCCTCTGGTACATGGGGTTGGGATGAAGTCTATCTAGTAAGAGCTCAGAAGGCAGTGTGGTGAGGGTTACTGCTGCTGATTCTCTGCAGGCAAGACAGGCAAGATCAGGAATGAGCTCAGAAGTAGGTACGATCTTTGTACTTAGACTTAGATTCTAAGAAATATGGCATTTAAGAGTAAAGAAAACAAATTATACTTAGGCAGCCAAAGATCCTTCGGTTTGAGAGCAATAAAATATTTTGTTTGTGGTCTAGAGTCAAAAGGCACATTTTCTCAGAAATGTTTAGCTCTCCAAGCCAGCAATGGCAATGGGCCTGAGAGAGAAGACAAGGAGCAGGAATAGCCATTTTCCTCCAAATTATTGTTTAGATTTTACCTTTTGTGAAACAGTAACCCTAGGGCATTTGATTTGATCCTATGCCAAAAAGTCATTGACATTTGTAAAGATCGTGATGGGGGTGCTTAATTTTAAAGCAGGGCTACGGATATATTTAGAGAGTTGCAGTGTCATATATATTCCTCGCGTCATACCAACTCCATATTAAACATGAGGTTTTAAAATATTACTACACGTGGTTAGCTGAAACTAGAATCTCACCTTTTCTTATTTTTCCATTGTTTTCTTCTTCGGCAGCAATAGAGAGTAGTGATGGTAAGAAGCGCAAATATTGCAAAGCTGGACATGATGGAGATTATTACAGTCATGGAGTATGTAGGTGAGACAGAGAAGGAAGAAGAGGAGGAGGAAGGCAAATTTGGAATGTCCACACTTGGCTTTGAGGATGTCATTGGTGGGAATGCTGTAAGTAAACAATAATTATTCATTTTCAAACCTTTAAGAAGCAACTTTTTTTTTTTTTTGTATTTAAGCAATCAGTAAAATAAATTTCATGTTAAGAATATATTTATGTATCAGGTTCTCCCTGGTTATATATCTATAAAGTTCAGTAAGGTCTAGTTCTAAGTAAATCCAGCTTGTAGAATAATAGAATTTTAAAGATGAGAGTCAGAGAGAGGAAATAGGTTTTTGTTTTTTTTTTCCCTGAGCTAAATGCAGATCTTGGTCTGGTGCCATTTATACTGAATCATGTTATCTATGACCTGACATAAATCATGGAAATTATCAAATAAAATATTTTCATGTAATTACACTTGACATCAGGATTGTCTAGAGCTGAACTTTTATACACATTTACTGTCAGTTTACAAACAGAAGAAAAAATCATGAAAGAAGATGAAAAATGAAAATATTAGGACACAAATGAGAAAAAGTTCATGTAAAAACTGAACTCCTGTCAAACTTCAATTTAAAAGTCCAATGTGATATATATATAAGTAAAATCAGCATTACTTTTGGAAAACAAAAGATGCCATACTCATACCACTATTTGTAGAGTACAAAGTCCATTGTATATGTATTAAAAGAACCTTATTAATCACATTTTAAATCCTTTTAATAGATTGAGTAAAGACAAAAACGGGGATACAGAGTATTTTAAAATAATCAACAACAATGTTTTAATAGCTAAGAATGACCTTTGTACCCCAAAATAGGGGATAAACCTTCTTTTCAAATATTTGTGGATTAATCTCAATAAATTTTAAAAGCAGAAATTATGCATATCTACTTAATGGCCAAAGTGCAATTAATAATAGATTAAATAAAATCCAATGGGACATTTTTAAAAAAGAAAAAAAATCAATGATCTTTTTATCAAAAAATAGAGAGTAACCATAGTTACAGATTAGACACAAGCCTCTTAAGAGTGTGTATTTTATTTAGCCAAAGTTGTGCTCAAAGATAAAGTCATAGTGTTATCTCCTTTCACTCGATAAAAAGAATGAAAGTGAATGAACTGAACATTTAACCCAAGACTTTGGGTAAGAAACAATAACTACAGAAAACAAAAGATAATAGGTAATAAAGTAACAGCCATACACAAGCAGAAATTAATAAGTTAGAATACACATAACGCAAATGATAAAATTAAAAGATCAATAGTTGGTTTTATAAATATTCATATAGTAGTCTAATCAATGGAATTTTAATTAAAAAGATAGAAAGGGTGCAAACATAGAAAATTAGAAATGATAAAAAAGTTATAACAGATTCAAAGTTAATTAAAATAATATGTAATTATATATTTCACACCTTAAAGAAAATGATAGGAACATATTAATCACCAAATTTGAAGCATTAGAAAATATAAATATTGCCATAGGCAGGAAGCTAGATTTTTAAGTCATCACATTATAAAAGACATTCTTTTAGTCTTGAAAGAGATAAAATTTCCATATTTATAATATGTTCCAGTAAGAGAAAAGTCTGTCAAATTATTTTAGAAATTATTATAATACTAATAGCACAACCTGGCAATGTTAGCAAGAAGAGTGCATACATAGATTATACAACCTAGGTTTAGAAGATCCTAAATGAAATGTTAGCAACTGACTACATTATAGTCAGAGAATAATGATTTAATATAAGGGGATATATTAATATAACATATTACAAAGTCAAAATAAAACCTTTATGGCAGTAGATGCCTAAAGCCATTTGAAATAGGACACTTGCAAAATTGGAGGTTACAAGAGACTCCCCATGTATGACTTAGTCTGGAAGTAGACCCAGTGATAATGCCTTCAGTACCAATGGCTAAGCAAGTGATGGTCACCACTGTGACTCAGGCAGGCACCTGGAACTGGAAGAACATCAGCACAGCAGTAAAACATCTGTGCAAGACCAGTGACAGCATGCCTCATCCAGCACCACAGGAGTGGTGGACTGTACAGACTGACTAGGTTCCTCTCTGACCGACTTGAAAGCTAGTCTGATTCTCTTTGGAATGAGTCATCCCAAGTTTTCTTGATCTAAGATGGGTGGGTGGGTGTGGGGCTTAAATTGAAGAGCTTTGCTTTCTGCTAATAATAAAGTTGGAACAATTATTAAAAGATAGGGAGAAACAACTATTTTTGTGTTTGGAGTTTACAGAGCCACTCACACCGTATATAACGCATGAGGGAATATAATGTAATTGATAAAATTGGTAGTGTAATTTCATTGGTAAATATAAGGTTAATTTTTCTAAGAAGAATCAGAAAGAATTTAATGTCATTTTAAAAAGAAAAATCTATGATGATTTAGTGAGTTTTTTTTTTAATGCAAGAAATGGCATAGTTGGAACAATATTTTTGCTTTATGGATTTAAATGTTTCTTTCCTTCAAGATAGTTTTGTTTTGTTGCTCCTTGATGACTGCTTCTGATTTGATCTGATCTTCCCTTGAACTACATTAATGAGTTCTTTGGATCTAAATGATCACTTTGAATCTTCATTCTTTTTCCTTTTTATCTTTTCTCTTCTCTCACCAATTTTCTCTCTTTATTCTTCCTCTGAACACTACAGGAGTTTATGCACTCATTCATCCATGTGTAAATGCATTCGCTAAATCAATATTGACTGTTAGGTATCCAGAAAACTGTGGTGAACATGACAAGCCTTTGCTTGTCATGAGACACAAGTGAGTAAATGGAGAAATAAAACAAAATATAAGAAGCATTATAAGAGTAGTAAGAACATGATGCTTATGAATGTTCAGGGCTGGCACTAACTCAGGTTTAGACATACTGGGGAGGTTTTCTAGAGTGAATAACTGTAAGTTAAATATAAATGGTGAGTAGCCAGTAACCAATTGAAGGTTATGATGATCTGAGACTTTGTGTCTTTCCCCCAAATTCATATGTTGAAATGAATAAGAATAGAGTCCTGATGAATAGGATTAATGCCCTTACAAAAGAGGTCCAAGAAAGCTCCCTGGCCCCTTCTGCCACATGAGAACACAGGGAGAAGACACCTATGTCTATGAGGAATGGGTCCTCACCAGATATCAAATCTGCTGGCGCCTTGATCTTGGACTTCCTGGACTCCAGAACTGTGAGAAATAAATTTCTGTGGTATAAGCCACCCAGTCTGTGGCATTTTGTTATAGCAACCTGAACAGACTAAGAAAAAGGTGAGGGCCGGGCGCGGTTTCTCACGCCTGTAATCCCAGCACTTTGGGAGGTTAAGGCGGGCGGATCACGAGGTCAGGAGATTGAGACTATCCTGGCCAACACGGTGAAACCTCGTCTCTATTAAAATACAAAAAATTAGCCAGGCATAGTGGCGGGCGCCTGTAGACCCAGCTACTCGGGAGGCTGAGGCGGGAGAATGGCGTGAACCCGGGAGGCGGAGCTTGCAGTGAGCCGAGATCGCGCCACTGCACTCCAGCCTGGGCGACAGAGCGAGACTCCGTCTCAAAAACAAGCAAACAAACAAACAAACAAACAACAAAAAAAAAACCAACGGTGTGTGTGGGATGGGGGAATTAAGGGAGTAGAATGGAGTCAGGGTAGAGAGACAGTATTCTACAAAGAAGGAATAGCATATACCAAGATCTGAACTAAGCAGATGTGATATCTTGCTAAAAGTGCACCTAGAAGTTTCATTGTTGGAGTTGGGGAGTATCTACAGGTAAGGCTGCAGATACCAGGTTTAGTGAGAAAAGTCCTTGTATACCGATTTAAGTAATTTGAACTATGCCATGCAGCAAATGGAGGGTCTCATAGGAGTGTTTTAAGAGGTGGAATAGCATAATCAACTTTTTGCATTAGAAAGATCTGTCTGCCATCCTGATTTCCATGGGATAAAGATTCCCCTCATAGCTTATGTCAAGCTCCCAACGTGAAGCCCTGATCATGGAGTTGGAAAGAGATGTTCAATAGCACATCATTAAACAGGATTTTCATCATACAGATATCACGGATAAAGAGAAAAAGCTAAAAGTTTCTACCTAGAAAGAATAAATTACTTATAGGAAAACAATAAACAAAATTCACACCGGACTACCTGCTTCCAACACTAGAAGCTAGAAAAGAGTGAAATCACATCTATAAACCACCCAGAGAAATGTCACTCAGGAGTTCCATTCCCAGCTAATACACCTTTCAACTACCCAAATAAAAGAAAACAATTCGATAATATACAAGGCTTCAGGGATTCTGTCTCCCAAGACACTTTCCCTTCTGAGGAAATACATGAGGTGACTCTTAATAACAATTGAATCAGAAAGTAACTTCAATATAAATCTAAATGGGCTGCGATGGGTGGAGTCTTGGCTAATTCACTAGATGAGACTCAATATTGAGAATCACTCTGCAAAGAGAAACCTAAGAGTACTAGGGGAGGTAAAGAAGAAGATCTGAGCATTCTGAGGATCTCATTGGAGGTCCTGAAAGTCCCATGGGGTGGGCAGAAATAAGGAATAAATAGAGCACTGCAATGTGTAGAAAGAATTGTGGTCTGACTTTCACTTAGCAGTGGAGAAAATATAACCAGTAACAAGTAAAGAAAAGGAAAAAGAAGAAGCAAAAACATAAAGTGACTAGAAAATGTACAGTTAAGATAGTAGGGATAAAATAGAGTATATCAGTTGTTATATAAAATATGAACAGGCTAAATCCTCCTATTAATAGAAAATAGCTATCAGACTGGAGTAAACCCAGGTATATGTTGTTTATAAGAAAAGAAAAATAAAAGAGGAACAAAGAGGTTCTAGGTTAATGTAAATACAAGGAAAAAATTACCATTATTAATACTAGAAATTTAAAGCTAAAAGCACTAAAACAAGATGAGAGTGACATTTTACATTGATAAAAGGTTTCATATAAGAAGAAAAGTGTCTTGGATCACCATGCCTCATAGCACATAGTACATAGAACACAGAACATATAAATTACAAATTATTATAAATGCTAGAAGAATGTAATAAAAATAATTATGAATTAATTGGTCTAGTAGAAAATGTATTAGAAAATCAATGAAATCAGTAAACTCATATGTGTATAGAAGGGCTATTAATGTCATGAGATTATTAGCCAACTAGCATGAGTTTATACTCATGAAAGAACAAGGCCTTGTCACAGAAAATACGGTTGCATTGAAATTCTGATCAGATCATGCTCTGTGCATTGTGTTCTATTCTGGATATTCTCAGGCTTGTGTGCAGCCAGTAAAGAGTAAACATGGAGGTGAAGATTTTGGAAGTCAGTTGCAAAAGAAAAATTTGAAAATTGGAGATATTTAATGTGAATAAGAGAAGACTACAGAGAGATTGAGTGCCTGTCTCCAAATATTTCAAGGACTGTCATATAGAATATAAATAAATCAAAGAAACAGAGTGAAGATCAGTTGTTGAAAGTTCTAGAGAACCAGAATTTAGTTCTACATAGCTAAATTGTTCAAATAATGTATTCTACAAAGGAATTAAGAAATAAATTCAGGAGGGAAAAGGGAATGTTTCTGTCAGAGATGCTCTAGAAAAGATTCTTTCATTGTGGGAGAGTTTGGATAAAATACCTGTTAAAGTTACTTTAAACTCCAATTTTCTATGAATGTGTAACTTTAATATTACCACAAAATTACCCAAACTACATTTCAATTATGAAATAATGCATGAGTTTTACACACACACACATGCACACGAACGCACACACAGAGACACTGACATTTTATGATTTCATTTGTGGGCAAAATGGTAGCTGATCATTATGGAAAAACGGTCTGGGACACAAAGCATGTATTCATTTAAACGTTAACAAAAAGTCAAATCATCACGTGGCCTGGGTGATTTAAAATTGTGAACAATACAATTTTTATCAATTGGACCTTCTTAAGAATAATCAATTAAAACAAATGTAAAAAGGTAGTGGTATTTATTCAAGAATGAACCAGTTAAACAATCAGTTAAGCTTTATTACACATGAGGTCTTAGAATTTTTTAAAAAATGTTAGTAATAACAGAAAGGCATGAGGTATAACATTCTGGCTCTGAAGACAGAGCCAGAATCAGATTGATTTGAGTTCAAATTCTGGCTTATCACCTTACTAGATGGATAAAATTGGACACATTGCTTAATCTCTCTTTCTCAGGTTGTGTTGTATGTAAAATGGAGGACATTCATAGTACTTAATTTTGTAGAACTATTGGGAGTATTAGGAGAGATAATGTATGTATCACACTAATCAGTTTGGATTTGGGTACATTCATTGGGTCCTTCATTCTCCATGTATATGTATAGAAAGAGCAAAGATGGGAGGAAAAAGAATTCAAGAGAATAGCAAATCATTATTTCAATGATTAAGACAGATTATCCTTTTTTCCACAGAAGCTCTGAAATAGAAGACAGATTCACTGCTGAGTGTTTCTGTAGTAAAGTATGTGAAGTCTCAAGGAAGAGGGGAATAGTGTAATCCTTGCTTAGCAGACAAATAATGTAACTAGCACAAAGGCATTGCTTGCTCAAAAAGATGTTTCACTTCAGCCAAAGAAATTATAAAAAAGGAAAACTACTGAAATTCTAGTCCCTGTGCTCAAGGAAGAAGAAAATAATACAAAGATAAACAAATGATTAACAGCTCTTTTGTGACCCCTCCACATGAGCTGGTGATATTCTTTAGAGTTTACTCAGAAATCAAGACACTCTTTGGAAAATATTTGAGGTCTTTACACGCTCCTATAAAATATGGGACACTGCCTAATAAGGATGTTTTCTTTGCTTCACTATTAACCTGCTAAAGCCAACTCTTTTAATAGTAATTGCCTTTAACTCAGGGAGCATACTTTCAGACATTCCCTACCCTATTTTCCATTTAAATGGTCAGTTCATGACATTAGGAGCTCATTTTCTTATATGTATCAAAGATTTCATAAAGCTTTTTTTTTTTAAAGACTAGAAAATTTATTATTGTAGCTAGTTTGCGCTGCTCAAAATTCCTTTATAATTAGTGTGAAAGGCAAAAATGTGGATGATTTTTGTGTATTGTTCCTGTCTAATTTAAGATGAATGGTCTGGTCCTTCCACACAGTAAACCCTCCATGAATGTTTGAATGGATGACTGAGTAAACAATTGATGGATAACAAAGAGCAGAGTAATCAATTCAAAGTCCAATCAAAGTAAACTTTGGCTGCTCATATAACAAAGAATTGAATTTTTTTTTATTCCTTCGATTTGGGAATAACAATTTGACAGGCTACCAGAATAAGAGATTTTTAAGGTTTCCATAACTCTTCTTGTTTAATAACTCTGAGTGATTCAACTAGGACCAGTAGCATTCTTTCTTTTAATACATTAAGTGTTGGTCCGTTAAGCAAGCTGGTAAAAATCAAGTCCTGGCACCTAGCCAAGTGCAGAGGGGATTAGGGCTGAAATATGTATTATAGGAAGTAAGTGCGATTTAAGCCTTAGAACACTGAGACCAGAGGAAGTTAATTGACATGAAAAGCTTTTCTAATTTCATCCTGAGGATTTCTGCATTCTGACAGGTTAAAGCACTATCTGATACAAGTTATTTTGTAGGACATCCCTTTTCAAGCTACCTTCTTGAATTATTTCCTAGAGATTTTTGTGATGACCTTTTTAGAGCCATTTGATTTGATCCTATAAACTTTATACTGGAAATCAGCTGTCTTAAAAAAATACCTAACTTTCAAAAGAGGGATCTGTTGTCACAAATGAAGATCACGAATTGGCTCAAGGAAGCAATAAATGTTGGGTTTCATCTATACATAGTTAGATTCTACCAAATCAAGAATATAAAATAAAAAGGTGACTTTTAAAATTTGGCTTGCTTTACAGACGTATAAGAAATAAAACAGGCTAATGACCTGGAGGTGGGAGATAGTATTTGTATGATTCGCTAAATATGGTACTCTCTACGGTCTAATTAAAAGTTACAAACTGAGACCTTCCATGACCTTCTCTCATGTTCTACACTGGATGAGTATGGTGAGAAGCCTTTGTGAGGGGCTGTACATTCTGTTCTGGGCATCAGGAAATATGAGTGTAAACACACATGCATGAATTCAATTACATACACATAAGGTTTCAAGGGCACAAACACAATTACTTACTTTTTGGGTTTTCTTTGTTATAATCTGAAGGGGAAAGGATAAAAATTTGTTTTAAGTGAGTATCCAGATATCTCACATATTCTGTGAGAGAGTGCTAGGAAATGCAAGCTCTCTTTCAGCTTTTTAATATACAACTGGAAAACATTCTTTGCATTCGAATGTGAAAGAGTTGGGTCTTTGAAATTATACCAGCTGTTAGGGATAACAACATAGTTCCTTACAAACAGAGTTCATTAAAGCAACATGAAGCAATTCAGTTTTGTTTTGTGAGATCAGCATTTTCAAACATGTGTCTTATTTTAGCATGCTTTCTTGGCTAAGAAAAAGGACTTTATTCCTTTATTCCACTCTTCTGACAAAATATGAGATGCTTCTTAGCCATTTTTCTGCACATTCCAGAAAATGTTACAAGCTCTCATAAGATTCCCTATGAAAGAATCTAAAATATCAAGCAGTAATTAAAAGTGCTGTTTCGTTTATTTTAGAGCAAATGAAATAAATCTTTATCCTAATCTGTGCAATTAGGATAGCATTAGGATTCCACTAGTAGGTATCTAAGGAAGGCAGAACTAAAAAAAAAAAAAATTAGAAATGTTAGAAGCTTTCACACCTTAGTTTCTTCAAAATAGTAAATTTCTCTTAACCTACAAAGTCTTGGGAGAACTCTTTGTTACCTAAATGTGGCAGTCTGGCACAGGCTGTAGGGTCCCAGTGCATGCTGGGAAGCTTGCTGCATTCTGGCACCGACAGCAAATGCATCTCAGATCTGTAGAGTCCTCTGTGGGTCTTCTCTTCCATTGCCAGCCATTCTTTTGCACAGAAGAGCTCCTTTACTGCCAAGCAGTACTCTCTAAAATAGTATATGGAGAACAAAACTTGATGAATCATAACATGTTAAAGCAAATTTGTGGCAAAGCCTAAATTCTATGTTTTCAAGACATCATCATAGTAAATTGTCTGTTCTTGAAAAGCGTTTATGAAAGAAACTTTTTACTGCAAATAATATGAGATTTCATGAAATCTAGTGTACTGTCCCATGAGATGAAATACTCTCTCGTTTTGTTGTGAAATACAATTAATGTTAGTCTAGGGGAAAAAATGTCAAATTTAAAATGTGTTAGTTTGGGAATCTCTGATATGTCTTCTCCCAACTCCATATTCAAATAACAACACAGGTAGAGAAATAAGGTATACAGATTAAAAAACACACCTACTAAAAGTCAGGATCATTGTCAATCAGTTTCCAGCTTGGAAGATTTTTCTACGATCTTGGGGCTAATGGGCAGGGCTTGAGGACCATAGTCTGGACCTCTGTGTGCTTTGTCCTCTGAAACAGAACAGCGCCACTTCCCTGGCAGCTTAGAGGAGGGCATGTGGGTCCTTACTCAGCCCTTACTTTGAGGCACAGAATCCTGTCCCATGGCTATGCGTGTTTCTATCTGAGAAAGCCAAGGTAATATCTGTTTGAATATGAAGCTGTTATGTTCATCTACATGTTGTATTATGAGTGAAGGGGCTGAAGAAACACTAATTGGACTACTTGGAATTTTGCAGATTAGTATTTGCTTAAGCCTGATAGAAAATAGGACAGACTGCATAGGAAAAACCTGGTTAATTTCAAATTAAGGTATTTGGGGTTAATAATAAGAGGAAATTAAAGATAATTAAATAAATTAAACATAATAGTAGCAGATGTCCTTTATTCAGTATGTGAAGGATTCAGAGAGGAGGAAATTGTGAGTGTGTGTGTGTGTGTGTGTATATGCCACAATGGTGTCTTTTTAAATACTTATTCCCACACTCCTGCTTTCCTAACTTGCCAATATGAGCTGATGGAGCATGCATAGAATAAAAGACTGTGCATATGAATGTGATGAGATGCAAATATATTCTTATATGAAGATAACAATGGGATTTATAATTCTTGGTGGGTGTGAGGGAGAAGGGAGTATAATGGGGCTTTCAAGACTTCTCAGGAGGTAAAGGACCTGAGGAGAGTTGCTTATCTTAGTTCCACCCCTGGGTTGTATAAACACATTTTTTTTTTTGCATGCAGACAGCATAAAGTGTGCAAAAATCAATATGGGACATATGAAAAAAATTCCATATTCCACATTATGCAGAAGAAGTAAATACCTGGGAAATTTTTTATTCTAAATAGAAGAACACATTAATGAATGACTTTTGGTTTGCTTTGTTTTCATTGCCATGCACTAAAGCATGCCCTCTATAGCAGAGTTGTTCACAAGAAAAAAACAAATCAAGATGAACTATAGACTGAAAAGTAGGATAATTTGAACATGGATGTAACTACAGAAAATAGAAACCACAAAAAATAAAACCAACACTTACAATCTTCATTGAAAAATAGAAAACAAATGGCACTGCAAGAAATAAACAAATTTGAACTAAATATTCAATTGAATGCAGAAAGAAAGGACCTAATTGAATGCAAGAAAGGCTAAACAGATGAAAATAATGTGTGAAATAACTGATAAAGTAGAGCAAGTAAGAAATTCAAAGTCAAATAATACTGTTTCTCAGCAAGAGAACCAGAGACATAAAAAATAGAAAATAATCAAAGATACGGTATAAGAAAACATTTTTAAGATGAAAAGGGCATAATGTTTAGGGCATATTACCTATTATATTTATATTCTTTATATTACATGAAAGAAAACAAAATAAATCTATCCCCAAATGAATTTTACAAATATTTTGAATCTCAACAATTAAAGAAATAATCTTTCTACAATCTGGAGAGAGGAAAATGTTCCTTACAAAGGAACAAAAGTCAGGATTGCTTTCTGCTTCCTCTTCATTACAACATGGCCAGAAAATAATTGGTCGGAGTCCATAGTGTTTGAGAACTAACGCAAAAGCTAACACTTATGTTAACACAGACTGAAATACCCAGTCAAAAACACATATGTACAAAGACAGAATTTTTTTTATATGTGAAAAATACCTACTCTACCTGAATGAGAGATGAGTAAAGAAGAGATGAATACACAAGAAGTGAATTTAAATTAAGAATTTAAGAAAAAGAAAGATTTCATTTGAAATGAATGAGTATCAATGATAAGTAACATAGTAAACTTCTCCAAGTATCTACTTATATATGATTATGAAATCAAATGTAAAAGCTAAGAATAATATTCCAAAAATTGAGCATATGCAAATAAAATGTAATTGAACAATACAAATATGGTTTATAATTTCAGATAAAGCTTCAAAGAACAAGTGTGGAAGATTCAGTACAATTATGCTAACTTAATTAGGTCTACCCTGAATACCTTATTTTTAAAGTTACAACTTTCTCCTCTTCCTTTGGTATTCCCGGTCTTCCTTACCCGAGCATTCCTTTTTTCTTTTTCCCTGACATTTAACACCTTCTAAAGTTATATATAAGTTGTTTATTATGTTCATTAATATGTCCTAAATGCCTAGTGTAGTACTTGGAGCCCAGAAGGAGATCAATAAATATTTGTTGGACAAATAAAATTCCATGTCATCATGCAAAGAGGCACACATCATTGAATGACTACTTATATTAGGTTGGGGCAAAAGTAATTGTGGTTCTTGCCATTACTTTTAATGGAAAAACCACAATTACTTTTGCACCAACCTAATAATTAGAAAACCATGAGTGATAGCATGCTTTTAAAAATCTCACAAGCAAGTAGAGGTAGAATATAAAATGGTTGACAACTTCTGAACTACTTTGATGAATAAAGGCAAACAGAGACTTTTTCAAAAGATATAACAAAAAAATGAAGATCAAACTTACCAGTTATCAGCAGTAAATTCAATTTTAGTTTAATATTTCTTGGTGCAAAAAGCAGGAGTCAGAATTGCAAGAAAATATTCTTAGAAACACAATTATTGTGAAAATTTTGATATATCACTATTAAACTATTGGATCAAATAGATAATACTCATTTAAGAGCAGAAAGGATTGAACATAAATATATGAATTTTATATGTTAATGGAAGAGACTATGTCTTTATAAATGCCAATTTTTATTTTTAATTATATATCAGAGAAAAGAAAACCTCTATAAAATATTAAAATGTAAAAATTTTTAGATTATATTTTCTTCAATTGGAACAAAATGACGATGAGGATTTTAAAAGATAACATTTTTCCAATAAAACTACTTATTTAAGTAACAATGGGAATTAGAAATACATTTTTAAATGTACACTGCAAATGACACATAGATTTAGGAAATAACTATGATTTTCTAATAAAGTTAAAATTTCAGTGAAAGAGATTTTTTTCTTTAAAAAAGGTGAATTATTTTCAATATAAGAAAGAACATCTGTGGCTCATGCATGTAAACTGAACTGGGACATAAATGTTGGAAAGTTAGTCAATAAATGTATTTTGTGCTAGCACACAAAGATAAAATTTAATTTTAATTCTAGTAAAAATTTCCAAAATTTCAACTAAGAAAGAGTACAATCTAAGATTTATAGTTTTATATTATATATAAACAATATATAATAGTTTATAATTATTTATAGACCATATTATTTCCATCAGAGGAACCACAGACTATCAATCAAAAATCTAATAGAATATTGTAAAGCAGTTGTTGCATATAAATACAATAAAATGAAATGGCTTTATTATATAGTAGTAACAACTTGTTAACAAATAAAATGAAAAAAATACTTGTTGGCAAGGATTAATGATTTATGATTGATGAGACTTGATTCCTCTTAATAACTAGGAGGTATAATATCAAACAAAATTGGAATAAACTACAAATTGCAGGAATAAATTATTTGGTTGATCCTTTGTGTCTAAAGCTGGTATCTGACTTTTTTGTTGCTGTGGTTGATGAGTCAGTCATCTTGAGTGGCCTAACATTTCTATACTAACTTTCCTTTTGATACTGCAGTTGTTCAAATGAATTGCTTTATAATTCTTAGGCAAAATGAGGGGGAGCTTGACCCTACCTACTTCTTCACGTAATTATTTCCATCTCAACCACGCAAATAAAAGCGGCAATGAAAAGAAACAAACCACTGTTACATGTAGCAATATGGATGAATATCAAAAACGTTATGATGAACAAAAGAAGTCAGACACAAAGCAGTATATATTACACCATTTCATGAGTATGAGATTCAGGAACAAGCAAAACTAGTTGTATGCTATGGTCAGAGAAATCAGAACAGCAATGCCTTCAGAGATAATGGGGAATTGATTAGAAATGAGCATAACAGGGCTGGGCGTGGTGGCTCACGCTTGTAATCTCAGCACTTTGGGAGACCGAGGTGGGTGGATCACCTGAGGTCTGGAGTTCGAGACTAGCCTGACCCCATCCCTAGTAAAAATACAAAAATTAGCTAGGTGTAGTGGCAGGCACCTGTAGTCCCAGCTATTTGGGAGGCTGAGACAGGAGAATTCTTGAACCCGGCAGGCAGAGGTTGCAGTGAGCCGAGATTGTGCCACTGCACTCCAGCCTGGGCAACAGAGCAAGACTCCATTTCAAAAAAAAAAAAAAGGAAAGAAAGCATAAGAGAACTTTATGGGTGGTGAAAACATTCTATGTCTTGATTGGGGTAGTGGTTACATAGTTGTATACTTTTGTCAAACTCTGAACTATATGGTTAAAGGGGTACAGTTTCTTGTATGCAAATTATACTTCTATAAACTATCTCAATAAAGAATACACTTTAAAAAATCTGATTAATATGATCCAAAATGTTACATAGTTCAACTCTAAAATGTAAAAATTCTAAAGAAATTAATAGCAGTTTTATTAAAATAAGGAACAAGGGAATTTAATTGCATCGCAATGTTTTATGGACATTCTAGCCTCCTGTAATAACTATATTATAATTAATACTCTTGCAACAACAGCAATGACTATAAAACACATCTAGTCGGCCGGGTGTGGTGGCTCACACCTGTAATCCCAGCACTTTGGGAGGCTGAGCAGGGCGGATCACGAGGTCAGGCGATTGAGACCGTCCTGGCTAACACGTTGAAATCCCGTCTCTACTAAAAATACAAAAAATTAGCCAGACATGGTGGTGGGTGCCTGTATCAGGAGGCCGAGGCGGGAGAATGGCGTGAACCCAGGAGGAAGAGCTTGCAGTGAGCCGAGATCGCGCCACTGCACTCCAGCCTGGGGGACAGAGCGAGACTCAGTCTCAAAAACAAAACAAAACAAAACAAAAACACATCTAGTCATAAACTTAATAAAAAAAGAAACATGTAAGACAGAAATCATCAAACTTTACTAGCAGGCATAAAATAAGATCTACATAAAAGGAATGGCATACCACACTCCTAAATGAGAATACTCAGTAATGTAAATATAGCTATTTGCCCTAAATTAATTGTATAAACTTACCATCATTCTGATCAAATTCTAAATGGTATTTACATGTGGACATTGGCAAAATGTAAATTTCATATTTAAAATAATTATATAATAAGTTATATAATATCATATAATTATATTAATTATTATCTATTATAATTATTAATCATATAAGTTATATAATGCAATATATAATTGTAATATCAAATTATAATTATATATAATTATATATTATATAACTTATATAATTATATATTATATTGTATAACATATAATTATATTCTCTTATATATTAATTATATAAGTCAAATAATATAACATAATTATATAACTTATTTAATATTATATAACTTATAAGTTATGTAATATAATTATATAACTTATAATATATATTATATATTTTATGTTATATAACATATATAATTATATAATATATATTTTATATAAATATAAAATATTATATAATATATAACTTATAATATGTAATATATAGTTATATAACTTATATGTTATATAACTTATATATTATATAATATTAGTAACTATTATATTATTAATTATTATTAATATAACTATTGTTAACTTTGTTATATAATTTATATAGTTATTTTTAGATACGAAATTTAGAAACATTTTGCCAATGTCAGCATGTAATAATTAAAAATAATTATATGAGTAAAGAATTTTTTAAAAGATGAAAACCTGTGAAATTCATAGCACAAATTGAAATTAATTATAAAGACAGTAAATAAATCCAAAGTCTGCAAAAATAGAGAAACCATCAATGAAATAGAATTCAGAGTACAGAAATATAGATATAAGTAAACATAAGTAAACACACACCTCAGTAGTGACCAACTCTCTGGGTTTTAGCAATGAAAGTACTGTGTTCTTTTTTTATACAACGGAGTCTTGTGGGTTGTGTAATCAGAAAACCACAATAGCTGTCACACACACAAAGAGTTTTTCTAATCTAATTATTATTTCTCTCAAGCATCTGTCCATGGTGTTGAGCTGATTTGCCTGAGTGTCACTGTGTAAGCATGATAACAATTCTGTGGCCACCACACATTATGTTAGTAGTACTAAAGGATAAAGCTGATAGAATCTACTCTCACTTTATTTTGCTGGTTACATTTCTGTTTATTATACACGTGCTACTTTCTAGCAAAAGGATTTTCATTGATGAGCAGTACATCAAATAAACAATTTTGGAGAATCCTATAAAGAAGCCCAAGGAGGAGAAATCTAAAGAAGTGATAATTAACAGAGGCACTATTTTTTCAAATAACTGCAAGGACAGTTGAAATAGCATCAGTATTTCTTAAGTCCTATTAAAACAAATTTTACTGCCTCTCACCTACTCTTCCCATTTTTTTTTTTTTTTTGGAGTAACTTTACTTTTTCTCTCCTTCTCTTTCCCCTTCTTATTCCGTCAATGCTGAAGTCCCTAGAGATTTTTAGATGACATGCCTGATCACAATACAATCTTCTTAGAGGAATAAACAAATTATATTACTCTTATAGTGTCTCCAAACCCTCAAACTTTGCAGTAAATTGAGGAACACAGAACTCTAATTTAATGACCATACTGTTGTTATTATATGCTAAATAGAGAGTGTCCTAAAATTATTGCAATATTTAAATAGTTTCTGGTTTTATCAAAATAGTGGAAATGTGCTGTGTTGGTAGTTTTCATGGGGTTTCTTCAACAGAAAATTTCAGAATAACAATGTCTATCTAGTTTCTGACATACTCCATGAGTGTGATTTATCCTTTAATCCTCTCAATTCTAGTGTGCAGATGAGGAAACTGAAGTTTAGCCAAGACCACACACATCGAGAAAGCAGAACTAACAGTATTTGAACTTTGTTCTATTTGGCTCAAAAATTAGATTGATTCTTTTTTTTTTCCTACATAAGGAGTATTTAAAGGTGAAGATAATTCTATTGAACATAAGTTTATCAATTTCAATATTTAAAAAGTATGAGAATTTTAAAAAATATCTATTTACAGTATAATTCCCTCCTACCCCACCCAAATGAGGCAACAGCATTAGAACTTAGAATTTTGGATGGAATGTACTTTAAAATAACATTCTGAAATGCTTGGCATGATCTCATTTATTGACAAAATGTACAGTTTTTATTTTCTCTATCTTGGCTTACTAATGAGGTCCATGTTAGTTTAAGATTTCTCCTTTCATTTGATAGAAATCTGGGATATTTATGGATACCATAATAATGTGAGCAATAACAAGAGTAATGGAATATTACACCATTTATTACATTTTCTAGAGGTTCTAAGTACTTGTATTTTAGGTTATCTTCAGTGATTTACATGATAGACATTTTGTCTGATTAATTACCTCCTATTTGTTTCTTTGTTTGAGATGGAGTCTCAACACTCAGGCTGGAGTGCAGTGGTGCAATCTCGGCTCACTGCAACCTCCGCCTCGCCGGTTCAAGTGATTCTCTTGCCTCAGCCTCCCGACTAGCTGGGATTACAAGTGCGCCACCACACCTGGGTAATTTTTGTATTTTTAGTACAAACGGGGTTTCACCATGTTGGCCAGGCTGGTATTGAACTCCTGACCTCAAGTGATCCACCCACCTTTGCCTCCCAAAGTGCTGGGATTACAGGCATGAGGCACTGTGCCCAGCCACTACCTCCTATTTTGGATGAAAACCGCTTTTTTCCTTTTACTGTTGCACATTACAACATTTTTCAAAAACTCTTTCTGTTGTGCAGATAGAAAAATGGAATTTTTCCTTTGAATTATTTTTGAGATTTTACCTGCAAATGGGAATAGGAGTCGGCACTACTCCAGGACTGCACTCCTGGAAGACGTGGTTACACAACAAAGCCTCAGCAGCTGGCCTGCAGAGTGGGCTCACTACTTTCAGTTCATTCCAGGCCGTGTGGACCAGCAGCTCTTGGGCCTCCTCAGGGTCCGCATAGGAGGTGTTGAGAAAAACAAGAGCGTCTTTTGCCAGGACTGCATTACACACCTCCCCTCTATACTGGGCGCAGTAGCCTTTGTTATCTTTCTGTGGTTTACTGAAAGAAGAAATGAACAACATTTCTAATCACACGCTATTTCTTGGCATTCATTCTGCTTTTCTTTCTTTCTTTTTTTTTTTGTTTGTTTGTTTGTTTTCACATCTGTGTCACAGAAATAGGAGAAAATTGTACTAGCAAATTGGTTGACATGCTCCATTTGAATATGGTCTTCATTTCCAGCTGCAATTATATCATCTGTAGCTACTCCACAGGGCTATTGAGAAGGCCAAATGTGATGATGGATGTGGAAAGCTTTGGGAACTATAAAGGACTGAATAGATTTGGGTATTTTTATTATTCTACATTATAAATAGAATCTGACTACTCTTAGTTAAGCCACCTTACAGACTGCTTGCAAAGAAGCTGATATAAGCAAAGATGCATCTGGAAGACATTTCATCATGATGGTTAACAAATAATTGAGCGTAATAATAACTGCTCTCAGCTAAAATATTTGCAGCTTTAGGGACATAGTTTATTTATGTGTTATGATAGTTTACCTTAGTTTTTTACAACATATACATCTTTGCAACACCTTCCATACTCAGATTCTCTCGCTCACACATCTTCCCAGAATTCCATTAAAGAAAAAGAAAGTGATGTAGGGAGGAGAAAGCGGAAATATGGCTTCCAGAGGAGCCAAGTAGAACCTTCAGCTTTGCTGTTTTCTCATCACATCTCATCACATGGAAAGTCAACTGGTCACCCAGTGCCTCAATGATCTATTCTGTTGAGTGATACAAGTAATTACTCTGAACTCAGATTATTGTGTGTTAATGGGCCATATATCAGGGAGAAACCTGTAAATGCTAGTGCTAGCACAAACATAGGATTAAAAACTTATCTGCTATAATAACTGAAGACAATTGGGAGAATGGAAAATGCTGCTGGTACTCTCTTCACGTATCTACTTGTTCCCTTAATGTAATGCTGGGAATTATAACAACTCATATACTCACCTGACAAACATATGTGGAATACTTATTATGTGTAGGCACTGTGATGGTCTCAGTATTTTCTTATGGCTTCTATCAGATCTTCCATAGTGTTAGTAATGACAGAAAAGTCTTAAGTTGTATTCTTATTTAGATTTGTACAGCTATTGAATTTAGCTTTTCATTGTCTTTATATGAAGAATTTAAAGTAAGAAAATTAAACAAATTAGAATTTGTGTCAAATTTTAAAATTGTTACGTGACCCCAGTTGAATTTAAAAAATTAATACTATAATTACAAACCATCACTGGCAGGTCTTTAAAGCAAATTCATTAGAATGAGATCTACTACATTCAGGTGAAACAATGAACTTCCAAGAAGCACAGCTATGCTTTAAAACAATATTTTGTAATATAGAGTCTTCCTTTAATTCATACTAGCCTTTTACTAATTAGGCAGCATGATTTTTACTGTATCCCTTTGTTTGTTGGGGATATTTAAAATGAAGGCCTTGAATAAGAAAGCACAAAACTCCATGAAAACTTTCTCAAGGTAAAGGTGAGAAAACCCCCAGAGAAAATTAGAAACAAGGATGCTGTTGTTCAGGCTCAGTAAATGACACCCCAAAGTGAAGGCCTAAGAAGCAGCCTCAGAAACAGATCTTCCGCCCTCCTGTCTCTCCTCTCTTTCTTCCCCGAGGCAAATCTTAGACACTAGAATCCCTCTTTTCCAAGACAGATCATAGACATCAGAATGCCTTTTCCTCAAGGCTAGCCATAACACCTAAATATTTACTCTACCCACCCCCCCCCCCCTTTTCTGTATAACACCTGACCATAAAGAAATTCAGACCTTCATTCCAGAGGGATCCTACCTCTTACCTGGGAGGTGCGAGTGCTGCACAGGGGGGCTGAGAAAAATCGGAACAGGCAGGATGGGCTAGTTTCCCCACTCAGCCTGTTAGCATTAGATCACATTGTGTCTAATCATATTTCTACACAGTTGTTCATACTTCATCGAACCTAAGCATAAAAATGGATTGCTTCGGCTGGGTATGGTGGCTCACGCCTGTAATCTCAGCATTTTGGGAGGCTGAGATGGGCAGATCACTTGAGGTCAGGAGTTTGAGACCAGCCTGGCCAACATGGAGAAACCCAGTCTCTACTAAAAGTATAAAAATTAGCCGGGCATGGTGGCGGGCACTTGTAATCCCAACTACTCAGGGGGCTGAGGCAGCAGAATCACTTGAATCCGGGAGGCGGAGGTTGCAGTGAGCTCAGACTGCACCACTGCACTCCAGCCTGGGTGACAGAGGAAGACTCTTGTCTTAAAAAAAAAAAAAAAAAAAAAAAAAAAAGGATTGCTTTCCCTGTATCTAGGGTCTTCATTCTGAAGGGTCCCACGTTATATAAAACTGTGATCAAATAAATTTGTTATCCTCTTCTCTTGTTAACCTGTCATTATTATACAGGTGTCAGCCATGACTCTTAGGATGGGAAGGAAAGGAATTAATCCCCATCCAGCTTCTACACTGTGCTTTAAGAAACTATATAATAAGTAGTGACCAGGAATATTTCAAACTGGTTTACAAAATGGCCTCACAAGTTGATGTAATATCTCAGTATAAAGGGGGGATGAATACAATCATGTGTGACCTTTTATAGGTAACAGAAAAAACCCCACCATGTAAAAATTAAATATTTCCCAGTGTCTCTGAGCTGAGAATTATTCATGCAGGTTTTGCTGTCATGTGTTAACTATTCAATGATGCTGGTATTCATTTCCTATGAGTATTTTTAAAAATAATACACATTCATGATGTTTCCTTTAATTATGCATCAAAACACATTTTTTTTAAACATTGGAAACTAAGAAAAAGTACACAAAAGAAAAATTGATGAAAATAGCTTCAGAGATAAGGATTACTAACAATCAACTAACAATGAATCCCTTTGTCTGAATTTCTGCTAGTATTGAATCCTCATTAGTTTTACAGCATTAAATATATAATGCAAAATAAAAATGAAAAAGAAAAAAGGACAATAGGTTTTGAATAGAAATGAGAAGATCTTGGTTTTAATTTCATTTTTTTCTTCCTAACAGCTTGATGACCACTAGCCTATACAAACCCTTTATGTGCTGGGAAAAAACCATACACACACAAAGTATATGATTATTATTAGTTTTCCACATTTCATTTCTATGATGTTCCTGGAATGATTAAGGACTTGGCTTTGGTAGTATATCGATGCTTGGATGAGCTCTAAAAGGTAAGGCACACATAAGACCGACTATCTATCTACCTATCTATTTAGATAGATAGATAGATAAATTTAGATAGATAGATATATAGATCTAAATTATCTATATATCTAAATTATATATACATCTCTGAATCTGTTGATCAACTACCTAGTTATAGTTTCAGTGTTTCAAACACTTCCTTTTCCTTTTCCTCTCCTCTTGTGCAGAAATATAAGCCTTAAATTTTACACAGTGATCAAATTTTAGATGCAAGACATAGAAGCCAATTGGGACATTTTGTTCCTCAGCCCCCTAAATCTATCACTTTCAACATTTTAAAAAGGAGCTCATGGCAAGAACTGGGGAATAAATTAAATGCAAATAATTTCCATTGGTGTCTTCTGTTGTCTTTTGTAAGTGACAAGACCCCTCCACATCCAGCTAAAGTTTTGTTTCTCTGCCTGAAGTTCGTGGGACTGCTGATGGGGCAACATTAGAAGCAGCTGGTCCTGTTGCTCATTAGAACAGTGGGACAGAGGTCACAGGGATCCATTCACAGAATGCTGGTTGTTTCGGAATGACCAGCCAGACTAGCTTCTAAAAATGCTAGTTAATATTGCACATGGAGCCAGACCCTCTCTTGCCTCCTTATAATATAAACTCAGTTGACTTCTCTTCCAGTGAAGTTCCTTTTCTTGTAGAGGCAATGATGGATATTTGATCTCACATCTCCTTTTCAACTTCTTTTATAACAGACAACCCTATGTGGTCAAAGGAAGTAGGTAAAGAATTCTCACTGCACCTCTTACTCCTATTTCTCTCTACTTTGAAATGTATGAATCACATTCAATAGAACATTTTAAAATGTTATCTTCAAGTTTCTCTGAGGGAGATGTCTACTCCCTTTGAACACATACTACTTTGTCTCAAGGGCATTCCAGATGACCAGCCATGGCATGTTTGCGTTGTGACAACCCCATGATTCTGGTGGAAACTCCACACCTTACTTCACTCCCTCCCTAGCACAGGCACACTTGACAGCTGTACCTCTCCTCTGGCTCAGATAAATCTTCCCCTTTTTAGCAACTGCCTTATCTCTCCTTGAACATTCCCAACAAAGGTAATGACAGATTCTATGCTACTTCCAACCTTCAAAGCAAACAGGAACTGTTTCTATTCTTTCCTGCCTAGTGTCTTTGCATACAATTTATTCTCCAAGGCAGGGGTCAGCAAGTACAACCCCCAGGACAAATTTGGCCTACTGCCTGTTTTTTTAGAAGAAGGGTTATTAAACGGCACTTTTATTAATTTTAGTTTAGATAAACTTTACTCTGCTAAGGCAGTAGCTCCAAAATTGTTAATATAAATTATTAAAGCAATATTTAGATTAAAAAATGGACTAAGAATTTTTTCTTTTTTTTTTGAACTAAGAATTTTTGATACCACATTAACACATTGGAATGCAGTCAATTATGACAAATCACTATCCCATATACTTACAACTAGTTCAATTTTTCATATAATGGGTATCATGATTTTCAGTGCTTTTTTTGGATGCAATATATACATCCAAATGGTATTTCTTAAGACTTTTTTAACAGCAAAACTTTCTTTAAAAAGTGTTTTTAGTTAAAAACTGTATTTTTTGTTGTTGTTGTGTACCACATGATGTTGTAAAACATGTACACATTGTGGGATGACTAAATTGAGCTAATTAACAAATGTATTACCTCATATACTTACCATTTTCTTATGATGAGAACACTTAAAATCCATTCTCAGTGATTGTCAAGAATACAATACATTGTTATTAATGATAGTCACTGTATTGTACTCTAAATCTCTTGAACTTATTTTTGCTGTCTAACCAAATTTTGTATCCTGCTGCCTGTTTTTAAACATAGCCTATGTGCTAAGAATGCTGTCTTTAAATTAATTACATTCCATAGAGTTTTATGAAAGTCAGTTTTAAAAGTACTGCAAATAAAACACTGTAAGTTGCAAAAGGTTATATTGCAAGGGATACCTTCTTATATATAGGATAGAGCTATGGGGGAGAGTTTGGAGTTCTGGGTTCCATTTCTAACTTTATCATTTACTAGCTGTGTAAGCCACTTGAACTCTCCAGTTCAAAGAAACTTTCTTAGGGTTTTTCCTTCTGCAAAATAGAGATAACAATAATACCTATTCCATGGGGATGTCTTGAAGATAAATTTAAATAATGCATGTGAAGCTCAGCACTGTACCTGATCCATAGTAAGTATTCAGTAGAGGTTACCTGTCTTTCACTTCATCATACTTACTAAAAGGATTAGAAATTAGAAAGTTTCTAAAATGTTACAGTGCTCAGCAAATAGTAAACACTCAATCAATGGCATGTCAAATAACAAAAACAAAACACATTCCACTGCACTCCAGCCTAGGCAACACAACAAGACCCACTCACAAACAAAAACAAATGAAATCCCTACAAAACAAAACATTGGAAACATTGGTACAATAAGTTTCTTACCTCCATTCTATTAACAGGAAAGGAAGTTCCCACAGGAAGTCAAATTAAAGGGGAAAAGAAAGAACATTAGTATATTTTCATCTTATGCTTTGAAAGAGATTGTTTTGATACTGCTGATCTCTCAGTTTCTGAAAAGTTCTCTGCTTCTGCCAGGAGGCCAGCTGCTGCATTAATGGGCAGACTTGGAGGAAATTAAGAAAATACTGAGTATCTTTAGGAAACGTGTTCTTTTCAAACTGAGTCAATCATGGGTAACATCCACCAAGGGAATATCTAAGCTCAGAATTTCCCTCCATTAGCTACCCAGGGACTTTACATTAAGAAAGCAAGATGTGGAGGTTAACAGAGAAGATGCATAAAGTAGACCTAGAGGGGAAAAAAAAAAAAGAAAAAAGAAAAAGGAGAAGGAGAAGGAGAAAAGAAAAGAAGATGTAGAGGAGAGAGGGTAGAAGAGAAAGTAGAAAGTAGGCAATGGTTGTTCTCATAGACCTGGCTGCCTCAGGGGTGGGGTGTGTGACCTGGGTAGCTGCACGGCACCTGCACTCAGAAGGGCCTCGGGCTTAATTTAATGTTCTGCTGTCACTACCTTGAAATCCTCACTGTTTTTTGAACACCTAGCCCTGCAAATTATGTAGCTGCCTATGCTCACGGATGTAAAAACTCAGGTCTCTGAGGAGACCATGCCTGTCCTCTGGTGGTATGTGATTTCCAGGACAAACGGCCCCAACTTAGACTCTCCCAAGGCATGAGAATCCTGGCAAGGGTGTGATATAACCAGCATTTCTGAATTATTCCATTTTCTTTCTTGTAAATTAAAAACTTCACACTCTTTACCAAGTGCTTTATAGTTACTTCATTCTGTCATCTCAACTTTCACTATGAAAGTAAACAGTAAAACATATGCTTTGTCTAAAATCAATTTGCCATATTAAAATTTCTCCTAATGTTGAGGTCTAACTTCTTTTTGAAGGTTTTAGATCCATTTGGGTGTCATTTTTAGGGGGATTTTTAAGAGCTCTAACATGAATTTATCTGAGAGGTCAATCTTCTTAAAATACAATGAGCTTGTATTTCTGATCATTCTCTTTTAGATTTGTGAGGGTTGGTGACTACAAGGTTTTTATAACTTTCAGTGTATGACTTTTTTGAATCTCTATGGGCTTTTTATTCAATGATCCTGAAGAATATTGTAACTTTGATTTTAGGTTCAGGGGTACATATTCAGGTTTGTTATGTAGGTAAACTTGTGACTTGGGAGTTTGGTGTATAGATTATTTCATCACCCGAGTACTAAGCATAGTGCCCGAAAGTTGTTCTATTTTTTTTCTAATCCTCTCCTTTCTCCAACCCTCTACCCTCAGGTAGGTCCCAGTGTCTGTTGTTCCCCTCTTTCTGTCCATGTGTTCTCCCACTTATAAGTGGGAACATGCAGTATTTAGTTTTCTGTTCCTGCATTAGTTTGCTAAGGATAGTGGCCTCCAGTTCCATACATGTTCCTACAAAGGACATGATCTTATTATTTTTTATGACCACATAGTATTCCATAATATTCCATGGTGTATATGTGCCACATTTTCTTTGTCCAATCTGTCATTGATAGGCATTTAGGTTGATTCCACATCTTTGCTATTATGAATGTTGCTGCAATGAACATTTGCACACATGTGTCTTTATGGTAGACTGATTTATATTCCTCTGGATATATACTCAGTAGTGGGAGTGCTGGGTTGAATGGTGGTTCTGATTTTAGTTTAGTTATCTTAGGACTTACCACCCTGCTTTCCACGGTGGTTGAACTAATTTATACCACCACCAGCAGTGTATAAGAGTTCCCTTTTCTCAGCAACCTCGCCAATATCTGTTATTTTTTAATTTTTTATTTCTTTTGAGGTGGAGTCTCACTGTGTTGCCCAGGAGAGAATGCAGTGCAGTGGCATGATCTTGGCTCACTGCAGCCTCCGCCTCCCAGGTTCGAGTGATTTTCCTGCCTCAGCCTCCCACGTAGCTGAGATTACAGGCACGTGCTACCACACCTGGCTAACTTTTGGATTTCTAGTAGAGACGAGGTTTTGCCATGTTGTCCAGGCTGGTCTTGAACAGCATCTGTTATTTTTTGACTTTTTAATAATAGCTGGAGTGACATGGTATCTCATTGTGGTTTTGATTTGCATTTCTCTAATGATTAGTGATATTGAGCATTTTTTCATATGCTTGTTGACTGCATGTATGTCTTCTTTTCAAAAGTGTGTTTATGCCCTTTGCTCACTTTTAAATGAGGTTGTTTTTGTGCTTGTATGTGTAAGTTTCTTGTAGATTCTGAATACTAGACCTTTGTCAGGTGTATAAGGTTTGTAAATATTTCTCCCATTCTGTAAGTTGCCTGTTTAGTCTGTTGATAGTTTCTTTTGCTATGCAGAAGCTCTTAAGTTTAATTAAGTTCCATTTGTCATATTTTGCTTTTGCTGCAGTTGCTTTTGGCATTTTTGTCATGAAATCTTTGCCAGTTCCTATATCCAAAATGTTATTTCCTACGTTATCTTTCAGGTTTACCATTTTAGGTTTTACAGTTAGGTCTATAATCCATCTTGAGTTGATTTTTGTATATGGTGTAGGGAAGGGATCCAGTTTCAATCTTCTACATATGGCTAGCCAGCTATCACAGCACCATTTATTAAATAGGGATTCTTTCCCCATTGCTTGTTTTTGCCAGCTTTGCTTAAGTCTAGATGGTTGTAAGTGTGTGGTTTTATTTCTGGGCTCTCTATTCTCTTCCAGTGGTCTATGTGTCTGTTTTTGTACCAGTACCATGCTGTTTTGGTTACTGTAGCCCTGTAGTATAGTTTGAAGTCATATACCGTGATTCCTCCAGCTTTGTTCTTTTTGCTTAGGGTTGCCTTGGCTGTTTGGGCCCTTCTTTGATTCTATATGAATTTTAGAATAGTTTTTTTTTTTTCTAGTTCTGTGAAGAATGTAATTGGTTGTTTGATAGCAATAGCATTGAATCTATAAATTTCTTTGGGCACACTGAGCAGCGTTTTGTAATTCTTATTGCAGAGATCTTTCACCTCCCTGGTTAGCTGTATTCCTAGGTATTTATTCTTTTGTAGCAATTGTGAAAGGGATTATGTTTCTGATTTGGCTTGGCTGTTGGTACATAGGAATTTACTGATTTTTGTACATTAATTTTGTACCCTGAAACTTTGCTGATGTTGCTTAACAGTTCAAGGAGCTTTTGGGCAGAGACTATGGGATTTCTAGATATAGAATCATGTTATCTGCAAACAGGGATACTTTGACTTCCCCTATTCCTATTTGGATGCCTTTTCTTTCTTTCTCTTGTCTGATTGCGGTGGCCAGGGCTTCTAATACTATGTTGAATAGGAGGGTGAAACTCCTTCTTTACAAAAAATACAAAAATTAGCTGAGCATGATGGCACACACCTGTAGTCCCAGCTACTTGGGAGGCTATGACAGGAGGATCATTTGAGCTCAGGCAGAGGTTGCAATGAGTGAGATCACATACCACTTCACTCCAACTTGGGAGGCAGAGAGAGACTCTGTCTCAAAACAAAACAAAATCTTTATCAATTAGATATCCTGATAAATAACATGGAATGGTGATCAAAAGAGGGACCCACTTTTCTTTATTCTTTTAAAATACAGGTACCTCACTAAACAGAAATGAGCTCTGAGAGTATGCTAATTTGGTTAATGCATACGTGTGTGTGTGTATATATATACATATATATACATATATATATATATATACACATATATACATACACACACACACGTAGAGTTCATAGACTCTTATAATAAAAGAAAGTAGCAAGGAGGCAATAATAATCAAAAGGTTCATTTTTTAATGGAATAAATTTTATTTCACTAAACATTTTTAGCAGAAATTCAAAATTGTAAAGAAATAGACTTTTTTGACAAATTGGCTGAAGAATAATGCAAGTGTTCAAAATGAGTGAAACAGAAAAAGACAGTTACAACAATATGTAACAATCTCATGATTCCCTATATGTGATAAAGTATTAGCAGTACAAAAATAAGTCATAAATACTCAGTCATATTATTTGGTAAAAGTTTCTTTTTTCTTTTCTTTCTTTTCTCTTTTCTCTTTTTTTTTTTTTTTTTTTTTTTTTTTTTGAGACAGAGTCTCGCTCTGTCGCCCAGGCTGGAGCACAGTGGCACAATCTTGGCTCACTGCAACCTTTGCCTCTGGGGTTCAAGAAATTATTCTGCTTCAGCCTCCTGAGTATCTGGGACTACAGGCACCTGCCACCCTGCCTGGCTAATTTTTGTATTTTTAGTAGAGATGGGGTATCACTATGTTGGCCAGGCTAGTCTCAAACTCCCGACCTCAAATTATCCACCCGCCTCGGCCTCCCAAAGTGCTGGGATACAGGCATGAGCCACTGCATCCGGCCAATATTTCATTTTTAATTCTAAATTTTCAACATTAGATGCAGTAGTCATCAGGCTAACTGAAATTGAATTAAATGAGTTAAGGCAAACTGGTTTTAGAAGTTGATTCTGGGTGAATTCGTCTATTATAAATATACTGAATTCATCCCATCAAAACACCAGTATTTTTATTTCAACTACTCACAGCATAGACCCCCTTGTATTTATTTATTTTTTCCACCGGTAGTTGACATGCCCTCAAAAAGTAAGACAAATGATTGTAGGAAATATGTAAACACACACACACACACAGACACACACACACACAACTTGATATTTTTCCTTGGAATTTCCTAAAAGGCACAATCACCCCAACCTTTGTTGCAATTTGAAGGCCCTATCAACAAATAGCTTTGGTTCTCATCCTTCAAATAAAGATGAAGGGCATCTCAGCAAATACAAGGAGAAAGGGATGAATTATTTCCCTAGATCTTCTCATTCTTGAGTGATGTAAATGATAACAACACATCTCATGGAGTGATTTTTCAGCTTCCTAAGAATTAAGAAACTAGAACTTAGAGACAAGGAAAGGGTTTGTTTTGTCTTTTTTTTTTTTTTTTTTTTTTTTTTAATAATATTACTGTCTAAAAAGAATTGCAACAATCTGAGGGCAGAGAGAGAGGATCCAGGAGTAGAGCTCCCCACCATTGGGACGGCAGGGACATGGGACATTCCTGTGTGTTTAGTGGATGCTATGAAGGTAGCTAAGTTACCAAGAAGACTGGACACCAGACAAAGAACCCCAGTCATAAGCAATTGCAGGTTACCTCAATAGGGATTGAGATCAAGGACTGGGGATTGTGAGAGGTTGAACCAGTAAAGAATCTCCCACATCAGGGCACTATGCAATACACAGTCCTCTGAAGGACCCTCCAAAGAACCCAAATGTCCTAGGAGACAGTCAGTATTCAGGTGCCTGCAATAGAGAGACATTAATAACCCATCAAGGCATTAAAAGTCTGGATGCTGCACCTGCTGGGTTTCAATACCGGTTCTGCCATTTACTAGCTATGTCAGCCTGGGCACCTTTCTGAACATTAGTTTTCTCATCTGTGAAGTGGGGATAATAAAAGTATCCATTTCATTGAGATGTGGGTATTAAATAAATTCATGTATATATAAAGCACTGGGCACTGAGAATGTACCTTGCAATTGTTAGCATTATTATTATTAGTCAGAGAAGCAATAACAATTAACAGAGAAAGAACTAAAACATATTCCATTTAGGAAAACACATTTGCCCCCTTCCTTGTAAATCCTCTTCTCCTTAAATATGCCAGAGATGAAGAGGAACAGGAGGAAAGGGAAGAAGGGAAGGGTGCATAACAGTAGCAGACTCATTTTGTCTACTCTCCATGTTCCTGAATGAAAGAATGGCTGGCCGTGGAGAGAGTGAAGCAGATGAGGTTTAAATTATATAAGAGGAGAGTTTTAAACTAGATCAGGCTGGGTTTTTAATCTCTAAACATTACCTGGAAATTATGGAATCCGCCTGAAAGTTTGTAAAGGATTTGCTCTCAGGAGGGGCAAGGAGAGGCTAAAAAGCATAATTCCTCAGTCCCCAGTGGTTGGAGAAGACAATATTTTCTCTGTGTACCTGTCAAGTTTAAATTGTTCAATACGCTGGTTACACACATAGCCTCAGATCTTCGTTACCTCTCTGGTTCCCATTTATGAGTGATTCAAAGTTGTTCTGCAGTCTACAATGGGCTTTACAAACAAACTTTTGACCCAGAATAGGGTTTTAGCCAATACTAGCCCTAAAATTTTATCCCTCCCCTAAATGGGTCACTTTGCTTAGGGACCGAAGGCCACATCTTTCTAGCAGTGAGAAAAGCTGGATTTCTTTGTGAAAATTCTTTATACATAAGAACTAACAGTCTCTGGAGTGACTATGAAGGAAATATCAAGATGTGTCTAAGTTTTGCAGGACTCCAGCTACCAGATAAGTTGCTGGACAATAGCTAAATCTTATAAATTTTATACCTATTTCCATTCTGAAAAAATCTAGTAGGTTCTCTCTCTTTTGCCGAGCTAGGCAGGTTGGGCTGTAGGATTGATATTTTGATCATCTAAGAGATGATGCCAATGATGTCTACAAATTATAAATTGTAGAGAATTTAAATTTTAGCGAACTGGGCAAGAGGCCTGCAAGAGTCTCTTAATTAAAATGATCGAAGGCTGTGAAAGAGAATGAAGAGGACTCTATGTCACTGCTGAACTCAAGAAAGAAGTGCCTTCATGCCCCCAAATCTCAAGGCAATTCTGCCATTGTGCAAATAGAATAGTGGGAAGAAAAACATTGGAATACTTGAAAATTCCTCCAGAGAAAATGGCATATAATTTGGAAGCACAAAGGCAGATTCTGATAGCAGCTGAACAGGAAGATCTATTGAAAAACAAGGGGGCCAAGGTTACATAAATTAAAGAGCCCTCATTTTGTACTGTGGAAGGAGGTTCCAAGAGCATGGAGATAAGTCAATGCCAAAGAGAATCCAGCCATAGTACTTGGGAGGAGATAATGAGCTTCTATAGGAAATGTCTCCACTTATAATTTCTTTTCTTTTTGTGGTGGGGAGTGTGGCTAGGAAATGAGGAAGGGGTCCAAGAACCTTGCAACTATAAAGTGCTTTAAGCTCAGAATTCAATTTTTAAAAAATTCTCAAAATATCTAACCAATATTTGTAGTATTTAAAAATTCTTAAAATATCCACCAACATTTGTAGTATCTTTACAATTATCTAGAAGTCAGTAAAAACATTGGCTCTCTTCTGAAACATAGAACTGTTCTAATATAAGAAAGCTGCCTGATTGTAAAAGAATGCTTACCTTTTATGCCTGACTGCAGAACATCTGGGAGCAATTTAGTGTGGCTACTACTGGCTGTTACCATTTATCCTTTTCCCTTTTATTAAAAACAAAAACAAAACAACTTTAATTAATTTAAAACCAGACAAAGCCAGCATGGAATGCCAGGGATAGTGTCTGTTTTGTTGATAAGAGCACTCTACCTACGATGGTTGAAGCACTGAGTAGTAAAGCAAATTACGTGCTACTGCTCTGTTACCAAGTCTCAAGAATTGTCTCCAACATTGGGAGGAAGCAGAAGTGTGGCTATCAGACTTGAGAAAGAGCATGAAACATGTCAAACATGTCAGTACATTTAATCAGCTACACTGATTATGAAATAGAGTTCAAAGTTCTATTTATTTATTTATTTATTTATTTATTTATTTATTTATTTTTACTGTAGTAGTGTGAAACATCACCTCTTTTGAAATAAGAAAAATAAAACCATGTGGTTCATCTGGGGAGTTTGGGAGACTCCAGTACTACCACATCAGATTTTTCCCTCGTGCTCAGTTTTGATAATACTACCTGTATTCATGTGACTTTTAAATTTAGTGACCAAAAGTCTCAGACCCCGAGGTCAATTCAAAGAAAGGGCAACATAGAAAGCGGGGGTTGTTGGTAGAACGGGGAGTGGCTTACATTAGATGGGTGTGTGACCATAGGCTCATCCCTGTACTCTGAGACTGGATAACCATGGACAGAACCATGGACCTCACTTTCTGATGAAGGACCTGTTGGTGCCATTGAGAATGGGATATACAAATACGTATTTTCTTTCTTTCTCTCTCTCTCTCCCCACTTCTCTTTTGAGATGGAGTCTCACTCTATTGCTCAGTCTGGAGTGCAGTGGCGCAATTTCAGCTCACTGCAGCCTCCGATTCCCAGGTGCAAGTGATTCTCATGCCTCAGCCTCCCAAGTAGCTGGGATTACAGGCATGCATCACCATACCTGGATAATTTTTGTATTTTTTAGTAGAAATGGAGTTTCACCATGTTGCCCAGGCTGGTCTTAAACTCCTGACCTCAGGTGATCTGCCCACCTCAGACTCTCAAAGTGCTGGGTTACAGGCATGAGTCACCACACCTGGCCTGTATTTTTCTCTTCTGAATCCCTGTGTCCATTTTGATGGTCTCCAGCTGTTCTGGGACTATGCTCACTATAGGTATCATGGGCTATCTTGCTTTCTTCCACAGGGCCTAGGGTTCTGATGACAAAGAGAAGCATCTTGTCAATTGCCCAGCATCCTGGCAAGTTTACTTTGCAACTTGAGCCTTGTGGGTTTGTGACTGGAGGGGAAATGCAACTTCCTGGTTCATAGGGGGAGGTTCCAAAAGTTTTTCTGACTCCTCTTGATGACTAACAGTAAATGTAAATGAGTCAGAAAGAAATATATCATATTTCTAAAACAATGCATAAGGACACACGGAAGGGTTTTGGAAAAATGAAGGCTGATTTTTTTTTTGGTTATCCTTCAAACACTAGAAATATCATCAGACATAATCCTAAGCATAAGCATAAGATCAGCTTTTTCCATTTCCAGTTTTCCTGCTGGGAAGAACAAATAAACAGATGGAGTAGAAGTTTCAAAGGGAAACACGAGGAATGTGACGGAGGGGGCTGTTGACTACTAGGGGTACTAGTCACGCAGGGGAGGGTAGAGATGGCTAAATGAAGACAGCAGAGTTTGGCATTAAGGAAGCATTGCCAGAATGGCAAAGAGGCGCCATGTCTGACTTGAAGCTCTGGACTTCCGGCCAGCCTCTTTGAATGCTGAGAGACGGGGGCCAAAAGCAGAAATGGAGAAATCAGATACCAAACTTGAGTTCTGGGAGATCTGGGGGAGCATAAGGCCATGCTTCTTTCAAATGACCGTGAATGAAAGAGGCTTCAAGGATCACTTTTTCATCGAAGCAGCCTCATTTCCCTAAAATATCAGTCCACAGAGCACCCCAGGGTTGGGAGGTAGTTTCCTTAGTGATTCCCGAGGGACCTTCATGGGGCTTCTAGCAGGTCTAACTCACAAGAGCAGGTCAAAGAGGAGGAGAAACTGGAAGATGTCTCATGGGACATCAGAAGTCTTATTCAATCACACTCATGACACACCCTTATTAGGTCTGCCTGGGGAAATTTTGGGAAAGGTCTGGGAGCGTCAGGTCCCCTAATAACCAGTGAGAATCAACCAGACAAATAAATCAGGGGTTGGACAAAAGGGTCTTATACCAGGGAATAGCACTAGATGTGTAGCAATTTTTTAATTAATAGACATGTTTCTCATTTATCATATCCACGCTAGACCTTTTTAGTCTTTTCCATTTTTCAGTTGTTAACAACTCTCATTTCTTTACTTGACTGTGAACATTGTACAGCACTATGATTCTGCATATGGTCAGATTTAATTGTTGCCTTTGCGGTTCAGAAGGGCAAAGTCCCAGGTCCCAGTTATAGGTTAACCCTCTCCTTATGCTGCCTGCTCTACCTCTACCCAAATTCCTTGGGTAGCTACTGTAAACATACCCCTGTCCAGAGTGGCTTCAAGCCTCACTTCCAGGGTCTCTAACTTCTCCCCACTCTAAAGCTGACCTCTATCACACTGCCATTGTCAAGCTCATGAAAAGTCATAGCTGGTTCTAGTCTACACAACTGTTATTCCTACAGAGATGACTGCTCTTCACAGGCACTCACCTCTGCTGCTGCAGCAGATTGCAAGCTGTTCTCTGCTGCCACATGCCAATCTTTGCATTGCTCCCAACATCCCTTCCCTCATGCAAATCCCACTGTTATTTTTCCTGGGTGGCCATTGCTGATTGTCCCCATCCTCACTCTGGTCTACTGATATCTAGGATGACCTCTCCCTACACCCTAGGACATGGCCTTCTTGTGCTGCCTGTCTCAGACCTTTAGGCTCTTTCTACCGCTGGAAGATGCAATTTTTTAAGGTTACAGATTTCCCTGTTGGTGTTCTATTTATGGAGTTGGATCAGGTTCTCATTTGGGCTAGGACAGGGATGAAGAGATGATGTTGCTGCATATAGCATGGTGGCAATCATGCCCTTTAATCTCAGCATCTTAAAGATTGTGTCCATGGGATGAATCTCCCCTTGTGTGGAGTAGATATACCCATTTTATTAGGTTCCTCTCAGTGGTTACAGCACTGCCTTCACAACCACCTTTGTACTCATGATGAGTCGGCTCTAAAGATTACTGAACTGAAGGCTGGGGGAAATTCCTGACCACCTGCTCTTCCTGCTTGGTATGCTGTGAAAAGAAGGAAGGTAGGAAAATTAAAAATTTGGTTATTTTATAGATTTTATAGATCCCTTTTCTGAACCCGAATCCTAGAGTAGAGGTGTATTGATCAATTAAGGAAAAAGCCAAAAACAGAGAGTTTTTCTAACTTCTTATTTAGGATGCTATAGGAAAAACAACCCACAGGGATCCCTTACTCCAACATGGATGGCAACATTAATGTGAAAGTGGTAGTATGACAAGGTTGGGAAGACAGCAGAACTGAGTTAGCAAGCCCAAATCTCTCCTGAATTTTGTATGCCTTGAAAGTGATTTAGAAGTTGCTTCAGGCCCTGTGAGGAATACTGAAGGAGCTGTGTTGAAATTCAGCAGGCCAGTGACAGGGCCACGGTAGGGACAGACAGGGAGACCTAGCTGCCGAGGTTGCAGAGCAGAGTGTAGACAAGGGCATGATGAAGGATTTGGCTGACATGCAGAGGGTCCAAAAGATGTCTCAAAGAGGCTGAGCCAGCCAGGGAGGTCCCCTGGGCCCTAACCAAGCCAAGAGATAAAATCACAAGTTCCACAGCTGCAGACTTCAATAGAGACCCAGGGGGTAGCAGTGGTGTAGGGGGTGTCCAGAGGACACCACTGCCTAAATACAAATCCTCTTCTCCTTTGCCATCTAGGGAAAGAGAAGGAAGGAAGAATAGGGGGAAAGAGCTCTGGCAGAGGTATCTTTGAGTGACTGAATAATGACCTGAAATGTTACTAAAATTAGTAACATTAATATTTTTCTTCTGCCCAGTGCAAGTGCAGGGTAAATTAAAGTAGATCAGTTTATTTTCTTAGATTGAGTATTCATAGGTAAATGTGATTCTCTGTGTGTGTGTGTGTGTGTGTGTGTGTGTGTGTGTGTGTATAAACATACATACACACATATCTATCTAAATATATATTGAGAGATTTTTATAAATATATGTTTATTTAACAATAGGTCTTGATCAAATGTCAAATCAAACAAAGACAGCGAGACCAGAATAATTCCAGGTAATTCAAAGGCATCAACATTTTTGAGTATTCTATTATCTCCTGGACCTTCTCTTGTTCATATGCTTTGGGTTTATATATTATTGTTTGTCCTGGGCACCTTTCAAAATCAGATACATCTGAACTCATTCTTCTAGCCCACTGCCATTTTCAAGCATTTGCAAACCTTATTTCTATCCCGATTTGTCCTGTGCATCTCTCCTCTTCCCTTTGAACCAATGCTGCTGCTGCTGTTCAGACCTTCATGACTTTTTGAGACACCTGGAAGAGCCTCCTGACCCCTTGCCACACTTCCCAACCTCCTGACACCTCAGCATCTGTTAATTTGCTAGAGGATATATCTGACTATTACACTTATTTCTTCTAAATCATTAAATGACTTCTCATCAATGAAATAATATACTTGACCTATGCAAGCTCTTCATAACCTGGCTAGAGCCCATGTTTCAACCTTTGTTTCCACTTTCCACCTCCCTGCTATTTCTCTCATGGTCTAGCCTTGACCACTGATTTGCTGTTTTTTGAACAGTTTTGAAAGGTTTGACTTCAACCTAGTTATCTCATATCCACATCTTCTGCTCCAATGATACCTTTTTTCCAAGGATTCCCTGACACCCTCACTCTCTTGTTCTGCTGTTGTATTTTGTGTATGCTTCTGCAATAGAATACAGTCTGTGCCATAATATATGTGACTAACTGACTTCCTTCTAGATTTAGAGTCCCTGGAAGGCAGGACCCATTTTTAAATTAACTTTTCATCTCTTACTCTACCCAACACAATGGGTGTCATCTAGAGTATTCGATAAATGCATGTAAAAGTGCTTTATAAACAGCAAAGTGCTATGTAAATAGTAATTCTTATTACTATTTATATCATATTATTTTACTATTACTGATTATATGATATTATTATTTGTTAAATGGAGTTGAATTTACTTTTAGAAGACTTCATTTTCTGGGAGAAATAATTTCACACCTGTGGAAATGCTAGAATAACTGACATGATGTCTGAAGACATGGTAGGCAGAGATATCACTGGGGGAGAAAGGAGAGGGAGCCTTGATTTTGAAGTCTTCCTTTTCCTTCACAGGCATGTTCCAGAGGGCCAGCCTTGTCCAGTGCTCCTTATCATTTATCTGTGGCTTTTATTCACCTCATATTACAAATCACAGACATTAATGGAAAGTTCCCCATCAGGGAAGATCAAAGAGGTGGCACTGTAATAAGAAACAGCAGGCTGTGGGGAGTTGCCCCTAGGCACAAGCTCTATCCGTGCTTGCCTTACATGTCAGGCCAAGCACCTCTCTCCTGACCCTTGAGCCATAGGCACGCTATGAATCTAATATGCCTGGCATTTCCTGATACAGGGATTATTTCCATCTCTAGGAATTCTATAAATGTTCTCAGAAGCCTTTGGGACATTTACATTTTAAAAATAAACCTTTAGAATTCAACACAAATATCCTAGAAATCCGCGTGTCAGCCTTTTTCTTGAAAACACCTGTAAGTCCTGCTGTGGCTTGCTGAAGCAGGAAAGGGAAAGACCACAAGGATCATGCTCATAGGTAAAAATGCCCGCAAGAAATAGCCATGCAGAAATTGGCATGACCATGTTGAAAGTCTGCCAACTTTTTCCATGAGAGCTTTGGAAAGTTTGATCAACCAAGAGAGAGAACGAAGAGCGGGGAAAAGGAAAGGAAATTAAAGAAAGAAAAGGAAAAGAGGGAGGGAGGGAAGGGAAGAGGGAGGAAGGAAGGGAGGGAGGGAGGAAAGGAAGGGAGAGGACGAAGGGAAAGAAGGGAAGAAAGGGAGGGAAGAAGGAAGGAAGGAAGGCAGGGAGGGAGGGAGGGAAGGGGTGAAGGAGGAAGGCAGGAAGGAAAGAGAAATTGAGAAAAGGAAAAAAGATAAGAAAAACAGAAAGGAAGGAAGGAAGGAAAAAGTGAGTTCCTGGAAGCTGTTACCTATCACTTGGGTAGGTATTGAGGATTTAGTTTTTCAGGCAGCAAATCTGCCAAAATCCATATCTAGGTTACCTCTGGAGTATCCCCATGGAGGAGGAAATAGCCCAAATGCAACTGAAATAAGAGATAAAAGAAAAGGGAGATTTTCTCCAATGCTGGATATTGTAGAATAGTATCAACTCTCCCCTCTCCTGGAACAATGCAAATGTGAAGGGGCATCCTACCTGCTATGCTGATAGTGGCTGCAGCCTTGGCAGTACTGAACTTCTCCCCATGCTTATTGGTAGCTATGCATGTGTAGAGTCCTGGCTTGGTGATAAACAGCTGCAGTCTTGAGTCAATCACTCGGTCTTTCACACTCTCTTGAATGGACCCAGAAGAAACCTGATGGAGTAAAGGAAAATAAAAGATAGAACTCAGTCAAGGATTTCCTACTATACTACGTCAGTAGATTTGAAGGGAAAAGCATTAAGATTATAATCAAGTGCATGTGGTACACTGCAAAAAGAGCCAAAAGATTTTCCCTCCCTATGCCCATGCCCTTGCAATGTGACTTTGTAGCTTTTCCCTCAAGAAGTAGCATTTTTCTCCATAATTTGAATCTAGATTAGCCTTGTGATGTGTTTTGGAATGAATGAGCAGAAACTAAAGTTCTTGCACATTGTGGCTTGCTCTCTGTTTATGGAACCTGGGGCTGCCTATAAACAAGCAAGAGCCAGCATGCTAGAAGATGAAACACACATGGCCCGTTTATCCCCACTGCCCCAGGTGGGAACCAACAACAACCATCCAAGGTATGCATAAGGCTATTCTGAACCAACTAGCACCCTTTCAACCTGTCAGTCACAGGAACTTGACCAACCAAGATCAGGCAGTCCTGCCCAGAAGCAAAACCAAATCAGCAAAACCAGCCAGTTGAACCACAGACTTGTGAGCACTAATAGTTATTGGTTTAAGTCACTAAGCTTTGGGCTGATTTGTTATACAGCCATAGATAACCAATACAAGGTATGAATGATATACAGCGTGGATCGTCCAATATATGTCTTCAATGTCCTGCAGATGACAGTTAAGTATGAGAGGTTGCAGATTTGAGGACTTATTTTCATAACTCCTGTTCAGTTCCCCATAAATGCATGTCAGATAGGTGAATGGTTATCAAGAAAAATGGTTGTGAAGCCAAGTCTGTCTTTGAGGCATGACATACATAATACATACATAATACCTCAAGGTCACTGAAAACATCCTTAGTAGGAAAGAAAAGCAGTTTTTAAACTGCCTGACCTCTCTCCTCCTGGACTTCATCCAGGTGTTGAAATAGTGCAGCAAAGAGACCAACACGTTAGGAGGTTCATGCAGGAGGTACTACTTAAACCAGAAAATCAAATGTCCTTAAAGAGCCAAGATATCAATGCAATATTGACACACAATTAACAGCTTAATTTATACAAATGCATATATATTAGTCAACATTACTCCAGCTCCATAGGAAAGATAGCTGCCCGGCACATTTTACAAGGTTGCATAGTTAGAATTTGCATCCTAGTGTGTCTGACACCAAAGCCTATGCTTTTAATCATTATGTTACAGTGCCTTCCCTAGTCCTAGAAGAGAGAACAAATGAGAAGTCATTAGAAAACAGGAGTAACAATTACCTTAACAAATCAACCAACCATGAACAAAATATGTATCTGACAAGTGTCATTGTTAAGGTGGTGGCATTTTTTTAAATGGTGGTTCTTTTTTCATTGTTTTCTTGAGCACAGTACCACTTTTTCAATAACTAATCTTTAATTAACACTACTTAGAGGAGGGAAATATGATGCCAATTTGAGGGACACTGGAGTGAAATGACAATTAAGGAATCAGCTGGTGTTATGCCTTGACTTTATCTTAAAGGAGTGGAGGTACGTCCTATGTTGGCCTGAGCTTGGCTGCTTGGCTGAAAGAGATTCCTCTGTCCAATATTAGGGAATGAGGCTGAGAATGAGACATTTTGGAGCCAATTATTTTATTGTATTTCATGAGAGCGGATTTTCACAGTTTGAATAGCCAGGAAGAAGAAAGCTCTGAGGTAAGGCCAGCTTTCTTCCTGGCTGCCAGGTGGCTGGCTATCCCTGGCACCAAGCACTGTGTAGCTATCCTACACAGTGAACGTTTGTCAAACTACCTTTTTATTCTTTACCTTCACTGCTGGTCTCAATTCTTATGATAAAAACTGGCTTATGTGAGTATCAATTTACCTTAACTGGGAATCTTTCCAGGTCAGATCAAGTATTGAGGCATTTTCCCCAGATAAGCAACCTAGACTCTATGAGAAATTTACAAAGTGAAGAGAAAAGTATTTTTAAGAGACATGCACTCAGTTGGAATTGAAACTAAACTCATCATTATCATATTTATCAGGAGTGCAATGTCTCATTATATGAGTATCCAAGTTAGATCAAGGGGACTGAAAATATTTGGACTCGACCGATATATATATATATAGCAACAATGAGAAAAAAAGCTAAAGACCCCAAGTCTCTATGCTCAATCAACAGACTTTATGTTATTTTGTATTTTATTTTTTGTTTATATCTCTTTCCAGTTTAGATAAGCAAAAGCAGAGCAGTTTGCAAAATCCTTTGCAAAGATAGTTCCCTCCTGCAAGAAGCAGGAATGCGCAATGCCTTAGAGACAACTTTGAAGCAGGAACTCTCCCCAAATGTTGCCCTAAGTCCCACTGTTTTCATGTTCACACCTAAGAAAGTCATTCTTAAACACCTCCTCAAGGTCACTGAAAACATCCTTAGTAGGAAAGAGAAGCAGTTTTTAAGCTGCCTGACCTCTCTGCTCCTGGACTTCATCCAGGTGTTGAAATAGTTCAGCAAAGAGACCAACACGTTAGGCGGTTCATGCCTGAGTACGAAGTGGCTCCTGAATGCTTTCCCCCCTGCTTCCAGAGGCCTTGCTTGATTCAGTTTGTGACTCACGCACAGCAGGCCCTGTTAGTCATAGTTTGAATTTGTTTTTCTTTCTTAATGGATCGTTCTGATCAACAGTTTAGTATTTTTGATGATCTGAAAATAAAAACAAATCCCTCTGCCCTCCATTTTGATATTTTTTTGCACCTCAGGTTTCAAAGATCAAAGGGGTGAGTCCAGATTAGTGCTGTGAGCTTTTACCAAGGTATGCCTAAGCAAAACAGAGTACTTAATTGAGGTGACTATGTCTGGTAGTTACAGGAAATACATGATTTTCTCCAAGTCACTCAGGCATATGGACCTGAGGGAGCTGGAGAAACAGCTCCCTGCTCTGGGTATGATGTTCTCTCTTTCTGAGTTAGCCATAACTATGTGAGGAGATGGACCTGTTAATTTGCTTGACTGTAGTAATCATTTCACAGTATATGTTTATCTAAACATCATGTTTTACACCTTAAATGTATATAATAAGAATCATAATAAAACTTTTTTTTTCTAAAAAGAAGCAGTAGGATAGGAAGCTCTATTAAATAGGCATAATAATTCGTACCTGACATAATGTGTATAAAAACTATTTGAAGGTGACGGAGCAGTTATAGACCCGTGGACTACTTCTTAATTTATCATTAATACATTACTAATGCTGTCCTGAGAGAATCTACCCCCAGCTATGGATAATCTGATAATTTTATGATTTGACCTTAGCTAGCAAAGACCTCTGAAAGGTATTCTGGCCTCAATGGCCCTGTCTTGCAGATAGTTCCAGCTGGCTGGGAATAGAATGTGGCCCAGCAGGGTGCAGTGGCTCATGCCTGTAATCCCAGCACTTTGGAAGACCAAGGCGGGCAGATCACAAGGTTAGGAGATCAAGACCATCCTGGCTACCATGGTAAAACCCCATCTCTACCAAAAATACAAAAAATTAGCTGGACTTAGCGGCACCTGCCTGTAGTTCTAGCTACTCGAGACGCTGAGGCAGGAGAATCGCTTGAACCCAGGAGGCGGAGGTTGCAGTGAGCTGAGATGGTGCCACTGCACTCCAGCCTGGTGACAGAGTAAGACTCCATCTTGGGGGAAAAAAAAAAAAAAGAATGTGGCCCAGTAGGGTTCATGTTTATGCAGTTGTAATAATGTCTGTTTATGAATCATAGAAAAAGGGATAATAAACCAAGAGGCATTTCCATAGTTTTTCTGATTAATGTAGCCAGAAATATTAGCCTCTTTCAAACTGGCTGCTGAATTATTCCACATAAGACTTGTTACGTGTAATTATTTTGGTTTACACAGCTAGTAAGATAAAAGAACTTCACAGGTCATATATTTTTAACCAAAACTACTGCCTCTTAAAAATATGTCTAAATATAGATAAGGCTCCCTTTAAGAAAATTCTAAAAGACAACCTTCAACCTAGGTGATTTGGCTGTTTATTTGATAAAATTCTTCTAATAAGTTAAAATTATTCAACTTCTGAAATATTTTAGAAATTATATTTATTGGACAAAGCAAGAGGGACATGAAATTTTTCTATATTAGTTGCATGCCAAAATAACAGAGATATATTACTGGTATGACTTTAAATAAATCTGGTTATAAAAATACAAATAATTTTCTTTTTAAAAAGTAAGCTCTGCTCTTTCCATGCCAACCACTATTTCCAAGATTGTAAAACAAAAGGAATATTACTATTTACTCTGAACTTCATCTGTGAATTCAGATTTCTACAAAAAAATGCTTGGTATTTCCATAGGAGGAAAGCAAGACAGTTTCTAATCATTTTGGGACACTGGGACACGTTGCTGGACTTTCTCTTGCTCTTTGGCTCTAACCGTTCAGGGTTTTGGTTTACTGGCAGGTTCACAGCAGGGGAGAAAGAGAGCACTCGCTTCTTTCAGAGTACCCATTGTACTGAGTAGCGTGCTATGGCATTAGTTTACTAACTTGTAGTGAGTGAAGAGCCGCAATTCAAACTCTGTTTTATTCTGTGCCAAATATCTCCCAGCTCCGCGTTCGTCTTTGTTCAGTCCACCAAACACGGTATCAGGACTATAGGATTCTCTGTGTTTTCCTCCATGGGATTTCTGGTTTGCTACTTTTACAACCTGAAATGCCTGACATTGCCTTCATGTCCTGTGATTTGCGTCAGTGTGGACAGTCATCTTGATTTCCTTTCAGACTTGGGTAGAATTACCAAGAACTAAACTTGGCTCTAAGGGCAGCACACACACTCTGACCGTAAGAACAGCGGATGTACTTTTGCTTTCTTCCTGGATGAAAGTCATTTTGTTTGTTTTATTCCTGTTTTAGAATCTGAGGTGATAAATGTATTTTGCCTTTCACTTTTTGTGAGTCACATGTTGAATGAATAAGTTGGGGTCTCAATAAGGCCGCACCTATCTTAAACTATCCTACTCTTGTTATTCTTGAACTTCGACAGAGAATAATCATTTAACTTCCAGTTCTAACCTCATATGAGTCTTTTGAGAATACTAGAAACTTAAAAAGTATATACCTTTCCATTTTCTTTATTACTATTTTTTACATAAGCAAATTAGTGAAGTTATATTGTCAGTCTCCCAATTTGGTTTTATTTATTTACTTTTTGAGATGGAGTCTTGCTCTCTTGTCCAGACTGGAGTGCAGTGGCGTGATTTTGGCTCACTGCAACCTCCGCCTCCCGGATTCAAGTGATTCTCCTGCCTCAGCCTCCCAAGTAGCTGGGACTACAGGAACATGCCACCACGCCTGGCTAATTTTTTTGTATTTTTAGTAGATACGAGGTTTTCACTGTGTTAGCCAGGATGGTCTTGATCTCCTGACCTCATCATAATCCTCCCACCTCGGCCCCCAAAGTGCTGGGATTACAGGAGTGAGCCACCACGCCCGGTCCAGTCTTCCAATTTTCTTAGGATGTCTTTATACTCCCTTGACAGGCTTAAGACTGTAGCAGTTTCCACAGAAGAGCCAAAAAACACATTGACAAACAAGAATCAAATTTTAAATGACACTTGAAATGTTCTTAGAGAGGTAAAGAAGAACAGGGATTCCAAGTTACTTTATTGTAACTGGACAAAATTAGAGAACATTAGCCCTGATGTCTCTAATTATACCATTAGAGATCATCTTTGACAGTCACCTGACATCTGTGTTAGTGTAGATATGAGAAAATCAGTGTCTGAGTGGTAAATGGACCCCAAAATCACATTAACTAAAGAGGGGCATTTACAACCCCAGTCTTCCAACTCCCCATCTAATTCTCATTCTACCATGCCTCAAGTTACAAGCTAGAAAAGCATGTTCATTTGTTTATGTACTGTCTTCGAAGGGATGTAGGATAGACAGATAAAATGGAACAATTTTATTAACAAATTACGAGAAAAATGATTTTGTTCAAGTAACAGAAAAGAAACTTCAGCGAAAACGGTAGTGAAAATGACAATAATAAATGAATTCTACGCCTTGGAGGGTGCCATTGCCATAAGACATTCTTTGTTATTGGGTTAGTCATAGAATTTGTTTTGTTTTGTTTTCCCGTTTTACAACATCGAACTAAAATTTCACACATTGACACATTTTGTTCTCCACATCCTTCTCTCCCTTCCCCTTCTTCCCTTTCCTGTCTTGTGTCCTAGTTCTCAACTTTCAGGGCTGCAGTCAATCAATCTTAGGGCACCCGGCTTTAGAGGGACAAGGGTAGGGCCAGGTGCAAGTAGAGAGCAAAGCATTATTCTTTGAGACTCCTTTTTTAAAAAAAAAAAATTTAGACTTTTAATTTTTTAGGCTATTGGTGGTATAACTCACAAACAGAAATTGTACATATTTAAGGAGAACAAGGTGATGTTTTGGTATACATATATATTATGAAATGATCACTGCAATCAAGCTAGTGAACTATCACCTCACATGGTTACCTTTGTGTGTGTGTTTTGAGAACACTTAGGATCTACCCTCTTAGCAAATTTCAGTTGTGCAATACAGTGTTGTTAACTGTAGTTCCCATATTGTACATTATATCTCCAGTATTTATTCATCTTGCATGGCTGAAACTTTGTACCCTTTGATGATCATCTCCCCATCCTCCCATCCCTGACAGCCACTATTCTATTCTGTGCTTCTATGAGTTCAACTCTTAGATTCCACATATAAGTGAGATCATTTGGTATTTAACTTTTTGTATCTGGCTTATTTCACTTAGCTTAATGTTCTCGAGGTTATCCATGTCAAGACGCCTTTGAATAAGGGTTCAGGTCTGGGAAACTTCACTCCCAGTCTTCTGAACACTCTTCCCTTCTATCTTTCTGAAACTGTAAGTTGTTTAACTTTATTTAAAAGCAGTATACAAATTCACGTATTACATGGAGATGCCTCAGGGTTACTATTCTTTCATGCCGCGAAATCCTTCTAAAGCCTACATTATGCAAGCCCTAGTGACGGGATAACTTCCTGTTTTAAGGCTGTTTTTTTATTTTTTGTTTTGTTCCAGAGTATTTGCCTTAGTTTTAGTCACTGTTATTTAATTTAGAGGAGGAAACCTTATGATGGTCTACAAAAGAGAGGAATAAAAACTAGGAATAAGAATTGCGTTATGAAAAAATCATTCTGGGATTTTTGGTGCTCATCATTGTAGGCACAGAGACACCAGAAGTGCACACACAAGGAGAGAAAGCCCTGTGAGAATACAGGGAGATAACTATGTGAAGCCATCTGCAAGCCAGGAAGAGAGGCCTTACCAGAAACCAACCCTGAGAGTACCTTGACTTTGGGCTTCCAGCCGTTAGAACCGTAGGAAGAAGAATTCTGTTGTTTAAGACACCCAATCTGTGGGATTCTATTATGGCAGCCATAACATACTAATATAATCCTGGAGAAGAGAAAGTCAGGAAGATATGAAATAGTTCAAGTCCCTGAAGGAATGTGCCTTGGATTGGGTAGAAATTATACTTAATATCATTTGAATTATACCATAAGGTTTTGCCTTCTTTAAGAAGAAGTCCCCCATTTTCTTGTTGTGATGCTTGTATTAAACACAATTTGAGATGATGTGGATATTAAAGTGTCCTGATTTGGACACTTCTTTGACCTCCAAATGGTACCATTAAAATATTGTAATATGATAATATATGTTCACTACAGCCAAGATACCAAAAAGTTGGATAGCCTATCCTGGAGGAAACGAAAACTGAAAATAGCCACCAGTTAGATGAGTTATCAAGGTTTAGGTTGTTCAGTCATAATGAAAGCCATTCTCAGTCCACCCAAAGGACTGGATTGGACATACACCCATCTCCTTAAGGCATAAAAGTATCCTCCATGGGACCACCTGGAGAGTTATATATGTGTTTTACTGCTGTGCAGTAAAAACTTGAAGGGCTAACTCAATGGACTCGAGGTGCTCAAACCCCCAAAGAAAGTTCTGGCCTTTGACTGGCTCCCGAGAGATGACATCTGACCCTTGGAATATCCTGTGTAATAAGAGTATCTTTGTATATCTGAGATTTGGGGCAATGCCAGATAGTTTATGATAGTAATGTGAATGATAGTGAATACTTGGGATCCTAGGCCACATTGTATTAGTTTGACCTTTAAAGGGGCTGGAAACTAGCTAAGACTAGTTATGTAAGCACTTCACATCTATGTAACAGAGCTCCAGTAAAAACTCTGGACACCAAGGTTAGGGTGAGCCTCCTTGGTTGACAGTACTTCATGCATGATGTCACACATTGCTGCTGGGAGAATGAAGTGCTATCCATGCAACTTCACTAGAAGAGGAAAACTGATTCCTGTGTGCTGATTTTAATCTGTATCATCTTCCTGCAATAAACCATAATCATAAGTATAACAGCTTTTCTAAAATCTGGGAGTCCTTCTAATGAATCATCAAACATGAATGTGATCTTGGGGACTCCAACACCCTTGCAATTTGGAGACACAGTTGACAAGCATATAATTCTCACCTGCAAAATCTAAAGGCTGTCTGGCAGCTCCAATGGAGGGAACAAAGAAGAGAGAGAGTCTAGCAGTCTGGGCTTCCAGAGTTTGTCAATAAAATGATTGTATAGAAGATCTGATTGGGAGTCATTTTCAATCCTCCCAAGATGACTTTTTGGGGGACTCATTAGACCCCAACACAGAGAGACTTTCCATCAACTAGCAGACTGGGGACTTGCTAATGTGGCCAAAAATGGCAAGCCTGAGGAAAATGCATCACTGGTATCATCTTAATGTTCCCTGATCTCTGAAGAATCATGAATATGTCTATGAGGGTAAGAGTCAGTTTTAAATAGCTGGCAGGCACAGAAGGTATAAAGCCAACTTACAAGTGTGTCAGTTGAATTAGAGCTCTCCTGCACCAGTTATTGCTCCTCCCTACCTCCCACCCAACCCTTTTGGGGTCATAAATAGCAGGGGGAAGAATGAATGAGCATGAGGTAAGAAGCCAACTGCAATTTTTTCTTACATGAAAGTTAAGCTGAAATATCCCTGAGAACAGAGGAACTGTGAATGCCATTGGATGCTTTGGTTATTACTTAGGACTAGACACTTAATTGACTAAGTTGGGACAATGTTAATGATTTAAAATCAACTAATAGTAACCAGAAAAGTCACAGAGCCTGCTTAAGGTAGGCTTAAATAGTAGCAAAAGAACTTGCTCTGCTGAATATTTTAAAATGACAAAGAAAATAATAAGATTGTGTTACATGCAAGTTATGTTCATTAACACCAGAGTTACAGTAATAATAATCTTAGCTCACATTTTTAACTCTTGTTTATGGACCTGAAATCCTAAAAGAGAAATCAAATATAAAATTAAGAAAAATAAGTATATAGAAAGATGGTATTATAATCAAAGAATCAGACATTTCCAGCAAATTCTGGGAGATACAGAGAAGTGATTGGATAGATAGAAAAATTAACATCAACTAAGTAGCTGGAACCTAGCGCAAAAGAAGAGATTTATTGAGAGGAGAATGGATACATTTTCCCCATAAAGTCATGGAAAATTTCAAACTTCAGATAGCATGGGGCTGTAAGCAGGAGCCAACTTTAAGAAAGTCAGCAAAGTAATTGAAGAACTCTGGGAGCTATTGTGTATGCATATGGCACCAGTCTGAGGCATCTACCTGTGAGATAGAGATTGTGAATGAGATTTTCCGTTGTGAGTTCCTATAGTTGACAATCATGGTGGACACTACAGCTTGACAATAACCTGACAGATAAAATGGGGCCCCCTATTTCCTCCATAAACATATGTAGAGCATAAAGAAGAGAAAGATTGAAGTTTTGTAAGAAATTCACTTAATTGGAATCTACATAGAAAGAATGTGGAGAAGAGAGAAGCAGTAATTACTGGTATAGTAGAGGACAATGTCTCTGAGTATAAGAGAGACTTGCATCTCAACTTTCTCACCTCGAGTTCTATATCAAAGGAAACTATGTAAACTTGCCAGTCTATTCTATGAGGCTGGAAAAATAGTAACCAAACCTGATCATCATAGCCTACTAAAAGACAAAATCATTTGTATTATTGAAAATATACAGAAAATTGAAACAGCACAATTAAAAAATTAAACAGGGCCGGGGGCAGTGGCTCATGCCTGTAATCCCAGCACTCTGAGAGGCCGAGGTGGGTGGATCACGAGGTCAGGAGATCGAGACCATCCTGGTTAACATGGTGAAACCCCATCTCTACTAAAAATACAAAAAATTAGCCGGGCGTGGTGGTGGGCGCCTGTAGTACCAGCTACTCAGGAGGCTGAGGTAGGAGAATGGTGTGAACCCGGGAGGCAGAGCTTGCAGTGAGCCGAGATCGCACCACTGCACTCCAGCCTGGGCAACAGAGTGAGACTCAGTCTCAAAAAAAAAAAAAAAAAAAATTTAAAGGTCTTGCTGTGTTACCTATGCTGGTCTCAAACTCCTGGCCTCAAAAGATCCTCCTGCTTCCCCTCCCAAAGTGCTGCATTTACAGGCATAAATCACTGTGCCTGGCTTTATTGTTTTAGTATCTAATCTAGTAGATACTTTACACAGAGCGAGACTCCATCTCCAAAAAAAAAGAAAAAAAAATTTAAACAAAAAAGCTATGTATTCAGAAATGAAAGAATGGTTCAACATAAGGGAAACTTTGCAGTTTAAAGTGAAAAATGACATGCTCATCAAAAAGTGGATGTAATTGATGATGAAGTGTTTTATTGATTTTAAAATATATTTATATTAGAAATAATTATCAAATTAAGAATAAAAATAAATTTTCTTAACCTCATAAAGAGTACCAGAAACTAAAGACTCAGTGCAAACCAAAGTGGTTAAAGTCTATACAATGACAATAAAAATCCATGATAGGTTTCTGTCTCAGATGTTGATGTTAGGTTATTCAGACAAAGTTAAACAGTGAAAAAAATTAAAATTTTGAAAAAAATATTTTAATAGATGTAACAAACTAAGAAAATCTCATTTACCCTTAGAGAATTTTCCAAACCCAGAAAATTTGAACTTTCCTTTGGATGGCCTTAGGGAGTCAGGAGATAAATCAAAACTTCGTGCCCATAGGAGTCTAATAAGAGATATAATAAATTAAGGTATAGAGTCTAATAAGAGATATAATAAATTACGATAAAAAAGAACTAGGTATCAGGGAGCTATCAGTGTGAACTACAAGTTAAATAGTCCACATAATGAAATACTGGCCATGTTATAATTATCTGGGATGCCCAAGGAGCTTCATACCTTGAGCTTAGCTGAAGGTGGTATGAGATTAGCAGTAACCTCTTGTCCCTGGCAGAAACAAGCAAAATTCTCTCTGGAGGAAAATACCTTCATCTAGACCTCAAAATAGTTTCTGATATTTTTACTCAAAACAATGCACAGCAGATAACCAAAGATAACTAGGCACACAAGGAAACAACACAAAATGAACAAGAATCAGTGGGAAAACAGACAACAAACAGACCTACAGTGGCACCTCATCTCACTCAAATAAAAGCAAAGTTGTCTAAATGACCACACAGGCCTATAGGATCCACAATGCCTACTTCTCATTTCTTGATTCTTTGCTTACTCACCTCTAACCACATTGGTCTCCTTGCTGTTTTTCTGACATGTCATGTATACCATTATCTCAGAGACTGTCTAGTTATCTTCCCCCAGTTATCTATGTAACTTCACCCTTCAACTCCTTCAGATCTTTGTTCAAATGTCTTTGTCTGAATGAGCCTTCACCGATCATTCTTTTAAAAATATAATCTTCCTCCTGAGGTCTTTCTGTTTAAAATGTTTCTTAATTTAAAATTTTATGGATATATAATAGTTGTACATATTTACAGGGTACATGTAAAATTTTGATATAATCATACAACGTGTAATGATCAAATTAGGGTAATTGGGATATCCATCACCTAAATAATTTATCATCTGTTTGTGCTAGGAACATTCCAATTCCACTCTTCTAGATATTTTGAAATACACAATAAATACTGTATTGTGCTATGTAGTTCAATATTGTGAACTATATATAGTTGTCCTACTGTGTGCTATTGCTATGGTTTGGATCTTTGTCCCCACCAAATCTCAAGTCAAATTGTAATTCGCAGTGTTGGAGTTGGGCCTGGCGTGGGGTGATTGGATCATGGGGGCAGAAGTCTCATGAATGGGTTAGCACCATCCCCTCAGTGCTGTTCTCATGATAGTGAGTGAGTGAGCAAATTATTGTGAGATCTGGTTGTTTAAATGTGTGTAGCACCTCTCCTCTCCCTTCGTCCTGCTCTGGCCATGTGAGACGTCTTGCTCCCACTTTGCTTTCTGCCATGATTGTAAGTTTCTTGAGGCCTCCCCAGAAGCAGAAGCCATTATGCTTCCTGAACAGCCTGCAGAACCATGAGCCAATTAAACCTCTTTTCTTTATAAATTACCCAGTCTCAGATATTACTTTATCATGATGTGAGAACTGACTAATATAGCTACTAAGCACTCGATGTTATTCCTTCTAACTATTGGTATGTACCCATGAACCAACTCCTCTTTATTCCCCCTTCCCCACTACCCTTCCCAGCCTCTAGTATCTATCATTCTACTCTCTATCTCCATGAGATCAATTGTTTTAGCTCCCACATATGAGAGAGAACATGAAATACTTGTCTTTCTGTGTCTGGCTTATTTCACTTAACATAATGTCCTGCGGTTCCATCCATGTTGTTGCAAATAACAGGATTTTATTCATCTTATGGATTAGTAATATTTCATTGTGTATATGTACCACATTTTCTGTATACATTCATCTGTTGATGGACACTTAGGTTGACTCTATATCTTGGTTATTGTGAATAGTGCCACAATAAAAATGGGAGTGGAGATACCTCTTAAATATACTGATTTTCTTTCTTTTGACTGTATACCCAGTAGTGGGATTGCTGGATCATATGGCAATTCCAGTTTTAGCTTTTTGAGTATCCTCCATAGTGACTGTAGTAATTCCTATTCCCATGAACAGTGTAGGAAAGTTCTGATTTCTCCTAAGGTTGAACTTTCTGTCTCCTTTTCCTGATTTATTTTTCTCCATAGCATTTGACACCATACACATACAACATGTATTTTCCTGTATTTCCCCATGAAAAGGTAAGCTCTTTGAGGGCAGATAACTTTGCCTGTTTTGTTTACTCCTGTATCCACAGGGCCTAGAATAGTGTTTGATGTTCAGAAGCTCAATATGTATTTGTAGAATGAATAAATAAATAAATGTATGTAGGTAAAGTGCTTGGAATAGGGCCTGGCTGAAAATAACTACTTAATATACATCAGTTATTATTACTACTATTAAAAATGAAGAAAAGAATGCTGAACTGACATGGATTCTAACTCCGGATTACTTTTCATCAAAGTAGCCTCTAGCAGGGAACTAATCTTTCAGTGATGAGTTTTATGAAAATTATTTTACTTATATGGGAAGATATTATTACTACTTCCCATTTATACAAAGGCATAAAGAAAGAATTTGGTTTTCTAGTATTCCTCACAATACAAGGAAGGAAGCAAACTTTTAGAGTTTGATTTCTATGGCAATGGCTTCTAGGACAAAGATATTGGGAGGCTTTCAAAAGTGGTGTAGATGAGACCAATGACAGAGATCTGGGTAACTACAAATATATGGTCTATCCTGCAGTTCACCACCAATGGGTCTTCCCCAGACAAGTCCCCACACACATGACACTCACAGCATTTCCGTTTTCAATCCAGGTGATGGTGGGGACAGGAATGCCTGTTGCTGTACAGTGCAGGGTCACAAAGGAGCCAAAGGTGACATTGTGGGATTCAGGAGCCCGCAGGATCCTGGCAAAAACTGTTAGGAAGACAGAAGTGGTGAGTGATGCTCCCGTAGGAAATGGTCAAGCTAGAGCGGTCTTTTAAAAATGCAAATTAGACCATGTTCCCCTGTGTCCAGTTCTTCAGTGTTTGCTCTGTTTTAAGGATAATACCATATGCCATGGCCGAGCCTCCAAGCCGTTTATGTTATAACCCTACATTTCTCACCACTCAAGGACACACTGAGCTTGTTCTTAACATAGAAACTTGCCCTTGTTCTTCCTCTGCCTAGACCACTCATCCCCCAGATCCTTAAGTAGTAGGTTCCTTGAATCATTCAAGTCTCTGTTTAAGTGACATTTTATGAGAAAGGTCCTTCTTAATCACCCAAAATCAAGTGTAATCCTCCCCCCATTCACTTTTCAGCAGCCTACATTATTGTCTTTACAGACCTTACAACTATCTGAAATTACCTTATTTATTTTTTACTTGTCTATAATTCCCCTTTCCCATTAAATTGTTTGAAGCCAAAAGCCTTGCCTTTTGTTGACTGCTGTATTGTTTCAGGCAGAGTTCCTGACTAGAGCAAGCACAGGATAGTAGTTTATTGAATTAATCAAATAATTATACTTTACACCCTCAACTGTAGCATAGTGGGAGGACAGACAAATTGTGTCAAACTTTTCAGATGACATATTGGGCAAAAAAAAAAAAAAAAAAAAAAAAAAAAAAAAAAAAAAAAAAGAAGATATTTTAGATAAAATGTAGGCAGGAGACTGAGTAATTTCTGTTCCTTTCTGACCCTGAATCCCCACTGATTAAGTAAGAGGAAGTTATTTTGATGTAGGAAGAAATTTTACCTTTAAAGAGTGGGATTGAGGTTCACAATGCATTGTAAATTGTGGGATACTTAGATTCACAGAATCATTAAACTTGGAAGAGACTCCAGAGATCAGCTAGATTCCTGCTCTTATCTTACAGATGTGGAAACAAAATCTTTTTTAATTTAAGTAAGTTGGTTTCCCAAGGTAACAAGTAGATGAGTGAGAAACCTGGACTCAGGTCTTCTGACTTCAAATTCAGTGTTTGTTTAAACTATTATGGAATCTTTTGGATGGCCTATTATACTGTAAATATATTTTAAGCTCCTAGTTTTTGATTTCTAGAACTTAGAGTATGAAGCCCCAATTAACACAATGCTTTGAAACTTAGTTCTAGTTAAATTGAAATTTGTGAAGATTGGATTCTAAACTAAAGTATGGGCAGACCACATGTGCTAGATAAGGAGATACGCAGGACAATGATAGAAGAGGTCCAGAGCGGTGTTTCAAGTTGGTCTGATTGTTAAATACCTCTTAAAAAGCATTGCATAATTTAAAGAGATTAAAGAACATTTGATTTGTCTGACAATTGAAGGCTTTTTGCAGATTTAAATTAATTTGACTTCCTATCTTTTGATATTGACATTTTAGATATAGAAATGTGGGGCCCAAAAGCCAGGAGAAAAGAAATGCAAGGAAGGTGCTATCTTCAAGGCAAAAAGATTATTTAAAAAATAACAAAGAACGCTGTCAAATGTTTAAAACGAAGCTGAATCTGTCCCCCAAAACCAAAATTGAGGCTGACTTTAAGTAAATCCTGGGGTCTAATTAACAAGCTACAAAAATTAAAGGGTTGAGGAACATTTCAAAGAACACTATGGAGATGCAATTCAATCAAACCCAGACATTTAACAGGGAAAATCATTAGCATTGGGGGATAAAAAAGGAAGAGTGATGATCCATTATAGACTACAAGAGATGTAAGAGACATATTACCCAAATGCAATGTATGGCTCTGCTTGGATTCTTATTCTCCCAACTTAATCTAAATTCACACGTTGTAGACTCTTAACAAGTAACACTGACAGGCATCCTAGTGAGGGTGCATCCAGGTACTCTTCTAATGTTTTCCGGTTACAATAATGGAGACATAGAGTCCACGTTCATCATCTGGCTAAAATAACTCTTGTAGGGGTTGGGGCTATGCTTGTGTTTCCTAAATTTTTTGAGTGTGGGACTACTGCGTGACCATCTATGGATCCCATTGCCCCTGAGAATCTGAAACAAGCAGGATCTTTGAGAGATTTGGAAAATCTAGCACATTTCAATCTCACATGTGCTAGAAAACTGTTCTAGTAACACTGACTATACCCTTGAACTTTTTGAATCAAAAAGGCTTTTTGAATGAAAGCCTTCTGGCTGAAGATGAGCAGAATAAAAAATTGGAGAATAATGTAATTTCGATTATGTTTTACTGCTTTAATTTATAAAGCCAAGAGTTTTAATTTGGGGACTTTAAATTCTTCCTGGAAATATAGTAATCAGAAAGGTTTTATTTTGTCCTAATTTACAGCAGTTTTTTTTCTTTTGGCTGTTATTATTTGGAATATCATTTGGGCTTATTGCAAAACCTCTGATTATCCACATTGCACAACACAAGTAAGCATAGTGTGGGATGGTAAATAAAACAGTCAATTCAACGTGACTTTGGAATTAATTTAACTAATGTACTATTCTGCCCTCCATTGGAACTTTTTGGGGGCTCCAGTGGGGCACAGGCGGGTACAGGAGTACTACTGACATTATAGGTAGCTTCATGAATGTGAGACTGCCGATAAACTTCTCCCTGAAGGGGGAAGATACACTTTCACTGACGATGGGCCTCATTAAGTGCAGTGGGTTAGGTTAAGAGGACAAAAAGGCCAGGAATTAAAGGGAAGCTGCTTTCTCCTGCACTCTCACATTCTCTAAACGATAACATAGAAACTCAACCCCCTTATTTCAGTATTGAAAGTTAGTTTCCACCCTTCCTTCCAGTCTTCCTCCCTTCTCAAAGGAGATAGCAGATGTCTTTTGGGTTTCTAATAAAATGTTTCCTTATCATAGTACTTTCTCATCCCCATTCCCCTTACCCTTGTTTATATTTTATCATAACACCACTATCTGAATCATTTGGTAATTACTGATTTATTTGTTTGCTTGTTTGTTTTTTGTCTGTCTCTCCCCTCTAGAATGTAAGCATCACAAGGGCAAGGTTTGCTTTGCTTTTTGACACGAGCTGACTGACACAATCTACATATCTATCTACGTATCTATCTCTAGTTCTAGAATCCTGCATGGTGCATATATATGGTAGGCACTCAATGAATATTTGCTAAGTGAATGAATAAATAAATGAATGAACATAATGACTTCTCTGATAAGGTTGGGGAAAGGCACTTGGATATGTTATGTGTATCTCAGTCCTATTCTGAGCTATCAGTCTCCCAGCTCTCTTGCATCTAAGAAGGATGTGTGTAAGTAAGTTCACCAGGTCAGGGCTTCTTCATCCTACATCCTTCACCCTTTCCCCTAGGAGTGAAGGGGAAAGAGTGCAGTGGGGAAGAGGAGGATGAGGAAACAGAAGTTATGTTAGTCTAATTCTCACATGGAATAGAAATCTTTATTTTTCATTCCAGCCTTATCAGCAATAAAGCTGATATATTTTTACCCAACTCTATCTGAGCAATTGCATAATACTCAGATTTACCATTTTCAAATATGAAAGATAAAAAGGTGATGAGGGAAATTTTGACATGTTTTTCAAGCATCATAAACAATAAAGTCAGTTGCAATTAAAAATAAATACCAGACTAAACTCCATGAATAATAATACACCTGCAATAACAAACTTGGACATAGGTCAACAGTAAATCCCATTATTTCAGTGGTAGTCACAAGCTGAAAATGCATTCTAGGTCATCAATTTAAAAAGTTATATGAAATGTTTCTTGTTAAATAAAATGGGCATAGAATATCCCTATATAGTGCTTTATTTGCATAAAAGAATATAAAAGTGTTTTGTTACATAAACAAACCACTTAATAGAAGGAGCATTAAATTACTTAGTTGGAAAGCATTTATAACTGTTTTGATATGGATTTTTAAACAAAAAAGTCATCAAACCACTCTTTCCGTACATAGTCTTATCCATAATTCTCCAATTCACTGTGAGCCCTAAGCCACTTGCTTTCCTGTGGGCAGGCAAGTGCATCTGCAACATGGAAAATAGACACAGGTAATATTTTTATCTCTGGGTTTTCTCTCATGGGATTTATTCATGAGTTTGGGGCTTTAATGTCTCTTGGGCAGACCTGCAGGCTAACTGCAAGTGGAGAATCCGATATTCAAAATTGGGCTCAAAAAGCCAGCAATTCTAAAATCTTTTATAACATACCCGCATTATATTCTCTCCTTATTTCAAAGCACTTTCAGATATATAATCAGTTTTATTATTGATTGTCATCTTAAGAAGTAATATATAGTAAAAAGATAAAGGCATAATTCACTCTGAAGTTGCACTGGAGTGTAATAAAAAGCCCAAGGGACAGGGATCCACATTAAGTCCTGAAATAAATGAGTGGTTTGGCTGGAGATGAACTACCTCTCTTGGTAAGGGAGCAGTGCCAGAGGAATGCTTAAGTCTCTTATCAATTTCTATTTCTGAGAAGTTATTTCAAAGGACACAATGAGCTCCCATGGATTTTCTTTTCCCTTGCTCTTTTGTTATTTTCTAGCTTCCTTTGAAAAGGGTTTTTAGGTTACATGATTCAAACCAGCAATAACTGATAGAAATAAATTAAGAAAAAAAATCACACAGGACCAGGCAAAACGCTTTTTTACTTGCATTTAGTTGTAAGCAACCCAGTATTTAAAAATAAGAAAACATTATCTGTACTTTATATGAGATACTAAGATAAGGAAGTATAAGGAGGTACTGTTTTAAATAATACCGGTTTAAGATTAATTCCTACAGACAACTCTATTACATGAGAACTCACGAATTTCATCCCCCAAATATCAAATTTTAGGTTAGAAGAGCACAAAGTTTGGGGCTTAATCAGAATGCAAGGAACTTTTTTTTTTTTTTTTTTTTTTTAACAGAAAACAGAAACTGTTGACAGAGAGCTGTTAGGAAAAAGTAGAATTTTTCCCAAACAAATTTAATTTCCAGCTATTTTCCTCTAATCATATTCCACTACATATATATGTCTCTGTGCAATTAAAATAACTTAATTTTTATTGATTTGGAGCAATTGCATAATACTCCTGATCTTGTTGAAATCATCACAGTAAAAACCAAATTGGCACCTTGACATCCTAACATTTATCCAAAAACTGTAAAGCCCCCTACTCCCCGCAAAAAGTCTTTTAGTCAAAGGGTAGCTTTCTTTTCCAGTCTATGTTGGATTTATACTCTCATGCCGATTTATTTCATTTCATTTTGTTTGTATTTCCAGAGACATCAAATTTAAACATTTCTTTTAACTCGATCTTTCTTAAGAAATGCAAATGGTCAGTAAGCATATTGGATTATATAATAAAGAAGCCTATCTAATAACACTGTTAAGTGCTGTGACTTAATATTCCCCATACATTGTTTGTTATTTCTTTAAAAAATGGCACTTAGGGCTGTTTATAAGGTCGGCAAAAATAAACAGTTGAAAAGAGCTACACATTTAAAAAGAAGCCATGCAGAAAGAAAAAAAATACCTTTAGTATCTTGTTCAGGTTCACTTTCTTCTGTTAATAAAAACAAGACAAAACAAACACACACAATAAACACGCAAACAAAACAACACATCATGAAAAGGGAAATCTTTGACCACAGAAACATCAATTGTGCAACAAGATTAATTAGAAGCTGCTTGTTTCTTATTTCAGTAAGAAACAAATGCAATCAAGGGAAACTGCTGACCTTTTGAAAGCAAACTATTAAACGACATAAGATTTCAAAATGATTACTTTTAGCCAGGCAGTATTATACAGAAAATAAACTACAGCATACCTAACAATGTAGCTCTTTCATGAATTTTTATTCTAATGTTGACAATTACCCTTTCTTTCAAGGCTACAGAGTGCCTACTATTCTCATACATTGCGATCCCCCCTCTTAGCTCAGAGTCTCCTCTTACCAGGCCCTGCTGTGAAGTCAGTGGTGTTGAATCTGGGATCTCAGCTATCATTTCTATGGCAATAGACTCATGTTGTGGTAAACAGAGGATTAGGGGGTTTCTGCAGAATAGAACCTACCACCAACAGAGATCTGCAACTCTGCACCAACACAGAAGCTGCTTGGAGAGCAGAAAAGAGCAAATCATTACCTTCTGGGAATCTACTAAGGAAGTAAGGTCCACAGGATATTGTAAAATGTTTAGATTGGATAGAAAAATTGAGAATTTATAAATGTTTAAAAATCCTAGAAGAGAGACAACAAAACCAAATTAATTGTTCCAAAATGTTTAATATAACCATGTTAGACATAGTCCCCACATGGAACTCTAGTTTTCTTTCCTGAAGTTTTATTTGTTCATGTCAATTTGAACCTTTCTTAGAGTTAGTAATAAGTCAACTGCAATATTTATTTGTAAGTAAAAAATGGTCATGCTATTGCTAACAAACATTCAATGACAATAACAACATTCAATGCATAGTCCTTCACAGATTATGGATATTTTCATGCACATTTTTTATGTGATCCCATTTAACTCTCACCACATCTCTGTAATTGAACATAATTGATATTATCCAGCCTAAGTTTGTGAACCTGTACATGCAGTGGAAATGATCTGCCAGCAACCGCATCATGGATGCCAAGGACCATGCATCCATCCAGATGAACTTAGCCAAGGTTGACAAGGTTATAGGCAGGTTTAATGGTCAATTTAAAACCTATACTGTCTGTAGGGCCATTCTCAGAATGGGTGAGTCAGATGACTCCATTCTCTGACTGGTCAAGACCAACAGCATCTCAAAGAACTTCTGATTGGAGAGAATTGTGAGTGTTGAATATTTGTCATAAATAAATAGTGAAACCCTTCACTTTCTCTCCCCAAAATTAGCCCATTTTCTGGACAAAGGGTCTAAGTCTTAGAGATTTGCTGCAGGTGCAGAGCCAGAAATTCAACCCCCTTTACAGATATTGAGTCTTCCCAATGAGAAGGTCTCATATTTACACTTAACACCCAATCCCCTTACATTTAAGTGAATTTGTAATTCCTCATTGAGATTCTACTGTCTGAACTTTCCCTACCTCCATCAACTCAGTGGTACATTCTTGGTTTTTGTTTTTAAGCATCAAGTTCAAAAACTATTTAAAACTTCTAAATTGAATACATTTATTGTTAAAAGGAGATTTAGAGGTTGTCCATCAAATATACCTTCAAATGAAGAAATCTTTTTTTTTACAATATTCCTAACGGTGCCTGGTGAAGCACAGGTATTGGATAAATATTAGTTTCTTCCATATTTAAAACTGGTCATCTGGACATTAGGAAACTGCAGATTCCCTGTCTGTATCACAGACTTCAATCAGGAGAAATAAAAAAGGTCCATGACTGGGCCTGATTAGACCTGAAAAATTGCATTTGAATGCCTTTGGGCTGGACACAACTTTCTAGAGCCCCAGAACAAAGTGCTTGTTTCTAAGTTTGGAAAAAAAAAACCCAAAACAAAACAAAGCAAAACAAACAAACAAACAAACAAAACATACTCTCTCTCTCCCTTTTTCTTTTCCCTTTATCAGCCAAGTAACTTAGAGTGGTTGGGATGGCCATGGTGTTTTTACAGGGATATTAAGTGTCTTTATTCTGCAACTGTGGTATCTCTAAAACTTTATTCCACTAAAGTTAAAGAGTATCAGTAATTTTTTTCCATCAGTAAATTTTGAGAATTATATTCACTTGTCATTTTCTTCTCTTAGAGTGTTCTTTGTCAGGGTTCAAGGGCAACTGCAGGTCAATTCTGAGTCTCCTTTCAGTTTTGCTCCATGACCTATACAGGACTATACTTGAACTCTACTTTGAGTATAGGCTCAATTTTAGACAATGTTAATTTTCCTTTGACGTTTTTCACTTTGATGTTATTGCTGTTACTACTGTTTGTTTTGCCTTATTTGTTTGGGATTGGAAGCAGTGCAAAATTTTGAAAGAATACACCTATTTCATCCACTGTAAATAAACAGTGGATGAACTCAAGAAATGAAAGAATGTCTAAGATTTGTCATTTTCCTAGGAGGAAGCTTGGAAGTTCTACCAGAAATTATAGTTTCAGTTATAGACTATCAAAATTTCTTTCTAATGCAAATATTTTATACCTCTTTATAGATACAAATTTATATATGTTTATGCATTAACATACACACATTTACATGCATGCGCACACAATTGAGGTTACTTTAAATTAGAGAAAATTATGCAAGTAAAGTCTATAGGCCTATTTCAGCTCAGGTATAGTTATTCACTGTTTGACTTTGTTGGTCATTTTAAGCTCAAACAGTAGTCCTAGTTTTTCCACATATCCTGCTTGCCTAGCCTACTATGATCACCCTTGACTTCTGAACTTGTTGTCTTACCACTTATCAATTTTAAAATATTCTGCTTCATATTCTTTATTCCCATTTAATGACTAAATTTTTATTTAACTGTTTTATATGTAATGCATTGTTCTTGTCTTCCAAACTGATTTGTAATCTTCTTTAGGGAGGTTAGGGCTAGAACTAAACTGGGATTAGTATCACACTTTTGTTGTTGGTTTATTTTCCTCTAAAGTCCAGCACAGTCTCTTGCAGAAAAAAGAACACGCTTATTGTTAAACAAGTTATTTGCCAGTTGCATTAGTGGGTCATTTTCATCCGATTTTGTTGGAATTGTCCAATAGGATATTTAGAATAATCAATGACTGCTCTTATTGGACTAATTGGAGATATAATTTATTCAGTTCACTTCAACATCCAAGGTAAATAGTAATCCATAATTTTCTTGAAAAGTTTTATTTATGAGAAACTCAGTACCATAGTAGCAACACATTTTGAACAACTGTGCTATAAAACAGAGAGAATATCTGTAAATCAAAATCAAACCAAAACCAATCTCTTTATAATCACTATCTATAAGACCTTTTTCCTACTTCTATCCACCTAACAAGAATGAAAAAAGAAATTCATCAAATAGTTTTGTTTCCAAGATTGATAGCCACAATTTCACATTCTGATTGCTCACTTTTGAACTCACGTTTCTCTTATTTTGTGGTACTCAGAACAAAGTTAACACAGAGAGAGTCTAACAAATTCTAAGAACAGCAAGATCCTAAGTGCTCAGCTTCTATGCAGACATATTTGCATAATTTTTATTTAGTGATATGACACAGCACATTAATTTCATTGAAAATCATGAATATCCAACCCTTGTTTTTAATATCTTCCTAATAGTTTATCTACCCAAGTTTGAACGTGAATGTTTGTGTGTGTGTGTGTGTGTGTGTGTTATGATTCTAGAGAAGATAAAATAAGTTTTTCCTACTCAATTCACTGTATTACTTGTTTGGAGAAAGCATTTGGAGGGAAAATCTATTGTTACATAGAAGAAGGAAAGCCATAAAGATTCCATGATAGAAATAAAAGTAAAAACATCTAGTAAAATCATACAGATTACATAGACCTGTGGAAAGAAAGAGACAAAACCAGAAGAGAAAACAGGCAGAGCTGTGGAAAGGTACTTTTTTTTGACACAAGAGTGGACGCTGCCAAGAAGAGAATAGGAATTTGGCCATGTAGAGTCAAAGTCTCAGAAGAGATTGAAATCACACATTCTTTGTGCTTTGTTAGATGGCACAGGGACCTCCTCTTTCTGCTAATGGAGTTATCATAAGACAAAACATGCAAATAAAGCAAACAGAATTTGGAGGTGAAGCCAAATAAGATCTGGCTAGCTCCACTTTGGGAGAGGTATTTTGGAAAGGTTTGAGCAATAATCAAATACTGAAATCATGAAGGGAAAGAATTTGAGATATGTATGAAAGGGCTCCTTTGAACATGGGCATTCCAAAGAGCTTTCAGGTATACTGGTCAATTTCTTATCTCAGTGATTAGGGTCAAGTCAATGTAAGTAATAAATCATGTAGTGGCATATAGCATAAAGATTAAGTGAAGAGACTCTGGATTTAGGCTGCCTGGTTAGAAGCCTTGTTACACAATTAATTTCTAATAGGGTATTTCTGCTATATAGGAAAACTGTTAATATATGTGTACATAAATATGTGTTTTATTTGTAAATAGGATTAATTATCATATTAGTTAAAGTAGCTTTGGAGTTGATACTCTTGTGTTTTCTAGATGGATAAAAACATCACTTTTAAACATCAATACTTTTGACTTCTTTCAAACAATAATATAAATTTTTATTTTTATATATTCAGCTGGATAGAATTTATATATATATAATAATTACAGCACAAAGAGTACGAGTCAAGTTGGTGTTATGATATCATAATTCAGTCATCTAGCTAGAATATAAGTACATAGCAATAATGAAGATATAATTTTTTGCTACCTAAAAAGACAAAGCCATATTAAAAAACAAGATGAACATCTCAGTATATAAGAAAGCAGACAAAACACAACAGATAAGCAGTCGCTGCTGAGTTCCAATTCTGTAAACAGAGAAAGGGACTTGAAGTTTGATTTCTCTAGAAGTGTACTATATGAGGTGGGGGACTGGAGGCTCACTGCTTGAAACCAAAGCAGTCATAGCATTGTAGTCAGAACATGTGTTATGCTTTTGACTATTTTAGTGACTGGGTCTGGATTGAATGCCAAAGCATTGCAGAATGGGGGCCTACAATTGCTCCTTGAAATATCTTATTTGAAAGAAGGAAGTAGAGGGCAACCCCCAAAATTACTGGAAAAGGAATAAATTATTTCAGAGAGATGATGATAAGATTTACAGTGGCAAATCATAATTTCAAAGCACATTAGGAAAACAATTGCTAAGCAAGAGCAAATTGACCTTTGACTTAATGAATTCAGTAACTGGGGGATTAATTTACTCTGGAAGAAAGTAAAGAAGTTCAAAAGGAGTTTAAGAACCTCATATAATAGTATCTGTATAAAAATAAATTATAAAACAAACAGGCAAAATTGATTTACATATAATAGTAGAAATGTTAGAAATTAAAAAGATAATAACAAGCAGAGACACAAAAGATATGATAAACTCAAGCTTGGACAAGGTCAAGTGAAGAAATAATGAATCAGACGATGGTACTGAAGCCATCATACAGCCCTGAGGCCAGAGAGAAAGACTGATGGAAATGCGAAAGGTTAACTAAAAGATGGGAAGAACAGATTTAGAGCTCCAATGTATGTTTACAGGAGTGAGAGAAGTAGAGAAGAGAAGGAATAGCAGAGAGGTTGTATTTGAAGACAAAATGGTGGAGATTTTCTAGGCTTGAAGCAATACCTGAATCCCCAGATCAGTTAAAGTGGTGGCTTTTAAAACTCGAAATTCATCGAATCACTTATGAAGTTTAAGCAAGCAAACAAACAAACAATTAAATGCTGGACACACGATTTAGGTTACTGAATCAAAATTTTTTGCCTGGGTTTTGGGGATGAGTATTTTGCAGAAGTACTTGAAGACTGCCTTTCAAGTGGCAGTGGGATTGCAAACCTCTGCCATAATAGTGCATAGGAAGATTAATAAAAACAATTTAACATTGTTGTTTTTAAAATTTTTTTCATTTCTGAGATTTTGGTGCACTCATCACCTGAGCAGGGTACACTGTACCCAATATGTAGTCTTTTATCCCTCAGCCCCCTTCCACTGTTTTCCCCTGAGTCCCCAAAGTCTAATGTATCATTCTTATGCCTTTGCATCCTCATTATTTTAGCTCCCACTTATGCGTGAAAACATACAATGTTTGGTTTTCCATTCCTGAGTTACCTCTCTTAGAATAATGATCTCCAATTCCATCCAGGTTGCTGTGAATGCCATTATTTCATTCCTTTTTATGGCTAAGTAGTATTCCATGGTATGTGTATATACACACACACACACACACATATATATACACATATATATATACATATGTATGTGTGTGTATATATGTGTCTATGTAGTAGTATTCCATGGTGTGTGTGTATGTGTGTGTGTGGAGATATAGATATTGATATCTATATCTATATCTATATATATATCACATTTTCTGTACCACTGGTTGATTGATGGGCATTTGGGCTGGTTCTATATTTTTGCAATTGCAAATTGTGCTGCTATGAACATGGAAGTGTAAGTATCTTTTTTGTATAATCACTTCTTTTCCTCTGGGTGGATGCCTAGTAGTGGGATTGCTGGATAAAATGGTAGATCTACTTTAATTCTTTAAAGAATCTCCACACTGTTTTCCATAGTGGTTGTACTAGTTTACATTCCCACTAACAATGTAAAAGTGTTCCCTTTTCACCACATCCAAGCCAACACCTATTATTTTTTATTATAGCCATTCTTGCAGGAGTACGGTGATATAACATTGTGGTTTTGATTTGCATTTCCCTGATAATTAGTGATGTTGAGCATTTTTCCGTATGCTTGTTTGGCCATTTGTGTATCTTTTTCTGAGATTATCTGTTCACGTCCTTAGTCCACTTTTTGATGGGAATTTTTTTTTTTTTCTTTTTTTGTCTTGCTGTTTGAGTTCTTTGTAGATTCTGGATATTAGTCCTTTGTCAGATCCATTATTTGCAAAATTTTCTCCCACTCTGGGGGTTGTCTGTTAACTCTGCTGATTATTTCTTTTGCTGTACAGAAGCTTGTCAGTTTAATTAAGTCCCATCTTTTTTTTTTTTTTTTTTTTCCCGAGATGGTGTCTCGCTCTGTCGCCCAGGCTGGATTGTAGTCACACTATCTTGGATCACTGCAACCTGCACCTCTCAGGTTCAAGTGATTCTTCTGACTCAGCCTCCAGAGTAGCTGGGACTACAGGCACATACCACCACACCCAGTTAATTTTTGTATTATTGTAGAGATGGGGTTTCAGCATGTTGGCCAGCCTGGTCTTGAACTCATGTCCTTAAGTGATCTGCCAGCCTTGGTCTTCCAAAGTGCAGGGATTACAGGCATGACCCAATACACCCGGTCAAGTCCCATCTATTTTTCTTTTTTTTTTTACATTTGCTTTTAGTTCTTGGTCATGAAGTCTTTGCCTAAGCCAATGTCTAGAAGAGTTTTTCTGATGTTATCTTCTAGAATTTTTATGGTTCCAGGTCTTTGATTTAAGTCCTTGATCCATCTTGAATTGATTTTTTTAAAAGGTGAGAGAAGAGGATCCAGTTTCATTCTTCTACATGTGGCTTGCCAATTATCCTAGCACCATTTATTGAATAGGATATCCTTTCCCCAGTTTATACTTTTGTTTGCTTTGTCAAAGATCAGTTAGCTGTAAGTATTTGGCTTTATTTCTGGGTTCACTATTCAGTTCCACCAATCTCTGTGCCCATTTTTATACCAGTACCATGCTGTTTTGGTGTCTGTGGCATTGTAGTATAGTTTGAAGTTGGGTGAGGCAATGCCTCCAGATTTGTTCTTTTTGCTTAGTCTTGCTTTGGCCATGTGGGCTCTTTTTAGATTCCATATGAATTTTAGGATTGCTTTTTTAAAATTCTGTGAAGAGTAATGGTGGTATTTCAATGTGAATTGCATTGAATGACTTAAAGCAATGACCATTGCTTTAGGCAGTATGGTCATTTTCACAATATTGATTCTACCCATCTATGAGCACGGGATGTGTTTCCTTTTCTTTGTGCCATCTATGATTTCTTTCAGCAGTGTTTTGTAGCTTTCCTTGTAGAAGTCTTTCACCTCCTTGGTTAGGTATATTCCTAAGTATTTTATTTTTGTAGCTATTGTAAAAGTGGTTGAGTTCTTGATTTGATTCTCAGCTTGGTCACTGTTGGTGTATAGGAGAGCTGCTGTTTTGTGTACATTAATTTTGTATCCTGAAACTTTGCTGAATTCATCTACCAATTCTAGGAGCTTTTTGGATGAGTCTTTAGGGTTTTCTAGGTATAAGATTATATCATCAGCAAACAATGACATTCTGACTTCCCCTTTACTGATTTGGATACCCTTTATTTCTTTCTCTGGCTAGGACTTACAGTGCTATGTTGAATAGAAGTGGTGAAAGTGGGCATCCTTATCTTGTTCCAGTTCTCAGGGGTAATGCTTTCAACTTTTCCCCATTCAGTATAATGTTGGCTGTGGGTTTGTCATAGATGGCTTTTATTGCCTTAAGGTGTGTCTTTTCTATGCTGATTTTGCTGAGGGTTTTAATCATAAAGGGATGCCAGATTTTGTCAAATGCTTTCTCTACGTCTACTGAGATGATCATGTGATTTTTGTTTTTGATTCTGTTTATGTGGTGTATCACATGTATTGAGTTACATATGTTAAACCATCCCTGATTCCCTGGTATGAAACCCACTTGATCATGGTAGATTATCTTTTTGATATGTTGTTGGATTCCGTTCACTAGTACTTTGTTGAGAATTTTTGCATCTATGTTCATCAGGTGTATTGGTCTGTAGTTTTCTGTTTTGGTTATGTCCTTTCCTGGTTTGGTATTAGGGTGATACTGGCTTCATAGAATAATTTAGGGAGGATTCCCTCTTTGTCTATCTTGTGAAATAGTGTCAATAGGATTGGTATCAATTCTTCTTTGAATGTCTGATAGAATTCAGCTATGAATTTGTCTGGGCCTGGACTTTTTTTCTTGGCAGTTTTAAAATTACCATTTCAGTCTTGCTGCTTGTTATTGGTCTGCTCAGAGTTTCCACGTCTTCCTGGTTTAATCTAAGAGGGTGGTATATTTCCAGGCATTTATCTGTCTCCTCTAGGTTTTCTAGTTTATGCCCATAAAGGTGTTCATATTGGCCTTGAATAATCTTTTGTATTTCTGTGGTATCAGTTGTAATATCTTCCATTTAATTTCGAATAAAGCTTATTTGGATGTTCTCTCTTCTTTTCTTGGTTAATCTAGCTAATGATCTATCAATCTTATTTATCTTTTCAAAGAACCAGCTTTTTGTTTCATTTATCTTTTGTATTGTTTTCCATTTCAATTTCATTTAGTTCTACTCTCATCTTTTTTATTTCTTTTCCTCTTCTGCATTTGTGTTTAGATTGTTCTTGTTTCACCAACTGCATGGAGAATTGGAAGTGTGGATTTGGATTGTATATATGTGCTTTTTCAGACTTTTTGATGTAGGCATTTAATGCTATGAATTTTCCTCTTAGCACCGCTTTTGCTGTATCCCAGAGGTTTTGATAGGCTGTGTCACTATTTGTTACTATTATCGTTCAGTTCAAAGAATTTTTTAATTTCCATCTTGACTTCATTGTTGACCCATCAATCATTCAGGAGCAGGTTATTTAGTTTCCATGTATTTTCATGGTTTTGTGGGTTCCTTTTGGAGTTGATTTCCAGTTTTATTTCACTGTGGTCTGACAGAATATTTGATATAATTTCTATTTTCTTAAATTCACTAAGACTTGTTTTGTGGCCTATCATATAGTCTGTCTTGGAGAATGTTCCATGTGCTGATGAATACAATGTATAGTCTGTAGTTGTTGGGTAGAATGTTCTGTAAATATCTGTTAGGTACATTTGTTGTAGGGTATAGTTTAATTCCATTTTTTCTTTGTTGACTTTTTGTCTTGATGATCTGTCTAGTGCTGTCAATGTAGTATTAAAGTCCCTCACTATTATTGTGTTGCCATCTCTCTTATTTTTACGGTCTAGTAGTAATTGTTTTATAAATTTGGGCACTCCAGTGTTAAGGTGTATATACAGTTAGGATCGTGATATTTTCCTGTTGAACTAGTGCTTTTATCATTGTATAATGTCCCTCTTTCTCTTTCTTAACTGCTATTGCTCTATAGTTTGTTCTGTCTGGTATGAGAATAGCTTCTCCTGCTCGCTTTTGGTGTCTCTTTGTATGGAATATGTTTTTCTATCCCTTTACCTTAAGTTTATGTTAATCCTTATTTTAGGTGAGTCTCTTGAAGATAGCAGAAACTTGGTTGGTGAATTTTTATCCATTCTGCTATTCTGATCTTTTAAGTGGAGCACTTAGGCCATTTACATTCAACGTTAGTATTGAGATGAGAGGTACTATTCTATTCATTGTGCTATTTGTTGCGTGAATACCTTGTTGTTCTTGTTGTTTTCATTGTGTTTTTGTTATATAGGTCCTGTGAGATGTATGCTTTAAAGAGGTTCTATTTTGGTGTATTTCCAGAATTTGTTTCAAGATTTAGAGTTCATTTTAGATTGTGGTGCTGGTTTTGTGGTGGCTAATTCTCTCAGCATTTGTCTGGAAAAGACCATATCTTTCCTTCATTTATGAAGCGTAGTTTCACTGGATACAAAATTATTGGCTGATAATTGTTTTGTTTTAGGAGGCTAAAAATAGGACCCCAATTTCTTCTAGCTTGTAGGATTTCTGCTGGGAAATCTCCTGTTACTCTGATAGGTTTTCCTTTTTAGGATACCTGAGGCTTTTGCCTCAGAGCTCTTAGTATTCTTTTCTTCATCTTGGCTCTAGGTAACCTGATAACTATGTGCCTAGGCAATGATCTTTTTGCAATGGATTTCCCAGGTGTTCTTTGAACTTCTTGTATCTGGATGTCTAGATCTCTAGCAAGACCAAGGAAATTTTCCTTGAATATTTCCTCAAATATGTTTTCCAGACTTTTAGATTTATCTTCTTTCTCTTCTTCCTTCCAACTATTCTTAGGTTTGGACTTTTAACATAGTCCCAAACTTCTTCAAGGCTTTATCCATTTTTAAAAATGATTTTTTCTTTGTCTTTGATGGATTTGGTTAATTCAAGCCTTGTCTTCAAGCTCTGAAGTTCTTCTGCTTGGTGATTCTGTTACTGAGACTTTCTGGTGCATTTTGCATTGACACTATTGTAGTTTTAAAATGTGTCCACAAATTCTCCCTTGGAAAAGTAGAGTATAGTTCCTCTCCTCTCCTTGGAAGCAGGCTGGACTTAGACTCACTTCTAATAAATAGGATGTGGCAGAAGTGACTGTGTGTGGCTTTTGAAACTAGAATGAAAAACATTACTAACTCCTCCCTGTTCTCTATCAGATCATCTACTCTGGGGGAAGCAAGGTGCCAGAGTGTGGGGACACTCAAGTAGCCTGAGGAGAGACCCACATGGGGAAGAAGGGAGGCTTTGCACTGGCCAGCTTCCATTTATACCAACTTAAGAGTCAACCACATTTGAATTAGATCCTCCAGCCCAGTCAAGCTTTCAGATGACTGCAGAAGTGGCCAACATCTTGACTGCAAACATAATCCAGAGATCAGCCTGGGACCACTCTGTATTTCCTGAGTTGTGGAAACTAGGAAGTGATTGTTGTTATTATTTTAAACCATTGAGTTTCTGTGTAATTGGTTAGAGAGAAATAGATAACTAATACAGATACTACAGCAAATTGTAGTAAAAGTACTGATTATCAAAGGTAAAGAGAAAAATGTAAAAGTTAACACAGAGAAGAACTCTGTTACCTATCAAAGAATTATAGTTACAATGACAGAACACTTCTCATCAATTGATTCAAGAAGACATAGGACAATGCTGAAGGAAAATATCTGTCAACTTAGATTTCAATATTCCCCTGAATGATCAGAGTAAAACAGTGTCATTTTCAAACATACAAAGACAAAGATGTCTGCTCACAGATCTAATTGAATGAACTAATAAATAATACATTTCAGAAATAAGAAATTGGAAACAGAAGAAAAAAGGCACACGAAGAATGAATGATGAACACAGCAATTGGTGGCATATATTGATAGAATTATTTAACTATGGACCATAAAATAATTCAATGTTTTAAGATAAATAAAATTTTGGATAATGCCAAGGAAAATGACAGAGGATGAGGGAAGATGCCATTAGAAGAGATTTTAAAGAATGATAAGATGCTTGCCTTAGTTAAGGAGACTGGAGAAGATACTATATGATCTTAAACTTTGTTAGAATTATAGCATCATATATGTATATTAAAATGTAAAAGTAATCACTGAAATATAACATTGTGATCCATAATTTCAAAATCAGCAAAGTGGTTGTGGGGTGGGGTAAAGTGGAGAATTAAAAAAACATATAACAATCCACCAGAAAACAGGAATTAAAAAAAGAAGCAGAGGAAAGAAACAGCATAATACACGATAGAAATCAGTCTAACGAATAATAGAAATAAATTTTCAGAATAAATACAAAGACCTACACTTATCTACTAAAAATAAAGTCTTTTGAATTGGATTACAAAAGTATTTAGCTATATTCTGCTTACAAGATGGGAAGGAGGTTGGAAGAAAGGGATAGAAGAGTACCAAACAAAGAGCATAGGAAAACACAAAACAAAAGAAAAATGTGATAATGATATTAATATCAAACAATTCAGAATTATGACAAAAGGCATTATAAAAAAAGGGATGAAGAGGAACATCATCCAATGGTTAAAAATACAATCTACAGAGGAGGAATTACAACAATAATTAATGTATATGCACTTAACAATGTAATTTCAAAACATAAAGGCTAAACTGATAGAATTAAGAGAAGATATAAGAAAAGCTGCTAAGGCAAAGCTAAAGTTCTCCAAATTAAAGCCTATTGAGAGTTTTTTGTGAATGTCCCCTGTGGAGAAGGCCAATTTTAAATGACAAGGGTGGCATTCAAAAGGAAGGCCATTTTTTTCAAACATCAAGAAAGGACAAACATGACAGTTGCCTATGATTCTAAATGCATTTTAGTATTCTGGTACAGTATTAATTTATTGAAATAGAAAATTAAAATATAATGTTTATAAATGCTACAGAGTATTTCTCAAAATAGAAAATTATAAATGCTTCTCAGTTTAAGTTATCCTTGCCTCTAAATTTACTTCTCAAAAAATGTTCTGAGCTTTCCATTACTTTGTGAGAATTTATTTGGTGACAGCATTAATGTTTAAGATGACTTGTGAAAATTTTAGAAAGTAAGAAGTGTGTATCAAGAAGAAGTGTAAAAATTATTCTAATTATATAAAGTACTCTGTCTTTTGCCATTTAAAAAATATACTATTTTCTGAAGATCATCTTATTAGGTTAGTGCAAAAAAAAAGCAATTGCAGTTTTTCCCATTATTTCTTTTGTACCAACCTAATATTTTCTTTTTTCTTTTTTTTTTCCAACTTTTATTTTAAGTTCAGGGGTACATGTGCAGGATGTGCAGGTTTGTTACATAGGTAAACATGTGCGATGGTGGTTGGCTGCACAGATCAGCCCATCACTTAGGTAATAAGCCTAGCCTCCATTAGCTCCTCTTCCTGAAGCTCTCCAGCTCTCCTTCCACCCACTCCCAGCCTCTGACAGGCCCCAGTGTGTGTTTTTCCCCCCATGTGTCCATGTGTTCTCATCGTTCAACTCCCACTTATAAGTGAGAATATGTGGTGTTTGGTTTTCTGTTCCTGTGTTAGTTTGCTGAGGATAATGGCTTCCAGCTCCATCTATGTCCCTTCAAAGGGCATAATCTCGTTCCTTTTTATGGCTGCATAGTATTCCATGGTGTATATGTACCACATTTTCTTTATCCAGTCTATCATTGATGGGCTTTTATGTTGGTTCCATGTCTTTGCTATTGTGAATAGTGCTGCAATTTAGTGAAATGGCACTATGAAAATAAAATAATAGTTGTTCCTAGATTATTTTATTTTCATAGTGCCATTTCATTAAATTGTTTATCATTTTCCTTATAGTCAATATGTTGAGAAAATCTCTGACCATTTGGTAAATAAGAACACCATTGCAGGGCTTTTTCAAAGGACAAACTCAGAGGTTGGGAAGTCAAAATCTTAGTAGTATGATACTTTCCTTACTCCCATGTACAATACCCTAACAGCAATGCAGGTGGTAGACTTGGGTCCTCACTTCACTCTCACTAGCTGTTTTTTCTGAGTTGTTGTTCAACTTCTCTGAACTTCAGGTTTTTTATCCAGAAAACGTAGTTATTAACTTCCAACTCATAGAAATGTGGAGAAGATTAAATGACATGATTTATATAAAGCAATTAATTAGTATAGCAGCTAACTCATAACTGGGAAGTACTAGAGGTAAATTTTGAAGCCAAGTCTTCTAGTTCTTTTTCTTTCTCCAGAGCTTCTTAGATCTCTAGGATATCTTTCTGAGTCATGAAAGCTGTTCCTTTAACTGACTTCAAAGGGAGAAGGCTTTATTTTATTTTGTAATGTCAATCTGCTTTAGCTGGCTACATCCTAAATATTGATCATGTTAAGTACCCTTTTCCAGGTGTTAAAAAGCACATCCTTAACTCCTTTCATAAACTGAATTATTTGAGAGACAGAAATCACTCTGTGGAGAGCGAAATTTATTATTTAGACCCTGTTATTAAAACATAGATGCTAATCTATATAGATTATTTGAATCTGTTCTTAAATAGATTATTTGTCTCATCTAGCAGCATATTTTAAGAATAACTGAGTTGGAGATGCCTGTTAGAAGGCAACGACTACAAAGAACAAAATGGGTCAAATTGTTTTTATTTTTGACTTAAAAAAACACGTGGCCCAGGGGTGGTTGAAAAAGTAATCCTATTGAGGCTCTGTGATACTTTGTTTCTGAACAGATACTTCTTTTCACCTCTTATCATTAAAAGAAAACCTAGCAATAATGACAAACCTAAATAAATACCTGGTTTCTCTTTCCTGACTCTTGGTAGCTAAAGCAAAGAAACCCGATCCTGGTGTACTGCCACTGTTTACATTTCTGTCTGCTTTGAAGCAAGGCAATGCCTGAAGAGGTTCACCCACTGTGGCTCCATCTCTGAAGGAGTCAGAAGGCAAGCTCCTTTAGAAAACTTAAACATCATCCTCAAATACAATGAGTCTCTTCTCCAGGACAAAATAAGGGCTGCCTGCCTCAATGATATGATTCCCTCCCATGGCTTGGGTTGGGAACATTTCTGTGGCCTTTGAGATGGTAACGTTTTTCTCACTTGTAAATATGGATGGTGAATGATGAGTATGAGCAAGAAATATTTACCATGTAAATCAGACGAGAGCTACACAAAGTTTCCTTGTTTTTGTTTCAGTCTTAGACGTATATAGAGCAACTGCACTTTTGTTAAACTGGTTCTGAAAATATATTAGAAGTTTAATCATCAGCCAATAAAATATGCGACTTCATTCCTGATTCACTTTTTTCTTCTTAAAGAAAGTTCATTTTCTGTTTTTGATGGGAGGAGATGCTAAATTGCTTAATCACCATGACAAAGAAGTATTTCTTAGTTTACCTTTCTGAAACGTTTTTATTTTGAAATAATTTTAGATTTACAAAGAGTTGCAAAGACAGTATAAAAGATTTTTTATAACTATAAAAGTTGCAAAGACAGTATAAAAGGTGAACATGTACTGTTCACCCAACTTCCCCTAATGCTAGCATCCTATATAGCCATGGTACTTTTATCAACATCTTAGTTTACTTTTAAATAACTTTTTTGATCTAAGCTCAGCAAGATGCCTGCACTCTGACATGCGTTAAACGAGCTGAGGTCTATTAAGAACAAGATTTTTGTTTTAGCTAACCGGAAATTTTAGTTGGAAAAATAAATAGAAGCCATAAACTTAATCTTAAATCATACCACAGTATCCTGGTTGCCTAAAGTGGCTTGGGTTGAGAACATTTCTGTGCGCTTTAAGATAGAATTCTGGATGCCAGATAAGGCCATATGCTTCCAAACCATAGGTTCCCACATTGTCAGGATGTTAGGTATCTACCCATTTAAAAATTATGTCTAAGAGAGGGCTAGCCACAGTGGCTCACACCTGTAATCCTAGCACTTTGGAAGACTGAGGCAGGTGGATCACTTGAATTCAGGAGCTTGAGAGCAGCCTGGACAACATGGTGAAGCCCCATCTCCACTAAAAATACAAGAATTAGCCAGGCATGGTGGTACATGCCTGTAATCCCAGCTACTCAGGAGGCTGAAGCATGAGAATTGCTTGAACTTGGGAGGCAGAGGTTGTAGTGAGCAGAGATTGTGCCACCGCACTTCAGCCTGGACGACAGAGAGAGACTCTGTCTCGAAAAAAAAAAAAAAAAATGCAAGAGGAGATACCAAAGAAGATGATCTCCATGTTAGCCTGTGAATCAAATCACAGTTTATTCTGTTTTTATAGCGCCACTAATACATACTGTCCCAAACTCTCTAATCTTTCTTTTACTCCCTGGTTATGAGTCAGCGTCAGGCTGTGCTTGCCTGGTAAATCTGAAATTTTTCCTCTATTTTCTTTTTCCTCCCTCAGTGTGATATGATCCTCACCAAGAGCTCCTCACTCTTCATCAATCAAAGCCCTGTTGGCCCTCACCTCTCTGAAGCTTTCCCTGACCTTTCCCTATCTTCTCTGTCTTGTGTGTATAACCCTACACAAAATTCTATCATTGTAACTATATTGCACTTTGCCTGTTTGCGTATCCATCTTCCTCCCTGGATTTGAATACTTCTCAAGAAATAAACTACGCCTTATTTTTTCTCTGTATCCTTAAGAGTTACCTCATTGCATAGAACATAATAGGCCTTCCACAGATGGGTGAATTTGAAGCTATTCTAGCATTTATATCTTACTATTTGCAGATAAGCTTTCTCTTTGAATTGTTTAGATTCATCTGGAATAAAGACCTTCTAAGTAGAAAACCTGAAGTCAATGTTTTTCAAAATGTGGTTCATGGGTCACTGCATTAAGGATCATTTGGGGTGTTGTTAAAAAGCACTAACATAAACCTATCAAATATGAATAACTGGGGAATGCATCCTGAAGCTGTCAGTTAGTAAGATCTCCAGATGCTTCTGATGTGCACTGGCATTTGAGAACCACTTGGAGAAGTTCCATGAATCCATCAACTTAGTTATTTCGTTCTCTTTCCACAGAGGTTTTAAGGAGGGTATAATTGATATGGCCATAAATTAAATGAATAACAATATATTAGGATCAGGGAGAAAACCTCTGGATGGTTTGGTGTAACAGATACTATGACTAAGCTTCAAACTGGATTCTAAGATACATGCCAGGCAGAGCAAAAAACAAAGTAAAAGAAAATTAAGTACACAGTACTTACTATAAGAAGGGATAAAATGTCAGTTTCTCAGGGGAGACCCTTCTCCCCCACCCAGGCACTAAGTTTTTTTTCAGAATAAGCATGAGTTAAAGGTTTTATTTAACTCATTCACAAGGAAACCAGTGAAGTGTTGTAACGAGATGAAAGGAGAATCCCAAGGACAGACACATTTATAGATCGGGAATATTAAAATGACCGTGCAAACAGAGCCAAATTGGGTTTTTTGGTTGTTTTTCCACTGGACAGAATTCATTTGTGTGTCTATGGACAAGAACAATTTAGCATTGCTGCCAGTTATGTACAATTTATAAAGCTGTAAAACAGCTCCCACAGAACTGGAATAAGACAACACAGGTGTGCTCTAGAATGACCACACACAGTTTTCCATTTAAGCACAAAATTTTCCTTATAGTCTCCCCACTTTTGATTAAAAAGAACCTCAAAGATTCTTGGTGACAAACTGAGTATGGCCTTATTAGATTTAGCCTGGTTCTTTACACAGGTGCATTAAGAATGTTAACCATATCGGCCTTCTTTAAGTTTGTTCCACTGGAGGTCTCTATAAGAAATCTCAGCTTGATCTTCTACAAGTTTCTAGTAATTTGCTGTGCTGAGGCTAAGGATGTAAGTCCAAGGAAATCTCTCCATAAAATTTCATCTGCAGTATCTATACATTTTGGCCTCATTCCTTTCTCCTTGAAATTTTCAAAACATCTCAAGGATCTTGGCCTGCCAGGAAAGTGACCCCCCTTACCACCTGCGAGGATGGACCTTGTATAAATCCAGGTCAGTTTTCCTCGGAGACCTTTGCCAATACTGGCTCCATCAAGTCAACCTTAGTTCCTAAAACAGGACTGATCAGGCACAGGCTATGGCTTCCCCAGGCTGGCAGGAAGCTCCTCTGCAGCCATTGTTCACAGAGTTGCAGCCAGGCACTACATTTTTAAAGTGATTTCTCACTTGGGATTTACTTGGGAGCAGTGAGTGCCAGAATGGATCAATATTTTCAACAAGATTTTTGGCAAATATCTATTTCTGTAGTGAATAAAATATGATATAAGCTCAGGATACACACTAAGGACACCTTCCCTTTTATGTTGTTGTACTATTTTTTTTTAAACAGGTTGACTCCAAATAGCCTCTCTCCTGTTAGCCATTAAAGGCATCTCTTTACACAGCTTCTTAGATAAGCTTCCCTTCATCACTTGTCACGGTGAAGCCACACCAAAGTTATAATCTCTAACAAGTAACAAGAATGCAGGTACAAAGCATTACTGATTGAAAGTAGATTTATGTTCTTTGGAGACCAGATGAGCAGTTGTTAATGTTGACATTCTATTTATGAAATTTGAGAAGCTTGACTAGCAGTATTCTCTGGATAGATGTCATCCAGCTTTATAACAATGTAAACAACAGACAATAATACCAACAGTAGCAAATACTTATCAAAGAGCTACTGCATGGACACTGTGAATATGCTATCTGAGTCCATTTTAAGAACCCCATGTTCTAGATAATATTAGCCCCCATTTCACAAATGAGGAAATAGACTTGCAGTGGTCAAGTCAATTATCCTACCTCACATAACTGGTAAGCAGCGCAGTCAGGATTAACACCCAGGTCTGTCTGATACTAAAGCATGTGAACTCTGTAGAGTATTATCTACACAACACAAATATTAAAAAGAGGAAAGAATCGGAATAGGTAGTGGAACATGTCCTGGACTAGGAATAAGACACTCAAGTTCCTTTGCCAACCTGGGCAGAGTAACAATTTGTTTGGTCTCAAGTGTCTTTATCTATAAAATAAAAGATGTTTCTGGTCTCAAATTTATTTTTTAAAAATATTTTTTAAAAAATATTTTTTGTAGAGAGGGGAATCTCACTATGTTTCCCAGGCTGGCCTCGAACTCCTGGCTTCAAGCAATCCTCCTGCCTCAGCCTCCCAAAGGGTTGGCATTCAGGTGTGAGCCACTGCCCCTAGTCTCAAATTTCTTTATCTACAAACTAAGGAATTGAACCATATGACTTTGGGGTCTCCTTGCAGATTTAAAGTTGGTTATTATTCTTTTGCTAGAACCAAAATTAATACAAATAAACTATTTAAAATAAAAATTTAGTTTTTGCCATTGGACTTTATTGCTTCCACCTCAGAGATAAAGATGACACATTGAAAAGATAGCTATAATTGTCTGTACCAGTGTTTAAATCTCTGCTTCTGTTGCACAGAAGTTATATTAGCTCTAGAACTAACATTGATCATTTCTATTTGGGTGTTTACTCTGTGTCAGTCACTCTTGTAAGAACTATAAATATATTACCTACTTCTACATTCTTCAATTTATGATGTAGATGGTATTATTAAACTAATTTTACCGGTGGGGAAACTGAAGCACAAAGAGACAAGTAATCTACTGGAAGTCACACATGTGACAGGTGGTAGAACCAGGATTTGGACTCAAGAAGTTTACCTGAGACTCTAGAGCCCACGCAGTTTTCTTGAGAGCCTACCACCCGTGTTATTAACCACTATATTAAGTCCTCTCCAAAAATAATGCCTTGTATAGCTTGTTATTCATGGAAATAAATATAGTAATTACAATGTCAGAGTCATATATTTGATATCTGAAGGAAATAACTGAATGTAAAATTATTTGAACTCCATATTGCCATAGAATTCTAATAACTTTCCATGATATCTTTGCATGAATCAAAATAGTCACATTTTAAAATTAAGCCCATGGAGGCATGGCCTTCTCTATCTCATGTTGCACCTGGAACATTGCTCCATGCATCTTTGTTGGATGAACTAATGCACTAAAGAGAAAGAAATTTTCCCTTACTGTGTATGTATGCTTGAACTTACACATCTCATTTTAATATCTGAAAAATTACATTAAAAACTCTCTCCAATTAGAGTCTGCATATTTCAGGTCACAATAACTTTTCATTTCAAATAATATAATGTCAACATACTAAAGAATTTAATTATTTTGAAGTACATTTTCTTCAACACTATAATTTAAGAGGGCTTAACTATCTGTTGACTTGAAGCATTATGTGTTATCTATTCAGTGCTACCATTATTATACAAGTGACTTTTTCTTAGAGAAATGTAGTGACAACTGTTCAACTAAAGGACCGCTTAACCATTCTTCTCTGAAAGCCTTATATAACTTTTTTGAGGAAACCATACCATAATATACCATAATATCCCCTAAAGTCAAAATCAATGGGTCAAGCTCCTCTTTTAGAACATGCATCCTCTTAAATCATGCAGATTTAATTTTCCCCATGATAGCCTCCAGGGATATCAGAGGGTTGTGATTTTTTCTTTTGTTTGGTTTTTAAATGCACAATGTACTCATGACAGCAAATCAAACCTGTTAGTGGCATCAAACAAGTAGGATTGATGCCGGGAACAGGACCACTGCAAATTTTATTAAAACTGCAATCACTGAGAGCACAGCACACGGTGGGGTTTTAAATACCTCTCTCTGTGGCATTTGTGATATTAAGAGCTGCAGCATAAACAAAGGAAAAAGCAAATCAAATGTGGTATAAACATTACATGATTGCTTCCACTTTTGTAGATGCAACAAGTAAATTTGATCTCTAGGAAAGAAGACAGCCAGAAGTCTAAAATTTTGAAGACAATGCTGATCTTTTATAGTTATATCTATTGACATCTGCTTCTGTGACATGATAGATAGATAAATAGATAGATAGAGATTATTATTTATTTTCATCTTTCGGAATTCTACTTGTCTTACCCATTTCATATGTCTGCAAAAATATCTTCAGATAAAAGCTTCTGAATAGATTTTGTTGGCCTTAAGGGTACATAGTGCAGCCTTCCAGACTGCAAAGAAATTGGGCTGGCAGCACTCAGGTGTCCTGACAAGTGATGGAGACTCATGCACTGAAGACACTTAAATTCTCCATATGACTTGCATTCCCTTGTCACTCCCCAAAATGCCTCTCCGTGTTTTGACAGGAGGCTGCTTTTCAAAGTCCTGAGGAAATAAGGACGCATTTAAACATTAGGGAACCCTACAATGACCCTGTACCTAGAAGGACTCTGTTCTTTTTGTTCTGCTTCTAGACCCTGCCTGGCTCTTATTTGCAGTTTTGTATTTGTGCCAAGACACCTCTTCCCACCAGCAATTGCCGACTGACAGTCCTCTCTTGATTCCAGCTTCTGCCCAATGTTTTCCTTAATGGCTTAAAGCTTCAAGGGTAAACAAGATAATAATAGAAAATGCAATCAACAAGAGCTTGATACACTCCAGCATCCATCTATTTTAATTTGGGTCTCAAGTACTCTACATTCAGCCAGTTTCTATACACAAAGCAGTATTTATCTGAATGTGATAGTCACAGAATGTAGTAAGAGCCACATTCAGCCTCAAATAAATAAGTGCATTTTTAAAAATCATAGTTAAGGCAAAGAATGTGAGGGGAAAAAAGAAAATTAGATATTTGTAAATTGTAAATGAGTCTTTTGCAATGATTAAAAAACTTATAACAAAGACACCCCCCAGCTATAAAAAACAATAATTATGTTATCACCTTAAAAGATTTGATTTCTATGGTCTGGTATTTTATTTTATTTTATTTTATTTTATTTTATTTTACTTTATTGTAGAGATGAGTTTTTGCCATGTCACCCAGGCTTGACTCCAACTCCTGGATTCAAGTGATTCACCCACCTTGGCCTTCCAATGTATTGGGATTATAGGCATGAGGCCCTGCACTGGTCAGAGGAACTAATATTCTTTCTCCCTCTCTCTCTCTTTCTTTGAGACAGGGTCTCACTCTGTCGCCCAGGCTGGAGTTCAGTGGCTCCATCTCAGCTCACTGCAACCTCCGCCTCCCAGGCTCAAGCAGTTCTCCTGCCTCAGCCTCCCGAGTAGCTGGGATTACGGGTGTCCACCACCATGCCTGGCTAATTTTTGTATTTTAAGTAGAGCCATGGCTTCACCATGTTGCCCAGGCTGGTCTTCAACTCCTGGCCTCGAGTGATCCACCTACCTCGACCTCCCAAAGTGCCGGGATTACAGGTGTGAGCCACTATGGTTGGCCCTCTGGTCTAGCATTTTAAAGGGAGCATATGCCACTGGTCAAAACAGGGAAGTAAAATCAGAATTTCAAAAGTTGTCCCAAGCAATCACGATAGCAAACCCTCATTGAAAATTCCAGCCCTGCCATTCAAATCAGCATGTTCCAGTGCCATATCCCTCTGCCCCTGAGTATCTGTCTTCCTGGCCTTTAGAGGTACTCAGGAGAAAATAATTTCAGATATATAAAAAAAGTATAGATCACTCTTTGACTACACACCATACCTAAAGCAGAATGTGAAGTGGATTAGAAAAGCAGACAAAACTGTCTCTTAAAAGAGAATTTCCTCTATATGGCCCTGAAAAGTCACTTAGTCTCTATTTCAACCTAATAAAATGAATAGGCAGCAAATAAAAGGTTTTGAGGGAAAAAGGCTAGCTGGAATCATCCCACTGAAAATAATGCTTTCATTTCTGTGAGGAACTAATAAAATTATTTCAAGCAGAAGGAAAATTTCTAGTTAAAAATTAAGCTTTATGAGCCAAGATGGCTGATTTATTTTTGTTTTATCACTGTATATTCATTCTCATATTTGGGGACAGCTAAGGAATGATCTTAGCTGGAGGGCAGAAGCCACAAACTGGGTGTGAATGCCTTTAGCACCTGTAAGACAAATTTCAATTTCAGAGATTTTAAAATATGCAACAAAGAAACTAAAATTGTGATTATAAGGGATTAATGACTGACATGCAACCCAGATATGCCAAAATATGAAAAAATGAACATCTTAGAATGCATGAAATATGATATGTAGATTTCTCTGGTGACATCAGACAATAAGATGTTCCCTGGTCACATCCTGCCATGAATCCTCTCCTAGAGCCCTGTGGCACACAGGGGCCTGAGACAGGGCTTAACCTTCCTAGAAGAGCCTCCACAGTTGTAAGATTGAAAACTTTTTTCTACATGCCAGATGACTGTGGCATCTGGGAAACAACAGAGGCTTCCCTGTCAATGTTAAATCAGTATACCTAAATAGTTATTACCTAGCGGTGCTTCCCTTTCCTGTAGGAGCTTACCTTTGTTTTACTTTTCCCTTTATGCTGTAAGTCAGTAACACCCAACAAAGTGTGGAAAATGTTCACTGAGAAATCAGAATCCTAACAAAACTTTTGTGCTGGATCCTCCAAACCATTCCAGACTATAAAATCATAAATTTCAGGTTTCCACCTATACGTAGAAAAGAAGAGTCAGCTGGGTGGAGACTTCATAAGCGGCTGCTGTTCTCTGACCCCCTTGACTTCCTCTATCTAGGTAGCTCTGCCAACTTGTAGGTCTCAAGCTTAGCAGCTTTAAGGATTGATTCCTTCCCAAAGGAAATGGTATGTTCCACATCCTGTTCATCAGGACCTCTGTTGCGGGAAGTCAGGGACCCCAAACGGAGGGACCAGCTGGAACCACGGCAAAAGAACATACATTGTGAAGATTTCATGGACATTTATCAGTTCCCAAAATTAATACTTTTATAATTTCTTACACCCATCTTACTTTAATCTCTTAATCCCATCATCTTCATAAACTGAGGATGTATGTCACCTCAGGACCCTTTGATGATTGCATTAACTGTACAAATTGATTGTAAAATATATGTGTTTGAACAATATGAAATCAGTGCACCCTGAAAAAGGACAGAATAATGCAATTTTCAGGGAACAAGGAAAGATAACTATAAGGTCTGACTGCCTGCGGGGTCGGGCAGATAGAGACATATTTTTCTGCTCGCAGAAAACCTATAGACAGATGTGTGAGTACGAGAAATATCACTGAATTCTTTTTGCAGCAAGGAATAGCCCTGGGGAAGGAATGCATTCCTGGGGGTAGGTCTATAGATGGCTGCTCTGGGAGTGTCTGTCTCATGCGGTTGAGATAAGGACTGAAATACGCCCTGGTCTCCTGCAGTACCCTCAGGCTTACTAGGATTGGGAAATTCCAGCCTGGTACATTCTAGTTAGACCAGTTGTCTGCTCTCGAACCCTGTTTCCTGTTAAGATATTTATCAAAACAATGTGTGCACAGTGGGACATAGATGCTCATCAGTAATTCTAATTTTGTCTTGCCTTGTGTTCTTTATTGCCCTTGAAGCATGTGATCCTTATGACCTACTCTCTGTTTGTACACCCCCTCCCCTTTTAAAATCCCTAATTAAAACTTGCTGGGTTTGTGGCTCAGGGTCACCATCACGGTCCTACCAATATGTGATGATACCCCCAGAGGTCCAGCTGTAAAATTTCTCTCTTTGTACTTTCTTTTTATTTCTCAGACTGGCTGACACTTAGGGAAAATAGAAAAGAATCTATGTTGAAATATTGGGGGCTGGTTCTCCTGATAGACTTTCACCTTCAAAATTCTTCAGCCAATATCCAAGTGTTGTGAAAACCTAATCAACATAGGAATCAATTGCCTTTGACAAAATTTTCCCATCTCTGAGTTTGTCCTGGAGCTCAATGGAGCAACAGAACTGCAAAAATATCAAACTAATGAACAGAAAGGTTCATGTTACTTTATCAAAATAGTATAATATTTGGAAGAAGTGTTTTTTTCCCAAAGCATAAATGCATGTATTAATTCTTCCTAATTATAAAGATCTCTTTATAAAGATGCAAAAAGTATAGACCTACATAAAGTATAAAATAGAAGTTACACCCATATAATTTTCTTTCTTTTTTTTCTCACACTGTTGCTGGGGCTGGAGTGCAGTGGCACAATCTCTGCTCACTGCAACCTCTGCCTCCCAGGTTCGAGCGATTTTCCTGCCTTAGCTTCCCAAGTAGCTGAAATTACAGGTGCCCACCACCACACCCAGCTAATTTTTTGTATTTTCAGTAGAGATAGGGTTTCACCATGTTGGCCAGGCTGGTCTCGAACTCCTAACCTCGTGATTCACCTACCTCGACCTCCCAAAGTGCTGGGATTACAGGTGTGAGCCACCATGCCCAGCACCCCTATATAATTTTCTATGCAGAGATGATGATTTAAGAGTTTGATATACATGTACTCTAAAATATAATAATAAGATATACTGTTCTTTAACTTCCTTTTTCACTTATGAACATATTATATTGGTAATGAATTAATATTCCAAAGCATTTAGAACAGTATCTTGTACATGGTAAGCACTATACAAGTACTTATTAAATACATGAAATAAATAATAAAACAGCAAATAATTATGTAGTATACACTATGTGTCTATATTAACTATTTAATAATCAAGCATCCTAAGAGGTAGGTTCTGCTTTTATCTCTATTTTAGAGAAGAGAAAGCTGAGGCTCAGAGATGGAAAGCAGATCCAAGTCACATATATGGTAATTTTAGAAGTTAATGTATATAAATACATCTCATTCTTTTTAATGGCTGATGGAATTTCATCACATATTTAGTTGGTCTCCTATTGATGCAAATTTAAGTTCTTTACAACTTTTTACTAAGCAGCTTTGTGACAAATAATCTTGAACATATACTTGTGCAAATATCCCTTTAGATAAATTTTCAGAAGTTAAATTGCTGAGACAAATCTATACATATTTTAAAGTTTGATTTTTATTTTTTGTAAACCTCCATGGGGCTTTACCAAATTGTAAGGATAGATGAAAGTGATAGTTTCCCCACACTCTATTGTTATCTTAATTGTTGTCCCTTATAAGTAATCTGTCTTCAATATTTTAAGATAATATCTTTGTCTTTGATGTTTCATTATGATTTGACGGGGTGTGAAATGCTTATTTCTCTGCTCTTCACTTTTACTGATTGGGACTTGGTGTGCTTCATGTTCTTGAAGATTTAAGTCTTTCATCAATGCTGGAAAGTTCTTAGTCACCATGTTTTGGAGTATTGCCTCTCATATTTTCTGTATTTTCTCTTTCTGTAATATATCTTTTATCATTTCTTAAATTCAATTTCATCTTTTCCATCCTTTCAAACTCTTTCTGTATTGAATTCTAAATTCTGAAGAGCTGATTTCTAATGGGTGAATTATCTCTTTATGTCTATCTAATATACTATTACTCATCCATTGAATTTTAATTTTAATTGTATTTTGCATTTGTTAAAATTATATTTAATTATTTTTCAAAACTGCCTGTCTTCCTATTTATTATTTATTATTATTATTATTTTAGACAAAGTCTCACTCTGTTGCCCAGGCTGGAGTGTAGTGGCACAATCTTGGCTCACTGCAACCTCTGCCTCCCGGGTTTAAGAGATCCTTTTGTCTCAGCCTTCCGAGTAGCTGGGACTACAGGTGTGCACCACCATGCCTGGCTAATTTTTGTATTTTTAGTAGAGATGGGGTTTCACAATGTTGGCCAGGCTGGTCTTGGACTCCTGACCTCAAGTAATCTGCCTGCCTTAGCTTCCCAAATTTCTGGGATTACAGGCATGAGCCACTGTGCCTGGCCCTAATGTATTTTCAGCTTTTCTTATTCCTCCTTTTGTATTTTTAATTGCTTTATGCATACTTATTTTATAGTTTCTATGATGTTATTTGGTTAACTGAATTTTCTTTGTATATTACGTTGGATAACACTCACTCGAGGTAGGTTGTTTTCTGTAGGTGTGACAATTTCGCATTGTGAACTCATCCTCAGTGAAACGCCTATGTAACCTGGGTAAAGTGCTTCTTCTTTGAACTTTTTTTTCTTGTTAAATTTTTGGCCTGGAACCAATGTTTTGTGTGCATGTGGGTTTTTGGGCCTGGAACCAATGTTTTGTGTATATGTAGGTTTTGTTGTTGTTGTTTTGCTTTTTTGTTTTTTTGAGACAGGGTCTCACTCTGTTGACCAGGCTGAAGTACAGTGACATGATCTTGGCTTACTGCAGCCTCCACCTCCTGAGCTCAAGCCATCCTCCCACTTCAGGCTCCCAAGTAGCTGAGACTACAGGCATGTGCCACCACACCTGGCTAATTTTTGTATTTTTTGTAGAGACGGAGTTTTGCCATGTTGCCCAGGTTGGTCTCCAGTGCTCAAGCCATCAGCCTCCCAAAGTGCTGTGATTACAGGGGTGAGCCACTGTGCCCAGCCTGAAACCAGTTTGTATGTTCATTTTTCCAGCTGAGAATTCCCAGGCAGTGCTGACGGTATTAAGTCAATATCAAGCCTATGAAAGCTATAGTCCTAGGTGTTGAATATTCACTCCTAAGAAGACCTGGTTTTTTTCTTCCTCACAACTAAAGACAGACAAGCCATTTTGTTGTGTTTTTGTGCCTGTAGATGGAATTTCTAGCCCATCTTTCTACTTTTGTGGTTCTCAGCTTTATACAAGGGTCTGAATGCTAACCTCCATTTCACATGGGCCACAACCCTGTCTCCTGCCCGTTTAAGGGTTTTCAAACTAATCCCTTTTAATGGTCTTCAAACCAATCTCCTAGTTTATAGAGATGAGCACCTGTCCCATTACCTTTAGAACAACAAGAAACCAGCCCATTGAGTTTACAGTTTTTGCAGTTCCTGTGCATTTTGAGCTTCCAGAGATTTACATTTTATTCTTACGAGTTATACAACTAGCCCAGCATTTCTGGGTGTTTGTAGTAGAAAGATTTTCATATTTTCTTGTCTGTCATATTGCTGGAGCTATAGTGTTTAATCCTAGGCTCAAATCTGAGGATATTTCATATTTGGATATTAAATCATAGGTGTGGCTGGGCATGGTAGCTCGTGCCTGTAATCCCAACATTTTGGGAGACCGAGGCTGGAGGATTGCTTGAGGAGTTTGAGACCAACCTGGGCAACATAGCAAGACCCTCTATAAAATAAAATAAAATACCTGGGCACAGTGGTGCACACTTGTAGCCCCAGCAAATCAAGAAGCTGAGGTGGGAGAATAACTTAAGCCTAGGAATTTGAGGCTACAGTAAGCTATGATTGTGCCGTTGCACTCCAACCTGAGCAACAGAATGAGACTTTGTCTCAAAACAAACAAGGAAGGAAGGAAGGAAGGAAGGAAGGAAGGAAGGGAGGAAGGGAGGAAGGGAGGAAGGGAGGAAGGGGAGAAGGGAGGGAGGGAGGGAGGGAGGGAGGGAGGGAGGGAGGGATTATAGGTGTATTTGGTACCTAAAGATTCCATGATTCATTGCTTCAATCTCTCTTTTGCAATAGTCTTAAATCCTTTGCCCTATTTTCCTTCCTGACAAAACCCCAACACTTATGTCTTGCCTTTGAATTTAGCTTTCTGCAATTTTCTGAACTTACAGCTGTATAGCAGAGCAACACTGGAGGAAAAACCCTGCAACCATGCAGATTGATGCCACTCCATATTCATGGTCCTGCTCTCTACTAAAACTTTAATGCTGCCCTACCTTCCTGGTTTACTTTGTGAGTCATCTCTCCCATCCCACAGCTATTTTAGAACTCACCTCATCCCCACCCCCTTCCCTGACCCTTTAACAAAAGTGTTTTCAAAAGATAACCCTAATTTCTCCTTCCTAGAGGAAATAGAGACCATAAGAACAGAATTTTCTGAAATTCCATCCACCAAACTTATGAACTAATTTATACTGAAAACAGCTCCCTTCTTCTTTCTTCCTAATACGAGGACATGCTGTCTTCCTGTCTAAGGAGAGTGACCATGTAATTTATCGTGGAAGCTTAGATACTTCTGAAAGTAAAAGAGAGACTCTATTAATAATGATTCCAGGACAACAGGTGTAAACCAGAACTGTCTTGGGAAAACTGGAACATGTGGTCACCCTCTGTATACAGTTTATCATTCTACTTGGCCCCCAAATACAACCCTTGTACATTTTCCAGCACCACATTCCCTTGAATATTTTCTTATGTATGTTCGAATTTTCCTTCTCTCTGAGCTCAGTCTCATTAATATTTTAACATTTAATTTTTTTACATTTCAATCTTTTTCAAAGAGAAATCTTGCAATGCAACATGATCTACACACCAAACATAGCTCCAGCTACTGCTCCCTTTTTTGGCTCCTCCCCTTTGTCTGAAAAATTTATCGAAAAATTTGTCAATACCTCCTGTCTCTTTTTTTTCAGCTCCCAACCTCTTCATTTGCAGAATTCTGGCTTTTCCCCTCGTTTTCGTCTAGACACTTCTCTTGACAATGTCACATAGGACTATCTCATTTTTTAATAGAACAGACAGTAGTCAGCCTTACTCAAATTCTTAGACATAGCTATCTGTGCAGCCTTGTGTAAGTTAGCTATCCTCTCTATTCCTCTGTTTCCTAAAATGGCAGAATATAGGGCCCTTGTTACAGACTTTTAGTGAGGATTAAACAAGATACTCCACATAAAACATTTAGCCTCAATGGAACCTTTTAAAATGTTAGCCTTCCCATTGGACATCCTTTCAAAAAGACATCCATGCTGCACCGTGCTTGAGTTAGATGGTTCCATCAATAATTCTGTATGTCACTGGTTGAACATTTTAAGGCAAGACCAAAGTATAGGATACCTTTACATTTCCATTGCAGAGATCCAGCAGTCTGAGAATGGCAACCTAGAAAGGGAGCTTTACTTCTGTGTGGTAGGGTGTTTCTTTCACATTTGTTACAGCAAAGATTTAGTTACCACATTGTACTCAATCCATGGCCTGGTATGTTTATCTTTATTAGAGGTTATCAATGACAAAACCATATCTTTTCCTGTATGCCCATCTGGGTTAAGTGTAGCCCAGCATCAAATGGCACCATAGAGTTCTGATTCGATATAGCCATTACATAACTAATTTGCAGGGTTACGACTTGACACATACATATGCTCGTCTGCCCCAACTGACCATGGCCCTGCCTCATCATCTTCAGTCCTCATCATTGCCAAACTAGCAGGCATCTGCATGTACTTTTGAGGTTTTTCCAGTCATTTCTCAGTTGCTTTTTTTTAAAACTTGTTCTGAGTTGTATGTTAAGGTAGCCCTACCTCTAAGTAGGTCACGTCTACATTATATCTTATGAAAATACCTCAACTATTTCTTCAAGTGGAAGTCAACCTTTCAGAGCTTTCAGAGCCAAAGCAAATTTATTACAATTTTATATTTTAATCATAAAAAGTATAGTAGATTCCATTTATTAAATGCTTATTATGTACCAGCAATTGTGCTAAGCATGTCACATATTTTGGCTATTTTAATAGTGACTAAGATGAGGGTAGAAATAGACATGTGTGCTAACATCATATTAACTACAGTTAGAGTAACTTTAAATGATATTATGAGCGCTCAGTACTAGCAAATTTAATACAGTCTCTAGCATATCTTAACTTTTAAAGCACTAAGCATGACCATTTATAGGTTATGAAAAAAGAGGCAGTATTCAGTGCTACTGACAGGCATGATACAAAATTAAATGGTAACACAAAACCAAACTGTATAATAACTCCAACTAATGGAGTTTGGTGATGATTTTCTCTAGGTCCAAGGTAAAGCAAGTTGTTTTAATATCTATGAAGCTACTGACCTAAATGATCAGTATTAAATATGATAATACAGAAGTCTTATTTTTAATATCTTAAAGATAAAGACTCTTTGTGGTATTTTATACAAATGGATAGCATTAATTCTGCATCATTCCTTAGACAGAACAAGAAAACACTGGATCTAGGCAGACAGATATTCAGTGAGTCTGAATGCGTGTCTGGGTGGGTTTGTAGGTTTCTTTAGTTTTTACTGAATAAATCACATCAACTGGTTGTTGAATACTGAGCTTTAAACAGCACTGATTATTTAGAAGATACTAAATTACAGCAACTTGCTGAAAATGTGTTTTTATATTCTGACAGCCACTATTCCCACCAACCTCATTATTTTCCATGAGGAATTAATGAATGTTTTATGAGCAATTGGTCCAATGACATAATAAAGATGTTACCTCAATTACAGGCAAATGTGGGAAACGAGATCATTAAAGAAGTGGCAGGAATGTCCAGCAAGGAAATAAAAATAATCTTAAAGGGGTTAATAGAAAACTATATGAGTGAGAAGGAAATATGCAGAAAAGGATAGATTTTGGCCTAAGGAAAGTAGGATAGAATCAAAGCAAAATATGGAGAACTCTTCAAGTCTTTTCCTGATTGAACTGTAATTTGTGCCGGTATGTGATACTCTAACACTTATCAATCAGATAAGAGAAAAGCAGAAAAATAGATGATAATTCTTATAGCCAACATTTATTGAGGGTGCACAAAGGACCCTCAATAACACTATCAACATCTAACTTCATTAAATAGAGCAAACCCCACTTAACAGGTGAGAAAGCTAGGAGCCAAAGATGTTAATTCTCTGGCATACAACAGGAAGAGCTAGGAAGGGTGTGTACTCAGTTTACTCACCTAATAGAGGTGTGCTGGTAGTTCTTTTTAAGCAAAATGTGGTGCAATTTTAGGTCAGGAAGGACCCGACTGACAAGTGAATAGAACACCTAGACCTATTTGGATTCTGATTTCTCAGTGAAGACCTTTCACACCAAGTTATTGAATTAGCTGATTAAAAAATATTTTTAGAAAGAGAAGAAAAACTATTTTGACAACATAACTCATAGAACTGAGATTATTTTTGGCTTTACGATTTGAGTTACTGTTTTATTTTTTTTTTCAAGCTTTGTGATAGAATACTATCTGAAAATAGCTACTTTTTCCCCCTTATCACATCTTTTTAAAGTTGCTCTGTATGATGAAAAAGATTAAAATTGTTGTGCCCAAGTTTGTAAATGAGGGAAGAATTGTCCAAACCAGGAAGACATTCTAAAATGGATTTCTGTTATTTTACTGTTACAGTAAATTTAGTCTGTTTGGTAAAAATTACCAGTGATTGTAAGTAATCAATGGAATATGACCTTTTATACTAGTGAAAATTTCTTTCTTTTTCAGTTTTCCTATTCTGTTATCATAGGCTTGACCTTATGGCCTAATATCTGGAACAACTGAGGGAACTGGGCTGCCCACATCTATTCTCTCCCAAGTCCAAGTGCAGCCTTCACAGTAGAGAGTGAGGCCCCTGGTCACACTGTGAGTGGAACAAATGCAGCTCCTTACCCTCAACTTCCAGCTTCACCACTTTTGAATATGCTGTCCCAAGGCTGTTTTTTGCCACACATCGATACTGTCCTGCATCTTCCTTTTGTATGTTATGAATCCTCAAGCTCCCAGATTCAAGAACTGCAGTTCGGGAATTTTCCTGCCAGAGATAGGGACGTGAATTCAAAAATGTTTAAGGGTCTATCAAGGATGCATTTGCCAAATATCATCAACTTATTGTCATCACTATTATCATCGAAGATATCACTTTGACCTTTATTGGGCACTTATTATATAAAACATACAATATTAAATGAAATAGTGCAGGAGTACCTAAGTTAATCTTCACCAGGGTCCTATGAGGTATAGTTTATTTTTATTTTCTTTCATCACATGAGTATATATGTAAAGGCTTATTTTACTTCCCTAAAGTCACTGCTAAATCTGATTAAAAGCATTGCTTTTAGAAGGGGGAAATATTGCAGAAGGGGGTGGTGAGGCATACAAAACTACATACTGGGTATAATGTACAGCACTTGGGTGACAGATGCACTAAAATCTCAGACTTGGCCACTATACAGTTCATCCGTGTAACCCAAAACCACTAGTACCCCAAAAACTATTGAAATAAAAATAAATAAATGCATTACTTTTAACTATCAAGTTTACCTTGCACCCTAGATGGTGTCTTTAGAAGAGTACATGTCCTTTGAAATACTAGAAAATTTCACACAAAATATTAAAATTACTCCTTAGAGTTTAAATATTACATCTGTCTTTTCTGTTTTGGACCCTAAATTCAGTAACATAAGTACAACCACCCTTGTTTGTCATTGTAGGAAATGCACCAAGATTTATAACAAAAGGAAAGCCAGATAATTAGATAATCATTAAAAATTAGCAATATTTATTTTATTTTAAATAAAGCAGAGCTGAATAATTTTATACCTTAGTTCAATTAATTGACATATGGTGACACCTTTGCATTCCCCATAAAATACACTATGCATTGTTAAATGAGAAACATAGTCTGTGATCTTTTAGGTGATACAAAGATGGAAAGACAATAATGATGCCATATAACAATTTATCAATAAATGTGGGGAGAAGATACAGAGGCAGTACAAAATAAACATATAGATAATAACTTTTTTTTTTGAAATGGAGTCTCATTCTATTGCCCAGGCTAGAGTGCAGGGTGCGATCTTGCAAACTCTGCTTCTCAGGTTCAAGTGAATCTTCTGCCTCAGCCTCCTGAGTAGCTGGGATTATAGGCACGCACCACCACATCCAGCTAATTTTTGTATTTTTAGTAGAGACAGGATTTCACCATGTTGGCCAGGCTGGTCTTGAACTCCCGACCTCAGGTGATCCGCCTGCCTTGGCATCCTGAAGTGCTGGAATTACAGGTGTGACTACTCTTCGTGACTCAGGAGGGATTTGCCAAGGTATTTGTGTATGAATCTTGAGTCTTTTCGCCTAACTTCTCTCCAGAGCTCTCATTTCTTTTCTTACGAACCTTGTCTCCATCCCTCCTTCCAGAAATTGTCAGTTCTAAAGCCTGAGTTTTAGTGTCTCTTTTTCATCCCCTATGTCTCAGATTCAACATTAAAAAAATAAATGACATAACCAGTCAACAAACACAAGTGATTCCAGGTTTGCTTTTGCATTGCCTCCTTTTCTATCTTTTTTTTAAAATGTAAACTATAAATTTAATGATAATGTATCAATATTAGTTCATTGGTTGTAACTCATATACCCTACTAATGCATTATTTTTTCTTATTATTATACTTTAAGTTCTAGGTTACATGCACACAACGTGCAGGTTTGTTACATATGTATACGTGTGCCATATTGGTGTGTGCCCCATTAACTCGTCATTTACATTAGGTGTATCTCCTAATGCTAACCCTCTCCCCTTTCCCTCTCCCCCTCCCCACAATAGGCCCCGGTGTCCAAGTGATCTCATTGTTCAGTTCCCACCTATGAGTGAGAACATGCGGTGTTTGGTTTTCTGTTCTTGGCGATAGTTTGCTGAGAATGATGGTTTCCAGCTGCATCCATGTCTCTACAAAGGACATGAACTCATCCTTTTTTATGACTGCATAGTATTCCATGGTGTATATGTGCCACATTTTCTTAATCCAGTCTGTCACTGATGGACATTTGGGTCGATTCCAAGTCTTTGCTATTGTGAATAGTGCTGCAATAAACATGTGTGCATATGTCTTTATAGCAGCATGATTTATAACCCTTTGGGTATATACCCAGTAATGGGATGGCTGGGTCATATGGTATTTCTAGTTCTAGATCCTTGAGGAATCGCCACACTGTTTTCCACAATGGTTGAACTAGTTTACACTCCCACCAACAGTCTAAAAGTGTGCCTATTTCTCCACATCCTCTCCAGCACCTGTTGTTTCCTGACTTTTTAATGATTGCCATTCTAACTGGCGTGAGATGGTATCTCATTGTGGTTTTGATTTGCATTTCTCTGATGGCGAGTGATGATGAGCATTTTTTCATGTGTCTGTTGGCTGTATGAATGTCTTCTTTTGAGAAGTGTCTGTTCATATCCTTTGCCCACTTTTTGATGAGGTTGTTTGTTTTTTTCTTGTAAATTTGTTTGAGTTCTTTGTAGGTTCTGGATATTAGCACTTTGTCAGATGAATAGATTGCAAAATTTTTCTCCCATTCTGTAGGTTGCCTGTTTACTCTGATGGTAGTTTCTTTTGCTGTGCAGAAGCTCTTTAGTTTAATTAGATTCCATTTGTCAATTTTGGCTTTTGATGCCATTGCTTTTGGTGTTTTAGACATGAAGTCCTTGCCCATGCCTATGTCCTGAATGGTATTACCTAGGTTTTCTTCTAGGGTTTTTATGGTTTTAGGTCTAACATTTAAGTCTCTAATCCATCTTGAATTAATTTTCGTATAAGGAGTAAGGAAAGGATCCAGTTTCAGCTTTCTCCTTATGGCTAGCCAATTTTCCCAGCACCATTTATTAAATAGGGAATCCTTTGCCCATTTCTTGTTTTTCTCAGGTTTGTCAAAGATCAGATGGCTGTAGATGTGTGGTATTATTTCTGAGGGCTCTGTTCTGTTCCATTGCTCTAGATCTCTGTTTTGGTACCAGTACCATGCTGTTTTGGTTACGGTAGCCTTGCAGTATAGTTTGAAGTCAGGTAGCACGATGCCTCCAGCTTTGTTCTTTTGGCTTAGGATTGCCTTGGCAATGCGGGGTCCTTTTTGGTTCCATATGAACTTTAAAGCAGTTTTTTGCAATTCTGTGAAGAAAGTCATTGGTAGCTTAATGGGGATGGCATTGAATCTATAAATTGCTTTGGTCAGTATGGCCATTTTCACAATATTGATTCTTCCTATCCATGAGCATGGTAGCATGGTATGTTCTTCCATTTGTTTGTGTCCTCTTTGATTTCACTGAGCAGTGGTTTGTAGTTCTCCTTGAAGAGGTCCTTTACATCCCTTGTAAGTTGGATTCCTAGGTATTTTATTCTCTTTGATGCTATTGTGAATGGGAGTTCATTCATGATTTGGCTCTCTGTCTGTCTGTTACTGGTATATAAGAATGCTTGTGATTTTTGCACATTAATTTTGTATCCTGAGACTTTGCTGAAGTTGCTTATCAGCTTAAGGAGATTTTGGGCTGAGACAATAGGGTTTTCTAAATATACAGTCATGTCATCTGTAAACAGGGACGGTTTGAATTCTTTTTTTCCTAACTGAATACCCTTGATTTCTTTCTCTTGCCTGATTGCTCTAGCCAGAACTTCCAACACTATGTTGAATAGGAGTGGTGAGAGAGGGCATCCCTGTCTTGTGCCAGTTTTCAAAGGGAATGCTTCCAGTTTTTGCCCATTCAGTATGATATTGGCTGTGGGTTTATCATAAATAGCTCTTATTATTTTGAGATACGTTCCATCAATACTGAATTTATTGAGAGTTTTTAGCATGAAGGGCTGTTGAATTTTGTCAAAGGCCTTTTCTGCATCTATTGAGATAATCATGTGGTTTTTGTCTTTTTGTCTTTGGTTCTGTTTATATGCTGGATTACGTTTATATCCTTTTTGTCTTTGGTTCTCTTTATGTGCTGGATTATGTTTATTGATTTGCGTAAGTTGAACGAGCCTTCCATCCCAGGATGAAGCCCACTTGATCATGGTGGATAAGCTTTTTGATGTGCTGCTGGATTCAGTTTGCCAGTATTTTATTGAGGATTTTTGCATCGATGTTCATTGGGGATATTGGTCTAAAATTCTCTTTTTTTTGTTGTGTCTCTGCCAAGCTTTGGTATCAGGATGATGTTGGCCTCATAAAATGAGTTAGGGAGGATTCCCTCTTTTTCTATTGATTGGAATCATTTCCGAAGGAATGCTACCAGCTCTCCTTTTACCTCTGGTAGAATTCGACTGTGAATCCGTCTGGTCCTGGACTTTTTTTGGTTGGTAGGCTATTAATTATTGCCTCAATTTCAGAGCCTGCTATTGGTCTATTCAGGGATTCAACTCCTTCCTGATTTAGTCTTGGGAGAGTGTAAGTGTCCAGGAAATTATCCATTTCTTCCAGGTTTTCTAGTTTATTTGCGTAGAGGTGTTTATAGTATTCTCTGATGGTAGTTTGTATTTCTGTGGGGTCGGTGGTGATATCCCCTTTATCATTTTTTATTGTGTCTGTTTGATTTTTCTCTCTTTTCTTCTTTATTAGTCTTGCTAGTGGTCTATCAATTTTGTTGATCTGTTCAAAAAACCAGCTCCTGGATTCATTGATTTTTTGGAGGGTTTTTTGTGTCTCTATCTCCTTCAGTTCTGCTCTGATCTTAGTTATTTCTTGCCTTCTGCTAGCTTTTGAATGTGTTTGCTCTTGCTTCTCTAGTTCTTTTAATTGTGATGTTAGGGTATCAATTTTAGATCTTTCCAGCTTTCTCTTGTGGGCATTTAGTGCTATAAATTTCCCTCTACACACTGCTTTAAATGTGTCCCAGAGATTCTGGTATGTTGTGTCTTTGTTCTCATTGGTTTCAAAGAACATCTTTATTTCTGCCTTCATTTCGTTATGTACCCAGTAGTCATTCAGGAGCAGGTTGTTCAGTTTCCATGTAGTTGAGCGGTTTTGATTGAGTTTCTTAGTCCTGAGTTCTAGTTTGATTGCACTGTGGTCTGAGAGACAGTTTGTTATAATTTCTGTTCTTGTACATTTGCTGAGGAGTGCTTTACTTCCAATTATGTGGTCAATTTTGGAATAAGTGTGATGTGGTGCTGAGAAGAATGTATATTCTGTTGATTTGGGGTGGAGAGTTCTGTAGATGTCTATTAGGTCCACTTGCTGCAGAGATGAGTTCAATTCCTGGATATCCTTGTTAACTTTCTGTCTCGTTGATCTGTCTAATGTTGACAGTGGGGTTTTAAAGTCTCCCATTATTATTGTATGGGAGTCTAAGTCTCTTTGTAAGTCTCTAAGGACTTTCTTTATGAATCTGGTTGCTCCTGTATTGGGTGCATATATATTTAGGATAGTTAGCTCTTCCTGATGAATTGATCCCTTTACCATTATGTAATGACCTTCTTTGTCTCTTTTGATCTTTGATGGTTTAAAGTCTGTTTTATCAGAGACTAGTATTGCAACCCCTGCTTTTTTTTGTTTTCCATTTGCTTGGTAGATCTTCCTCCATCCCTTTATTTTGGGCCCATGTGTGTCTCTGCATGTGAGATGGGTCTCCTGAATACAGCAAACTGATGGGTCTTGACTCTTTATCCAGTTTGCCAGTCTGTGTCTTTTATTTGGACCATTTAATCCATTTACATTTAAGGTTAATATTGTTATGTGTGAACTTGATCCTGTCATTATGATATTAGCTGATTATTTTGTTCGTTAGTTGATGCAGTTTCTTCCTAGCATCGATGGACTTTACATTTTGGCATATTTTTTACAATGGCTGGTACCGGTTGTTCCTTTCCATGTTTAGTGCTTCCTTCAGGGTCTGTTGTAGGGCAGGCCTGGTGGTGACAAAATCTCTAAGCATTTGCTTGTCTGTAAAGGATTTTATTTCTCCTTCAGTGATGAAGCTTAGTTTGGCTGGATATGAAATTCTGGGTTGAAAATTCTTTTCTTTAAGAATGTTGAATATTGGCCCCCAATCCCTTCTGGCTTGTAGAGTTTCTGGCGAGAGATCTGCTGTTAGTCTGATGAGCTTCCCTTTGTTCTATCTTTAACATTATTGGTTCCCATTTCTTTTTTTTCCTAGTCAGACCCAAATGAAATGCCATACAGTTTGCATATATGCAAACAGAAATATTTACATTTGGTTAAAATGTACATGGAAACTATTTTATATTAGAAGCTTGTAAGTGTGTAACTGAGTATGTAAAGAAATGTTACATTTTAAAATACATTTTATATACATGTTTTAATATCATAACCACTTACCCTGAGAGGGCTGTCTCCCTTTATCCAAGACACTGATGGTTTGGGATTACCCATTGTAGTACATGGTAGGACTGCTTTTAATCCCTCTATTATTTTCACATTTATGGGAGGACGAGTTATTTTAGGTTCTAAAAAGAAATGAAAATTAAAAATAAATAAGGCAATATGGCTTTATTAAACCTAGAGTTTCTAACTTTCAATTTACTTCTAAATATCTGTTTTAAGAATCATTTGAGGTATGTTACATTAAAAAATTCACCAAATGCTAAGACAGTTTTCTTCAGTAGATATCAAACAGAAATCAGTTTAGAAACACTTGGTTGTCTCTGCTTTATTAGAATCTTACTAGAAAAACACAAATTTATGAAAAATATTAAGAGTGTGAAGTTACCATAGCAGTCTTCATTTTAAAAGATAGTTAATAAAAGCCAATTAACATAGGCTGTCACCATAGCAATTTGACATTATTTAACTCATACTGATAGACATAAAACATTTAAAAAGAAAATTTTGATATAACTATATTCTTATATAGTTATAAATTATGACCTATTTTCCCTTTTGCTTCCATCTTAATTTGACTATTAAATTTGATGATTATTAATTAAATACATTCATTCTCTAGAAAGTAAACCAGATATTATTATATTAACAATCAGAAGAAATTCTCTCATACAATTTGGGGGGGACTCAATTCTGTAAAGCAAACATGTAATTTACTGTTCAAACACTCTTAATCTTTCAGAAGAAATAGTTTACACCAGTTAATTTTTATTCTGAAATATGAAACTTTCAAAGAATGTTATTAAATCTCATATACAAAAGAATTGATAAGTTCAGGATGCCAGTTATTTTAGTACTATTCATAAAATAGTTACAACTACATTTATGTCCTTAGGAATTTTATGCTACAGATACAGAGGGGGTCTTGGCAAGAAAGACTACTGAGAAATGGATACATTTTATTTCTTGCAGGACATGTGCCATAACCAATTTGTTGTTTTGACAAAGGAAAGCATAAAATAAGGACTTTTTTTCCTTCTAATTCAATGAGAGGGAGAGGAGTGGGGGCTTTGATGTTGTTGGTAGTAAGAGGTATTTGCAAAGCCTTCATGATCTGTTGGTTTTTTATTTATTTATTTTTTTTATTTTTTTATTTTTTTGAGATGGAGTCTGGCTGTGTCACCCAGGCTGGAGTGCAGTGGCAAAATCTCAGCCCACTGCAAGCTCCGCCTCCTGGGTTCACGCCATTCTCCTGCCTCAGCTTCCTGAGTAGCTGGGACAGGAGGCACCCACCACCCATGCCCGGCTAATTTGTTGGTTTGTTTTTTATTTTTTTTGTATTTTTAGTTGAGACGGGGTTTCACCCTGTTAGTCAGGATGATCTCGATCTCCTGACCTCGTGATCTGCCCACCTCGGCCTCCCAAAGTGCTGGCATTCCTGTTGGTTTGTAATCTAAGCATTCACTGCCATTTAGAGTTGCTGTGGCCCTGTGTTATACAAAAATACAAGGAAGACTTTAAAATATAGGAAAATAACAATTTTATTACTTTGCCTGCTATCTATAGCATACAACTCTCCTAATAAAGTGTAAATACCTACATTTAGATACAGTACTGGCCAGATTCCTCAATTGTGAGTTGTATTGTCATACAGTTGCTGGGAAAAACTTAGCTTAGCACTTGATATTCCTATGACAGTCAAATAAAGTGGTATCTGTGCCTTCCATGGGTTCCCTGAACAAGATCTATATGGTACACCTGAGGCACAGATAATGTCTTAGGTAAAGACCTTTGGTTAAAGCAAAAAACTCCTATCTTCTCAGTGACATGACATGATGTCTTGGTCATCTGTTAGGTGAGGGGTGAGGAATTCCCTTTTGGGAAATTGAATATAAAGTCAACTAGGAATGACTAGAGTATTGATGCATAGCCATGGATCCCCACTGTAAGGGAACATGATTCAGGGTGGAGTCATAAGTACTGACCAATAAGAACTGGTCACCTTAAAGCAGAGTGCTGGAAGTATCCTGCTGTGCCAGCATTGAGACTTCAGCTGATGGACCATAAGGAATTTAGGGGACGGAGCTCTTCAGGGGAGGCTTAAGAGAGCTGGAGTAGTGATAGGGGTTGGGGGATCTTGGGAGCCTTACAAAACAGGTCTTCCCAAGAAGTATGGAAGCATTCCAAAATTTTAGCAATTGGAATGGCCACACTGGTGTATATCCACATGAATGGATGAGATCTCCGAAAGGAGAGGTTGGAAAAAACAAGACAAGAAAAGGGGATTTAGTATAGAACCCAAATAAAGAATATTTGGGCCAGAGAGAATATGTAAAACATTCAAAAGAAAGGTAGTGTCACAAAGTAAGGAAATACTTGAATGTGTTTCATCTTCAGAATCAAGTCTTCATTATTTAGCAAATGAGAGCATTCCAACTTCCTTATTCTATTTCTTACTGCTCCGCATACTGAAGGGAAGCCTGCGTATAGGCAGATCCCCACCTACTTACGCACAGTAAGTACCAAATCAGTATTCCGTGAAGTCCTGCTATTCCCACCAGCTTTTTAACCTAATTAACTGAAGACTCCATGTATATTTATGACCAAAAAATAAAAGATCAATTGAGAAAAATTGTAAACATAAAAGGATGGAATCAAAACAAAATCAGTGTTTTTTTCTGAAGGAAATAAAATGCAGGGAAAGAAAGAAAATGTCTTTTTAAAAGATGCACTAGTGATATCTTTAGAAGCTTAAATGAATGTTGTATCATACAAGTGAGTTTGTTATAAAAACAGAGCCATCAAGGAAATTCTTAGAAATTAAAAATATAGTTTTTAAGACCAAAACACTCAGAATGACAAAACAGTCATACCAGAGACCACATTCATAATATGAAGGAAAAGTAAAAGGAATTTTCAAGAGAATAGAATATCAAGACATGCAGAAAATATGAGGAAAAAAATTTGAAGTCATAGAGAAAGAAAAATGAAAACAAAATAGAGAAAATGTACCGGATTTTCAAAAAAGCTTTGGTCTTTAGATCAAAAAGGCCCACCTAGGCTGGGTGCAGTGGCTCACTCCTGTAATCTCGATACTTTGGGAGGCCAAGGTGGGAGGATCATTTGAGCACAGGAGTTCAAGACCAGCCTGTGCAACATAGTGAGAACTTATCTCTACCAAAAAAAGTAAATAAGTAAATAAATAAAATTAGCCTGGCATGGTGGCTCATGCCTGTAGTCCTAGCTACTTGGGAGGCTAAAGCAGGAGGATTGCTTTAGCCCGAGCAGTCAAGGCTGCAGTGAGCCATGATCATATCACTGCACTACAGCCTGAGTTACAGAGTGAGATCTTGTCTCGAAAGAAAACAAAACAAAATAAAAACTAAACAAACAAAGAAAGAAAAAACAAGTCTCACCCAGAACTGTGTAGGAATAATTCTTAAAAATATACCTGGCATATTCTTGTGAATTTGTGAAATTTATAAACTCTAGAAATAAGAAGAAAAATCCTAAACTTTTTAAGAGAGACATCAGATTTATTTGTAAAGAAATAAGAAAAAGACTTCTCATTTGCAACAGAGAATTACCTACTAAAACTAAAGAAAGAGGCTTTTAAAACTCTGATTCTGCACACGGCAAAATTATTATCCAACAATGCAAGCAAAATGAAGACTTCCAAACATGCAAAAATTCAGGAAATATTTTACATCTTCACTCTCTGAAAAAAGTACCTAATGATTTCCTCCAGCAAAATAACAAACGATAAGAAATAAACGATGAAAGACAAAAACACAAAAACTAAAAATAAATGTCCCAAGTAGATCTAAATTCCTCTAATTTGTGTGGTGCCAGTATGTATGGTTGTAAGAGTGTCAGAGAAGAGAAGATGAAGGTTACATCATTGTAAGATTGACAGTTTGCAAGTAGCAGATGTTTACAGGACAGGAGGCCATGAGATTTAAAGATGCTGGTAAGGCAGTGTTTGATGATTCACCACCAGGTAGAAGAAAGAACGAAGTATGGAAGGAAATAAAAGCCCCATTGGGGAGTCAATGGAAAGGAGAACAGAGAGGAATCAAGGTAAGAGAACTTGATGATGTTGGTGATGCTGATATTGTATAGCAAGAGTAGGAGAATGAGAGAGATTGAGACACTGTTGTTAGCTGAGAAGGAGACAATGGAAGTTTGTGCCCACAAACCTACTTGAAGGCAAGTCATGAGTATGGGAAACTGCTTTGTTCATCTGGAAAGGCTGGACCAAAAAATGTCCATGATCAGAGAGTGATGTACTGGAGCTGAAGATTTCAAATGCAGACTACTTCCAGAGGGTGACAAGGCCAAGAGTGAATTATCGATTGGGTAGGCTGATAAAGAGTTCACACAAACAGGCTCATGACTGTAATCCCAGCACTTTAGGAAACCAAGGTGGGCAGATTACTCGAGGTCAGGAGCTCAAGACTGGCCTGACCAACTTGGCGAAACTCTGACTCTACCAAAAATACAAAAACTAGCTGGGTCTGGTGGCACATGCCTGTAATCCCAGCTACTTGGGAGGCTGGGGCAGGAGAATTGCTTGAACTTAGGAGGCAGAGGTTGCAGTAAGCCATGATCACATCACTGTACTCCAGCCTGAGTGAGACTTCATCTCAAAAAATATATACATTTATATATTATATATATATTTATATATAATATGTATTAAATATATATTTAAATATATATATATAACAAAAAAAAAAAAACAGTTAACACAAACAACCTAAGTACCCATTAATGATAGACTGGATAAAGAAAATGTGGTACATATACACCGTGGAATACTATGCAGCCATAAAATGGAATGAGATCATGTCCTTTGCAAGGACATGGAAGGAATTGGAAGCCGTAATCCTCAGTAAACTAATGCAGGAACAGAAAATCAAACACTGCATGTTCTCACTTATAAGTGGGAGCTCACGATGGGAACACATGAACACATGGGGGGAAACAGCACACGCTGGGGCCCGTCGGGGGTATTGGTGTGGGGAGGGAGAGCATCATGAAGAATAGAATGGATGCTAGGCTTAAAACCTAGTTGATGGGATGATCTGTGCAATATACCACCATGGCACATGTTTGCCTATGTAAAACACCTGCACATTCTGCAGATGTACCCCTGAACTCAAAATGAAAGTTAAAAAAGTAAAACCACTATTCCTCATAAACTACTACATATATGTGTGTACATATAGATTAAAAGTATGGGCCTTAAAATTGAAAAAAAAAATGACAAACATCACTGGATTTGTGGAGGTCAAGGAATTGTGAGAATTAAGTGGTTAGTCGTTCTATCTCATGGCTGTTAAAATTTCTTAGGGTGATTACAGGAGTAGAGATAGATAGAAAGATAGTAAGCCTGGAATCAAATTTTGTAATAAATATGGGGAAGTGCCTAGATTATTAGATGACATGATGAGTACAGTTAGAGAAAAGATAGGTCAGAATGGCATAAGCACTCATCAGAGGAAAGATTTTGTATAGGAATACAAAATAGAATGGTTTAAAAGCAACATTGAGGGGCTGAGAGATTACCTTGTAGACATGAAGTGGGGAAAATAGAACCGCTTCCATTGAAGCAGAAAATCACTCTGAAGAACATCGACTTTGAAATAAGGAAAAAGGGTAGAAGTGTCTGCAAAGAGGTTAGAAATAAAAAGGTATAACTTATACCTGATGTAAATGACGAGTTGATGGGTGCTGACAAGTTGATGGGTGCAGCACACCAACATGGCACAAGTATGCATATGTAATAAACCAGCACGTTGTGCACATGTACCCTAGAACTTAAAGTATAATAATAAAGAAAAAAAAACAAAAAGAAATAAAAAGGTGTTTGGTTGTGTTTCACAGATGTGGGGTAAGGGATTTAGAGGAAGGTTTCCTGGTGGAAGAATTCAGGGTGGAAGTCAGGAGATGTGTGAAGTTAAGAAAATGGGAGAGGACAGAGAATTGAGAGGCTTGCCTTAGGGTAGTGGTTGATGGCAGGTATAAGAGGTGTGGAATTAACTGGCCTCAGGGTTGTGCTTGAACTTCAACTTGTCTCACTGCTGAATCACCAGGCCTGAGAAAATCTCTATTTACTGACTGTTTTAAAGTGTACCAAGTCAGGGTGGGCGCAGTGGCTCAAGCCTGTAATCCTAGCACTTTGGGAGGCCAAGGTAGGCGGATCACCTGAGGTCAGGAGTTCCAGAGCAGCCTGTCCAACATAGTAAAACCCTGTATCTTCTAAAAATAGAAAAATTACCCAGGTGTGGTGGCATGCACCTGTAGTGCCAGCTACTCAGGAGCCTGAGGCAGGAGAATCACTTGAACCCAGGAGGTCGAGGTTGCAGTAAACCGAGATCACGCCACTGCACTCCAGCCTGGGCAACAGTGAGACTCTGTCTCAAAAAAAATATATAAAAAAAATAAATAACTAAGTGTACCAAGTCAACTTTCAAATCAATAGACGAATCTCTTTCCCACTCACTCATCTTCACTTGCAGGGCTCCACAACTCTCCACAGCTCCTCCCACACCATTGTTGGCCGTGCAGCAGTAAATGCCATCATCACTGTCTTCCACACTCAGGATGGTGAGGAGCTGACCATTCTCCCGGATGCTGTACCGGGTGTCAAAGAGCCTGCAGGTCACAGAGAAAAATGACAGATTAGTGCTTCATCTGTGATTTTTTTGCTATGATTAACTTATCAAACTGATGAATTGTTAATGAGGAAGTAGAATAAAGGTGAGAGGAAACTTGAGTGAGTTCTGAATAATAGAATAACCTTACTTGGTAATATAAAGCTACAATTATATTCTCATCTTTCTTAGGCTCCAATAGTCAAAGTACCATAGTCCTTCAAAAACACTTTCAAAGGGTGATGCCTACTGATAAGACAAAATGTAAAGTTTACTTTATTCAGGAAAGCATATAAAACCAAGATACAGGGGTCTTCTCCCAATAATTTCTGGGAAGTAGCAGCTATTAATAGATAATGAACATGCATACGTATAAATACAATGAACAGAAAGAGTTAATTATTTGTAGAAGTAACTAATGATTAGTTGAATATTCATTCTTTCATTAAACAATTGCTTATTACTTACTGAATGCTAACAAGTGCCAGGCACACTTCTAGTTACTTGGGATATATAAGGAAGGAAAACAATTTCAAACAACAAAAATATATGCTTTACATATATTATCTATTTAATTATATGCACACCACTTGTTGAGAAGGGAATTGGGGCGATAGAAAGAAATAGGAAGAGAAGCAGCAATATAAAAGAGAGTTTCTTTTAACCAAATAAGATTTTTTTAATGCCAAATGCATGTGGTAAGCAGAGTAACACTCCCACAAAGGTTCTTGTTTTAATCATCAAAATCTGTCAATATGTTACCTTATTTTGCAGATGTTAAGAATCCTAAAATGGAGTATTCTGGACTATTCAAGTGGGCCCTGTGTGATAATAAGTATCCTTAAAAGATGGAAGAAGGAGGCAGATTGATAAAGGGAGGTACGACAATGGAGGCAGAGGTCAGAGTAGTGCCATTACTAGCATTATAAGTGGAGTACGGGGCCAAGGAATGCAGGTGGCCTCTAGAAGCTAGGAAAGGCAAGAAATCAGATTCTTCCCTAGAGCCTCCAGAAGGAACTCAGCCATACCAACACTGACTTTAGCCCAGAGAGATGTATTTCATACTTGTGACCTCCAGAACGATAACATAGTATGTTTATGTTGTTTTAGGCCACTAAGTTTGTGGTAATTTGTTACAGCAAGAATAAGAAATAAATACAGGTTTTGGTGCCTGGAAGTGTGGTGCTGCTGCAATAAATACCTAAACATGTGGATATGGCTTTGAAATTGAGGAATAGTTAGAACTGAGAAAAATTTGAAAAGCGTGCTAGAAAAAGCCTGCATTTCCTCAAAGAGACTGTTAATAGAAATATGTGTGTTAATGATTCTGCTCCTGAGGAATTGGAAGGAAGAGAGTTGAATGGTAGAGAAAATCTAAATCATCTTAAAGAATACCTAAATTATCATGAACAGACTGTTGGTAGAAATATGTATGTTCAAAGCACTACTGGTGAGGACTTGGGTGGAAATGAGGAGCATGTTACTAGGAAAGGAAGAAAAGGGGATCCTTGTTATGCAGGACAGAGAACTTAGCTGAATAGTGTCCTGCAGTTATGTGGAAAACAAAACTTGTGAATGATGAACTCAGATATTTAGCTGAGGAAATTTCTAAGCAATGTGTCGAAGCTGTGGCCTCATTTCTTTTTGCTGGTTATAGTAAAATTCAAGAGGAAAAGATAAGTGGGAAAAACTGCTAAGCAAAAAAGGAACCAGGACTTGATGATTTGGGATTATTAGCCTATCCAGATTGCACAAAATACTAGAAAACCAAATTCAACAATACATTAGAAAGATCATCTGTCATGACCAACTGGAGTTTATCCCTGGGATACAAGGATAGTTCAACATATGCAAATCAATCAATGTGATACATCATATCAACAGATAAAGGGTAAGAAACATATGGTCATTTCAATATATGCTGAAAAAGCATTTGATAAAAATTCAGCATCCCTTCGTGATAAAAACCCTCAAAAATTACATGGAAAATGCCTCAGAATAATAAAAGCCATATACGACAGACCCACAGCCAGTATCATACTGAATGGGGAAAAACTGAAAGCCTTTCCTCTAATCTGGAATGCAACAAGGATGCCTGCTGTCACCACTGTTACTCAAAACAGTCCTGGAAGTCCTACCTAGAGCAATCAGACAAGAGAAAGATATTAAGGGCCATCCAAATTGGATGGGAAGAAATATCTTTTTTACAGATGATATGCTCTTATATTTGGAAAAGCTTAGACTCCACAGAAAACTATTAGAACTGATAAATTCAGCGAAGTTGCAGGATACAAAAATCAACATACAAAAATCAGTAACATTTGTATATGCCAACAATGAACAATATGAAAAATAAATTTTAAAATAATCCTATTTACAATAGCCACACATAAAATTAAATAGGAATTAATCAAAGAAGTAAAAGATCTCTATAATGAAAACTGTAAGACACCAATGAAAGAAATTCATGAGGACACCAAAAAATGGAAATATATTCCATATTAATAGATTGGAATAATCAATATTATTAAAATGTCTATACTACTGAAAGCAATCTATAGATTCCATGTAATTCCTATCAAAATACCAATGGTATTCTTCACAGAAATAGAAAAAAAATCCTAAAATTTAAGTGGAACCACGAAAGGCCCAGAATAGCCAAAAAAAAAATGAAAAAAAAACTGGAGGAATCACATTGCCTTACTTCAAATCATACTACAGAGCTAGAGTAACCAAAACAGCATGGTACTTGCATCAAAAGAGACACATAGACCAATGGGACAAAAATGGAGAACCCAGAAATAAATTCATGCACCTACAGTGAACTCATTTTCAACAAAGGTACCAAGAACATACACTAAGAAAAAGTCTCTTCAGTAAATGATGTGTGGAAAAGTGGATTTCCATGTATGGAAGAATGAAACTAGACCCCTATCTCTCTCCATATACAAAAATCAAATCAAAATGGATTAAAGACTTAAATCTAAGACTTCAAACTATGAAACTACTACAAGAAAACATTGGGGAAACTCTCCAGGACATTGGTCTGGGCAAAAATTTCTTGAGCAATATCCACAAGCACAGGCAACCAAAACAAAAATGGACAAATGGGATCACATCAAGTTAAAAGGCCTTCTGCACAGCAAAGGATACAATAAACGAAGTGAAGAGACAACAAATAGAATGGGAGAAAATATTTGCAAACTACCCATCTGACAAAGGATTAGTATCCAGAATACATATGGAGCTCAAACAACTTTACAGTAAAAAATCAATTAATCCAATCAAACATAGGCAACAGATTTGAACAATTTCTCAAAAGAAGACATGCAAATGGCAAACAGGCATATGAAAAAGTGCTCAACATCATTGATCATCAGAGAAATGCAAATAAAAACTACAATGAGATATCATCTCACCTCAGAATATGGCTTATATCCAAAAGACAGGCAATAACAAATGCTGGCAAGGATGTATAGATAAGGGAACCCTTGTATACTGTTGATGTGGGAATGTAAATTAGTACAGTCACTAAGGAGAATAGTTTGAAGTTTCCTCAAAAAACTAAAAATTGAGCTACCATATGATCCGGCAATCCCACTGCTGGATGCATAAGCAAAAGAAAGGAAATCAGTATATCAACGAGATATCTGCACTTCTATGTTTGTTGCAGCACTGTTTATAGTAACTAAGATTTGGAAGCAACTTATGTGTTCATTAACAAATGAAAGGATAAAGAAAATGTGGTACATAGACACAATGGAGTACTATTCAGCCATAAAAAGAATGAGATCCAGTCATTTGCAAAGACATGGATGGAACTGGAGATCATTATGTTAACTGAAATTAGCCAGGCACAAGAGATAAACATTGCATGTTCTCACTTATTTGTGGGATCTAAACATCAAAACAATTGAACTCATGGACATGGAGAGCAAAAGGATGGTTACCAGAGGCTGGAAAGGGTAGTACAGGGATCGGGGGGACTAGGGGATGTTTAGTGGGTACAAAAAAGTAGAAAGAATGAAAAAGTCCTACTATTTGATAAGACAACAGAGTGGCTATAGTCAATAATAACTTAGTTATACATTTTAAAATAACTTAAAGTGGGCCGGGCACGGTGGCTCAAGCCTGTAATCCCAGCACTTTGGGAGGCCGAGACGGGCGGATCACTAGGTCAGGAGATCGAGACCATCCTGGCTAACACGGTGAAACCCCGTCTCTACTAAAAAATACAAAAAACTAGCCGGGCGAGGTGGCGGGCGCCTGTAGTCCCAGCTACTCAGGAGGCTGAGACAGGAGAATGGCCCGAACCAGGGAGGCGGAGCTTGCAGTGAGCTGAGATCCGGCCACTGCACTCCAGCCTGGGCGACAGAGCGAGACTCCGTCTCAAAAAAAAAAAAAAAAAAAAAAAAAAAAAAAACTTAAAGTGTGTAATTGGATTGTTTGTAACTCAAATGATAAATGCTTGAGGGGATGGATACCCCATTCTCCATGGGCTACTTATTTTACATTGCATGCATGTATCAAAATATCTCATCTACTTCATAAATATGTATATACCTACTATATACCCACAACAATTTTAAAAAATTAAAATGTGGAATACTTACTTAATGAGAATTTTATTTCTGGTCCAGGAAATCTCAGGCTGGGGGTAGGATTCCACTGCACACATGAAAGTAGCCACTTCTTCAACTAAGGCATCCACAGTTTCAAGAGGAGTGGTGATGACAGGAGCTGAAAGGAAAGGAGAAATCAAAAGAGAACATTCCAGAATTTTGTTTATTAACCCTTCCTTAAGCAGTCAGAAGCCATTACATACCTGAATGAGAACTCTGTTTCCCCAGAGTGGAAATTTGCCAAAAGAAAGGAAGAGCTTATGTAAAGAATGTTATTTCTACTTCCAAACTAGGCATTTGAAAATCAAAAGAGAAGACTCTCAGGAGAGCAGGGCTTAGACTCTATGATATATGAGGAGAGGCAGATCCAAGTTTTATGGGGCCCAAGTGTATGCAACTTGAGTGTACTTTTTAAAGAAAAAATATAAAATTATGAATACAAAATTTCTGTGGCCACCCCAGTATTATCAGCATAAAGGAAAGTGACTCTGAAGGGAAGTCAAGGTGGAAAAGGATAATAATTTTAAAAATTGTTGTTTAAGAACAATTTTCCCCTGATTTTATAAAAATAGACACTCATATAAGCACATTACTAAAGCCCAGCGAGGGTCTTAGAAAGGGCTCCTGCAAACGAGAGAATCTGAAGCTTAAACTTCATCAGATTTGTAGAGAATTCACTGTGGCATACAACTAGAAAATGAAGAGGCACCACTTTGTGAATTGTACATTTTAAAGGGTAAAGCGCAAGGTATGTGAATGATATCTCAATAAAGCTGTTTTGTTCTATTTTATTTTTGTAAGACAATGGGAGGAAAGGCTATAGACATGGTCCCTTCTTTTTTCTCACTCCTCTGTGAAATGAGAGCTACCTGCATTTATACAATAAATCATATGGTTGCTTCAGTTAAAGGGCAAGGTATATATCAAAGTCAAATAAGTAGTGTGATTGACGTTTAGAGGTGAAATAGTCAGTGACAGACTTATAAAGCATCTAGAACAGACTGGCACATTGTTTGGCCATAAAAGATACATCTACTTTCTGAATAAACCTTATTATTATTATTATTATTAAATTGTTTTTTTTTTGTAAAGTCAAAGGCAAGCTCATCTGCTGAAAGTGAGAAAAAATGGTGAGTGGGAGTGTTTTACTTGCCCCATATCTCCCTTGCTAATGTTATTTTGTCTTTTAGGATTCGGTTTAAACATCCATCTCCTTCCACTTTCCCTGACATGCTAGGCAGACCCAAATGCCCTTTTCCTTAACCTTATGTTATCCTGTAAATGTCAGTCTTATAATGTCACTTGTCACACAGATACTATTTAAATGATCTGTTTACGTCTTTGTCCCACACTCAATTATTAAAACCTTGAGTGTTAGTTCAGGGATCATGTTTTAGGCATCTTTTAATTCCCAGGGTGAGCACCGTGACTGATATACTGTTTAAATGAACAAAACTGTATTTATAAGGCCTCCACAAAAGGAGTAAATACAAAAGTTGAAAGATAGTAGTTGAAATAAGAAAGCAGAATTTTTATGTAAAATGCTTCTTATACACAGTCATCAGGGCCACCTTCTTCCCAGCTTTTCAACAGAATAATCATTATACATTATAATAATCATAATATATATTAATATAATCATAATATAATAATCATTATAATATATTATCATTATAATATACAGAACATAGTACAAAGAAATACAGACATGGACACTATTAAAGAATAGTTAGGAGATATAAAGTATAGAATGACAGGCACTAATACACCTCTGATAGAAGTTTGAGAAAAATAAAAGAGGGGAGCAGCCTAGAAGCAATATATAAAGAGGTAAATAGCTGATAATTTTTCAAAACTGAAAAAGAAACCCAGGAATATTAAGATTGAAAGTACCCACCAAGTGACAAGACAGATTTTAAAGAAAGAAATTCAGCTGGGCATGGTGGCTCACACCTGTCATCCCAGTAATTTGGGAGGCTGAAGAGGGCAGATCACTTGAGCTCAGGAGTTCAAGACCAGTCTGGCCAACATGGTGAAACTCTGTCTCTACTAAAAATACAAAAACTTTAGCTGGACATGGTGGTGCACACCTGTAGTCCCAGCTATATGGGAGGCTGAGGCACGAGAATCACTTGAACCCAGGAAGTGGAGGCTGCAGTGAGCTGAGATCACGCCACTGCACCCCCAGCCTGAATGATAGAAAGAGACTGTTTCAGAAAAAAAAAAAAAAAAAAAAAAGAAAGAAAGAAATTCATACTTGGATACATTGAATTAAAACTATAAAAATTAAAGATAAAGAAAATCTTAAACTCTACTAGAAAGAAAAAGATTAATTCCTTAAGAATGCCAATTCAGGGTAACCTGAGATTATTCAGCAACAACAATTGATACCAAAAGGCAATAGGCTAATTGTCTTTACATGACTAAGTCAAAATAACTGTTAGCTTAGAATCATACAGCTAGCTTAGGTAATAATTTTAAAGTCAGAACACTTACAAACAAATATTGAAAGTGTTTACCACTCACAGACTTTCTCAGAAATAGTTACTAGAGTAAATAAACTCAGAAAGGAATAATTTATACCAGAAAGAAAGGGGTGAGTTATAAAAAACAATAGCATAAATGGTGGTGAAATATCATTGCAATTTTAACACACTATGGAATATTTTTAAAAACTCACAAATTTTTATGTTTAAAAAAGAATGGAATTAAATTCTAGACAAACAATTATAAGATCAAAGTTCATGGAAGAAGTTTAAAATACTAAATAGTTACAAAATGTTAAGCTCTTTGCCATAAAATGCAAGAGGATAGAAATGTTGACTAACTTCAAACAGAAAGAAAAATCTATGGTTAAATGCTTATGTTAAAACTTCATTAGTGGTTACCACTGAAAAACAGATAAAATGCAAAACTCCCAAAACAACAGGAGAAAAAAAGAGGTACTAGAAAGGCTTTATCAGTCAAAAACAAAAGCAAAAACAAACAGGAAGAAGAGGAGGAATAAATAAGCCTAGAAAAAGCATGGTTAACAGAAGACATAAAATAATATGGAAGAAACAAATCCAAATATACCATAAATCACAGTAAGTGCCAATGGTATAAGCTGACCTATGAAACGACAGATGCTATCAAACACAAAAGACACACCTAAATAAAATAAAACAGGAATGTTAAAAATAAAGGGGAGGGAAAATATGTATAAAGCAAACAATATCCCAAAGAAAGTGACATAGCAATATTAATATAAGAAAAATGAATATAAGGGCATATGCACTTATAAGGAAAAAAGAAACATTATTTAATGATAAAAGGAACAAACCATAAAAAGGTATGACAGTAGTGAAACTTAATTATATAAAAATATGGACTCAAATAAACCCAAAAGTAAAATTATCACAAGAGTACATGGAGAAATATTTTAGCATGGTGTAAGCCTTTAAAAGATGTCTTCAGACACTAATAAATCAAACAGAAATACAGTAAAGATATAGAAGATATAAACATCAAAATTGACACTAGATATAATGTACATTTTTAAAATACTTAATGAAACAATTAGAGAATACCTTTTTTTTAAATGACACATAGATAAAACATTCAAACGTACAGAAAATATACCAAGCTACATAGATTTTAACCCAGCGTGAAGAATTGATTTTATATAGACTATATTTTCTAACTATAATAAAATCTGTAAGAAATAGACAATAAAAAGATAGTTTAAAAAATCCCCATCCTGTTTATAGATTAAAAGACAAAAATATATATGTAGTAAAAGAGAATAACAGAATTACTAAAATTAATTAAACAGATATGCACATCAACTCTAAGCCTTGATAGATGACACATATTTTCAAATGCCCATGAAAACTAAAGATTAAATAAATTTTAAAAGCGTAGATTATATGTCACATTCTTGAACCACAATTCAACATAGCTAAACAGTAATGAATATTTAAAAACTAAAATCCAAAGAATTAAGAATTTTAAAAACAAAATGGTTCACATGTAATAAAAGGTGTGGTGAAATCATCAACAATACTCACAGAAGAAAAAGATTAGATTATCAAAGAACACTTCTGAAAAAAATATAATGCCCCGAAATTTTTCAGGTAAGTTTTAAAAAACTTTTAAGAAAGAATTAAGTCTCCAGTTACATAAAGCTACAAGGAGCCAGGTGCAGTGGCTGATCCCTGTAATCTCAACACTTCGGGAGACTGAGACAGTAGGATCCATTAAGCCCAGGAGGATCCATTGAGCCCAGAAGGGTCCATTGGAGGATCCAGGTGTTTGAGACCAGCCTGGGCAACACGGCAAGACCACATCTCTACAAAAAATACAAAAACAAGAAAAATTAGCCAGATACAGGTGGCATACATCTGTAGTCCCAGCTACTTGGGAGCCTGAGGTAGGAGGATCACTTGAGCCCAGGAGGTCAAGGCCGCAGTGAGCTGTGATTGCACCACTGCACTTCAGCCTGGGTGACGGAGAGAGACCCTGTCTCAAAAACAAACAAACAAAAGCTATAGGGAATATAAAATATAGAAAGCTTCTCAAATCAATCTTTGGAATAAAACAATGCTAATGTAAGTCAAGCAGGATATAAAGCCCTAAAGTAAAATTTTAAAAAGCAAATTAAATCATAAATTTCAAAATTATTACTATGCATTTAGGCAGAAAAAAAAAATCCTTGCAAAAATATAAGGATAATTTAATAGAAAAGTCCTTTAAACAGGATTTACTATAGTCATAGTTTAAAAGATACCCATCACAGTCAAAAAGGCAGTAACAGAGTTAACTATCCATTCCCTACTTGGAAACCATTAGTAGAGTAGGAATATAATAGTATTTCTTTAACATGATAAATAATGTTTCTCAACCACTGAACTTGATAAAACGAGGAATAAAAACAAACTATACAATACATTCACACACATTCACAGGATGATTCAAATTTGGCTTGGTGCAGTGGAGAGAAAAGAGTGTTCCGGGCAGAGGAAACGGTAACTGTGAAAGCCTGAAGACGGAGGGAGGTTGGTGCCCTAAGCCCATTAGAAGAAAACACAAACATTTATAAAAGATGGGTGGGAGAATGAAAAGTTTAGAAAAGAGACTGAGAGGAAGAAACCAGAGTTGTAAGCAAAGCCAGTGGAGGCTATTGGCAGAGCCCAAGAGTAGCACACATTTCACAAAAGATGGAGAATCAAATGCTGCCAAGAGGTTAAGTTAAATAAGGACCTAAAAGTGCCCATTCCTGATGAGAAGGTCATGTTGATTTTGGTGCTTGCAGATTTGGCGGAAGCCAGATTGCAGTGGTGGGAGTTAGGTGGTGATAAGGAAGTGGAAACTAAGAGGAGAAGGAAGACATTTTTTTGCAGCAGAGTTTAACAATAGAAGGGAAAAAAGGGGCTGCATGGTGCTGGAGGTGAGTATGGTGACAAGAGTGGGTTTAAATGCTGACTGAAAGCATCTAGTAGAAGCAAAAATGTAGGACATTGGAGAAAAACAGGAGATAATTGAAGGAAATAGGTCCCTAAGAAAGCAGATAAATGTGGGGCTCAGAGGAAAAGACAGGTTAACCACAGATGGGAGGAGAAAGTCCTCTTAAAGCACAGAGAGGGAGAAGGAGGACAAGATGGATGCAGAGAGGTAGGTTTTTCCCCTTTGCTGGTAGGGAGCTGAAGAGAGAGCTTCTTATGTAAATGCTTCTCTTTCCTCAATGAAGTAACAGCCTCTGAAATTTGTAAAGATATATGCACACCTATGTTCATTGCAGCACTATTCACAATAGCAAAGACATGGAATCAACCCAAGTAACCATTGGTGATAGACTGGATAAAGAAAATGTGGTACATATACACCATAGAATACTATGCAGCCATAAAAAGGAATGAGATTATGTCCTTTGCAGCGGCATGGATAGAGCTGGAAGTCATTATCTTCAGCAAACTAATGCAGGAACAGAAAAGCGAACACCGCATGATTTCACTTATAAGTGGGAGCTGAACAATGAGAACACATGGACACAGGGAAGGGAACAATACACACTGGGGCCTGTCAGCAGGTGGGATTGGGGGAGGGAGAGCATTAGGAAAAATACCTAATACATGCTGAGCCCATTTATTTAGGTGATGGGTGATAGGTGCAGCAAACCACCATGGCACACGTTTACCTATGTAACAAAACTGCACATCCTGCACATGTATCCCAGAACTTAAAATTTAAAAAATAAAATTACATACATATGTACGTACGTGTATATATACACCATATATACACATATATATACACACACATATATGAGAGAAAGAGACTGAAAGAATGAATAGCAAAATGCTAAGAGCATTTATCCCTTGCTATGAGCATTATGTGTAATTTTATATTTTTGTTTTTCTGTATCTTACAGGATTTTTTAAAAAAATGAATACATATTGCTTTCATAATAGAAAAAAAATTGTAGCAGATAGAATGCCAAAGAAATGTTAATTTTCAAAATGCAATGGAAGCAAACTTGTAATTCATAGAGTTTGAGAAAGTCAGTATCAATATAAAGTTATTTTCTAAACAACAAATGAATGAAATAAGCAATTAATAGTATAATCATCTAGATTTTGAGAGATAAAGAACAAAAACAATATTTTATGAAGCTTGGGGGGTGTGGTTAACAATGGGCCCAACGGTTAATTGATGATATTGAATGCTTTTACTGTTTAAAAAGAAAGACTAGGCCAGGCATGGTGACTCATGACTGTAATCCCAGCACTTTGGGAGGCCAAAGCGGGGCGGATCACAAGTTCAAGAGATTCCTGGCCAACATGGTGAAACTCCGTCTCTACTAAAAATACAAAAATTAGCTGGGTGTGGTGGTACACATCTGTAATCCCAGCTACTCGGGGAGGCTGAGGCAGGAGAATTACTTGAACCCAGGAGGTGGAGATTGCAGTGAGCCGAGATCGTGCCACTGCACTCCAGCCTGAGCAACACAGCAAAGCTCAGTCTCAAAAAAAAAAAAAAAAAAAAAAAAAAAAAAGACTATTGAGCAACTAGCCATTAAGAGGCAAAGTAGCACAGGACTTGAATTCACATCCCAGCTCCATCACTTGCTCTGCAAGTCACTTGACCACACTTAACCTCAGTGTCTTAGCTATAGCTAGAGATAATAATAAAGCCTCCACATAAGCTTGTCACAAGGACTAAATAAATGGAAACCATTTAAAATTGTCCTTGGTCCACATGGAGCACTGGGCAAATGTTACTTGATTCTATAATTTAGAAAAAGAAACCCAGGCTGTTCAATTGTTTTCCTTGTCTTTATTACATTCAAATTTATTATACCATTAATATTTTATCTCAGGCTGGGTGTGGTTGGTGACTCACGCCTGTAATCCCAGCACTTTTGAGGCTGAGGTGGGAGGATCACTTGAGCCTAGGAGTTTGAGGTCAGGCTGGGCAACACAGGGAAACCACATCTCTACAAAAAATTTAAAAATTAGCCGGCGTGGTGGCACACACTTTGTAATCCCAGCTACTTGGGAAGAAGCTGAGGTGGGAGGATCAACTGAGCTTAGGAGTTGAAGGCTTCAGTGAGCTGTGATTGTACCTCTGTACTCCAGCCTGTGTGACAGAGCAAGACTCTATCTCCAAAATAATAATAATAATATCATCATCATCATCATCATCATCATCATTTCTGGGAATCTATCCTAAGGAAATAATCTCACATATAGAAAAACATATAAGTGACTTTTACTGCGGAAAACACATCAGTTGTACTAAATTCTACTAATTGCAGTCAAGTGGGAGAAGATTGAGGCACACAGTTTTGTCTTCCACAGGTTTGCAAGAGCCACTTGGTAATTTTTTAGGGATTTTCAGAGGTGATTGTTATATATTACCATTATTAAAAACTAAGTTGTATACATTTATAATTAAATATATTAAAAACAAAGTAGTAATACTTGACATTCCTAATGATTTAACTACATTTTACTATTATATAAGTTCTTGAGGTTATCTCTAATGTATCTGTGCGGTAGAAATAATATATGAAGGAGGCATACTACACATGCTGTTTCCCAACTCAGTGCTCAGTATTTGAGAGTAGCTTGAGATTGGCCACAGACAAGATGGAGTCTTTTACTATGGAGTATTTATACTGCAGAAATCAATGAGAGCAACAAATCTGGGCCTTTTTTTCTCAGTGACGTGAATATTAAACATATATTAGCACACTGTTATCTAAACAGAATATTAGTCACTGCACATGATGTTTTGAAGATTATTAATAATATAGAATACACTTATGCTTTAGTGCTAAGTAAAAATACCATGTAGCACAATATTATTAGCACTTTAAAAAATACATAGAAAAAAATGAAAGAAAATAAACTAACGTGTTACTGGTCCTGGAAGAATGGGTGATTTTTTCTGTCTTAAATTTTATGTATTTTGTGTTTTCAAAATCAACCTTAAATACCATGTACTACTTTTATAAGACAGAAACTTTATGCACTAGTTTTATTTTCACTCAATACACAGATGCAGAACTGGCAGAGGTAATAGACTTAGTATTAATATTATCTTTCCAATGAGGTGACACATTGGAGGTGTCACATGAACTGTTGAGATCAGTTAAGATCAAAGAAGTAAGACTTAGAATGTCTTGGAAAATAGACATGGAGACATATGGAAGGTGTTACTAAGAACTTTATTAGGTTAACACCTTCCCATAAGATTCAGTGACATAACAGTCTTATGTGAAGTTTGACTCTGTTTTTACTAATATTAGCATCTAAAATTGATTAAGAATCTGGTATGTGCCATGCATTATACTTTTCATTCATCATCTTATTTATCACAAAAAATCATAAAGATAGGTACTATTAATATTTCCACTTGCAGACCAGAAATGAATACTAAAAATGGTTACATAACTTGTCTACATATCACAAAAATACGAAGTGATAGAGCTGAACTAGCTAAACTTCGCGGTTAAAGTTGGTTCCTTTCTCTAAGACATACTGCATCTTCAAGATCATACTGATTATGTACAGATGGATAAAGAGAAGATGTACATCAATATCAGTTTCTATACACAGAATGCAAAGTCCACATTGCCCATATTTCCAATTATCCAAATCTGTTTTCCAGTTTTCACCGACACAATCACATGGGTCAGTTGTATTTAATGATATTTGTTGACTCAGCACACTGTCTCTTGTTGACTTTCATTCTATCCAGCTTTCATCTCAGCCAGAGCCTGTTTAAACTAGGGCACTATTTCTTCTCTCAATCCAAGGACTACATGAATAACAAATACATGAAAATGAACACAATCCTTTTCTGGACCCAAAGAAAAACTTGACTTGGATATTAACTTCTTGATGAGAAGGATGTGACATTACTTTTCATTTGTATTTTACAGCCTCTCGCATATGGCCATTGACTTCCAACTTTTGATTGATTATTTTTTGATTGACATGACCCAATGATTGAGTACATAAAGAAACAAGGTGTATTTGCTCCTTTCTATTTTAGTAAAATTAGGGCTCTGACTTGGAAAATATTCGTGTTTCTCTTAACATTATGAATGCAGTATTTTTTTAGTATAACAAAACACTCTGGGGTTGGTTTAAACTTTTTAACCTTCTCTTCCAAGCCTTAAATATCCTTGTTTTACTTGCTTCATGATCCAAACTGTACGCATGGTATGCTGCCATATAACTCCAACTCTTTTACTCTCTAGTTCTTTAGCTATACTGACCTGGAAAGTGCCAATCCTGAATTAATCCAGCCATCTGTCCTCACTACCCTATGTTCACATAGCACTGCTGGGTATAGTGCAGCAAATGTTCAGGTCAGGGGCATTATAAAGAAAGCTGCAGTTCCTAGCCCCAGCTGGGTCCTCAGCATGGCCCATGTGATCCTCTCATCTTCCTGAATACAGCCACTCCCTTCAGGCCCCCTTTCCACCCCTCACTTGTTACACTTCTTCAATGACATCAGGTTTCATTTCACTGAGAAGCTGCCTACTTCATTTACCTTTGGAAATAAGGTAGAGTTTAAAGAGATCTTGAAATTTCTGCTCCTTCCTTCTTTTCTTTAAGGTCAATAATATTTGAAGCAACTCTGTTTACTCAAACATGCAATGAATAACTCTTTCAATGCACGTCAATATAAAATATTCATCCAGGACTGTGTGTCCTGGATTTCAATGACAGCTGTGTCAGTCCTGACTTAGTCATATGTCAAATCTGTGAATCCTATCCTTATATACATATAATTTAAAGGAGGAGGTTATTCAAATCTATCTAAAGATAACTTCATTTACACTCAAACACTTCAAGGTTTTGTAGTAAGTGGAGTATTTTGAAAGTAAGACATTTGACAGTTCTTTGTGCATATTAAGCAAATCCAGAGCTGCTTACATGAACTCTTATACTCCTGCAGAATCTAACATCGCACCATACATTTCATACTCCCTGATAAAGCATTAAGTGTTACTGATGTATATGGTTAAGCCAGTTATCCAGTGAAACATTGCTACTTTCATAAATGACAGTTTGTAAAATTCTACTACTTGGGTTATGGCATTGAATTCATTGCTGAAAACATCACTAGTTGAAATGATTCAGAAAGACAATTTTTCCCCCTTATCTTTGGGCATCAGTAGTCTCAATTAAACTAAAATGAAAACTATGAACAATTAATTCTACAAAGTTGGATATTAATTTTTATCAAAAAATAATGTGCAGAAAGTCAGAAAAGAATCCCCTGAATACTTTGTATTATTTTAAATATGTCAATTTTTTAGGTAATACATATTGTGCAATTTCCTTTATTCATCATGATAAAGGACTTAGGAAGAAGTATATTATCTAAAAAACTCTTTTTGTTATTACTGTCTGCCAAGAATGGGGAAAACAGTAGCTTTCTATAAATAGTAGAAATAGTTTGGGTGGGCCATTTTTATTAGTTTCAGTAGTATAATGACCAGCGCTGTGGCTCATGCCTGTAATCCTAGCACTTTGGGAGGCTGAGGCGGGCAGATCACGATGTCAGGAGATGGAGACCATCCTGGCCAACATGGTGAAACCCTGTCTCTACTAAAAATACAAAAATTAGCTGGGCGTGGTGGCATGCGCCTGTAGTCCCAGGTATTTGGGAGACTGAGGCAAATGATCGCTTGAACCTGGGAGGAGGAGGTTGCAGTGAGCCGAGACCGCACCACAGCACTGAGGCCTGGAGACAGAACGAGACTCTGTCTCAAATAATAATAATAATGATAGTAATAATATTTTATTGTGGCTCTTTTCTCCCAATGTATTCCTCACCCTTCAACATTTAGAATTTTAAGGACTGTACTTTCATGATATTATTTATTCTCAGAACTGGTATATGTAGTAAATAAATGTTTGTTCTCCTAGACATGGTGTTTTGGCTAAGGGTGATGTTAAACTCATACCAATTTAGATTTTATGGTACAATAGACTGAGAAAAAAATTGTTTTAATTTTTTGATTTTAAAACCTAATTCTAGTAGTAAGTAAATTATAAGAAATGAAATTGGATGAATGAACTGGTTAGTTTATTTAAAAGTCAGGATGTTTGGCTTTGTTATCTCGATGCCGCTATATTTCAATGTTTTCAAACTAGAGATAGTGTGCATTTGAATTAAGGGCTTTATTTGTAAAGTTTGGAAATGAAAATCAATTCTTTCTAGCATATAATTTAAGATTTATTCAGATAGAGAGGTTTTGGGGGTTGTGTATGTGTGCAACAAATCCTTATTTGAATCATCAAAATAAATGGTCCTGCTCTTTATAAGACTGTATTTTAGTATTTAACCCTATCATTTTTATGTAACTGCATGGTTTAGAAATATACAAATAAGACTTAGGACGACCCATACATTCAAACATCCAAGTGGGGCCTTACCGGACATCCGTTGTTTGATCAGGAAGTATTAAAATAATCTGAAGCCAATGTTAAGTCCTTCTAACTATTATTAGCTGTTTGAAAAGATCTGGAGTCTCTTTTATCTGTAGATGCCTTAAAGTATTCATTAGAAATTAAATGTTTAAATACATTTGAAGACACCATTTTACTCAAGTAAAATGGAAAAAGAGAAGCAACAAAATTAAACAAAAAAATCTGTGAAACTGGATTGTTTGTGAAGAAACCCATATCTTATTTGCATGTGAACCTTGACCGTATGGCTCCAGAATTTTTAGTGAACCACAAAATCTAAAGATATGTTTTGCATCTATATATAGATACCACCTTCATTTATCTACACAATACAGACTGTTTCAGAGCTTTGATTAATGTAAAGAGAAAATGATTAATTGGAACATGTCCTAAAGCAAAAAAAACTCTTTTTACTCCATTGTATAACATTTAATTTGAAAATTCTTTACCACAAAATCTAAAGATACGTTTTGCATCTATATGCAGATACCACCTTCATTACCTACACAATACAAACCGTTTCAGTGCTTTGATTAATATAAAGGGAAAATGATTAATGTGAACATGTCCTAAAGCAAAAAACCCTTTTAACTCTGTGGTATAACATTTAATTTGAAAACTCTTTTTTTGATACCACTCGATCTGCTTTCTCATGTCTTTTTTAAAAAAGATTTCAATGATGCCCTTAGTCACTTTGTAAATCACATTTTCCAGTCTTCCTGATTTAAAATACGCTAGTCCCAGTTTCATAATACACTGGCCAGAAACTATATCACTGGACATTCTTGCTACTGCAACAGGTGTTTGTCAGTTTCTTAAGTTGCTTTCCTTTCCCCTGAGGTGGTGTTATTTCCGGTACATTCCAAAGGCTCTGAAAAAAACTTTTGCCATCTCTTGCCAAGCCAAATCATGACTCCAGCCTCAAAGTTATTTAGAATCCATTGTCTTCCGGGTTTACTACACAGGCAAATTGTGTATGTCTTTCTGTATTTCCAATTTTTAGCAACTAAAATATTTATTAAGTGTTTGGCAAAGCTAAAACTGAAAATAAAAGTGATTTTCATTCAGAAGCCAATGCTCTGGATGTCTGAGAAGGGGGTTGATTCAATTCCTGGCAAACCTGATGCGAAAAGGTTTTCATCATCCACTTAGACCACCCTGAAATTTGACATACGCATAAACAAAATAGACCTTGATAACTTGCAGTGTACATGCTTACGTTTTGCCTTAGAAGTCAGAGCTCTGCATGCACTATGTGGCTAAGCCTTTTATTGCAGAACTTCGGAGGAAAATGTTGGTAGAGAGGAGACCATCAACCAATTGCTTATGTATATAGTTTCCTCCCTCATCCTACATCTCACCCTTCTTCAAGTAAAACTGAAGCCCACCATACTATCAATCAGTGGTGGACATATCTCATACACACACTCTACAACCATGACAAGGCAACAAGAAGACACGATTGCTCAAACCAACCTTTTGGAAGTTTCTCAGTTCCGCTGAAGGCAACCAGAGTAAGAATATGTACCAGTGGAATGTTGACGAGCTCTCTCATGATTAATCCAGGCTCACGCAGGACAAAGTTCCTTCTGGACAACGTAAGGAAAATGCCTCCACGGTTTACATTTTAAAGCATACTTTGTTGCAAAAGGGTCGTCTGCTAATGACTGTTTGTGTCAGCAGCTCCACAGGCTCTAAGTATAATCAGGAATTCTCAGACTTGGCTGCAATGATGGACACAGCCAGCTGGTGAGTATCCACGTAGGCCAGTAACGCAAGTGTAGGGCTAGAGGAACAAGGGCAAGAAAATCCTTTTAGAATCTCTTTTAAGACAGTGGCAGAAGGACAATACCAGATGCCTTTTGCAACCATCACTGTATTCCCAGAGGTATAGGTGTCCTGGCCATTGGATTCAGCAGCCCACTCTCCTGGACTCAAACCAGAAATCTGGGTTTATTTAGTCCTCACTCCTCCCCATCTCTCACCCCACCCCCACTCCCACATTCAGCCCATTCCAATTCCTACAGATTTTATCAACCAAATAGTCCTTGTAACTTCTCTCTGTCTTGGGTCTTAACCATTCTCTATCTTTTTTCAGATAGTCCCTCCTGCTCAGAAGCTTTTAGAGGCTCATCATCACGTAAAACTATATTTAAACCTGCCTAATCTGCCGAATATGACAGGCTTTACTGGAATCTGCATGCTTTGTTGTATGTTAGTATTATTATGATTCTTTTTTTTTTTTTTTTTTTCAGAGTCAAGGTCTTGCTCTGTTGTCCAGGCTAGAGTGCAATGGGGTAATCATAGCTCACTGCAACCTCAGCCACCTGAACTCAAGTGATCCTTTCAGAGTAGCTAGGACTACAGGCACCTGCCACTACAGCAGGCTAATTTATTTTTATTTTTTGAAGAGATGAGGGTCAGGTTATGTTGCCCAGGCTGGTCTCAAACTCCTGGTCTCAAGTGATGATCCCACCTCGGCTTCTCAAAGTGCTGGGAATACAGACGTGAGCTACTGTGCCCAGCCCCATTCAGCTTCCTATATTCAACAACCTGCTGATGGTTCCCTCTATACAGCTTTCCTACCTCCAAGAATTGCTCATACTGTTCCCTTTTCTTGGAATACTATTCCCCTCCTTTCCACTCAGTTCACACCTCTCTCAGCTTGACCATCCTCTCCTCCTGGGAGAAAAATTCCATATCATCCTAAAGCTGTGTTACGTTTGTCTTCTCTGGGTTTCCGTGATATACTGTGCACATCTCTACCATTGCACTGACCACATTGTTTTGATTTTTTTCCCCCATGTGTTGGTGTCTCCTTCATTCTTTGGCCTCATGAGTTCATTTATAGAAGTTTAGAGTCAGGTAGCGTGACGCCTCCAGCTTCGTTCTTTTTCCTTAGAATTGTCTTGGCTGTACGGGCTCTTTTTTGGTTCCATATGAAATTTAAAGTAGTTTTTTCTAATTCTGTGAAGAAAGTCAATGGTAGTTTGATGGGGATAGCATTGGATCTATAAATTACTTTAGGCAATATGGCCATTTTCACGATATTGATTCTTCCTATCCATGAGCATAGAATGTTTTTCCATTTGTTTGTGTCCTCTCTTATTTCATTGAGCAGTGGCTTGTAGTTCTCCTTGAAGAGGTCCTTCACATCCCTTGTAAGTTGTATTCCTAGGTATTTTATTCTCTTTGTAGCAATTGTAAATGGGAGTTCACTCATGATTTGGCTCTCTGTTTTTCTATTATTGGTGTATAGGAATGCCTGTGATTTTTGCACATTGATTTTGCATCCTGAGACTTTACTGAAGTTGCTTATCAGCTTACGGAGATTTGGGGCTGAGATGGGGTTTTGTAAATATACAATCATGTCATCTGCAAACAGAAACAATTTGACTTTCTGTCTTCCTAGTTGAATACCCTTTATTTCTTTCTCTTGCCTGATTGCCCTGACAAGAACTTCCAATACTATGTTGAATAGGAGTGGTGAGACAGAGCATCCTTGTCTTGTGCCAGTTTTCAAAGGGAATGCTTCCAGCTTTGGCCAATTTAGTATGATATTGGCTGTGGGTTTGTCATATATAGGTCTTACTATTTTGAGATACGTTCCATCAATACCCAGTTTATTGTGAGTTTTTAGCATGAAGACGTGTTGAATTTTGTTGAAGGCCTTTTCTGCATCTATTGAGACAATCATGTGGTTTTTGTCTTTGGTTCTTTTTATGTGATGGATTACATTTATTGATTTGCATATGTTGAACCAGCCTTGCCTCCCAGGGATGAAGCCAACTTGATCGTGGTGGATAAGCTTTTTGATGTGCTGCTGGATTCAGTTTGCCAGTATTTTATTGAGGATTTTTGCATTGATGTTCATCAGGGATATTGGTCTGAAATTCTCTTTTTTTGTTGTGTCTCTGCCAGGCTTTGTTATCAGGATGATGTTGGCCTCATAAAATGAGTTAGGGAGGATTCCCTCTTTTTCTATTGTTTGGAATAGTTTCAGAAGGAATGGTATCAGCTCCTCTTTATACTTCTGGTAGAATTTGGCTGTGAATCTGTCTGGTCCTGGGTTTTGTTTTGTTTTGTTTTCTTGGTAGGCTATTAATTACTGCCTCAATTTCAGAACTTCTTATTGGTCCATTCAGGGATTCGACTTCCTCCTCGTTTACCAAAACAGCATGGTATTGGTACCAAAATAGATATATAAACCAATGGAACAAAACAGAGGCCTAAGAAATAATGCCACACATCTACAGCCATTTGTTCTTTGAAAAACCTGACAAAAACAAGCAATGGGGAAAGGATTTCCTATTTAATAAATGGTGTTGGGAAAACTGGCTAGCCATATGTGGAAAACTGAAACTGGACCCCTTCCTTATACCTCATACAAAAGGTAACTAAGATGGATTAAAGACTTAAACATGAAACCTAAAACCATAAAACCCCTAGAAGAAAACCTAGGCAATACCATTCAGGATATAGGTATGGACAAAGACTTCATGACTAAAATATTGAAAGCGATGGCAACAAAAGTCAAAATTGACAAATGGGATCTAATTAAACTAAAGAGCTTCTGCAAAGCAAAAGAAAGTATCATCAGAGTGAATAGGCAACCTACAGAATGGGAGAAAATTTTTGCAATCTATACATCTGACAAAGGGCTAATATCCAGAATCCATAAAGAACTTAAACAAATTTACAAGAAAAAAACAAACAACCCCATCAAAAAGTGGGTGAAGGATATGAACAGACACTTCTCAAAAGAAGACATTTATGCAGCCAACAAACGTATGAAAAAAAGCTCATCATTATTGGTCATTAGAGAAATGCAAATCAAAACCACAATGAGATACCATCTCATGCCTGTTAGAGCGGCAATCATTAAAAAGCCAGGAAACAACATCTGCTTGAGAGAATGTGGAGAAATAGGAACGCTTTTACACTGTTGGTGGGAGTGTAAATTAGTTCAACCATTGTGGAAGACAGTGTGGCAATTCCTCAAGGATTAGAACCAGAAATAGCATTTGACCCAGCAATCTTATTACTGGGTATATAATGAAAGGATTATAAATCATTCTACTATAAGGACACATGCACATGTATGTTTATTTCAGCACTATTCACAATAGCAAAGACTTGGAACCAACCCAAATGTCCATCAATGATAGACTACATACAGAAAATGTGGCACATATATACCATGGAATACTGTGCAGCCATAAAAAAGAAGGAGTTCATGTCCTCTGCAGGGACATGGATGAAGCTAGAAACCATAATTCTCAGCAAACTAACACAGGAACAGAAAACCAAACACCACATGTTCTCACTCTTAAGTGGGAGCTAACAATGAGAACACATGGACAGAGGGAGGGGAGCATCACACACTGGAGCTTGTTAAGGGGTGGGATGCTAGGGGAGGGATAGCATTAGGAGAAATACCTAATGTAGATGACGGGTTGATGGATACAGCAAACCACCATGGCACATGTATACCTGTGTAACAAACCTGCACATTTTGCACATGTATACCAGAACTTAAAGTCTAATAAAAAAAATTAAATAAATAAATAAATCAGATTCTTTTTTAAAAAAAAGAATAAATATTAATAATGCTGTGTTCTTAATGATTTTCTTTTTGAATAAAAAAAGCACATACAATTATGCACATAATACTTGATAATGATAACAAATGACCAAGTTGCTGGTTTATTTACTATAATTTTATTATTTTACTGTGTACACCCTGTACTTATTTAAAAACATAAAAAATAAAAATAAATTAAAAACTGACTGTAAAACAGCCTCAGGCAGATATTCTAGAAGAATACATTGTTACCATAGGAGATGACAGCTTCAGGCATGTTATTGCCCCTGAGGACCTTCCAGTAGGACAAGCTGTTGAAAGACAGTGATGGTTTGATCCTGACCCTGTGTAGGCCAAGGATATTGTGTGTGTTTGTCTTAGTGTTTAACAAAAAAAGTTTAAAAAGTAAAAAATCAAAATCAAAATATAAAAATGTAAAGACAGAAAAGAACTTAAGGATATGAAGAAAAAATATTTTTGTATAGCTGTACAATATATTTGTGTTTCAAACAAAGTATTATTACAAAAAAGTCAAAAAGCTTACAAATTTAAAAAGTTTATAAAATAAAATAGTTGTGCTAAGCTAAGGTTAATTTATTATTAAAGAAGGAAAAATATTTATAAAATAAATTTAGTGTAGCCTAAGTGTACAGTGTTTATAAAGTCTACAGTAGTGTACACTAACGTCCTAGGCCTTCACATTCACACACCACTCACTCACTGACTTATCCAGAGCAACCTCCAGTTCTGAAAGCTTCATTCATGGTAAGTGCTCAATGCAGGTGTACCATTTTTAACTTTTATCCTGTATTTTTACTGTACGTTTTCTATGTTTAGATGCACAAATATGTACCATTGTGTTACAATTGCCTACAGTATTCAGTGTAGTAACATGTTGACAATTTTGTAGCCTAGGGACAACAGGCTATCCATACAGCCTAGGTGTGCAGTGGGCTATACCATCAAGGTTTCTGTAAGTACACTCTATGATGTTCGCACAATAACAGAATGAACTATGGATGCATTTCTCAGAACATATCCCTGACGTTAAGTGATAAATGACTGTATAATGTAAAGCTATAGTAATCAAAACAGCATGGTACTGGCATAGAAACAGACATGTAGACTAATGGAACAGAATAGAGAACCTAGAAATAAATCTCTGCCTTTATGATCAATTGATTTTTAATAACAATGCCAAGAATACACAAAAATAGTCTCCTCAATAAATTGTGTTGGGACAACTGGATAGCCACATGCAGAAGAATAAAATTAGGCCCTTATTTTATATAATAATCAACTCAAAATGGATTCGAGACTTAAATGTAAGAATGGAAACTAAAACTACTAGAATATATAGGGAAACAGCTTTATGACATTAGTCTGGGCAATGATTTTTTTGGATGTGACCCAAAAAGCACAGACAATGAAAAGCAAAAATAGACCAATGAGATTACATTAAGCAGAAAAACCTCTGCACAGCAAAGGAAACAATCAACAGAGTAAAGGCACTATCTACAGAATGGGAGAAAATAATTGCAAACCATACACCTGATGAGGTTAACGTCCAAAATATATAAGGAATTCAGGCAATTCAATAGCTAAAAAACCCAAATAACCCAATTTTAAAATGAACAAAGAAGTCAAGCACAGTGGCACACCCCTTTAGTCCCAGCTACTCGGGAGGCTGAGCCTAGGAGTTCAGGGCCAGCCTGGGCAACATAGCAAGACCTCATCTCTTAAAGAAAAGTGGACAAAGAATTTGAATAGACATTTCTTAAAAGACATACAAATGGCCAACAGGTATACGAAAATGTGCTTAAAATCACTAATCATCAGGGAAATACAAATCAAAACCACAATGAGATATCGTCTCACTCCAGTTAGAATGGCTATTTTCAAAAAGATGAAAGATAACAGGTGTTGGTGAGGATGTGGACAGAAGGGAACCCTGTACACTGTTAGTGGGAATGTAAATTAGTACAGCCATTATGGAAAGCAGTGTGGAAGTTTTTCAAAATCCTAAAAAGAAAACTACCATATAATAGAGCAATCCCACTACTGGATATATATTCAAAGGAAATGAAATCAGTATGTCAAAGAGATATCTGTATTCCCATGTTCACTACAGCATTATCCACAATAACCGAAGTATGGAATCAACCTACATATTCATGACTAGATAAATAAATAACAAAAATGTGGTACAGTACACACACACACACACACACACACACACACATACACACACACACAATGAGATACTATTCAGCCTTTAAAAAAAGAAAATCTTGTGATTTGGGATAATATGAATGAACCTAGAGGACATTATGTTCTGTGAAATAGCCAAACACAGAAAGACAAACACCACATGGTCTCACTTGTCTGTGGAATCTGAAAAAGTTGACCTCATAGAAGTAGAGACAATGGTGATTACAAGGGACTGGGAGAGGGGAAATGGGTGTTGGGGACATGTTGGTGAAATTATGCAAAATTACAGTTAGGAGGAATAAAAAATAATGATTATGAGTTTTGGGGCACCTAATTATCCTGGTGTTTCATGGTCTAAGATGTTGGGCAAGTGTGAAAGCTATGGAGAAGTTTGGGGTTTTGTTTTCTTCTTCTTTTTTTTTTTTAAAATGAGCAATAAAAATAATAGCTCCTTTATTTGAGTACCATGTATGTGCAGTTACATATGCTGAGTTTTTTTATTATTATTATTATACTTTATGTTCTAGGAGAAGTTTGGGTGTTTTGTTTTTTTTTTTCTTAACCAGAAGGAGACTATGCTTCCCTCTCCACCGGTACCGCAATTTCACATCTACCCCATACACAGCCTTAGTTCATGCCATCTTTCTTAGAGCTGGAGGTCTAGATAGTAAAGGAGAGCTACTGGTAGTGGGTTTTCATTTACATCTCAGGTTCTCCAACCTGCTCCTAGTGCAGTTTGTGGAGGAGAAAAGTACCAAGCCCTAGTTTTATCAAAACTGTTGTCTCCTGAGATAGTGTAGCCTATACACTTAAGGTAATCTTAATACAATTTCAGTAGTATTTTGGAAACTAGGAAGCTGATTTTAGAATGCATATACAGAAACAAAGTAAGCAAAAATAATTGGGGAAAACGTGGAAAAATAAAGTAATAAGGAATCACTTGCCTACCAAGTGTTAAAATGTATTGTAGAGCTTTAATAATAGCTTCATGTAATGATATGAAAATCCTGTGGTATGAGGCTATAAGTAGAAGGTCAATGGACACTGAAGGAATGATAAAGATGGCATTTTAAATTAGTCAGGAAAGATGACTTATTAGGTGAATTTGGTAGCCATTTAAAAAAATCAGTTACATCTGTACCTCATATATTACACCAAAATAAAACTTCAGATTTTAAAAGTACTAGAAAAAACATGTCTATGAGAGAGAATGAATATATCTATTAGATCTATAGCTTTATGGATGTTTTCCCCAACATATGAAAATACTGGCTGATTCTTTTCACTTAAAGCTCTTTTCACTTGACTTTTTTGATAGGGCTGTTTCCTGTTTTTCTTGTATTTTTTGTTTTCTCTTTCACAAAATCCTTTTTCTTCCATGGAGAAAATAAATGTCAGTTTTCTCCAAACTGAAGTTACTGGCACTTTTTTTCCCACTGTCCACACTTACAGCAGGAGGTAACATGTAAACACGTATGAATTCTACACCTGTATCTCTGAATTAAATCTCTGTCTTGGGAAACACCTGTATATCTGGTCACCTACATGCCTGTCTCACAAGAAATAAAAACTCAACTTTCGTGATATATTAAATTAATCTTTAAATGGTTTAATATTCAATTAGAATTAACAGGGAGATCAAAGAGGACTGATCACTTTTAAACTTTGCTTTCTTCCCATCACTGTGAGATACTTTAAAACAAAATGCCATGTTACAGGCCATATCTCCATAATGGGTGCTCACTGTCCTCACCAAGCCAAAATACTTCTGTAAACCAACACACATCCAGATATTGGACATTGTTCAAAATCCTTATACAGGCACAGGGGAAATGTTGGGGAATATGTGTCTCCTTCTATTGGTGAGTTTAATGAAATAGTGCCTGGCATATGTAATATGTTTGATAAACTACAGGTTGTATATACATTCAGAATTGTTTAAAAAAATTAACAGGTCTGTAAATTGACCTGAAAAAACATGAATTCTTAAAGTCAAAGTGCTCTTAAAGTTAAGATAGTATCACACAAATAGCTAATCCTAGACAGCTAACTTATCTTCAAATAAGATGCTATCTATCCATTTTGTTCCCCTCCTTGCCCTCTATGGAAGTGAGAAGAAGTCATTATGGGGAGTTCCGGGGGACAGTTTGGGAAGATATTAGACTTTTAGAGCTGATAAAATCTGTTTCAAAACTTTTTTCCATGTTGCTCAAGATCTAAAACAGAAATTTCTACTGACTGAAGAGTCTATCTTAATTAGGCCAGTATGCTTAATACTAAACTCATCAACTTCCCTGAAACCTGGGAATTCTTTCATCTCTGATCTCAGTGAATGTCACCATCGTCTACTCAGCTTCCCAAGCAATCAAGCTGTGAATCATCCCTGACATCTTGTTTCCTGAACCCTGTGTTTAATGAGTCCTATCAGTTTGACATTGTGAAACCTCTCTAGTTCAACCCTTCCTCACCACTCTCTGCCTCAGTTAGAGGCCTCATTAATTTATTGTCTGTTTACTATAGCAGCTCCTTCCCTAATGGGCCTCTCTGCCAGTCATTTCTCTGCACCAGTGTCAGAGAGCTCCTTCTAATACAGAAATTTGGCTGCATTGCTGTCCTGTTTGAAATGTTTTGACTCTCCATGGTTTTTTAAAAGAAACTCCACACTTCCTAGCCCGTCGAACCTCTGTTCACCTCTCCCCTCTCTTCTCTCATCTTCTCTTCTTCACACACTTTGCTCTTGGGCATAACTGTAGGTCCTTAAAATAACCATGCTCTTTCTAGCCTCTGTGCCTTTTAATGTCTTCCCTTCCACTGGAATTTCCCCTTCCTTTTTATCTTTAGCCAATTACCTTTGTCTTTCAAGATTCCACCTGGTTCTTACTTTCCTGAGAGGTGCCTTTTGATGCCTCAGACCAAGTAGGATGTCGTCTTCTTTGCTCTAATGGAGAGCTCCCACACCGTGCCCACTGCATTTAACTTACAACCCACTCTACAAAAGAATCTTTACCTGTTCCTGCATCTCTCTCTTTGCAAGAATGTGAGCTTACTGAAGACTGATTTTATGTCTTTTATCTGTGCATTTCCTATGCTTAGCAGAGTTCCTGATGTACTGCAGCACTAGGTACCTAGTTTATGATGAAAGAGGGAATAAATGAAATCATATCCCTAGGAATTTTAGGCCTTGGAGATGAATTCTTCAAGATGGGAATGAAATCATTACAAGTGATTTCCTTGCTCAGTCTCTTAGGGCTTATTTTTTCTTTTCCTCTTAGAGTCATGCTAAGCCATGGGGAACTGTGTTCTGAGTGACACAGAATTGCATTTGACAACTCAGGGAAATGATTTTTTGGAGGTGCACTCAACACTGGAGCAAAAGGACTGCAATTGCATAGTGCTGGATATTAAAGTCTATGCTTTTGGTAGAGCAAAATGATCTATGCTATTTATTCAGCTCATTAGAGAAAATATAGCGGGCAGGAATTCTGGGCATATTCTGTGTACAGGAAAAGAGTGAATTCTATTTGGGCTTTCCCTGGCCTTATCATTTGATATGTTGAAGGAGGTGGTAAGCAATTTCTTTCCTTGGTTCCTCTTATAATACAACTGGTAGCTGAGTATCCTGAAAGTCTCCCTTCTGCATCCTCATTTCTTCTGCCTCCCTCAATTTTAGACTTCATCTAGAATTTCCAAAGGTATTACAGAAAGACATAGAGTAGCTTGAAAACTATCACCTGAGCACTTACCAGGATGACAAACTCATCCTCATTTCTTTCTGCCTGTCTTCTTCTTCCTTCTTTATTATAATAACTGGAGTGTTCCAGACTCCTACTATATATTACACAAAATCGCTAGATATGTTTTTGGACCACTGTGGAAAAAATAGGAAAACAGTGAACTAGATCACCTCCAAAGGAAACATCCCATCGTATGAGTTTTATTTCTCAGTTTAGTCCCAGCCATTAGCACTGTTTATATGTTCTCACCATGGCTTAGACTGGTATATTTCAATCCAGTTCAGTAGATCATTGCTAGGGCCATGCCAGACACTAGAATCCAAAAGAAACATTGACAACTGCATCCACCAGGCCATGTGGCTATGTGAGGAAAGAAGTGCTTGGCAAGGCTTGGAGCACTGCAGAAGGATGACAGGCAATCCTCACCAAGCTGCCCTAATGGTGGACTGGACTTGAGGACTCACTTCTAATGAACAGAACACAGAAGAAGTATTGATGTGTTGCTACTGAGATTAAGTTATAAAAAGACTGCTGCTTCCATCTGGGATGTTAGAATGTTGGGATTTGTTGAGATGGAAAGAGGAATCAAAATGATGCCCAGAGTCTTGGACCAAATAACAATGAATGTGGTTTGGTCTACTAAAAGGCAGAACATTGGAAAAGGAAAACAGTTTAAAGAGGAAAAGTTTCTTAATCATTATTTTGAATTTGGACATTAAGTTTGGGGTATCTATGTGATATCTGAATCAAAATGTCTAGTAAGAAGGTCAGGTTTAGATCTGGACCTCAGAAAAGAAGTTTGGGCTTGAGTATAAATTTAGGAGTTTACAGCAGGTTGATGTTTAACCACATGGTGTAGCATGCGGTCATGAAATAGGTGGAGCAAAATAAGGGCCCAGGATTTCACCTTAGTAATACCAACCCATAGAGGCTTTATTGAGGAAGAAAAGCAAGTTAGTAAAACAAAAGAGAGTGAGAAACTATCGCCAGAGAAGTTGGAGGAATCCAGATGTGTCCATTCTTGTGAGAAGGGGAAGGAAGTTCCTAAAGAGAGAGAGATCAAATTGGTTAAATGCTGCTGAGAGGGTGAGTGGATCTAGACATGGGAAGTATCCATCTGATTTGGCCAGATAGTGACCTTGACAGGAGTAATTCATATTGCAGACTTAAGGGTTAATATGAGCACAAAAAAAGGGAGGTTGTTTTTTTTTTAATAGACAACATTTCACATGACAAGTCCTTAGGAGAGCTCTGCATCTATTAATTTCAGTTTGATTTAATTTCACTTGCATAATCCCTATTTCAGAAAATGAAAGCATAATATATTCAAACTACTAACACTATATTTAAAGTCGCTTTGCAAATTGCTTCCCAAAATTACTATTCCTCTTTCTTGCCAGGTTATTGAAAGGTAAGAAAATGAATACAATCAACTCTCCCTACTTCTTAACTAGCAACAATTACTTATTGCACATGCAGTATGAAAATGGTTCTGTGTGTGACTGAATACAATAATGGAATCTTCTCGCATCATCTATAAATAGTGCAGTACAGTTGTAGTGACGATGCTGGCTAAATAAGGGCTCAAAAATGTGTAATGTTAATGTCATGGCTACCTGGAAAATAATTTTCCCCTTTTGCAAAATATGCCGCCTCAGGAAAGAGAATCCTTCAGGTTAGTCCCTCAGAAGCTCAGCAGCACTAAATTATGCTGGGAGAACTATGCTGCACAACTGAATCAGTATGACATGTCAATTTATTCATAGCCTATTTTTAAAACAATCGCTTAGAGCTGATGCAAGATTAATAAATATGGTCTATGCATAACTCTGATGCTCGCAGGAGATTTAATTTAATAAAAATATACAGCCACAGATAAAACTTATTTTTGTAGTGTCCTGGTCATCACCAGGATTAGGAAAGCAAACCAGCTATGTTTCTGGCCCTTTCTCAAAGCCTGGGTGTGTGGCTTACGGACCAGACTAGAGGTTCCTCTAAATTAGCCCAGGGCAGTGGCTGGACTGAACTGTGTTGACTAGGGAAAGTCCTGGCAATTTTGAGCTGTGATTTACACAGGCGTTTATGTGTTATTACAATATGTACCCAAGAAGAAATTTTCTGTGGTTTTCTGTTTTCATCAGTGAAGTAACTTTGAGAGGTTTCTTTGGCAATAGCTTAATGAAACAGTTGGTGGTGGTATCTTTCCAGATTAGGAAATACTTGGAGACTGCAATAAACTAATATGATCTTTAGGCACTATTTGTTCTCTCACATTCTCTTTTTTAAAAATATTTTTCTGATTATAGTTGTTTATTATAAAATAAGAAGAAAAGAACCATAAAAGGTTGAGAACAACAAAAACAAAAACAACGATCATTTCTCAGTAGTGTCAAGACTTAGGAAACAAATATTATTACCATGTTTGTACTTTTATTTCTCATCTTCTTTTATATTACATATATACATAGAAAATGTGTTAAATAGGATTTTATATACATTGCACATTTTTATACATTTTACTATAATTGGTTATTATACATTTCCTTCCAATATATAGGTATATGCTAATCTGTGTAATCATTCACCTATTTTAGTTATTTCCAATTTCTAATCATTAGGAATAAAATGTCAACATCTCATCCATTCTTTTCATATGCAATCCTCAAATTATGGCATTCAGGTAAAAATAGAAATGGAGTCACTGAATCAAAGTCTGTGAATATTTATGAGGTTCTTGATCTGTGTTTCCAAATTTCCTTTCAGATGTTTTCAACAATGTATATTATATCATGACATTGTTATTTTTGAACTATGATAAATTGACAGGAAAAAAATTATTGTGTTATTTTGTGTTAGTGTCAAATTTAACCTTTTGTAGTATTCATATTCACCATTAATACTTCTTTTTTAAATTGTGTGATTTTGTTCTTAGCCATTTTTCACTTAGAATATCTTTTTCTTATTTAATTTATAAGATCACTATATATTAAGAACTTTTAGTATTACATACACTGTCTACCTTTTCTTCATTTGTTCCATTTGCTTTTTATGATAGAAGGAAGATTTTAACTTCTATGAAGCCTAATTTACCAGAGATTTTCTTTATGCCCCCTCACTAGCCTCTACTTATATGTTCATAAAAGATCTCTGGATCTCAAGAAAAGATAATCACCTATATCTTCCTCTAGACCATCTAAAATTTTGTTATATTTACATTAATTGTTTCAATTTTTTAAGCATATGATGAAAATTTGAAACATGACATCATTTTTTAAAAGTATCAATTGTTCCAACACCATCTATTGAGTAATATTTTATAATGTTCATCCCATTGATGGGATATTCAAATCCCACCTTTTTAGTGCATTCTATTTTTCAAGAAAATAAGATGGGACTAGGAAAGGCAAACAGGAATTACCTTGAGTGACAACTAAGATGATGGCACAGAGCACTGTGTTAAAACATATTCTGGAACAACTTTAGGATCAAAATGGAGTGCTGTGATTAATTACTGATGTCTCTCATGAGCACATAAGTGGGAGTGGAATAATACATATGCTTTATACTTATTCATTGTGTTTCATTAATGTCTATCTATTCTGGACCTACTATCATGTATTGTAGCTATGTGTACCTAATAATGTAGTCATTATATAAATATAAAGCAAAAGTTTATTAAATTACTATGAGAAAATGGCAAATCTACAACCATTGTGGAAGATTTTTAACACATCTCTCTATAATTGATAAGTCAATTGTAAAAATTATAGTTCCTATAAGTACTTTTTTTGGTAAAAAGAAAGTGAATTACAGATGAGTAATTGTACAAGATATTTGAGTTTGATTCAATTCTGAGAACAGTACACTAGTTTAATCTGTGGGATATTCATGTGGGCACAGGCTATAATCTTGTCTTAGGAACTGAAAATAGCAGAACGCCTATGTGAGAATTTGAAAAGACGGAGATTCCAACAAGTAAGAAGGTGAACAAATTAAGGCTCAAATATAGAAAGCCACCTCCTAAAGTCCCAATTTTTGCATTAAGTATCATAATGGCCTTAAAGGAAAAAAAAGAATATGTTTTGAAATGAATATTTTAATTCCAGGTAAAAAATGCTCAATTGTGAATGAAAATAAGCTCTTTGAGTAGCAGCTACAGCTAATGACCAGAGGGTGCACTACATGTATATATAGGATAAGAAAATTTGAAAAGGGTGGTTGCCCTTACTTTGGTTATTTTAGCAATGCATTTTCATACATTATTGTTGTCAGTATTTTATCATTGAAAATAACAGACAGTAATACATAAAAAAAATTGATAAAAGTTTTGATGATCAAAATACCAATTTATCAAAAAACAGAATCCTGTTTGTACCATGCTTTAGTGAAAATCCAAAATGTCATAAACCAGCCCTATTAGTCACTCAATAAATGTTAAATGAATAAGCCAGAGACTAAGACTGTTAACAACTATACAGCCAACTTAACAACCAAGATGTGCCTTATAACGTAGGCAATAAGGTGTTTTGCCCCATAGTAAAGCCTTTACAACAATATAAAACAAATACAATAATGATCACCTCTTTATAAAATAAAAAAGTTATTATACAGTTATATGTTATATAACATATATAGTTATTATATTCTTATTTTTTCCTTTCTAAATTTTATGATTTCCACCTGTAATATTGTTGTTCGTAGTTCACTGTTACAGAGATGTCCCTCCCAATAACTTGGAAATAAGAACACAGTTGCCATCAGAGTTAAGTTCTGAAATCTATGCATAATAGATCAGTACACATCAGTACATTCAAAACATTGTGAAAATAAGATAAAATATATTTCATGCTGAAAACTAACACAAGAACAGAAAACCAAACACCACATGTTCTCACTCATAAGTAGGAGTTGAACAATGAGAACACATGGACACAGGGAGGAGAACATCACACACCGGGCCTGTCGAGGATTGAGGGGCTAGGGGAGGGATAGTATTAGGAGAAATACCTAATGTAGATAGCAGGTTGATGGGTGCAGCAAACCACTATGACATGTGTATACTTATGTAACAAACCTGCACATTCTGTTCATGTATCCCAGAACTTAAAGTATAATAAAAAAATTATTTCATGCTGAAAGGGCTTTGGTATAACCTGTTTTAATAGTCATTATTTAATTTAAGAATTTTATAATAAAAAAGGTGGTTCTATTAAACATTGGAAACATAAATAAATATCTCCAGAGGTTAGTATTGATAGTACTATTCCAGTAATATCCCAAGAAAGCTGAGTTTTAGAAATTAGGCTTTCGACTTTTCTTAGAATTATTCTTAGTAAGATGATATTAACAGCTAACTCTGCCTGAGTGCTTACTCTGTGCCAATCACTGTTCCAAGTGTTTTGTATCTATTATTTAATCCTCATTAGAATTTAATCCTCATTAGATAGTATAACACCTATGAGGTAGATATTATACTATCATTTTCTCATTTTACAGGTGAGGAAACTAATTTTGTAATTTGCAGGCTAATGTGGTTTTTCAGAAGCAAAGCAATGATTTCAGTTAAGGAAGCCTGAATCCAGCACCTGTGCTCTCAGCCACCACCTTGTGCATTCATGTACTCATTCAACAAATGTGTACTGAATGCTCCTAGCTAAACCAGGCACTGTGCTAGGTGCTGAGAATAGTAGAGCTCAAAACAAATATGATGCCTGCTCTCCTGGGGCTTACAGTCTAGAGATAGACAAAACTTAAAACAACAAATAAATGTAGAACTACAGACTGAGGCAAGTGTTACAAAAGAAAATCACAGAGTGCTCCGGAGTATACATCAGGGCCCCTTCTTAGATAAGAAGACTAGGAATGGTTTCTCTGAGAAAGTGATAATTAAGCTAAGATTAAATGGCTTACTAAAAGTAAGCAGAGAACGGGGGTGGGGGAATGTGCCAGGCTTTGGTAAGAGCAGGGCAAAGTGTTTCTAATCCCTTTGATGAGATCTCATAGGGAGATAAATATATCTCTCTTAGGCCAGTGCCATTAAAATAAATGTCTCTGTGTACCCATATTCTGACTTCATATTTACTAAAATCTTCTTATAAGGTGGCTTCATGTATAGTTTGACAATAAGAGGATGCACTTATTCTGTAGACTTTTAGTATACTGATTATTATGAGTCCTCTCCCCTTATAAATTAATAAATGTGCATTTATACCCATCTCCAGTACCTTCTCTTCTTGTTACCAAGCTTATCAGCAACTTCAGACCCTGAGCCTTCAAAGCAGAAGACCAGATCCTTAAATGGAATGACTTAGATTCCAAATTGAGATCCCACCCAGCTCCAAGCTGCCTTTCCTTTAAATGCTTATATTGGATCTTGCTTATTGGTGAAGTTTTATAAATATGCAATATTTGGTAAAGTGGGGAAAAAGGCGAATTCTTTTGTATTAAAAGAAAATAATAGATTTAGTCAGCACACAATCCATGAGTATTCTGGTTAGTTTTACTGAAAAGAAAGTCTATCTGGGAGCGAGTCTGAATGAAATAATGTTTTGAATATTTAGGGAATAAAACAGACACCATTCTTGTCTTAGCAGTCATGTGCTGAGTGAGTAATGCTGGTATTCTTTTACGAGATTGTTTTAGTATAAAACCGTAGTAAACTGTGCTGGAAAGTATTTCTCCACTACAAGCATGGAAACGAGACTTACTCATAATATTTATTTCTTCTCCAGAGTGCCTTTGCAGACCTGAAACATCTGAACTAACAAAAGTCCTCCAATTTATAATATAACACAGCTGCTCCCAGGATTGCGTGCGGGCATGTGTGTGTGCATGATGGGAGGGGATTTCCTTGTATGTATTCATTTATGTGCCCTCTGGAGAAGGGGCCAGTTCAGTCCAACTGGAATTCTAAGTGTCTTTTACTGGGCATTTGTTATATGTAAAAAGCTGGCTCATGTCTAAAGTATCTTCCAGGCAGCGTGCAGCTGAGAGCCATAAAAGAGAAGATTGTGTATTGTGTGGGAACAGTGATGCTAATGGGGAGCATTTTCACAGTGAACAGTTAGTTTTTCTACCACTGAAGAATAGTGTATTTATTATATAAAGAAATGGGAATTATACAGAAATGATCATCAGAAGATATGTTTCTATCATTATTTTCTATTATTAATTATTCACAATCAGTAAGTTCACTTCCAACACATGTACTATACTTTTAACAGAGCGGAAACAAAAAGGCTATCAGTATCACAATTTAGTTCTTTCTTCATTCTTCACTTTTGTTCTTCCAAATTGTCAAAGCATGATTAATCTTAAATGTTACCAATTTAGAAAAAATCTACATATTCTAATAAATTGTTTTCTTCTTTTCTTTCCCATCTATTTTCCAAACCTATTTATTCATTTAACTAACTGAACTTGACGCCAGGAATGTGGTGACAGGTGGGTGAATCTCTATCAGAGAACTCACAGTCTGGCTAGGGAGATGGGTGACTATATCAACAATTAAGAGAGCGTGCAATAAGTGTTAGGCATGTTTAGAGCTCTTGGGAGAACAGCGTATGGGCACTTATAGGAGTTAGGCAATGATGGGGGCAGTCTGACATGACCACCCTGCCCCTCCACGAGAGGACAGCGCTTGAACTAAGCAATTGTTAACTGGGTAGATGTGAAGGCAGGGAGAGCAGCAGAGCTCACAGAAAACAACCTACAAGATGTCAGGATCTGAGAGAAACATGCCATGTCTTTTCTGGCCTAGTTTGTTTTTCCCTTGTACCTTTCCATGAATGCCAAGAGCAAGTCATGAGACAAGGATTCAAAGAGGTGAAACAAAATCAAAGAACAAATTGGTATCACTTTGCCTTTTGGAGAAAGGTGGCCACTTGACAACAGACAGATATTTTGCATGTTCTCCCCCAGTAACTAGTGAAATCACCCAGAAAATGGTGAAACAACTACATTCACATCAGAAACTAGGGAACCATCCAAATGCTAGAATTTCTGTTACTTACAGGACAGATGAGGCATATATGAAGAAGGTTGAGCAGGACTGGCTTGCAAATCACTTGCCTTAGAAAGCAGAACCTTTCAAAAATTAACAAGAGATTTTGAATGTCATAAATACCATTATTTATCTAGTCTAGGATTTGGATAAGTAATGGACCACCCAAACAGAGGAAAATCTCATTCTTTGAGGGCCTTTGGCAGAGGCTGCCTGCTCACCAGACTTCAGTGCTGTAGCTGCCTACGGAGAGTGTAACAGGATTCAGGAGTAGCTATCCCATGAGGTCTGGGCCATAGATGACTTTATCAAGTCACTGGCTGCTGGCAAGGGTGACATTGGAAAACTTTCGTCAAGGTCTAGGTCACTAACTCTTCAGAATGCTAAAACTGGGATGGTAGATGAAGGCATGTGAGGAATGATCTCCTGCAGGAGGTACGTTTACATTGGGTTCTCATAGTTTTTTCATATACTGCACCAGGAATGTGGTGCAGCCATAAATGATTTTGCACTGGTAGATAAGTATTGACAGACACAGATGAGAAACTCTCCTGAAATGAGATGTACCTGCCAGGAGTACCCACTGCCCCAGATCACTATGCACTCAATCTGGGCTACTGGATGAAGGAGCTGGAGGCTTCATTGTGAAGACTCAAGTGAGGTATGGGAAAATATAACGGGAATCCACTCATCCTACTTATAGGGAGATATACTAGGCCTTTAACAAAAGAATGAATAAACAGAACAGACTCTTTCATCAAAAGTGGAAAAAGTAGACCTTAAGAAAAATAAAATTATTATGAAAAACAAAATGTTATTACATAAGTAATAAGTATTCAAAATGTTAAAATTTCAGTTCTTTTTTTTTTTTGTGTGTGTGTGTGTGTGTGTGTGTGTGTGTATTTTTTGTTACTTAACATCCAGAACTTCTCCCCTCCCACACTTGGAGACTTGAGAAGAAGTCAAAGTCCAGCCTTAGGTTAAAGAAGCTGAAGGTTCCCGATCTCTTCTCCTTGCAGGAAAAGCCAGGTGGACACATGACCAGGATCAGCCAATGGGATGCTCCTGACCAGGGCATTGACTCTTGAGTAAGTCAAACCAAAGCAAAAAGGCACTGGAGAGTACATTCTCTGTCATGGTGCCAAGTCTGGAGCTGTAGTGTTGGTGACAAGATGTCACTAGAGCCCATCTGCTCCTGGGCATGACTTTGACTAAACTGTTGTGCCTCCCACCTAGCTTTCCTTTTTCAAGTTTTATTGTCTAGCCTTCCTGTTGATTCTATAAACGTCACAATATTCTTCTAATAATTCCTTTTCAGCCTAACTTAGGCAGAGCTGATATTAATTGGCGACACGTAATACAACAGATACAGAAATGTTTTGTTTTTGTTTTTTGAGTCAGTGTCTCCCTCTGTTGCCCACGCTGGTGCAGTGGCACAATCATAGCTCACTATAGCCTCGAACTCCTGGGCTCACGCGATCCTTCCGCCTCAGCCTCCAGAGTAGCTGGAACTACAGGAGCACACCACTATGCCCAGCTAATTTTTTTAAAAAATTGTATAGATGGGGGTTTTGCTGTGTTGTCCAGGCTGGTCTTGAACTCCTGGGCTCTAGTGATCCTCCCACTTTGGCCTCCCAAAGTGCTGGGATTACAGGCATGAACCACAGTGCCTGGCCTGGAAATGGCTTTTGTTTTCCCCCAAAAAAGTTTTGCTTAATGAAAAAGTGCATTTGTACTGTCTCATGAGCATTTAGAGTTTTCACAGGCATAAGCATGTAAAATTTTCTTGTCATAACTGATGAAGATTCAGTGCTGGGATCGCGCCAAAGTGACGTCCTAGTAGTTGGCACTCAGCTTCGCTGTGTTGTTGCCTGTTCTGATTGGCGTCTTGCTCCCCATAAACAGAGCTCATTGATCACAACTATTCTTGAAACATACTCGTTAGTATCAACCACCTTCTGCATTTGTACTTGATGCTCTCTGTATTTCTCTTACCTGGTTGAAAACCCTAGTTCCAACCTTTTTCATCATCATGACTTACATGCTAGGCCCTATGCTATATCTCACAGCTGAATCGGGTTAAAAATGTGACCTAATTAATTGTGTAGTATACACAGGACTAAATCCTATTGTTGAATACAAGCCAATTGTATTTCTCTCAAATGAGTGTCATAAAAGCTTTAGCAAGAACTTCTCATAGCTCAAAGAGAGACATGCCTGATTTATGACTTCTTGATAGCACTTAACATTTTATTTGGATTTAGAGATAACTCTAGATACATCAATCAAGCAAGCTGTTTTCCAATCCTTCTGCTCAGCTGTTCCCGGTGCCAGATTGTCTAACAAATAGAAGCATAAACAGATGTAATTTGTGACTTGTGGAGACCATTCTCTGTCATGCAATAGGCCAGCTGGTGGCATGAGCCACAGTACAGTCCACAGCCTGACTCACAGGCGTCAGGCTTCTCACTCCTCATACACGTGAGCAATGTTTAAAGATCACAGTTACATAAAAGTTTATTCTAGAAAATTCATTTAAATATTTGCTTACAAATTTGATTGTTGAAAGATGGTATTTTATCATAACATGTATCCTCATAATCAGATCTTGCAAAGTAGAACTTTCCTTACCTGATTAAAATAAATGTAGCTATGGTAATTAGTAAAATAAAACTTTGGCAAAAGAACCAACGGCATGTATGATTGATAGCCCAGAAAAATGACATATACTAATATGTATGCACACACTTACATGCATATATATACATATATCTGTGTGTACATGTATGTATATCCATGTATGTGTGTATATATATCATATACCAAATATGTATGTGTTGTGTGTGCTGCATATACAACATATACATATTTGGTATATGATAAAGATATCACAATTTTGTGAATAGAAAGGATTATTTGGAAAAGTTGCACCAGGATGTTTTCTTAACTATTCAGAAAAGAAATCCTCACATCATGTACAAAAACTGATTCCACATGGATTTAAACAACAAAAAACCAAACTATGCAATAGCTAGATAAAAATATAGATAAATCTGAATGATCTTGACATGGGGAAATATTTTGTAAGAATAAAATCAATGTGAGGAATAAAAGAAAGCATCAAGAGATTTGACTTTGCAAAAATTAAGATATTTTGTGTCATAAAAACAAAATATCTTTTTGTCATTAAGAAGCAAACAACAAATTACTGGAATTCAGAGGCTCAATAAATAAGACACCTCTACTCCGGTCAACTTCTGAACCAAATGGACAATAAAGAAGATGAGTCAATAGGATAGAGGCCAAAATATCACCTTTATCATTATTAAGCTAGGGTTGTAGAATGTTGCTGGACAGTGGTGGGCAGGTGAGTTTACTAACATGGGTCCCCTAAATTAGGCAGATTTATTCATCCACTCACGGGCAGCCTTGGAGTGACTCAGGCCTTCCTTTATAGTGTCTGCCTCTGTTGAACTTACAGTGTAAAAGAGCAAAAAAGAACTTATTCCTCTTGTCTCACTGTGGGGAGGTTTGCACCCAAAGAAAAAATCTGAAAAGGGGGTCAGGCTATATATGCCCAAGATTGTGCTACCAAACTCATCAAGTGGATTACAATGCTGCTTCTCCCCTTGAAAGAAACGAGTTAAAAAATAACCGGGAATCTTACGCAAATAGAGTTCACACATAAACATCAGAAATAAGGTAGAACTATTATTTGCCAAACAGAATTTAAGGGTACATATTGGTTAGGGATTTGGAACTGGCTACTACATATAGTGCACAAAGAGCTTATATAAGGGGAAAAAAGAGAAATTCCAATAGAAAATAGAGCAAAGGATACAAAAATTCACAGAATTACATATACCTAATGAAATGTGAACATTTTGAAATTTATTCAAAGAAATACTAATAATAAACATCATTGTTTTATATATATGAAGTTTCTTGGAGTTATTTATTCCACCTTGGGAGATGAAGAGAAAAAAGCAGGAACAATTTGCTAATATACAACTAGTATTGTGATAAGTCAAAGGAACTTTGTACTGATCAGCTCCTGATGACTACAAGAATGTCTTAATTTCTATTAAGCTTTACTTTATCAAGGAAGTTAAATCAAATGTACTAACCATTAAGAATTTGTTCTGTGTTTCAAGTTAGCAAATTGTAAGAGAATGTTAGTCAATGAAAAGCAGTGAATATACCATGCTTCTAACCCAAGCTCTAACTTAGTTTGTTCCAGTCTGTGTGGTAGGTAGATGGTGTAATGATATGACAGTTGATCAGAGCTAGAAAGACAGACAATATAGGGGCAGAGTGGTGTCCAGGGGCGATAGAGAGTGGGGACGGTATGGTTGAGAGGTTGGTGCCATTAAGATGTAGACACGGTGTATTCAGATAAAGTAGTTTAATAGAACATGACTCCTTGCCTCCTTCACTAGCCACATTTATTCCAGGGAGAATGCCCTTACTTGAATTTCTGTGGATGACATAGGTGTTAAATGGAATAAAATATAATGCTTTTAAAATGGAAAAGTTATATTTTTTGAGGATAAGTATTGCTACTGATGACATAGTGAGACTGGTACTCTTATTCACCGATGAAGATTGTGCAAATTAGTTAAAAATTTTTATCAAAAGCTTCATAAGGTCAATACCTTTACACCAACTAGTCCCACATTCGGTACTGTATCCAATACAGAACTGTAAAAGAGATTTACATCTATGTTAGCCATCTATGTTAGCCATCATAGCCTTAAAAAAAGCTGAAATAATCATGTTTTTTGAATTTAAGAATACAAATTTTGATCCATTTGATTATTATTATTAGTAGTAGTAGTAGTAGTATTTTGAGACAGGGTCTCACTCTGTCATCAAGGCTGGAGTGCAGTTGCATGATCTCGGCTCACTGCAACCTCTGCCTTCTGGGTTCAAGCAATTCTCGTGCCTCAGCCTCCCAAGTAGCTGGGACTACAGGCGCACACCACCACACCCGGCTAATTTGTATGTTTTTTGGTAGAGACAGGGTTTCACCGTGTTGGACAGGCTGATCTCGAACTCCTGACCTCAAAGTGATCAGCCTGCCTCAGCCTCCAAAAGTGCCATTATTGTTTTTAAAGTATAAGAATAAAATGTGCCTATATAGTATGGTTTGTACACATGCATATATGTAGCAAGAAAGAATACACTGAAATCTTTAGAATTTTCTCTCAGAGGTAGAAGAACAAATAAATTTTTAATATTTTAATTTTATATTTATATAAAGTTTCTATGTTTATATAAAATATATTTTTATATTCTTATTTTATAATTGAATTTTCTGATTCCCTATTCACTATGATTATGCATTACTTTCAACTATACACATACACATATATAATTTATAAACAAACATTTACATACAATTTTTACATCTATGCCCAGTTTTGCAGTTATGCTGACAACACTTTAGTCAACTTTATACATGATTCCTGCACTTATCAGTTCTTATATGTGACAAAACTATCTTGACTCACGAATTTTTTTTTTTTCTTTTGAGATGGAGTCTCAGTCCATCGCCCAGGCTAGAGCATAGTGGCATCATCTGGGCTCACTACAACCTCTGCCTCCCAGGTTCAAGCAATTCTCCTGCCTCAGCCTCCCAAGTAGCTGGGATTACAGGCACGCATCACCATGCCCTGGTAATTTTTTGTATTTTTGGTAGAGACAGGGTTTCACCATGTTGGCCAGGCTGGTCTCGAACTCCTGACGTCAAGCAATCCACCCGCCTCGGCCTCTCAAAGTGCTGCAATTACAGGCATGAGCCACTGCGCCTGGCCTTGACTTGTAAATTTTGATTCATTTTTCTATTAAGTAAAATATTTTTTGTTCTTTTTCAGGAGGGGTACATAGCTGTTTTCTAAGGCTTTGTGTATGAAAGATTGTCTGCTAAAGACTCCACTTATAAAAGGCAATAGATTGAATATAGTCTTTTCATACTGTTGACTGACATTTAATATTGCATGAGTTTGAGGCAAATCTAATTTTTGTACTATTGAAAGTCACCTTTTTAATTTTGTTTTTGCCTGGTTATTCATACAGTGTTTTATTAGCAAAATCGGAAAAACTTTGGGTCCATTTCTCTCTAATTTTATCCATTAAGACAGAGGCTTGTTTTAATTTGAAGGTCAGTGTCACCTGGAATATGGGAATTCTGGGGTCACCTCTGGTTCCTGCACCAAGGCCGTGTATGCTGTCCCTCAGATCACACAAAGCTCAGGGCACTTGGCAGAGCTAGGGCTGTGACTCTGCAGGTAAAATTATAGATATTCACTCTGACTAATTTAGTAATCATCCATGAAAAACGATGATGTGTAACCCACGAGTGAATCTTTCTAAATCCTACATTAGCTTTCCTCTGAGCCCCGTTGAGTTTTCATCATTTGAAGTTTGCTTCAGTCAAAGGACCAACTGACTCAAAATAAGGATAACTGGATTTCAGCTATCATAGAGCATTACAGCCCAGGAATGAATTATGGTTGTTCAAATCAATCCCTTGATGTCATGAAGGTAATTCTTGCCAAATTACATCAACTTTGCCATCTCGACACAGCTTCTCTGTCTTGGTAGAGGAATACTGTCTTTACTCTCGACCATACCAGAGACAAAAGTAGGACTATTTGTCAAGGAATATGCAAAATTTTCTGCTTTCAACTCCATCACTCCATGTAGCATCAGGCGTTCTGTACAGTCTATCATATACATTGCAAGTCTCCAGGGAAAGTGAGTGGGTGGGTGGTTGCACTTGAATTTACAACTGAATCTCTTATCCTACCCCTATAGCTGCTGTTATCTTACTTTCTTGCACCAGCCTCTTCAATGAGACATCCTGTCAAACCTCAGCGGTAAGAGCCTCTCATCACTGTCACTCCTTCTATTGTTCTCTGTAATAATGTCACCAGGCCTGCCAAAAGGACTGTCTTCTAATACTCCTGAAGCTGTCAAAACAACTTCCACTGCAGATGTCTAGGTGCTCCCACTGGGCACCCAGCCACAGGTGACAATCAATGCTATGTTAAGTCATCTTACAGAGTTCTAAGTAAAATCAGCACTTGAAGTTTTTATTTCCAGGTCTCTTTCTCTCTCTAATATAGTTGTGGAACTAAAACCACAAACTGTAAGATGTTTTTGCTGTGTGGGTTTGAAGCCTGGCTATATTACCTTGGGCAAGTAATTTAATCTCTTTCCTCCTTTCTAAAATGTTATAATAACAATAATACCTACCTCATGTAGATGTTTTGATGAGTAAGTACACCTATCCCTTGCTTAAAGAGTTTAAATTATTCCAAAAACTTTGTCATTAATCGAATGGCCGTAATTTTTGAAAATCCACTAATTTAAATGGGAACTATTCTAGTCCAGTTAGGCAGCTTCCTAAATACTGAGGACATAAAGATATTCCACATTCTTCTTTACAACATTTATACTATGGAATTCAGATCTCATTAATTCATCATATGTAATGCTATCACAGACCATGGTTAGGCTACAGTTTGAAGGAAGCCATTGAAAAATGGTAAGAAATATTTTTACAAAAACTTCTAATGCTACTGAAAAGATCAAATGTTTCAATAAGTTAGAAGCATATATTAATTGATATACTTATAAATATACTCATTGACAAACTAATTAGAAAGTATACTAAGTATAATTTGAGTTAAAAGCAAAACTTGAAATGAGGCAAAGGGCTTTTTAAAATAAAAATTAAAAAATCACACTAAAATATGAGTTATAAGCTATAATTCATTGAAGAATATAATGGTAAAATATATATAAGGAAAAGCAAATGTTTATGAAAAGAAATACAATTGTCAGAGATTTTGATATCTCTTCTCCATGGAAAATCAAATGGTTAAAAAAATACATAACATTGGCTGAGTGCGGTGGCTCATGCCTGTAATCCCAGGGCTTTGGGAGGCCAAGGCGGGTGGATCACCTGAGGTCAGGAGCTCGAGACCAGCCTGACCAACATGGTGAAACTCCGTCTCTACTAAAAATGCAAAAAAAAATAGCCAGGCATGGTGGCGCATGCCTGTAATCCCAGCTACTTGGGAAGCTGTGGCACGAGAATCGCTTGAACCCAGGAGGCAGGGGTTGCAGTGAGCCGAGATCATACCACTGCACTCCAGCCTGACTGAAAGAGTGAGACTCCATCTCAAAACAACAACAAAAACAACAACAACAACAAACACATAACATTATATAGAGAATCTGAGAAATACAAGAAGGTTATAAAATTTGAATTCTATATCATACAAATAGAGACTAATCCTTTTCGTGGTCCCTGAGAAATAGTTATTAAAATTTACCATAAAAAACACTCAAAGAAAAATTTAATAAACTTAAAAAAAAGACTTTTTTTTCTAAAGTAAAATAATACTCTCTTAAATAACACTTGGGTTAGTGACATTAGCTCATTTAGAATAGCCTTAATTGCAATGATGACTTTAATATATAAAGAGTATTCACAAAACAAGTAGAGAAATTATGAATTATTATATTTTTAAAAGGGTTAAAAGACATGAATATGAAATTCACAAATATCAAGTGGATCATTAATCTACAAAATGTTTGAAAATATTTAATCAAAGACATTATTTTAAATAAAGTTATATTTTGTACCTATTTTGAGACAAATGATTTTTAATGTAATATTCAATGTATATAAATTTAAAAAAAGAGTTCTAATTATTATACCCTTTCTTGGGTCCAATTTGAAAATAATATTTTAAGAATATATTCTAATACATCAGTTCCACTTTTGGGAATTTATCCTGTGGAGACAGCTAAATATGTGACCTATAACTCAGGAATTAGGCACAAGGATGTTCATAACAGTGTTATTTATGAGAATAAGAAATTGGAAATAAACTACATTTCCTACTACAAGTCATTGATTAACTAAAGTACGGTGTATTTACAGACCATAGAAAAGTCATGTTGCCGAGAAAGAGTTAATGACATGGAAATTTGACATAATACATTTTTATTTTCAAAATTCAGTTAGTAGGCTCTTGTAAAATAGATTCCATTTATGTGAATATAAAACTTGGCCATGTACTAAAATGTTAATCGCTGTTTTATATACAATTATGGATCATTTTAAATTTCTTCCACCTGTTTAATGTTGTTTTGTCACTATTCTGTAATGCATCGTCGTAACTGTTAACAGCTTTAAAAATATGTCATCAATTTTTAATACATCTAAGAACTGGTTTTTCAAGTTAGCAGTGCCATCTGCTGATCATCTTGGAGTGTCCTTCAGAACAACAATAAAATTTTTCGGAACTTAGGGAAATCAGTAATTATCATAATTAAACATTATAAAATATTGACGAAGAAAAGTGGAATGTATAAGAAGAAATATTGTGAAATTTACTTAGTTTAACCCTTACGTATGGTGTTCAGAATCTGAACACTGAATCTACCATTCTTTTATTCCTACATTTCACATTACAGTTTTATCATCTTCAATTTATAGTAATTCCTCATCATAGAAGTGATCAAAGAGAGACTAGCCAAGTTTAGAATGCTAGTGAAGTATAGATGCTAGCCAGAAAATTATAATAAGCAATAGTTCCAAGGCTCAAGGTAAAGTGAAATACCTTAATAAATAAATAATAAATGGGAAAATAAATCACGGTAATGAATGCTGAACAACTCTTTAGGACATGGGAGCAGAAAAGAATATGTTAATGGACTTCTTTTATATGGTGGGGTGAGTAACACAGATACGTCTAATACTTATAGGAAATAATACGAATCAGATGACACTATAATACAGCCTATATTTTCCATTTGTCCACAGGGATGTAATAAAAGATTTGTCAAATGTCTTCTCAATTTCAGATACATCATATTTACAGTAATCCCCCAAACCTATCCACCCTATTAAAGAAAGTAGTCCAGCGAACATGATAGTGCTTCTTCACAATGGACTCCTCTTCAACTAGTGCTTCACCTTAGTAATTCCAAACTACCTTTTTGATAACCATTCTGTGACCCAACTTAGGCTCATTGATAAAATTGTCTTACATAACTCATCTTTCACTTTGTGGAAATGTGAACACTATTTGCCCACATGCAATCTCCTTGCAACTGTCTCATGCCCCTTCATATCTCTGAGGATCAATAGCAGCGGTTCTGGTAGCTCAATAGCAAGTTCTCTTCAAGCACAGCCTGAAGAATTAAACATGTTTATCTTGGTATTCTCTTTATTTCAGTGCTTATTGCCCATCTAAGGCTCCAGTCATCTTCCAAGAGAGATGTTTTTCTAGACTTTTCAGTCCCATATTTGTATCCTTTAAAGAGAAGACAAAAGTAAACTTGTATCAGAGTGGCTCTATATTTTTTCCTCATTCATTCATATTTCATGATGGTATCAAATAAAATCTAATCCATGTCTGTGTGCTATAATCCAGATTTACTGAGAAGCATCTTGTGCTGCTGTGTGGGATTGTTTTAAAAATACACGTTGTTTTCAAAAGTACTTTTAATCAAGTTGATAATACATTAAAATTTACCACCTAACAATAAATCAGGGGAATTTAGGGGAAGCCAAAACAATGACAGTGGTGAATATTCAAACCTCCCAGCATAACTTTTAAAAAAAGAAGTCAGAACAGCAAAAGGAACCAATATGACCATGCAAAACACCTGCCTTTGTGAGTTTTATTAGTAGAGAATGCCCAAACTTCATATAACCTGTAAAGTAAGAAAAATAAAAACAAAATACCACTGAGTTACCTCTTATACTCATGACAGATGCATTCATGGAAAGCAAAACAGTCAAGTAAAAACTGAATAAAAGAGAAAAGAGGGGAACTAGCAGTGGGCCTACGATTAGCCTAAAAAGAAACACTTCCAGAGGAAGAAAATCAACCATAGGTATAAAAATACTGAAAAAAGGCCGAGTGTGATGGCTTACACTTGTAATACCAACACTTTGGGAGGCCGAGGCAGGAGGATCACCTGAGGTCAGGAGTTTGAGACCAGCCTGGCCAACATGGTGAAACCCCATTTCTACTAAAAAAAAAAAAAAAGTAGCTAGATGTGGTGGTGTGTTCCTGTAATCCCAGCTACTCAGAAGGCTGAGGCAGGAGAATTGCTTGAACGCAAGAGGCAGACATTGCAGTGAGCCAATATCTCACCACTGCACTCCAGCCTGGGCAACAGAGTGAGACTCCGTCTCAAGGAAAAAAAGAAAACTACTGAAAAAGAGTACTGATCTCATGGAAGAGACTTAAAAGTGTACCTAAGATATGAGGAGGCAATTATGTTTTTTAAAAATATAAATATTTGGAGGCAATAATGGTTAAAAGGATAGAAGAGGCACCTTTTGGAAAATTCACAGTGGATGAGAAAAAGAAGCAAGAGAGAGAAATTAAAGATCTTGGAATACAAAAGGAAGTAAAAATATCAAAGGACACACAATTATTCTCCCAAACCCCTACAGAAAACAAAGCTATCTAGAAACGAGGTCTACTTTGCTATATTGATGGAAAGAGGCAATTTTGAATTAGGATTCTTACATACTACACCAAGCAGGGACACAGTCTTTGTACAAATTACTGTTAAAGGAAAACAAATTAAAATAAAAACAGTTTATCTGAGGAAGTTTTTATCCAAGCAGAAGAACAGCAAAGCAAAACAAAACTATTACAATTTTTAAAACTGAATTAAGTATCCTCAAACAAGCATTCTGATATATGAAACAACAACAACAGCAAAAGACCTTGCATCTGAAATTGAAAAGTCAAGAATAGGAAGAAATGAAATGAGAGCTGACTGAATTCAGGGGCAAAAATTATACAAGAAATGAAGACTAAAGCACCTAGGGCACCTAAGGAGGACAAGGTGTGGATGATCACTTAATAAAGGGCAATGAGTAAAAGTGGAAAAACAACTAATAAAATGAAAAAATAAGAAGAAAAATCAAAAGAGAAAAATAAAATAAGCACGTTAACTTTTTAAATATAGGGAACAAGTGAAAGCTAACGGATACCAGTACAAACTAACAAAGTGGTAAGTAAAAGGTTAAGTATGGAAACAGAGAAATAATGATGTTTAAAAGCTATAAAGATAGATTCTCCATATGAGTGAGATCATGATGTATTGTGACTATAGTTAATGACAATATATTGTATTCTTGAAAAATGCTAACAGTAGATTTTAAATGTTCTCACCACAAAAATGATAACTTTGTGAGGTAGTGCATGTATTAGTTATCTAGATTTAACCATTCTACAGTGTTTATATATTTCAAAACAAAATGTTGTTCATAATAAATACATACAATTTTATCTATCAATTTCATTAAAAAGGCATTAAGATAAAGATGATCACTAGAACATTCTAAATAGCAAAATAAATTGTAAAGGTAAAACAGCAAAGAAAATATACGTAAAGGAAAAAGCTCAGCAATTATAACATAAAATGCATAATTATGACAAATAATATGTAGATGTGAGACTAGACAATCACACTAATAAACGTGAATGGACTTGATCCATATATTAATAGAAAAAGGGGGGCGGAGCAAGATGGCCGAATAGGAGCAGCTCCAGTCTCCAACTCCCAGCGCGAGCGACACAGAAGACCGGTGATTTCTGTATTTTCAACTGAGGTACTGGGTTCATCTCACTGGGGATTGCCGGACGATCGGTGCTGGTCAGCTGCTGCAGCCCGACCAGCGAGAGCTGAAGCAGGGCGAGGCATTGCCTCACCTGGGAAGCACAAGGGGGAAGGGAGTCCCTTTTCCTAGCCAGGGGAACTGAGACACACAACACCTGGAAAATCGGGTAACTCCCACCCCAATACTGCGCTTTAAGCAAAGAGGCACACCAGGAGATCATATCCCACACCTGGCCGGGAGGGTCCCACACCCACGGAGCCTCCCTCATTGCTAGTGCAGCAGTCTGTGATCTACCGGCAAGGCAGCAGCGAGGCTGGGGGAGGGGCGCCCACCATTGCTGAGGCTTAAGTAGGTAAACAAAGCTGCTGGGAAGCTCGAACTGGGTGGAGCTCACAGCAGCTCAAGGAAACCTGCCTGTCTCTGTAGACTCCACCTCTGGGGACAGGGCACAGTAAACTAAACAAACGCAGCAGACACCTCTGCAGACGCAAACGACTCTGTCTGACAGCTTTGAAGAGAGCAGTGGATCTCCCAACACGGAGGTTGAGATCTGAGAAGGGACAGACTCCCTGCTCAAGTGGGTCGCTGACCCCTGAGTAGCCTAACTGGGAGACATCTCCCACTAGGGGCAGTCTGACACCCCACACCTCACAGGGAGGAGTACACCCCTGAGAGGAAGCTTCCAAAGCAAGAATCAGACAGGTACACTCGCTGTTCAGAAATATTCTATCTTCTGCAGCCTCTGCTGCTGATACCCAGGCAAACAGGGTCTGGAGTGGACCTCAAGCAATCTCCAACAGACCTACAGCTGAGGGTCCTGACTGTTAGAAGGAAAACTATCAAACAGGAAGGACACCTACACCAAAACCCCATCAGTACATCACCATCATCAAAGACCAGAGGCAGATAAAACCACAAAGATGGGGAAAAAGCAGGGCAGAAAAGCTGGAAATTCCAAAAATAAGAGCGCATCTCCCCCGGCAAAGGAGCGCAGCTCATCGCCAGCAATGGATCAAAGCTGGACGGAGAATGACTTTGACGAGATGAGAGAAGAAGGCTTCAGTCCATCAAATTTCTCAGAGCTAAAGGAGGAATTACGTACCCAGCGCAAAGAAACTAAAAATCTTGAAAAAAAAGTGGAAGAATTGATGGCTAGAGTAATTAATGCAGAGAAGGTCCTAAACGAAATGAAAGAGATGAAAACCATGACACGAGAAATACATGACAAATGCACAAGCTTCAGTAACAGACTCGATCAACTGGAAGAAAGAGTATCAGCGATTGAGGATCAAATGAATGAAATGAAACGAGAAGAGAAACCAAAAGAAAAAAGAAGAAAAAGAAATGAACAAAGCCTGCAAGAAGTATGGGATTATGTAAAAAGACCAAATCTACGTCTGATTGGGGTGCCTGAAAGTGAGGGGGAAAATGGAACCAAGTTGGAAAACACTCTTCAGGATATCATCCAGGAGAACTTCCCCAACCTAGTAGGGCAGGCCAACATTCAAATCCAGGAAATACAGAGAACGCCACAAAGATACTCCTCGAGAAGAGCACTCCAAGACACGTAATTGCCAGATTCACCAAAGTTGAAATGAAGGAAAAAATCTTAAGGGCAGCCAGAGAGAAAGGTCGGGTTACCCACAAAGGGAAGCCCATCAGACTAATAGCAGATCTCTCGGCAGAAACTCTACAAGCCAGAAGAGAGTGGGGGCCAATATTCAACGTTCTTAAAGAAAAGAATTTTAAACCCAGAATTTCCTATCCAGCCAAACTAAGTTTCATAAGTGAAGGAGAAATAAAATCCTTTACAGATAAGCAAATGCTTAGAGATTTTGTCACCACTAGGCCTGCCTTACAAGAGACCCTGAAGGAAGCACTAAACATGGAAAGGAACAACCGGTACCAGCCATTGCAAAAACATGCCAAAATGTAAAGACCATTGAGGCTAGGAAGAAACTGCATCAACTAACGAGCAAAATAACCAGTTAATATCATAATGGCAGGATCAAGTTCACACATAACAATATTAACCTTAAATGTAAATGGACTAAATGCTCCAATTAAAAGACACAGACTGGCAAACTGGATAAAGAGTCAAGACCCATCAGTCTGCTGTATTCAGGAGACCCATCTCACACGCAGAGACATACATAGGCTCAAAATAAAGGGATGGAGGAAGATTTACCAAGCAAATGGAGAACAAAAAAAAGCAGGGGTTGCAATACTAGTCTCTGATAAAACAGACTTTAAACTATCAAAGATCAAAAGAGACAAAGAAGGCCATTACATAATGGTAAAGGGATCAATTCAACAGGAAGAGCTAACTATCCTAAATATATATGCACCCAATACAGGAGCGCCCAGATTCATCAAGCAAGTCCTTAGAGACTTACAAAGAGACTTAGACTCCCATACAATAATAATGGGAGACTTCAACACTCCACTGTCAACATTAGACAGATCAACGAGACAGAAAGTTAACAAGGATATCCAGGAATTGAACTCATCTCTGCAGCAAGCAGACCTAATAGACATCTATAGAACTCTCCACCCCAAACCAACAGAATATACATTCTTCTCAGCACCACATCATACTTACTCCAAAATTGACCACGTAATTGGAAGTAAAGCACTCCTCAGCAAATGTACAAGAACAGAAATTATAACAAACTGTCTCTCAAACCACAGTGCAATCAAACTAGAACTCAGGACTAAGAAACTCAATCAAAACCGCTCAACTACATGGAAACTGAACAACCTGCTCCTGAATGCCTACTGGGTACATAACGAAATGAAGGCAGAAATAAAGATGTTCTTTGAAACCAATGAGAACAAAGATACAACATACCAGAATCTCTGGGACACATTTAAAGCAGTGTGTAGAGGGAAATTTATAGCACTAAATGCCCACAAGAGAAAGCAGGAAAGATCTAAGATTGACACTCTAACATCGCAATTAAAAGAACTAGAGAAGCAAGAGCAAACACATTCAAAAGCTAGCAGAAGGCAAGAAATAACTAAGATCAGAGCAGAACTGAAGGAGATAGAGACACAAAAAACCCTCCAAAAAATCAATGAATCCAGGAGTTGGTTTTTTGAAAAGATCAACAAAATTGACAGCCCACTAGCCAGACTAATAAAGAAGAAAAGAGAGAAGAATCAAATCGACGCAATTAAAAATTATAAAGGGGATATCACCACCGACCCCACAGAAATACAAACTACCATCAGAGAATACTATAAACACCTCTATGCAAATAAACTGGAAAATCTAGAAGAAATGGATAATTTCCTGGACACTTACACTCTTCCAAGACTAAACCAGGAAGAAGTTGAATCCCTGAATAGACCAATAGCAGGCTCTGAAATTGAGGCAACAATTAATAGCCTACCAACCAAAAAAAGTCCAGGACCAGATGGATTCACAGCTGAATTCTACCAGAGGTACAAGGAGGAGTTGGTACCATTCCTTCTGAAACTATTCCAATCAATAGAAAAAGAGGGAATCCTCCCTAACTCATTTTATGAGGCCAACATCATCCTGATACCAAAGCCTGGCAGAGACACAACAAAAAAAGAGAATTTTAGACCAATATCTCTGATGAACATCGATGCAAAAATCCTCAATAAAATACTGGCAAACCGGATTCAGCAACACATCAAAAAGCTTATCCACCATGATCAAGTAGGCTTCATCCCTGGGATGCAAGGCTGGTTCAACATTTGCAAATCAATAAACATAATCCAGCATATAAACAGAACCAAAGACAAAAACCACATGATTATCTCAATAGATGCAGAAAAGGCTTTTGACAAAATTCAACAGCCCTTCATGCTAAAAACGCTCAATAAATTCGGTATTGATGGAACGTACCTCAAAATAATAAGAGCTATTTAGGACAAACCCACAGCCAATATCATACTGAATGGGCAAAAACTGGAAAAATTCCCTTTGAAAACTGGCACAAGACAGGGATGCCCTCTCACACCACTCCTATTCAACATAGTGTTGGAAGTTCTGGCTAGGGCAATCAGGCAAGAGAAAGAAATCAAGGGTATTCAGTTAGGAAAAGAAGAAGTCAAATTGTCCCTGTTTGCAGATGACATGATTGTATATTTAGAAAACCCAATTGTCTCAGCCCAAAATCTCCTTAAGCTGATAAGCAACTTCAGCAAAGTCTCAGGATACAAAATTAATGTGCAAAAATCACAAACATTCTTATACACCAGTAACAGACAAACAGAGAGCCAAATCATGAATGAACTCCCATTCACAATTGCTTCAAAGAGAATCAAATACCTAGGAATCCAACTTACAAGGGATGTAAAGGACCTCTTCAAGGAGAATTACAAACCACCGCTCAGTGAAATAAAAGAGGACACAAACAAATGGAAGAACATACCATGCTCATGGATAGGAAGAATCAATATCGTGAAAATGGCCATACTGCCCAAGGTAATTTATAGATTCAATGCCATCCCCATCAAGCTACCAATGAGTTTCTTCACAGAATTGGAAAAAACTGCTTTAAAGTTCATATGGAACCAAAAAAGAGCCCGCATCTCCAAGACAATCCTAAGTCAAAAGAACAAAGCTGGAGGCATCACGCTACCTGACTTCAAACTATACTACAAGGCTACAGTAACCAAAACAGCATGGTACTGGTACCAAAACAGAGATATAGACCAATGGAACAGAACAGAGTCCTCAGAAATAATACCACACATCTACAGCCATTTGATCTTTGACAAACCTGAGAGAAACAAGAAATGGGGAAAGGATTCCCTATTTAATAAATGGTGCTGGGAAAATTGGCTAGCCATAAGTAGAAAGCTGAAACTGGATCCTTTCCTTACTCCTTATACGAAAATTAATTCAAGATGGATTAGAGACTTAAATGTTAGACCTAATACCATAAAAATCCTAGAGGAAAACCTAGGTAGTACCATTCAGGACATAGGCATGGGCAAAGACTTCATGTCTAAAACACCAAAAGCAACGGCAGCAAAAGCCAAAATTGACAAATGGGATCTCATTAAACTAAAGAGCTTCTGCACAGCAAAAGAAACTACCATCAGAGTGAACAGGCAACCTACAGAATGGGAGAAAATTTTTGCAATCTACTCATCTGACAAAGGGCTAATATCCAGAACCTACAAAGAACTCAAACAAATTTACAAGAAAAAAACAAACAACCCCATCAAAAAGTGGGCAAAGGATATGAACAGACATTTCTCAAAAGAAGACATTCATACAGCCAACAGACACATGAAAAAATGCTCATCATCACTCGCCATCAGAGAAATGCAAATCAAAACCACAATGAGATACCATCTCACACCAGTTAGAATGGCAATCATTAAAAAGTCAGGAAACAACAGGTGCTGGAGAGGATGTGGAGAAATAGGAACACTTTTACACTGTTGGTGGGATTGTAAACTAGTTCAACCATTATGGAAAACAGTATGGCGATTCCTCAAGGATCTAGAACTAGATGTACCATATGACTCAGCCATCCCATTACTGGGTATATACCCAAAGGATTATAAATTATGCTGCTATAAAGACACATGCACACGTATGTTTATTGCGGCACTATTCACAATAGCAAAGACTTGGAATCAACCCAAATGTCCATCAGTGACAGATTGGATTAAGAAAATGTGGCACATATACACCATGGAATACTATGCAGCCATAAAAAAGGATGAGTTTGAGTCCTTTGTAGGGACTTGGATGCAGCTGGAATCCATCATTCTTAGCAAACTATCACAAGAACAGAAAACCAAACACAGCATGTTCTCACTCATAGGTGGGAACTGAACAATGAGATCACTTGGACTCAGGAAGGGGAACATCACACACCGGGGCCTATCATGGGGAGGGGGGAGGGGGGAGGGGGGAGGGATTGCATTGGGAGTTATACCTGATGTAAATGACGAGTTGATGGGTGCAGCACAGCAACATGGCACAAGTATACATATGTAACAAACCTGCACGTTATGCACATGTACCCTACAACTTAAAGTATAATAATAATAAATAAATTTAAAAAAATAAAAAATAAATAAAAAAAATAGAAAAAGATTTCCAATTTGGTTCACAAAACAAGAACCAACTATATGGACACACAAGAGACATCTCTAAAATAAGTGACTTAAAGGATAAAAATAGAGATAGACAAAGGCATACCAGGCAAATGGAATCTGTCAGGGAGGCAGGTGTAGCAATCTTGACGTTAGACAAAGAAAAATTCAATTTTATAAGTATTAAACGTGTAAAAATGACACTTCTTAATGCTAGGAACCATAATTCACAACAAAGTTATATTTGTGAATATATATGCACTAAATAACAGAATTCCCTCATTGAAGCAAAAACTACAACAATGCAAGAAGATATAAATGGAAACACACTCATTATAACTTTAGCACAGTATTCTCCACGTAAGACAGATTAAGTTCACAAAAAATAAGTAAGAAGATAAAAGACCTAAACAACATAATCAATAGGGTAAATTTTAAGGCTGTACAAAACTTTAAACTCTATTAATGGAGAGTGCACCCACTCAAGTGTACGTGGAAGTCACAAAAATTGACTTTGAGATCATATTACATACACACAAAGTAAGTAACATGAACTAGAAATATTACATATTCTCTTATCACTAAGCCAAGAAACTAAAAATTATTAGCAGCAAATAAAAGTTCAGCTGGGAATTTAAAAGACTTACATTAAATGATTTTCGCAGAATGGGCAAAAGGGAAATACAAAAGGTTGGTACAAAAGTAATCACAGTTTTGGATCATGAATTTTAAATCATTGTAACTAGGCACAAACACATATTTATTAATCAAAACAGGAACCATTACATTCAACACATTTTTGCCAATGAGAAATAAGTTTGTTTATACCTGTAACGTAAAAATTCATGCTTTGGAATTCAGTGAACTCTTGGAAAGCAATTTCTGCATCCTACTGGTTATGGAAGTGTTTTCCCTGCAAAAAGTTGTCAAGGTGTTTGAAGAAGTGGTAGTCAGTTGGTGAGAGGTAAAGTGAATGGTGGATGAGGCAAAACGTCGCAGCGTTGGTCGTATGATATATGGCTGGGCATTGTTGTGTAGAATTGAGCCCTTTCTGTTGAACAATGCTGGCTGCCCATGTTTGGTGCATCTCATCGACTTGCTGAGCATACTTCTCAGATGTAATGGTTTTGCCAGCATTCAGAAAACTGTAGCAGATCAGGCAGGCAGCAGACCACCAAACAGGTACCATGACCTTTTTTTGGTGAACGTTTGGCTTTGGGAAGTGCTTTGGAAATTCTTTTCAGTCCAACCTGAACTGGTCGTCACCAGTTGTGATATAAAATCCATTTTTCATTGCATGTCACAATTCGATTGAAAAATGGTTCGTTGTTGTGGTGTAGAATGAGAAGAGTACACTTCAAAAATGACGATTTTTTTGTAAATTTGCACTCAGCTCATGAGTTACCCACTTATTGAGCTTTTTCACCTTTCCAATTTGCTGCAAATGCTGAACAACCACAGAATGGTCGACCTTGAGTTCTTCGGCAACCTCTTGTGTAGTGTAAGAGGATAAGCTTCGATAATTGCTCTCAATTGGTTGTTGTCAACTTCTATGGCTAGCCACTATGCTCCTCATCTTCAAGCCTCTCGTCTTTTTTGCAAAACTTCTTGAACTGCACTGTAGGTTTGTTGGCAGTTCCTGGGCCAAATGCATTGTTGATGTTGCTAGTTGTTTCAGCTGCTTAAACATTTTGAACTTGATTGAGAAAATCGCTCAAATTTGCTTTTTGTCTGACATCATTTCCATAGTCCAAAATACATAAAAAAGCAAGTAATAAGTCATTAGCAAAAAACATACAGCAAGAAATGTGCATTAAAATGATGTAAAACATAACCACATTTCAGAATGTATTCCAATATCAAACAGCAAATTTCAACAATGCAAAAATCGCAATTACTTTTGTACCACCTAAAACATTTGCAAAAAGTCTTTACAAATAAAGTCACATTCACAGGAACTAAAGTTTAGGACTTTAACATATCTTTTTTTAGGAAGTTGGGGACACGGTTGGAGGAACACAATTCTACCTACGCAGAAATACAGGTTACAAAAACTACCTATGAGACATACAAAGCTTAAACAGATTAATTTCCATGAAGAAAGAGAAAAAGTGATAAAGGCAAGAACCAATAAACAATTGCCAGAAAGTTCTACCAGATTTTCATAGACCAAGCAATCTCTATATGTTTTCCATTGCCTAAACCTGATACCTAAATCTACTAGAGTATAAAATTAAAGATACTAATATTATTTATCAATATTCATGCAAAGTTTCTAAATAAAATATTAGTAAACAGAATCAAACACCACATTAAGAAAACAGCATGCTATGATCAAGTGGATTTTTACCAAAAATGCAAGATTGATTCAATATTAAGAAATTTATTCAAATAATACTTGTAATAATAAGCCTTGATTATATTCATAAATAATGAAAAAAGCCTTAGATAAAAATGAACATTTGTCTGATGAAAACACTCAATAAAATAACTGATGAATACTTTTTTAAAGTATATATGTATTGTCCATCTCTATATAAATCTAAATATTCTAAAGAATATAGATGTATGTTTGTGTATATGTATATATGTATTTTAAAACCCTGCCAAAAATAAAATACTTAGAAATATATTTAATAGAAAATGTGTAAAATTTATATGAGGAACACTTTAAAACACTTGTGTTTAAAACACAAAAGGGGATTTGAACAATTGGAAAAATATTCCTTGTTCTTTGAATGATTCAACATCATAAATACATCTCTAAGTTAATGGATAAATTTAGTGCAATCTCAGTAAAAACAGCAGCAAGCTTTTAAATGGAGTTAGATAAGTTGATACTGAAATTCATTTGGAAAAATAAACATGTAAGAATATCCAGGAAATTGACATTGAAACACATTACAGAACTGTCTAATAAAAACAGTTTGGGCCGGGCGCGGTGGCTCAAGCCTGTAATCCCAGCACTTTGGGAGGCCGAGACGGGTGGATCACGAGGTCAGGAGATCGAGACCATCCTGGCTAACACAGTGAAACCCCGTCTCTACTAAAAATACAAAAACTTAGCCGGGCGAGGTGGCAGGCGCCTGTAGTCCCAGCTACTCGGGAGGCTGAGGCAGGAGAATGGCGTGAACCCGGGAGGCGGAGCTTGCAGTGAGCTGAGATCCGGCCACTGCACTCCAGCCTGGGTGACAGAGCGAGACTCCGTCTCAAAAAAAAAAAAAAAAAAAAAAAAAAAAAAAAAAACAGTTTGGTACTGGCACACAAACAAGCAGACAGGCCAGTGAAATTAAATAAAAAGATACCCAAGTACATATGGAAATTTAATATATGATAAATGTTGCAAAAATCACTGGGACAGCCAGACATTTTAATAAATGGTGCTAAGTAGCCAATTCAAAAATGTTAAAATTAGATCCATACCTTATACCAGGGATAAAGATAAATTCCAATGATTCAGAAATCTGAATATAGGCTATAAAACCATACGAGTGGTAGAAGAAAATATGGTGAATTCCTCTTTAACTCCAGTGAGGAAAAAAGGTTTTCTAAGTAGGACTAGAAATTGAGAAGGTATAATTCATTGGACTATAAAGGAATAAAAATAAATACTTCTGCATAGCAAAAAAAAAAAAAAAAAGAAAGAAAGAAAGAAAGAAAGAAAGAAAGAAAGAAAGAAAGAAAGAAAAACAACAGAGTTTAAAAAATCAAGAGAAAATATTGCAATAATTCACACACACACACGCGTAAATGGAACTTAAACATATGGAAAGATGTTCAACTTTGCTTATCATGTGAGAAATACAAAATAAAACTGCATTGAGGAACCATTTCTATCCATCAGAGTGACAAACTTTTTAAAATATAACAACACACACTCAACTGGTGTGGCTGTGGTAAAAAGAAGTATATGTCCATATCAGTAGCAGGAATACAAGTTGTTACAACACTTATGGAGTATTTAACAAAACTACCTTTAACCCGGTGTTCTCACTGACTAGAAATATACACTAAAGTTTCCTCTAGCAATACAAACTACATATGTGGAAGTCATTAATTAAAGTATTGTTTGTACTGATAAAGTCTTGGAAATGCTGTATGTTTGTATATGCGGAGGTAGTTGAATAAACTATGTTACACTACACAAACGAATACTTCACAGCTGTAGAATTCATCTCATTAAACTAGAAAATGTCTCACCCTGAATAACTAGAAACCAAATAAAGTGCATGAAAAAAAACTGCTTTTAGACATTGGACAAGGGACAGCTAGAAGAGTGGTCCCTGACAGTAGGAAAACAAATGAGGTGAGCCCTATGGTTGCCAAGCTTACCATCGATGGAGAGTCTCCAGGCTGCAGAGCATAAAGAGAACATCCAAAAGCATCCAGCAGCTACTCTAAGTTCTGGGTCCAGGTAGGCTAAGTGGCTAGAATTTGCTGAGGAAAATATGCCAGAGGAGAAAGACCCACACAGAAAGAGACCTGACCACTACAAAGGAGTCTCCTTGAGTCTTTATAACCAAGTAATGACCTAATGCGAGTGTGAGTAAGGTACTCAATGCCAGGGAAAGAACTGATAGAATGAAGGGGAACCGTTTCTAAAATTCAGAGTTGGGAATAGTTCATCTTCCCATCAGCCAGGGTAGAAAGACCTCTTAACACATGGGTTTGGGGTAGAATCATTTAAAAAATACTGAGGCAAAATTATTTTAGGACTAAAGTGTGCTTTAGACACACACTAACAAAGCTTAAAGGCAAGAATCAAAAGAACAAATTAGTTCCAAGTAACTTGACTGCATCCCAGAACAAAACCCCAAAAATGTTTGAAGGAATACAACAAAATCCAGCACCTAACAATATCCAGCATCCAATTAAATATTATCAGGAATTCAAAGAAGCAGGAAAATATGAATATAACTCAAGAGGAAAATATGAGCATAACTCACATGAGAAAAATCAAGCCATGGAAACAGATCCATAAGTTATTATAAATATGTTTCATACATTCAAGAAGATAGAGGAAGGCATGGGTGTGAGGGTGGGGGAATAGAAGATGATAGATTTTCAAAGTATCAGGATTATGGCTATATTTATTGGGAGGTGTTCTTTACATTTAAATCCCAATCAAAATATTTTTTGAAAAACAATATTATATTATATTATAAGGCCTTCTATGAGTGATCAATTCAGTAGCTCAGCAATGTCAGCAAAGACACAGATTCTTTTTATCTCTTCCCTTTATCATCATCTGTGGGTGCTAACTTCCCTAACAGAGATAAAATAACTGCAGCAGCTTCAGGCATCATATCATTACAAACCAACATCTAGATATGGAACAAACAAACAAACAAACAAAACTTGAAAAACAGTCTCTTCTTTATGCCTCTTTTCAAGATTCCTGAATTCTTTCCAGAAATCTAGGTAATTTTCTGTCATATCTCATTGACCTAAAATGTTCACGTTTTGGCTTATCACTGGCTTCAACTAATCAATATTTAATTGATGAGACTGGAATTGAGTCTATCTTTCTCTTAAGCACGTAGATACACAAAAGTGTAGGGATAGAAAACAAGGTCAGGGTTCTATTAATAAAAAAAGAAAAAATAATGTCTATGTGACAAAACATTCTTTGTAAGAAGGGTTAAAATTATTTAATTTAGATAATAAAAACACTATAATAATAGACATCACATAGAGTTTAACCCTGTGCCAGGCTTTACACTTAGATTCTAATTGTTTTACATTTATTAACTGATTTAAGACTCACTAAATTATTATTTCCATTTTAGACATGGAGGACATGGAGTCAGGTCACTTGTCCAAGGTCAATTTAATAAATAACAGAAAAATAAATGGTGATACCCAGACAGAAAACTTAATCATACAACTCATCTGAATTTATTTATTTTATTTTATTTATTTATTTTTTTTTTCTCTTTTTTGAGACGGAGTCTGGCTCTGTCGCCCAGGCTGGAGTGCAGTGGCCAGATCTCGGCTCACTGCAAGCTCCGCCTCCCAGGTTCACGCCATTCTCCTGCCTCAGCCTCCTGAGTAGCTGGGACTACAGGCACCTGCCACCTCGCCTGGCTAGTTTTTTGTGTTTTTTAGTAGAGATGGGGTTTCACCAGGATGGTCTCGATCTCCTGACCTCGTGATCCACCTGTCTCGGCCTCCCAAAGTGCTGAGATTACAGGCTTGAGCCACCAAGCCCGGCCCTGAATTTATTTTTAAAATATGATTTAATGTGCATATATATACATACTTACATGTAATATATACACAACTGCAACATGTTTGAACTCAAACTATATTAAAGACATCATTCAATGTTTGTACACATAGTTCTAACTCATTTTAAGTGGAAACATTGCATCACAGCATCCTAGTAACAAGCACATATCATAATTCCTTTAACCCTGTATATTGATTACAATTTGACTGCTACACAAATATTTCTACAGTGAACAATTTTGTACAGAAATATTTTTACCCTGTTTGCTCATGTGTATATGTGTGTGCATTATAGTTTTAGACATTAAATTCCTTGAAGTGAAGTCGCTGTCTTAGCTTTTCACATTGTAACTATTTTTAGAGGGTGTAACACTGTCTTCCCAAAGGCTCTTTAATTTGCCTCTCCGTAACAACAGAAGAGAACGTCTCTGTGCCTACATCACTGCTAAACTGATGGAGTAAAAGGGAATTTCATTTTTGTTTTAATGTGCATTTCTAGGGTTCCTGGAGAAGATGATTTATTTTTTGTGTTCCTACACCATTTGCATTACTCCTATGAATTGCCTGCTCCATCCTTTGTTCATTATTCAGTCAAGTTTTGCCTTTCCTTATTGATTTGAAAGACTTACGACATTAATTCATGACTCATGTGTTGCAACATTTTCTTCTATTATTTGCCTTTTTAGTTTTGTTTATGAACCATCATTATCCCGAAAGAATATTTAAGTAATTATGTAGTTAAAATCTGTCAACATTTTTCATTATGGCTACTGGGTTTCTCAGGCCACTGAAAGAATGAGCTTTTGCTACTTTCTAGTGTTAGTTTTCTCCAATCAGAAATGCTGATGGGAAGAACAGGTGAGACAATGTGGCTATCACCATCAAAGACACTGGGACAAACACAGTTGTGTGATATCCAGAGGCTCTTCAGAACAAATGTTTAATTTTTATCATTCATTTATATCACTCCAATTATTTTCTCATAACTTTATTTTTGGCCTGCAACAAAAACCTCTCAATTCCTCTTCAGATCTTTCCTTCAAGTGGAGCTAAGTAGAACACATGTGACTCAGTTTTTAATTATTGCTTATCTTATTTAGATATGTTTTAGCCTCATTAAAATGTAATTATTATAGAAATGACAGCCCCATTGCCAGGAAAATTGGGAGTGCTACACTCTCTATTCAGCTTTTGGTAAAATTTTAATTCTATTAGGTCAAATTATTATTGTGTTATTTGTCTACTTTTGTTGCAACAGGAATAGAAGGCATTCCATAGATTGGTCAATTTGTTTGCCTTTTGTGTGTGTCTCTCCATAAGTCTCAATGACAAATGTCGTTTTAATTTATCTATTTATCTTGGTTTCTTTTTTGTCTATTAACCAAGCTTGACGTATTTTGCTTCTAAAGGGGTTCAGAACATGTCACCCCCAAATTTGCTGTTTTGCATATTGATTATTTTGAGCTGGAGATACTTGAGAAACAGCAGATACAGAAAATACTCTTTGAACACCTTTTACCTAAAAGCAGGCCATAAAATTTCCCATGAAAAAGGTGCCCTTCTTACACCAGGAAGAGAAGACCATCCTTATCATTGGAGACTAGGAGTTGACACCAAACTGAAACGTACAAACAAATCTATTATATAGTCCTTATCTTCCACTAGTCTCTCCCATGTATTTCCTAGTCACTGTCCCACATTTACTGCCTTTGGCCCAAGCCTCTTTGTTGTCACATTCTCACAATTTATTGTTCTTTGTTTAAAAAGATATATAAATGTTGAGGCCTAGTAGCTTCTTCAGGTCTTAATTTTCCTTATGAAAACTCCCGTGTACATATGAAAAAATTAAATAAACGTGTATGGTTTTCTCTTGTTAATATATCTTCAGTTACTTTAATTCTCAGACCCAGCCACAGAACCCAAGAGGTCTGAAGAAAACTCCCTGTACTTCTCAAATGCAGTGTGTTATGATTTCTATTGTTATGGTTTCTGTCTGCTTTGGTTTTGCGATCTCTCTCTTGAGAGTAGCCATAAGCCGAGATAGACACTCCCTGGGAGAGCCCTGATGCGGGGAAAGTTAGGTTCAGGTGTGTCAGCCAAGTGAGACTCAGTGAGGTTGTAAAACCAAAATGCATACAACAGAAGCAATTTATTACTCACCGGTTCCAGAGAGGTTGGGAGTGCCAATGTGAAGCCTATGGGGAAATCTGTAGGTAGTAGCAGGAAGCTCAACCAGTGGGTGGGCAATGAGATGGGGAGGCAGGGAACCTGTGGGACTATGTCTTTATGAAGGACCATGGCCACGGGCACTATCCCTTAGGTTTTCCTGCAGAAGTTGTGGATTGGCTAGTGTAAGGAAAACACGTGTGAATGAGGAACTTATTTATAGAGCTCTGGTGTTGACCAGTAGGTGTTATTGTGCTTGGCAATGGTGGGATGCATTGGGTTTTGAATCAGTGGGATGAGGCATAAGCATGTTATTTTGCAAACAACCTCACAGGAAGGGGGAGTTTTAACTAGGCCAAAGGTGACGGGGTATGACTGGGTTTCAAACAACTTATGTTAGGCCTAAAGATGAATGCTAAGGCTGCAACTATAATAAACAAACGTATGACACAGTGCATTTCCACTTTGGAATTTCCCCCAATTCAGTCATGTCCATTGGTCAATAGAATTATCTTACCGTCCTGATCTCAAATTTACTCCACTAAGACTTAATAGGAGGTGATAGAATAAACATGGCATTATAATGTGTTAGATTTTACTGCACTACAATACATTTATGAGAGTGTTTAGGAAACTGAAAGTATGTGCTAGAGTTTAAGGAACTATTCGATTAGGTTAAGGGCTTCATGAAGTATAATGGGAGTTGACATATTTTTTTATTTTAGATTTAAATAATGAAAACCACACCAAAGATAAAATCACTATTAGTAACTTAGACTATATCCTTTTAGGCATTTTTGTGTACATATATATAACATATAAACATACATATAATATACACATGCATATCCATTTCTAAAAAATGGAAAAAATCTTGTATATACTTCTCACCTTTTAAAATTTTTTTAATTTACAAAATATCTTATAACTTTAACTTCTACTTGATATGTTGTAGACTTGTCACAAGCCAATAACATTTAAATAAAATATAATTTTAATTACTGAGTAATATTGCATTTTTGATGGTACTGAATTTATATAATACATCTCCTCTTGTTGGACATTTAGTTAACTTATTTTTTCTAATTCCTTACTGCTATAAAAAACGCTTTGATGAGACATTTTATTTTAGGATTAGTTCTAAAACACATTTTCTGTACACTATTCTCAACATATTAAATGAAAACAAGTTGCAAAATTACTATGACATAGAAAGTTGGAAAATGGTACAATTGTTAAACCCAAGCATTCATGAGAACACCAATAAAATATACACAAAATTCCAATAATGTACCTGAGAATAAAAAACACAGACATTCATTATTATGAAGGTACAGAAAAGGAAGAAATTGCCTAAATAGTAAGAGACTATAATTCAAAAAGACAGACTGCAAATGAGCAAAAAGATGGAAATAATCGCACCACCTAGAGGCACAGTAGCAGACTATGAGATTTCCTCGACTAAAACCAAAAGAATATTCCAGAACCACAATAATAGGGAAAGGTAAAACATTTTAAGAATTCATCTAGAAGAGGACTCAATTGGAGATCACTATCTGAAACCCCAGGATAAGGTCTGAGTTATAGAAGATCTGGGAACAGGCGACAGTCAATGTCAAAAACCCCATTTTCTTAGATACAACAAGGTTTTCTCCTATGCCTACACAAGACACCAAATGAATTCAGAATGTAACTCTCATAGACCAGGGCAATAAAAAATATATAATTCTAATGGTTACCAGATTGCAGAAGATGTTTGTTGATGATATTTGCTGCTAAGGTCACATCTTTCTACAGCACCACATTGTAAGTTTTAGAGTACGAGCTGTTGATAGGGTGTTTCATACCTAAAGATAACACTGACACCATTACCCACTTTGTAAAGGGAACCAGAGAAATTTCTAATAAGCGAGATGCAATTGCTATCACCACTATTTCTTACTAGGAGTTTTCTGTGATAACACAGTTGAAGAATCTCTATAAACTGTCCATGAACAAATGCTAGTATTTATTGGCACCATCTATGGCAGTTGCTCCAGCTTAACCTTCTGCAGGTGGGAGGAGATGGGTAATGCATTTAGTCCTGGGACTTTGATCTTGATATGCCAAGGTCATATCTAATAGAACAAATACAAAACTGTCCAAGAAAAATCCCAAACCCACACACCTGAGCAGTCATACTCACCACAAACAAGGATCTGGGAAGGGACGGCGCTTGCTTTTCTCTTTTGAAGTTCTTCAGAGTTAAGCCACTGGAGGGCAGCAGAGACACAATTTTAACACACAAACTTCAGTTACTATTCATTGAACAATTCATGGATTCATTCGATACATAAGTACCCGCCGCAATGTGCAAGGCATTCACCTTTTATGACAGTCATATTGTATGCTTTTTCATTAATTATTAAGAAAGAATATTTGACAGATATTTCTATTTGAATCTCTACCGGATTGAAATCTACATATTCTTTGACAATACAATTGAGAACTCATAAAATTAGTCTTAAAGCTAGCAAAACTTATGGAACACCTATATCTACTATCTCTCTCTTGAACAATGTCATTATCTTTTCTGCTCTGTCTCATATATAAAAATGTTCATTGGTTTTCTTTTCTATGTGCTTATTCTCAAAGTTTGGAAAAATATAGAAAAGTAAAAAAATGAAAATAAAATTCAACCCTTAATCCTATCATTAGTGTTTTAATACAGTGCTTCCCAGTCAAATATGCATAGATGTATGTTTATTTAATTTGCATATTTGATCTTAGAATCTATAGCTAGAGCTTAAAATCATAGTATAATACTAGATTGCCATATCATTATCAGTAAATATTTAAAGAAATGTTATTTATGAATAAAATTGTTTTAGAAATACAACTGTTTACATGTGATACTGAGCAGGCCAAAATATTTTACCCAGGGAAATGCAATTATCTCTCTACTGAGCATATTTATTTCTCTAGATTAGTTAATGTGTTATTATTATTCTGCTTCCAAAACAAGAACACCATATTTAAGTTGATCTTGGAATTATTTTGTATTTCAGTCCATCATAATGCATTAAAGAATAAGAGGAATAAGTCACATATTATTCTCCATAAGAAAAATTGAGGCATTACTGATTTAAGTTGGAAATATTTTAATATTAAATTAGAATTTAAATGTTGTGTTAAAAAAGAGTATAAGTGTGTGCATTTACCATCAAATATTCCAACCCATGTAGTCAAGTGGAAAGGCAAATGAATGCCTCCCTCGTCTTTACCCCCTTGCCATTTTGAATGACCTCACCCAGAGAGACAGGAAGAATGCATGGCTCACTCTTCCACTTCCTCATTCAGCAATTTTTTGCTAAGGTATGCCAAAGCGCTATTTCACATAACGAGGTTTCCAGAGCAAGCAAGGTGTATTACCTGTCCTCAAGGGGTGTACAGTCCAGTAGAAGGGGCAAGGAAATAAATGACTTGCTGTGTTATGTGCTGCAAGGTGGAAAGCATAGGTCACTATGGTCATCTGACCTGGCATTGTACCTTAGCGAAGGTTTTACTGATAAGAAGATGTTTATGTCAGAAACTACAGGGTAAAGAAAAGAAGTCAGGTAAGGAGACCGGGCATGGTGGCTCATGCCTGTAATCCCAGTACTTTGGGAGACCGAGTGAGGTGGATCACTTGAGGTCAGGAGTTCAAGACCAGCATGGCCAACATGGTGAAACCCCATCTCTACTAAAAATACAAAAATTAGCTGGGCATGGCGGCGCATGCCTGTAGTCCCAGCTACTTGGGAGGCTGAGGCAGGAAGATCGCTTGAACCAGGAAGGCAGAGGTTGCAGTGAGCTGAGATGCACTCCCACCACCTAGATGATAGAGAGAGACTCTGTCTCAAAATAAATACATAAATAAATAAAGTTTTTTTAAAAAAGAATCCAGGTAAGGAGAGGAGAAAAATATATTTTTGGTGGAGGAAAGAGCATGCAAAGAACTAAGTCTCAGGTGAGAGCAAAGTAATTCAGTATGGCCAGACAGTAAGTGTAGAAAGGCAGAGACTAAGATGGTGAATAAAAGTGAGACTTTTGTAAAGGGCATTGTAAACCATGTTAAGGAGTTAGGCCTTTATCATACAATACAATTGTAACTTTACAAAATTTACTCTGGCTATTATGTGAAAAATGGGTTAGAGTAGCAATTGCTGGAGGAAGGGGGCCAAGTTGCATTGCTAAGATGATCGATACATATTATTTTTAAATGATAAGGAAATTATTGATTCATTGCAGAAACTAATATGAAAGCTAGACATAGTAGGTGTTTGATATATACTGAATAAGTGACTAAAAGGATGAATATATTTGTAAACAATGCAACACCTATATTTAGGCTTGCCTGAGGAGTCCATTGGTCCATTGCTATTTCTCCTACCACAGTTTCAGCATCACTTAATACTTCTTATTTGTATTTCTGTATCAATGTCAATGACTTGGAGTCATACACATTGAAAAAATAAGCCACTTAATTTTCCATTACCACTGTCAAAAATCAGAAGTCTAATTCTTTTCTAAATGTATACTTAAATTTCGTAGAAGGAGAATCTATTTAGTTTATTGGATTATTTTTACTGATATTACTTGCTTAGTCTCTAACTTCCCTTGGAGTGTTTGTTTGTGTAATCTAGTCATTTATTAAATGCTTACTTATCCGTGAAATGTACAAGACTTCATGGAAATTCATTACATTTTAGAATTCAAATTATAAAACCAGATCTGCATATTAAAAGAATTGTTGCATAAACCGTGCACATAGCACATAAAATACTGTTTCCTCAGGCATAATATAGCCACAGGGTCAGAGGGAAAATCAGAAGGGAAATGTCTGATTATAACAAAACATTTATATAGCTCTGTGTTTCTTGTGTACTTCTTCTGCTGTTTATTAAGAAACAAGCTGGGAGGAATGGAAATTCTTCCAACTTATTTTCTTTAAGAAACGTCCATGGAAGTATTTCAAAACTGCCAAATCTGGAAATGAAATTTTTAAGCATGCCAAAGTGTTATAGGAGCAGATGGTGCTACAGGATTTTTTAAGGATGGAAGGAAATCACATCAAAACAAAGGACAGTAAGATGAGGAAATATTTGAGTCATCTACAGCTAATAATATTTTACTTTGATCATTTTGTATCTGTGATGCTCATTTTAAACTGCTAAAATATGTCTTGTCAATTTTTCTTTTCAATTTAAAGTTGTATTATGTTGTCAAAAATAGATAGGAATAACAATTTTAATAAATAGCATTCCTTAAGTAATTTTAAAGATGCAAATAATGCTTTTCACATACAACTATCACACACACACAGTATCTCCAAGAGCCAGATGGGTTGAGTAAAAATATTAACATTTTCTAAGCCAAAAGTAAACAGTTTATAAAGTTGGAATATTTTGCATTTTATACTTGAATTCATTCGAAATATCTCCATCATTTTAATCACACAAAAATATATTTGAACAGGCCTTAAAATAATTGCAAAACCCCTGCTGGAATAGGTGGATGTTGTTCTTCCTGCTTACACATGCAGTCGATGGTGATGAATGAGTGAAAATATCACATGGATAAATGAATGTAGGTAATTCTGAATTGCACATGGATTAATTAATGCAGGTCATTATTATGGGTTGGTTAGTGAGAAACATCAGAAGTTAATTCTTCATGGGTGAGAGATGAGAGGGAGATGAATGGGGCAGGAGCTAGGAGGGTCATCAGGGACGATCATTTCACTTTGGATGTGTTGATTTTGAGATGCCCATGGAAATCTGGATGAATAATCTGTGTTGCAAGTGATTAAGCAAACCAAGAGTTTGGAGGGAGGTCTGGGCTGGAAATGAAGATATTTGGCATGAATACTTGAAAGCGAATGTGGTCATCTAAAGAGAATGTTTGGAGAACAAAAATCTGAGACCAAAACTAGAAATCTCCATAAAAGGAGCTTTAAAATGGTGGAAGGCTTCATCCAGAAGCTGGAAGAAGACAGAAAAAGAAAGAAGATTATTATAGTATGAGCAGTTTACATTACCTGTCAACATTAGTGGCAAACATTTGCCAAATAAATTTGGTCACGACAGTCTTTACTATCAGTTAAAGATAGTCTTTACTAAAACCCTGTTCTTTTCTTCATAATCTTTCAACTAACACTTTAAGTGGCAATTTTATAGCTACTTTCATATTTAGCATGAAATCAGGTTGAATGAAGCAGAAACAAGGTATGGAGGAATAGAACACAAATTAAGGTTCAGTTTATAATCTAGGTAGCATGTTCTTGGAAAAGCCAAAGATAATGAGGAAACCAAATGAAAATGTTGAAACTATACCATGGAAATTCGAGTCACCATGCTGAAGAGAAGAGTGAGAATAGCCTCTAGCTGGCTGTCCATACTTTATCCTGTCCAGAGCCCTTACTAAAATATCAATGAAAGCCAGATTATAACATCAATACAAAGCAACAAACACTGAAAAATTATTATTAACAAATGCTAGCTGGAATCTGGAAGAAATTTTCAGCAATTATCTTGCCAATGAAGGTGGTTATAAAAAAATATGGTTTGTGTTCTATACATTCTTCACTTCATGAAACAAAGTTGTTCCCGACACATGACAGTCTTTGGGACCATTATGAGTTACTCTAAGTCTCAACTTCTTAATTAGAAAAACCTACCTATTGGGATTTGTTTGGATTCAATGAGCTAATCCAGGTAAATTGATTATCAGCGTGCTTGGTATAAAGTAAATAACAAATAGTCAGTAGTTCCTAAATGGATTCTCTTCCATATTGCCAAAAACTGCCAATTAAAAACAAAAGAATGAGCATTAAAAATAACAAACACTGATAATCAGTGTTGACAAACAGCCTGTCTCCAGACCCTGGAAAGATATTTTCCGTAATCATTAAAAACTCCATTTATAAAAACAAGTATTTTTTTCCTCATTCTTCACTTCATGAAACAAGGCTATTCTCATCATCACCAACATTTATAACTTGCTACATGCCAAGTACTGCATGAAGCCTAGCTACCATTAACCTGGGTTCTAGGAGTCCTCAACTCTTGGTGGTCTTCAGGAAATCTGCAATCTATGAAAACTGTATGCAAAATTCTGAATTTTTCTGGAGACTCCATAGCTTTCATAAACTTCAGAGAACATTTTGTAACCCCCGTCTCCAAAATAGTTAAGAAACAGTGTCTAGAACCTTCTCATTTTGCAGAGAGCCTAGATGGACTTTCATCCATCTTCACCCATGTTCACTTGCATTGGTTACCTGTGGCCTCTATACTTTCAGACATGAACTCTGAGGCTGGTGAGGATTATCCTAGTTAGAATGAGAAATACACATATTACTGATCTGTTAAGTGCTGTATTCCTAATTAGGTTTTGGAAGATGGTCTTATTCCCGTGTTGTAAATTACCAAAATCAAGGGAAAAAATTACTTGACATTTTAGAATTAGAATTAGAAATTAGAAAGAGAAATACACATATTACTGATCTGTTAAGCACTGTATTCCTAATTAGGTTTTGGAAGATGGTCTTATTCCCGTATTGTAAATTACCAAAATCAAGGGAAAAAATTACACAGCTATAAATATCACAATCAGAATCTCTATGTGTTCCTCTTAAGTTTCAGAACTGCGGGAGCCAAATTTGATACTGTTCTTCGTATACTTAAAAGCAGAAATGTGAGTTACTGGTTTACTTTTACATTCTTGGTTAGAATTGATTATTTATACTTAAAAATAAACTAATGGATGGAAAAGCTGAATATTAATTTTTAAATATCACCAGAAAAAAATCCATATGTAATGTTGGTGGGATTATATCATGGAAAAGCAAGTGTTATGATAAATGAAGGAACAAAAGACTGCATATTGTATGATCCCATTTATATGATATGTCCAGAATAGGCAAATTATGGAGGCAGAAAGCAGCTTAGTTACTGCCTAGGGCTCAGATAGTAGAAAAATGAACAACGAGGTTTCTTTTGTGATGATGAAAAGATACTGAAAACCATAAAATTGTACACTTCAAATGAGTAAATTATATCTCAATAAAGCTGTTAAAATATGTAATCTTCCAGTGATTTGGGGAGCATTCTTGATTGAACATTAGACACCTTTACCTTAAAAAAAGAGAGTAATTTTGAATTTCTCATTATGCAACATTTCCAAAATATTTTGGTAATTTCTCAAAGATCATGGAATTTTAAAACTCATGTATCCATGTAATAATATGGAAATTAAGGTATAAAATATCCTTTAAATTGGTGCTTTGGTGCTAATTTCTTTCTCAATATTTTTACAAAATAAAATTTATTTACTGTATTCTCTACTCATAATTGCTAACCTCTGTATTCTGATCTTTTGCTGTCTAAAGTGTGATCCATGGATCAGCAGCACCAGCATAAGAGCTTTTTGGAAATGCAGAATTTCAGGTCCAATTCCCTATCTAATGAATCAAAACTGCCGTTTTTGTTTTTTTGTTTTTTTTCTTTTTTATTATACTTTAAGTTCTAGGGTACATGTGTACAACATGCAGGTTTGTTACATATGTATACATGTGCCATGTTGGTGTGCTGCACCCATTAACTCGTCATTTACATTAGGTATATCTCCTAATGCTATCCCTCTCCTCTCCGCCCCCTACAACAGGCCCTGGTGTGTGATGTTCCCCTTCCTGTGTCCATGTGTTCTCATTGTTCAATTCCCACCTATGAGTGAGAACGTGCGGTGTTTGGTTTTCTGTTCTTGTGATAGTTTGCTGAGAATGATGGTTTCCAGCTGCATCCATGTCCCTAAAAAGGACATGAATTCATCCTTTTTTATGGCTGCATAGTATTCCATGGTGTATATGTGCAACATTTTCTTAATCCAGTCTGTCACTGATGGACATGTGGGTTGGTTCCAAGTCTTTGCTATTGCGAATAGTGCCGCAATAAACTTTTAACAGAATCCTCAGGTGATTCATTTGCATATTAAAGTGCTCTAAAACAGTGATTCTCAAGGTATAGTCTCCAGGAAAACAGCATCAGCTTTAGCCAAAAATTTGCTAGAACTAGAAATTCTCTGGTCTCACCCAAATCTACTGAATCAAAAACTCTAGTAATCTATTATAGCAAACTCCCCTGGTGATTCCGATCATGCTAACTAGTTTGCAGTACAAGAGCCACTTCATGGCACAATAGAATCACCTAGGTAACTTTAAAAAATCTTGATGCTCAGGTTGCAATTCATACAATTTAAATCAGGGTCCTTATGTGGGATCCAGGGGTCAGTGTTTTTAAAATTCCTCAGGTGATTCCAGTGTGCATTCAAGTTTGAAAATCAGTGTTCTAAAGGAGAAAGACTGCAAATTCATTTTACTGGCTATAGTTCTTAGAATTACTATAAATTATTGGATGACATTACATATATCAGAAATAATCAACTGCCATTTTTGCCTTATCTTTTACGGGAGAGTCTGTCACACTTCATTCCCCTCACACTCTGTTGTTCCCTTTACTTAATCTAGTAGAAATCCTCAGGTGACATTATTACCACAAACGTGGAAAACATTTCAAAGTGAAGCGCAAGCCCTATGTTTAATAATCCTAGGGACTTAGAAGAGGAAACAAGAGAACAAAAAGGGAAGTATTTGTTTTGAGACAAGCAAAGCCTAAAAAAAGGCTAATTCAATGAAAGGGGATGGTAGGCAGCCGCTGCTACCTGGGCGAGCTTTACGGTAAATAAATTTAATCTCAATAATGCTGCTGAAAATATGTAATCATTCCATGATTTTCAGTGAAAGTGCGGGCATTTGCAGAAAGGTAGAAAGAGTGGAGTGGGAGTGAAATTTTCATGGAGAAGCAAGGTTAGCACAGGCCACAGATTCTGGTTATGGGGAAAAAAGGAAGAGGAAGGTCTCAGCTAAAAAAAGATACTGGTGGCAGCATTCAAGTGTTTCTGGAAAGTTGGGGATCATTTTAATAAGTCAGTCATAGTCCACTTGTAACTAAGAGGAGGAGTCTGGTTTGGGAGACACCACAGGGACCATGTTTTCCTGCTCTTAAAGTCATAGGGAAGATCTTGGATGAAAGTCAGAATTCCCACAGAGTATGGGAGAGACATGAGGCCCAGCTCTGGTGGTTTAAAGAAATTTATATTAAATATGGGGGTGGCCCTTGGGAGGTTCAAACGTTATAGCTTTTTGGCTTAACCCATGAGTCTATTGCACACTCTGTTGCTCCTGCACTCTCTCAAAATATTGCCAGCAAGAAGACATTCTTCTCATGATTACCAAGCTACTAGCAAAAATGTTGCCTAAGAGTATATATTTTTCCCTCATAGGCAGTATTAGCTTGGAGATACCACTCCCAAATAAGAAGAAATTGATTTTAAAAAAAAAAAAACTGCTTAAGCACTTCTAAGAACTATATCTTTGACATGTGTATTTTCTACCTTATAAACTAACAGAAACTAATTGGAAAGCTGGAAAGAAAGGAGGGAATCCAGAGGTGAACCCATAAACCAGAATTTACAGGCATAAGATGTATGAAAAAACAAGGCTTATAGACGTCCTTCAGCGTAGTAGCCTTGCCAAAATTATTTGGGCAAGGAACTTGGTTCCTTTGAGGACTGTTCATCCTTTAAAGCAGGAAATAAAGCTTATGAGACAAGCTACATGCTACCAAAAATTGGTGGATTTGGGGGATAGTGCTGTAAAACCCATAGAAGGCAAATGCTGTGCTGTAACTATGGCCGCACCACAGAAAGGTCTGCCAGAATGGTTAAGTTCTGAGTCAGAGAAGGGAGTAAAAACCTGGAGGAGATGGCTCCCCTGGAGATAGCCCAAAGCCTCAAATCCATCTGTAATGATGCTGGAAGCAGAAAGACCCTTGACTGAGAGTGCGGCCATGTAAAGAGTAGCAGACAAGTGTTTTGAACCTTCCTGAATGTGCACTAATACAAAGTATACACATTGCCGCTGAGGGTTTTGGCAGAGGGGAATAGGAAACGGGTTCCTAGAAAGAGAGCCTAGTCTGATATGCTTCAAAATGTTTCTGCAGATGCCTAAGGTTTCTGAGGTTCCTGAAGGTTATGTCAATTATCACTCTCAATAAATAAAGTTTTGGAATGGACGAGGGATGGTATTCAAAGTTAACAGAAAACAAGTAAGAGGGAAAAAATCAAAGCTTGGTAAAGATTCAAGACTAAGCTTGATGGAATCAGGCAATCGCTCTGAATAAAATCTGGAGAGTCTACTGACATAAATGCTTTTGGGGCGACTTTTGGCATTTATAATTTTCAAGGAATTTGTCCATCTCATCTAAATTGTTGAATTTGTATGCATAATATTGTTTATTGTATTCCCTTATTAGCCTTTTTAATATCTGTAGAGTCTGCAGTGATATCTCCCTTTCAGTCCTGGTACAGGTCATTTGTATCTTCTTCCTCTTCCCACTCCCCCCATGTTAGTTATGAGTTCTAAATTTCTTTTCAAAGAATCAGTATGTAGGTATGTTCAATTCTTTGCCTTCTACTTTTAAACTTAACTTCCTCAGAAAGCAACTGTTTTTGATTAACTGCTCCACCCTGACTCATTTCAATCAACTGCTCCACCCTGACTCATTCCAATTACCTACTCCACCCTGACTTCTTCCGATTACCTGCTCCACCCTGACTCATTCGGATTACCTGCTCAGTCATAACCATTTTTCCCACCAAACCATTCGCCCCATCACTCTTTAAATTGGCCAATCGGAATTAGCTTAGCCTGTGTGGTCTAACCCTAGCCAACAGGGAAAAGATAGAGCAGCAGAGGCCACGTGTGTCAGGGATAAGAACCCCTTTCCCTCCCTTGTCCAGGTGTGCACCCACCATTGCTCCATCTGTTAAGGGTGCACCCTTCTATAGAAGTACCTTGCCTTGCTGATAATTAAAAAGAAAATTTTATATTCGAGTGCTATTTCTTTTGCAGTACCGAAACTTTATTTATAACACCCACCACCCATAGAATGTCTGCGTAGAGTTTTAATTAGAGAAACATCTTTTGGTTTCATTGATTTTTCTCTACTATTTTTCTGTTTTCCACTTCACTTATTTCTGTTCTTATATATATCATTTCTGCCCTTCTGCTTGTTTGGGGTTTAATTTGATTTTTTTTTTTTTTTTTTACCAGTTTCTTAAGGAAAGAGGCTAACAAATTTGAGACCTTTCTTCTTTTTTAATATGAGCATTTAATGATCTTTCCATGTATTTCATAAATTATGACATGTTGTATTTTCATTTTTATTTAGTTCAAAAGCACTTTCTAATATCCCTTGAGATTTTTTTTCTTTCGCTCATGGATTTTTTAATTTCCACGTATTTTGGGATTTTCCAGATGTATTTCTGTTATTGATTTCTGTTTAATTCCTTTAAGGTTAGAGCACATACTTTGCATGATTCCAATTATTGTAAATCAATTAAGGCTTGTGTTAAGGCCCAGCATATGGTCTTTCTTGATGATGTTCCATGAATAGTTGAAAATATTGTGTATTGTGCTAATGTTGGGTGGTGTATTCTATAAATGTCAACTAGTGTTGTTTTAGTCTTCTATATCCTTATTGATTTTTCCTGTTTAGTTCTTCTAATTCCTGAGTGTAGATATCTTCAGATAGATTTGTTAATTTGCCTATTTCTTCTTTCAGTTCTCTCAGTTTTTGCTTCACATAGTTTGGTGCCTGTTGTCAGGAGCATATACATTTAGGATTATTATGTATTCTTGGAGAATTCACCCCTTCCTCAGTATTTAATGTCTTTTCCTATCCCTGATTATATTTTTAATTCTGAAATCTATCTGATATTAATATCGCAACTCCAGTATTCTTTTGATTGGTGTTTTCATGATATATCTGTTATCTTTCTCTTACTTTTATCTATCTGTATATCTATATTTAAATGGGTTTCCTGTAGTCAACATAACTGTCTTTTTAAAAATTGATTCTGATAGTCTGTTTTTAAATTAGAGCATATAGAAATATGCTGTTTGGGTCTGCTCCATGCATGTACCTCATTGGGTTAGTCTGAGATATAGTTGGTGGTTTATATTGTAGTTCACTTTTCAAAGCTATGCTTCTTTGCATCTGTTCCATGCATCTGCAGGTCATGGTGAAAACTTATGTTAGTGCATACATAGAATTAGGGGATACCTTTCTCCAGCTCTCTCCTACCTGCCATTTTCCATCATACTCTCTGGCTCTTATGGTTCCTTTTCTTATGGTCCCTTTTCCATAAGGACCCTAAGATCCATTGAGCACATTTCTCTAACCAGAAAGCCATGGTATCTGAGTTTTAGCCCCTACTCTGTGTGTAGTCTGTGCAGCTGAGATACTCCTCATGATGAAGTAGCAAGAAAAAGAGAGGGAGAGAAAACAATGATGATCCCCTCCATACTCTTTGGGCCATAGGTGTCCCTTTTCCTTGTTATTCTAGTGAGAGAAATGAGCTCTCTCTCTCTCCGGGCTTTGCTGCTGCCCACATTGCTGCTGCCATGACAAATTATCCTAAAACTTAGCGGCTTAACAAAACAAACATTTAGTATCTGACGTTTTCTGTGGTTCAGGATTCCTGGTGTCACTTAGCTGGGTTTTCTGGCTGAGGGTGTCTCATAAGGCTGCAATGAATCAGGATACTGCCCAGGGCTGCAGTCATTTCAAGGCTTGGCAGGGAGAGGATCTGCTTCCAAGACCACTCATATGGCTGTAGACAGGTTTCAGAAGTTCCACTTTCAAGCTCACTACATGGCTATTTACATGCTACAGGTCCTTGTTGGCTGTTGGTCAGAAACATCAGTTCCTTGCCATATAGGCCTTTCCATAGGATATCTCACAACGTGGCAACTGGCCTTCCTCAGAGCGAGAGAGATAGAATGAAAGAGAGTGAGAAACATGAAAAACAGAGTCGTTTTTTGTAACCTAATCTCTTGAAAGTGACATCCCAAGATTTTAACCATATTTTATTTGTTGGAAGTGAATCATTAAGTCCAGACCTCATTCAAGGGGAAGGAATTACAGAGCACATGAATATCAGGAAGCGGAGCTAATTTGGGGCCATTTTGGAAGTTGCCTGCCACACTGTCTTCAACCACTGCCCTGTGTGTGTAATTGTTAAGCACATATTGTATCTTCATATATTTTCCATGTGAATGAAAGAATATAAAATACTGTTACAGGTTTTGTTTTCTTTCCTGGTAAACATAGTTTCCATCTGGATTCAAAAGAAATTAAGGATGTTGAAAACCGCAAGGCAGATCTAGAAAGAGCCAAGGATATGGAAAATAAGTGCGGGTATGTTTAGTGCATCATTTTAATGCAGAATGGTTTCCTACTCTGAATATTATTAGGCAAATTATGTATAAGAAACATCTGGCTGGAGGAAAACAAGGCACAATTAGGGTGAACAGAAGTTAGTGGAGTATGTTACTTCATTTTAAACTGTTCAAGTTTGAAAACATTGTGAGTCTGAGATCAAATCATACTTCTGCAAAGGATAAATTAAGCTACCTCAAATTGGTCCTTTATCAAGGAGACATTCCTGTTTTTTTGGACTTTATATCAGCTTAAGACCAACTGAGCACATTAAAGCTCTTTGAAGAAATAGAATACTTGGGTATCGCGCTGGCAAATTGAAAAGCAAGGAGGAGATCTCTAAAAGAGTCAAAGTTGTGTCCAATAATGAGTGGCAGAGAGTATTTTACAAAGTGGTCCATGATAATATTTTCCATTCCACCGGCTCTTCTGTAATGTGACCTGGCTATTCCCTTATCAAGAGGTGGAGTCCATTTTTCTACCTCTTTGAATCTGGATTGGCCTTATATCTGCTTTGGCCATTGGAATATGGTGGAAGTGATGGCATGTCAGTAGCAGCCATCACTCTTAATAGATCCAGCAGTTTCTGCTTCCTATCTTTGGAGCTTTGATCCACCATATAAAAAGTCCAAGGTATTCTCTTGGAGAATCCTAGACATCTGGACATCTTGCTCATTTGAGCCTTTAGGTTACTCCAGACCCAGCTTCTGTCTAAATGCCATCACATGAGAAATCCCAAGTGAGGACCACTCAACTGATTCCAGTCAACACATAGAATCAAGAATGATAGTAAGACATTATCACTTTAGGTCATTAAGTTTAGGATGGTCTGTCACATAAAGCCAAAATTTGAAAAACTCTTTTATGTTAAATGTGGACATTTCAGGAGGTTTACAATATGACATTATTCAGCTATAGGACACAACTGATATACATTTTATAATATCTATCTGGATATAGATACAAATTTATATTCTGTAGCTTGATTACTTTCTATAGCTTAAAATATAATAAGTGACAATCAATAACTATTGTTCTACCTTAAGATAAATGTTATCACATATGTGTATGTTTCTTCTCACCTTTTCTATGTGTACATTAAAAATATTGCACAACTGTGTATCAGTTTAACAGTATGCATTAAGCATTTTTAACATCAGTTTTGAAAACATAAGCATAACTATGTATTTTTCTTTATATATATTTAATATACTTTATCTTATTATTATATATTAAAGTTGTTTCCAAGATTTCCAAAATTTCACTTTTGTAATATACTGTAAATTCTATCATATATGAATGCATGTGCTCATCTCTGATTATTTCCCTAGAAAAGATTTCTAGCTGAAGGATATGGCCATTATCATAGCTTTAAAAAAAGATCATATTATTGAATCAGACTGTCAAGGACTAACCAGGTAGAACAGCTCCACTATCTTCAAACCCTGGGAAGGGCAATTAGATTTCATCTAAAGTACCATCATTGATTAAATAGCAGTGTTGACCTGGTACTCCTTTTTGAGAATGACTGCAAGACCGCATCTGAATATGGCAGCAAAGAATGCTAAGATAAATTAGTGATGCTTAACCTCAATGAAGGATGGAAGCATGGAAGCACATGTGTTTTGTGTCTGCCAAATCAGCCTTAGCCAGTTCTGGGGATGAATATACATATATTCATTAATTTTTGCCAACATGAAATACCAAAGAAAGTTTCTTGTTTTTGTTATAAAGTGTATTTCCATAATTATAAATGTGGTTGAATAGTTTTTCATATGCTTGATGTCCATCTGAACTTACTCTTTTGTAAATTACTTTTCCATTATCCTTTGTCCATATTTCTATTGTCTTGCTAATAAGGACTTATAAGAGTGATTTATATATAACGATAATTACATTTTCTTCTACTATTTTCTAATTTGTTATTTTTATTTTTATGATTTTTTGATGAATAAAAGTGGTAATTGCTATATGATCAAATAATTTAACATTTTCTTTGTGGTTTCTTCCTTTGTGTGCAGGCTTAAAATATTCCTTCCTGCCCTACAATCTTATAAATATTTATCTATAAATTCTTCTGACTTATTTATAATTTAATCTCTTTATATTTATCTCTTAAATCCATCAGAAATCTGAGTTTATATTTTTTTGTAAGTAAGCAATTATCCTAGCATATTTATTAAACAATCCTTCTTTTTCCACTGATGTGAAATGCAATCTTTATTATTATGCACTAAGTTCTTAACTGTTATAGTGTTTGTTTCAAAAATTTCTGTGCCATTTCATTGATCCACTTCCTTAAATTTGCATCTGAGACATAGTATCCTTTGTCTTTATGTATTAATTTATCTATTTACTTATTTATCTATGTGCCATAGCAGTGAACATTTTTGGCCTATAGCCTGTCAAATCTAATGACTTTCAAAGTTATTACTTTTTATTGTACTAACCAAGAAAATTCAAAAAGTAATATCAAACACAGAATTTCCTGTTAGCTTATTAGTTTGTGGGAAATAATTCTTAGGCTTGAGAGGCTTGAGTGGAAATATTGATTATCCTTCTAATTACTATGCTGCAATGAGCAAAATCATCAGAAAGAGACCGAAAAGCAAAAAACTCATTCTGAGTTATCTGTACAACACATTCTCTGGACTTAAACTATAAGATTAGAACACAATTTAAAAGGAGAGAAATAATTTTTATGTAAACTATTATGTGTCTCCTCATTTACATATATATGGAAAGAAGGCAACCAGATATAGAATAGGTAGAGGGGGAGCTAAAACATTGCAGAGATGCAGAAGCTGTTGGGCATGTAGATGTTATCAAAGTTTATTAATTACTTCTAGGAAGGCTGCTTTGCATAATTTTTCTAAAAGAAAGTTTCCAACGAAATCCTAAGTAGTTTAGATAAATATACTTTTTTGGAAAGGAGAAACTCATTTTTGCTAAGGAGAAGGTCCCAAAGATTATATGCCCCATCTGGAGCATCAACACAGAATTCTTGCATTTAGAATCCCATGAGGCTCATGCTCATGAAATTCATTTAGGGTCATGTTCAACAAATAAGAACAATCATTTGACTTCTCCTGAAAGAAGGAACAGCAAACTTTTGATAAAAATAGAAACAATCGGCTGGGTGCGGTGGCTCACGCCTGTAATCCCAGCACTTTGGGAGGCCAAGAAGGGAAGATCACCTGAGGTCAGGAGTTCAAGACTAGCCTGGCCAACATGGTGAACCCCCGTCTCTACTAAAAATACAAAAAATTAGCCGGGGATGGTGGTGCACACCTGTAATCCCAGCTACTTGGGAGGCTGAGGCATGAGAATCACTAGAACTCAGGAGACGGAGGCTGCAGTGTGCTGAGATTGTGCCACTGCACTCCAGCCTGGGTGACAGAGCAAGGCTCCATCGGAAAGAAAGAGGGAAGGGAAGGGGAGGGGAGGGAAGGGAAGGGGAGGGGGGGGTAGGGGAGGGGGAAGGGAAGGAAAGGGGGGAGAAGGGAGGGGAAGGGAGGGAGAGGAGGGGAGGGGAAGGGAGGGGAAGGGAAGGGAAGAGAAGGGAAGGAGGGGAAGGAAGGGGAAAGGAGGGGAAGGGAGGGGAAGGGAAGGGAAGGGAAAGGAAAGGAGAGGAAGAAAGAATTGAAATTAAGTAATTAGGAATGCATGCTTATAATTTTAATTTTTATCTTTTTCTTAAGAATATTTGCAATAAAGTTTATGGAGTTATTTGCCCCTTTTCCTTTCATTAAGAAGTTAGCACATTTACTCTACTAACTTCTTCAGAATAGGTATGCTTCTGTTTTTTTTTTTTTCTTTTTTTGAGACGGAGTCTTGCTCTGTCGCCCAGGCTGGAGTGCAGTGACGCCATCCCAGCTCACTGCAAGCTCCGCCTCCTGGGTTCACGCCATTCTCCTGCCTCAGCCTCCCGAGTAGCTGGGACTACAGGCGCCCGCCACCATGCCCAGCTAATTTTTTTTGTGTTTTTAGTAGAGACGGGGTTTCACCGTGTTAGCCAGGATGGTCTCGATCTCCTGACCTCGTGATCCGCCCACCTCGGCCTCCCAAAGTGCTGGGATTACAGGCGTGAGCCACCGTGCCCGGCGGTATGCTTCATTTTTAATAAAGTTAGAATGGATGAAGACCATTTTAGCACCATGAAATAATTTTTTCTGTACTTCCAGTGGCTAAAACAGCATTTCCTAATTATCATATGTAATTTACACATATGTACAGAATTCATATATGGGGTGTGTTTGTGAATACTCACTCTTTTTTAATATTCTGGTATTCAGGTAGTACATTTGTAGGACGCATTCTCTTACCTCTGATGGAGGATTACAGAGATGTATGGGGCACTAAAAGTTGCCCATCTCCTTCCACTTCGAGAAGGAAGAGTTTCATAATATATGGCTCAGGAAAAAATAGATTTCTTAGGGGACCACTTTGGTCTGTCATACCAAGGCAATGATTCTCAACTATGACTGCATATTAGAATAACCTGGGGAATTTAAAAACTAAACAAAACAAAACACTCCAGAGATTCTCACTTATGTGGTTCAGGATAGGAATTTTTATTTTTTTTATTTTTTTTATTTTTTTTTTTTTTTGAGTCCGGGTCTTGCACTGTCACCTGGGCTGGAGTGCAGTGACACAATCTCAGTTCACTGCAACCTCCGCCTCCCAGGTTCAAGTCATTCTCCTGCCTGAGCCTCCCGAGTAGCTGGGATTACAGATGCCTGCCACCACACCCACCACACCCACCACACCCAGCCAAATTTTTGTTGTTGTTTTTTTTTGTTTTTTTTTTTTTTTTTTTTTGAGACGGAGTCTGATCTGTTGCCCAGGCTAGAGTGAAGTGGCCCGATCTCCACTCACTGCAAGCTCCGCCGCCTCCCGGGTTCACGCCATTCTCCTGCCTCAGCCTCCCGAGAAGCTGGGACTACAGGCACCCGCCACCACGCCCGGCTAATTTTTTTTTTTTTTTTTTTTGTATTTTTAGTAGAGATGGGGTTTCACCATGTTTGCCAGGATGGTCTTGATCTCCTGACCTCGTGATCCGCCCCCCTTAGCCTCCCAAAGTGCTGGGATTACAGGCGTGAGCCGCCATGCCTAACCCAGGCATTTTTTGAGTACTGTAGGTACTCTTAAAAATCTAAGGCATAGCCAAGGTTGAAAACCTTTATTCTTAGGGCTGGAGAATATGGTCTATGAATATATGACTTATCTCAACTCCTTTCTAGGTCTTGGGAAGTGCTCTCTTTCCTTTGGTGTGTTTTTCATGATTCATCTCTGGTGTCTCTCTTGCAAGCTTAAGAACACATGGAAGGAATCACACTGCTTTTTCCTTGCCTCCTGAGGACAAGGGCCTGGAAAATGCAGATGAAAGAAACCCCCCATGCTCCAGATGTGTTGGAGAAGTATGTGGAAAAGATCAGAAGGAGATGAAGAGATTATGAGAAATACAAAACCATGAAATTAACTTATCGGCCTTTTATGTGACAGAAAGCGTAAGCATAATCCAATTTTGTGGTGGCAGGAAACCAGGGCCTCAGAATAAATTTAAAGGAGAACTGAGGTTTTAAATTTTTAAGGGTACCCTAAAGTACAAAAGAGGATATCTAAAAGGCATCAGAAACTGGAGGTATCACTACTGCTAACTTCCTTTGAGAGAGACAAAACATTTTTTTTTTTTTTTTTTTTTTTTTTTTTTTTTGAGACGGAGTCTCGCTGTGTCTCCCAGGCTGGAATGCAGTGGCGTGATCTCGGCTCACTGCAAGCTCCGCCTCCCGGGTTCACGCCATTCTCCTGTCTCAGCCTCCCAAGTAGCTGAGACTACAGGCGCCCGCCACCACGCCTGGCTAGTTTTTTGTATTTTTAATAGAGACGGGGTTTCACCATGTTAGCCAGGATAGTCTCGATCTCCTGACCTCGTGATCCACCCGCCTCGGCCTCCCAAAGTGCTGGGATTACAGGCTTGAGCCACCGCGCCCGGCCACATTTTCTTTATTATTATTATTATTATTACTATTTGAGACGAAATCTCGCTCTGTCGCCCAGGCTGGAGTGCAGTGGTGTGATCTCAGCTCTCTGCAAGCTCCGCCTCCCGGGTTCATGCCATTCTCCTGTCTCAGCCTCCCAAGTAGCTGGGACTACAGGTGCCTGCCACCACACCTGGCTAATTTTTTGTACTTTTTTTTTTTAGTAGAGACGGGGTTTCACTGTGTTAGCCAGGACAGTCTCGATCTTCTGACCTTGTGATCTGCCTGCCTTGGCCTCCCAAAGTGCTGGGATTACAGGCATGAGCCACCATGCCCGGCCGACAAAACATTTTAAATGCCAGCATCTGCATGGGGCAGGTAACCAGCCTTGAGGAGGCGTTTTGTACCCAGTGAGAGATGACAACACCTAGCAGCCCTCGCTCATTCTCGGTGCCTCCTCGGCTTGGGTGCGCTTGAGGACCCCTTCAGCCCGCCGCTGCACTGTGGGATCCCCTCTCTGGGCTGCTAAGGCTGGAGCCGGCTCCCTCTGCTTGCAGGGAGGTGTGGAGGGAGAGGTGCGGGCAGAACCGGGGCTGCGTGCTGCACGGAGATTGAGGGACAGCGGGAGTTAAAGGTGGGCATGGGCTTGGTGGCCCCACACTCGGAACGGCTGGCCGCGCTGCGGCCCCGGGCAGTGAGGAGCTTAGCACAGGGGCCAGCAGCTGCGGACAGGGCTCTGGGTCCCCCAGCACTGCCGGCCTGCCCACACCATGCTCGAATTCTCACCAGGCCTCAGCCGCCTCCCTATGGGGCAGGGCTCAGGACCTACAGCCCGCCACGCCAGAGCCACCCCCACTACCGCAGCCCATGGGCTTCCGCGAGGCCAGAGCCTCCCCTGCTCCGCGGTGCCCGGTCCCACCCACCGCCCAAGGGCTGAGGAGTACAAGTCCGCAGTGCGGGACTGGCGGGCAGCTCCGTCTGTGTCCCCGGGGCAAGATCCACTAGGCAAAGCCAGCTGGGCTCCGGAGTCCAGTGGGGATTTGGAGAACTTTTATGTCTAGCTAAAGGATTGTAAATGCACCTATCAGCACTCTGTATCTAGCTCAAGGTTTGTAAATACACCAATCAGTGCTCTGTGTCTAGATAATCTAGTGGGGACCTGGAGAACTTTTGTGTCTAGCTAAAGGATTGTAAATGCACCTATCAGCACTCTGTATCTAGCTCAAGGTTTGTAAATACACCAATCAGTGCTCTGTGTCTAGATAATCTAGTGGGGACCTGGAGAACTTTTGTGTCTAGCTAAAGGATTGTAAATGCACCAATCAGTACTCTGTATCTAGCTCAAGGTTTGTAAATGCACCAATCAGTGCTCTGTGTCTAGATAATCTAGTGGGGACTTGGATAACTTTTGTGTCTAGCTAAAGGATTGTAAATGCACCTATCAGCACTCTGTGTCTAGCTCAAGGTTTGTAAATGTACCAGTCAGTGCTCTGTCTAGCTAATCTAGTGGGGACTTGGAGAACTTTTGTGTCTAGCTAAAGGATTGTAAATGCACTAATCAGCACTCTGTGTCTAGCTCAGGGATTGTAAATGCACCAATCAGCACTCTGTCAAAATGGACCAATCAGCTCTCTGTAAAATGGACCAATCAGCTCTCTGTAAAATGGACCAATCAGCAGGATGTGGGTGGGGGCAAATAAGGGAATAAAAGGAGGCTGCGGCAGCCAGCAATAGCAAGGGGCGTGCTTGCTGTGCCCTTCTGCACTGTGGATGCTTAGTTCTTTTGCTTTTTGCAATAAATCTTGCTATTGTTCACTCTTTGGGTCTGCACTGCTTTTATGAGCTGTAACACTCACCGCGATGTCTGCAGCTTCACTCGCAGCTTCACTCCTGAAGCTAGCGAGACCACAAACCCACCAGGAGAAACAACTCCAGACACGCAGCCTGTAAGAACTGTAACACTCACCATAGGGTCTGTGGTTTCATTCTTGAAGTCATTGAGACCAAGAACCCACCAATTCTGAACACACCAGGATGTGGGAACCTTGATGTTACTAGTAAAAGCTTGACAGGCGATTCTGGGATATTGGCACAGATTGCCTGGCATCTTGCCAGAGCTGAAGAGATGAGAATGTTCTCTTTTTTTCACTCCGTTAGGTTTAGCTTATTCTGTATTTCCCTTCTGAATCTCTGGATTAAATTAAGCTTCTGTTTTGGTGCAGGACTCGAAAAGTACAGTGTTCTGGTGGCACAAGGAGGCAGAAGAGCATGGTAAGAGAATGCCCATTGAATGGCAAGAGTGAGGGTGGAACAAGTGAGGGCAAGTCATGCAAATGCAGGGCAGATCCTTTTGTTAATTAAAATTGTGATATTTTGTTAATCATTTGTTTGCGTTCATTCTGCTATTTTAAAAATATTGCGTTAGGATGTCATTTATCTCAATTACTAAAGTTGTTGGGACCTCATTAAGTTTGTGCTCAAGGCAAGTGACTCACTGACCTCAACCCAGCTGTGTCCCACTGACTTCGTGGAACAGAGGCTGTACAAGATACCCAACCAAAGGCTGTACCAGGGACTGTGTGGGTGAGGGGCGGAAGGCTGAGTGACAGACATCCAAGTCAGGGATTGGATGCAAGGCATGACTCATCCTCAAGGGAAATTTCCTTCTCCTAAAAGCTGCTCAAGGGACCAGGTGTCTCTGCCCATGGGGCCCTCGCCTAATGTTCCAAAATACACTGGATCTGAAACCACAGTGGAGAAAATAAAGACAAAAGGACACTTCTCAAATGAGAAATCTAGGGCCAAGAAGCAAGTACACCCTTCTACTTCCTAAAAGCAGCCAATGCGGAACTGGTCCCTTGGTCTCTCCATATAGAAAGGCAAAGGCCACACTGGGAAGAGGAGAAAAGTCTACATAGCGTTTATGATTAAGGCTATGGATAAGAAATGTCCTAAATTATTAAGAAATAAAAGATTTTGCCTGATGATTTTGAAAGTCAACACGAATAGATGTCCTAGAGTTGGCTCTGTGGACAACAACCAGTGTTACGCTAGCTTTTCATTCTGAGCCCTTTCACCTCAGGTCACAAGCAGACTGTGACAGCTCAGGGCATTATGTTCTCACAGGGCCCCCCAAAAGGCAGAAACTAGGGTGTTTGTATTAGAGGGACTGGAGAGAACCATTGAGGAAAAGGTCTCATTGAACTCCCTGTCTTTCTCAGGGATGAAAAACCTTTCCAAGAAGCATCCAACTGACTTCCCCTTAAGTCTCTTTGGTATATTGGATCACATGACCATGTCCGGCAAGTGGAGGTTCTGAGAAAATAAGATTCTGTTTTCTTCAGCCACTGTAGTAGTGAGAATCTGTCAAGGGTAAAGGGGATGGGAGTGATTATTGGGGACCCAATTAACAGTGTTTACCACAACATCCAAGTTCATGGTTATACAATTTGTCTGTTATCTATATTCACATAGAGATGAATACACACATACATCTACACATCCACAAATGGAATAACAAAACCCCATAAATGTTAGTATGTGCGATCATAAGCTCACCTGCACGTAGAGTGGCGGGGCTTGGCGGAGTCGCTCTACTCGTCTCAGCTGGGGGCCCTCCTGCACCTGGCTATTATGGGCTGGGCTACGGAGACTTGGCTTTGCATTCCTTATCTCCATTCTGTCTCCTGGGACCAATGGGCTAATGCAGGCATGTTTTTTCTTGTGGCAAAAACAGAGGTTCGAGAGAGAGCTTACTGTGCTAATACATTTCAAGCCCAAGCTTGTGTGATTCTGTGAGCATCTTGTTTGTTAAAGGAAGTCACAAGGCTGAGCCCCAAATTAAGGCAGTGTTGAAGCAATTCTTCCCATGGAACTGAGGAGTAGAGACCAATCTACCCTGCAAATAAAATGGAAGGGCACAAAGGAAGGAGGCAAACATTCATTAAAAATAAAGAACCTAGAATAAAGTGACAGGAAACTAAATGCATTAGTTACAGCAATTCGTGAAAATGGGTTAATATCCTAATGCATCTCAAAGAGAGACAGACTAAAAAGGTAAAAAGAATGAGTAAAGAAATATCAAGCAAATCCTAAGTAGTAACGATGGTGATGATGACAATAATAATAATAGTAGTAATATTATAATAAAGGCGGAAGTGCCGTCCAGCTGTTTCAGACACAGATCTGTGGTGGCGGATTCCCTGATCTCTGCTAGTGATGTCCCTGACTCTCACTCCTACGGTTCTCCCAACTACTGTATAAAGTCTGCATCCTATATTAACCCCTTTATTCCTGGAAAAAAAGAAAGCTGCAATGTCATCCAGACATAGATAGAATTCAAGGTAAATATATTAGATGAATAAAAAGACTGGTTTTATGCTATTAAAGTTATGAAGTTACATTGTTAATAAATGAATGTTTATTCACAGTAATATGTAAATATGAGCATTTATGCATAAAATTTAAAACATCATAAAAATATAAAGCAAACCCTGGAAAAATACAAATATAAATGGTCAAAAACTGTACCAGATTTTAACAAACTTTCAGCCTCAAACAGATGGAATAGTTTAAAGTGACTAAGGATATAGAGCAATTGGATAATGTATATAATAATGTTGATTTATAAGATAAATTATACATATCTTACAACCAAAAGTGTTTATTTTTCTCAAAATCTAATGGTATGTTTTACTGCATGTCATATAATAGGCCACAAGAAATTTCAATAAGAACAGAGGATGTACAGGCTTGTTTTTAACTCCAGTGAAATAAAGTCAGGAATTAATTAAAAATAGGTTAAAAAAAAACAACATACAAATAAACACTTGGAGTTAACAACATAAAAATAAAACACACCATTATTTTAATAATTTCTGGGCAAAAGAGGAAAATAAAACCTCCAATTGTAGATTGTTTAGAAAATAATAAGGACACTTCACATAAGATTTAGTTAAT